>NC_140776.1:130144696-131394343 GCF_044657685.1 Stegodyphus dumicola
CCGGTTTAACAATGAATTCTTCACGTGTTCAGTCTTTAGCTTTATCTGAGGGTTCTCTAGCTATTAACTGTGTTACTTCATAAGGAAGTAGTCCTAGTAAATGAGATACAAATTCTTCTTTATCAATTTGAGCCCAATCTGCTTGTCTTTCAAACACTATATCAAGCAAATATAGACTGATATCTCCTTTCTTGTCATCGAATTTCTGCATAAGGTGACGCAGCTTCGTTTTCGGCCGGATTTGTCCGGCAGTTTGAGACTTTGTCTCTGCTTCAAGTCTTAATCTCTGTAATTCATACTGTTCGTTCCTTCTCCGCTCTTCTGCTTCTTCCTGTCTCCTACGTTCTTCTCTTTCTTCCCTCTCTTACCCTTTCCTCCCTCTCTTTCCGTTCTTCTATTATTGTGTCTAAAACTCCTTTGACAAATACTTCATCATAATCGCTGCTTTCAATAATTTTCTGTTTTAAATCGACTATTTTCAAATCTGCAGTCACATGAACTCCCAGTTCAGCCACAAGATTTTGTAAATCTTCCTTACGAGCTCTTCCTAAGTAAGATATTGTTTATACTTCCTCAAAATAACTCAAATCAAATACTTTAATTAATCTAGACAACTAAAATGAATATTAAAAATAATATCCAATACGGTAATAAAATAAGACAATCCAATAATAGCGAAAGTAATAATCTGGTATCACTAATTTTAGAAACAGATAGTTCAGTGATGAACTAATAACATAAGGCAATTCAATATTAACAAGAAGTAATAATCCGGTATCACTAATATTAGGCTCAGGGATGAACTAATAAAATAAAAATACGCACGATTATTCAATCTCAGTCGGTGCCTCCAAAATAATTAAGACTGTAATACTTCTTTAACAATTTGAAGTAAACTCCAATGATGGAACACAGCAATAACTTTTATTTTGCATTAAAAAATGGCGACATGCAAACAAGAGAAGAAAAATTATATAAACTTAGTTAAAAAAAATAATTGCATGCTTTCTGCCAGAAAATGCATTCGGCTCTGGAGCCTGCATTTCAGTATTGCCATTAATCTCTACATTATTTATTATTCATCTATTTCAAATGCACGAGAGATTAATAACGATATTAAAGCTGTTACATCCTGAACATGGTACACCTGTTATACACCCATCTTCAGAACTATCAAACATAAACTTTATGGTCATCCTTTTATGTTGTAATTCCTTTAAGAATGTTGAAGAGAGATTTCAGATAATGCTGTTGAATAAAACTGTTGATGAAATATATAAGAAGTAATATACATTTTTTTTGTTTGTTTTTTAGCTTTTATCTTTCATATGGAAACAGTTCATTACACTGACAACATGAGCTATGGATCTGGCTCACAGGGACCAAGTGCAGACTACTGTCATCTTATGGCAGAACTTAGTAAGTGCTACTTGTACTCAATAATTATTGTTTCAGGATGTTTTCTAATCATTGTGGATAAAACGTAATTTATGATTTTTTTTTTTTTACTTTTATTCAGAAGCTCAAAATTTTGACGTGATGAAATTCTCTTCCTATCGTACAGCATGTAAACTCAGGTTCATCCAAAAACGAATAAGTTGTAAGTAAATAATATTTTTTTTTCATTATTAACTTGTAACTAAAAATAAAGTAATAAAAATAATATTTTCTTATATAATGTTTTTAAACATTTCGAAGAGGTGTTGCTTGTTTTCACTAAACTGATTTCGTATTCTGGTAAAATAAAAACCTTTGCAACGTTATGGAAATATTTGTGTCAAGGCTGTGGGCAACCAATCCAATGAAATAAATACGCAAATTATGTCTAGAATAATTGAGTGCATAAATTTCGCATAAATAATACAATAGCAATTTTTTCTATCATTTGACATTGTTGTTTTAAACATATAATTTTTTATTCTACATCTTAAACTTCTGTAGGATTAATTCTTAAACTGGTAGACTAAGTATGAACTAAGCTTATTTGACAGGAATCTGCATGCAAAGTTTAGAATATGAATAAAATATCTATTTACCCTTTTCGGTACTTTTCCGTTTTGCCGGCGCAAGCCATAAAGTCGCCAATAATGGTACAACCGATGCCAAACGGAATATTCTCGCTGGTAACCTTTTACGCCTCATTTTCAAAACAAGTCACAGCTTTTTCTTATCAGATTGATTGTTTCTTTCAATAGTGGCATATAATTACATAGAATTTTTATCAGATAGTTCAGTTTTATGTCTAAGGCCATTTTCGGTAATTAAGTCAATCAGGATGCAATCACAGCACTTACCCGAAGCCGAAAATATAGAAAATGTAAGTCAAGGGTTAAATTCATCAATTCTAATGAGAATGCGTTAGCGAAGTAAAGCACTGCAGCTTTACATAATTTCTGAGTAAGCTATTCGTATGAAATGAAATATTTCTTGCATTTAAACTTGTGTTCCAAATTAAGATTTAACTTGAAATTAATGTAGATAATTACTAGCATTAGATATTTGTAGAGTAGTTTACGTGAGATGAGATCGCTTGGGGTCACGTGAGATGAACCGGCGAATCAAGATGTTGAACCATGAAAGCATAGTAAATTCTTAAATTAATGTCTTTTTACAAATTTACTGTCTTTATTTATTGGCTTTTTATAAAATTTTAAGCGATATTAAAATGTTTATGCCTTCAAAAAAAGAATTCTTAGAACTAACATTTTTTTAAATATTTTTTATGTGTATACTGTATGTTGTCGCCAATAAAGTCTGCTTGTCGAGATTTGCGCCGGCCAAACGGAAAAGTACCAACTTTTCATATATAATAATATGTATAAAATTTTTAGATATGTAATACTCTTTTCAAAAAGTGTAGAAAGACTTTTATATATATAAGCTTATTTTTTTAAGCTTTATTAAAAGAATTTCATCCTTGTGATTTTTTTAATTAAAAATTCTGAGTTTTTTGACTGTTATGGTTAATTTTCAAAAAGCAATTATTTATTTATTTGTAATCTCAAATTTTCAGATTTCAATTTTATCTTTTATTCATTTATTTTAAGAATTTGTTAAAGTGCATGATACTTTTTCTAAGTTTTTATTATATCAGCAATATTATTGCATTCAGAAGGAATTACCAATTGAGTTGAAATTTTATATATAACTCTGTTACTTATAATACTGTACAGTATGCTAAAATCGAGTGGCAAAACTCCAGATATCCCATCTAACTGAGACCACAGCTTGTCGAGATATTTAAACAATTCTGACAATTTACTGTCATTTTCTATAAACCAAATATTATAAAAGCAATTAACTTATTTTTTATTCATGTCACTATTTTTACAGTGATTAAACTAATTGCCAAAAAGTAAACATGTGATCTTTCTTTTATTTTTACTGTACTAACATTAAGCAAAAAAAAAAAAAAAAAAAAAAAAAATATTTTTCATTAACATGGAACTAAACATATATCCTCATGTAATTAAAATGAAATTGAAAAAATATTAAAAATTAATGAAAATTAATATTAAGGTAATTATAATTAATGTAAGGTAAGAAATATGTAATTCAAAATTAAAACTTTAATTTGAAGTATCCATTTAACTCTCCAATTTAATTTGTTTTTTGTCCAAAAATATTGATTGCTTATTATAAATTTAAGACAGAATCATTTCAAAATTACTATTCTTCATATGATTCTTACAAAATGCTCATGAAACAGATAAACTTCAGCCAATAATAATTTCAGATTTGCATATCAAAACTTAAATAATCTGTAAGAAAAAGCTGAACCCAGACACTAAATTGTTTTGAACAGGCTTTTCATCTTCGATACATCACATTCTTCTGCTGCTTTGGCTTACTTGCCAACTGCTCTTTTTTCCATCAAAATTCATTGTTCTAAAGATACAGAAAGGGCATACATGTGACCAGCAATGGACATGCAGATTGCACCCATTGCCTGTATAATTTAGGTTAAAAATGTGCTTCTCAAGAATAAAATAGTGTTAAATCGTTACAACTGCTAACATTCTGTTATGCACCATACTCTGTCACTCTGTAAATCATGTTCACTGCCAGGTCAACAATTTCTGAATTATTACATACACATTATTAAATTTTTCTAGTTTTAGCTCATTATAAATGTTTGATTTGAATGAAATATGTATGACAAGCTTCAATTTGCTTTGTTTAGAAGCATTAATAAGCAATTTTCATTATTGATATTCCAAGAATCTAGAATCTGAGTAACTAAAGTTCTAGGATATTATGATTATTGAATTAAGCTCCTTGTATTTTTACTTTTTTTGGATACTAATAGGATTTTTTATTGTACACATTGTATCTCACTATCTTTACTTTATAATTAAAATAAATGCCTAATTTATTTCCCTTTAAAGTTTTTTGAGTATTAAATATACTTAAAAAATTTGTAGTGTTCCTCCCTTTTATTCTACTAAACTAAGTATTGAGAAACCTAGTGATCTACTAAGTGAATAATCGCTTAAGTCGAAGAACAGAAATGTAAACTCAAGAAGGGTTAATTTATTTATTTGCTCCTTTATTGGCTCCAAATAAAGCTATACAGTTGTCTCCTTTCTCAGAGCATACAACAAAGCCTCCGCTTGGGCTTAAACACAAAATTTAAGAAATAACTAATGACTAACTAAATAGATTTAGGCAAAGCTAACATAGTTCTGAACTAGTTAACCTGTAATATTAAATTAGCCAGCGGAGCTATCAAAAGGCACGTAATATGGCCGAGCATAGTAAAAGCTAGAGAGACGTAGCCAAAAGGCAAATGCGCGCTGTTCAGGCATCCTAACTCTCATTCTCGAAGTCAATGGAACTTAAATACTTTCTACTTCTCATTTGCATTTAACATGATTCTAAAAACTCATTCTTATGAGGAATAGTAAGCTGAAGCTATAAGAAATAGGAAAGGTTCATAAACTTAAAATAACTGTAATAAAATTAGGATATACCTTACAAATTAAATACAAATTTTAATTATAATTAAGGATTTAAAGTATTTAAATGAAAATAATAGTTATACTTTCTAGAAATTCATGCATTTTATGATTCATTTATTAACTGAAATTTAGTTTATTAAAATTTTCTTACCTTGTTTTGCGTATTATACTCTTATTAAAATACTCAGCTAGTACATATTTCATTGATATATAAATTCAAATATTTAGAATATTTAGATTACTATTTAAAATATTTAAATATAGTATAAAACTATTTAAATAAAACTAATTTATAATGTATAAAATTGTTAAAAAAATTTGGATGAAGCTAAACTACACTCATGTCCATAAATTAAGGATAATGCAAAATCAGGCAAAGGAAGAGTTAGAAGCAAAACAAATTTGACTTATTTGTAAATCTTATTTATTAAACAAAAGGTAAAGAGCAAAAAAAAGATGCTATATGTTTGATATTATTAAAAAAATTAGCGATTTTTTTCTCCCTGGAGCAAATTACAAAAAAAAAAAAAAAAAACCTATTTACAAAAAACCAATATAACATGGTTGGTATGATTGTTAATACATTGTATGTCTCCCAGACGATGCAATACAGTCCATACAATGCCTAGGCATGCTGAATATCAAATTATCGATCTGATCTTGGGGGATATTACACCACTCAAAAAGCAATGCTCACCGAAGTTCCGGTGTTTCTTGGTGGTTCTCGTACCTGGAGCTCTCCATATGAAAGTCCGGCGAGAATCAGACTGCAAGCTAAACCTGGACTCATCGGAAAACATCACACAAGCCCACTGTTGCGGTGTCCACAATGCATGCTCTCTACTGCAGACTAACCGCAGGCGACAGTGAGTTGCAGTAAGTGGAACGCATCTGACAGGTCTACAAGCATATTGACCAATCTGCCCTAAGCGTCTGTACACGGTCTGCCTTGAAATTGTCATACCAGTGGCTGAAGAGAGCTGACGAGACAGATCTGAGGCTGTGCTTCGCCTGTTTCTTTTGGCAGTAACTGCCAAATACCGGTCCTCATTCGGCATCGTAACTCTCGGGCGACCTGTGCTGTAACGTCTACTCACATTACCATCATCTTGGAATCGTTGCCAAAGCTTGGAGATGACACTCTGGGCAATTCCAAGTTCATCTGATACTTCCAGTTGGGTACGCCCACATTCCAGACGGCCAATAATTCTACCACGTAAAAAATCATCCAAATGCATCCTTTGTGTCATAACTATTCGGTTATTGCACTGAAATGCTTATAAAGCGCCTGCGAACAATTTTACGTCTTTGCCTGTATTCCTTATAAATCACTCTCTTACGCTCTCGTCATTGTGACGTACCATCGGTGTCATCTGGTTACTTCCTGAAATTTGCATATGATTCTTGAAGATGTGTGTAGTGATTTTACAGGTGATATATTTATTTTAGAGTTTGATTTCCGTGCGACTCCAAATTATTCTTAATTTATGGACATGAGTGTATTAAAATCAAATTAATTTATAAAAAATGTCAAAGTATTAAAAATATTTAGGTGAAAATAATAGTTATGCTGTCTAAAGATTTATGCATTTCATGCTTCATTTATTGATTCTAATTTAATTTCTTAAAGTTTTCTTACCTTATTTGACTTGGTATATTCTTGTTAAAGGACTCAGCCAATACACATTCTATTGGTTTACAAACTCAGTGTGTATTTTAATAATATTTTTATCATTATTATCCCATTTGTTTATTTTAAAATTCTTTTAAGTTTATTTATTGATATTCAACATGGAAAAATTTTCTTTTTGCAGTGCATTTGGTAGATATATGGAATGTGATTGAAGCCTTCCGTGAAAATGGTTTGAACTCCTTAGAACCTCGAATGGAGATAAGCATTCCCCGTCTAGAAACCCTAGTAACCTCAATTTATTTTCAACTTAATAAGCGCCTTCCATCTACCCAACAGATAGACTTAGACCAATGTACTACATTATTGCTCAACTGGCTAATGTCTGCATATGATCCGTAAATATTCCATTTTCTATATTATCCTTGCTAACTGTTATATCTATACAATCATCTTTTCCAATAGCTTTTGTGCATATTGTATAATGTTAGTTTGGAAATTTTCTTTTTTCAGTTGGCTTAATTTGAAATTATACATAAAAAACCTTCACTTTTTCTTCACTTTTTGCTTTTTTTTAGGCAAAACTTGAGTAAAATGCTTATAAAAAAAATCTTTTTTGGAATTTTGTAAAAGTTGTATTACCCTGAAATCTCAGAAAATGTCCAACACCAGATATGTGAAAAATTTTTATGGTTGAGTATCTAAAAAATTCAGCTCGTGGAAGAAATGCCTAATTTATAAAAAAAAAATTCCAATCTAATCATGTGAAAATGAAAAGAAGCATTTCTGACATAAAAGCGATGTGTTTTGTCTTCCTTAAATGTATGAACGGAAACCATCTTATCCAATTACGAAATCCCATTGACCATGTAAATTGATCAGAGATTCTCCAAATTTGCCTTCTGCGAGAATGAGAATAATTAGTTTATAGTCTTTCATGGTACTTTAGAATAGGCACTTCATGGTCATTTTTCTATCAGGCTTACCTTATAACCATGATAATGACAGCTGCACTGATGGACAAGTGGCATAATTTTTTTCCTCACTTTGCATTTAAAGTGGGGAAGCACCATTTAAATCTCATTTTCTGTGTATCTGTGATCATTTAAATGTATTTTTGAATATTAACTCATTTTTATCTGAAAAACATGTTTTGACTGTACAAAACTTCCCCATTATTTCAAATATTCCTTTTTAATTTTTAAACATACTTTTTTCTTTTAAAAAGAATAAATTGATGTGTAATGATATTTTGTTATTATAGGGAAGATACTGGGAAAGTAAGAGTGTTTTCCATTAAAATTGCCTTAGCGACAATGTGCTCTGGGAAACTGATGGACAAATTGCGATGTAAGATTCTTTCTTATATAAAACTTTTGTTCATAAGGGCAAATTTATGTATTCAAACTTTCTATCCTTAGTATTTGATAGTTATATTTCTGTTTTTTTAAAGCTGTTTCCTTTTTATTATATCATTTTGAAAATAATTAAATCTCATAAAAATCATTTTGTCTTTTCCCAGATATCTTTTCATTAATTTGTGATAATAATGGTCTTTTGGTGCAGAGTAAATTTGCTGACTTCTTAAGAGAAATTTTACAAGTTCCGTGCTCAGTACATGAGTCTCCAACGTTTGGATATCGTGATAATCTACCCACTTCAATTATTGATGGGGTATTTTGTTAACTTTTATTATTTTCTTATTCATATAAAAAAGATAATATTTTTTTTTTCCTTCAATAAGGCTATAAAAGAATTAACCTCTTTTACATAAGAGAGCTATAAAAATATTGTTAATATATTTTTTTCTGAAATTAGTACTGAACCAGTAATACTTAGAAAAAGTATTTTGACTGTAGCATGCAAAATCTTGATTGTTGTTTAATTTTTCTAGCAAAGTAAAGTTACAGTTAATGACTTTCTGGATATCATTATGTCTGATCCTGCTCCACCCTGTCTTGTTTGGTTGCCTTTACTACATAGGCTTGCAAGTGTTGAAAATGGTAATATATATTCACTTTTTTCATTTAAGCATCGAAGCAATTTGAAATTTGCTAATTTCCTAAAACTTTTAAGATTCTGCTTTTTGTGATTTTTTTAATTATTAATTTATTTTCATTTATTTATTTATTTTTGAACCATACTGCATTTTTCTCACTAGATATAATTAACTTCGTTAAGGAGGAGCACTAAAAATTTTTGATTATATATCCGATGTAGTATTAAATTAAATTGCTTCTTTTTCAAATAAATAGGACCTCTAATAGCATTACAAGAAAAGTATCTTATTTGTATAGAAAAGGGAAAAAAACACTAGATTCTGAATACCGTAGCAGATTTAACATTACCCATGCTGTGCCATGGGGAGACCTGCTACTCTACACTCCCCTAAAAAAGATCTTTTTGGTTATATGATGATTACATGCATATGAATAGGAAAAAAAAGTAATTTGGGTATATGATATTTACATTATTTACATTTCGTATTTATACTTTCATCTATTTTTTCATGGTGGTACTCTTTTCAAAGAAAGTGACACCACCTTTGAAAACTCGCAACTCAATATTGCATGTTTTGCACATGTACCAGGATCCGTATCAGATTCACTATCTGAAAGCAATACATGTAGCACTTTCAGTGCTTCAAAAATAGTCAGCTCTCTCCGATCCATTTCAAATATAATTATATAGCCGAAAAAATAAACTAATATTATATCTACAATTTGAAATTATAAACTGTAGAATAAAATTAAATAAATGTCTGCAACTCAAACTTAGCGCTAATAAAACTTCTTTGAACAAAAGCAAAAGAGAAAAAGACAACTGCTCTAGTGATAAACCAAACAGCTAACTGATAAAATTACCCCTGACCTTCAGAAAATCACCCCAACAATTTCTTAGTTGATAACCAAATGTGCCCCCCCCCCAAAGAAAGAAAAAAAAAACAAGAAATGAAACACATTTGGACCCACCTTTCTATTGTGAATGAGCTACAGAGAAACAAAGATACAGTCTCTCAGTTGACCTAGTCTTTCAGTGAGCCCAGTCTGGGCACACCTGATGTTCGCCGTTTGATTTTAGGCAAATTTTCATGGTAAAAATTTAAAACTAATATAGAATAAGGAGATTAGGATACAGCCAAGAAAATAACATAGACATTTCTTTTCAAACAATTCTTTTATATCCTAAAAAAATCTGGAAGATTTCTTTGAAAAATGAGGGTCTTTAAAAACTAAACATGGCTAAAACATATGGATTGGTTTGTGTTGAGCTGCCATCTACTATAAATAAAGAAGATTTTTTAATAGGAAAAAATTTTAATAGGAATTTTAATAGGAATAAAGAAGATCCATTTTCATTCAATTTTTCTGTGTGTACAGAAGGAAATTTTTAGGTGTGGCCAGATCGCCACAAAGGGTTAAATCAGACTTTAAAAATAAATGCACAGAAACAATATTCAATTTTCCAATAAATGTAATTCTAATTTCCATTTGTTAATATAATTTTCGAAACATTTGGTGTTCATCAGCATGCCTTTATGGAAATTCAGGCTACACCCCTGATTATGAGTAACAATTAAAACACTATTAACATCTCGCTGATACAATTATTTCGTTCACATTGAAAAACTATATAAAAAGTATAAAAATCTTAGCTTTTTGTACAGAAAGCTTAACATTTCCGTATCACTGAAAAAGAACCTCACAAAAAGCAAGAACAAACCCCGGCAAAGGCACAGCAAATATCAATAAACTGAAAGTGTTATGCATCCAATTTTTAACTATTGTGAATATAATAATCATCGCTTACTCAGCAATGGCGCCATCAATCAGCAGTTAGACAAAACAAAAAAACTTCCAGTGATGCAATTATAAACAAGAATGCAGATGGTTCTCATTAAAATCCTTCAAGTCGCCTATTGACACGGAGAAAAACTGTGTTATTAATGACTACTATAGCATATGTTTGTAATTCAAAAGGAAAGAGAATGCCAGTTTGCACTATTATTGATAGCAGCAGTATGTTGATGGATGTCAACTCTCACTTTCAAATGTCGCTAGATACACCTGCAAAAGTAGCTAAAAGTCGCTAAATTCAGAAGGAATTTCGCTGAAAGTAGTAGCTAAAATTTAAAAAAAAAAAAAAAAAGAGTATAATCCATATTCCATAATAGGTTTTGTTGCTCATCATTTTTTAAACTGAATCTTCATAAAAATATAAATAATGTCCCAATTTTTCTGCGAATCATCAAAAAGTTGTCACGGATCACCAATTGGGGACCTCTTGGGCAGAGCACTGTGCTTCTTGAATGTCATAGTCCTTGTTTATGAACTTTCGGCATTAAACCTTCACAGTGTCATATTACATTAGTACCTAAATTTTTATACATAATTTGGTGACATTCTGTAGCTGACTTGTCGCAACAGAACTGGAAGTGCACAATTGTTCTAATCTGATAGCGGGATAGTTCCATTTCAGACTCGTGTACTTAATGATAATCATTTTTTTTTTTTTTTACAAATTTCACAATACAGTGCTCTGAAGCAAATCTTTCCTTCAAATGCCAAAAATTATTTGACAAAATATTATTGAAAAGCTGCATTATGTAAATGCGAACTGTTTGCGCAGACGATATTTACAGTGGTGGGAAACTTTAGTTAAAACTCGAAATGTATGTATTCTGTCTGTTCTTAACATCATTTTTATTGTTTCAAAGTTTAATCTGTAATGAAAACAGATCATATGAAAGAATAGTGCATGTGCATTAAGTGTTTGTACAAACTTAGCAAAAGTGTTTCAGAAACACATGAAGTGCTTAAGGAAGCTTCTGTCATTAAAGCACTTTTGACAGAATGATAATCAGCTGAAAAACTCCAGCAAAAGAAATAAATTCTACAACATGCTTCTCACATCTCAACTGCTGTGTGAATAATTTTTGGCCTGCAGGACTTTCTTTGACCCTCTCCTCATTCATCAAATTTATGTCTTAGCTGCTTCTGTGTCTTTTCTAAAATGAAAGTGAAACTGTAAGGGAAAAGATTTAGAACTGTAAATAACGTTCATGGAGAAATACAAGTAGTACTGTTTGTTCTTACAAGAGGTGATTTTTTAAGATGTTTCTATTCATAACTGATTATTATGACTCAGAAGGAAAAACAAGTGATAAAATTAATACTGTATTTTATTGAATTTGTACCGAAAATTTATTTTTCAAACTCATGCACCAAAAATTACTTTTTTTCTTTTTCCAGTTTTACATCCTGTTCAGTGTGATGGTTGCAATCGAGAAGCATTTCTAGGTTTTAGGTATAGATGCCAAAAATGTTACAACTATCAACTATGTCAAGATTGTTTCTGGCGAGGGCGTGTTTCTGGGAGTCATACTAGTCAGCATGAAATGAAAGAATACACATATTATGTTAGTTTATTCTTTTTATTTTCAAATCTTTTATATTCTGCATCTATTATGATTTATATTTCCAAATTTCTAAATATGTTTTGTAATAACATAAATATAATATATAGAATATAATTTGTTTATTCTTTCAGAAATCACCAAGCAAGCAATTAGGGCACTCTTTAAAAAAGTCCTTCCGTTGCGTGCCAGAAAAACAGATAAGTGACATTCCCAGATTTCCTGAAGAACCAGAAAAAACTCTAAATTTGCAACACATTGTGTATGTAAAGCTTTCTTATCCTAATAAATATTATTGCCATCATGAAACATAATGTAGTAGTAATACAGGGCACGGCTCATTTTGTAGATTGCTGGGGCTGTCATCTTAGCCCATGGCACTATTTGAATAGGCTTTATCATTGACACAACCAGAAGTGTTTGGTTTAAAAAAAATTTTTTTTACAAATCAATGTAGTTAATTAAGCCAAACTTTTTTCTGAAATTATTTATCTTGGCATGTTCTTCTGTATTAGTTTCAATATTTAATGAGGCATTATCATACCTTAATACAAGTTTTTATATATCCTCCTGTTCCTTTAAGTAAATTTCTTTTTATTTTATTGTTTCTATTTATCCACAGAGTTTAAAATTGTTAAAAGGCAAAAGAGTTAGAGTAGAGTTAAGTCATGCCAAGTGGCAGAATTTAGAAGCAGCAGCAGACTTTTTGGAATTTATGGAAGCCTTGAGTAGCAATATTTAGAGATGGCAAAATTTTTAGAATTTAGGGAAGGTCTTGGGTAGCAAAATTTTTAGAATTTAAGAAGGCACCCAATAGAAGAATGAGGACCCATAAAATTGAAATAGGTGGCAAAATGCCTAGCACCAGCACTGGGCAAACTTTAGAATAGAATAGCATGCAAATTAATTTAATTCTTAATTCATTTGTTGATTATATTCATAAATATCAAATAGAGTAGAATAGTATTGAAATTATATTGAAGGTCTTTCCTATGTTTGAGAATGAGGAAAAAATGATAAAAATAATTTCTTTAAACTAAAAGCAAAAGCTAAAATAAGGACATTTTGAGCTAAATAAGGAAAATGGTTATTGTAGAGATAAAGCAGTCATTCTAAAATCAGTTTAGCAAATCTCTTAATGTCACTTGGTTGCATTGTAATGGAAGGTTCTAATTTGTAATCAGTGCTAGTTTTCAAAAGGTGTTCTGTAATAATTATTCAAAAGTAACAAGGGAATTGCAGAATTTCATCCTGTTTTTAGGATATTCTTAAGAAACGTGAATATTAAAAAAAATATGGTGTATCTGGTCATACCTATAAAAGATTACAATTTTTTAACTTTATTGATATACAGTTTTAGTTTTATATAAATATCATATTACATGTCTGAAGCTCTTAAATTCCTTACTTTTAAGGCCTCCTTCACCAATACCGAGTCATAATGGCTTTCATGATGCTGCAAATAATTCCTTTGATATGTCTTCAATAGATGGAAGGTCTACAACAAGGAGGTAAAAAGAATTTTTCTAAAAAGTTTCATTTTTAGCTTTAAATTTAAAGTTTTAAAAAAATTATTGCAATTAAAATGTTTTTTATTACAATTCTAGCTTAGAATCCAGTCGTGGAGATGATGAACACAGACTAATTGCTAGATACGCTGCACGCTTAGCTGATACTAGAAGTACTGTATGTATCTTTTTGTATGTTTCATTCTGTGTTTCTTTTTTGTGTGTTTTTCTGTGTTCCTGTTGATGTTTGTTTTTAATGTATAATTTTTGAACATTAAAGAATATCAACTTTCCCTTTCAAAATTTGCTGCAATTATATATGTTATATGTAATTATTATTATGCAAAGAGTGATGGTTACTGCATTTTTAGTTATTATTTTAGATAATGCATGAGAGAAATTGAAATTACTAATCAGTGGCATAGCAGGGGAGGCAATGGGGTGTATTATGCCCCCGGGCACTGCTCGCAGAGGGGCGCCAAATAATCTCCAAACAAAATTTTTTCATCATATGACTTTTTTTTTTTTTTTTTTTTGTGTGTCAGGGAGGGGGGGGGCACGAAAAAGATATTTTGCCCCAGGTGCCAGTTAGGCTCGCTACTCCACTATTAGTAATGACTTTATTTATTGAAATAATTATTGTTTTAACTTATACTGATGTTCATTCCAAGTAAAAATTTATTATTATTATTATGTAGTTGTAAATTTAAATGAAAACTATTAACTTTTCTAGTTTTCAGATATTTTATTTTAATGCATGTCAACTAAAAAATTTTAAAAATTGCTCTTTTTCGTAAGTGGAAACAGTATGTTTTACATTTTGAGTTTAATGTAAGATACCTGGCAAACATATAATGGTCAGTATATGGCATTTTTCTATGACTTACTGAGATAGCTGTACCAAGACAAACCATATAATTACAGTCTGTATACTAGCCTATAATTCATGTCATTCAAACATTGTTTTATAGCAGACACAAAAGCCATTAGTTCCGCAGAAACCATTGTTATGTTTTCCTTTGTTCTATTTAAAGGTAATGATGATTTGGTTTAGATCAATCTTCATTTTATCTAGAAGATACAAGTAACTTATAATGACCTTTAAAATGTTCGAGAATGAGACATTTTTTTAAAGAAGATAGTTTTCTGGCTTTACATTAAACATTCACTTATTCTGAAGTAGCTAGGTGTTGCCAAAATTAGTGTAGGACAACAAAGTTTTGTTAATGAAAAAATATTATTTTATTTGAAACATCCGGTAATTCATTTTCAGTTGACGAAAATGCTATAAAATTGTTGATGCTTTTGGAAGCATTCATTGTTGATCAATTCATTTCCCATGCAAGTTTAATCGTTTCTGTGCCATGGCTTGCATTGAACTGCTTCCAAAATTCAGTTAGCATATTGTGTTATTCTTCGTCTACGGCTTTATTTGCAGAGGTAGAAACATTTCTGATATACTAGGCTTAGAATTTTTTTTATGATAACTTGATCTAGTGTTGGAGTAAAGAAGAGCTATCAGGAGCAGGGAATGAAGCCTTTACATTGAGATCCAATGTTATGTTCTAATGTACTGCAGTTATGACATTATCACTGTTAATCACTGAAGCAAAAAATCTAATTTCATTGTTTCTCATATCTAGTTGAGGAGTCCTTCTGATCTCAGTTTAAACATGGACACTACTCGACAACGAGACCTCATTGCTCAACTAGAGGCAAAAAATAGGTAAAATTTAAATATCCATTACAAAGTAATAAGACTTTTTTCAAAATTTACTACTATGTTTGGTGTTTCTTGTGATATACCTTTAAAAACTCAGTTGTGTTTTAGGGAAATAATGAGAGAAATAGTAAGGCTAAGGAAGCAGCAAGAGCAAGAAGATGCTGCCATGCAGAATGAACAAAACCCAACACTTTTGGCTGAGTTAAGAGCTCTGAGGCAAAGGAAAGAAGAATTAGAAAGCCATTTATCTACCCTCCAAGAGAGTAGAAGGGAGCTTATGGTCCAGTTAGAAGCTCTGATGAAAATGCTCAAAGTATTCATGCATTCTATGTTTTGTGTGCCCTTTAATATTGTAATGAAATAGTTTTATTTATTTATTAGTTGGATGTGTGTGGATATTTTCCTTAACTGTTCAGCTTTCATACAATCTTGATCCTGATATAATTAGTAAAGGTCGAAGTTTCTCAGTATAATATCTTAAGACAGGATAGGAATAAATGTACTGTTTTCATCTTTTTGTTCCAAACTAGAAAATTAAATTAAATAAGATATAAAAATAAGAATTAAAATCAGAAATGCTGTTTTTGATTTTTAATATTTATTGGTATTTTAATTACATATGTGTAATAATTTAACCACACCTGAAATCAGTATATAATAGTACATTGTATTGCATTATGATAATTTGTCAACAGTTTAAAAAATCGTTATGTATCAGAATTATTGTAAATGACTTAAAAACCACCAAAATAAAATAAAATACTTTCCGGGAAAGCAGAAAAGTGTGATGAAACATTTTTCATATTATTCTTGAAATACTTTGCATGAATTGATGTATACTTTTTTCTAATAGTTGAAGCAGATTTGATAATGAATTGGACTTCTTTTAAACACAGCAAAAAAAAGTGTAAATACAGTATGAATAGTAACAAAGTTTTTCACTAGAAAATGCAATAATTTTCATTCCCCCCCCCCACACACACATTTAGCAGCTGAAGAAGGTAGTTCAAAAACTATCGAAACTAGTACTGCAAAAATTTTTCTTAATTTACTCTGATTCTTGATGTCTTGATGTTGGACTTTGTTTTTGATTGTTATTGAGCATGATATTTAAACTGAATTCAGTTGGCTATTAGCATTATAATCTCAGGGCAGGGAATAAATAAATAAAGCCTTTAATAATAAACATGCATTATATCTAAATTAACTTCATTTTAGAAATATATGTTTTATAGTAAAATTATGCAGTTTCTGCCATTTAAAACGAAAAGAGTAAAATAGCGTGTAAATAAATGTTACTATATAATTATCTATACTCCTGATTTTACTTTAGGTAGAATTGGAGTATTACTGGCATATTTTTAGTATGCATGCCACAATTGGACCCATGAAGACATGTGCTACGTAGAACAAAACAATACTTAGCCATAAAAGTAGCCACACAAATAGTTTTCATCAATTTTTGCAAAGCTGCGATTCATGGGTCTGGGGATAATTAGAAAGTACCCAGTACTATTTAACAGACTTTCTTGCTTGTAATGAGTTTCTACGATGAAAGAAGTCTCATGCAATAATATGCAATATAAATAACAATTAAATTATTTTAGCAACTAAAATATTGGCAGTTGTAATAACTAAAAGAAAATAGTGATAACAAGCTAAATTTCTACATCTTACTACTAGATGTAATAATTTATTTCAAAATGCAGAACCATTAATTATGTGCAGATTATCAGTATTTCCAGAATCCTATTATCAAAAGATATTTATGTAGTTTAAAATCTCTCCAGAACTAACTACAGAAAATATAAATTAAATTTCACTGAGAAGTCATTAAGATCAGCCAGATTTCTTTATGCTTTAGTTTTAATGTGTGGTGTAGGTTATTGCAGCATGGCAAGTTAAGCAGAGCAATTAAAAGCAACTAAAATTGTTCCCAGTTTAGTTTAATAAAGTCGTGTATTTTTTAATATCAAGCGATGGAAATCAGAAATTTTAACAACTTTTAAAAATTCCCATTTGTGGGATTCAAATAAAATCTGGTCCTTTTTGTGATCAAATAGGTCCTTGATCATATCATCTGAAAAGTTCATCATCTGAAAAGTTCTCTGAGAGTAGTGCTTGTAAGGCAGTTTTATTTGAAATAGAAAAATTTTTTTAAAAATATTATCTTGCCACCATTGAAGATAATATTTCATTGGAGTACCACATTGCTGGCATTCCTGGAATTCTTGGAAGCACTGGGAGAATCCTCTTTTAGTGTCTGTATTACTGTCTGACTGTTGCAACATCACAGAGAATTTGAATTGTCAGAAAAAATTGACTCTGTAACCCATCTTGATCAAAGATGCATCAAAAAGCAACCAGAAATTCACAGACCTGTTTCAATTTTCTCAAAATAGTATGTGGAGCTGCTTTCCTTTGATCATCCATCAGAACTCACAGCTTTGATCACACACATTGCATTTTCAATGAACTACCTTAACAACTTGTTAAATCGATGCTTCTACAAAGGATGATGTCCTTAAAACAGCTTCCAGAACTTCTGCTGACTCTGTAGCTCCTTTTGTGTTTAAACATTTTTTTATTTGCTCTTTGTTTAAAATATCATATTGCACCATATGACTGATGCTTTTATCCTGTTTGCACTATACGAACTACACTGTTCTAAAAGAAGTTACTTCATATGCTTCTGTAGAGAGAACTAAAAATCTTTTGGTGGCCAAATTCGTGTATTTTAATTTTTACTCACATGATTTAACCTTTTGAATGTAGACCAAAACCTTTGAATCATAGCTGTATCTTAATAATAACACATGTGGCCTTAATAATTAACCATTTTTCTATTAATTATTCTCTTTGAAATTCTTTATTGCATTACTTCAACTTTTAACATCATAAATAATATAAATATTAGTTAGCTTGCAAACATTATTTGAGAAATTTTGTTATTTAATTAAATTGTATTCAGTGTGATCCTTGAAATTTTGATATTTGTGTGGTGGGATGTTTATTTGAAGCATGAAATTGTTTTCTACCCATCTCTTTTGCTGATGATGATTTTGTTTCTCCTTTCAAAATTGTCATAGCGTAATGTGAATGTTTTAAAAAATCTGAAATATCAATTTCATTTTTAATTGTTTCAATGTGTTCTGCTTTTATTCTTTTAACTCCCAGAGTAGCATGACCCCCTTTATCTGATCAGGAGATTGTTTTGTAGCTTGGTATATATTAGCTTATAATTTAAAATATTTTGTTTTCTTACTTTCTGTAATGATGTATCATCTTAATGAATGAATGGATGTTTATGAAAACAGACCAAAATAAGTAATTATACAAATTTAGCTAATAAATGCTTTTAAAATATAGGCCTTCATGAGCAGATTTAAAAAGCCATACTACTTAATTATTGTTAATATTTGTATATAATGTGAATGTTAATATTTGTTTCAGTGGCTTTTAACTTGAACTGGGAAGCTATCGTATTTTATTTTAACTAATTTAAAAGTCATTAACATTATATCTTCTTCAAATATAATAATTTTAATAGAAAAGGTGTATTGTGCTGTAATATGTTATAAAAAGTGGGAATTTTTTTTAAAAATATGTTAATCCAGAATTTGTCCAATTTTAGAAAATTACTTAAATGTAATAGAATCTTACTTTCTTAACACTGTTATATTAACAAATAAATTTTTGTCTGTATTAACTGAATTACTTAACTAAGTAAGTTTACCTACTAAATAGCATTATAGTCCTTTCTTGTCTCTCATGGCTAGTAAGTTTTTATTAAATTAAATGGGTTCTAGCCATGAGAGCTGTAACTTTCTCTTGCTTATCTATAATACTTTATGCGGTAGATTATTAGTATGCTTTTTATTAATTTTATTCTTTAAATTTATTTTTTCATGTATTTTAAGCAAAATGGTGATTTTAGTTGAGCTGAAAAGTATTTTTTCTGTCTAGAATCATCAGACATCTCCTCGGTCCACACCAAACAGCTCCCCTCGCTCTGCTACATCCAAATCACCACCTTTATCTACACCTTACCCTCTGTCTTCTTCACGCAGTGCTCCTACAACTCCTGGGAGTAATCCACCAACCTCTGAAAGTGCTACTGGTGCTCCTAATAATGTCATAATGGCATATGACCAGTCAGGAAGCACTAGGAGTCTTCGGAATGATTTGCTGGTAGCTGCAGATTCTGTAACGAATGCTATGTCTTCGCTGGTTAGGGAACTAAATTCAGGTATTTTTTCTCATAATTTTTTTGTGAAAACAGTGTGCAGTGTTTTTGAATTTGCTGCCCAGACAGTATAGTGGTAAGGGGAGCCTACCTCTGTACTGAAGGGCCCAGGTTCCAATCCCGAAGAAGGCATAGCTGTAACTGTCCATCCCCTTCATAGGCAGCAACAGTTGCTGCCAATTAGGTATCTCCATAATAAAATGGCCATTACATTTGCCCTTTGGAGTGGTCACTGCTGAATAGGCAAGTGCCTGCCATTGGATTAAAAAAAGCGTTTTAAAGTTTGAAAGTGTATTTTTATATTTTGCTGATTTCATAATTCTAATTTATTAAAATACATTGTAATCTGCTCCAATGCAGTATGTAGCGTTGCATGCCTCCAACTTGCACGCAACCAAGAGGTGACTGTTGAGACTGGATAAAAGACAGAGTCTTGTTAAGGGTTTAAGTCCCTTTTTATTCAACGTAATAAATTACAAGTGCGTGCTCTTGACGCTCACAACTCGGCGGTCAAATAAAAATAATAACCTGAAAAGAAACTAAAGACAAGACTCTAACTACGAGGCTCTCTAAAAGTAACTAACCTCACCGCGTTTTACAATACCGCTGCTAATTCAGCTAACTTGAAGATCACATTGAACGATTAACAATACTTCCAGGCAAGCACACGGCCAAAACACGGGGTTCCTCAATTTCTGGCTAACTACCTCCGCGCTCGTGAAGTAAGAACAGCACACCTTGAACTCGTTTCCTTTCTATTTAACTCAGAATACTTCCGCTGATAATTTGAATCCTTGCGCGTTCTACTGAAATTTACATACTCTGGCATTGGCAGTTCCAGGGGAAAGTAAGGCTTGACAGGAAAGGTAGTTTAAACTTAAAATAAATGTTAGTTAAAATAAATATAAACCCTACAAGTATATAAAAATATTATGATTCATAGTTATTATACAAGTTTTATCATCTAATAGGAAATAGCAAAATGTCTTCTATGATATGCTAACATGCCATGTTTTGATTCGAAGTTCCCACCAAACAGATTTATATATTTCTGAAAAACATTGTTTAGCTGTCATTTTATGAATAAAATAAAACATTATCACACAGTTATCCTCATCACTGTTAGTTAAATGTTTGGGTAAATTTTGCTTTTCTATTGAAAGTCACAGAAAAAGTGCTGATAAGGCAAAACAGTGTCTCAAGATATATTTATATGGCAATCTATAACATCATTAATAAGTATTTGTATAGCAACTCCAGTATGCTCATAGCATGTCCAAAAGGTATTTCATTTCTCTTGACGTTTTGCCAGTGTGACTGCAGATTATGTTCTATAGGAGTTTTACCATTTTGGCATGGCTGCAAACCTCATACTACAATTTTTATTATCTTTGGCGAAATCAAACTTAGCTCTTTGTTCACCCACAATGTAAAATGTTATATGCCTTCTTTTTCCTTCTCATTTTAGGATTTGGTGATGAAATTCCCCCCCCCCCTTTTTTTTTTTTTTTTTTTTGTTTAAGTGAAAACAGATGTGTGTGTACATAAGAACAACACTGGAAAAAATCAAGAATTTTGTATGTCTTGTGTGTAAAAAGAAGAATGTAAAACATTAAGTGGCATTAGATGTGTCATAGAAATAGTAAAGATACTCCCTAAAGATGTTTTTTGTGGGACTGCAGATAATCAGGGACTACTAATGTTATGTTGCAATTATATAAAATAAGGGTATTGGGATATAAAAATAAGAGTATTATCAAAAATTATAATATTACCAATATTTTGGCATATCATTGTTTAGAAAGGCATACTAGCAGCATATGATAAGCATTTAAAAAAAAAAAAAAACGAGTTAACATGTTAAATATTTGGGACTTTGAAATTATCCCATATTGGGAAATGATAGAAGAAATAATGTTGCTAGAAATGCTCTGCAGCATGTTACATAGATTACATGATATAAATCAACAAGAAAAAAACTCCAGATAGCAGTTAGAGTGGGATAACTCATTTATATGCGATGTATTTCAATTTTTCAAATTTGGCAATAAATATTCAAAGCTTTTTAGAAATACAAATAATGACAGAAATATATTTATAATTTTAAATGATTCATGATTTTATTTTGAGCAAATATGTTATCATTTTGATAAATAGTTAAGTTTTGTGATTAGAAATTTATTGATTTCATGTGTACATAATAAGTTCAAATTCTCAATGAAATGTCCTAATTATATGCAAGTTTTAGAGAGCACTTTGAAATTAAAAAAAAAAAAGAAAGAAAGAAAGAAAGAAAGAAAGAAAAGAAAGGGGGAACATAAATGTTAGCAACTGTCTATGAAAATATGATTATCTCTGTATAAATAGAGAATAGAATTGATGTTAAACTCATAGAGATACTTTCCCAACTTCACTGCCCATATCATAATGGTAGCAAGATTATAATACTGCTCATTTTTACTTTTCTCGCAGCGCTTAATTGATATCAATTCCTCTCTGCAGCAGTAAATAAATTGTGGTGCTCTTACAAAAGGATATAAACCGTCATATGAGTTGTCAGAACATATGCTTTTCTTTTGCTTGTGACCTTCCCCACTTTAAAATCCTTGTGTCATTTACATATGTCATTTCATGGCCGTTCCGTTTTTGCATATTTGAATGCACAGTAAAATGGTTCTGTCTTAAAATGATGTAACATCTTCCCCAATCATTGGTAAATCAAAAATTGCTAACATTTAATTTTTTTTAAGAAAATATATTACAATGTGTTTTACTGAGATTTCTTATTTTCATTAGTCACCAGTAAATAAAAAATTGTGAGCATATTTTTTTAAAAAAAAGAACGCATTAACACATGGCCTGCTGATATTTTTTTTTTTTTTTTTTTGATGGATAAAGTAATCTGCGGATAGTTGTTTGTGTAAACATTAGTTGAACTTTTAAACATAAAAATCATAAATAATGATAAATGCAACAAAATTCATTAAAATTACATCTAAAATAACACTGCACAGAGCAGTAATTATTACAGAACTGCAATACATATCTTAAAAAATTAATTCAAAGCAGATCTGCTCTTCTTCTCTTTTTTCCCCCCTTATCATGTCAAAAGTTTACTCCTGCAGTGGCTAAAAAAAAGCAACACTCTTTAATTTTTTCCTAGGCAAAAAAAGAGTCATAAAATTGCCTGAGATTTTTCTCTCTCTCTTTCTTTCATGATTCCTTTCTTTTCCTTTTTGCAGGGCCCACCAGCGGCCGAGCGGTAAAATCGCTGAACACTGGTAGTTCAGTCCGAGGTTCGAATCCCGCGAATGGGCTGGCTGCATGGGCGTTTCCGTGGTTTTCCCCATGTGTAATGTGTATACAAGCCAGTTTCCCTTAGAAAGTCCTCCACGAAGGCATCCCTTCCCTTATACAGATAGCCCTAGTGTGCTTTGCTATATTCTCAATACACCATTTTCTTTTTGCAGTTCATTTGAATATTGACATTATTGCTAGAGAATTTCAGTTTTGTGAAGCATGTGTTGATGATTATTTGCAGGATGTTTTATCATTCTGGATAATACAGGAGCAACAAATAAGAATGCTAGACCAGTAATTGGAAAGTTTTATTTAAAGAGAATTCCAGAATTTAAAAATAGTAAACAACATCAAAAGGCATATGGAAAAAATAATCCAAAAAGAAACAGGATTATTGTGTAAATTAAATTACAGTTGTTACAATTTTAAATGAATATTGACAAGCTCTCATTGGACGATTAAAACTTGGCCGGTCTCCTGACATTTTAGATAATAATACTTTTCAGCAAAATTTTATGTAGCAATTAAAAATATTGAAAGAAACATTATGTCTCTTTGAAAATCCATGCCATTCAGAAGATGTCAGATTTTCACACTATTCAATTAAAATGTCGCCAGCTCTTCACAAGGACTAGTTAGTTTTCTCCTGTTCCCATTGCTACTATTTGTATGTAGGTGGCCATAAGATAAAAGAAATTTTGATTTTCTTATGATTATTTCAACTGATATTACCTTTAGTGATGCATGAATGTGCTCTTGTGATGAATGGGAGAACTCGGAGGAAAATCCCCTACTGCAGTAACTCAAAGGTTAAACTGTAAAGAAATACAAAGAAATACTGTATCACAGTTTTGTGGTCTTCACCACCTGATGAGAGTATTGTACCAGTGTTTAAAGTTCATGAACAGAGAAATGCAGAATGGAGTTGCTCATTTCTCAGAGTAGTTCTTTTCTATCCCTGTGGTTATGCTTCATATATCTGAGCCACTAAAATCATCAAACATGATAACATTTTATTTATTCACTTATTTATTTTTACATTAGTAAACGATTTGTAGTGTAATATGTATAATGTAAGTGTTTATTAATTTTCTTTGATAATATCAGATCACCAAGCTGAGTATGCTTTAACTACAGACAATTAGTAATCACTCGCTAATATGTTGTAATAAATGGTATCCAATTAGTGTTTTTAAACAAAACTATAAACAAATAAAAAAAACAAATAAAAAAAAACAAATAAAAAAAACTCAAACAATTCAAAGCCTGCCAGAAATGAAATGCTGAAAAATATTTAGTATAATTATAAATTCATGACATTAATTTATTTGCCATTAATACTCAAACCTTTGTTTGTGTGGCAGATAGGGACCGCATAAAAAAGAGTAAAAAAAATTGCACAAAACTTCACGAGTAGCTATAAAAAATAGCTTTTGCAACGCGTTTTTATTTTTATTTTATTTTATGCGGTAAGTAGGGACCGCATGAAAAAACGTAGGAAATAACTCAAAACCTTACAAAATAATTAGGAATTACTTTTTTAAACGAAATCAAGACATGAGGCTTGGCAGCTACTTGGAATCTTACCAAACCTTTTAGAATCTGATTTAGAAAATACACATGCGAACATTTTTTAATAATTTATTTACATATGTACTTATTTTACACATACAAAACTTTTCAAAATGTATAACAATTATCTTTCGTAATCTGACAATACACGAAATTGCTTGCGGTAAACTGATTCAAATTTGCTTTCTTCAACCGAAGATACCACCTCACACTCATTTAGAGTTGACTTTTTTCGGTTATCACGTAGTCAGTGAACAGTTTTTGTGGCGACTGTTGTTTTACAAGACATTTGTATATGTATCAGTAGCCAGATATACAAGATTAAAGCTCCCCCCCTTTTTTTTTTGATTATTTATTTATTTGTTTTATTATTGGTAACTTCCTCAATTGTGTTCCAATTTGATTCAAATTTTCATATACTGCACCAAAACAAATCTTTACAAAAAAGACCATACAAAAACAGGTTTGAATGTAATTCTTATTTATAAATACTAGATCTTAAAGGAGAATGGGCTTGTGCTACCTATTAATAGTTGGAGCTTTTTGCCAATTCACCATTGTCAGATTTTCTTTCATCTTTGTGCTTCTGTTTTTAAAAGGCCATCTATAACTTTTAATTTATGGAGTTTAAGCATGTTCTGTTTAGTGTTTTGGTGTAAAAGTTTTCTGCTTCTGTGCTTTTCCCTCTTATATATGATTTATAAATTGCCTTTCTATTGACCAAACTATCAGAAATAAAATATGTACCATGCAAAATGTCTTCATAATGATGGCATGTTTGAAAACCAAATTGATCCTTTTTCATGTTTACAATTTCTTGAGAAAGCATGATAATTATTAATAAGAGATTACATCAATTCTGTGATTCTTTCTTTATCGGTGATAATTGTAATCCTTTAGTTAATGAACAGATAAAATTAGAATTTCATTTCTGACTAATTATATATTTATTTATTGTTATGGAATTTCATTCAGCTTTTGTATTTAAAAAAGAAAACATGAATTATGCATTACTTTTATTTTTTGAACTAAAATTGATTTCAGCTAGCAGTTTTTAATATTTACAAATAAATAATTTTTAATTTATTTAAGTTTCTACATTATTATTTTATAAAATTCACTTTGAAAACAAGTAAAATAATCTATGTTTCTCGTAGGATCGGAAGATGAAGATGGTGGCAATGACAGCAAAGTTTTAAGTAGTAGTCGAGGTAATTAAAATATATATTTTTTATATATAGCTCATAAAGTATATCAATAAAAATGTATCAGTGTGAATTTAATGGTAAATCAGCTGTAGCAAAATATATATATATTGAAGAAAGTGTGTGCAACTCTCAATGATTAATTTATCTAGCCCTTTAGCATAGGGAAAATGTATAATCAACAACAAATGATTTTCTTGTGATAAATGTGGTATTGAATATTTTTAAAAGTTATTAACCAGTCTTTAAAAATTAATTAGATTATAAAAATAGAATTATTATAATAGTAATAACTTTTATTTCAAATCACAAAATATTCTTGAAAGCACATAAGATCTAAATCCGATTACTAATTAAAGCATGAAAAGGCATATTCAGGTAGTGAGTCTCTGTAACGTCTCAAACTTGATATGGCCTGGAATTATGCTTGCGAAAATCTTGCATTAATCCATCAGCACTTTTCTTTTATACATATAATTTTGATTGCACATTGTATAACCTTTTTTATTTTGTTTTGTTCAGCTCTCTGTAGTTTTTACCAATTTAAATCAAGAAAAAATTAATCAGTGTAAGAAGAAAATAATAATAATGTAAGGTTGCATACAAAATCAAGGAAATAATTGAAATCATCGGGAAGTTAATTTTTTAATTAAAATTAAATTAGCATTATGCTCTAATAAATAATAAATATTAAACAATTATGTGCAGAGTTTACTTAGCATACAATAAAAGTTTCTAAAACTCTTAAATTATCAGTAAAACTGTATCTTCTGAATTTTAGATTACTTTATAATGGCTGAATTTTTATCTTTGCTGATACTGGTATGGTTAATATCATGTTTAAAATAAAATTCTGGTTTGAGATTTTGAAACAGAAGACACTGAAAGTGCTGTTGAGAGTTTGGAAGGTGGAGGAACACTCTGGCGGGAAGAAAGGCAAAGAGCCCAAGAAAATCATTTCCTACAAGAAATTCACGCTCGGAACAATTCATCAACTTCTGGGCACCATAATGACAACACTATTCAGGAGGAAGATGATCAAGAGCTTTATGATAACGATCCAAGGGTAAGAATTTTTTTCATTAGAACCAAATTAATCTAGTTTGTATTACCATTAAGGATTTGAGGTATCTTAATTTTAAAAATGATAGTACTAGTTAAAAGAATATAACAATTTAACTCATGCAGTGTGATCATTGCTGTACTATGGGGGAGCAGTGTCGCCAGATCATGCTATTTTTTTGCAAATTTGTTCTTTTAAGAAACTTTTGCAATTAAAATTTATGTGTATGTGATTTTGCAAAACATTTGCTGCTCTGTCATTTCCTTGTGCTATTTTTTGTAACTTCAATTTTTTTTTTAATAGATCATGAAACACTTAGGTTAAAATAATGTATCTGATAAAACAAATTTATAATAAATAAATAAAAAACTTATTTAGGCTTAAATAGAAGTTTTCATCTGGTTTGAGATCATAGAGAAGGTGTGAACAGTTCTCAGTGCCAGTGGTTTGTGTTTTCATGTGCTTAAGTGATTAATAGTTTAATCTTTAAAGTTTGCTATTAAATGGTGCAGCTGTAAGAAGGGTATTTTCAACTAAAATCAAACATCGAAACAGATTGTGTTTTGAACTCCTAGACTCTATACTTTGAATGGAAATATCACTGGAGCATTGAATTTTTTCTTATTAAAATTCTGGAAAAAAAAAAAAAAAAGCAGTTTGTAGCCTGAAGGCCATATATTGGTTACTCAAACAGAGAAAGAAATGTAGAATTTGACTTAATTCACAGCATGAGAGCACGAAGTAATATTTAAATGGTTTATTTAATAGGAAGAAATAAAAGTAATTAAGAAAAGTATATAAAGATGAAGTTAACGGTATGCAGGATTAACATAATGATGTAAAGGCATAACATCGAAAGCACAATCTAAGTTCATAAACTCTTGAAGACGTGTGAGCCGTCTGCTCACGTCTGCCCTCCACTCTCGACCAGGTCTCAGCGCTGTCTGGGATGATTCTTACTGCGCTGGGTGATGCTATACTGATGACGTCATAATCCTGCTATTCTAATTCAGCATTGCATTTTATGATTTCCCACAGCTTCGGCCAGCCTGAAGAGGCATCGTCCTCGATGTCTGTTGAATGGACATCACTATCATGTACCTGCAAAGATAATAAAATAAAAGAAAAAAAGAGAGTATCAGGTCCTTAGGTTTTGAGCTGATACAAGCATTAAATCAATTTGACCATGGCTTCATATGGTCAGCCGCAATAGATGTCAAATTTGGTCCTTCATGGCATCCTACTTTCTCGACTTCATATCTATCATTTGATCGAACAGCTATGATTTTATACGGTCCATGAAACTTAGGTCGTAGTTTCAAACCAGTCCCATATTGAGTTCTCTGAATGGCTACCAAGTCGCCAATCTTGTATAGTTTCGGTTTCTTACGTTTCTTGTTAAATTGTTTTCGATTCTCTTCTTGTATCTTCAAAATGTTGTTTTTCGCATCTTCTCTCATTTCATCACGTTCTTGCATCAATTGCTTTAGATATTCTTCATTCAATATCTCACTAATTCTCAAATCTTCTTTATTCTTCATTTTCATACCTATGAGAAGCTCAAACGGTGAATATTTTGTACTTCTCGTAGTTGTACTGTTGATTATCCTCTGGACATCTGAAACATACTTAAACCATTTCGTTGAATCTTCATGTGATAATTTTGACAAAACAGGAATCAAAATCCTATGAATTCGCTCAATTTGTCCGTTGCCTCTTGGAATACCGGTAGTAAATTTGACATGTTCTATTCCTTCTTCAGTACAATAAGCTGAAAATTCTTTCGATGTAAAGGCACTACCTCGATCTGAAATGATTCTGGCTGGATTTCCAAATACAGTCTGTTGTTGCTTCAATTTTGAAATAACTTCTTGTGTAGTTGGTGATTTCACTGGTTAGAACCAAGTAAATTTCGTAAAAGCGTCGACAACAGTTAGAATGTGTTGGTATCTCTTGTTCGTCGATGGAAGAGGTCCAATAAAGTCGATATGATACGTACTCAAGGGAACGTTTTCTTTTGGTACAGGATGAAGAAATCCTTCTGCTTTTCCTTGCTTCTTGTTGTACAGTATACATTCTATACAGTTAGCAATTACCTTTTTCAACTTTGCATTTCAGTCTGGGAATATAGAATTCTTGCTCTACAGCATTCACAGTTTTATCTACAGCAAAGTGACCTTTTGTATGTACCTTCTGTATGATTTCGTTCTGTAAGGATTCTGGCACTACTAGAAGATCTTTATCATTTTCAAATTTGTACAAAATATCATTTCTCACTAAGAATCCATTTTCTTCTCCCTTCTCAACTAAATTCTTGATTAACTTCACATGTTCATCTTCATTCTGTTGTTGTACTAACCGAATCTTCTCAGTTACATCGGATGTGTATGATGTTAAAATTAAAGCATTTCTACTTAAAGCATCAGCATGTTTCATTTGGCTTCCTGAACGATGTACAATTTCGTAATCGAATTTTTCAATAAACATTGCCCATCTCGCAATTTTAGGAGTTAAATCTTTCTTATCTAAAGTTTTCTGAAAAGCGCTACAATCAGTTACAATTTTGAATTTAGTCCCTAACAAATAGTTTTGAAATTTCTTCAGAGCTTCTATTAGGCAAGGCAGGCTATTAGGCTTACTGGAAGGGCTTCTAATTCGTAATTACAGAGTTTCTCTTGCTGCTGTGAAGTCTTCTTACTCATATACTGGATTGGATGATAATTACCATCATCAGACAATTGGAGTAATACCGCACCAAAGCCTTGACTACTAGCATCAGTATGAAGTTCTAATGGATATCCTTGCCTAAATATATGTAGAACAGGTGCCTGAGAGAGAATTTCTTTTAATCTGCAAAAAGCTTCCTGTTGTTCGGAATCGAACTTAAAACCAATACCTTTTCTAAGCAAGTCGCTAAGAGGTTTAGCTATTTTAGCATACTGAGGAATGAATTTACGAAAATATCCCATTAGTCCTAAAAAGCTTTGTAGTTGTTTACAGTTACGCGGTTGTGGAAAGTTTCGAACAGCAATGGTTTTGGAAGTGATGGTCGAATAGTTCCGTTTTCAATTACATGTCCCAAAAATTCAATTTTACATTTTAAGAATTGGCACTTTTTGAAATTTATTTGTAACCCATACTCCGAAGCAGTTTTGAATACTCTTTCTAATTTGTCTAAACATTCAACTTCATCATTAGCCGGTATGACTATATCATCCATATAAATAATTAGTACACCTTCATTTAACAAGTCACGAAATACTGAATAAATGTACCTTTGAAAAACATTTGGACTAATACATAAACCAAAAGGAGCTTTAAGAAATTCGTAGATACCATTATGTGTTACAAATGCGGTATATTTGGTGCAATTTTCGTCTATGTCTACATGGAAAAAGCCATTTTTCAAATCTAGTGTCATGAAGACTTTGGACTGTTCTAAGCGATCAAGTACTTCCGGAATTAAAGGCAGTGGAAATTTGTCTTTAATAATCTTCTTATTCAATTTCCGATAATCTATACATAAACGTTTCGAATTATTACGCTTGTTACACAAAACAATAGCCGCCGAATAATTAGAATTGCTAGGCTTTATTATGCCCTCTTTCAACCATTCCTTAATTTGATCGTCAACAATTTTTTGTTCCGTGAAAGACATGTATCTTCTATTTTGACAGACAGGAATGTCATCGCATAAATTTATTTGCATCTTGAAGTCAGATTGTCTATTTTTCCGAGGCTGGTACGAATTAATTAAATTACACAGTCTTTCTTTATGTTCTGTATTTGAAATATGCGATAAATCAATCTCGTTGACAGAAATAGCATTCACCAGATGTGAAAGGTAATTAAACGTCGCGCTACTTCCGCTTTGGGGACTTTTGTTTACATTAACAGAGACGCCAGACGATTGTGAAGGATCATAAACATTCTTCAATGAGATAGCAATATTCAAATTTCCCATAACGCAACGAACATTAGAATTTCGATATGACTCAGCAGTTATCAGGTTTACATTACTTTTATTCCGATGAGAAATTATTTGAAGGCCATTCTCGGTAAAAGAGGAGTTAAACTGACTCAATACATCCAAACCTAATACAATTTGATTACATAATGACTTAACAACATAAATTTTCGTACGCAGTGAAAAACTATCAATTGAAATATCAGAAATGAAAAAGCCGATGGGGTACATTTGCTTTGATTCAATTCCGTTTAATGTGATATCGCTACAATTTAAATTAGGAGAACCAATCTGCTTGTGTAACTCTACGCTGCATATCGTTACATCTGAACCAGTGTCAACTAAACTATCAACTAAATGATTATTTATTTCTACAGTCTTCATAATTCTATCCTTGTCACAAATTCGTTGTAATAAAGCTGCTTGTTGTGTCTCGGGGGTCTGCTCTGGACAGTTCGTTGAATAATGCCCGAACTTCTTACATTTTATACATTTTACACCCTTTGATTTGTTTACACAATGTTTTGAATAATGCCCAAATTCCTGGCAATTAAAACATTTGACCTTATTAACGTTAGATTGATTTCGGTTTGATGACGAAAGCTTACTTCTATCTTTAACTTGAGTGTCTACTTTCGGTTTCGGATTTTTAAACTTATCATTGTCCGATCTCATTTTATCATAAATTTTAAGCCTTTGTTTAAATTCAGATATTGTTTCACAACCATACAGTATAGTTTTTCTAACCACAGAATCGGGAATACCATCAATAACATATTTAATTAATGAAGCATCTTCAATGTTACCTCGCGAACACATTTCTTTCATTTTCAAAAAATACTCATCTAAAGATTCATTAGGCATTAATTTACGTTTACATAACATTTCATGCAACTCAGCAGAATTAAAAGCTTTACCATATTCAGATTTCAAAAGCTGTTTTAACTTACACCAGTCATTAACTTTAGGTTCACTCTGAATAAATAGTTTCGCTTTACCTTTTAATGATCTTTTAGCAAAAACTAATTTATGCAAATCACTCAATTTCAAAGAATTTATAACATCTTCAAATTCATCAATCCATTTGTCAACATTTTCATATGAATTACCAAAAAAAGGATTAACAGTACTTTCAATATCAGAAAAACTAAGATGAGGTTTAAAATGATCTTGAATTGGAAGCTGCATACTATTGTTTACTTGAGACTCATTAAAACCAGGATTGTCTCTTTGATTATCATCAAGCATTACTTCAGAAATTTATTAATAGTTTCATCTTCAATATCACAATTTTCTTCATGCAAAATATTTTCAAATAGTACAGATAAATCACATAGGAAAGAGACAATTTGGGTTACGACTCCGGTTTTTGAACCTTCTGAATTTATGCACAATACATTGCAAACTTTAATTAACTCATTCAAAGTAAAACTATTCTGCACTGTATCTATTTTCTTATTAAATTCTTCAGAATCTGGTTTAAATATAAAACCAGAAAATTCACGTAATCTTTTCCGGTTATTTCGATCTCCATCAGTATTAAAAATAAGCTTATGCAAACTTTTGATTTCAGAACTTTTACTGTTCTTTAAAGCTGCTTCCAATTCTGGAATTTCTACTAACTTCATATTGGAAAGAAAGTTTTGTACTCACCCGACAGATGATCGTCGTCAATTGGGTAATCCACATTTTATACGAGTAATCCAATAAATCGAATAACTTTCACTCAGTAGTTCAAAGGACAGTTCTACTACTCGCACATTTTGGAATTCGAGGCCGCACGATTGGTCGCCATATTTTTTTTGTAGAATTTGACTTAATTCACAGCATGAGAGCACGAAGTAATATTTAAATGGTTTATTTAATAGGAAGAAATAAAAGTAATTAAGAAAAGTATATAAAGATGAAGTTAACGATATGCAGGATTAACATAATGATGTAAAGGCATAACATCGAAAGCACAATATAAGTTTATAAACTCTTGAAGACGTGTGAGCCGTCTGCTCACGTCTGCCCTCCACTCTCGACCAGGTCTCAGCGCTGTCTGGGATGATTCTTACTGCGCTGCGTGATGCTATACTGATGACGTCATAATCCTGGTATTCTAATTCAGCATTGGATGTTATGATTTCTCACAGAAATGAAATTAATTCTGTTGATTATAATAGCTCAGAACTAAACAATCTAAGTGATTTAAAAATCAGTTTTCTAAATAATATTACAAAGAAATATAACAGTAAAAGTACAGGGATTTTATTAGTAATCAGAATCTGATAAATTTCAGTAAGTCAAGCAAGCAGAAAGGAAAATTCCCTGAAAAGCATTAACAGTTAAAATAAAGCAAAAAATAATGAATTAGGAAAATGAACTTTAATTGAAATAAATCATGTTTGCATTGTTAGCACAAGCAAACATGAGGAAGTGTTTTAACAATGGATACAAACAAATTAATTTAAAAAGAAAAACTTACTTAAGTTAACTGAGAATTAATTAAAAGAAAAAATGAATGTTTAAACAATGGATGATTAGCAATACAGTTTTAAAATTTTTGTCAAAATTAAGATATGTAGTTAAAATGACTAAGAATCAAATTACAGTCCATGACATTATGGAACCAAGGGAGACTTAATTTCTATTGACATCAGAGGTCATGCGAACATACATGGCTGTTCCTAGGCCATTGGATGCCTGCTTACTTTCCTAAGATTGCTGCCCCCAAATAAAAAAAAATGCTCAACAATTAATAAAATTTTTAATTCATACTCATGAAGTACTTACCTATGACAAATCGTATAAAAAGTACTTACAATGAATTTAATGCATTTAAAATATTTAGGCGTGGTATCATGAGAGTCCAGCCGCCCGTCCATACTTTTACACACTGCACCCGTGCTAGGAACGGCCCTGCGAACATAGGAAACTATGGCGTCACAAAAATCACATGATGCCTGACGTCATGTGCTACATTTTGTGACATTCGATTTTTCTTCTGCTTATTTAGTTGAAAAATTTCTGGCAAAACTGGGGGTGGGGAGCTGAAGGATAAAACTCAAATTAATTATTAATGTTAGATATCTGAAAAGAATTTAAATGTCTATTTTGAAATATTCCAAAAGTCTAATGTCAGTATCTATCTTTAGTGGAAAACTTTCTAAGGAAAACTGTCGCATATTTATATCCTACATGGCAAAAACCATAAAAGGTCCCATTCAGCAGGATTTGAATACAGATCAAGCTACCAGTTTTTAGCAATCTTATCTGCTTGCTTGTTGGTAGGCTTAAAATAAATTAGTAATTTGAATCAAATTTAAATTACTTAATATATCTGTGTAAAAGTATAAGGTTGTTTCCCCCCTCATTGTATTGCATAAAATAAAATATAGTCTGGATTACATTTTATGTAATCTATATTACGTGTATTATGTAAAATATGTGTAATATAATTTACAGTAAAAGAAACATATACCTATATTTTTGTGAAAATATATATATATGAAAACACTTTTCTGTCACTAAAGAAGTATTGAAGTAAGAACACTGAGACATAGAAATGTAGAAATATTGTTTGACGTAGAAGGTAGATCCATACTGAAGAGGAAGAATTTTGATTGCATAGAATGCTAATCCATAATGAATAGGAAACTTGGCAGTCAAGGCAGTTTAAATTCCATTTTTATTTAAATTCACATTTATGGCCACGGTTTTCTTTGCACTCTAATTGTGCCTATTTTCCAGAACATTTACATTTTTCAATACTATTGTGATACGAAGAGAGCACAGCGTAATTGCTTCCAGGCAACAGAGAGGGTGAAGCTAAAAGTGATGCATTTATCCAATGTGGCAGCTCACCAAGAGGAAGGTTTTGGTTTAGGTTAGAAAAGTTTCAGTTCTGAGAGATTAAGTTCCAAATTAACTATGTTGTAAGTGTTATGCAAGCTCTAGAATAGATTTATCTAGAAATGACGTAGTCCAGAAATTTAAAAAATTGAGGAATTAAGAGGCTATAATTAAATTAAATTATAAATCTTATTTACATATTTTTTTATCTTGCATATATATATTTAATCTAATGTTAACTAGACTAGAAATATGCAGCTTTTAGATAAAGTGTTTACAAACTTTTTTTTTTAGTTCATAATTTTGATATTCAGTGGAAAAGGTTTTTTTTACCCCACTTATTAGTATCTTTGCCCAGTCAGTTAATTTTTTATGTGTTATTTTGCAAGTTGGTATTTTTTATTGTCTAGTTAGAATTTTTTATTTATTCTGTGATTCTGTTTATACATCTCGTCTACAAAAGTTTTTATTATTATTATTTCCACAACTCTTGGTCATAGACATATACTTTTAATTAATGTTTTAAATGGTGCAAAAATTCAGGTTTTGGCATTTTTCAATTTAAAGAAAGTAGTTTTGTAAAAATTACAAAATCTATCATTCTACACAGCTGCCCAGATAATATAGTGGTTGGGGAAGCCAACTATGATACTGAAGGGCCTGAATTCGAATCCTGGAGAAGGCATGGATGTAAATTGTCTATCTCCTTATAGGAGGTAATGGCAGCCACCCGTTAGGTGCCTCCATAATAAAATGACCACCACTTCTGACCTTAGTAGTGACGGAAACTTAAAAATGCCTAGTCCCTATCATATATATGTATATTTAATTTTACATCTTTCCAGTCCTTAGGAAAATTGTATACTCATCATAAAAATAAAACAGGAAAAGTTTGTCTCTCATACAACAAAAATTGACTGATATTCATTAAGAAAACACATAACATTTCTATGCAGATTAGTGTAAAAAAAAATTGAGCAGTATATATATATATATATATATATATATATTTTTTTTTTTTTTTTTTTTTTTTTTTTTTTTCCTCAGCAAAGGAGAGATAGAGTTTTACAGAATTTATGCTGTAAAAAAACACTGGCATGCTTCAGTATTGGCACTATCTCATAAAATTATTTGCATTAATTAAGAATGAAAAATATTTTTACTTGAATGAATTTTCTAAATCATTACTGGATTCTGATTATAAAGTAATAAAATTTGATCAGAATATTAATAACATATTTTTAGACTCTTAAAATAAATTCTATTATATAATATAATTAAACTCTTATAAATTCTTGTGCGAAAATTCTTTTGGTATACCATATGTAATAAAATTAAAATAAAGACACTAGTAAATCACAAAAGAATGTCATTGAATGGCATTTAAGGGGGGGAATATCAACCTGGAATTATACTAATTTATTTATTATATGACACCTCACTGCAAAATCAAGTTAAAAATATAAAAACATGAATTTTTGCATTATTTAAAACATTTTTGTAATAGGAGGCATGTGTCTATAACTAACATTTGCGAAAATAAAAGCCAGGTAAGAAATTTTGTAAACTTGGTGTATGAAACATGCCAGCGATTGCACAATGTACAAAAAATAAATAAATAAATAAGTAAAATAAAATAATGCCTACTAAAGTGTAGTTGCTTAAGTTTTTGTTGAAGAATGATTATAGTAAATGCTAAATGTGTTTAATATTTTTATTTGTATTCCCTACAAAATTACTTTTTGTATTCTGTTTTTCAGAATAATATTCTGTATAATTAGAAGGCTTTTGTTTATTCTTGTGGTTCTGCATAGATAGAGTGTGACAGTGACAGTGTTGCCACAAAAGAAGTAACAGCTCTAAAAGTTTTGTGTTACATAAATTTTTGTTGGTAAAAGTTTCAGTAGTTGCTAAATGTATTGTATCTTTTCTTCTTTCCAAATTTTCATGAAAATCTGGAAGATCATAGTAACATCATTATTTCAACAGCTTAGATTTTTGTTGGTGAATCTGATAATTTTTTGTCTTGATGTAGCTTGCGAAATGAAATTCCATTTGAATAGAGTCTTGTCTAGAATATTAGGTGCACAAAGCTATTCTCATACCTTGTAAAAAGACACAGCTGACTGACAGTATGAAAACAGAGTGGTATTTCAGGAGCTCACTTAACAGCATTATGTTATAAATGTTCAGCTTTAATATTTTCAGTATGTTGTACAGTTTGAAGCGACATGCCAGACTATGAAACCATAATTTGAATCTACATCAAAGGATCAACTGCAAGTTTATAGCATAAATTCATCGTTCTCGGTTGTCTTAAAGTGTTCAAATTTACCTGCAGTATGTTTAATGATGGTTTTAGGAGATTCAAGATCTCAACTGTTAATCATTCAAAATAACCTTGAGATGATGATGCATAATAATAAATTATGAATGTGCTTTTTCTTTTCTTTCTATGGCTTTTCAATGAACAGCTAAATTTAAATAAAAACAATTAGAACCTGTATGCTGTAACTGCTGTAAAATTGTTTTTACATTTAGACATGATTATAACAATCCTCAAGCAAAACTTATTTGGATGCCTATGAAACGTGAACTTCAGATTGCACTTTTAGATACTTTTCTGTTAACTGGGTGCCACTAAGTGCAAAACACTGGCACGAAATCTAATTCGATAGCAGCAGCCCTGATGATACATAAAGCTTCATGGGGAAAAAAAGAACTTATAATAACAGTAATGTATCATATATTGCGTATTCAATGAAAGCTGAGCTATCTGGAAATGCTAAATGTTAAATAGGTTAACATTCCAGATAGTTGAATGTATAAAATTACAGGTCATAGTAGAAAACCAAATGAATGGAAGAAGCAGTAAATAATCCAAAATTATGAAAATTCGTTTTGATTCTTATCAACTGGAATATCAAAAGTCTATTACTAAAATTATGTAAGTTTCTTTTTGGGGGGATTGGGGGGGCAAGCATTTCAAGCATAAATGTTGACATATTTCATAAGCTTTAAAAATGGGCATTTTATCTGATTAGAAATCCTACTGAACCATTAAAGTTGGTGGAGACATTGCGAAATATGCAGTAATCATTCAAATGGATGTTTAAATGAACAAATTAATTATTTAGTTAGATAACCAAGAGATACAAGTTACATATGTACAAATGCTGCAAAAACATGATGTATGTTAATGGTTAGTAGGTGGGATTAGGATAAAAGCAGGTGTAACTATAGTTTTATACTTCAGGCTGTTAGAGAGTGCAAATGAAGTTTATACAAACATTAAAAGTACTTTCTTATAAAAATAATTTTTTTAAATATTCTTTTGGTTCTAAATCGATATTATATAACAGCTTAGTTCTTTCAGTAATAACTTCCTAGATATTGTCTTAAGGTGTGGTCAATAAAAATGTCACAAGAAATTGTGTGAGATTCCAAAACGTCCATGGAGTGAAGAAGATTGGCCTAAGCATGGTAGGATGTACCAGCTCCCTTTTATAAAGCCTGTAATAAAACCAAAGTGATAATCTTGTGACCGATTGTTTCATGAAGTCAAGCTTATCTCTTGGTGCTACGTGTTTGGTGACACTGTGCTGGATATTCTTTATGGTGATTTTGATAGATTTTTGTTTGCTTGCTTTTTTGGAAAGAGTAGGAGTTTTTAAAATTTTAAAATGTTCCAGTTACTTCTGCTTTCTGCTTAGTTGAATGCTGGTTAATTGGCCTTTTCCTTTATGTAATGTTTAATCTGCATTGCTTAATCTGTGGATGATACCGAATTTGTGCTCTGAGGTGAGTACCAACTCATTAACAGAAAAGTATTGCATTTTCAGTGCCACGCTCAGTATATTTAGATATTGTGTAATCTTGGTGTTAAATTAGAGCCGCTTATCTTGAATTTTGTTTGTTTAGTTATTTTATTCTGTTTTGCATATTATTTTTCATAATTTTAATTTTTTATTTATATAATTTTGGTTCTTTTTTAACTTTATTATTATTTGTTAATTTTATTTTATTATTTTCTTCCTCTTCTTTTTATTTGAATATTCTGTGCTTCAATCAGGGTCAAACTTTAGTCACCACATAAGCAACAACTTCGAGACTGTGTCCAGTATTCCGCTAATTCCCTTTGTAGGATCTGGATCTCTTCCAACATCATGCATCCCTGACTACCGATGACGAGAGCTACGTCCGCACTGATGACGATGAAGATGGAGGCAACACGGACTGGGAAGAAACCATGCGACGTTGGGTGAACCGTTAGAATACCTGCAGTTAAATCATTTCTACTGTGCTTCAACATCATATCATGAGACGAGGCAGCTAGCTCTTTCATCAGGTTCAAAAAGTGCCATACAAATGCATCATGGCCCACACATAACAAAATTTGTTCATCATGTAAAAATAAAATTGCAGAATTCTGCTTGTATAAATAATTTTGGCCCTTTGTATGCAGCTTTTTAATCATTCTATGATAACTGTCTTTCTTTTATTTTTTATAGAATTACTTGTCAAATGACTTTTTTGAGAACTGTTAAAAAAATTGATTTCTTAATTATAAATTATAGCTTTCACATGATTTAGGAGATGAATAACAGTTGTGATTTTGAGCAGTGGATTCACTATTCATTTGCATTTCATTTAAGTGAAAATATATGGTGTTATGAACATTTATCTATTTCTCTACCAATAAATTGGTATAAATTTTGATAATTTATTATTTAAACTCATTCATAGTAGCATTTTAAGTCTTCTTCAATTTTTTGAAGAAACACCAGCATTTTTGCATTTAAAATGTATTGTTATGTCACATGTAAACTTTTGTAAAGTCTTATGTTGCATATATCAATATAAACTGTACTTAACTTTAGTTTATTAAAGGTAGATTTTTTTAATTGCATTACAAGATAATTTTATATCAGTATTTTAATATCATGAAACATCCTAATCTTTATATACTTCTGAAAATGCTGAATGTTTTTCTTGTAATGCTATGTATCTTCTTCTTTTCCCCCCTAGTATTGCAAATTTTTCATTATATAAAAGGAATAACTTCTGTAATTGTAATGAATCACTGATACATAGTTTGTCATATTCTTCCTATTAAATGGTGAAAGTGTTGTATCTTATTATGTGATAGCCCCACAAGATACATAACAGAAATATTACTTAGTGATTTTAATCTCTTCTTACTATCATCTATTAATATGCATCACGTTGGGAAAATTTCAATCCTAAGAAAATATTCCGAATGCTGTCCTGCTATATTAGCCTTCATTAGATGATGAATTTCTAATTCATTTGAATTTGTTCCCTTCTGTCTTTACAAAAAAGACTTGATTTTATCATTCCTTCAATTCAGTCATCTATTTAATTTAAATGCATTAACTTTGCAGTTAATAATATTCACAACATTTTACAAACAGTACAAGTACATTGATGAAGTAAGTCTTCTCAGGGATACATATTAAAAATCGCATTTATATAGAGCTTCCAAACATATATATTTTTCTATTAAAGATGTGTGTAGATTTTACTTTCAAGGCAAACATTGTTTTATACATACTTTTTGTTAATTTTCTAAATGAACTGCTTTCATCAAAAGTTTATGAAAAAAAAAGCTGCTTAAAAATTTAAATATCCTTTAACCTAAATGAATTTTTTTTAAATACCATATGCATATGCAATAAATGTAAGTGATATTCACTGAATGTCTTTATTTTGTGAATAACGTATTACTTATATATGAAATGTGGAACTTGAATTTAGTACTTTAAAATCTCAAGTAAATGAATTTAGAAAACTTGAAAAAACAGATAAAAAGGATAGTTTATATACTTTAAAGAATTATATATAAACTTTATTATTAAACTTATTAATTTTAATGTATAGAAATGGTGCTATGTTATCTTATCATTTCAGTTTCACTCCCAAATGTTACCCTATTGTAGTATGTTCTTTTTGTTTTATTAATTTATTTTCCTCATATCCTATTGCTAAGATTTGTGTTAAGCAGAATAAAGTGTTGCTAAATACAGAAAAATTATCAACAACTGCTTTCATTTCAGTTTTATGCTTCATATCATACTCAATTGTTTCAAAATATAAGAAAAATTGAGCTTTTAAGGCTTCAAAATTATATTTTATTGATTGAATAATTTAACATATCATAATTTAAGAGTTAGATTAAAGTATGCAAGTATGTATGCAACTTTTCTCTGAAACTTCATTTGGAAAACTTTTGAGTTGTAGAATATTTACAAGATTATCAAATGATTCAAATCAGAGTTTTGAAAATGCTATAAATATGTCCTTAAGTTTGACTATATCAAAACGTCAGATTTAATTATCTGATAAGATTTCCACACCTTTGCTTTAAAAAAGTAAAACATATATATATACAGGGTGATTCTAAATTGTTTTTAAAAATTAAGAGAAGTGATAGTACTCATCCAGATAATCAATAATTACCATAGGACAGAGGGTCGCATTCCACTCTGAGAGGCAGAAAATAGGAATATTAGAATTCCAACCTTAACTTAAAGAGTGTTGGGAGAGCAAATCATCAAGACCAAAAGTTGCACAATCAGTTTAGTGAAAAACTCACAGAGAGTGCACAAAACGGATAAAACCGAAAACTTGGCGTTCAAGCGTTAATTCGAACTCAGACTTTGATGGAAACACTCAAATGGACATCTTTGGTTGGCAAGGTCTCAACCCTCACAAACAATTGCAACAAGTTAATTATCTAATCAAAGGCTGAATATTCTCAACTAACTCCAACTTCTGTATGCCGAGATTAGCATGAAAGGTTCACACTGTGTTCTGGCTGTCAGAACTTCGTGTCTCATAGAAGGGCACTTCAAGTAAAATGAGTGCAGCACAGTCCAAGAAAACACATCTTCTGTCCTGTATTCCCACACATCTTCTGTCCAGGAAGACAGGACAGAAGATGGCGAAGGCAAAGGAGTAAAAAACTGCTTACTTGATATTCGATATCACCTTGATACTTGATATCAAGGTAGCAGTTTTTTTCCCCTAATAGATAGTTTTTCCCTAAAAATTTAGATAATTAACTGGTTGCAATCATTTGTGATGATGAGACCTTGCCAACCAAAGATGTGCATTTGAGTGTTTGCCATCAAAGTCTGAGCTCGAATTAACACTCGAAAGCCTTGTTTCCGGTTTTATCTGTTTTGTGCACTCTCTGTGAGTTTTTCACTAAACTGATTGTGCAACTTTTGGTCTCGTTGATTTGCTCTCAACACTCTTGTAAGTTCAGGTTGGAATTCTAATATTCCTCTTTTCTGCCTCTCAGAGAGGAATGCGACCCTATGTTCTATGGTAATTATTGCTCATCTGGATGAATACTATTACCCTTCTTAAATTTATAATCACCCTGTATAATCATTATAGAATTATTTTGTGTTTTTTTATATTTCATATGCCAAAAAATTCATTTCTAATGAAAGTGGCTTTAGGAAATATGTAGAAATAGGCTGATTTTTAGCAGCTATATTCGTTTTATTACTTTCAATTCTTTATTGAAAAATAAATTCCCCCCACAAGACTTCTGTTAAGTATTTAAATTATTTTAATAAGTACAAAATAAATATGGGTAATATTTTTCTGTAATGAACTTTTAAAGCTTTTGCATGCAAACTTTATTAAAAAAATCAAAAAATTTATTTAAAATAGTGATATGTTACTGCTGCCTATTTCTTATGAAAACAAAGACCTTTGGAACTATTTTGAGATGTTAAAATGAAGTTTGAGATGAATGGAAAGGGTTAATTGCAGTTTTTGAAACTTATTTTTTGTCAGTAAGTAAACTGGTGCTGTGTAATTAAAAAAAAAATCATGGTTATTTTGCATTTTATTTTTATTTTCGTCACAGCTATTTTTAAGGTAGATTATTATTTTTAATCATTTACACATCAGACTTTTGTTAACATTTTATAGATTTTTGCTCATATATCAGTTTTTTTACGTATTAAAATGCTGCATACAATTTAGTTGTTATTTGTGTTCTATTTTATGCTGTGATAATGCTGCTATAAAATTGATCAAAGTGCTAATAATCTACAACGAAAATAAGTGTCTATTGAAATCCCGTCAAATTTTTACTATGTATAAATAAATAACAAAGCATTAAATACGGAACTTTTTGTGCTAAAAGGGCATTGTAGGAAATTAAATAGCAAATCTAATTAATGTTAATAAATAAAATGAGTATAAAATGTGAACATATCTTCTATTATGTTTTTACTTCTATTTTGAAAATCTTTTACCTTATTGTATTTTACATTTGTTTTCTGTAGAAAATCATCATAAATGCATATTGAAAGAAACTTATTAAGCAGAAGAATCATGTTTGTGTATTTGTTGTTTTAGTAGTCATTCAGATGACATGAAATGGATAACATTATTTATTGTTTGATTATTTTGATTTTTTATACAGATGTTTAACATGGTTAATACGAAACTTTTTGTGCTAAAGGGGCATTGTATGAAATTAAATACCAAATCTAATTAATGTTAATAAATAAAATGAGTATAAAATGTGAACATATCTTCTATTATGTTGTTACTTCTATTTTAAAAATCTTTTGCCTTCATTGTATTTTGCATTTGTTCTCTGTAGAAAATCATCATAAATGCATATTGCAAGAAACTTAAGCAGAAGAATCATGTTTGTGTATTTGTTGTTTTAGTAGTCATTCAGATGGCATGAAATGGATAACATTGTTTATTGTTTGATTATTTTAATTTTTTATACAGATGTTTAACATGGTTTTGTTGACATCTATTTGTCAACAAAAAAAAAAAAAAAAAAAAACTCTGAAATTAAAATTTAATTTTCTTTAAGGACATGAATATTTATGACTACTGTTACTTGTCATAATAAATATTTAAACCAGTACCTTCATTAAAAATATGTTATGCTTAAGCAATAAACCCAAATGATTGACTAAAGTATTCCAAATTTGGATAAAACTGAATCAAGATCACATGTAATTAATAATATTTATGTGCTTATGATTGCTATCTTATGTAACATTTTGCATTCTTCATTATCTCTTTTGTACTGGGATCAGTACTTTAAATCTCATTAATATCTGTCTTATCATTTTTGTTGGTCCATTTGGCATAAATCTGTAATTCATTTAATTGATTGGTAAAATGAATTGCTCAAATTTATGAACTGATATTTCAGTGTCTTTTTAACTACTGAAATTCATGTGATGGTTGTTCATCATTATAGTTTCTTAAAGCATTTAATAAAAGTTATCTTTTCTTCTTCTTCTTTTTTTTTTTTTTTTTTTTTTCAAGTATTCTTAATATCATAGATAAGTTATCTAAGATTCTAATATTTGTTTATTTTATGTTATAGTTTATCTTAGGTAAGCCATCTAAAGATTTTCACATTATTTATCTTTATGTTATAATATTACTGTATCTGCATTTTGTATCAGAACTTCAGTTTGCAGTTTTTAGATATGTACAATTGTGCTCTTTCTTGATTATTTTAAATTTTCTCCTGGTTGATGAGTTAAAATAATCAGGAAAAGCATAATTTAGGTATCATATTAAGAGTTTAGGTGTTTTATTTTAAACAAATTTTGAGAAAAAATTTCTAATATGTGCTTAACATTAACATAATGCATATATTCTGCTTTCACTATTTTTTTAATGGTAAATATTTTAAATTTACCTTTAAAAAATAGTGAAAGCAGAAACCTTATCTTAATATACTTGGAAAAGGGGCAAAATGTAAATAGCAATGTTTTCTCATCTGTTGTCAAAGATATAAAATATCAGGTGTTTTTATTATTAAATGTAAAATATTACGTTAAGAAAATTCTATGTATAATTTTCTTTTAAATTTTGTAAAAAATAAATTGCTTGATTTCTAAAGCTTTATTATTGCAGTTAAAAAAAATCATTGCAAATAAACATACAGCTGCCTATTTTGGTCTTCTGCGGAGTTGGTTTCTTGGAGAGGTAATGTTCTGTAATGATGTTTCCAGAAGCACTGGTCATTTTTAAAGCTGGTCTTCTTAGGGAGATGGAGACGTTAACTTTACCTTTCCTAAAATTCATTAAAAACAAACTGTGTAAAGACATTTATTACTAATGTTTTTTATACTTTACTAGAAAACCTTTTTTATTAACTTCTGCCATCGTAATTTATAGAATATTATATAATGTGAAATCATTTTAAAACTTACTTTCATTACTTTTTGGAAGGCTATTCAATTTCGCATGTTACGCTGCTAATCTGTTCCGTCATACATAAATGAATAAATGTACTGTTTTTTACAATTTCTGATACTTGTTGATTTAAATAATTTTGTAAATTTGTATAATACTTTTATCTGCTAAAAATAGAGGTATATTGTTACATTATTATTTTGGTATGCAAAAAGGAATCATATTAGAGATTTATCATTTTAGAGATTTTTTTTTTTTTTTTTTTTTTTTTCTAAGATGTTGGCAGTTTTTCAGTCAGGTTATTTTCATTTCTTTGTTCTTTTTCTAACGAAAGATAATTTTTATATCCAATAGAAAATCTTGTGAAATAGAGAAGGTTGTTTGTGTGAGCTGTAGAGAGTTTTTATCATATCATGTACATGATTTTGTGATGTAATCAAAGTGTTCAGTCCACCCAACTATGCAAATGGTAGCATTTTTGGGTGAGTTGCATGTTTGTCCTGTAGTTCATGGTGTGCAGATGTTTCTAACTTTGTGACACTTTCATTGTTCTTTTCTTTTTTGATATTGGTGAACTGAAAATCATTGACAGTAAATCTGAATATGTTTCCATTTGACTAATTACAGGTAGAATATCATAGAATTTTATTTTATTTTATTTTTAATAAATGCAGTAATTGGTTTCTTATTGGTCTTTTTACTGGAGATTGTCAACATAGCTCATGGAAAGCCTGAAGCACATCTCCCACCTTGTGTATGCTGCTGCATATATTTGTCATGTTGTATTTATAATTATTTTCGTAATGTCTACAGTTGACTTTGAAGTGTTACAGTGATAAAAAAAAGAGAAGGTTTAATTTATTGACTGATTACATATGTTAATGAAATTTTAATTTTATGAGATGTATTGAATAAGTATAAAACCCATTTGTTTCCTGTTTTTCCCCCTTTAGGTAGCGTTTTTGATTTTACATTTCACATAGAAATGCATATTTTATAAGGAAAATAAGTTAATTTCTCTGAATTACGTATAGAAACAGCAAGTCTTGAAATTGTTTATTTTGAAGTTTTGCCATATGTAAATGATTTTAAGTATCTACATTCATAGATTTATTATGTAAATTAAAGTGAGCATTAAAATTTTTTTGAAAATGTCTAAATTGCGAAAACTTTAAACACACTCATTAAAGATTCCAGGAAACTGTTAATTAATTTAAAATTCATAAACAAATAAATTTTTGTAATTGTGATTATATCAAAAATTACTTTTTTTTAAATACTCATGCATTTAGCCTGCTATGTTATTAATAATAATGATTAGTATTGCATTTCTAACTGTGTACATGGAATAGAAGTAAAAGTTTTAAAAGTAGAATTTGTAATAAGTATAAAAATTGAACCATAAGGATTATAATAAGTATAGTTATATTTTTTCTATGATTTTAAGTTAAAAAGTTAAGAATAAGAATAGTTATCTCATATTTTTTCTATGATTTTAAGTTTAGAATAAATAAAAATAAAAAGTTTACAATAAAGGAAAGTTTAGATGCTAGAATGAAAATTCAGAAATTTATTTTATGTGAAATGAAGCTAAAAATTTTAACATTATTCTTGAAAATGAAATTGAGAACTAGTTCCATATTGGGTTAATATTTTTTTTAGTAATACCTATAATATTAGTTTTGCTGGAGATGATTGGATTTTATTCAGTGATTAAGATAAAGAAAATACTAGAATTTTCATTTTATTATTTTTATTTATTTATTTATTTTTGAATCTTAATGCAACCTATCACTCTCCGAGTTTCATATGTCATGTTTATGATGCAAGTCAAATTATGGCAAAAGTAATTCATATGGTACCCTTTCAAAATAAGATAAAATTCCTTCCATAAATGGAAGGTTCCATTGTCAATTATCATTTTGCTTGTTCTTTTCTTATGATATTTTACTTATGTGGATATTTTTATAATTATTTTAGCACAAATTGTGCCTAACTTATGAGAATTACTAATACTAAAATCTTCTAGACATATGGAATTTTACTGAATTTACTAGCCTAATTTTCTTTAGCAGGTGCTCACAGAATGCATTTGCTTATTACTAATAACTCCTTTAATGAACTAAAATAAAGGATTATAATTAGTTAATATCTTGTACAAAGAATTAGTATAAACTATTATAGCAGTCCGTTTTTGTTCTGCTTGCAATGAAAGGAACACATAAAGTATGTTAATCCTTGTTTAAAGCTGATTGTATTTTATATTTTCAAATGCAGCAAGGAAATTATTATCATATTTTATTTGGCATTCTTTTCGCATATGTAATTATGTCAATAAATTAACTGTTACCTGTATATTATGTAAAATAGTCTAGAAAGGTCTGGAAGGTTTAGAAATATAAATGATAATGATTATTTTTTATTAATTCTTTCCATTTCGTTTAAATGTATTTATATTGTAGCTCATTTTATTTTTCCTCTTCCTTCTGTGTGTGTTTCATAGAATTCCAGTTTGCACACCAGTTCCATTGTAGTTCATTGACCAAGCACATTATCTATTTTTACATTCCTTACATCCAATGAGCACAAATTTGTATCAGCACTATAAAATATCGTATTTATTACACGCATGTATACAAGTAGTAGCTATAAAAGCAGTAGGGGTGTTAGAATGTTATATAAATTACACCTGTGGTTGTTTTTTATAGGGTTATTATTCATTCAGTCTCATTACTGGTTGTTTTTAATTGCATAAATTTTAATCTTGAACATTAAAATTATGTTATTTATTTCCTATTTAAATTATTTTAGATTTTTTTTTTTTTTTTTTTTTTTTTTTTGCCATTTTCAGTTCCTGAATTAAAATTGTTATTATTTTCTCTATGAAACAGTATTTCAGATAATTTTTTTCCTTTCTTTCTTTAATACTGTTTGGGATTTAGAATTGATTTTGATGAGAAATTGACTAAATATATTTTTAATTGAAATTTTATATTTTTGTTGTTGATTTTTTCCTTATTTGTGTAGTCCCCCCCCCCAGTCAATACGCACCATGTGTATAAAAGTCTTTATCCAGCTTCTGTTTTCACAATCGTTGAGTGCAGACATAAAATTACAGAAGTGTTTCAAATCATGCAATGCTCGTGTTTTGGTATTTATAAAATATATGTTACATTATTGGCCTTACATTGCTGCTGTCCCTAATTATATTTAGGATAACATTATACTCATTATAAAAAATAAAATGCAAACTATTTGACTTCCGTATGACCGAACTTGATCCAGATATTTCATTTCGAAGTTGGAGATTGTTTTCAGGGAGACAAATTAAACACCAAAATGTTTGCATTGATATGTAATTGAAATTAAGTTATCAGTTTGGAACAAATTTTCTGGTGATAATAGATAAGTGATAAGCACTTCCTATAAGGTAAAAACATAACAGTAAATCACAAAAGATATCATGGAAAGGTATTTTATAGTAAAAAAAAAAATCAACCTCGAATTATTCTAATTTGTTTATTAATTAGTCCCTCAAAAAAAGTTGGAAATTATGTCAAATACCCTAAATTTTGAAATTAAATATTTCACACAGGAGTCAAACTTTTTGTATTTTGTTTTTTATAATGACTGTAAAATTTGCCTAAATATAAATATAGTAACCAGAAGTTCATATAAAGAGTGGTATTTCATAATTTTATTAAACTGATCATTTTAAATTGAAAATGCGAAAACATGAATATTTTTATAATTAAAACATTTCTGTAACTGGAAATATATGCATATGATCAATGGTTGTAAAAATAAAGGCCAGGTAAAGACTTTTATGGACACAGTGTATATTTGTAAATTTTTATGCTTATAATTCTAGAGGTTTTAAGAAGTATTAGGTGGCCAACTTGTACAAATCTAAGCATATCTACACTGCTGACCATTAAAATTGCTACTCTAGGGAAAGAAAGCAAAAAGCAGAATCCTATTTATTAAATATATATATACAAGTAGGCAGATAGGCCCTATTTATTGTGTATATGTATAGGTTATATATACAGGTAGGCCCTATTTATTGTGTATATGTAGGAATCTACTTATTGTATATATACTTTCTCTCTCTCTCTCTATATATATATATCATTTAAAAGAAATTGTAAAGCTAACAAGTAATTAGACGTAAGACCTATTTGGTCTTAAAAATTTTTTGCGCATAATGCTGCAAAAAGATATGAAATAATAGTAGTAGGTAGAAACATTGCAGCGATCTTGCTAAAAAGTTACCAGGAGCTGTAGCTCCACTAAATATTTCAACGCTGTATTACTAAAATATGAACTAAAAGAAATTTTTGTCTGAAAAAACTGAAAAAACTGTAAACATGCGAAAAAATTGCCAAAATTAATGTTGGAAGACATGCTAATGCACGAAAAAATTAATCTGACCGTTGTGATATGTGAAAAGTTAACACACATAAAAAATAGATTGACGGAAAAAAAATATATATATGAAAAGTTAATAGATATAGAAAATAGATGGACTAAAAAATGCCAATACATAAAATGCAAAAATTATAATGAAAACATAAATTGCAAAAATACAATAATTACAAAGCGGAAAATGGTAAATTAACCCCCTCATACCCTCAACAGGCTTTTCAAGGGAAAAATGACTGAGTGTCGAACTAGGCTAAATACCATTACGCGTTTCGCCGAAACAGACCATTGAAGCTCTTGTTTAATGCGAAAAAATTTTTATAAAAAACATGAATATTCCCGAATAAATCTTTTTTGGAGCTTCACTGCTCTGTTCCTTTTTCCCGACACGTCCGCTGAAAAACACATTAGGGTGTTAAAAAGTAATTGCAACTCCGAGCAATGTAAAATTAAAATCAGAATAAAATTAATAGATATATATAATCTAGCTAAATTTGTAGTCTTTGGCAAATACTTATGAACTGTGTAGTGAATTATTGCAGAGTTTGCTAACATAAATGAAAGTCCAAAAAAGGGTTAAATTTACTCTTTATTCAACTCAATAATGATTCACAGATGGCCCCTCTCAGGCTTAGAAGAAGCCTCCATTTGGGCTTAAGATAGAAAATAATAAACTAATCTCGTGTTAACTAAACTAAATCTAGCCGAAGCTGCACAGAAATAACTAACAGAGTTGGCCCTTATTTAAAGCTCACCGGTGAATACTAGCATGCATGTAACGATACGACCGAACGTTGTAAAATTAGGCTTAAAGCAACGACGTTATCAGAAGGCAGAACACGCGTAAGTAAGAATTTCTAAGCTGTTCTACTGAAATGACCGAGACTTTTACTTAAATGCTGGTTCTTCCTCATTTGCATAAAAAGCGATCCTGAAAACTCATTCTGGCAGGGAATTGTAGGTGGAAATAAGGAATTAAAGGAAAGCATGTTTAAAAATAAAAATAACTATTAGGAAATTAAATTAAACTCCTACCATATATATACATATACAGGTAGACCTATTTATTGTATATATGTGTAGGTAAGAATCCTATTTATTGTATATATATATTCGGCATACAGAATTCATTACGCACAACTGCCACCTCTGACAGCAACAACTGCTGTAATCCGGTTGGGCATCGAGTTGAACTTGGATGACAGATACAAGTACTTCATTCCGTGCAGTTGCAACTGAATGCCAGAGTTCATCAATCGTAGTTGTTGGTGGGTGTGGCGTGCCAGTCTCTCAGCAACCCATGATGAGATGTACTCAATAGGTGAGAGATCTGCTGAAGAACGTGCTGGCCAAGGCATGAGTCGAACATCCTCTGTATCGAGGAAGGGCAGGACAGCACAAGCAACGTGCCATCGTGCATTACCTTGCTGAAAAGGGGTGTCACATAGGGCTCGAAAGGCCGTATCACATCAGAAATGTAACAATATCTGTTTAACATTACCTATTGTACAAAGAAGAGGTGACCGAGTTGTGTATCGTATGGTACCTCCATACCAGCATGCCTAGTGCTTGTGACGATGACGATGGTGAATGCAAACTGGCAACAATTCGCTCTCCTCCGTGCTTTAACACACGAGTACGTCCATCGTGATACTCTATGTAGAAATACGATATTATTGGAAAAAACGGTTCCATTCCTGTGTCCAGTGCCGTTGTCCGTCGTACAATTGTAGGCACGCCTGTCTCTACTACAGCCTCAAAGAAAGTTACAGTAATGATCGCCGTGCTGACATTGTCACACTGTTTGTGTCGTCGCATTATCCTTGTCTTCCTGCACACAAGCCGAGTTCCTGACTGAGGGCACATGTTGTAGGCTGTACAATCCCGCAAGGGCGAGGGGACATCATGTCTGTCCTCTCGGACATTGAGATAAGGCAAGGCGTTCAATATGGGAACCAATGATTCCACATTTGCTGCAGAGATCCGACCAACACGGAGCAATGTTGCGGAATGATAAACCGCAGTGCCGATAAGCCATGATCCTGCCGCAGTCGAATTCCGACATTGTGTTGGTAGAAGATTGTCTTTCTTTTACAAGGAATAACATGACCCTTGCGTAAACAACCAACATTCAAATGCGATTTCCTAATGAGAAACCCGCTACGCAGTCTTTCCATTTGTGCTCAATATGCTATGGGCATGCGCTGGAATGATAATTATTCGCATATACCAACATGTAAATTTGAGGTTTGGTTGGTGATGCCTTCATGATGTTGCAGTTTTTAATGGCCAACAGTGTATTATTTGTTTAAATTTATAAAAAGCATAAAATGAAATTTCAGTTTTCCAGATATTAGCTGTCCATTTTCAGATAACAGGAGTTGTATGTCACTAAAATGTACTTATGTAACAGTCAATATTAGATTTTATAATTTTAAAAATAACACCATATTATATTCAAGCTGCGCATAGTGTTTAAATATTATATGCATAAGTTAATGTTGTGTTATTTGAAAATAAATTGTTCCATGATATTGGACTTACGCAGAAATTTGTAAGAAGTATACTTTCATAAGTTGCAATTAGTAATTACCAGTAATGAGCATTGATGGAATTAGAGAGCGACCTGGTACAAGTTCAAAAAAAGTTTCATAATGTTTGTTATTGTTACCACCTTGCACTTTTTGAAAATATCACCCGAAGGTTTTTACCTGTAAATTCAGCATATGTCAAAAGTAGAGGTAGCCATCTTATATTTAAAGTATATTTCTTATGCACGGAGTTAGTTAGACCACGGAATAGTTCTTAACCTATTTGTTTTATTAGAACAAGCATTTGAATTTTATTTTTAAATTTAATTTATTTATTGTCAAGATGTTAAGTTAGTTTCATTTTAAAATTATTTATCTCGTGTTTGGTTAAAATTTTGCTTGGAGAAATATGTTTCAAATATTAATTTTCTTTCTGTAGTTTCTATTTTTATTTTTTTAACTACAGGGTTTTATGATGGATTATTATGGATGCTCTTGATTGAATGTACAGTTAATTCAAATTTTGTAGATTTTAATGTCTTTTTTGTGCATGTGAATTCTACAAAGTAAGTAAAATAAAAAAGAAATAACTAGTCTTTGTATAAATGTGTTGTGCTTTTCTTAAAAACAACCATCACCAACTCCGTCGTTATAATGGGATACTATGGTCGGCGATACTCTTGACAAAATTGTCGGTATTGTTTTAATTTAAAATGATACACTGGCTTTTTGCTGTGCCACTGGATACTCAAAAAGAACTGATACAACAAAAAATAACAATGAAAACAATTATCAAAGATAAAAAATAAATATCTGAAAGCTTTCAGATTTTATATTACGCCCAAAAAGGCGTTTTTTTAACGTTTTCTGTGTTACATTTATTTATTAAATATGTTCTTCGCACTTAAATCATAAAATTCAATTCAACAGCAGTATCGCAAAATAATTTTTAAAGGAGCATATCTGTAGAATTTCCCATAGGCAGTCTCTCGCGCTGTGGAGATAAAAACAAAGGAGAGGATAATTCTCCCCCCCCCCTTTCGTACAATGTTGCCATTGCTCGCTTTGAAATCGTTGAGTTTCTTAATCAAAAATTCGTTAAAGTTTTACATAGATAATAAAACAAATTCCAAGCTTTTCCAGAATCCCATATTCTAGTGGAAGACAACTAATTGAAAATTTGATGTCTCATAGGTGCCTTTTTTTTTTTTTTTTTTTTTTTTTTTTTTTCTTTTCCCGCAACGCGAGAAAAATACTTAGATTTATGCAAATTCTTCATTATTTAATTACTTTAAATATAATGCAGGGCTCTAATATTTGGTAGCAATAATTTGAAACGTGAGCCGATATTTATAGTGAACCAACACAAAATGCCAAAGCGAAATTAATAGCCCTTTGGGCTAAAAATTCAAGCTTCGATAGAATGTCGTTTTTATATATAATAGCGGCTTGCGCGGGTAACCGCCTAAAACAGTAATTATTAAAAAAAAGGGAAAATGATTTTACTTGAGTCCAGCTATCGTAATTTCTTAAAAACATTTTTTATTTCTAATTAGATATCTCATGATTCCTTTGTCCTGAAGGAATCTTATTGCAGCCTCTTCATCATTAAATAACTGCAAAATTGTGTAGTCCATCGTACTAAAAAAATGTAAACGAAATACGGCAAGGAAAAAAATAGTGAGATGATATTTCAAACAAAAACTAGAAATTTCGAGCATCAATATATAAAATGTTAATTTCTCGAGCCACGATGTTTGCCGCCTTGTTATAGCATTTTTTTCTTCATTTTTAGCTGAAGCCGCTCTAACGGAATAGTACCATTTATTAAATATCATGTTCTTCGCACTTAAACCATAAAATTCAATTCAACAGCAATATCACAAAATATTCAAAAGAGCATAGCTTTAGAATTTCGGATACACAGTCTCGCGCGCTGGAGATAATTTTTTTTTTCGTACAGTGTTGCCATTCCTCACTTTGAAACTGTTGAGTTTCTTAATCAAGAACTCATAAATGCTTTACAAAATATAAAATAGATTATAAAACTAATTCCAAATTTGGTCTTCCAGATGGCCATATTCATGTGGAGACGTACGCTATTCAAAATTTGATGGCTCTATGTACAGTTTTTTTATCACAATGCGAGAAACATACATACATTTATGCAGATTCATCATAATGTAATTTCTTTAAATGTAATACAGGACTCTAATATTTCGTGGCAACAATTTAAAAAGTGATTTTCCGTTTATAGTGAATCAAGCAAAATGCCAAAACGAAATTAATATTCCTTCTGGGCAAACTTTACACGTTTATTAAAAGAGAGGTGTATTACTAGATGTTATAGTAGTTCCAAATGCAAAATTTAACGCTCTACGGTTGAACGTTTTTGAGGCGAGATACATACCTACGTACAGACATCACGAGAAAGATCCCTTGTGAATCTATTTTAAATCCATTTTGCAATCTGTTTTGGAAAAAAAAGTCCTTTTTTCTCGCTGTGTGTACAGATGTCACGTAAAAAAATCTTTCAAAGGGATTCAGGAACGGACAAAATAGATATTTCCGTTGAAATAATGATACCCCAAATTTATCGCAATAACAATACTTCGTATAAAGAAGTAAAAAAGGGGGAAATACTCTAGTAAATACGGCTTATGTGTTACATGACAGAAATCTATTGTTTTCAAAAAATCTTTCTTATTTTATTTATCCCACAAAGAGGAGCTACGGATTTATCAGAAATCATTTGATATAGATTTAACCTTTCGATCGTTTTGAAATACTCAGCATAAAGTATTTTATTTCCTAATCTGAAATCAGATTTTATTGCCTATAATTTCTCAAAAAAGCCGGATGGAAATTTACAGAAAACAGTTGAGTAGAAATAAATATTTGGAATAATACATTAGAAATGAATATGATTCTTAATGGAATTTTTGATGAAGGTAAGTGATCATAAATTTTTCAGCTGTTTTTCCTGCACCTGAAACTTTTTCTTTCCTGCGTTTAAATCCATTTTTAACTAGTAACGGCAATTAAAGCGGATCGATATTTAGGAATCTTTCGTTGATCACCAAAGCACGCACTCAAAAAAATCAACCTGCTCCCCACCAGCTTCTGAAAAACCTATAACAAGAGTTGAGTGAATAGTGTCATTTCGTGACAGTGTCTTCAAGGGTTGCCACGCAAACATCACACAACTTTTTTCGCCAATACATGTGGTAAGAAAATTCCTTCCAGCAATTTAATTAAAAACGCACATTTGATGAATTGATGAATATATTAACATTATATTAAAATCTCATGTACTTTTAAAATTAATTTATTTTCTATTGTCTGTTCTGCAACCTTTTCCAGTTAAAAAAGGAAAGAGAATATTGCAGAATCTTCCAAAAAATAGAAGTAAATTCTTAAATATCATCATTTTTAGGAAGTAGTCTTATCTTGGAAATGTGAATGTACAAAAGTTAGTTTGCAGATTTAGAGGACTCAATCTTCGATCAGCATCAAAACGCTCCTATTTCTGTACAGCGGATATACAATTCTAGTTGTCTAGTTCAAGTAAAAGCTATGCAAGCCAATGAAATCCATGGCGTTGCATTTATATCGCGCTTATTCAAACTTAGCATAATTAACATTCTATTTCAGTTTACTAATGGATATGCACATTGACCCCCAAAGAAGATGAAAAGTTTATGAATCTTATTATAATTTAGAGCTAGAAATCAGTAAATTAACTTTCAAGTTTTTTCCGGTTGTCGCATTTTACCATTTCGCAAAACGTGCTTATTAATTTTGAAAAAACATCTCTTTTCCGTTACAAAATACTTCCCTTCTTTGGGCGAAATATCGCCAAAATTAGTGGCTTAAAGGCTCAAGCGAAATTAGCCTTTAGATACATCAGAACAGCCGCAGTCTACGTAAATTTCGCGAGCGTATCAGAAATCCATAAACTGTAATAATAAAGCTTTATATTCTAAATTATTGCTTTGTGCGCTTGACCTTGTAAAATGGCAGTGGAAACTACGGATTAAAAATTATTTTGTACTTTTTTTTTTAGAAACAGGTAATCTCAAAAGGAATGCAAATAAATGGCTAATGGGGTCTAATTTGTTAAAGAGGTAAGTAGAATTTTAATTTTAACAAGAAATTGTTCTCCTTAGAAATTAAAAAAAGACCTTCTGTGTTCCTTAATTTATTATGCAGAATTTAAATAAAAATTTAAATAAAAATTATAGAAAGAGGAGGAAGATAATTTGGAATTAAGGTAAAATTCTCCTTTTGATTGATATCCAAGACACAGACACGTGTTTACCTTGAAATGGACACAATTTCTCATAAAATACATTTAAAAAACGCATCAACTCAAAGTTGAATTGTTTCCTAATTTAAAAGTGTAGTAAATATTATTAAAGTTTTAAGAATTTTTCAGTCTGATGCGAGTATAAAGTGCTGAATTCTTAGCTATCTTGTTTGCAGAAATTAATAATAAGTTTTTAATTTTTTACGGGTTGAAACTAATTGATATTTTTGTGCAATAAATATATAAAGAAATACAATGTTAATCATGCTGCCAAATTCTGAAATTTATCATTATTATTGGAATCGAAGTTTTTCAGAAAAGACTATAAAAAATTTATAATATTAATTTTTAAATAATGAAACTGAATTTTATAACCGTACTGCTGATCTACACTGGTCATCAAAATTAAAGGATAATGAGAAATAATATGCTCAATAAGTTAATGTTGCAACCAATGCCCAATGCTGTAATTATTTATGTTAATTAAATGCAACTGAGTATAAAATTGAAATTCAGTGTATACGTTAGCGCTGGAAATGTGCTAAATTTGGTAATTGACAATGTGATCCGTAATGGACGCATATTGGAATTCAGGGTCTGTAATGTTGTTTAAAGCGAATGTGATTCCTGAGAGTGATCACCATTCAACAATTATGGCTGAAAGGCATAATGAAGATCAAAAGTGAAAAAATAATTGGTTTAATCGAAGGAGGTCAAACACAAATGGAGGTCACCCAAGATTTGAATATCTCTCATATCAAGAGTTTGGAGCCGATTTTTAAGCACTGGATCAGTTGGTAGACAGCCTGTCAAGGGTGTCCAAGAACAGCAACTGCATCAGAAGACCGTTTTCTGTCGCTATCGACTCGAAGAAACCACGAAGCGACTACAAAAAGTTTGGTTTTATTGGCCTTCAGTCTGCCACAAAACCTCGAATCAGCCTTTCTACTGCTGCACGAAGGCTTGACGAAGTTGGACTGTATGCGAGAAACCAACCGTTTGTGTTCCATTCACTTTAGCTTCCCAGAGGGGCCTATTTAAACTGGTGCCGTCTTCATGTTCAATGGAGCCAAGACGACTGAGCCCGAGTATTGTTTATTGACGAATCCAGATATAGTCCGAACAGTGATTTTAGACATGTTTTGATCTGGAGAGAAGGAGGAACATTCAACTTGCCTTCCCGTTTCCGTGAAATATCCCGTTTCGGCGACCCCGGTTACATAGTTTGGGAAGAAATCATGACAAATGGCATTATATCTTTCATATGCAAATTCATTTCAAATGGCATGATATCCGAGTTGCATATCTTTCAAGGAGGTTTCGTAACTGCTCGGAGATATTTGGACGAGGTATATTGGAACTCCAAGTTAGACTGTTTAGGGGTGCTGTAGGCCCATAGTTTTTGCTAATGGATGAAAATGTTCGGCCTCATCGAACATATGTGGTGTCAGAATACTTGCAAACAGACGCTTTCACCCAAATGGATTGGTTACCTTAACTCACCCGACTGGAACCCGACTGAGCATGTATGAGAGGCCTTAGGGCGCCGAATCTCACAGCACCAAATTCCTCTTCAGACACTCCAGGAGCTGAAGACTGCACTTTTAGAAGAACGGCGTGCAATTCCACAAGATTTGGTCAACAATTTGTTGAAGTCTATGGAATCAAAATGTGAGGTACAAATACCTGTTCGAGGTGAGTATACACCACATTAAAGAAAATTTTCTTAATTTTTCCATCATTTTCCAATTTCCATAAATTTGGTTTTAATTTATAAACCAAATAATATAACAAAATATAAATTAAAAATTATAATATAATATAATTTTTAATTTATATTTTGTTTTAATTTATAATTTTTATATAATATTTGTATATTTAACTATTATATATTATTTATATATTTAACTGCCAAATATTGTAATTTATGTTAACTAACGCTTTTGTACAAATTTCTATCAATAAGTTTCCGTTAAGTATCAATAACGTTTTATTTCTGTCATTAACCTTTAATTCTGATGACCAGTGTACAAACGATACTGAAAGCTCTTATTCGAAATCAGTTATATCAAGAACTCAAATCATGAAATAAAAATAACACCGTGTTCTAGTTACATAATTACATAATTTAATTCTTTTTATAAATACAAAACTGAGATCTTACAACTGGATACGAGCTGTGAAGAAACTACATAGTAATAAAATGCTAAGAAAAAACTTTCTAAAGAAAACCGCGCAAAAACTGGGAAGGAATAATGATTAGTCGGTTAAATCATTAAACTAAAACACGAGAGGATTATCTACTTTAAAAAGGAATCTTTCTTGGATAACGTTTTAACAATACAGTCCACGTGACAAAAAAGGAAAAATATACGATCTCGAACGTGCGATATATTGAAACTCTTCAAGTTTTGAAAATTATTGTGAAACTTCGAAGAATGTAATTTGTATTTGTTCACTATAAACTAACTGAAATAAAATACACACACACACACACACAAAAAAAAAAAAAAAAAAAAAAAAAAAAAAATCGTTTCAACATTAAAATTTAAAATAATAATAATAAAATCTGAAAAAGTTCACATTTTAACGTTCGCCCAAAAGGACTCTTTTAAAGTTTAGTATAATTTATCAGTAGAGATTATTAATAGCCCAGGTAGAATAGGAAAACTTTTGCAGGGTATCCTTTTACAGGATACCAGATTTAGACTTACATGGGAACGTTAAATACTGGTATCTTCTGTATATTCCAAAAGTTGAAAATATATGTAATGTAATTCTATAAAAGTATTTAATGTTTTAGATGTATCATGAATTAAATGTATTTTCATTTAAATAAATCTGATAAAAAAATAATATTTTTAGGAACTGCATCTATTGCTTTTATCAGTAGAAGACAGATAAAATATGAAAGACTAATATTTTAGGTTTTCCTAAGTGGCAGCAGCCTTAAATGAAAAGTGAAACAACGCATTTACAGTGGACCACCCAGAAATCGCGTTTCGAGACTAATAGCTCGTTTGGGCTAAAGAAAAGAAAAAATATCTGAAAGGAATCAGAAAACTCTGACTCGCATCAGAAGACGCACCATAGAGTTTGTTAAAGTGTTTTATCCTTCGCTGATCTCGCAGTTTAGTAACCTGCTTTTACACTCACTCTTCTTAACACATTTTTTAAAACTTTTTAACTGTATTATTAAACATCGCTTTCCTCGCACTTATACCACATAAAGTTCAACAGTAAAATTACGTTTAAAGTTTTAAAGCAGCATACTTTTAGAATTCCAGATACAATGTTAAGTGTTGACATCCATTTTACGTATAGTAGTATTCCATACGTATTAGGCTTATTAGGAATTCCATACGTATTACCCTTACGTTTGGAACAGAAAACACGAAGACTGCTGGGATTCGAATTCTGGATCCGATGCTTGGCGGACGGGCTCTCAGTTACACCACGAGATCACGTACAGAAAAGAAGGCGAAAATTCTTATCATGTTCTCTCTCATTTAAAGGGTAGCTAAGGGGAGGGGAATAAGACCCAGTCATTCAAAGGCAGGAAGGACGAATTATAGTCAACACCCTATGTAGAGCAACAAAAACTTTTTACAAAGCAAGAAGTTTGAGATTATTGGCTGTGCCTTCTTCAAGATACTAATCATTGATCTTTCAGTTGTTAGCCGAACATGCTAGCAGTTAGATCGGGGTACGATCGGAGCTATAATTCCTTACATTCTACCCTCTTACACAATGCTTGGAGATAGAGAAAGAGACCATGTGAGTTAAGCATATTATAGTCGAAAGCCACTATATTTGGTTTTTGAAACAAGAAATGTGAGAAAAACTGCTTTGCTTCTGCTGGAATTAAAATTCTGAATCCTCCGATGCTAATCGGACATGCTGCCAGTTACACCAAGAAAACACGCAACGCATGAAAAGTTCTTTACAAATTTAACTGAATTTTTAAAAAAAAAAAAAAAAATTGTCATTCAAAAGTCGCATTACAGTAGGATCGTACAAAACCAAAATTTCATCTCTAAAACGTAAGTAAAATACTTTTAAATGCTGGACCACTTCTGGGATTAGAAACAAGAACAAAATACTTTTAAGAAGTCTTTAATTAATTTCTAGATTTTTCACCGAGTAGAAAGAGCTCAGTATGTCTTTCCTCGGTACGTTCCTTATGAAATGCTGTTGCGTGTAGAAAGATTGTAGAAATTATAGAAAAGATAGATATAGAAAGTAGATTATAGAAACGCCTGTCTCTGACAGCTAGCTTATTGGTCGTTTAAAAAGAAACTGTCACTTACTATTGACAAAAACAAATGTATGACATCATTTAATCCATCAGCACACTGTCCTCCTCTTGTCTAAGTGCATTGTACGTCGCAGGATATCAAGCATGGCTAATAACGATTTGGATATTTCACTCATCAGTAAAGTAAAGTTACCAAATTAATTTATTTGATAGGAATGGATTATAAATTGCAAAAATCAGGGCGCATTCGTTAGTATTTATTGGGTATATGAATTTCATTCCAGCTTTAGCAGAAGATGGGTAATTAATTCATAAAAAACTATTATGGACTTCAAGTAAAATACCATTTCTGGTTGCCCATTAAAAAACTGTTTTGGGCTTATCCAAAAATCGAATCAACTCTTTATATATAAATATCAAAGAGCTTAAATACGGAAAAGGGAAATTTTTGGAAGTTACCTTATAAGATTATTCGTGGACGAAAAAATTGCCACACACATTCACACATATTACTGTAAAAATAGCTAAAACGTGTTTTGGGGGTGGATCTCAGGTCGTGATTATTCGCTTAAAACTCGCTATCGAAATTTTAATTAACATTGCTTCTTTTACCTATGTATATAGGTTGCTGAGAGGTAAGAAACGAATTTTAATTGACTATAATTGTACCCACTGGAGAGCTTTGTTCTTATTATTGATGGCACAATTACGTTGGAGATGCCATTTCGAACATAACAGAGCTAGTTTTTTTTTTTTTTTTTTTTAGTCCAAAGGGATTTGAGTCCCGAAGGACTATTACTTTCGTTTTGGCATTTTGCGTCGGACTCATAAATGTCGGTTCACTTTTCAAACTGTTGCCACAAAATGTTAGAGTCCTGCATTATATTTGAAGAAATTAAATAATGAAAAATCTGCATAAATGTATGTATATTTCTCGTATTGTGATAAAACAACGGTACATAGAACAATCGAATTTTGAATGACGTAATCCTACTACGAATATGGGTATCTGGAATCCCAAATTTGAAATTTGGAATTTGTTTTATTAACGATTTCATATTTTGTAAAACTTTAACGAATTTTCGAGTAACAAACTCAACTATTTAAAAGCGAGCAATGGCAACACTCTACGGGAAAAAAAAATAAATAAATAAAATAAAATAAAAAAATAAAAAAAAAAAAAAACTTTTTATCTCCAGCGCGTCAAACTGTGTATCGGAAATTCTAAAGATATGCTCATTTTAAAATTATTTCGCAACACTGCTATTGAACTAAATTTTATGGTTTAAGTGCAAAGAACATGATATTTAATAAATAAAAATCGCCACACTAAACTTAAAAAAAAAAAAAAAAAAAAAAAAAAAAAAAAAACACGCCCCTTTGGACGTAATTTAAAATCTGAAATATTTCAGGTTTTTTTTTTTTTTTTTTTTTTTTTTTTTTTAGTCCAAAGGGATTTGAGTCCCGAAGGACTATTACTTTCGTTTTGGCATTTTGCGTCGGACTCATAAATGTCGGTTCACTTTTCAAACTGTTGCCACAAAATGTTAGAGTCCTGCATTATATTTGAAGAAATTAAATAATGAAAAATCTGCATAAATGTATGTATATTTCTCGTATTGTGATAAAACAACGGTACATAGAACAATCGAATTTTGAATGACGTAATCCTACTACGAATATGGGTATCTGGAATCCCAAATTTGAAATTTGGAATTTGTTTTATTAACGATTTCATATTTTGTAAAACTTTAACGAATTTTCGAGTAACAAACTCAACTATTTAAAAGCGAGCAATGGCAACACTCTACGGGAAAAAAAAATAAATAAATAAAATAAAATAAAAAAATAAAAAAAAAAAAAACTTTTTATCTCCAGCGCGTCAAACTGTGTATCGGAAATTCTAAAGATATGCTCATTTTAAAATTATTTCGCAACACTGCTATTGAACTAAATTTTATGGTTTAAGTGCAAAGAACATGATATTTAATAAATAAAAATCGCCACACTAAACTTAAAAAAAAAAAAAAAAAAAAAAAAAAAAAAAAAAAAAACACGCCCCTTTGGACGTAATTTAAAATCTGAAATATTTCAGGTTTTTTTTTTTTTTTTTTTTTTTTTTTTTTTTAGTCCAAAGGGATTTGAGTCCCGAAGGACTATTACTTTCGTTTTGGCATTTTGCGTCGGACTCATAAATATCGGTTCACTTTTCAAACTGTTGCCACAAAATGTTAGAGTCCTCATTATATTTGAAGAAATTAAATAATGAAGAATCTGCATAAATGTATGTATATTTCTCGTATTGTGATAAAACAACGGTACATAGAGTCATCGAATTTTGAATAACGTAATCCTCCAACGAATATGAGCATGTGGAAGACCAAATTTGAAATTTGAAATTTGTTTTATGATCGATTTCCTATTTTTTAAAACTTTGACGAATTTTTGATTAACAAACTCAAGGATTTCAAAGCGAGCAATGGCAACGGTGTGCCGAAAAAACATTTTTATCTCCAGCGCGTGAGTCTCTGTATCGGAAATTCTAAAGATATGCTCGTTTTAAAACTATTTTGCGATATTGCTGTTGCACTGGATCTTATGGTTTAAGTGCGAGGAACATGATATTTAATAAAGAAAGGTAACACACAAAATGTTAAAAAACGCCCCTTTGGACGTAATTTAAAATCTGAAACATTTCAGATTTTTTTTTTTTTTTCTGTTATTAAGGTGAATGAAAAATAAAGGAAATGAATTAAGTTTGGAGATGAGTCTTCACGAGAAAATTTCGTGTAACCAATTAAATATCAGATATCATTATCAAGCACTGTCACCGAAAATGCTTAAGAATTCTTGCGCTTTATATTTCAGAACTTTAGGTATTGGCTATACCGTCTTCAGATTCAATTTTTGTTTAAGAAAATTATAAATGTTTCTCTCATTTTAAACTCTGAAGAAAGCACTCTATATTTTTATAATAACATTAATAATTTAAATTTTATTTACATTTAATAATACCATTTTAAAAGTGTTTTTTAGTATTGTGTAATATTAGAATAGCAATAACAAGATTCTTTAAATATCTTTAATACTGAAGAGTTTTTGTAGACATACTTATGTGGAAAATTAAAATTTGTGCTAATACTTTTCTACACAAACATAAAAATTTTTGGAACATCTGCTACGAGAAAGTTCATCCAAAACTGTACATTAAAATTTTAATCTTAACCTAAGTTGCAAAATTTAGAAAACTTTTGAGAACTATTGTTGCAGATGCTAATAGTACAATGCTAAAATTCAGATCTTTGTTAAGGAATTAGAAAGCTTGCAAAATAAGGATAATATACCATATATCTAATAATAATAGTAAATCGTTCAATTATGCAATAAAACCTAATTCCAGTCAGAAAGTTGGTAACAGTCATGAGAGTGGCAGAAAACACAGTGGCAATGATGACTGTCAATGTGTAATATTAATAATTTAATAAACTCTGAATAAAAAAAAATTAAACACACATTCACATGCTAGAAATATAGCATGTGAATCATCTTATTCCACATAGTATGCATGTATGTTCAAACATAAAATAATTTCAAATAAAATTGCAGCTTTAGTAAAGTTCAGATAATTATAATACCTTTATTGGCACTTTCTGATTAATCGAACCCCCTCCAAAAGTTTCCAACTCATTAGCCACTCTATGAATTTGCGAAAAACGTTTGTTTGGTTAATTTTGTCTTTTTAGTTTTATTCTGTTCAGTGTATAGTAAAAAAAAGAATATTATAAGAAAAAAGAAATCGTATGCGAAAAATTAAAAATCCAGTAGGGCCAATATTTATATTTTTATAGCTGGTTGATGCCGGTTAGTTAAATATAAAGCGTTCAAATCCACGAGTGCTTGCATACCCCCAAGCTTTCACTTCAGGTGACTGTCAGGGGCTTCGTGTGTTCTTCGCCTGCACATCCCTTCTGTGGAGATGGCTGTCGAGCCAGGGCTCCATTCCGGGGTGCAGGCTCCATTTTTATGGGAGCTGGATTTTGGATTGTTGCGTTTATTTCTGCGTAGCGGACCATGGGGAGGCTCGTGGAAATTTACACAAATCAGATTAAGGAGTTAGATAAAATCAGAGACAAAAATGATGGGAAATTATCTGATATTGAAAAAAACATTTTACAATTTTCTGCTTAGCTCCCTTGAAATTGTAAATGCTTTAAAAGAACAAAGTAATAATGTCAATGATAACACACCTGCATCTAACACAGGTAAAAACTTTGATGAAAACAGCAGGGCCAGAAGTCCAATAAACTTACATGATGATCCCACTAACAGTACCGAGGAAAAAACGCTTGATCAAGACACAAGTTCTGATGAAGAACCATTTAAACGCCGCAGAGGTGACCAGACCGTTAGAACAAAAACTCACAAACCAAATGCTAGAAAAGTAAAACTCAGTACGCACACACAAATAATCTCACCGATCGTTATGGCTAATCAAGCTTGCAATAGCACAAATGATCAAGAGTCGATTAATAGTGTGCAAACACATGCAAAATGTAATCAAGATAATGAAACAGATAATAACATGGATACCAATGTATGCGAAACAGAAAATCAAGATAACCCAAATAATCAGACGATAACAAATAATGAACGCACTGAAGGTAATACGCAAAATTCAGAGAGTAACACGCAAAGAAAACTCCCACCACTAATTCTTAAGGAAAATGTCATGACTTGGGGAAATATCAAAAAAGTATTTCATACCAAAAAATTCTCATTTATTGGACAAAACTTGAGGAACGATGGCATAAAAGTCATTGCAGGAGACGCTGAAAGTTATAGAGGCATGGTTAAAGTACTCAAAGAGCTCAAAGTTGAGCACCACTCCTACATATTGCCTCAAGATAAAAACTTAAAAGTGGTCATAAATGGACTCACTACTACTTCAGATATAGAGGAAATTCAAACTGAACTAGAGGAATTAAATTACAAAATTATTGAAATCAAACAAATGTCAAAACGACGAGGTGGGGAAGTCATCCCACTCCCATTGTTTCTTGTAACTTACCAAAAACTGATGACTCGAAACGAATCTATAATGAATACAAACTCTGTGACATGAAAATCAAAGTAGTGGAGTATAAAGGCAGACAGGGCCCCATACAGTGTTTTCGCTGTCAGGGCTTCAATCACACCCAAGCCGGATGCAATTATGTTCCGAAATGTGTCCGATGTGGCGGAGGCCATTCAATTAAAGAATGCCCTGACAGAAAAATCCTGATAAGCCCCTAGTCTGTGCGAACTGCGGGGGACCTCACACATCTAGCTTTAAGGGTTGTGAAAAGTATCCCAAGAACAAATAGCAGCACAAATAATACTGTCAAAAACAAAACATACTCAAACCGCATCATAGAAGGTAAAAGTTATGCACAGGCCATATCATCAGGACTCTATTCGGAAACAATCAATGAAGCAAAAACAGTTTTTGCTAATCTAGCAGAGCTAGTAAAAATCATTAAAGGCGTTGGCTTCTTGCAATTAACACAACAAACAAAACAGACTATTCAAACCAGTCCAGAAACTGCTAAAACACAGACTTTAGATCTTGCGTCAATACAGGAATAGTCGGGCCCCTATTCAGTTCATGACCTGGAACGCGCATAGCGTCCAGAATAGAATTACGGAACTTCATAACTTTTTACTTGTGTATGATATTGACGTTGCACTGATCACAGAAACGTTTGCGACTCCCTGTTACAATATGAATATCGCAAACTATAGATGTTACAGATGTGACAGACGGAGTCATAGAGGTGGGGATCGCGATTTTTGTGAAAAGCACCCTACAATCTTGCCTCATCAGCGAGGATCTCGATAACGGATATGAAGCAGTTACAGCCTCAGTTCTACTCCCATATTATGGAGTTGTCTATTTTATTGCATTGTATAATCCACCGAATAATCTACTTGACATAGAAAAACCAACTGAGCTTCTCCCAAATAATAAACATATCATCCTGGCTGGAGATCTGAACTCAAAAAATACAGAATGGGGCTGTCGAAGAACTAACAATAATGGCGAAGTCCTGCTCGAGTTTATTAATAACTATCCTATTTATTTTTATGCACCTGCAGACTATACTTACCTCCCAAATAATCCTAGAAGAGGAGACATTTTAGACATTGTGCTCACAAATACCGCCATTCCAATGTATTTAGACGTTAAAGTTGAATTAACCTCTGACCATGTGCCGGTTATTGCTATTTTAGGAACTAACAGATGCTAAGAAAACAAGTTTAAAAGAGTCACCGACTGGCAGCAATATTACACCCAATTGTTAGAGAACCCCCAATTATTAGCTCACTTAAGAATAAAGATGACATTGATAATGAGATTGAAATTCTCAACAATAATATCCTCGGCGCATACAACAGTGCTACCAAGAAAATCCCAGTTGATAGAGACAACTTCCGGTTACCCAGAGAAATCAGAGATATAATTAAACAGAGAAACCGATTGAGAAAGAGGTGGCATATCTCTTGGGACCCAGGGGTCAAGAAAGAACTTAACAGAATAATAAAATCAGATGCAAGATTCGGAAACATCGGGATGAGGCCTGGAATAATAAAATCGAGAGTTTCAATGAATCTGGAAATGATTTCTGGTCTTTCGCGAGAAACCTTAGACGCAAGCCCCCTGCAATAAACCAATTTATAGCAACAGCAGAATCGCGCTTTCATGCAAGGAAAAGGCCGCCCTTATGGCAGAGCACTTAGAGCAACAATTCGTGCCGAATCAAGACCCTTGTGACCCACTTTTCTCCTATAATACTAGGCAATTTTTCAAAGACTGGCTGGAAGGACCCGGGGCCAAAAATCGCACTGAATATACATCTCCGATGGAGGTTAGAAACATTATAAGAAAGATGAAAAACTGGAAATCCCCTGGTTAAGATGAAATTACGAATGTTGCAATTAAGAATATGCCTCTTAACACGGTCACAAAATATGTTAGCATCCTCAATGCCTGCCTGGAAAATAACTATTTTCCCGAAAAATGGAAAAAGGCGAAAGTCATTCTACTGCCAAAGCCGGGAAAAGATGCCACCAAACCGGAGGGATACCGACCGATTAGTCTACTCCCAGGACTAGGTAAGATATTCGAAAGGGTCATCTATAAAAGAATTGAGCCGTATATGGAAAAGCACCCAATGGAACAATTTGGTTTCCGTAGAAATCTATCAACGACAAAACAACTTGTTCGTCTATGCGAATTCATTGGATCTGCTTTGTTCAGACATCAAAGTGTTGCCTTACTCATGTTAGACGTGGCGAAAGCTTTCGCCCGCGTCTGGCATGAGGGGCTCATTTTCAAGCTCATCACACTTGATTTCAGCAGAGATCTCATCTTACTTATCAACTCCTTCATACGGAACCGCAAATTTTTTGTAAATTTTGGAAATGAACACTCTGAGACTAAGTATCTGAAAGCCGGAGTAGTTCTATTCTTGGTCCTATTTTGTATCTTTTTTACGTTTATGATTTACCCAACAGTGCCGACCTCAATACTTACCTCGGATGTTATGCTGATGACACCGCCCTTGCCGTGAAGTCACATAGTCAAGAGCACGCATTGGTAAAACTTCAAGAAAAAATTCCAGCCATTGAGGAATGGTGTACTAAATGGTGAATAGCGATTAACGGACAAAAATCCCAGTTAATTATCATCGGCAAAAAACATTCTAGAATCCCTATAGACAGGAAAATTAATATCTTTAATGAAGAAGTACCACTAGTTAAGAAGGCTACATATCTTGGGGTAGTCTTAAATCACAGATTTACCTGGAAAGACTACATTCACACTATTAAATGGAAGACCTCTTATACTATCAAAAATCTCCTCCCGCTAATAGGTAAAACTCCAGACTTGATCTTAGAAGGAAAAGACACATCTATACGGCAAATATCAGGCCAATTTTCTGTTACGCTTCCCCTGCCTGGGCGACCTACACTCAGAGTGACATGAAAAAACTTCAAGTTACGCAGAACAAGCTTCTCAGAGTTATTACTAATGCGCATTTTTATATTTCCAATGAGACCTACGTATCGACAGAGTCGAAGAGTTTCTTCATAAAGCCAATAGAAAGTTTTTTGAAAAGGCGAGAAAATGTCCACATATGCAACACTTCAAAGTGTTCGATTATCAGATCTTTGCAGAAGACGCACGTATCAGACCACTCGCGGCCTTTCTCACCCGAGACTCGAACTTCCCTACGTAACTTTATCACGAGTGCAACGTCGCTGTAAATATGTATATAGACTTATTTAGCCGTATATAACTTATGTATTCATTTTCGATTTTATTTGCATGTATTTATATTATTCTAATAAATTGTATTGTATAATCATATTTGTGTAACTTTTATTATGAACAACTGAACAAGTCCGATTTTCACCCTGTCATCGCATCTCCTGGTCTTGACTTCGTCTGCGACACTTGTGACGTCTTGCAGTCAACCCCCTCTTTTCACTACTGATGCCTCCTTTCAATTGTCATTGCCAACTACCGTCATGCGCCCTCCGGGCCTAAGTGTTTAGAGCCGGAAACATTGCGTCAAAACAGCAATATCCCGGCAATATTGATGATGATGAGTGCTTGCAATGCATGTGCATTGCTTAATTTGGTTTATTTAATTAGGCAAAGGACACTAAGGCTATCTACCTTAGCAGAGGGATGCCGGAGGACTTTCTAAGCGAAACTGACTCATATACACGTTACACATGATGAAAAACACGAAAACACCCATGCAGCCAGTCCGTTCGCCGGGATTCAAGACCCGGACCGAACTACCAATGTTCAGCGACTTTACATTCGGCCGCTGGTGTACTAAAACACATGTACAGTACTCGCATACGGGGTTGACCGTAACCGCGTTTATACCTTGGAGGTAAGAACGAAACTAACGCTATTACTTCTTAACTCCATGGTGCTTACTAGAAAATAAAGCAAACGAGCAATTCTACTGAATGTTCAAATCGGGAGCAGATAATCAGAAAGTGCCTATTTATTTTTCAGTTTACTAATTTTACATGTGAGCATCTGTTTAAAATTTTCATGTAACAAGTATATTATTTACAGTTTTTAATATTTGATTCGGAGTCAGGGAGAAAGGTGTAAAATATCATTAATAATTAACATAAATTTTCAAACTATTACTAATGAAATCGTTACTATGAATAATTACTTATGAAAAGTTATTCCGTTTTCTTTCAAAACAACCGTCATAAGATATTTTCTCCCTCCTTTCCGCATGGTTTCTCGGTGCAAGTGGAAACATACTAGGGTATACTTGACGAGTATTCGAGATGTTCAGGGTTCGAGTGCCAGTGAGGACACTAAACGTTTTCCCGTCTCCCGCCTTTAAAAAAAAAGAAAAAAGAAAAAAAGAAAAAAAAAAGTGTTGGTTCTGCATTATAAGCAATGCAAGACTTCAATGGAGAGAACTATCAAAATTAAAAAGCAAAATCCAGATTTCATTATTTTATATGCAATAAATAATTCAAAACACTGATTCCTAAATGCAATATAAACTGCAGATTAAAAGCAAAGTACTTTTTGCCACTCTCATGACTGATGCCACATTTGTGGAATCAAAAATATATGCTTGGCGAAATTAACGGGTTTTACCTATTAAGTATTACTGTATCTAAGAAATCTTATGCGAAAACATCAAAATCAGCATGACCAATTTTTATATTTTTACAGCTGGTGGATAATGTTTAGTTAAATATGAAGCTGGCAAATCCGCTTATGAATGCTCTGGGAAACGTCTGCTAATGTAAAACCCTGGAAATATTCTTAATTTTTTTTACCTCTCCAGCATTCCGTTATTTGAAAAGTGGAATGACAGTAACAGTGATATGAAGCAAAAGTGAGGTTCGAGAATAATAGCTAAAAATTGGGCTAAAAAAATTATGACAGCACTTAACAGCCTATCTCAAATTTTAAAGATATGCTGTGCTGTTTATGCTGCTTTTGTGATTCTCTGCTGAATTTTATGTGCTATAAATGCGAATAAAGAGATATGTTATAATAAGCCAAAAAGGCAAAAAATGTTGTGTCAGAAGTCAATCCAAGAATAGAGCTCGACGACAGCATACAGACCCTCTCGTGCTACATTAAAATCTAGATACTTTCAGACATTTTTTCTCTTTTATTATTATTTTATTTGACAGCTGCTTAAATATGGGTATATTAGTGGATTAATTATTAGAAAAATACACATCACAGGCATTACATCTCAAAATATTATTGTTAATTTTAAAATTTAAGTTTGTATAATACAATTTTCATAGTCTCAGTGCTTTTAAGGGAATATTCCGGTGCACTACAATTTATTGCTTTTATTTAAAAATACATTTAATCAGTTTCTTCCCTAATATATATATATATATATGTAAATAAAAATCACTTTGCATAAGAAGTATCTTTTTAATAGTTAGAAATATTATTTTAAAAAATGTGATTTTTACATTTTAAGCATTTATAATTTCTATATAGCTACTGAAAATGCTCGAGCAGTTTGCCTTCATTTTTATTTTTATACGTATAAAAGCATTTTTTTTCAATTTCTTCGGGTTTAAAAAAATTATTAATTACAAATTTTTTAATAATCATAAAAAACATATTTTTAGACTGATTTTTTGTTTTGAGGCAAATATTTTCAAATTTTTCTTTCAAAATCAAAATTCTTGAAGAATTTTAGTAATCCTCTTAAAATTGTGAAATCATTAGGAAACCCATTGTAAGATAAAGGAATTAAATGCTATCGAAACTCGTGTTTCACTCATGGATAGTCCTAGAAACAAAATCTTATATTTGCTGATTTAATTATCGTAAACCATGCGGTTTGCTTTGTTTGATTCTAAGGAATATGTTGTATATTTGAGCCCCGAAATAAAAACCATGTTTTTTTTTCCCATGACTTTTTATGTCCCTAACTGCCCTTAAAGTTAATAAACAAAGCTTACCAAGATTACACATTAATTAATGTGGATATATTTCATGTGTTATATAGAAACAAAAACTCGATATTAACCCTTTTGTTTCAGGTATGAAAATGATGCTGATTCGTGACTGATATGGCGGATGTTTCGAGTGACCAGAGAGCATCTTCTTCTACAAAATCAAATCAAAGTGCAGTACAAAATGAAGATTCCGTTATTACTCTTGAACGGGAATCGGTAAAATGTAATGATGTAGAGAGCCTCAAAAATTCTGATTCGGAACCAAATTCTTTGCTTTCTGAAACTGAAAAAGAGAACTTAGTGACCAGTGAGGCTTCTTCTCAAAAGGACATCAAAAATTTAATTGCGATTGATTTGCCTGCCACGGAAAAAGAAAATGATCGTGAAGTTGTCATTCCCTCGCAATCGAAATTAGAAAATCCCAAGAAAATAGTTTCATTACCAGACGAGGGGTAAGTTATCAGAAGATGCTTAAAAATTAAAATAATGATATGATTATAATCAAAAATGACATTTTAAACACTTCTAGTAATACAATCACCATCTGCGGGTATCCTAAACATGAAAATATAAGATATCTGAAAAAAAAAAAAAAAAAAAAAAAAAAAAAAAAACACTGCACATTTTCGTATTGCATTCCTAGGAAAACCATGACGGACACTAACTAACATTTTTATTGTTTTAAAATATACAATAAAAATCAATGTTTTGTCTGCTTAGTTTTTATGCCTTGAGTGCTCCCGATAATGGTAACTCAAAAATGTTTAAACTCTTTACGAACACTGCAAAATCTAATTTTATGTATGTGCGCTGTTAGAATGTTAAGGCCACACAGAGAAAAACGATAGTAAGGGAATGTTCAGACAGAAGTATAGCTAGTACATACATTGTCATATGGGTAGTATTGGGAAAATGACAGTTCCAAGACAGTCATTGTCTTCTTTTACGCCTTTAGAACAAAATCGTAATCAAGCAGAGAAGGTAAAATTGCGCATGTGCGAATAAGCAACGGACTCAACAAAATCGTCGACCAGATATCAAATCGCGTTTGCTTCGCTGTGATTGATCGGTTCATACAACAAGTTGGCTTAATTAGTTAGACCATTTAAGGAAAATCCTTGTACCAGTTTCCCTGACAAAGCAATGGGGGGGTGCACTTAGTAACGGAGGTTCGGTTTGTGTCAGTTGTGATCATAAAACAATAGCATGAAGTCTTCGTTATATGTTTCTTCAGCTCAATAACAGGTAATTATATTTTGTTTCATAATTAGTATTTATGATAAAAGTCTACTATGAAAAAAACCATATGGAATTGCCATTTGGGGAGGGGTGTTACATCTAAGTCAGCGCTTCGGAATACTATTCTAAACAATTACGTACATCAAAACATTCAACACATTGTTTAACAAGATAATTTCCGTCCAAAGCGTACTTAATTGTAGTACTGTGGATGGTACAAAGTGTCTGAAATGAAAGTACAGCTAAGCTCAGCCGAAGTGCATGCTAATTTGATATCTATTGATGCTATTAGAAACAAAATCTTTTGTGACGTTGCATTTTGTTAACTATTAAGTTGTCAGCACTGTAAAGAATCTTGTTAAGTTAATAATATGAACTTAATGTTAACGATATGAAGGCAAATTTCGGGTTGGATTTTTAGTTACAGCATCATGAAATGATCATCGTAATATGAAAAGACAGGCGAAGACATACTTTATGGAATCATGATGATGTTTGCTATCGTATGATCCGGTCTTCTCAGAAATCAACACGTTAACTATCTGAGCAAATAAAAATTCAATGTTCCTCGTGCCTCTGGATTATTCAATGCAGTATACGTTTGATATCATGCACAAGCTGTAAGGAATTATCTCCTTCCTTACTTCGAGCCTTTGTGATGTAAATGGAAACATATCTGGCTAGCAATCGGAAAATACGAAATGCGCTTTAAAGAGAGAGCGTTGCTCATTTTTCATATTTCCTACTCAGATATAAAACTGATGAATGTACAGACTAAGTGAACTTAAATGAGCAATCAATACACTGATAACTAATTAAGTCTCAGCAAATAAGAATTACCAGTTCTTTGTGCCACGGGATAATAACACTGGGTATGGTGTTATTGTCACCATACCCAGTGTTATTGGGGAGCATATTCAACTAAGTGCACTTAAAAATCCAACAACTTGGGAGCATATTCAACTAAGTGCACTTAAAATTCGCTGCATTGCAGTGTGCTATATGTGCACTAATAAAAACAAAATTGTACAGAATCTCTTCTAGGTAAGTTTTTACTTGAAACAATTTAGATTCGAAATCTGTTGACTGTAGTGCAAATCGGAGTTTACTCCTGGAAAATGATGTCTATAATATCCTCTGCCGCCCTTGTTGCACTTCAGAAAGTATAATACACAGACTGCTTTCTACAACAAAGCCGTTCTGTTATTTTCGATGTTTAGTACGTTCTACAAGTTACTTAATCTAAGTCAAAAGATTTCTCAAACATTTAGAGTTTCCATATCTCTTCAGAATAAAATGTTAATTATCGTAGTTTTCTTGTGAATGCAACTTAAAGTTATATAGTATTTCTTTTATATGCAGCTTGTTATAAAGAAGACCATAGAATTTTAGTTCGTAAAACATAAAATATAATTGCTCTAGGAATTGTATAAAAAGTAATAAAAACTAAATTAGAAGTAATAATTCGTAATTTATTACAAAATTTTTTTAATGCCTTTTCAGGCAAAGTTTATAAATTCTCTATTCTAATGCAGCTCTGTTCTTTGTCCAATTTACAGTTACGTTAAACAAATGAAAGCCCCAATTTAACTTCTGAATAACTGAGTTCTTCTAATTAGAAGATTACCGGGCGATTTTCACACACTAACTAGAAATAGCGCCACTAATATAAAAGTTTAAAATAAAAATATTTATTAATACGGCGATTGGAGGGTTATTACACAAATCGAAAATTTAACAGGAGCAAAAACTTTTTTGAGCTTGAAGGTCAATATAACACATGTTAAAGTAAATAAAATGCAGAGTACTTAATTAACAAGCCTAGCCTAAACTTCGGCAAACCCCTAATTAAGAGCTTACGAAGAATTCACTACTAGATATATGTACCGGCAAGGTAAATTGCAACAACACAAAGCTTGTCTGCTTATTTTGTCCGATAAAGAAGTCTTTGTATTTCCTATACTGGCTTCTTTTTACAAAGGATTTTTTAAATTTTTATTTCTATGTGTAAAGTCAAATTAATCATCCACACATTTTGAAACATTCGTTCATTTTTACTCAGACGAATACTGAATATAAATTGGATTTAATTTCCCTGATATTGACTATTAATCAATAAAAGAACCAGTTTTGTATGAATAGATGTTTCAGGAAGTCCATTAACAAAAAGGTATTACATTGCCCATGTCAGAATCATGGTACAGATATTTAAAAACGTTCAGGCGACCTTAAGGTAATTTTTCGATTAATTTAAAATGATTATCCAAATTTTTAAATATTAAAAAATGTAATGAAGGTGTTGTTATAAAACGATACAAAAAGAAATAAAAACTTAAATTAATACTTTTTTTTTTTTTTTTTCAAAATCGAGTCCTTTCCTTGAAGAAGTTCATAAATATTGATTAAACCAAAGCTTAACATTGAGGTCTTGTATATGAAAACTATATAAATTTGACTGAAATGAAGGCTGAACTTCGTTATTAAAATCTAATACATTCGTTTAAGTTTCCACATTCATTCAAAATTACCATTCGAAATTAATTTATTACAATTTTTTTTTTTTTTGCTTGGGCTTTCGATATTAGTAGCCAATAATTCCTATCACACATATGCTCTAAAACTGCTGTTTTAGAGCTGTTAACTGTAAGTTTATTCTATAACTGCAATAACTATAGTTGTTCAATATGTGCCATAATTTATGAAAAGTCCAAAGTTTTTACAACTGCGTTGAATGAGCTTATCTCATATTCGATGAAACAAATCGAAGTTGTGACAAAGAAGAATTAAAATGAAAAGAACGACTAATATTGTTTGTATATCTAAGCAGTCCAGACTGAATTTCCAAGCTTTTCATGGGAAACCAATTATTTTTATGCAACAGTACCATTTTGTGTCATCTTTGCTTCATCTTTTATTTTACACAGATAACTGAATTCAATACAGAATCCAGAACGCCTCTCTAAGCAACAATGTGTTTACAATCAGAGATGTCTCATTCAAGCACCATTATTACTGTAACTGGTACTTACGGATGCATTTTCACTGACAGTTCGCGATTAGAAACGCAACATCTGCACATGAACAGATTGACAATTGTTTACCGCAAACAAATATCGATTGCAGATTTGAGAACTAATAACTCGAATACTACGTATGAGACAGGTTTAAGCTTATTTTGTTGTGCTTCAATTTGCATTGAGATAAATTATTAATAACATAACGGTATATATTTTAAATGATTATTCGAAATTTTTTAACAGTTTTCATATACAGCCTGTTCATAAAATTCTTTTATGCTCATATTATTTTCACAATGTTTGGTCCCGGTATCTTAAATGATGAACATATTCATATTTCGCCATTTTTAAATTTAAAATAAATTTTGTAAAAACTACGAAATCTAACTTTTTATACTTCTCACATCGTCTACACAGTTGTATTTAGTAAAGGTCTATGCACATTTCAAAACACAAAATGCAAAAAATATTACCTCCCGTAGCACATAACTTGATCGAGTTATTTATTTTCAAAATGAGATTTTCACCATCTTTTTCACTTTGCCTCGGGATGAGTTAAAAAATAAGTTAGAAAACACACACACACACACACACACAAAAAAAAAAAAAAAAAAAAAAAAAAAAAAAAAGCATCTGAAAGCTTTCAGATTTTATATTATGCCCAAAAGGGCGTTTTTTTAACGTTTTTTACGTTACTTTTATTTATTAAGTATCATGTCCTTAATTCTTATAATTAAGACACATAAAATTCTATTCAACAGCATTATGACAAAATATTTAAAACAGCATATCTTTAGAATTTCCAATACACAGTCTCGCGCGCTGCAGATAAAAATGTTTTTTTCGTATCGTGTTGCCATTGCTCGCTTTAAAAAACTTGAGTTTATTAATCAAAATTTCGTTAAATTTTTACAAAATTTGAAATAGATAATAAAACAAATTCGAAATTAAAAATTCGGGCTTCCAAGTCCCCATGTTCGATTGAGGACTACGTTATTCAAAATTTGATGGCTCTAAGATACCGTTGTTTTTTCACAGTGCGAGAAACATTCATGCAGTCATGCAGATTCTTCATTATTTAATTTCTTTAATATGTAATACAGGGCTCTTATATCTCTACGTATTTCGTGACAACGGCTTAAAAAGTCATTTTCCGTTTATAGTGAATCAAGGCAAAATGCCAAAACGAAATTAATATTCCTTCTGGGCAAACTGCCCCTTTGGGCTAACAAATTTTAGAAGGCATGTAATAAACATGCACATAATAGTTTTTATTACACCGGCTGTCACCAAGTAAAATGAAAATAATTACATGATAGCTACAGTAACTAATTCCGGAAAATTGTTTTTTATTAACTGAGAAAGGATAAAGAATGCGAACGAATACAAATATTCCTATTTTAACGTGGTGGCTGTGATTTTCGCGGTATATAGAAAGTATTTATTTACACATTACGCATATCACTGATAGTCTCATAATTTGGAAAACCAAATAAAAACGAATTGCTTGTCTTCAGAAACAGAGGTGTTATTAGTCTAAAACTTTTTTTCGGTATCACTTTTCAAATCTTTACCCCAAAATGTTATCACCACGTATTATTTTTAAACAAATAATAGAGTTAATGTAAAACAAATGTATAGGTCAGGACAGGACTAAGCATACGAGACACCAGGACTTTACCATATGGTGATATGGCCTAATGACTGAACTTGTTTCGGCTAGGGAGGGGATGGGGATTCGCCCTTTATAGCACCATATGGTGGTACATATACTGTCTCGTGATGCTGCTGATCCATTGAAGTATCCTACAGAAGCTCCGTGAAAGTTTTCCAAAACATTTCCATACAGTTATTATTTAGAAGAATTTGTATAATAATATAAAAACATTTTCGTAACAGTTATTGCTCACAAATATCTTGCCTTTGTTCCGAAAGTTATTTTCTAGTATTGTTTCTTTTGTAATGAAATTTTGGATTATTCATTATATATCTTCGAAACCCATTTCCTTTGCACTTGGTCTAACTTTGTAATGTGCTTGTGTTAATGGACATGATAAGAGTTAGTGTTCTGGAGATCCTCGTTTGCAACACAACACAGTTGTCTGAGGATGAGATATTATTCTGTAGTAATAAGTGGAGAAGGTTCCATCTGCAGATATTAAATAAACATGATTTGATCGGCGGTTACTGAGACATCTTTCCTTTTTATTACGTTGTTTAGTTCATCTGTTTCCTTGACTTGGGGAACAGTTCCATTCATTCTGGGAGATATATAATTTATTTTCTTTAGAGCTTCTTTTTTTAGATATTAAATTCACATCTTAAGTATTTAGTTTTAGTTTATGAACAAAAAACAAAACAAAAAAAAGCCCTTTTATTCAAGTTTTGATTATTAATTAACATTTTCTATACCTTTTTGTTGCTTAATTTATAAAACATGTTAAAAAATCTAAATAAATGTATAAATATTTTTCGAATTTGGGAATGGCGAGATGATCTTCTAGCAGTGGTGGCCAAACCGATGCATGGGGCAAAACAGGTAGAGAAACACCGTATATAGCATTCATTGATTTCAAATTTCGTTACATATAATATGCCGAAAGAATTTTCATGTAAGCAACTTATGAGTTTTGAAATAGGAAAAATGCTTTATTAATGCTGTCATAAAATTTTATGACATGACAATCATAATCTACCAATCATACAAAAATTTTAATTAAACTAGAAAGATTTGCAATGCTGAATTTTTGCAAGTAATGTAACGAAATGGTAATGCGGCCAATACTGAATTAGGTAGGTAATGAAACCGTAAGGCCGATACTGAATTAGGCAGGTAGTATTACCGTAGGTAGTGAACGGTTCATACTGAATCATGCTACTACCGGTTTCTACTTCCTTTTACAAGGTAAAGGAAATATTGTAATCGCTAAAATATATCGAGTATCATACTTCAACGCAAATATACATTTTGACTGTTCCCGAATCCATTTGGACGATTTTTTTTTGGGGGGGGGGAGCGTGAAATCTGTACGTACGGACAGAATTAAGTTTCTTTCTTTCCAAAACGGATTGCAAAATGGATTCAAAAGGATTTTTGTCGTGACGCTAACATGTATCTCTCATAACTCAAAAACGATTAGCCGCAGAACGTTAAAAGTTTGTATATGGAAATCATTCTAAAATTGTGTAAATACCCTCTGCATATATTAGCAAGTCTAAACATATTGTGTCATGCGTCATATTTTACTAATAATTAATTGATTAAGACTATTTATTCATTAATGTTTCTGTCAGAGAACATTCTTGGAATCGTTTCCTTGGGGGGGGGGCGGGGATAGAAATTATTTATTTCTTCTTTTAATCCTGAATGATATTCATTCTGGTTTCTATTCGATTTAGATAAGTTCTATAAAAAAGAAATCGAACATACTGTTTACTTATTTATTAATTTTAATGTTTTATTCCATGCAGATTTAAGTTCATTAATTACCTTTTGTATATTTAACAGAGAAAGACAGATTGCTCCAATTGCTCAAAAGGAAATACAAGTGCTGACACTAGCTGATTTGCAAACAAGAAGAAGAACAAAATGTCGATCCATTAAGCGATTCAGTTTAATAATTTTGCTGACGGCCATTACCTTCGGTTATGCCACTGGAGGGGCTTACCTCTTTTCCCATTTGGAAAAAAAGCGGGAAATTGCCTACAATGCCAAAATCGACAAATGGAAGAATGACACAGCCATCCTTTTGGCTACAGAGCTGCGACAAGTTCGTCCACACGAAGATGTATGGGCAAAAACTGTGTTTCGATACCTCCAGATCTTCGAAAGGGATATTTTAAAAGCCAGTGCCATTGGTTACAGGAGGGAAGACGATGTTGACAGAGGAACAAGATGGACTCTTGAAGGTTCCCTGTTCTTCAGTATCTCTCTCATGACAACAACAGGTCAGTTATTCTAAATATTGACAATGAATTTAATTTCAACACTACTGATTTCCGGAAACATTTCATTGTTTGTTTGCTTCTCAGAGCTAAATCATGTTTTCCTGCTATAAACTAAAAGTAGCTTCTCTTTACTGTTCTGGCCCACCAGCGGCCGAGCGGTAACATCGCCGAACACTGATAGTTCGGTTCGACGTTCGAATCCCGCAAACGGGCTGGCTGCATGGGCGTTTTCGTAGTTTTCCCCATGTGTAAAGTGTATACGAGCCAGTTTCCCTTAGAAAGTCCTCCACGAAGGTATCCCTTCATTAAGGCAGATAGCCCTCGAGTGCTTTGCCATAATCTAACAAAACCAAAACGTTTCTATTCTGCATATTGTGCTTTCAAAGTTTGTTCATGAGAACCTTTGCTTCTTATTAATTCATTTTTTTTTAAATCGGTTGCCTTTGCTAAAGGGTTTATGTACTGCCACTATCATTGATAAAGCCGTTAAAACCTTCTCGTCTTGCCATCAAAAAAGGCATTTTGTTATTAGAAATAATCCTGATAACATTGTCGTCATTCCATTTCATCCTTCTCGCAGTTAATTTTGAGACCATTTTTTTCACTTATCGATAAAATTTTGCTTAATGTGTGAAGATCCTACCTCAGATTTCAATTCTAGAGGCTTTATACCATATTTTGTCAATATGGTTTGAGATAACGTATTTCCTCGCTATTCCTTCCCTTTTTTACCGATTTTATCGATCAAAACTCAAAAGTAGGAAACTATTCAAATAATTTAATTTACGAAGGAAGCAGTTATAGTAAGAGTATAACAAATGAAGAACAGTCGTGAATATCTACAGGTAACTATTAAATTACTTTTTATTTAAAAAATGCTTACATTTCAATAAGAATACATAAGAATATTAACATTACAATATCTAACAGGATGCCTTCTTTTCAACTTCTGTAACTTGAATCTCGTCCGTTCTTATTGTTGTTTCCCTTATTCCTTAAGCCTCGAAATATACATAAATAATTAGAGCGGGTGAATGTGCAGGTGATTCGGCGAAATCATAGACTTAGTATCAATTCGTATTTCCTTCGCTGTATTGGGTCGGCCTTTGTATTAGCCTAGCATAAAGTTCGACAGTTAGAAGGGAAAGGTTCAGAGTGACTTTTGCAGGTAGTTTGCAAGGGTTTGTCTTTGTTACTAAGACAAAATAATCCCTTCGTAAATGAACGTATTTCAAAATTTAGAGGAGGTCGTTCTCTGAGCGCACTGAAAATTATGCGAATATTTTTTTAATTTTCAGAAACTTACCATAGCGCAAATGTTTTTTTCCAAAATAGCTTCTACACTACATACCCTGATTGCAAGCATCGACGAAAATTCGTTGATAGTGATGCGCTTTACTCTCACAGGTAATCGCATCCACACGATTAACATTTGTGATTTGTCGGAGTAACAGATGTTATCAACACGCTATCGTTCTTCATTGAAGTATATACACATCTCAAACGCATGGGTCCTACAGAGATATTCTTCCTTTCTTCCCCATATTTATGTTGGAATCTCTACCAAGTTTCTGGTGGCTGTATGTTTCCTCGAAGGAGAAATTTGATCCCAATGCGTTGTGCCACGTTCCACGCAGCTGTTGTTCGCTCATCACTTTCGCAACTGCCAGATATGAGTGTGCAAGTTCTAATCTGCATGGAAAATTAGATAGGGTTAGTTGCTGTACTCATTCTAGGACACACTGCGCAATGCATAGGTAGTAATCCGTAGCAACAGTGCCTATTATACTTTGTGATGACTTATTTATTTATTTTGACTAATAATAAATTTTTAGTTAAAGCAATTTTCTTTTCATCCTCGTTTTTTACCCACGCTTGCCCTGCCAGAATGCTAATCAGGTAGCACGTGTTTATTCAAATAAAGAAGAAAGATGTGCTGTTTAAGCGAAGGTTTCGGAAGGTGATTTTAGAGCGTGTTATGCCTGTTTGAAGGCCATGTTGTTACTTGGGCTTACAAGTGATTTGCTTTCTGTGACACTGAAAGTTTCGAGCCATTAGGCTTGTTTCCGCCTGCTTCTACGAGTCAGAGCCTTCCTGCGCGTTCAAATTATCCTGTGAGCTTTTAAGCTAGTTTAATTACATTTTATTTTATGCTCAACAAAACTTGTTTGCGTTAAGCCAGAAGTGCTGGTTTATGTAAACCCAAGTGGGAATGTCTGTTCAGCTAATCAGTTATCTCAGAATGTCCTCTCAAAGTGTTGATGGTAAAAAAAAGGGGGCAGGAGATCCTCGGACCACCCTCGGGGTGTTCTCTCTCAGAATTGGGGTGGAAAGTTTAACAGTTAGCTAGGTTCAGCAATACCTCAATTACCTGTGGTACTACTGAGGTGCTGGCCTAGCTTCTACCTGTACTTTCTGTTCAGCTTTATGGGGTTGAATAAAGTGTTCTTTACACCTTTCTTCTGATTTCACCTGTTGTCAATACCTGAGCATAATTCCTCATGCAGCTCGTTATGCGTTTGAGAGCTCGTTAGTTTATGCTACCAAAAAGAACGAGACTCTATAACTTAAATTCCTTTATAAATTGTAACATGTTCCAAAAAGTTATGTGAATGGCTCTTAACATTACCACATCGGTTAAGATTGTTAGAATGTTGCAATGAATAATAATTTATTAAATACTCATGTGCAATAATAATGCGTAGAATTTTATTCAGTACAATCTGAAGATATCTTGTACCACGGCACACTTTAACCCAGACCAACACAGAAACAATATTAAAGTTTGCGAAAGAGAACTATTATAGGATATCAAAGACATTTTGCATGAGAAGTTCTGATTCCTCTTTTCATGAACGGTAAAAACAATCTAAACATTTTATTAGCCATCTAAATTGTCATCTTTCTTAAATGCTCTTTAAAGTTTTGAGTCCAAGTTTAATCTCAACTACTCAAATCGATTGACGTTGTCTTCTCTTCCACTGAAAATATGCGTATTATTGATTTCTTGTGAAGAGAACAGATGCAATTTTGTAGGCACTCTTTTAATTCTGAAACATTTACTGCACTGAATAGAGTTTATAATAAACTGGAGATAAAAAGATTTACAACATAAATCGTGTTACAGGAATACTTTGTTAATACGCACCCAGGTGTTTCTGATATATCATTGATAAAAATATTGAATATGGGGGACTCATTATATTTCTGACGTATTCGTTTTATAATATTTCTGTAATCAGAATATATATTTCCTACTGGCATGAATTTTTATCCAAGAAAATAGTTACGGACGAAGAAGTGGTGATAGTTAGTTGGTAACTGATTGCAGGCGAGGGTCCTAGTGCTTTACGTAGTCAACAGGTGCTGCTCTTCGACTGCAGCTTTCTGTAAGCTGGGTGTTTTTTCATTACTTCTCTATCATTAATGTTTGAAAGAATTTGTGAGCACGAATATAGTATATGTTGTAAGGATCTTAAGTTTTACTAACGTTTATTTTATTTTAAATCTTTACTATCACTTCTTATTTTCTACTTCCGGCCAGAATTATAAGCGTGAAGGATTTTATGCAAAGTTTGTCTGGCGAACGCCAAGTATTTAAGTGTGGCCTTTTTGCCAAGCGAAAGAGAGGAAGCAGTGAGTTCGAAGCAGGCCGCTTACCTTAGAAGTTACGCAGTTGCTATTTGCCTTCCAGGCCAGAGGTTTTAATCCTCTTGATAAATTAAACGTATTGTAGTGTTCACAGTCTCTGTGCTACATACGCTTCCTGTTATTATAAGGCCAATCTTCCACGTGTGTTATTCTAAAGTTAAATTAGAGTTTAGTTTTATTTTTTATACCTTTTACGTTAGACCCCGAGTGGAGGGTCATTGTATTCCGAAGTACGGAAGTCATTGTATATAAAGAAAAATAAAGGGTTTTGTATACCCTTCGTCTGTATCCTGTCTACTTACTACAATTAGTGAACATAGCTTTACTAAGCTCTCTGTTCCTAGTCAGGTCATTGTATGTTTCCGAAGAAGGTTAGAAGAAACATTAAACCTGATAGTGGCGCCCAACGACGAAGAATAACCATGGCCGAATTTCAAGAAGAACCTGTGCTGCCTGCAGAAACGGCTCAGAATCCAGAAATGCCAGCTGCCGCCCTGGAAGGATTTGGGTACATCGTCCAGACCATGCGCGCTTCGATGAAAACAGAAGCAACGTTTAATGGAAACTCACCGGTAACCAGTTTTTTGGAAAAATTGGATGACCACTTCATGCTCTACCCCGTGCACGAGTTTCAAAAAGTTACCTTAGCTACCAGCGCTTTGAGGGGCCAAGCGCTTAACTGGTTCAAATGTATCGGCAGAAGTCTCTTGGGTCAAGCAGGAAGTCCCACCTATACTTACGAAAATTTCAAGACTGCCCTACTAAAAGCCTTCCCTGTTGTAAGGGATCGTGCGAAATTAGAAACGGAACTTTTTAGCATATATCAACAAAGAATCGAAAACCTGTCGAGCTTTATTTTAAGAAAAATTCACGTTTTCAAGCTCTTGTATGGAAACCGTCCGGATCCTGAAATAATTCAAGTGATTTTGCCGAGGTTACTACCCCAAGTGCAAGACTTTATTGAATTAAGAAATCCCACTACACTGGAAAAGTTATTTGAGCCAGCAATCCAGTTTGAAAGTAGAAGAACGGCGGGCGTCGAAAGAAGACGCCAATATCAACAGCGAAACCAATTTGGTACGCCAAGACTACAACAAACTCAAATTAAACGTATTGTAGTGTTCACAGTCTCTGTGCTACATACGCTTCCTGTTATTATAAGGCCAATCTTCCACGTGTGTTATTCTAAAGTTAAATTAGAGTTTAGTTTTATTTTTTATACCTTTTACGTTAGACCCCGAGTGGAGGGTCATTGTATTCCGAAGTACGGAAGTCATTGTATTCCGAAGTACGGAAGTCATTGTATATAAAGAAAAATAAAGGGTTTTGTATACCCTTCGTCTGTATCCTGTCTACTTACTACAATTAGTGAACATAGCTTTAGTAAGCTCTCTGTTCCTAGTCAGGTCATTGTATGTTTCCGAAGAAGGTTAGAAGAAACATTGAACCTGATAGTGGCGCCCAACGACGAAGAATAACCATGGCCGAATTTCAAGAAGAACCTGTGCTGCCTGCAGAAACGGCTCAGAATCCAGAAATGCCAGCTGCCGCCCTGGAAGGATTTGGGTACATCGTCCAGACCATGCGCGCTTCGATGAAAACAGAAGCAACGTTTAATGGAAACTCACCGGTAACCAGTTTTTTGGAAAAATTGGATGACCACTTCATGCTCTACCCCGTGCACGAGTTTCAAAAAGTTACCTTAGCTACCAGCGCTTTGAGGGGCCAAGCGCTTAACTGGTTCAAATGTATCGGCAGAAGTCTCTTGGGTCAAGCAGGAAGTCCCACCTATACTTACGAAAATTTCAAGACTGCCCTACTAAAAGCCTTCCCTGTTGTAAGGGATCGTGCGAAATTAGAAACGGAACTTTTTAGCATATATCAACAAAGAATCGAAAACCTGTCGAGCTTTATTTTAAGAAAAATTCACGTTTTCAAGCTCTTGTATGGAAACCGTCCGGATCCTGAAATAATTCAAGTGATTTTGCCGAGGTTACTACCCCAAGTGCAAGACTTTATTGAATTAAGAAATCCCACTACACTGGAAAAGTTATTTGAGCCAGCAATCCAGTTTGAAAGTAGAAGAACGGCGGGCGTCGAAAGAAGACGCCAATATCAACAGCGAAACCAATTTGGTACGCCAAGACTACAACAAACTCAAATTAAACGTATTGTAGTGTTCACAGTCTCTGTGCTACATACGCTTCCTGTTATTATAAGGCCAATCTTCCACGTGTGTTATTCTAAAGTTAAATTAGAGTTTAGTTTTATTTTTTATACCTTTTACGTTAGACCCCGAGTGGAGGGTCATTGTATTCCGAAGTACGGAAGTCATTGTATTCCGAAGTACGGAAGTCATTGTATATAAAGAAAAATAAAGGGTTTTGTATACCCTTCGTCTGTATCCTGTCTACTTACTACAATTAGTGAACATAGCTTTAGTAAGCTCTCTGTTCCTAGTCAGGTCATTGTATGTTTCCGAAGAAGGTTAGAAGAAACATTGAACCTGATAGTGGCGCCCAACGACGAAGAATAACCATGGCCGAATTTCAAGAAGAACCTGTGCTGCCTGCAGAAACGGCTCAGAATCCAGAAATGCCAGCTGCCGCCCTGGAAGGATTTGGGTACATCGTCCAGACCATGCGCGCTTCGATGAAACCAGAAGCAACGTTTAATGGAAACTCACCGGTAACCAGTTTTTTGGAAAAATTGGATGACCACTTCATGCTCTACCCCGTGCACGAGTTTCAAAAAGTTACCTTAGCTACCAGCGCTTTGAGGGGCCAAGCGCTTAACTGGTTCAAATGTATCGGCAGAAGTCTCTTGGGTCAAGCAGGAAGTCCCACCTATACTTATGAAAATTTCAAGACTGCCCTACTAAAAGCCTTCCCTGTTGTAAGGGATCGTGCGAAATTAGAAACGGAACTTTTTAGCATATATCAACAAAGAATCGAAAACCTGTCGAGCTTTATTTTAAGAAAAATTCACGTTTTCAAGCTCTTGTATGGAAACCGTCCGGATCCTGAAATAATTCAAGTGATTTTGCCGAGGTTACTACCCCAAGTGCAAGACTTTATTGAATTAAGAAATCCCACTACACTGGAAAAGTTATTTGAGCTAGCAATCCAGTTTGAAAGTAGAAGAACGGCGGACGTCGAAAGAAGACGCCAATATCAACAGCGAAACCAATTTGGTACGCCAAGACTACAACAAACTCAAATTAAACGTATTGTAGTGTTCACAGTCTCTGTGCTACATACGCTTCCTGTTATTATAAGGCCAATCTTCCACGTGTGTTATTCTAAAGTTAAATTAGAGTTTAGTTTTATTTTTTATACCTTTTACGTTAGACCCCGAGTGGAGGGTCATTGTATTCCGAAGTACGGAAGTCATTGTATTCCGAAGTACGGAAGTCATTGTATATAAAGAAAAATAAAGGGTTTTGTATACCCTTCGTCTGTATCCTGTCTACTTACTACAATTAGTGAACATAGCTTTAGTAAGCTCTCTGTTCCTAGTCAGGTCATTGTATGTTTCCGAAGAAGGTTAGAAGAAACATTGAACCTGATAGTGGCGCCCAACGACGAAGAATAACCATGGCCGAATTTCAAGAAGAACCTGCGCTGCCTGCAGAAACGGCTCAGAATCCAGAAATGCCAGCTGCCGCCCTGGAAGGATTTGGGTACATCGTCCAGACCATGCGCGCTTCGATGAAACCAGAAGCAATGTTTAATGGAAACTCACCGGTAACCAGTTTTTTGGAAAAATTGGATGACCACTTCATGCTCTACCCCGTGCACGAGTTTCAAAAAGTTACCTTAGCTACCAGCGCTTTGAGGGGCCAAGCGCTTAACTGGTTCAAATGTATCGGCAGAAGTCTCTTGGGTCAAGCAGGAAGTCCCACCTATACTTATGAAAATTTCAAGACTGCCCTACTAAAAGCCTTCCCTGTTGTAAGGGATCGTGCGAAATTAGAAACGGAACTTTTTAGCATATATCAACAAAGAATCGAAAACCTGTCGAGCTTTATTTTAAGAAAAATTCACGTTTTCAAGCTCTTGTATGGAAACCGTCCGGATCCTGAAATAATTCAAGTGATTTTGCCGAGGTTACTACCCCAAGTGCAAGACTTTATTGAATTAAGAAATCCCACTACACTGGAAAAGTTATTTGAGCTAGCAATCCAGTTTGAAAGTAGAAGAACGGCGGACGTCGAAAGAAGACGCCAATATCAACAGCGAAACCAATTTGGTACGCCAAGACTAAAACAAACTCAAGCATACGGCTACGGAGAAAAAGCGAATCAGTGGGCAAGGAAACCCGAGCATTCAAAAACAGCCGGCGAACGTCGACAGTTCAATAGCAACCCAGGAAAAAAGTCTCAAGGCCAGGGGAAAAAGAAGGAAAGCACGGAAAGGAAAAATAATTTAAACTAAAACGGATTTCTGCTGACGAGAGGGTGCGGAAATCCGAAGGCCACGAAAACCCCTCTTCCTTCAAGTTAAATACAGTAATGGTGAAAAATTTGACTCTTCCGAAGATTGAAGTGTTGGTAAATAATATCCCGGCCACCGCACTCCTGGATACCGGCGCGCAGTGTTCCTGTGTGGCAGAAGTCTTTTTTAGAAAGTATTTTCGCAAATACCGCATATATAATGCGGATAATACGACAGTATTAGCGGCGCAAGGAAAAGAATGTAAGTGCGTAGGTAAAGTACCTTTATATATCCGTATCAAGGACGAACAAGTAAAGGTGATGTTTTTTATAGTAAAGAATTTGCAAGCGCATTTAATCCTAGGAATAGATTTTCTTTCAGACGCACAAGCTACACTGGATTTTAATGAAGCGTCCCTTAGGCTGACAATGAAACCAGTGCGTGTAGAAAAGGTTGAACCGCCAAGGTTAAATCTTGACCACCTGCCTAATGACGAGCAAGATAGAATCCGACAAGTGGTAAGTGAATTTGCTTCCTTATTTAGTGATATTCCAGGATTTACTCAGGTTACTAACCATAGTATTGACACCGGAGATGCATTGCCAGTTCGTCAAAAACCATACCGGTATGATAAGAATAAGGAAAAAATTATAGAATGGCATATTACCTATATGCTACGTAAAAAGATCATAACGCCCATCTCAAGTAGTTATGCTAGCCCGGTGGTTTTATGTAAGAAAAATAATGATTATCCTTTGGAGCATCCAAAAAGGTGGAGATTCGCTATTGATTACCGTAAATTAAATTCCATAACGAAATATCCGGTATATCCGTTACCGATCATAGAAGAAATTTTAAGGAACATAAAATCAACCAAATTTATGACGACTTTAGACTTAACGAATGGTTATTTTGAAATAGGGGTCAGGCCTGAGGACGTGCCTAAGACTGCTTTTATAACCAAGTCTGGCACTTATGCATTTTTGCGTATGCCGTTTGGCCTTTCTGGGGCCCCAGCAACATTTCAGCGATGCATGGACATTGTGTTAAGACCTGTTCTTGGAAAGTCCACATTTATCTTGTAGGGTTTATATTTATTTTAACTAACATTTATTTTAAGTTTAAACTATCTTTCCTGTCAAGCCTTACTTTCCCCTGGAACTGCCAATGCCAGAATATGTAAATTTGAGTAGAACGCGCAAGCATTCAAATTATCAGCGGAAGTAGTATGATTTAAATAGAAGGAAACGAGTTCGGTGAGAGAGTTATTCTTACTTCGCGAGCGCGGAGGTAGAAATCGAGAATTAAAGAACCCCGCGTTGCGGCCTATGTGCTTGGCGGGAAGTAGTTGCAATTGTTCCAGTGAGCTTCAAGTCTGCTGAATTAGCTGCGGTATTTGTAAAACGCGGTGAGTTAGTTATTTTAGAGAGCCTCGTAGTTAGAATATTGTCTTTACTTTCTTTTCAGGTTTTTATTTTTATTTGACTGCCTAGTTGGCACAGTTGTAAGCGTAAAAAGGACGCAATTGTAATTTAGTACGTTGAATAAAAAGGGACTTAAACCCTTTATAAGACTCTGTGGTTTATACAAGCTTTCACAGTCACCTCTAGGTTGCGTGCTAGTTAGAGGCGCGCAACGTTATATTGGCGCCCGAACACTTATCGAACTGAAATGGCCGAAAACTGGATGGAAGCCGCTGGACAACACCAAGAAATGACAACTCAGTTAGAAGGATTTGGATACCTGGTCCAGACTTTGAGAGCATCAATCAAGCCAAACGTCTATTTCGACGGAAAAAATTCGGTGTCCGTATTTTTAGAAGGTATAGAAAACCACTTTCAGCTCTATCCTGTGCCTGAAAGACAAAAAGTTGCTATTGCCACATCAGCACTAAGAGGACAGGCCGCGCTATGGTGGAAAAATATAGGCAAATTTCTTCTAGGTGAATTTGGAAGCCCGACGTATACTTTTGAAAATTTCAAAAAATCGTTAGTAAAGGCCTTCCCCATAGTGAAAGATCGCGTACGGCTGGAAGCCGAGCTATATAGTTTCTATCAACGGGATACAGCACAATTGACGGACTTTATTTTACGAAAAATCAAGCTAACGGATATGCTGTATGGCAAGAAACCCGATGCGGAGATAATTGAAATAATATTACCAAGATTGTTACCAGCTGTCCAAGACTACTTTGAAATTAGAAACCCAACCACATTGCAGGAACTTTTCGAATTGGCGGTGAAATTTCAAAATCGCAGAATAGCGGAAAGAGCGAGAGGGGAAACATATTCTCAAAGTACCAGAAGGAAGGAGGAAACCAGAAATGGAAATCGCTCATATGGGGGAAAGAACTATCAAGCTAACGCATCGAAACTCGAAGGTCAAGGCCCAAAAAGAAAATTTGAAAATAAGCATCCGCGTGCCCAGAAGACACAGATTGAAAGGAAAGCTTTAAACGACTAGAGGGGCCTGTGAAAGGGAGGGTCCAGACCCCGGAAGTTTTAGAAAAACCCTCAAATAGACATCTAAATACAGTCATCGTAAAAAACTCACAGCTACCAATTATACAAGTCCTGGTTGGCGATGTACCAGTAGAAGCCCTCATCGATACAGGGCCAGAAGGAAATTTCATGAGTGAAAAGTTCTTCAAAAAGAATTTTTATAGGATACGACTCTTTAAAACCAGAAATACGGAAATTATAGCGGCGCAAGGAAAAACATGTCACTGCATCGGGAAAGTATCATTAAACTTACAGATAAAAGAGGAAAATCTCAAAGTATTAATTTGTGGTGAAACACCTCCAACACTCTCTTATTTTAGGTATGGACTTTTTAAGGGCCGCGAGGGCCAAATTAAATTTTCAAGATAGTTCCGTGGTGCTGGAGATGGACCAGAGGGTGGTGGAACCGGTGGAGACACCTGAATTGGACCTTAGCCATTTGAATGACCAGGAAAGTAAAGCAATACAGCAAGTGGTGAGTAATTTTTCTCATTTGTTTTCAGAAAACCGGGAAACTGTCAGATCGTGACTCACAAGATTCAACTAAATGCCGAAAAACCTTGTAGGACTAAACCTTACCGCTATGACAAACAAAAAGACGTAATCATCGAAGAACATATTCAGGAGATGTTAAAGAATAAAATAATAACGCCCATAAATAGTGAATACGCGAGTCCAGTCGTATTATGTAGGAAAAAGAACGAGTTTCCTCCTTCGGATAAAAGGGCTTGGAGGTTTGCTATCGATTATAGAAAACTAAATAGCATAACTAAATTCCCAGTTTACCCTTTGCCGGTTATAGACGAGATCATTAGACAGATCAAATCGACGAGATATATGTCTACTTTGGACTTAACGTCTGGCTACTATCAAATAGCTATGAGACCCGAAGATATACATAAAACCGCGTTTATAACAAAATCGGGCACTTATGCATTTTTACGCATGCCTTTTGGGTTGTGTGGGACCTCATCAACATTCCAGAGAGCTATGGACATTGTTCTAAAGCCTGTCCTAGGAAAATCAACTTTAATTTATCTAGATGATATAATTATAACGAGTAGTACGTTGGAACAACACATTAGTGACCTCGAACAAATTTTTAAATTATTAAAAGAGGCCGGTCTTACAATTAACGCCTCAAAATGCAAGTTCGCAACTAAAGAACTTAAATATCTCGGTTATAAAATTTCGCAAAAGGGTATAGAAACGCAAGATTCAAAAATAAAAGCTATTAAGAATTTCCCACCGCCCAACACCGCCAAGAAACTTTCGTCTTTCCTTGGACTATGTTCTTACTATCGATCTTTCATAAAAGATTTCGCTAATATTGTTGAACCACTCTTAGTAATCAAAAGAAAAAAGAGTAAATTTACGTGGACAGCTGAAGCTAACACAGCTTTTGAAAGATTAAAAGAAGCGCTTATTAATGCCCCTGTTTTAAAATTCCCTGAGGGGGACGAAAACCTGGAAATTGCGGCAGATGCATCAGACTATGCGGTGGGTGCGGTTCTTATGCAAAATAACCATCCGCTGGCATTTTTTAGTAAAACATTGAATCAAACACAAAGGAATTATACAGCTACAGAAAGAGAAACATTAGCCGTATTAATGGCTGTACACAAATTTCGAGTTTATTTCGGCAAATCGCCAGTAACAGTCTTTTCGGATCATGCGGCTGTTGGTAGACTTTACTCGGGAAAAAACCTAACGCCCAGGTTAATAAGATGGGCTTTAAAACTCCAAGAATATAATATCACAATAAAATATAAACCGGGTAAGGAAAACAATGTAGCTGACGCACTTTCTCGTATAAAACTGGACGATGAAGGTAATGAACTTAAATGCGCTGTGTTGACTTCAAAAATTTTAGATTCTAGAGATACGGTTATTACTGAACTGAAAGCTGATCCTGAATTTGGAAATATCTATGCTTATTTGAAAGACCCCGAAAGCTTTGAGCACACAGATATCGATGCGATAAGAAATAGAGCAAAAAACTATGAAATAATAGATAATTTATTATTCTATACGAAAACAACAAACGAAAATCTTGAGTATAAGCCAGTCATCCCAGCCTCGCTTCGATTAAGCATTTTGAAGGAGTTGCACGAAAAAAAAACAGCGGGCCACCTCGGGGTCAGAAAGACTTTAAAAAGGGTACGCGAGGCGGTATATTTCCCGCAATTATACAAAATAGTAACGGCGTATGTCAGGTCCTGCAATCAATGTCAGTTAATAAATGATATTAATTACAGCCCGGCCGGGTACTTAAATAGCATTCGCGCTACATTTCCGAATGAAATTTTAGGCATAGATCTCCTTGGTCCCTTCCCCCAGAGCGAGTTAAATAAAAATCGTTTTCTTTTAGTAATAGTAGATCATTTTTCAAAATGGATAGAAATTGTTCCACTTAAACGCGCGTCAGCCAAAACAGTCGCAGATGCATTCTTACACAGATACATTTTAAAATACGGTGCACCGATAAAAGTCATTAGTGATAACGGAAAACAATTCATTAGTCAAATATTTGAAAACATATGCAATGGACTTGATATACGCCATATCAAAATGGTTCCGTATAGACCACAGGCTAACATAGCAGAAAGAGTTAATAAAAACATTGTAAAAATAATTCGCAGTTACGTTAGCACACATCACAAGCGCTGGGATGGCTACATAAATGAATTAGCTTATGCTTTAAGAACGGCACATCATGATACTACGGGAAAAACTCCAGCAGAATTATTTTTAGGCAGAAAGTTAATTACGCCTTTAGATAAATTATTCTTTGTGCAACAAAGAGAGCAGGAATTCAAACAAAAAGACGTGCAAAAGTTGATTGATCAGGCGCTTAAAACCTCGGATACGGCAAGAAATAGGCAGAAAATTTATTATGATAGAAAACGCCGTGAAGCAGATTTTAAAGTTGGGGATAAAGTATTGAAACGGAAATTTTCTTTATCAAGTGCCCCAGACAATTTTATGGCAAAGCTAGCTCCAAAGTTTGAAGGCCCCTATGTAATTCAGGAAATCAAAGGAGTAGTCTTATATCTTAAAAACGAGAGAGGGGAAATCTGTAAAGCAAGTCCCGACCATGTGAAAAAATACTATAATCCAAATGATTTTGAAATCCTTAAAAGTTTCTTGCAGGACTCAAGTCTAAACGAAATAGAAGGGCCAGAGACTGCAACACCTATTCCACCACCCAAGAAACGGAGAACTGAAGAGAGACCTAGCACTTCTACAACCCGGACGTCGGTATCAAAAAGAAAAAATGAGTTTCAAACTCCGGCGTTTAAGAAAAACAAAAATACAGATGAACCGGGTAAAGAAACCGTGGTAAAGACGAAAACACCACCTACAAAAGATGGCAGGAGAAATTACACATCAAGGAGAACGCGCACACGGCCACAGAGTCAGGTGCCAGCAAGGCCGCCGTTCCGGAAACTGAAACGCCAACAGGAGGCACAGAAGTACGAGGAACAGAAGAAATTCAAGGACTCCAGACCGTCAAGACCAGCCGTCCCAGGCAGAAACGCAAAGGCCAACAACCAGACGATTACTCCGTCAAGAGGCCAGCATGTAGAGGACGCAAAAGAAAGATCAACGGGGACGACACGCGGAGATCAATAAGGAGAAGATTGACATCCATGACACCTCTAACTTGGGATCAATTTTGTCAAAAACGGATGACGGAGTTTCAAGCATCGAAAACTCAAAGATAAGTTAAAACCTTCTATAATTTTTTTTTCTCTTTTGTTCCGAAATGTTATGCATAAGTACGAAGTTCTATGTTTTGACGAAAGTCAATATGTCTCGGTTGAGACTTAGTTTTGTTTTACTTTATTTAGCTAAGGCAAAAGTATTATTTTCTTTAAGTGTAAAAGCTAAAAACAAGCATTTTCTGTTGGTCGAAAGACTAATTCTGTTATGTTAAAGCCAAAATTTGGCCGGAGATAAAAATAACTTCGTATTCTTGTACTAATAAGAATTTTAGTTTCAGTGCCGCCAGCTTGGCGAAGAATGAGTAAAGTAAAAGTTTATTTTCTCTTATTCATTTTATGGTAAATTGTAAAAAGCATATGTATTAAACTTTTGTAAATGTATGTAAATACTTGCATGTTATGTAAAAGTAGAATTTAGTCTAGAAGCATAAAATTGTAGATGCTAAAAGTGAATGCTTAAAAGCAATGAAGTCAAAATTTAAGTAGTAAATTGTAGATAAAGTCATGCTTTAGAGCGAAAGCCTGCATGTTTAAAGATGAATGAGGGGGAAGTTAGAATGAATGTGTTTTGTAGGGTTCTCCACCTACATTTGAATTTTTAAGACTATTAAAGTAGCTCATTGAGTTGTAGAATGTCGAGTAAGGTGTGTCTATTTGGTTGTTGAATTCTAACAAATCATGGTGGTTAGGGGAAGTGTTGTAAGACTAAAACACGAATATTCCCGTTTGACACCACACACGGTGGAGAGCCAGGGTAAAGTTAAATTAATGCTTGAAAAATTGAATGAATGTGAAGTAAGCAATAACTAAGAAAAACGAATCGCTTAAAAACAAAAATTTATTGTGTCAAGAAAGTGTAAATTGTAATGTATGTAGAAAGATACTGATACTTATTCCTTCCAGATGCTGGAAGGAAAGACCAAGATTGATTGATGAAGTGCAGGAAAAGTTGCTGTAAGAAGAAAGCTTTGTAACGAGCAAAAGAATTTTAGTATATAATTGTTACATAAGATTTTTTTTTGTGTAAACGAGGCTTTCGCCAGTTAGTTCAGAATTAGATAAACTTACAACAGGTCGTTTGTAGGACCTGCTTCCAAGTTTTCCAAATTCTGGCAGCGGCAAATGTAGGGTTTATATTTATTTTAACTAACATTTATTTTAAGTTTAAACTATCTTTCCTGTCAAGCCTTACTTTCCCCTGGAACTGCCAATGCCAGAATATGTAAATTTGAGTAGAACACGCAAGCATTCAAATTATCAGCGGAAGTAGTATGATTTAAATAGAAGGAAACGAGTTCGGTGAGAGAGTTATTCTTACTTCGCGAGCGCGGAGGTAGAAATCGAGAATTAAAGAACCCCGCGTTGCGGCCTATGTGCTTGGCGGGAAGTAGTTGCAATTGTTCCAGTGACCTTCAAGTCTGCTGAATTAGCTGCGGTATTTGTAAAACGCGGTGAGTTAGTTATTTTAGAGAGCCTCGTAGTTAGAATATTGTCTTTACTTTCTTTTCAGGTTTTTATTTTTATTTGACTGCCTAGTTGGCACAGTTGTAAGCGTCAAGAGGACGCAATTGTAATTTAGTACGTTGAATAAAAAGGGACTTAAACCCTTTATAAGACTCTGTGGTTTATACAAGCTTTCACAGTCACCTCTAGGTTGCGTGCTAGTTAGAGGCGCGCAACGTTATAATCTATTTAGACGATATCATTATTACTAGTGATAATCTCGACCAACATATACAGGATTTAAGACAGGTGTTTTCTTTATTAAATGAGGCCGGTCTAAAAGTTAATGTCGAAAAGTGCAAATTTGCAGCCCCTGAATTAAAATATTTAGGTTACAAAATATCGCAAAAAGGGATCGAGACAGATGAATCAAAAATAATCGCTGTACAAAAGTATCCGACTCCAAACACGGCAAAGAAGCTCTCTTCTTTTCTAGGACTTTGTTCATATTATAGGTCCTTTATAAAAGATCTTGCGGCTATCGCTGAGCCATTGTTAAAATTAAAAAGGAAAAAGGCAAGATTCTCGTGGACGGCCGAAGCCAATAGTGCTTTCGAAAAATTAAAACAAGCATTAACGCAAGTCCCTGTGTTGAAATTTCCTGAAAAGGATGAAAATTTAGAAATTTCAGCGGATGCTTCGGATTATGCGGTAGGAGCGGTACTTTCGCAAAATCAGCAGCCCGTGGCATTTTTTAGCCGAACTTTAAATCAAACACAAAGAAACTATTCCGCGACCGAGAGAGAGGCACTTGCAGTTCTGTTAGCAGTGCAAAAGTTCCGAGTCTATTTTGGAAAGGCGCCGATAACAGTATATTCTGATCATGCGGCGGTAACTAGATTGTACTCAGGGAAAAATTTATCCCCAAGGTTAATAAGATGGGCACTCAAGCTGCAAGAATATAATCTGGTAATCAAGCATACCCCCGGAAAGGAAAATATCGTAGCAGATGCCCTATCACGAATTAAATTAGACGAACAGGGTAATACCGTAAAAGTTGCAATGCTTACAGCGTGTACAATAAATTCCCGAGAAACTGTAATAACCGAACTGGGTAAGGATCCTGAGTTTGGAAGTATTTATGAGTATTTGAAGGATCCTGAAAATTTTAGCCACCAAGATATTGTGGCGATAAGAAATAGGGCGGCCCATTACGAACTAATAGATGGTCTATTATTCTACACAAAAACTACGAATTCCAACAACGAATTTCGACCTGTTATCCCAGCTAGTCTTAGATTAAATATCCTGCAAGAGCTCCATGACAGCCCTTTAGCTTCTCATGCTGGTATTCGAAAAACTATCCAACGCGTACGCGAGGCAGTCTACTTTCCTGAACTGCAAAAGTTAACAAGGGCGTATGTCCAGTCCTGCCCAACATGTCAAGCCGTTAATTATATTAATTTCCGCCCGGCCGGGTTTCTAAATAGTATTAAATCCGAATTTCCAAATGAAATAATCGGCATCGATTTATTGGGCCCTTTCCCAAAAAGTCAGTTAAACAAAAGTCGCTATCTCCTTGTTATAGTTGATCATTTTAGTAAATGGACCGAAATTGTTCCCTTAAAACGAGCCTCCGCGAAATTAGTTACCGATTCTATTTTAAATAAATATATTTTAAAATACGGGGCGCCCCAGAAGTTATATCGGATAATGGTCCTCAATTTGTAAGTAATATATTTGAAGACATGTGCCAAAAACTGGGCATACGTCATTTAAAAATGGTCCCGTATCGGCCGCAATCAAATATAGCGGAACGGGTCAACAGAAATATAGTGAAAATTATCCGTAGTTATGTTAAAAATTTTCGTAAAAGCTGGGATAACTATGTCAATGAATTTGCTTTCGCCCTTAAGACCGCAAAACATGATACAACGGGAAAAACTCCTGCTGAGTTATTTCTAGGCAGAAAGATTATAACACCGTTAGATAAATTATTTTATGTGCAACAAAGAGCCCCAGAATTTAAAATGGGTGATATAGAAAAACTAATTAAGGAGGCAAAGAAAAATACTGAAGTAGCACAGAGAAAACAAAAATTGTATTATGACTTGAAACGACGGGGAGTAACTTATAAAGTAGGGGATGAAGTACAGTCGGTCACAAAAGTATTCGAACACCGGTACCCTATCAGAAAATGACAAGATGGCGTTTTTTTTTTCTCTTTCTCTCTGTGTGTCGTGTTATTCCATCCTAGGTTTTCTTCTCCCCCCCATCTTGGAAAAAACTGGAAAAAATTGGTTACGATCTCTTTTTGAATGGGGAGATGCCATTTTGAGAAAAAGCTGACGACCCTATCTTGGAGAATGAACATGACCGCTCTACACACCCTTTTACTCTCTCTCTCTCTCTCTTTTTGAATTGGGAAGCCATTTTGGGAAAAAGCAGACGACCCTATCTTGGAGAATGGAAATGAACGCCTCTCCCTCTCTCTTTGAAATGGGAAGCCATTTTGGGACCCTCTATTCTTGGGGAGGGAGAAAACTGAAGTCTGCACTTCGCTGTCTCTGAAAAGCGGACCCTCTTCTTCTGATCTTGTAGAACTGGAAATGAACGCTCTACACGATCTCTCTTTGAATTCAGAAGGTATTTTGGGACCTTCTAATGTTGGAAAACTGAAATGAACGCTCTACGCATTCTCTCTCTCTCTCTCTCTTTGACATGAGTAGCCATTTTGGAGGATTCTCCACCACCATCCTAACCTTGGAAAACTGAAATGAACGCTCTACACCTTCTCTCTCTCTGTGTCTCTCTCTCTTTCTCTGAAATGGGTAGTCATTTGAAAACTCCCTAACTTTGGAAAAAAACAGAAATGAACGCTCTACACCATCTCTCTTTGAAAATGGGGGGGTGTCATTTTGAGACCTCCCTCCCCTAAACTTGGAAAAAAAACTGAAATGAACGCTCTACACTTTCTCTCTTTGGACATGGGTAGCCCTTTGGGGACCCTCTCCTCTTGGTAGAAAAAAAAAAGAACTGAAGTGAAGGCTGTACACAATCTCTCTTGGAATGGGATCCATATTTCGGGAAACGTGGATCACCTCATGCTGGAAAACTGAAGTGAACCACCAAGATTGGACTCTATATAATATTTTTTTTTTAAAAAATTGACATCATGACCCTCCTCCCATTTGTTATTAAAAAATTTGTTTTTTTTTGTTTTGGTTTTTATCCCATTTCCGATGTGATTTCAGAAATGCAATTCCATAACAGTTCAATTTCATTCGAGGTTAAATGATCTAAACAGTCTTTGACCCACCCATCCGTATGATTATTTTCTTCTCCTTCCTGTTGCACCAAATTTTGTAAGTCCATATAATCATTCCATACGGGAAGGGCTGGATCCTCACAAGGCTGTCTTGAAACACTTGGAGTCTCTTTGGGATGAGTGGAGGGATCTAGGATGTCTGGACCCGGCTGCAATTCTACCTCCATGATTTCTGGACCCGTTGGAACTTGTTTACCCGGCTGAAATTCTACCTCCATGATTTCTGGACCCGTTGGAACTTGTGGACCCGGCTGACATTCTACCTCTACGATGTCGGGACTTTTTGAAGCTTGTGGACCCGTCTGACATTCTACCTCTACGATGTCGGGACAGGTTGGAGGAGAAGAAGAAGAAGAAGAGGATACTGGAAGAGGTTCTGTCTGTGAGGACTCCGAAAGAGGTTGCCTGTTTGAACAAGTCGGGGAAGAAGAAGAAGAAGAAGAAGAAGCTTCTGGATTCTGAAGCGGATCTTGCACGCCAGGTAGGTTCCGGTAAGTCGACCGTTTTTTAAGAGGTAATTTTTTTTCTTCCTCCTCATCTTCAATTGTGATGACTTCAATTTCATTCCGTTGCCGGGTCGATTTTGTTTCGGGCCATGACGACGGTTTGGTCCAGCTCCTCTTATCATCTAAGGAAGGGATGGGTAAAGGTGGCGGAGGGTTTTCTTCTTCTTTTTCTTGAAACATCATTGGCGATTGGAAAGAAATCTCCTCTTTCAATTGTTTCCAAAGCGAGTACGAGCACCGATCGACGAGAAAGAGACTCTTCTGGGTTGTGATGATGAGATATTGCGTTTTCGGGGGAACGACATAGTTTTGAAAAGGTCTTAGAATATATTTCTTATATTTCATCCTGTCGCTGACTTTAAAACTTCTTTCCTTCAGATTGGGGGACGATGATTCGTAATAGGCGAGAGGAGCGGCTGTGGTCTGAACAATATGAACTTCGTCCTCAGCCGTCGTTCTCACTCCAAACGTAAAATATCGTTTCGTGAGAAAAATATTCTTCCACCGAAAACTCGTGCGCGGATCTGTATATCGCCGGTCTGTTTGAATGGGCCGTCTCAAAGCTCGATCCATCCGATTCCAAGAGAAGGGAGATTCCTCTTTCGTTTGTTGCGATTCGAATAAATTTCTGTATATATTCTGAACGAGCAGGTTGGAGGATTCGACATCTTGGTTGAAAGAAACGATCGCTTGATGAGGTGGTAAATGAGGAATAAATGTCGCACAATGACACGCCAAAAAAATTTTCAAGTTGGAGATTTGCTTTAGCGTCTTCAAATCCTCCCCGTTCGAAATCCGTTGAGTTGGAAAAACGTCTAATAGCGACATGGCTCCCAATGGAAAAGAAATGATCTCGCCCAGTACTCTCGTCTTTTTATATATCTATATAGACACACACAGACACACATAGAGGCTCTATGACGTCCGTTTTATTTTTTTTTTTGTTTCTCTCTCTCTTCTTTCCAAGAAATCTTATCTCCATGGCCTCTTTTTCTTTTCTTAAAAAGATGAATGTGTGTGGGAATGAGGAAGTGAAAGTAATAATTTAATAAACAAAAAATTATCCAACCATGACCTTCTTTTTTTTTCAAAGTCACCCTTTCCAATCCAAGGACGTCCAGAGATAGAGGAAGCAGGGAGAGAGGAGGAGGAGGGAAGGGAAGGTCACACTCTCTTTCTCTCTATAAATAAAAGGGGAGAGCCCCAAAGTCGTATTTTTGTCCAAGTGGATCATGAGGAGGCATCCCCAGCTCACTACGTGTATTCCTTTCAAATATAAATATGTTGATCTTTCCTTTTATATCATCCAAGGAGTCGTTTACCTGAAAGCCTCCGATTTTTCAAAATGTGCGGGTTATTATACCGTGGGGAGTTATCAAAAGATGCGGGACGAATTTTTGTCCGACGAAAACGTGTTGATGGCTCGTGACATTCCACCTTTGGATGCACAAATTTTGTTAATGAAACGAGCCAAATATTTTTACACGTCCCACTTTCTAACCGTCTCGCAAATGAATAGGATTATGGATCGTCTTGAGAAGACACAAGGGATTCTCGTTCATTTTAGTGAATGGTTGCATAAATGTTTGCACGACCCTCTCTCGATCGAGAAGACTGGGAAGAATACCTATTATATTCTTCTCGAGGACTCTCCTCCTTCGTCTCATCATAGAGAGGCCACGACTTTTGAAAAAATCCTCGAGCAAGAAAAAATAGAATGGTGGAACAACTACCCCATCCCTCTCCCTGAGCATCAAGAGGAGCCTGTTCAGAAGAAAAAGAAAAAACCTTTCCAAAAGCCTATCCTCATCCTCCTCGATAATGATGGGGATGAGGAGAAGCCTGTTCAGATTCCTCTCCGTTTGTCAAAACCCGTCGAGGATGAAAAACCTCTCCCTTCCTCAAAACCCCTTGAGGAAGAGAGACCCCTCGAGAAGGAGAAATCTCTCCCATTGTCAAACCTCCTCGAAGATGAAAAACCTCTCCATTTATCAAGACCCCTCGAGAAGGAGGGACCTCTTCCTTTATCAAACCCCCTCGAAGATGAAAAACCTCTCCATTTATCAAGACCCCTCGAAAATGAGGGACCTCTCGATTTGTCAAAACCCCTCGAGGATAAGGGAACCAAAACTTCTCTCTCTTTCGAAGAGGAGGGACCTCTCAATTTGTCAAGACCCCTCAAGAATAAGGGAACCGAAAATCCTCTCCCTTTCTCAAGACTTCTCGAGGAGGAGGAGGAGAGACCGCTCCATGTCTCAAGACAGGACCCCCCTCTATCTCTTGAGGATCCGAGGGAAACGATTCCTATTGAAAAACCATCTATCGACGATCCCCAGAAAAGGTCTTCGGAGGAGATTAGACTTCCATGTAGAAAACGAATCTGCCACAATCATCATAATAATAATAATAATAATAATAATAATAATATACCCCCTTCTCAACAATAGAATCCTACAACATTTGCTGATAAATGCATTCAAACCAATCCCTTTATAGTAACCCTTTTGATTGGAGAACCCGTGCATTAGCCTCGAAAAATAAAATGAGATTCTAGACTGTTTCTATGACCAGAATGTTAAGCCAATAGATAGGTCTAGCTCAGAATTTTTCTTTTTAAAAGAAAATAAATAAATAATCCAAAGACTATTCGTAAATATAAATGGTAAAGTCTTGAGTCGGCTGGAAAAAAATTTTCAGAGCTGAGAAAAATTCTACAACTCAAAAAAAAAAAAAAAAAAAAAAAAAAAAAAAAAAAAAAAAACACTTTTTGTTAATTTTTATCATGTCTTAGACATGATAAAAATTAACGACCCCCTTCCCTTTTCGTCTGGGAATGTTGTCTCACTCTTTTGAAAAACAAATCGTGATTCATTCATGGAATGATTGCCATTAGAGAAAGGATGAGTCATGGTCTATTTTTAGAAAGGGTGAGACATCCTTCCGAGACAAAAAGGGAGGGTCATTAATTTTTATCATGTCTAAGACATGATAAAAATTAACCAAAAGTTTTTTTTTTTTTTTTTTTTTTTCATTAGAGAATTTTTATCTCACCTCTGAGAAATTTTTTTTCTCCCAGCCGATTCGAGACTTTACCATTTGTTTTTAAGAATGATTTCTCCCTGATCTCTTATTTCAAAATTCCAAGTTTCGCTTCAGAACCATCTATGCTGTTGAAGAAGTAACGTGATATATGTATTTTTTTAATGAGTTCTGTCAAGATTGAATTGTGCAGGATCGACCTTGCGAATTTCTTCTCTGTGTCTTTAAATAATAATGATACCGAACTGCTTTTTGTAGAGCGCAATGGAAAAAACCTTTTGTATGGTTAGGACAATTCATGTGTTCGATCCCATTGTATTTGAGAATCTCTTGCGTCGATCCCGAAATGCAATAAATGGATCTTTGCAACCATTTCTCTAAAAACCGCCGTTTCATTTCTCCTCGCACCCAAATCATGGAAAAAGGTTCCGTCAACATCGTTAACACCCATGGAAAATAACTGTACGGAATTTCTCCTTCGTACCACGACAAGCCGTGATAATAATCACTCGCCCACACAGCGGTTCGTTTTTCTTTCTCGGTGAGCGTTTGCCATGGAAACGGGGGTTTAAAAACAAATACCCCTCGAGAAGTACCGTCCAATGTGACGTAAGCCAATTCTTTCACAATAAAGGCTCCTTGAGAATCGTAGAAACCTTCAAAGTCGAGCACGAGTTCCATGTTTTTTATTTCTTTTTCTTTCCAAGGTGACCTTTATTATTATTATGATGGATGTGTATTGAGATACGCACGATATTATTCAAAAAACAAATATATATACGAATGTGACCTTTCCCAGAATTCATACGACCTGTCACGTGCAACCTTCTCTCTATATATATATAAAAGAGGAGACGGCGAGAGAACGCTATCCATTTTTTCCTTCAGGACACACAGCGAGAGAGAGAGAATTTTGTTTTCTTTTTTTCCTCAATTGAAGAAGATGGACATTTTGAGTGCCAAACCTCTCAAAGATTCCTACATTGTTCTGGACATGGAATACTTTCACTGTTATGATCCAAAGACGGGAGATATATGTTTCATCTTGAAAGAACTGGGCTACATCACTTGCGATTTAACCTTATGCGGATCCATGATTTTTCTCCCTCCTGTCCATTACGATGACTTATCGTCCCGCAATCAAGCTGTGGTCAACCAGACTACAAATAACCGACACGGCCTGCAATGGACCGAGGGTCGTCTTTCCTACGAGCATCTTCCTACGATCCTGAAAATACTGACCGAAACTGTGGAGGTGATCTACGTCAATGGATACGATAAAGCCGAATTCTTCAGCAAGCTCTGCCAGCGAACCGTTTACGAGTTTTACATCCCAGGGAAAACCGAGTGGCGGAACAAGTCGAAATGCACGCGACACCAATATTTCCAAAAGATGATTCATTGTGCCGAGAACAAGGTGAGAAATTTTCGATACCATTTGATGGAGGGTAGTTACGTTTTCCGGAAATTACATTGTTACCCCTTCGAGAGCAAAGCTGTCGAAGACGAAGAGGAGGCGGAAGAATCTCCCCAGGAGAACTCGTGCGACGATGAGGAGGAGGAGGAGGATGAACTTTCTAATAATAATAATAAATGTCTAAGTTGGGATGCTTTAGAGACCCAAGAATATTGGTCTCAACCCTTATCTCACCTAGACCTGAAAGAGGATCCTCAAGTGTACTCTTTGTGGTCCTCTTCTAAAATTTGGTCTTGGAGAGAACCCTCCTTGAATGTTCATGAATGAAATGGTATGTAAATCCCTAGAGAAAAAAAAAAAGAAAAAAAAGTTCCTTTTTTTTGTAATATGTTGATTTCTTTCCAATCCCATTTCTTTTCCATAACTCCACCCCAATCGACGAGAAGAAGAAGAATTTTCCAAGTTACACAAGACGTAGAAATATTTCACAAGGATTTATAAATTACACGCTCCCACATGATATATGTATAGAAAGAAAAAAACCCTCTGTTCTCTAGCCAATACGTCAAGACTTCCCTAAACTAAGAGAGATCATGAGTACCGAGGAAACCTTAGCAGAGCAAGTGGAAAGACTTTCAAAGAGATTAGAAGAGTTAAGACGGGATAGATTTACAGTTCCGCCGACTAAAGAGGAAACTATCATCGATTTCAACAAACCGCTGTACTTTCATCCCCTACCCCAAAGAATGAGACGAATGGACTCGCCGTTGAACAGTTCCAATGAGAAACAAAATGTCACTTATTTGAATAGCCAATTTCAACACATGAATATTTCATAAGTATTTTTTTGTTTTTTTTTTCCCTAAAGCGTAGGGAGATCGGATCAGTAGTTTTTCCCTTTTCATCGTCGAAAAAGATTGGGAAGAAAGATCTTTCTCAGCTCTCTCAGAAAAATTTTTCAGCCTTTAAAAAAAAAAAAAAAAAAAAAAACTTTTTGTTAATTTTTATCATGTCTTAGACATGATAAAAATTAACTCTACCCCCCCTTTTGTCTGGGAATGTTGTCTCACACTTTCTAAAAATAGACCATCACTCCTCCTTTCCTAAAGAATAGAATTCCAAGAATGGGATCTGGTCTATTTTTAGAAACGGTGAGACCCTATTTCCAGACAAAAGGCGGGTAGAGTTAATTTTTATCATGTGTAAAGTTCAGATTCCATCCATCTTCTTATGTGAAACGGTGACCCTGACGAGATCGAGATAAACAAGTCCTGTGAGTTGTTTTGTAATCTTGACGCGATCCAAGAAAGACTTTTTATTATTTTTTTTTGAAATAGGCGGGGGGTGGGGAGAGAAAATGTTCTCACGACCCTCAGATATCTTTTCATAAATATATTTTTTATCAAAGTGTTTCTTTCATTCCGATCCTTTTAAGAGGTTGGAATGACCCTGACATTTAGATGGGGTCGCGATCCCGACAGATGTCGCGCGAGTATAAAAGTGTGTATCCTCCGCGAGATTTCTTCAGAGAACAGAAGAAGACGTGAACTGAGCTGGTAAGTCCCTTTGGTCCTATGAATATGGTTTAATCATAACTTCATTTAAAAAGACCTTTGAAACTTTGAAACTTATTAACCCTTTGAAAAGAAAAATGTCTCTTTCAAGACGACGACTCTAAAACGTTTTATTGTTTTTTTTCCCTTTCTAGATCTTCCCTGTTATACATATATACCTTTTCGATTCTCTTTTTTGCTCCTGTTTGTGGAAGACATCACCGTATTCATCGCCATGGCGTGTTCAGAAAACTTTATCGTGCTCGATCTAGAGGGTTTCCAGTCCTACAACCACAAGAAGGGTGAATTTACCTACGTTTTAAAAGAATTGGGCTATGCGACAAAAGATTTTTTGACCGTGGGATCGTTGACGTTTGCTCCTCTTCACCCCTTCCACCAACTGAATGAAAAAAACCAAAAGACGAATGCCTGGCTGACGAGAAACCGGCACGGACTTCGTTGGAACGAGGGTCATATTCCCTACAACCATTTAGGACACATTCTCCAATCGCTCACTCACAGCTTCTCCACGATTTATGTGGTGGGATGCCAGAAAGCTAAATTCTTTGCTAAAGCCTTGGATTATCAAAAACCCGTGACGGAAATTTATGTGCCAGATGGAATCATTTGGAAGTATCGGGAAAAATGTGCCCGACATCATCAAAGGATGAAATATTTCCATTGTGCCGAAAACAAAGTGCGCAACTATCGATGGCATATTACGGAAGGAGATTTTCATATCAATCACGTCTATCCAGACGGAACGGAGAAAGAGGAGAGGATTCAGGAGGAAGCAGACAATCCTCTGCAAGCTTTTGATAAGACCTAGGATCAGTTAGAGAAGGATCCGTCCCCAAAAGCGTACGATAACCTCATCCAGAAATGGGATAATCTGTCCTGTTTCCAAGTGATGGAACATCCGGATGAGCATACGCCTTTAAACTTGATGGGCTCTTATTCTTTGTCGTCAACTTCCTCCAATAACTCGAGGAAGACGGAGGGTTGGGGAGACATACCTGAAAATATTCCCCATTACGATCCAGCAGCCTGTTGGGACGAACCTTCCAAAGAATCTCATGAGACCCCCAAAATATCTTCAGAGGATCCAAAGACAAAATCCACTGAGTGTTGGGACAATGAACGGACGACTCATGCTCTAAAATCCACTAAGACTATGTCCACTGAGTGTTGGGACAATGAACAGACGACTCATGCTCCAAAATCTATTGAGACTATGTCCACTGAATGTTGGGACAATGAACGGACGACCCATGCTCCAAAATCGACTGAGACTATGTCCACTGAGTGTTGGGACGATGAAACCGAAAAGACGACAGAGAATTGGGATGACCGTTCTCAAAAGTATTTGAATTGATATATACATAAACTCAGGAGAAAAAAATAAAGAAAAGATTTTTAGAAATAAGTAGGGAAAGGTTCTCCGCTTTCCCTATATTTATGGAAATGGACTGAGAAGAGAGAGAGAGAGACGAATCAGGAGACCAAAAAAAAAATGGGTCTTGGAAGGAATGAGTGCAAATGCATTCGATTCCTTCCAAGATCCATTTTTTTTGGGTCCCTCTCTCATCCAATCTTGGAAAAGAACTTTGTCCTATTTTTCTAGGTCCATTCAAAAAGAAATGAATCTATCCATAAATTTTCTTAAAAGAAAAAAAAAACAAAAAGATCCTTTACCTCTTGACGGTCCAAAGTCGAGAATCTTGGAAAAAGTTATCCACTCTCTCCATCCAGTCAAGCTTCTCTGTAGAAAATCTAGTAGGTGCATCTGCATTCTTGAACACCCGGCACTTATTATTGGACGCGAAACGTAGAATGCTGAAATAGTTAACAGTGAGCCCATTCTTAAAGAAACGGGGATGTTTTATTCATCCAGTTGAGTGCGGAAAAGTTTCTGAGAGCCGGAGAAAAATTTCTCTAACTGAAAAAAAAAAAAAAAAAAAAAAAAAAAACCTTTTAGTCTGAAAATTGATGTCTTCAATTTTTCGAAAATTGAAGACATCAATTTTCAAATTTTCAGACTAAAAAGGGGGGTAATTTATTTTTCAGAAACTTTTCCCAGCCGACTCGATGTGAATAAAACTTTACTGTTTGTTAAGAATGTTATTTAATGGATCGATTTCAACCTATCGAGTTTCGCTTGAGTTCCGGCCGTGCTGTGGGCCCACCTGGATACAAGTTTTCCCCTTTTGGAATAGAATAAAACTTTACTGTTTTTTAAGAATGTTATTTAATGGATCGATTTCAACCTATCGAGTTTCGCTTGAGTTTCGGCCGTGCTGTGGGCAAACCTGGATACAAGTTTTCCCCTTTTGGAATAGAATTTCCGTCAAGGTAGGCTACTTTTCCTCTTTTTGCATTTTTCATGTCATTTCATTTGTATTACAATATACTGAAAACGGGCGTTCGAACTGATTTCTAGGCTATTTCTATACAAATGGAGCTCGATCCAAGAAAGAAATGATGTCTTTTTTTTTATTTTGTGGACTGCCAATTTGTATTGGAATATACGGAAAACGGGTGATTGAGTGGGTTTTCAGTATATTTCAATACAAATAGAGCTCGATCCAACAAAGAAATGATGTCTTTTTTTTATTTTGTGGACTGCCAATTTGTATTGAAATATACTGAAAACGGGTGTTTGAGTCGGTTTTCAGTATATTTCAATACAAGTGGAGCTCGATCCAAGAAAAAAATGATGTCTTTTTTTTTTTTATTTTGTGGACTGCCAATTTTGTATTGGAATATACTGAAAACGGGCGTTCACGTCGGTTTTCAGTATATTTCAATACAAATGGAGCTGGATCCAAGAAAAAAATGATGTCTTTTTTTTATGTTGTGGACAGCCAATTTTGTATTGGAATATACTGAAAACGGGCATTCACGTCGGTTTTCAGTATATTTCAATACAAATGGAGCTGGATCCAAGAAAAAAATGATGTCTTTTTTTTTATGTTGTGGACAGCCAATTTTGTATTGGAATATACTAAAAACGGGCGTTCACGTTGGTTTTCAGTATATTACAATACAAGTGGAGCTGGATCCAAGAAAAAAATGATGTCTTTTTTTTATGTTGTGCACAGCCAATTTTGTATTGGAATATACTGAAAACGGGCGTTCACGTTGGTTTTCAGTATATAACAATACAAGTGGAGCTGGATCCAAGAAAAAAATGATGTCTTTTTTTTTATTTTGTGGACAGCCAATTTTGTATTGGAATATACTGAAAACGGGCGTTCACGTTGGTTTTCAGTATATTCCAATACAAATGGAGCTGGATCCAAGAAAAAAATGATGTCTTTTTTTTTATTTTGTGGACAGCCAATTTTGTATTGGAATATACTGAAAACGGGTGTTTGAGTCGGTTTTCAGTATATTTCAATACAAATAGAGCTCGATCCAAGAAAAAAATGATGTCTTTTTTTTATTTTGAGGACTGCCAATTTGTATTGGAATATACGGAAAACAGGTGATTGAGTGGGTTTTCAGTATATTTCAATACAAATAGAGCTCGATCCAACAAAGAAATGATGTCTTTTTTTTATTTTGTGGACTGCCAATTTGTATTGAAATATACTGAAAACGGGTGTTTGAGTCGGTTTTCAGTATATTTCAATACAAATAGAGCTCGATCCAAGAAAAAAATGATGTCTTTTTTTTATTTTGAGGACTGCCAATTTGTATTGGAATATACGGAAAACGGGTGATTGAGTGGGTTTTCAGTATATTTCAATACAAATGGAGCTGGATCCAAGAAAAAAATGATGTCTTTTTTTTATGTTGTGGACAGCCAATTTTGTATTGGAATATACTGAAAACGGGCATTCACGTCGGTTTTCAGTATATTTTAATACAAATGGAGCTGGATCCAAGAAAAAAATGATGTCTTTTTTTTATGTTGTGGACAGCCAATTTTGTATTGGAATATACTAAAAACGCGCGTTCACGTCGGTTTTCAGTATATTACAATACAAGTGGAGCTGGATCCAAGAAAAAAATGATGTCTTTTTTTTATGTTGTGCACAGCCAATTTTGTATTGGAATATACTGAAAACGGGCGTTCACGTTGGTTTTCAGTATATTACAATACAAGTGGAGCTGGATCCAAGAAAAAAATGATGTCTTTTTTTTTATTTTGTGGACAGCCAATTTTGTATTGGAATATACTGAAAACGGGCGTTCACGTTGGTTTTCAGTATATTCCAATACAAATGAAGCTGGATCCAAGAAAAAAATGATGTCTTTTTTTTTATTTTTTGTGGACAGCCAATTTTGTATTGGGATATACTGAAAACGGGCGTTCACGTTGGTTTTCAGTATATTTCAATACAAGTGGAGCTGGATCCAAGAAAAAAATGATGTCTTTTTTTTTATTTTTTGTGGACAGCCAATTTTGTATTGGAATATACTGAAAACGGGCGTTCACGTTGGTTTTCAGTATATTTCAATACAAATGGAGCTGGATCCAAGAAAAAAATGATGTCTTTTTTTATATTTTTTGTGGACAGCCAATTTTGTATTGGAATATACTGAAAACGGGCATTCACGTTGTTTTCAGTATATTTCAATACAAGTGGAGCTCGATCCAAGAAAAAAATGATGTCTTTTTTTTTATTTTGTGGACAGCCAATTTTGTATTGGAATATACTGAAAACGGGCGTTCACGTTGGTTTTCAGTATATTTCAATACAAGTGGAGCTCGATCCAAGAAAAAAATGATGTCTTTTTTTTTTATTTTGTGGACAGCCAATTTTGTATTGGAATATACTGAAAACGGACGTTCACGTTGGTTTTCAGTATATTCCAATACAAATGGAGCTCCATCCAAGAAAAAAAATTATGTTTTTTTTTTTATGTTGTGGACAGCCAATTTTGTATTGGAATATACTGAAAACGGGCGTTCGAGTCGGTTTTCAGTATATTCTAATACAAATGGAGCTCTATCCAAGAAAAAAATGATGTCTTTTTTTTATGTTGTGGACAGCCAATTTTGTATTGGAATATACTGAAAACGGGCGTTCGAGTCCTTTTTCCGACTATTTCTATACACATTCCACTATATTAAAATGACGTCATGGTTGAGTCCAAACAGAGTCGTCCCCGGATAGAGTCGTCTCCGGACAAAGTCGTCCCGGGACAATTTTATACCGAATTTGTATAGAAATATACTTAAAATGGGCTTGGAGGGGGGGCGGAGTCCAAACAAAGTCGTCCCCGGGCCATCTTGATGACCAGACATATTGCCTTTTCAACAGCCCGTATTATTCTGAACAAAAACGTGGAATACTTTTATAGAAAAGAGAAGAATTGAAAGTGAAAGTCAAAAAGCAAAATGGGATCGGCTGGGAAAAATTTCTGAGAGCCGAGAAAAAATTCTGAGTCAGAAAAAAAAAAGAAAAAATATATAATATATATATTATATAATATATATATTATATAATATATATATTATATATATTATATAATATATATTATAAATACTTTTTGTTAATTTTTATCATTTCTTCTAGACATGATAAAAATTAACTCATCCCCGTTTTGTCTGGGTATGTTGTCTCACCGTTTCTAAAAATAGACCAGAACCCAGTCTTTTCTTGGAATTTAAAAGGATGAGTCATGGTCTATTTTTAGAAAGTGGGAGACAACATTCCCAGACAAAAGGGGGGTGAGTTAATTTTTATCATGTCTAGAAGACATGATAAAAATTAACAAAAAGTTTTTTTTTTTTTTTTTTTTTTTTTACATCTCAGAATTTTTTTTCTGAGCTCTGAGAAATTTTTTTCTAGCCGATCCCATTTCGTTTTTCGACTTTCACTTTCAACTCTTCACTTTTCCTATCCACTGTCGTTGGAATTGTGTTCACTGGAGGCTATTTCTTTTTTGGCAATCTCGCTTTTAGTTTTCTCTGAGATTCTTTAGAAATGGCTATACAAATTTCACCATCTATATAGAGATGATGTCCAAACAAAGTCGTCCCCGGACCATCTTGATGACCGAATATGTATAGAAATAGTCTGAAAATGGGCTTGAGGGCCGGTTTCTGGACGATTCCTCTACAAATTCGGCCGCATCCAGAAAAACAAAAATACATAGTTTCTTTTTGGGTGGACAGGAGATGATAAATTTCTTTTCTCTCTCTCCCAATATTGGAGGAGAGAGTGGCCCAAAAAAATGGGTCTCGGAAGGAATCGAATGCATTTTGAAATGCACTCATTCCTTCCAAGACCCATTTTTTTGGTCTCCTGATTCAACTCTCCAGTCTATGGAATAGGGAAAGCGGAGAACGTTTCCCCTTCTTTAAGCGACTGGAGACCATATCGCATCATCATCATCATCATCACCATCACCATCGTCCTCTTTCTGATACTTTTCAACGAAGGCTTGATGTCTCTGGATGATTTTGGGGAGATGATGGATCCCGAATTGAGTGATGAGAAAGAGAGGACTCTTTTTCCTTTCTTGTTCGTCTTGCACAGTCTCTCGGAGGGTGATATACGTTTCCCCGTCCTCCTCAATTTTCGTCAGATGTCTCATGAATATTTTACACATCCAAGGGAAGAGCGACTTGTTATGCAGGGATTTCGAAGCGACGAAGGCCGCTTCATTCGAAGTGAGGACAATCTGGTTCGGTTGACCCCATTCTTTGGAGTAGTTGTCCAAATCGCCTAGTCGAAGAAAATGGTGTCGATTAGGAAAAAAGACTTGGAGAACACTCGTCGTATGCGAGACGTTCGTAGGCAAGAGAGTCAAGATATCTTTGGCATTCCAGTACAGGAATCCTAGATCCACATACGCGTGCACGTAATAGTCATCGTTATATTCCAGTTTGAGCAGCATGGCTTTTGTATTTTTTTTTTCGTTCTCAAGGCGAAACACTCGTCTGATATGAACAAGAGCTCGCTGGCGATCCGTTTATATAGACTCCTCAGAGAGAGAGAGGGAGAGGGAAGGAGGAGGAACAAGGTTGATGAATTCTAAAATAAAAAAATGATAACGAAATGAGATCGGCTGGCAAAATATTTTCAGAGCTCAGAAAAAAATTCTGAGATGTAAAAAAAAAAAAAAAAAAAAAAAAAAAAAAAAAAAAAAAACTTTTTGTTAATTTTTATCATGTCTTCTAGACATGATAAAAAATTAACTCACCCCCTTTTGTCTGGGTATGTTGTCTCACCGTTTCTAAAAATAGACCAGAACCCAGTCTTTTCTTGGATTCTATTCTTTAAAAGGATGAGTCATGGTCTATTTTTAGAAAGTGGGAGACAACATTCCCAGACAAAAAGGGGGGGTGAGTTAATTTTTATCATGTCTAGAAGACATGATAAAAATTAACAAAAAGTTTTTTTTTTTTTTTTTTTTTTTACATTTCAGAATTTTTTTCTGAGCTCTGAGAAATTTTTCCTAGCCGATCTCATTTCGTTTTTCGACTTTCACTTTCAACTCTTCACTTTTCTATAAAAGCATTCCACGTTTCTGTTCAGAACAGTGTCTCTCTCTACCCAAATCTGAAACCCTAGTCACGAGAGAATATGAGACTAGAAAAATAGTTTAGCTTATTGATCTAAAAAATGTCCCATGCTAGAACTCAGAATTATAATCAGAGCGGGGCTTTCCAGTATCCACTTCCAAGATTTTAGATTTGTCATGGGTGACATGTTCCCAAATTCATAAATTCTTCAATTATAGTCCCCTTCTTTGACAAATGGCTAAGAAATTCTTAAAGAATATCATGATAAAGATTTAGCTATCTATATATAACATTATGTTTTCTTTTCAAAAAAAAAATCCAGTCTTGATCGAAATGGACTTTACGCACAATTTATTGTATCCCCACCTTTCCAAGATTGGTTTGAAGAAGTGATCAAAAAAAATGGGTCTGGAAGGAAAAGGGTGCATTTCGAGAAAAGAAAAGAGGACCCTCTTTTTCTCGCAATGCACCCGTTTCCTTCCAGACCCATTTCTTTTGCCTCCTCAGAACTCTCTTTCTTTTCTCCTCCCTCTCTCTCTTAAGAGGGATTGAAAGAAAGAGGCTAGATGGAAAAGTTTCTTTTTTTTTCTTTCGAGAAGATAAAAAAAAATTTGGAGGAGGAGCAAATTTTTTTTTGGGTGGTGGGGGTTGTTTTTTTTAGAAGGTGATAACTTTAGTGACATTTAAAGAGACCACCAGAGGATCCGTTTGAGTCTCGACGACCTTTTCTTGACGGGGGTCTGTCTGGCAATAAGCGCTGGCATATTGTTTAGGGTAAGTAGAAGAATCCGTCATGCCTGGATGAGGCGGTATGTAGCGCACTCCCAGATTAAAGAGGGTGATGAAGGGAAATTTCTCACCCGGATAGAGCAGTCGGTAAACGGCTTGATTGGGTACAACTCGAACCAGCGGCTGAGTTAAAATGCTATACACCCAGGCCAGAAGCTGATTATTTTTAGGATTATTTTCGGCCAGATGTAACATTTCTTCGCTGGAGAGGACATATCCCTCTTGAGAACTGCCGAGACTCTCAAGATCTTTTATTTTCCTGAAGACGTGGTGTTCGTCGAAAAACACGGAGAGAATGTCCCAGGTTCTTTTACTGGAAGTATGAATCAGAGGCAAAATATGCGTAGCGTTCCAAAACAATCTTCCGTCATCCACATAACAGCGAATGCTCACAAACTCATTATATAAGACGCGGATCATCATCTTGAGTAGAAATATGGATACGCACAGCAGTCTCTCTCTCTGGGAAATAGAGTCTGTCTTCCACTCGCCTCTCTATATATACGAGAAGACCACGTGATGGGCGACGTGACGGTTGACTTCTAGAAAAAAAAATCAACTTTGTCTATCTCTCTCTCTCTATGACCTTCTATTTTTTTCCTAAAGAATACCCCGTCACCTTTTCAAAGGTCATGGGATTGAGAGGAACGAAAGAAAAAAAAATCAACCATCCTTTGTATACTACCTATGACCTTCTCCTAGAGACCCCTGTCATTTTCTTCTCGAGAGCTACGTGATGAAAGCTTTTTTCTTATTCTAAAGTTTATCAACTTTGTAGACACATGACCCCGTCACCTTCTCAAAGGCCATGTCGTATGGAATGGGACCCTTTTGGTTTTTTCTTTTGACAAAATAAAAAATAAAACAACTCTATAATCATCTCTCAATGACCTTCACAAACACTCATGTTTTATCATTTTTTTTTTATTTTAGAATTCATCAACCTTGTTCCTCCTCCTCCCCTCTCCCTCTCTCTCTCTGAGGAGTCTATATAAACGGATCGCCAGCGAGCTCTTGTTCATATCAGACGAGTGTTTCGCCTTGAGAACGGAAAAAAAATACAAAAGCCATGCTGCTCAAACTGGAATATAACGATGACTATTACGTGCACGCGTATGTGGATCTAGGATTCCTGTACTGGAATGCCAAAGATATCTTGACTCTCTTGCCTACGAACGTCTCGCATACGACGAGTGTTCTCCAAGTCTTTTTTCCTAATCGACACCATTTTCTTCGACTAGGCGATTTGGACAACTACTCCAAAGAATGGGGTCAACCGAACCAGATTGTCCTCACTTCGAATGAAGCGGCCTTCGTCGCTTCGAAATCCCTGCATAACAAGTCGCTCTTCCCTTGGATGTGTAAAATATTCATGAGACATCTGACGAAAATTGAGGAGGACGGGGAAACGTATATCACCCTCCGAGAGACTGTGCAAGACGAACAAGAAAGGAAAAAGAGTCCTCTCTTTTTCATCACTCAATTCGGGATCCTTCATCTCCCCAAAATCATCCAGAGACATCAAGCCTTCGTTGAAAAGTATCAGAAAGAGGACGATGGTGATGGTGATGATGATGATGATGATGCGATATGGTCTCCAGTCGCTTAAAGAAGGGGAAACGTTCTCCGCTTTCCCTATTCCATAGACTGGAGAGTTGAATCAGGAGACCAAAAAAATGGGTCTTGGAAGGAATGAGTGCATTTCAAAATGCATTCGATTCCTTCCGAGACCCATTTTTTTGGGCCACTCTCTCCTCCAATATTGGGAGAGAGAGAAAAGAAATTTATCATCTCCTGTCCACCCAAAAAGAAACTATGTATTTTTGTTTTTCTGGATGCGGCCGAATTTGTAGAGGAATCGTCCAGAAACCGGCCCTCAAGCCCATTTTCAGACTATTTCTATACATATTCGGTCATCAAGATGGTCCGGGGACGACTTTGTTTGGACATCATCTCTATATAGATGGTGAAATTTGTATAGCCATTTCTAAAGAATCTCAGAGAAAACTAAAAGCGAGATTGCCAAAAAAGAAATAGCCTCCAGTGAACACATTTCCAACGACAGTGGATAGGAAAAGTGAAGAGTTGAAAGTGAAAGTCGAAAAACGAAATGGGATCGGCTAGGAAAAATTTCTCAGAGCTCAGAAAAAAATTCTGAGATGTAAAAAAAAAAAAAAAAAAAAAAAAAAAAAAAAAAAAAAAACTTTTTGTTAATTTTTATCATGTCTTCTAGACATGATAAAAATTAACTCACCCCCCTTTCCCAGCCGATCCCATTTTGCTTTTTGACTTTCACTTTCAATTCTTCTCTTTTCTATAAAAGTATTCCACGTTTTTGTTCAGAATAATACGGGCTGTTGAAAAGGCAATATGTCTGGTCATCAAGATGGTCCGGGGACGACTTTGTTTGGACTCCGCCCCCCTCCAAGCCCATTTTAAGTATATTTCTATACAAATTCGGTATAAAATTGACCGGGGACGACTTTGTCCGGAGACGACTCTATCCGGGGACGACTCTGTTTGGACTCAACCATGACGTCATTTTAATATGACGTCATGGAATAATAATATATTTTAATATATTTTAATAATTTTAATATGGAATGTGTATAGAAATAGTCGGAAAAAGGACTCGAACGCCCGTTTTCAGTATATTCCAATACAAAATTGGCTGTCCACAAAATAAAAAAAAGACATCATTTTTTTCTTAGATCGAGCTCCATTTGTATTGAAATATACTGAAAACCAACGTGAACGCCCGTTTTCAGTATATTCCAATACAAAATTGGCTGTCCACAAAATAAAAAAAAAGACATCATTTTTTTCTTGGATCCAGCTCCACTTGTATTGAAATATACTGAAAACAACGTGAATGCCCGTTTTCAGTATATTCCAATACAAAATTGGCTGTCCACAAAAAATAAAAAAAAAGACATTTTTTTCTTGGATCCAGCTCCATTTGTATTGAAATATACTGAAAACCAACGTGAACGCCCGTTTTCAGTATATTCCAATACAAAATTGGCTGTCCACAATATAAAAAAAAGACATCATTTTTTTCTTGGATCCAGCTCCATTTGTATTGAAATACACTGAAAACCGACGTGAATGCCCGTTTTCAGTATATTCCAATACAAAATTGGCTGTGCACAACATAAAAAAAAGACATCATTTTTTTCTTGGATCCAGCTCCATTTGTATTGAAATATACTGAAAACCGACGTGAACGCCCGTTTTCAGTATATTCCAATACAAAATTGGCAGTCCACAAAATAAAAAAAAAAAGACATCATTTTTTTCTTGGATCGAGCTCCACTTGTATTGAAATATACTGAAAACCGACTCAAACACCCGTTTTCAGTATATTTCAATACAAATTGGCAGTCCACAAAATAAAAAAAAGACATCATTTCTTTGTTGGATCGAGCTCTATTTGTATTGAAATATACTGAAAACCGACTCAATCACCCATTTTCCGTATATTCCAATACAAATTGGCAGTCCTCAAAATAAAAAAAAGACATCATTTTTTTCTTGGATCGAGCTCTATTTGTATTGAAATATACTGAAAACCGACTCAAACACCCGTTTTCAGTATATTCCAATACAAATTGGCAGTCCACAAAATAAAAAAAAAAGACATCATTTCTTTCTTGGATCGAGCTCTATTTGTATTGAAATATACTGAAAACCGACTCAAACACCCGTTTTCAGTATATTCCAATACAAATTGGCAGTTCACAAAATAAAAAAAGACATCATTTCTTTCTTGGACCGAGCTCTATTTGTATTGAAATATACTGAAAATCGACTCAAACACCCGTTTTCAGTATATTCCAATACAAATTGGCAGTCCACAAAATAAAAAAAAAGACATCATTTCTTTCTTGGATCGAGCTCCATTTGTATAGAAATAGCCTAGAAATCAGTTCGAACGCCCGTTTTCAGTATATTGTAATACAAATGAAATGACAAGAAAAATGCAAAAAGAGGAAAAGTAGCCTACCTTGACGGAAATTCTATTCCAAAAGGGAAAAACTTGTATCCAGGTTTGCCCACAGCACGGCCGGAACTCAAGCGAAACTCGGTAGGTTGAAATCGATCCATTAAATAACATTCTTAAAAAACAGTAAAGTTTTATTCTGTTCCAAAAGGGGAAAACTTGTATCCAGGTGGGCCCACAGCACGGCCGGAACTCAAGCGAAACTCGATAGGTTGAAATCGATCCATTAAATAACATTCTTAACAAACAGTAAAGTTTTATTCACATCGAGTCGGCTGGGAAAAGTTTCTGAAAAATAAATTACCCCCCTTTTTAGTCTGAAAATTTGAAAATTGATGTCTTCAATTTTCGAAAAATTGAAGACATCAATTTTCAGACTAAAAGGTTTTTTTTTTTTTTTTTTTTTTTTTTTTTTTTTTTTTTTTTCCAGTTAGAGAAATTTTTCTCCGGCTCTCAGAAATTTTTCCGCACTCAACTGGATGAATAAAACATCCCCGTTTCTTTAAGAATGGGCTCACTGTTAACTATTTCAGCATTCGACGTTTCGCGTCGAATAATAACTGCCGGGTGTTCAAGAATGCAGATGCACCTACTAGATTTTCTACAGAGAAGCTTGACTGGATGGAGAGAGTGGATAACTTTTTCCAAGATTCTCGACTTTGGACCGTCAAGAGGTAAAGGATCTTTTTGTTTTTTTTTTCTTTTAAGAAAATTTATGGATAGATTCATTTCTTTTTGAATGGACCTAGAAAAATAGGACAAAGTTCTTTTCCAAGATTGGATGAGAGAGGGACCCAAAAAAAATGGGTCTTGGAAGGAATCGAATGCATTTGCACTCATTCCTTCCAAGACCCATTTTTTTTGGTCTCCTGATTCGTCTCTCTCTCTCTCTTCTCAATCCATTTCCATAAATATAGGGAAAGCGGAGAACCTTTCCCTACTTATTTCTAAAAATCTTTTCTTTATTTTTTTTCTCCTGAGTTTATGTATATATCAATTCAAATACTTTTGAGAACGGTCATCCCAATTCTCTGTCGTCTTTTCGGTTTCATCGTCCCAACACTCAGTGGACATAGTCTCAGTCGATTTTGGAGCATGGGTCGTCCGTTCATTGTCCCAACATTCAGTGGACATAGTCTCAATAGATTTTGGAGCATGAGTCGTCTGTTCATTGTCCCAACACTCAGTGGACATAGTCTTAGTGGATTTTAGAGCATGAGTCGTCCGTTCATTGTCCCAACACTCAGTGGATTTTGTCTTTGGATCCTCTGAAGATATTTTGGGGGTCTCATGAGATTCTTTGGAAGGTTCGTCCCAACAGGCTGCTGGATCGTAATGGGGAATATTTTCAGGTATGTCTCCCCAACCCTCCGTCTTCCTCGAGTTATTGGAGGAAGTTGACGACAAAGAAGAAGAGCCCATCAAGTTTAAAGGCGTATGCTCATCCGGATGTTCCATCACTTGGAAACAGGACAGATTATCCCATTTCTGGATGAGGTTATCGTACGCTTTTGGGGACGGATCCTTCTCTAACTGATCGTAGGCCTTATCAAAAGCTTGCAGAGGATTGTCTGCTTCCTTCTGAATCCTCTCCTCTTTCTCCGTTCCGTCTGGATAGACGTGATTGATATGAAAATCTCCTTCCGTAATATGCCATCGATAGTTGCGCACTTTGTTTTCGGCACAATGGAAATATTTCATCCTTTGATGATGTCGGGCACATTTTTTCCGATACTTCCAAATGATTCCATCTGGCACATAAATTTCCGTCACGGGTTTTTGATAATCCAAGGCTTTAGCAAAGAATTTAGCTTTCTGGCATCCCACCACATAAATCGTGGAGAAGCTGTGAGTGAGCGATTGGAGAATGCGTCCTAAATGGTTGTAGGGAATATGACCCTCGTTCCAACGAAGTCCGTGCCGGTTTCTCGTCAGCCAGGCATTCGTCTTTTGGTTTTTTTCATTCAGTTGGTGGAAGGGGTGAGGAGGAGCAAACGTCAACGATCCCACGGTCAAAAAATGTTTTGTCGCATAGCCCAATTCTTTTAAAACGTAGGTAAATTCACCCTTCTTGTGGTTGTAGGACTGGAAACCCTCTAGATCGAGCACGATAAAGTTTTCTGAACACGCCATGGCGATGAATACGGTGATGTCTTCCACAAACAGGAGCAAAAAAGAGAATCGAAAAGGTATATATGTATAACAGGGAAGATCTAGAAAGGGAAAAAAAAAACAATAAAACGTTTTAGAGTCGTCGTCTTGAAAGAGACATTTTTCTTTTCAAAGGGTTAATAAGTTTCAAAGTTTCAAAGGTCTTTTTAAATGAAGTTATGATTAAACCATATTCATAGGACCAAAGGGACTTACCAGCTCAGTTCACGTCTTCTTCTGTTCTCTGAAGAAATCTCGCGGAGGATACACACTTTTATACTCGCGCGACATCTGTCGGGATCGCGACCCCATCTAAATGTCAGGGTCATTCCAACCTCTTAAAAGGATCGGAATGAAAGAAACACTTTGATAAAAAATATATTTATGAAAAGATATCTGAGGGTCGTGAGAACATTTTCTCTCCCCACCCCCCGCCTATTTCAAAAAAAAAAAATAAAAAGTCTTTCTTGGATCGCGTCAAGATTACAAAACAACTCACAGGACTTGTTTATCTCGATCTCGTCAGGGTCACCGTTTCACATAAGAAGATGGATGGACCCTGAACTTTAGACATGATAAAAATTAACTCTACCCGCCTTTTGTCTGGAAATAGGGTCTCACCGTTTCTAAAAATAGACCAGATCCCATTCTTGGAATTCTATTCTTTAGGAAAGGAGGAGTGATGGTCTATTTTTAGAAAGTGTGAGACAACATTCCCAGACAAAAGGGGGGGTAGAGTTAATTTTTATCATGTCTAAGACATGATAAAAATTAACAAAAAGTGTTTTTTTTTTTTTTTTTTTTTTTTTTTTAAGGCTGAAAAATTTTTCTGAGAGAACTGAGAAAGATCTTTCCTCCCAATCTTTTTCGACGATGAAAAGGGAAAAACTACTGATCCGATCTCCCTACGCTTTAGGGAAAAAAAACAAAAAAATACTTATGAAATATTCATGTGTTGAAATTGGCTATTCAAATAAGTGACATTTTGTTTCTCATTGGAACTGTTCAACGGCGAGTCCATTCGTCTCATTCTTTGGGGTAGGGGATGAAAGTACAGCGGTTTGTTGAAATCGATGATAGTTTCCTCTTTAGTCGGCGGAACTGTAAATCTATCCCGTCTTAACTCTTCTAATCTCTTTGAAAGTCTTTCCACTTGCTCTTCTAAGGTTTCCTCGGTACTCATGATCTCTCTTAGTTTAGGGAAGTCTTGACGTATTGGCTAGAGAACAGAGGGTTTTTTTCTCTCTATACATATATCATGTGGGAGCGTGTAATTTATAAATCCTTGTGAAATATTTCTACGTCTTGTGTAACTTGGAAAATTCTTCTTCTTCTCGTCGATTGGGGTGGAGTTATGGAAAAGAAATGGGATTGGAAAGAAATCAACATATTACAAAAAAAGGAACTTTTTTTTTCTTTTTTTTTTTCTCTAGGGATTTACATACCATTTCATTCATGAACATTCAAGGGTTCTCTCCAAGACCAAATTTTAGAAGAGGACCACAAAGAGTACACTTGAGGATCCTCTTTCAGGTCTAGGTGAGATAAGGGTTGAGACCAATATTCTTGGGTCTCTAAAGCATCCCAACTTAGACATTTATTATTATTATTAGAAAGTTCATCCTCCTCCTCCTCCTCCTCCTCATCGTCGCACGAGTTCTCCTGGGGAGATTCTTCCGCCTCCTCTTCGTCTTCGACAGCTTTGCTCTCGAAGGGGTAACAATGTAATTTCCGGAAAACGTAACTACCCTCCATCAAATGGTATCGAAAATTTCTCACCTTGTTCTCGGCACAATGAATCATCTTTTGGAAATATTGGTGTCGCGTGCATTTCGACTTGTTCCGCCACTCGGTTTTCCCTGGGATGTAAAACTCGTAAACGGATCGCTGGCAGAGCTTGCTGCCGACATCGTAGAGGTAGAATGTCAGACGGGTCCACAAGCTTCAAAAAGTCCCGACATCGTAGAGGTAGAATGTCAGACGGGTCCACAAGTTCCAACAGGTCCAGAAATCATGGAGGCAGAATCACAGCCGGGTTCACAAGTTCCAACGGGTCCAGAAATCATGGAGGTAGAATTTCAGCCGGGTAAACAAGTTCCAACGGGTCCAGAAATCATGGAGGTAGAATTGCAGCCGGGTCCAGACATCCTAGATCCCTCCACTCATCCCAAAGAGACTCCAAGTGTTTCAAGACAGCCTTGTGAGGATCCAGCCCTTCCCGTATGGAATGATTATATGGACTTACAAAATTTGGTGCAACAGGAAGGAGAAGAAAATAATCATACGGATGGGTGGGTCAAAGACTGTTTAGATCATTTAACCTCGAATGAAATTGAACTGTTATGGAATTGCATTTCTGAAATCACATCGGAAATGGGATAAAAACCAAAACAAAAAAAAACAATTTTTTTAATAACAAATGGGAGGAGGGTCATGATGTAAATTTTTTTTTAAAAAAATATTATATAGAGTCCAATCTTGGTGGTTCACTTCAGTTTTCCAGCATGAGGTGATCCACGTTTCCCGAAATATGGATCCCATTCCAAGAGAGATTGTGTAGAGCCTTCACTTCAGTTCTTTTTTTTTCTACCAAGAGGAGAGGGTCCCCAAAGGGCTACCCATGTCCAAAGAGAGAAAGTGTAGAGCGTTCATTTCAGTTTTTTTTCCAAATTTAGGGGAGGGAGGTCTCAAAATGACACCCCCCCCCATTTTCAAAGAGAGATGGTGTAGAGCGTTCATTTCTGTTTTTTTCCAAAGTTAGGGAGTTTTCAAATGACTACCCATTTCAGAGAAAGAGAGAGAGACACAGAGAGAGAGAAGGTGTAGAGCGTTCATTTCAGTTTTCCAAGGTTAGGATGGTGGTGGAGAATCCTCCAAAATGGCTACTCATGTCAAAGAGAGAGAGAGAGAGAGAGAGAAAATGCGTAGAGCGTTCATTTCAGTTTTCCAACATTAGAAGGTCCCAAAATACCTTCTGAATTCAAAGAGAGATCGTGTAGAGCGTTCATTTCCAGTTCTTCAAGATCAGAAGAAGAGGGTCCGCTTTTCAGAGACAGCGAAGTGCAGACTTCAGTTTTCTCCCTCCCCAAGAATAGAGGGTCCCAAAATGGCTTCCCATTTCAAAGAGAGAGGGAGAGGCGTTCATTTCCATTCTCCAAGATAGGGTCGTCTGCTTTTTCCCAAAATGGCTTCCCAATTCAAAAAGAGAGAGAGAGAGAGAGTAAAAGGGTGTGTAGAGCGGTCATGTTCATTCTCCAAGATAGGGTCGTCAGCTTTTTCTCAAAATGACATCTCCCCATTCAAAAAGAGATCGTAACCAATTTTTTCCAGTTTTTTCCAAGATGGGGGGGGAGAAGAAAACCTAGGATGGAATAACACGACACACAGAGAGAAAGAGAAAAAAAAAAACGCCATCTTGTCATTTTCTGATAGGGTACCGGTGTTCGAATACTTTTGTGACCGACTGTACTAAAAATTAAGCATTCACTTTCTTCAGCACCAGAAGATAAAACTGCCAAATTTTTTCCACGATTTGAAGGAGCATATGTTATAGAAAAAATAACTCACGCTGTTGTAGTGTTAAAGGCCAGAAATGGTGAAACCTGTTCCGCAAATATTGATCAAATTAAGCCCTACTTCGATCGTAATAAAATGCAAATCTTTTCAGATCTTTTGCTGGATCCGGCACGGCAGACACCGCAGGTACAAGTTCCAGAGGTGGGAAAACGACAAGTACAAGGGCAAGCCAATGAGAGACAGAAGCAAGTGAAAAGAAAATTGCCCCGCGGAAAAATTGAAGGTAAAAAGAAAAAGAAGCCGTTCCACCGTCCAGAAAACAGAGTTCACGAACACCCCCAGAATGAAGAAGGGAGAAGGACGACGTATGTGAAGAGGACCAGGAGAAATGGCGGCAACTATAACCCGGCTTTAAAACGGAAGATCGACTCATCCGACAGAACTCTCCGCAGCAAAAGTCGCCGAACTGCGGAAGGGCCATCAGCGGCGGAGGAAAAAGTACAAGAAAAATTTGAACGTCCAACAACGAGGTCCAAGCAGGATCACGCAGAAGTTTCCCGGTTCCGCCAAGACCAGCTGCCTTCAAACGGCCAAGACCACAAGCAGAGGAGAAAAGGAAGGTGTTCAAGGGTGGCCGTACTGGTGAAAAACGGAAGCTTCCAGAGGAAAGCACTGAAGGGCGAGCCCGTACAAGAAGGAGGATAAACCAGGCTACGGTCTGCAGTACCTTTAAAGACTGGGCCCAGAAAAGGATGTCCGAATATTACAAAGATCTCTGGAAGGAACCAGAATTGAATAAAGCTCCTGTTTAGATGCAGTACAGATGAAAAAAAAAAAAAAAAAAAAAAAGATTGTTGTATATTCCGGGAGCTGCTATTGTAACAAATTTCTTTCTTTTAAATTTTCTAGTTTCTAGCGAAGCATTTTTTGTAAAAGGTTGGCCTCGCGTTAGATTCTAGAGCTAAAAGTTTTCAACAAGGTCGTTTTAGACCTCAGTTTCAAACTAATTAACTCTGGCGGGAAGTATGTAAGGATCTTAAGTTTTACTAACGTTTATTTTATTTTAAATCTTTACTATCACTTCTTATTTTCTACTTCCGGCCAGAATTATAAGCGTGAAGGATTTTATGCAAAGTTTGTCTGGCGAACGCCAAGTATTTAAGTGTGGCCTTTTTGCCAAGCAGAAGAGAGGAAGCCGTGAGTTCGAAGCAGGCCGCTTACCTTAGAAGTTACGCAGTTGCTACTTTGCCTTCCAGGCCAGAGGTTTTAATCCTCTTGATAAATTAAACGTATTGTAGTGTTCACAGTCTCTGTGCTACATACGCTTCCTGTTATTATAAGGCCAATCTTCCACGTGTGTTATTCTAAAGTTAAATTAGAGTTTAGTTTCATTTTTTATACCTTTTACGTTAGACCCCGAGTGGAGGGTCATTGTATTCGGAAGTACGGAAGTCATTGTATATAAAGAAAAATAAAGGGTTTTGTATACCCTTCGTCTGTATCCTGTCTACTTACTACAATTAGTGAACATAGCTTTAGTAAGCTCTCTGTTCCTAGTCAGGTCATTGTATGTTTCCGAAGGTTAGAAGAAACATTGAACCTGATAATGTGAGGCTCTTCTATGATGATGCAATGCTTGCTATGATGAGTGCTTGCGTGAAATGTATTTTGTGAGAGATCTGAATAATTGGACTAAAAGTGCGTTTTAGGCATGTAGAAGACCTGAAGCAAGTAACTTATACGGAACAGAAAGCCGCCAGAGAATGTCCTTGCCTTGGCATCAACGGTACGAGGTTGGTTATCAACCTGACCTACATCTTGTACCAGTTAGTTACATTAGAAGAATATGACATAAATATTCGAAACGCAGACAGTTCACATATAAGCATGCATAAATATTGCACAAAAAGCTAGATTATTTAAACATGGATAATTAAATATAATATAAATTAGGTATGCTATAAAGTTCTAGTTAATTTACATGTTCTTTGGCTACTAGAACTTTAGTGAATGGTCTAGCGATTATTCGCTGGTCTTCTTACAACTATAAGGAAGAGTCCAAAAAAGGGTTAATAATATACCCTTTTATTCACTCACAGAAATAATACAGTCGGCCCCTCTCGGGCTTACAGGAAAGCCTTCACTTGGGCTTTAAATTAAAACAGAAAATAAGAAACTATACTAATTCTAACTAATGCAAGCTTTAGCCAGAAGCTGTACAAAAGTAACTAACCGCGTTGGCCCGTAAATATGATAATCAAGTAAATATATTAAGCTGGAAAATTTTAGTTATCAGGGAAACGAAAGGCTGCGTAGGGTCGCAGGTGTTTATCCTCAATGAGAATCTCATAATGAACTATATTAAAATATTTCAGGTGCTCACATTTGGTGGCAGAGTTAAAGAATTTCTCAATTTGTTCTGTTCAGGAACTTGTCTAAAGGATCAATTTTTAGATCATCGCGCAATAGCTTGTTCCTCACATAGAAATATGCATTTTTCGCAGAAGTGACTGAACTTCCCATTAAATACTAGTTTTATTTCATTTACATAAAATGTGATACTGAAATCTCATTCTGGCAAGGAGTTGTAGGTGGAAAACAAGAATTTAAAGGAAAGAGTTGCAAAACTGAAAATAACTACAAGAAAATTAAAATAATCCCTACAACGTACAGAGAAAATTAAAATATTGTATCACAGTAAAATATACGAGATGATGTATAGTTGTATACAGAGTGTCCCATGAATAGCGCTCAAATTCTGCACAGGCTGATTCCTCGTTGGGAGTATATAAAAAATGCCCGAAGAGCTATACCTGTACGGTGCATACTTTACGAGAAAAATTTTTCATAGCTGATGCAAAGAAAAAGCACTTTATTTGGCACATCAACAGCAGTATTTATAAAGGCAGATGTTCAAAGTGTACACCGTGCAAATCGAGACAGGCTTTAGTGTGCTGTGGAATGGATGAGTTCACACGTCGCAGCAGCGCGGTGTCTACCGAAGTACAAGCAGCATGCAGTCGATCAACTAAGTCCGTTTGTGTAGTCACTATGTCTTGATACACCATTTGTTTGAGATGGCCCCATAGGAAAAGTCCAGCCTGCGGATGACTTTGGCATCGGGAGGATGGCGGTACGGATATCGACATGCATACTCCCGAGCAGTTCGTAAGGCATCTCCATTACATTCGCCGTACATCAATACACGTCGCAATATTCACGAATGGAATTACATGATCACCATGCGAAGAATACAGGTAGCTATGTCTATATCTATGTCTTATCACTTAGTAAGAGTCAATCGACCATTAACGGCCTTTACCAATATATGATACTTGACTTTTAAATGCTTGAAGAATCGAGTAAGTTGTATCCAATAATATGGAAGTACTTGTACACAAGCTGTGCTAGAACTCAGAGATTACTAGCGACGGAGGTTGCTGTGCCGCCGTCCGTAGAATAAGTAAACTTTGAACAAATGAGGTGCTCGTGTGGCGCCATCTATTAGTAGTGATCAAAAACATTTTAGTTGACTGGGGCCCTGGTTGCGCCATCTCTTGCAGGATGTATTGTAAGGCATTTTTAAAATTTCATAAAAATTATTCTTTTGATAAGCAATAATTGGCAAGTAAAATGATGAAAAACACAATTTGCAGTACATTGAAACGTTTCACAAGAGTAAAAACTATTTACACACAAAGTCTACCTGCTTTGGCAGGAACAAAGTCCATAGTGCTTTGTAATTTGTTACAGGTAGCTGCAAGATGCAGCCTTTTAAATACGAGTCCAACGGCGGCTTAACGTCATTCCACGGCGCGTGCATGCATGATGCGATATGCGCAGCGAACGTTTTGATGTGACGCATTTTATAGTAAACTACGGATCGTACAAGTACAATTCGTTGGACACTTTTTAATGTACTCCTTACGAGGAATCTGGCGCTATTTATGGAACACCCTGTATATTTTTTACATTAGTCTAACTCTGGGGATGTATACCTATTCTTCCAGGGTTAAACCGCTCTTCATAGCATAATAATTTAAAATATCGAACAGTTTTGTGAAATTATAAGAACTGGACTTTGTAATTTCATGCTGAAAAGTTTGAAGCATTGAGTTTGCAGTACTCTATTCCCTTGCATTGATGTAAGCAGACGAATACTGAACGAGAATGCTCTACTCTCTACATAGGTTAGGTTATTTAATTACGGCAAAGCCTCGAGGGATATCTGCCTAAGGGGAGGGATGCCTTCGTGGAGGACTTTCTAAGGGAAACTGGCTCGTATACACGTTACACATGGGGAAAACCACAAAAACACCCATGCAGCCAGCCCGTTCGCGGGATTCGAACCTCGGACCGAACTTCCAGTGGTCAGCGACTTTACCGCTCGGCCGCTGGTGGGCCCCTCTCCACACAGGCATTTGTCTGAGGATGACTTATATAAGCTATAACAAGAAGATTTGGCTGCAATATTAAGAAATGATGGTATATGGCAAAAGTAATAGTTTTTGTTGGGCAATACGTGATCAGAATATAAGTGATTTTCTGCAAGAAGCGGAATGATTGGTAACAAAGTCACTCGTCATCGCTGTGACATGTTCATTTAAACAGTTCTTATGAATGCCAAATTAATTTCTTCTAAATACCCTGATTAAGACGACTTTTCTTTTTCATACTTGATGAGTTACTGTATGCGTAATGTGTATTTAATGTGCTAAATCGCACTGTATTACGGAAATAGTTACTTTTGCCATTTTTCTATTTCCCCCTTAAGTTAGGAGCATCTTTCTTGCTACGCTCTGTATATGATAGCTGTGTGTGTTTTCATAACTTAAACTACTTGCTTACCAAATTCTAGTTTAAAGAAATCCTAACCTAGACTAAAATTAATTGTTATATAATATAAATCATAACAATTATAAAAGTCTATAATAAATCTAACTCCTTTTGACTAGACTGTCCTGAGTCCTTTAACTTCATCTGAAAGCTGCTTAATTCTGTTATTCATTGCAAATATACAGTAAAAATTGTTTTATCCTATTCTAAACCAAAAACTGTCACGTGTTACAAATTCTATAAAATTTTAAAAGAAACTGCATAAAGTATACCTTTTATTTGGCTATCAGTTTAATTTAGTTTTCTTGGATTTTATATTTTGAAATTAAAAATAATTCTTTGTTCTTTTTAGAGACAATATTGATCTTCCGTTCGTTTTTTAGGTCAAGCATACGGAAATAACAAAACACTAAACAAAGCTGCTTAATTTGAAACATTAACGCAAATGTTAGCTTTACTAGAATTGAGCTACCAAACAGTACAGCTTGTTTTTTGCGTTTCGGGACAATCTCAAAAATCTATAACAGGAAGTGACCAATTTCTGAAGTTTTCGATCAATTGTGTTTGTGCGTGACTTCTTAAACGAAAATCGCTCGCTAACCACCATTTATTTTATGCATCCATTTTTCCTCCGATTTGCTAAACAAACACATATTACAATGCGGAAGCAGAATTCGGAGACGTGACAACATAAAAACAATCGCATAAACATTATTTTGAGGAATATTTGTGCAGTTAAACCTATTGGAAGTTAATAATTTTGCGTATAAGTTTGTTCTAAATGAGAACTGTTCTAAAGAAGAGGAACAAAAAATGTTTAAATCGAAAAAAGAGTAAGACAGTTGCTTTTTGTTAAGTATAAAAACTAAAAAAAAAAAAATAAAATAAAATTCAGCGATGCGAATTATTTTATCGAAGAATTTGACAAAACAACAACTGCAGTCAACTCAAAATTAATCGACGTAATATCAGAAACTACATTCACGATTAAATCAAAATCATAGTTAATTGGAAGACAGATAAAATAAAGCGTAGAAGTGAAGAATAAACTGAAAAATACTACTAAACATTCATCTGTCCTTTTGAGCTATTAAATTGGGAAAATATGCTGATCGTGTTAAGCATATTAAATTATTATTTCAAATATAAAGAACACGCTAAATAACGGAAGAATCATTAGGCAAAGAAACCAAGTCATAAATCACATTAAAGAATAATATTAACAAAAGGACTTTAACTATATATGTCACGAAGTTCAAGTTCGCATAAAAATGCAGGTAAGAATTTTCGTATAAGAAGAATATTTATGTACTGTTGCAAACTGCAGGTACTCTTTAAATACCAACTACAGATGAGCAGAAAGATAATTTGTTAGAATTAAAAATAACGAACAGCAAAATAAATAACTGTAAACAGCTCGAGCAGAACGCAGATAAAAAATAAATCCTCTTTAACCCACGAGAAATATCGTAAATTCTTGGTATCACACACAGAGTAAACTCTAAAACAGAATTTATCAAACTTTCTTTCAGCCTCGTTCTCCCATAGCTGATTAACAACTGAGTACTCTTCTGATACACAAGTAATTATACAGGGGTTCTACTGCTTTTGCAGTACTTCCATGTAAAAATGAGATAAGTCCACAATGAGCATATTGGTGATGGATCCTGAATGAGTCCCATGGAGGGAGCTAGGAGAAGGAAGAAGAAAATGAAAAAGTCCTCTCTTAGCCTTTAAAACTTGCGAGGGAGTAGCTGAGTACTCCTAGTCATGTTTATAAGCATTACACAGGTTTCTAGAAGGTTTGAAAACATACGATCTTAGGGTTTCGAAAATACATTTTGCCGAAGCTTTAAAAAACTCCCAAACTGGCAAAAATTGCCAGATGTCATTAAACTGGCGAAGCAGCTCGCCAAAGTTCGCCAGGAGCGTACTTGCCCATATTTCAGGTTCTATTTCAATTATGTTAGCAGTTTAAAAGTTTTTGGTTTCAGAAGTGAATTATTTACAATTCTGTGCAAAAAAATTAATACTTAATTTTCAGAACATGTGTCCAAAAGTTGAATTACACTCAAAATAAGTCTTAAAATGTTAACCCTAAAAGCGACAAGTAAGTAAATTAATAAAGCTGTAATGTTGCGCGGCCCCAACCTGCACGCAACAATAGTGGTGACTGCTATGAACTGGAAAGTGCACAAAGTCTTGAGAAGGGTTTAAATCCCTTTTTATTCAACTTTAGAAATTACAGATGCGTGCTCTTGACGCTCACAAACTACGCCGACCCGGCGGTAAAATAAAAATAAGAAACTAAAAATGAATAATAACAGGCTACTACCTACGAGGCTCTCTAAACGTAACTAACCTAACCGCGTTCTAAGATACCGCTGATATTTCAGCAAACTTCTGAATATTAAGTTGAAAGATTCAACTATCTGCCGAGGCAAGCACACAGGCCGAAACGCGTGGTTCTTCAATTTCTACCTAGCCACCTTCACGCTCGTGAAGCAAGAAAACACACCATCGAACTCGTTTCCCTTCTATTTAACTCAGATTACTTCCGCTGACAATTTGAATACTTTGCGCGTTCTACTAAAATTTACATACTCTGGCATTGGCAATTCCAGGGGAAAGTAAGGCTTGACAGGAAAGATAGTTTAAACTTAAAATAAATGTTAGTTAAAATAAATATAAACCATACATTTGCCGCTGCCAGAATTTGGTAAACTTGGAAGCAGATCCTAGAAACGACCTGTTGAAGAGTTTCCATATTCTGAACTAAAATTTGAGAGCTTCGTTTACATAAAAAAACTGTTTTCTCACAAAAGTTAGAATAAATTTCTGTAGACAATTATTTTACCCTCTCTTCTTACAGCAACCTTTCCTGGACATCAGCAATCAATCTGTTCTCTTCCTTCCAGCATCTGGAAGGAATAAGTATTAGTATCTTTCTAAATACATTATAATTTACACTTTCTTGACACTGAATAAAGTTTTTGTTTTTGATCCATTTATTTTCCTTAATTACTGCTTAATTCACATTCATTCAAGTATTCAAACATGAATTTAACTTTACCCTGGCTCTCCACCATGTGTGGTGTCAAACGGGAATATTCGTGTTTTAGTATTGCAACACTTCCCCTAACCACAATGATTTGTTAGAATTCAACGACCAAATAGACACACCTTACTCGACCTTCTAAAACTCGATGAGCTATTTTAACATTCTTAAAATTCAAGTGTAGGTGGAGAACCCTAAAAAACACATTCATTCTATCTTCCCCCTCATTCCTCTTTAGACATGCAGGCTTTCGCTCTAAAGCATAATTTTATCTGCTGTTTAATACTTAAACTTTAATTCATTTCTTTCGAGTATTTACTTTTAGCATCTAAAATTTTATGCTTCTAGACTAAATTCTACTTTTACATAACTTTCAAGTATTTACGTATATTTACAAAATTCTAATACATATGCTTTTTACAATTTACCATAAAATGAATAAGAGAAAAATAAATTTTTACTTTACTCATTCTTCGCCAAGCTGGCGGCATTGAAACTAAAGTTCTTATTAATACAAGAATACGAAGTTATTTTTATCTTCGGCCAAATTTTGGCTTTAACATAACAGAATTAGTCTTTCGACCAACAGAAACTGCTTGTTCTTAGATTTTATACTTAAAGAAAATAATACTTTTTGCCTTAGCTAAATAAAGTAAAACAAAACTAAGTCTCAACCGATACAAATTGACTTCCGTCAAAACATAACATTTCGGAAGAAAAGAAAAATGTATAGAAGATTTTAACTTATCTTTGAGTATTCGATGATTGGAACTCCGACATCCTCTTCTGGCAGAACTGCTCCCACGATATGGAATTCATCGAAGTCAGTCGTCTCCTTTGTGTCCTTCGAGTTTCGTCCATGTTGATTTTTCTTTTTCGCCCTCTGAATGCCGGCCTCTTGGAGTGGTAGTCGTCGGGTTGCTGTCTTTTCCGTTTTGCCACTGGACGGCTGTCTTGGCGTCCTCCGGTCTGGAATTGTGCTTGAATTTCTTCTGTTGGTAGAGGTCTTTTCGTTCCTCCTGCTGACTTTTCGTTCTCGGGAACGGGGGCCTTGTTTGCTCCTGACTATCTGGCCCTGGAAGTGTTTTCCTCGATGCAGAATTTCTACTGCGATACGTTGTAACTGGTCTTTTCCTCTTTACCAAAGATTCTTTACACGGCGGCGTTGCTTTCATGTATTTCTTAAATGCTGGATTCTGAACGTTTTCATTTTTTCTTTTCGGTACTGTCGCATGACTTGTAGAAGGGCTAGGTTTCTCTTCAGTTCTCTGCTTCTTGTGTGGTGGTGCGGGTGACGTTACTTCTTGACCTTCCACTTCTTTTACGCTTGAGTCTTGCAAGAAACTTTTAAGGATTTCAAAATCATTTTGATTATAATATTTTTTCACCTGGTCGGGACTTGCTTTACAGATTTCCCCTCTCTCGTTCTTAAGGTACAATACGACTCCCTTGATTTCCTGAATTACATAGGGGCTTTCAAATTTTGGAGCTAACTTTGCAGTAAAATTGTCTGGGGCACTTGATAAAGAAAATTTCCGCTTCAACACTTTATCTCCAACTTTAAAATCTGCTTCACAGCGCTTTCTATCATAGTACAATTTTTGTCTATTTCTTGCCATATCCGAGCTTTTAACCGCCTGGTCAATGAGTTTTTGCACATCTTTTTGTTTAAATTCTTGCTCTCTTTGTTGCACAAAGAATAATTTATCTAGTGGCGTAATTAACTTCCGTCCTAAAAATAATTCTGCTGGAATTTTCCCCGTAGTATCGTGATTTGCTGTTCTTAAAGCATAAGCTAACTCATTTATGTAGCCATCCCAGCGCTTGTGATGTGTGCTAACATAACTTCGAATTATTTTTACAATATTTTTATTAACTCTTTCTGCTATGTTTGCCTGTGGTCTATACGGAACCATTTTGATATGGCGTATGCCAAGTCCAGTGCAAATGTTTTCAAATATTTGCTAACGAATTGTTTACCGTTATCGCTAATGACTTTTATCGGTGCACCGTATTTTAAAATGTATCTGTGTAAGAATGCATCTGCGACTGTTTTGGCTGACGCGCGTTTAAGTGGAACAATTTCTGTCCATTCTGAAAAATGATCTACAATTACTAAAAGAAAACGATTTTTATTTAACTCACTCTGGGGAAAAGGACCAAGAAGATCTATGCCTAAAATTTCATTCGGAAATGTAGCGCGAATGCTTTTTAAGTACCCGACCGGGCTGTAATTAATATCATTTATTAACTGACATTGATTGCAGGACCTGACGTACGCAGTTACTATTTTGTATAATTGCGGGAAATATACCGCCTCGCGTACCCTTTTTAAAGTCTTTCTGACCCCTAAATGACCCGCTGTTTTCGCGTCGTGTAATTCCTTCAAAATGCTTAATCGAAGCGAGGCTGGGATGACTGGTTTGTACTCGAGATTTTCGTTTGTTGTTTTCGTATAAAATAATTAATTATCTATTATTTCATAGTTTTCTGCTCTATTTCTTATCGCATCGATATCTGTGTGCTCAAAGCTTTCGGGGTCTTTCAAATATGCATAGATACTTCCAAATTCAGGATGAGCTTTCAATTCAGCAATAATTGTTTCTCTAGAATCTAAAATTTTTTAAGTCAACACAGCGCATTTGAGTTCATTGCCTTCATCGTCCAGTTTTATACGAGACAGTGCGTCAGCTACATTGTTTTCCTTACCCGGTTTATATTTAAGATTATATTCTTGAAGTTTTAAAGCCCATCTTATTAACCAGGGCGTTAGGTTTTTCCCCCTGTAAAGTCTACCAACAGCCGCATGATCCGAAAAGACTATTACTGGCGCATTGCCGAAATAAACTCGAAATTTGTGTACAGCCATTAATACGGCTAATGTTTCTCTCTCTGTAGCTGTATAATTCCTTTGTGTCTGATTCAACGTTTTACTAAAAAATGCCAAAGGATGGCCATTTTGCATGAGAACAGCACCTACAGCATAGTCCGACGCATCTCCTGCAATTTCCAGGTTTTCGTCCCCCTTCGGGAATTTCAAAACAGGGGCATTGATAACGCTTCTTTTAACCTTTCAAAAGCAGTATTTGCTTCTGCTGTCCACGTTAATTTACTTTTCTTTCTTTTAATTACTAACAAGGGTTCAACAATATTAGCAAAATCTTTTATGAATGACCGATAATAAGAACATAACGCAAGGAAAGAAGAAAGTTTCTTGGCGGTGTTGGGAGGTGGGAAATTCTTGATGGCTTTTATTTTTGAATCTTAAGTATCTATACCCTTTTGCGAAATTTTATAACCCAGATATTTAAGTTCTTTAGTTGCGAACTTGCATTTTGAGGCGTTAATTGTAAGACCGGCCTCTTTTAATAATTTGAAAACTTCTTCTAGGTCTTTAATATGTTGTTCCAACGTACTACTCGTTATAATTATGTCATCTAGATAGATTAAAGTCGATTTTCCTAGCACAGGCCTTAGAACAATGTCCATAGCTCTTTGGAATGTTGACGGGGCCCCACACAACCCGAAGGGCATGCGTAAAAATGCATAAGTGCCCGATTTTGTTATAAACGCGGTTTTATGTATGTCTTCGGGTCTCATAGCTATTTGATAGCTGCCAGACGTTAAGTCCAACGTAGTCATGTATCTCGTAGACTTAATCTTTCTAATAATTTCCTCTATAACCGGCAAAGGGTAAACTGGGAATTTAGTAACACTATTAAGTTTTCTGCAATCGATAGCAAACCTCCAAGCCCTTTTATCCGAAGGAGGAAACTCGCTCTTTTTCCTACATAGTACGACTGGACTCGCGTACTCACTATTTATGGGCTTTATTATCTGATTCTTTAATATTTCCTGAATGTGTTCTTCGATGATTTGTTCTTTCTGTTTATCATAGCGGTAAGGTGTAGTCCTACAGGGTTTGTCGGCAGTTAACTGTATCTCATGCGTAACAATTTGACAACTACCAGGCCGTTCTGAAAACAAGTTTGAAAAAGTACTGACCACTTGCTGGATGGCTTGGCTTTCATGGTCATTCAAATGGCTAAGGTCGACTGGCGGTTGTTCCACTGGTTCCACCACCCTCCGATCCATCTCCAGCACAATAGAACTTTCCTGAAAATTCAGTTTGGCCTTCGCGGCTTTTAAAAACTCCATACCTAAAATAAGTGGACTTTGCAAATTTTTTACTACAAAAATTAATACTTTAAGGCTTTCGTTTTGAACCTGTATTTTTAAATATAATTTTCCAATACATTGACAAGTTTGTCCTTGCGCTGCTATGATTTCTGTGTTTTTATTTTTAAATAATCGTAACCTATTAAAATTCTTCTTAAAAAAGTATCACTCATAAAATTACCTTCTGCTCCTGTATCGATGAGGGCTTCTACTGGTACATCGCCAACCAGGACTTGTATAATCGGCAATTGTGAGTTTTTTACGACGACCGTATTTAAGTATCTTCTTGAGGGTTTTTTCGAAACTTCCGGGGTCTGGACCCTCGCTTTTACAGGCCCCTCTACTTGTTTAAAGCTTTCCTCTCAACTTCTGCCTTCTGGGTACGCGGACGGTTGTTTTCAAATTTCCTTTTTGGGCCTTGACCTTCGAGCTTCGATGAGTTAGCTTGATAGCTCTTTCCCCCATAAGAGCGATTTGCGTTTCTGGTCTGCTCATTTGAAGATTGCCTTCGGATACTTTGAGCATACGATGCCCCTCTAGCATTTTCCGCTATTCTGCGATTTTGGAACTTGACCGCCAATTTGAAGAGTTCCTGCAATGTGCTTGGGTTTCTAATTTCGAAGTAATCTTGAACAGCAGGTAGCAATTTTGGTAAGATTATTTCAATAATCTCCGCGTCGGGTTTCTTCCCATACAGCATATCCGTCAGCTTAATTTTTCGCAGAATAAAATCCATCAACTCTTCTATATTCCGTTGATAAAAACTATATAGTTCGGCTTCCAGCCTTGCTCGGTCTTTCACTATGGAAAAAGCCTTTAATAACGATTTTTTAAAATTTTCAAATGTATATGTTTGGCCTCCGAATTCCCCTAATAAAAATTTACCTATATTCTTCCACCATAGCGAGTCCTGTCCTCTTAGTGTAGATGTGGCAGTGGCAACTTTTTGTCTTTCAGGCACAGGGTAGAGCTGGAAATGATTTTCGAGGCCTTCTAGAAATATCGCCACCGAATTTTTTCCGTCGAAATTGACGTTTGGCTTGATTGACACTCTCATCGTCTGGACCAGGTATCCAAATCCTTCCAATTGGCTTGCCATTTCTTGTTGTTGTCCAGAAGCTTCCATCCAGTTTTCGGCCATTTCAGTTCGACAAGTGTTCGGGCGCCAATGTAATGTTGCGCGGCCCCAACCTGCACGCAACAATAGTGGTGTCTGCTATGAACTGGAAAGTGCACAAAGTGTTGAGAAGGGTTTAAATCCCTTTTTATTCAACTTTAGAAATTACAGATGCGTGCTCTTGACGCTCACAAACTACGCCGACCCGGCGGAAATAAGAAACTAAAAATGAATAATAACAAGTTACTACCTACGAGGCTCTCTAAACGTAACTAACCTAACCGCGTTCTAAGATACCGCTGATATTTCAGCAAACTTCTGAATGTTAAGTTGAAAGATTCAACTATCTGCCGAGGCAAGCACACAGGCCGTATCGCGTGGTTCTTAAATTTCTACCTAGCCACCTTCACGTTCGTGAAGCAAGAAAACACACCATCGAACTCGTTTCCCTTCTATTTAACTCAGATTACTTCCGTTGACAATTTGAATACTTTGCGCGTTCTATTAAAATTTACATACTCTGGCATTGGCAGTTCCAGGGTAAAGTAAGGCTTGACAGGAGAGGTAGTTTAAACTTAAAATAAATGTTAGTTAAAATAAATATAAACCCTACAAAGCAATGCAGATATAGGTAAAAGTAGGCGAGACACTAGAATTTCACTATTGGGCCTCACTAACTGAGCAGTTCCGCTCAAGTTTTATGGAAAATACCGGAGGTGACGGTCCGAAGATTGTCCAGCCGTCATCCAACGTATCGAGAGGAATCATACTAACAGATGAATAATTGCAGAAATTCACAACAATATTCAGGATTATTAACAATTAAATCCCAATTGTTGTGGATTACAACTCCCAAAATACTATGACATCAATCATTAATACTGCTGTTATCGCAAATATTTTTCTCGTGCTCAAATTTCTAGTAGGAAGTTTTGTTTGATGCTGACGGTTTGAGAAAATATCTTTTCCCGTCGCTCCGCATTATACGAATGCAATATTTTTACAGAATGCCCGGTTAATCTGCTACCTGATAATCGGATGTTAACTGCATACGAATTTGATAATTTCATGATAACTGCGATACATTTCATAATTCCATTACAGTTATTATGCACACAGACTCTGATTATAATTTTTAATATGTGAGAATTTAATAATAATTACTACTCATCTGATAATTTTATAATAATTATATATTTAATAGCTCATAAAATATAAATCGAGCGAGGGTCAAATTTCTTTGAATGAGTTGGCTGCAGAAGTATTTTAGTGATTTTTCCGTATGTATAGTTTTAGTATGACATTTTAGTGATTTTCCGACTAGGAGATAGTTTCCCTCAGAAAATCTACACAAAGATATCCCCCTCTCAGACGGGTATCACACGCCTGGTTCTCCACAAAGGAAAAAAAAAAAAGAAAAATCAAGAGCTTATATTCTTATACTTTAAAACTGACACTTCAAAGTTCTTCAGTCAGTCTTGATTTGTACATTCATTTACATTCATTCATACGATCAGTCATCATTTGTGCGCTTTTCAAGAAGAGAGGCATGCTAAACAAAAATGAAATGGGGGCGGGGAACAATTAGCGAACTCGATTATCTACTGTAACTAACGTTACCATGGTTGTGAGGGAAATTGACCCTGAAGTGCTTATTTTAAAGTTGATTGTAGTAGACGAAATTCAGTTCTCTTGTTATTATTTCTGAGGTCTGGAAGCTATAATCTGTTACTGTAAAATAGGCACTTTGGGCTCATTTTCCTCACCCGGGTTGTCTCATAAGCATGATAACGACAGCTGTGGCGAATAATCAAGTTTCCTTATTGTTTCCTTCTCCTTTTATTTTCGCTTAGTGTTTCGCTTTATGACAGTCTCAGATGAGGTGGAAAAAATAAATTCTGTTCGATGATGGTGACACGCTGTATGATGGGGTAAATGAGGAAGGGACGTAAGGACCTTGAAGTTGCTATATTATTGTTATGTTACCGCTATGTTTTATTTTGAAAGAAATAATACTGGAAATACAAAACAAAAAGCGAATATAAAAAATATATGCTAACACTTAACACTCTATTAGGAGTTCTAAAGATACGTTGCTATTAAAGATTTTGCAATTTTGTTACTAAATTTTATATGGCGTAAGTGCGAAGAAATTGATGTTTAATAAAAGGAAGAAAAAATTCTAAAAGTTAAAATAATTATGGCAGCACTTAACATTCTATATTGGTAACTTTAAAGATTTTCTGCTTTTAAAAATTTTCTGACTGTTAAGTCATCGATTTGTAAAACCGAAGTACTATATAACTAGTGGATGTACTACTATGACCTTTTGCAATATTTTCAAATCAAAACAGAAAAACGGATGCGTACATGAGCATATATTTATTGTCCATTATATGAGAAAATAGAATAATAAAAAAACAAGTAGTCTTTATAATAACATTAAGACAAAGTTTGCAAAAATATTAGATTTTATTTTTAAACGATCAACCAATTCCATGTCCTTAATAGTAAGTAGGTAGGTAGGTTACGGAGGACTGGAACGCCTGGTGTCTAACAGAGGTAAACAGGCATGTGTTCCACGCCCTCCTCTAACTACAGCAAAAGCTTCCTGTCATTAATAGTAGTTGACTAAGTAAAGTATTACTTGATACTTTACATAAAGCTCGTTGTTATTTAAAACATGGAAATGGCGGGAGGTCTTGTGCTGGCCACATTAGAATTGTTATGGTTGTTTTGATTTCTTTTATAAGTTATATATATATATATATTTTATTTTTAGGGTTTGGATCCATGACCCCAAGATCGGAGTGGGGCCGAACGGCTGTCGTCATCTTCAGTATTCTAGGAGTTCCTTTGATGTTGTCCTGGCTTATTGTCATTGGATATTTTCTTGCTGTCTATTGGGCCTGGGTGTTTGAAAACCTTTGTTGCCAATTATGTAGCATAGACCCCAAACTACCAAGTGTTAAACGGTTTAAGTTACCTGAAGAGCAACAGAAATCAACATTTAAGACGAACTCAGTGGTTCCCGTCAAGACTGAGCCTTATACAGTACCTTTCACAAGAACGAAATCAGCCAGAGGTATAGATAGAACATACCAAGCTAAAATGAACTCTGTACGACCAAACTCAGTTTTGCCTGACAGTTTAATGGGAAAGAACATCAATGTTTATGACGTTGGCCATGATTACGACATGAAGAACTTTTCCTTCTTAGAGCAAATCGTTGCACTGATATTTTCTGTACTTTTCTTCTTTATCTATTTTATATTTGGTTCCATCTCATTCGCAGTGTTCGAAGGGTGGGATATACCTGAAAGTCTTTATTTTAATTATTTGATGTTTAGTACTTCTGGTCCGGGATGCTATGAGCTCGATGATATTGCTGAAATTCGAATCAAAGAGAAGCTTTCGTATACAGTTTTTTTTATCATTGGATACTGTATTCTTTCTATGATTTTAAATCTAGTGTACATGTGCTTTAAAGTGCCAAGAAGTGATAAAGAACTTAGAACTCATTCACCTACTATCATTGCTTTATCAGCCACAAAAAGCAAGTTTTGAACAATTTGTAATGTTACTGTGATGTTTAAGCATGTATGTATATAACTTCCGTTTCAGTTTTTTCAATAAAATATATAAATTCAGGAATTAGAAGAGAAATAATTTAATGAAAACAAAATTATTGTCTTAGACACCAAATGCAAAATTTTCAAGAATCTTTCATGAAGCAAACAAATTAATTTAGCGAATTTAGTTATACGATGAACCAAACGTGTCTTTTTACTTCCTTGTACGGAGTAAAAACGAAGTATTGTAATCGCGAAATGTTTCAGGCATCATATTTCAACGAAAATATCCATTTTGACCGCTATCGAATGCAATTTAACGATATTTTTGCGTGACATCTATACGTAAGGACAGAATAAAGGTTTCCCCAAAAAATTTATAAAACTGATTTAAAATGAATTCTGAAGAGAATTTTTCCTGGCGCCTGTGCGTACATACGTATCTCGCACAACTCAAAAACTTGTTGCCTCAGAACGTTGAAATTTTGTATATAGGACTGCTATAACATGTAGATGCGAACCTCTTATTTTGGTTGCAGTCGGCTGCACCAAAAGTATATATATATATATATATATTCACTCTGTTACTCGTCTCAGTGATCTCAGTATCTTTATTCTTATATGTTTGTAAATTGTGTATTTTTTGCTTTAAAAATGATTGAATTATGTTGTTCTTATCCTCCGGTTAAAGTTTTTATGCCTTTAATAAATCTGCATGCAATATTTGTAGAATTATCAACAATTTAAAAGTTGTTTAAGTGTGGCTAAGCCTAATTATTTTTGCCATGGCGACCATGTTTATTTACATTTAAAACTCGGCAGAATAGTGGATTTCTTGCCAATATGGAGAAACTAAGCTTCGCAACAACAAAGATAGCGCCTTTTTTTTATTATTGCGAATTAAATCAAGCTTAATTCATTCTGGAATTTATTCGAGGAAATAAGGGTTTAAGATTTGTTTTAAGGCATGCTAAGAAGGCGGGAGAAATACCTTATAAGGTTACGGCCTTCTTAACCGTTCTACAGTACACTTTCATGTGCGCAAAATTAAAAGAATTTGGAAAATTATGTTTATTTTTACGAAAAGCATTGAACAAAGGTATTAAATACGCCGCCGAAGAATTATGCAAATAATCAGTGTTGAATATGTAAGTATATTTTGCGGCCAAATCGTCGAAGGGAATAATTGCTTTGAATCTGTTCTTAAACCGATCGTCATGATATTGCCATCACAACAAAACAATCAAAATCTCTTTAATAAGTAGTTTTATTCGTAAATTTTAGAGATAAATATCTGATTAAAACGTAGAATGTACATGTAAAAATATATAGGTTATATATATATATATATATTACTATATAGTAGTATATGTATGTAATAATAATATTAAATTATTACATACATATATATAGTAATATATGTATGTAATAATTTAGTGCGTAGAAGACACTGGTACTTTAACTTTCGACAGTAGTAGTGGCTGAAGTACGTAGTTAAGACAGATGGACGCATAATCCAACAACTTTCAGACGTGGCCGTTTTGAAACATTTTTTTATTCTATAACAATGCACAACAGATCATTTTTGTAGACAAGGAATTTATCCAATCACATTCTTTTAGTTTTTCATAAGTGTATTGCTATCCATGAATGTTTTATTTTGTTCTTTGAGAATAGAAATAATTAATAGAAAAGGATTTTATCGATGTTATTTAAACTGTGCCATTTCTAACCCTGTAAAATATTTTCTTTTAAGGAAGAGAATGTTTTTTCATATATTATTTTTGACATTGTGTTACTTTTGATACAACTAACTTATATATTAAGTGCCATTCTATGGTAAAATGAATACAAATCTTTTCTGGGTAAGGGGACCTCATTACAGCCTTCTAGTTAGTACCATAATAAAGTGTTTTTTCATCGAAGAATTTATCTTAAGTGAAACACGTCATGATGTCGTTTTTTTGAAAAGGGATGTAAACAAGATATGTATGTTCTAGCAAACGAACTTGATGTGAATGTTACGGAACAAATGACAATAGTTGATATTAAGGATGCCATTTTAATGAGTAAGGAATATAATGAAGAGTTTACAAAAGATCTATTTTTTAGCATTATTGCGGAAAGCAAAGAAATAGAGGAACGTGAATTCAACGAAAGAAAATAGCGTGAGGAACGCGAATATAACGAAAGGAAAGAGATAGAAGAACGCAAGCACGAGCTTGAGAGATTGAAAATACAAGTAGCTAGTTCAGGTGGTAGTCATGATTCCGTACCTGCTTTGAAACTCACACGAATATCCCTAAGTTACAATTATAAACTTTAATTCCTCACTTTAATCCAAAAAGTGATGGCATGAACCTTTTTCTCACTTTATTTGAAACAAAGGAAAAACTCAATGCTCTATTAACGAAATATGAAACTGTGTTCCAACCAGCGGCAGAAATATTGAACACCTCATAAATACCGGGAGTAATCCTCCAGTTTCTGTACCTCCATACCGGATGTCTTCAGCCAAGAAGGATGTTTTAAAGAAGTAGCTTGACGATCTGCTTGAAAAGAAAATAATAGAAGAATGTGAGTCACCATACTCTGCGCCACTGGTTCTTGTGCCCAAACCAAACGGAAAAGTCCGACTTTGCGCTGATTACTGAGGCCTGAATGTTGTTACGATGTCAGACTCATATCCATAACCTAAGATGCATGACTTACTGCATGCTGTTAAACATACACCATGTATGACAACCATTGATCTAAAGCCTGAGTACCACCAAGTCAGCGCTTGTCCTACGGACAGAGACAAAACAGTATTTGTTTCCCCTTTTGGAACTTTTCGGTTCGTTCGAATGCCTTTCGGACTGAAGACTGCTCCAGCCACTTTTCAGAGATTAATTGATAAATTCCGAAGTGGCTTAAAGCTATGCTTTTCTCTTTTAGATTATATTATAATACTATTGGAGACTTTTCAAAAACGTATTGCTGATCTGGAAGCCGTTTTCGAGAGATTGTTGCAATTTAAACTTAATGCAAATCGCTAAAAATGCAATCTTGCTCGCAGTAAAGTGAAATATCTTGGTCACTAGATTACTAGTAGTTGAAGTTGATCCAGAGAAAACCTCTGCTATACAGAGGATGCCTGCTCCAAGAAACGTGAAACAAGTGCAGTCTTTCTTGCAGAACTGTTCCTGGTATAGAAGATTCATACCGAAATTTTCAGAAATACATAGACCTCTAAGCAATCTAACTAAGAAGAACGTAAGCTGGACATGGAGACCAGAGGAAGAAAATTCTTTCCCTACATTAAAACGACTTCTTGTTAGCCCTCCTATCTTAAAGCAAAATGATGCAACAGAGCCTTATATTTTTCGGACCGATGCTAGTAATTACGCTTTGGGGGCTGTGCTATTACATGAAAAATGTTCAGAGGAACATCCAATAGAATATGCTAGTTGCTTGTTGTCCGTCGCCGAAAGAAATTATTCTACAACAGAAAGACTGCCCTTGCTGTTGTATGGGCCTTGAACAAATTACGTGGCTACATTGATGGTCAAAAGATTACTGTGGCATCAGATCACTAACCGTTGAAGTGGATTTTAAGCTTAAAATCACCTACAGGCAAACTTGCTAGGTGGGCAAAACAATTGCAGTCTTATAATTTGAAGATGGAATACATTCCTGGAAGAGCTAATTTTGTATAATAATAATAAACCACGAAGGAGAATCATGTGAAGCCTGTACAATAACCATTTACATGCCAACTAGAAGTGTAGCAGAAATTCGTGGAGAACAGCTGAAGGATACAGATCTTAAAGAAAAATCATAGAATCTTTCGAAAGTGAAGTCAAAGATAAAATTTTACCAATTGGACCAGATGTGGTTATATAGTGAGTCAAGGAATTTCATATCGCTATTCCCCAGACTCTGAATCAGTGGAAGCTCAACTTTTAGTACCAATACATGAACGAGAAAGAATTCTTAAACAATATCACGATGCTCCTAGAGCAGGACATTATGGTGCTGAGGTAACATACCGCAGAATTTTCCAGAAGTATTATTTCACAGGAATACGCGAATACATTACATGAAACAGTTACATAAAAAGCTGTGACGAGTGTAAACGTTACACACCTGCAAAATTAAAGCCATCCGGTCCACCAAACACCAATATATGGTCAACACCTCGAAATATTTGCCATCGATTTATTTGGTCCACTACCTGAAAGTAACAATGGTAAAAAGTGGACTTTGTTTGTTGAAGATTGCAACACGAAATGGGTGGAGCTTTTCGCTTTACCCTCTGCTACTGAAAAGGAATCTGCCATTACATTAATCGAAGAAGTTTTCTTATGATATGGATTGTCTAGGAAGCTAATCAGTGATAATCGAACTCAGTTCGTTAGTGCAACAGCAGTTCGTTAGTGAACGTTAGTTCGATACAGCAAGTATGCTTTCTTCCTAATATTAACCAACTGTTTACCCCAGTGTATCACCCACAAGAGAATTCAGTAGAAAGAAAAAACGGGGATTTGAAACCTAGATTAGGCATACATGTGGACGATAAACATTGTTCTTGGGCAGAAAAACTCCCAACAATTCATTTCGCAATTAATACTCATAAGTGCAAAACTATCGACCAAACTGCTGCATTCTCCCAATTTAGTAGAGAGCTACGTACACCGGATGATGTTACACATGATCTAGGCATATTATATTCAATGATAATTTTGTAGCAGAGATTACCCCATATTTGAATAGATTTGCCACCTCAGTTAACCAGGTAAAGGAACTATTTGAAAAGAAACAGGACTACCGAAAACAATATGCTGACGCAGATCGAAGACCTGGATACCAGTTTAAACCTGGATATCGGGTTTGGATTTCTAAGCATCCTGTGAGTAAATCCGCCGAACAGAAAACATCTAAGTTTATGCCTCTTCGAGACGGCCCTTACGTTATTATGACTCAGCGCTCACCGACTACCTGTGAGGTTTCAAAATTAAGGAAGCCATATACTCCATTAGGTGTTTATCATTCTTCGGCAACAAGACCTTGCTTTGACTCGAGTTCATCACCGAGGACGTCCCAAGAAACATACTTCTGGTTCCTCCTCGGCGACAACGGAGACGGAACGACGTCGGAACCAGAGAGGGAGGGATGTAACAGACGGCTTGAGTGCACTACCACGTTTCAAAAACTCGTCTACTTCTCCCATTCCTCCGCTCAGGAAGAAAGGTAGACCGCCAGGTAGTTACTTCGCATTCCTGAAACAATCAAGAACTTGTGGTTCCGGACAGTGCTTCAAAGAGAGGTCCCCTTGCCCAGGGAACCGAAAAATCTGAAACTAGAGACAATATTACAAGAGCTTCCAAATCTTCCAGTTCTGTCTCTTTGCCGGGACGTCGGCGGAGCCAGAGGCGGAGGTTCTAACCAATCCTTTAATGTAAACTCTGCTGCTAATATGAGTATAAGCTGTTGGACTAACTGTAACAACAAGGGTGCCCTCTGGTGAGTATCCAGAGAAGGACTTCAGTATAAAGCCAAGTGTTTAACATGATAGGATGTTTCAGATCCTTGCTCTGTAATTTTATTAAAGTTAAATGTAATGTCCGTGTGTAACTTAAACCTGTTAATAAACAATTGTTACACTATAAAGAACTCATATATGACCCTATCCAACACGACCCCCTTATATATATGTGATGTATCAGCTTTAGTCGTAGCTTAAATAATCAGACGATAAGTTTAATAAACAGTATCCATTTATTATTATTCAGGAGAAATAGCAGTTACAAAAATCAGACATCCGGAGTAAATAAAAAGAATTACTAATAACTTTTTGTATGAAGTTTACTGCATCGTGACATTTAAGAAAAAGCCCCGATATTCTTTTTGCGAGTTTTTTTATAGCCTCTGGAAAGGCGGAGCTTCCAAGAAATGATGTCAGCCTCGTCAGCCAATCCAGTTCAAATATTTCCAGAACATTCTATAACTGTACGTGTAGAAAAGGCGGGAAAAACAACTTGACTACGGGGCTGTGGATTTAATTCCACGTACTTTCAAATAAGAGAACGTCGCCATTAAAAATGAAAAAGAACATACAGTTAGAATTTGAAGTGTATTCTTGACTATGGAATTTTATTATTACAAATATATATATATATATATTAATTTTTCGTTATCATCGATTTTTTGTTAAAGATCGCCAAAATACACAAAGGTAGTTGCGTCCACAGCTCAAATTACGCCGGAGCCGAGCTCCGATACGTCTTAGTTTTTGGTATAAATCATAATTTTAGCCGAAGCGCAACGAAGCCTTTGTTAAGTGGTACTTTTAGGAAGTCACCACAAACAAATTAATTTGAGGAAAATTAATCCAAAATTTGCCAAAATTAAATTTTCCTCATATCTAACAAATAAACGTTTTCGTACAGTATTGCGTTGTGATATTAAACGAACAACCCTTTGCCATTTAAGACTGGTGAAGGTCATGTGTAATAATACAAAGTATTGCAAATAAACACATACTAAATTTTATCCAATGAAATGCATGAAATTTTATTCATCTATTATATTTCATCTAAAACATTTAAAATTAAAAATATTCTATAGAGGAAAATAAACTAACTTCCTACCGAGAGAAAAATTAAAAAATTTAAATTGCACAGCCAGATAACAGACTATTATCTCTCTCTTTTTTTTTTTTTTTTTTCAGACTTATGACATAGCGTTTAGCAGTTTAATACTATCTTCCTGCAACACATATATACAGGCTCACGCCAAGCCTAATCGGCGCCGTCGTGCAAATGTCTAGCGAGCGCCTTTATCAAAGAACGTCCATGCCTCTATGCAGTGACGATATTAAAGGGACATTGCTTATGGTTAATATTTAAAAGGAAGCATTATTAACATAATAATATGAGAAACAAAAAAATCAATTAATAAAATTTAACTTTTGTCTAAATATGCAAATATTTTGTGCTTTGTTGAAACCCACACTGAAACATATTTATTGAAGAATTATACATACATTTATGTTATAAAAAGCCGCCTAACCGGTATCGTGGTTAGCGTTACTGACTGCCGTGCCGAAGGGCCCTGGTTCAAATCCCGGAGAAGACATGAATGTTTGTAAATGTATATTGTCCGAGCGGCATGAGGGCACTCTAAATATACGAGGCAAAATTCCTCTCGAAATGGTGGTAGAAGAAGAGCGGTGGGAAACGCTCGGACCCGTCATCCAGAGTGCTCTCCATCAAAATTGAGGGCTAAACTGAGCTAAATCGCACTGTCACCTGTAAGGGGCTCAAATCTGTTACCAACGGCCAGCGTATCTTGCGCTTCTTGCCACGGGGAATTCATGGGCTTGAGCTGACTATAGGTCAGACGAGTGAGCATTACTCAACAACAACAGCACCTTATAAAAAGTAGCACTGCAAGCGAAGCGAAATAACATACTAAACGCATTGGATACCAAATATATTGCTGAACACTATTTATTATCTTAAAATAAATACAAATTAATATATATATCTAATAAATTTTCACTAAATAAATTGTTGTTCGCAACGTAGTTTACGACAAGGTTCAAACTGTGATCACAACAGGGCATGATTACATAAGGGCAAAAAATGCTCTAGGTCTGATAGAGACATATTCGAAATTATTTTCTGCACACCGCTAGTACGCGTACCACGGGTGGTACGCAAAGAAGCAAAGTATTTTTAATTATTAAATTAAAAATTAAAACCCCAACATTCTGATTAAGTTTTTTTTTCCTAGCACTCGTAAATTTATGCTTTCTGAGCTTTGTTCAAGAGTGGTGGTGGTAGTACTAGTTTGTAGTAGTGGTACTACAAAGGTTTTCGATTTTTGTTAAGATGGTACGCGTTAGTCAAAAGGTTGAGAACCGCTGGCTTAGAGTTTCAACCGGTGATGCTACATTTTCTCTAAAAGCTTGCAAAAACTGTAGTTTATGCATAAGATCTGTACTTTTTATATCGCTTTTATTTTTATCAGTTAATGCTTTAAGTTTTTGACATAAGTTGAGCTGATCTTGTCAATATATGTAAACAAAAATACTTATGCCGATGCGTATGTAAGGGTACAGGCAGGGGCGGACTAAGGCACGTGCCTAGGGCCCGAAAATTAGATTTTTAATTTTTTAATTTTTATAATTAATTTTTATTTTTATTTAACAGAAAAACGTGATATTCATAATTATTGCTGAAACGTATCCAAATTATTCCGAATCGTTGATTGTCGACAAGTGTGGACGAACATTCCCGTGCTTATGCATCCACGCCCGCGAGTGTGGATGTGTGTAAATTCGATCGAGCCTCGCGCCTATCCAGCCTTTACTATGCACGTGTTTAAAAAGTCAAACGTAGCTATTTAAAATCAGTGTCTCCTGAACGTATTGCATCTTATGTGAGTTGTGACTGAAAATTGCGCAATTGAGACTTAAGTACCTAGACTTGATTGGAAATAGATTGTTTTGGATTCACAGTTAATACTTTCTGGAATTCCTAAAATAAAAATGTAAGTTTTTATAAAAGTATTACATTATTTAATTAAAATATTATATATAATATAAATACCACAAATTGTGATTTTGTTTGTGATTGTGATATTGAGTAAAAATAAATTTAATTGAAGATCATTCTCTTCTTTCTTTTTAGAACGTGGTCTTTAAAATGAGTTCCTATAAACATTAAAGGGGAAGTGAAAAAAGAAAACGAAAAGAAGATCGAGATAAAGTGACAAAACAAATGAAAAGATCGTTGGACAAATTGTTAACTGTAGATAGAGAACAATTACAACAATCCTCATCATTTTCACAAATTTCACTTGCTCAAACTCCAGAAACATCATTTGTGTCCGAATCTATTCTGCAAAAACACCAGCAGGAAAAGCCAAGCAATTCCGTTTGTGAAGACGAAACAAAAGGAGAAAAGATAAATTTAAAATCATCTCAATGTAATGATGAAACTAAGAATTTTGTAAACGATATTGCACTATGACCAGAATACTTAACAGACGCCATGCGAGAGTATTATATAAAAAGTCCACCAAAATCAATAAATGTATCTTTGGAATCATCTTCTATTCGATGCAACGAAGGGTCAAAACAAATCACAAGAAAATTAACTATTGCCTCTTTTCTTCACAACAATTAATAGCGGACAAAAAGTTAAAAGAGATTGGTTGGCTTATACTGAAACCAACAACTTATTGTACCGTTACGTCTGTAAATTATTTTCCAAGCAAACAACACTAATGACAAAAGCGACGAATGATTGGAAGAATGTACATAAAAAAATGTCATAGCATGAAAACTCCAGTGACCACATTAACTCCATTTTAATTTTTATAATAAGATCTAAAATTACCGGACGCATTGACACTGAACTGGAAAAACAAATTATAAATGAAAAAAAAAAAAAAAAAATATTGGAGGGAAGTACTTAATCGTGTGGTAGCGACAATCAAATTTATTTATTCATACTCTTTAGCGTTTCGTGGTAAAAATGAAGTGCTTTTAGTGAAAGTAATGGTAATTTTATAGGTGCTTTGGAATATTTATCCGAGTTCGATCCATTTTTGCGGGAACACATGAAAAAATATACAAACTGCGGCACCGGTACTATAAACTATTTGTCGTCTACAATAAGGAATGAATTTTTTTCTATTATATCGAAAGATTTACAATAGTGAACGAAATAAAGGAAACCAAATTTTATTCTCTAATTATTGATTCAACACCTGATATATCTTACGTAGATCAGCTGACCGTCATTATTCGCTATGTTCTTCCATGTGGTATAAAAGAAAGATTTTTCGGATTTCTGCCTATATTTTCTCATACTGGTGAAAATGTGGACAAAGTTATTTTAGAATTTTTAAATGATATAGATTTAGATATCACTGACTGTCGGAGACAGAGTTATGATAATGCGTTTATTATGTCGGGTAAATATAAGGAACTCCAATCCAGAATAAAACAACATATTTTTTCTGCACATTTTATACCATGCGCAAATCATTCATTAAATTTAATTGGAAACGCTGCTGCCGAAAGTTGCGTGGAAATGACCACTTTTTTCAATATCGTTTAGGAATTGTACGTATTTTTTTTAAGTTCTACACATAGGTGGAATGCATTATAAAAATTTTGTAAGAGCAAACTCTTGAGTATTAAACTTATTTGTGACACCCCGTGGTCTGCTCGTTCCGATGCTGTGAAATTCTTAAAGGAAAATTATATAAAGAAATTAAACATTGTTTACGTCATTTTTCCTCAAACAAAGATGAAAAACCATTAACAAGGTCCGAAGCTGCCGATTTACATAAAAAACTTGATACATTTGAGTATGTACTGTTACTTACTACATGAGAAAAGACTTTAAGAGAGAATAGATGCTTCAAACAAGACTCTTCAACAAAAAGACGAATCCGTAAATACAGCAGTTTTAATATATGATTCATTGATAGATTTCATACAAACTATTAGAGATGATTTTGACAATTTAGAAAAAGAAGCAGAAAAAGTTAAAGATATTGCGTATACTAATGATAAAAACGGCAGAAAATATGAAAATTATTTCATGGTGAAATTCCAGAATATGAAATAAGATTAAGTGGCAAAGAACATTTTAAAGTTAATATTTTTTGTTGTATGCGATTCTTTAATTAGCAACATTTAAAAAAATCTAAGGAATATAAAACTATTAGCAATAAATTCAAAACAATTTTTCATGATAGTGATGTTAGTGACTCTTCAATAGAGGAATTAAAATGTTATAAACAAGATTTAAACTTAGCAGAACTGAAAAATGAAGTATTGCAATTTAAGATTTTTATAAGTAAAGAAAATATTATTTCGACTGTATCCATGTGGTAATTTATTCAGGAAAATAATATTGCAATATTCCCTAATTTGAACATAATTCTGAGAATTTATTTAACACTTCCAATAAGCAATGCAAGAGGTGAAAGATCATTCTCAGTAATGGCCAGAATAAAAAAAAAAAAATTTAAGATCCACATTAGGCCAACAAAAGTTAAACAGTTTATAATTACTTTATATAGAAAAAGAGTTATTCAATAACTCTATTAATTATGACAAACTAATTGACGAGTTTGCAGAATTAAAAGTGAGAAAAAAGGCAATGTAACTAATCAATCTGGGTATATTTGTTTAAGTATTATTGATTTAATAAATTATGTTTATGTTTGTTTGTTTTAATAAATTATGTTTATGTTTGTTTGTTTTAATAAATTATGTTTATTTAATTTTTATACATGTATATTATTTTTTTCTTTCTTTTTTTTTTTTTTTTTTTTCTTGAAATCCGATAATTAAAGAGAACTACATAGTATATGCTTTAAAACCAAACTACCAAACGCAAAGTATGTGTCATGACTGAAAAATAGGCCGGAATTACAATGTTGCCTAGGGCCCGCTTTTTGCCTTAGTCCGCCCACTGGGTACAGGGGTTGCCGTAGACGCGTTCTTTGCTTAGTCCTTATTTTATGTCTACTGTTGCAATCGTAATAATTTGTGTAACATTTATCTTTTTTGTGAATTTTTGTTTTGGTGTTTGCTTGTTGTTATTGTTATTCTATATCTAAAAAAAAAAAAAAAAAAAAAAGGTAAGTACAGTTACATTATATTAAACTTAGGTTAGCTTTTAAGCCACGATTTGAACATAATCACTCGAAAAATAGTTTACAGTTTTAAAGATTCTTAGATGAATCAACTGGGGTAGAATAAATATATTGAGGAAAATGAGGACGGAAGTGATCACGAATGTTTAGCTCATATGATAATGATTCTCAGAAACTGATATAAATTCTGAAAACGAAAGTGAGAATGACATAAATTGCTTTATTGGAAGAAAATTATCAGGATCTATTAAAAAAAGGAAGGTTTTACCCAGCGAAAACGCACACAAAAACGAAAACGCGCTGCACAGAATGTGAAAAATATTTCTATGTGGAACACACAACACGTTGTACAACGTACTGCTAACATTTCTTGTTGCATTTTTTCTCGGTATCTATAGAGCTAATAAAGAAAATAAGAATAGACTCAGAGATAAAGTATTTTTCATATGTAATATAAATTTCTATTTCTTTAAGAAATTTTACTTCATAAAAGCAGTTGCAGAAATTAAAAATTTTAAAAAGCATATTTTTTCATGTTTGATCCTAAAATTTACTATTGGCACAAATGTAACACGTTTTCTGAAGATTTACAATATTTTCTGGAAAAACCCCGAATTGGGTCTTTTGGACCCAGTGCGCGCGCTCGCGGGTTAACATAATATGTAACTGCACTTACCTTTAGTTTGTGTAGAAAAACAATAACAAGAAGCAATCACACACAAAAAAAAGACAAATGTTGCACAAATTACTACGATTGTAACAGTAGACACAAAATAAGGATTAAGCAATTTGACGAATGTGTCTCCCCTTACATACCCATCAAGTATTTTCACATTGAAGTAAGACAAAAGAGAATACCAGAGACTAACTCCTGTCCTAGTCATAACTTTCGGTCAAGTCAGACAGTGTGCTAGGAGGAAAGGGCGTCCACATCTGGCAAGCTCGAGGCTGCCTTAACACAGTTAAACACTCCAGCCCACCCTTAGAGGCGATCCAAGAAGCCGCTAACCTATCCGCCGAGCCGACGAGCAAAGCTGAGTCAACAGGAACACCTAGCAACTCCCATTCCACGTTCCCGTTCTGAAGGGATGGTATAAACATCTGCCATCAACAGGGTCGCCAACCCCGGACAGCAGAACGAAGTCACTTAAACACTGTTAGATAGACCGGACCACCATTCCGGCCTGCTAACACTACGTCATGGTATACAGATCTCGGCTTTAGGGCCTTCAGATTCAAACCAAGGAAGGATATGAATATGCAGTTTTGAGGCTCGAGGCGCCCTACTGCAAACCTCAAGCAGTTTAAAGGCTCGCTGAATTTGCCAACTCCATCGACAGAGGTGTTTCGTCCCGGACAACCATGACTATGTGACTACTCCACCACAACCAATGGAATGGATAAGAAAGTACCATACGGTCCCTGTCGAGCCTGAAACAGCCATCGCCAGCGATGACTCCAGTCCTGTGGAGACTGATTTTAAACACCCGTGGCCGAGACTGCCCAGGTACAGATCCTAATTAGTAGCTTCCCAGGTTTTACCTGAGTCGACCACCGGAGGGACGATCAAATAAGACAAAAATTGTCCTGTTCATACAGGTAGCGAGACGAACTGCTTGTTTTAATGATTGCCCGACGCCTTGTTGACTCGGCGCCGTCATGCGCCGCACGACCTTGCACCTATTGTCGGCGCGGGTCTGCAGATATATATATTAAAGGAAAATTTTTCTTAGTTCTTTCTTAATTAACTGTCTTATCAAATTTACTTAATTAAATCTATCTATAAAATGTTAGCAGAACAAATTATTTACCATCATATTGCACATTTAAAACAGTAACAAAAACACAGCATTAGCAAAATTTAAGAATTCACCAACAGTCAGCCAGTAAGATAAAAGCCTTTCATTAGTTAATTGTAACTATTGCACTAATCTAGGGATGCTGAAACGCATCAAGTACCGGGATCCTAGAGATTAAATTAGAGATTTTAAATCGACATTTATGCCGTTAAATTGCGTATCTATAAATTTAACTTTACAACTTTACCAGACTGAAACACATTATTATTTTGATGAAGCTTAATACATAACAGTTCTAAAATTATGAAATTTCACTTATCCATTTGGTATTTGGGTCTCCGGAAAACTGTATCAAGCTGTCTTCACTCGTGAGACGCTCCGATGACAGGTAAGAGGCTACGGCCAGAATATCTTAGGAGGAACCGTTAAACTCTGAGTCTAAAAAAAGGAAATCGATGAGTTCAGCACTTCAGGAAAAACCCCTTCCAAAACGAACAGGACCTCTGGATCACTTGAAGATTTTAGGTGGTACATCAGGCAAATGCTCGGAGGAGAAGGAACCGCAAAAGAATAATGATGAGGCTACACATTTCACAAATTCTCCATAAAACAGGATGGACGGCAAATTCGGAGACACAGCACTCCACCCTTCTAGTTGGCACGGCCTGGCAAAAACCACAGCTGACCGCCGAGGCGCCGCTCGCCTTCATGAAGATCGAAATCTGCAGGAACTATTTCTTAAATATTGTTTTCTTTCTCAAGTTTTAACTATTCCATTTTCTTGAAGCAGAGGAGCCGTAATTTTATGAAGAAGAAGGATATTAAATCTTACATTTATTTTACACGCTGATGAGGAACACAGATTTTCAGCATTTTCATGCCGAAGCCTGAGGGAGCAAAATTGCCCCTCGTTATCACGACGAAGACCACACAGCCGTAACCAACCACAAGAGTGTAAGAGCAAGAGAGCAAAATTCCCCCTGCCACTTCTTTTAGATATGAAAGTCTGCCACAATTGCCCACACGCGCCAGAATTTGCGAGAAAACTTGTTTTTCACTCACCGCCTTACGCGCTGTAAAATTTCTCATTTTTTGAGAGCCTTAACTTAACCATAAATTCAAGCATCGTCAAAAAGGCCACCAAATCAAAACATCTGGAACGGTCGAACTGGCAAACCTAATCTCACCACACCGGCAGTCTCTTTTCAGTGAAACACGCAGCTAAATTCTTGCTCAAAAACTGTGTTCTTTCCCCCAGCTTTCAAAAAGCCAAGAAAGTAGAAAAATTTGTTAAATAATCTTCATTGTATATTCATTGTATATTCATCCTTCATTGTATATTATATATTCAATATTTTAGCTATTGACTTGAAAGAAGATTTAAATTGAAGAGCTAATTTTTCTGCTTCCAGTAATGTAAGTTATGGAAACGTAAACAAAGATTAAGTATCATTAAATCAAGAATATTACGTAAAACTATATCCAAAATCCATTGTCGTCTTCATCTAGGAGTTTAGCAGAACGAGTGATACGAACGTATAAATCTTAGGTACCAAAACTCCCAATTTAAGTTAAACAAAATCATACAGAGATTAAATAAAAATACACGTTGTTTAGCATAATTTAGAATATAAATATTAATTTTTTGATAAGTCACGAATTTAATTAACTGTATTTCGCCACACAACATCTTAAATAAGAAAGCTCCGGCACTTGTTTATGTAACTGAAGAACAAATTCAGCAGAAATTTGATTTTGAAAATTTTATTTTTAATAATAAAATTATATTAAAAATCGATTCTAACTTCTGACTGCGTACCTCTCTTTTCTTGGGAAACAAACCCTTAGACGGAGGTCGAGACTAAGTCTCTAGTCAAAAGCTTATTCTCCTGAATGTACAATGAATTTATGACAGCGGATAAATTTTTCGTTTCAGTGCTAGTGTCTTTCCGCTAAAAAGAGCAGATGCAAGCTTTTCAGAAAGAAGTAACCAAAGCCTGAGGATAAAAATTGTCATTTGTTGCTTTTCCATCCCCCAAATCTCGGATTCGCGGAAATTTGTTCCCCTGTCACATTCTGCTTGACAGCTAGAATTATATTGACAGAAGATCGTTGTCAAACGGAATGTTGGATTCTTCTCAAAATTCTGAAATCTTCTCTTTTTGTTTTATACACCATCCGTTAAAGTTTTCTCTATATTCTGTTACTGTTTATAGCATTCTCTCTAGTCTCATTAGCGACGCTTTAACCACTTTAACTTTTTTCACTAGTGTGCTGGAAAAAGCTGGTGTGCTTTATATTTCTATCATCCCCTGAAGTAGTACATTATATTCAGGGCTTAAATTCAACCAGAGACCGGTTGAGCTATTTACCAGTTTTTGTACAAAAGGTTAAATTCCAGCCGCAATGCTAAATAAGTCAGGGTCCAGTACTTTATTTTATTTCTTAACTATTTACCATTTATTTAAAAGAATTTTAATTTATCTCTTCCCATTTTATTAAATTTTAATTATTTAATTATTAATTATTTTATTAGTCTTTATTACTCTAAAGAGCGTTAGCCCATTAGGGCTATTAATTTCATTTCGGCATTTTTCGTTAGTTCGCTGTAAATGTCGGTTCACTTTTCAAATTGTTGCCACCAATTATTAGAGCCCTGTTTCTATTTAAAGAAATTAAATAATCAAAAATCTGCATAAATGTATGTATGTTTCTCTCATTGTGATAAAACAACGGTACCTAGAGCCATCCAATTTTGAATAACGTACGTCTAGACCTGAATATAGGCACCTGGAAAGCCCAATTTGGAATTTGAAATTTGTTTTGTTATCGATTTCATATTTTGTAACACTTTAACGAATTTTTATTAACAAATTCAACGATTTCAAAGTCAGCAATGGCAACACTGTACGGTAAAAAAAAAAAAAAAAAAAAAAAATTACCTTCAGCGCGCGAGACTGTGTATCGGAAATTCTAAAAACATGCTCATTTTAATAATTTTGCGATACTGCTGTTGAATTGAATTTTATGGTTTAAGTGCGAAGAACGTGATATTTAATAAATAACTGTAACACACAAAAACGTTAAAAAAAAACAATGTAAAATCTGAAAGCTTTCAGATTCCTTTTTTCATATTCTTATCCTTAAGACACAATAACACGCCGAATAAATACTAATTCAGAAGTCAAACAACAAAAATCAGCGTTATATTTTTGAGAATATAACGCTGATTTTTGTTGTTTGACTTCTGAATTAGTATTCTTATCCTTTTCTAATTTTTATTTATTTATTTTTGTTCCTCTTTTCTGACGGCTTCCATAGCGCTCCGGCACTTCTAACTTTAGAAATTACGCTTATATAAAAAATATTAAGTATTGATAAAAATCCAGAATGCTTAATCTACCAAACAGTTTCGCTTATTTATGTGGGCCTGGTGGCGCAACGGTAGCGCGTCTGACTCCAGATCAGAAGGTTGCGTGTTCGAATCACGTCCGGGTCACGCACTTTTTCTTTTTCTCTTTTTGTAAGGAAAAACAGTAGGGAAGATTAATAATGTATTTTTATACATACATTGTGAGTTTACTTTCTAAATCTGACATTTCTATTTGTAGTCTCGCGGTTTAAAGCCCATTCTTAATTGTTTCAAGAAGATATCATTATTGTTTTTGATATTTCGTGTCTTTAAGACGAAAGAAATTAGTTAGAATCCCTTGATTCAAAATATGCTGAGTCAACCTTTATTTCGAAATATGTACAGATGGTTCTAAATTCGATAAATATTTCACTATATTTAATTGAACCAATGAAGCCGAAAACTCCAAATTTTTCTAAAGCAATGATTAACTATTTCATAATTTAGAAGTTAACATCTATTTCATAACAAAACACATGTTTACTTCTAAATCCTCTGTCACATGTATATAAAACTGCATATAAAAATATTTTTGTAGAAAATAAGGCGTACAAAAAGGAGCTCTTACTATTTTATTTGAATTTAAATCTACTTCAAAACTTTCGTCGAATTTCAAATAATAATTTTTACAGATAACATTTCTGGTATTCATTTTTGTTATTTGTTCTGAGGGACAGCACTGGCCATAAATATGGTTTCCAAGAACATTCGTGATGCGTGCAACACATTAAGAAAGATACAGTTGTATATCCATTGATAACAGGACAAATTTGTCTCAACTTTCATTCAAGTTTTAATGGAAAGTACTCAAAGAATAAAATCGGAGGATCGCATAACCCTTTCTTATTACCAACCTCTCGGATGTACTTTCAAACGCCTTCATGCAGCAAAAATACTAAACAAAAATGGGTAATAGAAATCTATAAAAATATCCAGTGTTAAAAATCTTCAGAATCATGGTCCAATTTTCTATATACTAAGTCGGAGATCTGCCGAATAGAATTTTAGATATGACTTACAGTAATGAGAAGAGATTCTGTACAGACTTGTGCAGAGATACTTAAAGACTCATAACCCCTGATCCTCTGACGAATCGAATAAGAGGACGCATGGAATTCGCTACGTGGTGTAATGATTGGCACATTCGGGAGGTCCCGGCAAGGGCATTACACATTTTTCACATCTCCCGCTTCTTCCACAACCCACCCCCAAAAATTCCTAATGTCTCCTCTACAGTGGCGCTTGAATTAATAGGTGGTGGATGATGATTCTTCACCACCAGGATTTAACGATTGGATCCCCTAACCCCAGTTGCCCTTTAAAAGGGGAAATTTATAAGGTTACAAATGAGAAGAATACGATCCGATCCACCTGGTCTAAAAATTTCCTTATTTTGTGCATGCCTGCGTGGTGTAATGGTTAGAACACTCGGCGCGTATTCGAGAGGTCCAGGTTCGAGTACCGGCGAAGAAATCCTAACGTCCCTATTAGAATCAACTAATAAAGTTCTACTAAAAAATAATCGGATGCAGCCCGATGAAAATCGGGCCATAACTCTAAAGAATTTAAACAATTTTTCTTTGATCTTATTTGAACAGATGTGAATTTCATCTAATAAAAAATTTTAATATCTTTTTTACTTTAAAAATATTTAAACAAAGATAAATGCATTTTAAATATTAGTTTTGTTTAACTAGAATTAAAAAAACATTTTTTCCTATTAAGTTTACATATACAGTAATTAAAAACATTTATTTCAGGGAATAAATTTTTATAATTAACAGCATAAATTTATTCTTTTAATTAATTTTATGACTTAGATTGATTTTACGTTTTTAGTGTAAGTTCATAAAAATATTTAATACTTCTAATTAGTCATCTCATGAATTAAATGCATTTTTATTTAAATCAATTGAATTAAAAAGTAAGAAAAATATTGAGATATGTATTTATTGCTTTAAAATCGCTTAGTTTTTTTACTTATTAACAGACTGAATTTGAATGTAAATATCTTACGCTTAACTGGCAACCTGTTGGGCATGAATGATAAAAGTATTTTATTTCAGGTAATGGCAACAAATTGCTTTTAAATATCCAAGACTGTTGATTAAAACTGAAAGGTACGTGGGGATTGGACAAAAATATGGAACTTCATGCTTGAACTGAAATGTTTATTCTAGCAAAAGCTATTGGTGGCGCTGATGTGTTTTCTCACTACACCACCTGTACAACATTAATATATTACAAGTGTTACTTGTTTTCGAGACAGAGTTCTGTGCAGTTGTGAATGCATCATGTTGAAGCTTAATGAATTCGAAAGTGGGCAAATTGTTGGAGTTTGTATCGTGGGTGCTTCCATAACTAAGGTAGCTGAAGTGTTTGGTGTTTCAAGAGGCACAGTACCTAAGATTTTTAACTCATACAGGAATACCAGAAAAACCGCATTCGCTAAACTACAGTGCAGACGGAAAAGTGTGTTGAGTGATCACGACAGACGATCATTCAAGAGGATGAGGACTATAGCAGCAAAAGTGACTAGTCATAAAACCTGGACTGTGGAGCAAAGGAAGACAGTCGTTTGGTTGGACGAGTCTCGCTTCACACTGTTTCCAACTTCTGGGCCAGTTTACATCTGACCAACGTTCCCCCAAGCATAAGACAGAAACCGTTTGCTGCCAAGAGTGAAATATGACAGGGGTTCGGTAGTGCTTTGAGCAGCCACATTGTAATTAGGATTTAAAAAGAGACCCTATTTAACCCTGTATTGTGGTATTCTATGGGACCCATTACTATTATGCAAGGTCACGTTATTGCCAAAGATTATATGATCATTTTGGCTGATTGCATACATCCCATGGTATAAATTTTGTTCCCCAATGGTAATATCGTGTTCCAAGATGATAGAGCTCCTGTTCATTCAGCTTGTATCGGCAAGAACTGTTTTTCTAAGCACGAGGGTGAACTTTCACATCAACCATGGCCACCACATATCAATATTGAGCCTTTGTGGGCTATTTTGGAGAGAAATCTGCCCGTGAACGCAATCCACTGCAATTATCGTTAACTGAACTTGCCAGTGTTTTGCCCAAAGAATGGTACAAGATTCCTTGGAAAATCATACAGGACCTCTATCCATCCTGAGAAAACTACAAGTTGTTTTAAGTTTCAGTGGTTTACCTACACCGTATTAGTAACAGCAATGTGCTTTTTTATTTTGGTGTTACATGTTCCGTCTTCTTTCGTGACTCATTTTTCGCAAGGAGATTAGAATAGATATTCTAGCCTCCTTGTTCTTTCCCCTGTATTGGGAGATAAAGTTTTGAAAAATGTCAGGCGCGGACTCGCAGACGAGAGATTGACAGCCATGCGCCTTTCGAATATTACTTTTTTCCCTATTCTTTCTTCTTACTTTTATTTTTCCTGCAATCTTAGATTTTTTATCCGGACACTTACTGTTTTTACCATATTTATTAAATTTTCTTGATAATTTTTTTTACACTTTTTTTTTTTTAATCTTGGGAGAATTTATTTCTAATGGAAGAATTTCAAATTATTTTCTCATTTGCAATGAATGATTAAAAGCGACTTTTTTTATATATTGATTGTTACTTCTGGCTCCTATTGCACATAAAATTTAACACATGTCCTATCACTTTCTGTTTTACAATTTTTTTTTTCTTTTTCGCTTTTTCATTTTGCAAGAGCAATATCTATTCCCAGAAATTTAACTTTCCCTTTCGCTTTTTAGTTTTACAAACGGAAGTTTTTATTTTTCATTGTATGTCCTTGCGTTCAAAAATAAACTCTTCCAAGTTTTTTTCTTTATACATTTTTTTATTTTATGTTTATCTTTTCTTTTTCCTTGTTTTATATATTTATCAATATTACATTTCCCTTTCTACAAAATTAAACTTGCACATAATTCCTTGTCTACAAAATTTTAAGTTCAAATTTTATGTGCATATTACTTCTCTAGACATTTTTATAGATAATATTTTCCGTAAATTAAAATCAATTTAAACCAATACATATAATATTTGTTTTATGCTATATATTGTTGAAATACTCAGCGGAAATAATATTACATTTCTTTCTTTTATTGTTACTAATCTAATTTCTTTTATTGTCTAAGTAATTGTAATTGTTTTATTGTATTCAAAGCTTCCTTTCCAATCAATACATCTATACAGATTGTTCTACTTTTTTTTAACACTACCGCAAACATCGCGGATTCTCTTTTACAACATTTTATAACACTATGAACATCATGGATGTTCTTTTACACATCTTACTATTATCCAAAGATTTCATAAAACTAAGTCTATGAAAAACATCACGAATTCTATTTTATTTTTATTCAAATGATTCATCAAACTATGAATGTATTTTATACATATATAAATATATATTTTCTATTTAAACTATCTATGAATATGGCCGTCTGTGACACTACAGGTGATACACAAGCATTCCTAATGTTTGGAAAAGAACTGAGGACTGTCGACGACATTGTTCACGATTTCAAAGCTGTGGTCAAAAATCCCCTTATCTTGTACGATTCGCAACTATTACAAAGGACATAAGAGAGCATATCGAAATAAAGCAAGATCAACGTAAAAAGCAATATGATAAAGTATGGATCAATTTACATACCGTTAGTAATGCAAAAAAACAAAATGACTTCAAAGTTTATACCAAACGGTCCATACTTGGTAATGACACAGAAATCACCTACTGCCTATGTCATTTCAAGCCTTCATAAACCATCAGAACCGTTAGGGATGTACCATACGTCTGCACAACACCTTTCAAAGACTCGTCCACTTCTACCATTCTTCCACTCAGGAAGAGAGGTAGACCACCAAAAGTTACTTTGCATTCCCAAAATAATCAAGAACTTGTGGTTCCAGACAGTGCTTCAAAGGTCCTCTTGCCCAGAAAAAAAAAAAAAAAAAAAGGCCAGAGACAATTTTACAAGAGGCTCCCAAATCCTCCAGTTCTGTCTCCTTGCCGGGACGTCGGCGGAACCAGAGGAGGAGTTTGTAACCAATCCTTTAACATAAACTGTTGGAGTAAGTGTGACAACAAGGGTGCCTCTGGTGAGAAGCCAGAGAAGGATTTTAGTAAAAGCCAAGTGTCTAACCTGATAGATTGTATCAGACTCTTGCTCTGTAATTTTCTTAAAGTTAAATTTAATGTCCGTGTGTAACTTAAACCTGTTAATAAATAATTATTACACTATACTGGACTCTTCTATTACCATATCTAAAACGATCCCCTCACAATATTAATTACCACTAAAATATAAAAACTTTAGAAATTTAAATCTAAAAAATTACCTATCATAATTAATCCTACAAAATTTCAGTTTTATGTGCTGTAGTAAAATGCTTATTTACACAAGAAAGAGTAAAACAAATATTAAATTTTTAATCTTTTAATAATAAAATCAGAATTTACATTAAATACATAAAATGTACATATATTACAATTATATATATATATATATATATATCATATAATATAAAAATCTTAACCAATTCCCTTATTTATGTAACATATAAGAGAGATTTGATCGAAAAAAACAACTCTTACAAAATACAAAAGAAAACACTGAGTAAGTATTCTGGCCTGTAAAATTAAATGTCAGATAGGAAAACAACCAATGTTCCAAGATTCTTTAAGGGAAAAAAACAGGAAAATTGTGATTTTTTTTATGTAACAATATTATCAGAAATGAATACATATGTATGAAACATAATACATTAAGTTCACAAATGTGGTTCAGTGTAAGGTTATCAAAATGCCATTTTCATAACCTTACACTGAAGCAAAAACATTAAAAATTAGACTCCCGCCAAAAAATTAAGAAATAATCATAATTCACATAACATATACTCATCCCAAATACAATGACAAATTGTTTAAAAATCAAATTCAATTGACCTAAGAAAATGTTTTAAAAATCAAATTCCATTTATTTCTGTTAAATCAAAGAATACGTTTAAAACTCACATGAGAATTTTTTCCTAAATAAAGCTGAGATTAAATGACCATAGCCATATTTTATCTGTTCGAAATGAACATTACTGACTGAAGAAAATATTTCCTTAAGTTAAAAATATTTAAACTATTACTCTATATTGAAACTGAATTTAGCAACTTCATATTTTGGAGCATTTTATAATATTTTTATATTTTTGAGAGAGAAATGGACAACTTTTATTGACAAAGAACTTTTTATATTTCTGTATGATTATATCTCCAAATTATATTTATATGACACAATGATTAAAATTCAAAGTCACTTCATCCACCACTAGGAAAATTGATTGTAATATTAGAACACAATTAGTATGCGAGGACCCTGTATCAGATACCTATATCACTTCAATTCTTTGCATTCTTCAGTCAATCAAATGGAAGGAAATTGATGTCTATTATTTTATTTGACATGCACGTACAGAATACACTGCACTTTTATCAAAACATTATCTTGATACAAGTTAGTCCAATTTCTAAAATGAAATTTTGATGTTTCTTTTCTTCAAACATTGTGCAATTTCCATTCAGTTCAGTTTAATACGGCATACATTAAATCATACACTAGTTATTAAAATTATTGATGAAATCTGAATACATTATGAGGGTCTATCAAGAAATCATAAAAAAAGAATGAAAACATGGAACATTGTTAGTCATATACCCTGTGATGTGTCAAATGGAAAACAGAAATTATGCCTTTAAAAAAATAGCTCTAATTTTAATATTGCTTTTAAGAACGGAAACGCCTCTTCCTTATTGTGTACATCAACCACTGCACAATGAAAGGCCAAGCTAGTATAATAACTGCAAGTTTTGGAGAAATACCCAGGAATGTCCAAGAAGACTGTTTTCCAGTAGAAACCTGCAAGTTAAAACATTTCAGTTAGCAATCTCTTGAAATGCTTCCTGAAATAAAAATGCATAAACAGTAAAAATATTTCAGCACAATACAAAAGAATTAAATTATTTATAAATAATTTGGGTACATGTAATTTAATATATCATGGTCATCCAAACTTTGTGCCAATTAAAGCTACAAGCTGGAATTTTATGAGTACAAATGTGTAAAGTTCTTGCTCTGTACTCATGAAAAATGTTCCAGTGTTTCTTATGGGAAAATGTTCCAACAAATTTTACACTTTTAATATGGTGTGGAGAGCACTAGTTCTAGTCACCCACATTTCTGATTATACTTGTCAGGTGCTTTTAACAGGAAGTATGCTGAATATAAATTTAATGTTTTCTAAAATTAGAATAATCAGAATATTTTTGAAATTATTTAAACATTAAAACCACAAACAATTTGTTTGATAAAACCTGCTAAACTTTTTCACCTTTTTCACAACAGAGTTGTTTACAGCATTGCAGCCCCCCCCCCCAAAAAAAAAAAAACTTTCAGTTTTGGATAAATTTGTATAAACAAATTTTTGTTTTATCACAATTATATAGAAGCCATAACAGTTCGATTTCACTTCATATACACTTGTGCAGATAATCATGATTGCCTATGATGTTGAATGTTGCACATTTGATTTTTTAAATGAGGCTTCATAAATTACTTAGCAAAAACTTTTCAGAAAATCTAAATCTTGCACTAAATTTGCTGTCTTTATTTGCTTGGCATAACATGTAGCTGCTTAAAGTATTCTATATATCACATTCTCTAAAATCAGCTATACTTTAAACTCTTCCATGACTGACATTCCAATATTTGCATCACTTCCACACATTTTTTATTATTCAATACAAGTAATCATAATTGCAACTCAACAAGACCCTATTATTAAAATTTGAATTCCAAATAAATTACATATACTGAAAGACTGCTAATTGCTTTTAAAATGTATTCAGCACAAATTAACATGGATACTAAATACAGATTATAATAATTTATTTAATCATACAAATACCTTTAAAATAGAGCTGTCAGCCTTTCGCTGAGTGAGAAGTGCTTCTAGTGAATCTAAACGTACTACTACTTGTTCCATAATGTGCTGCAAGCGAAGCACTGCCAGCGCTAACTGTTCATTGACATCAGCTGTAAGTTCTGGATTTAAATTGCCTCCACTTCTTCGACTACCTCCTGCACCACCACTGGTGCTGTTATTTGAGCCATAGGGTAACGGATTATCTGAGCCTACGAATAAAATGTACAAAAAATCATTTTGAGAAGGTTATGAGAATCAATAAGCAAAATTACAAAAGAGAGGGAAGAAAAAAGAAAATAAATGAAATTAAAAGAAACAATTACCAACATGAAATTTTCCAGATTATTTCCCCCCCCCCCAAACAAATTCATGGAAATTTGCTATTAGTCTCAATTATCATTTTTTTTGTCTGCATCACTTTAAATAAAAAGACATCCATGTTACTGACATGCAATATTGTCAAAGAAAGAGTAACATATATAAAAAAGTTGTGGCCACAGAAATAAAAGGATGTTGCCCACCAAATGTTATTGCCAAGCATGGCAATATTTAATTCTCTAATAGAGAATTTTAAAGATTTTCTGTTTTACTGCTGTTGAATTTTATGCCATGCAAGAGTGAAGAAAATGATGTTAAGACAAAACGCTAATATTAAATAGAGTAATATTATTAAAACTGAACATTGATATTATGAATTCAGGAAAGATTGAAAATACATTAACAGTAACATTTAATACTGTATCGAGTATTCTAGATATACGCTGCTTTGTGATTTTGCTGTTGAGCTTTATGGTATGGTGCAAAGTCTGAAGAATGTGATGCTTAATACTAAAAATATGCAGGTCATCTTGTTAAGAAAAGTGATTATTGACACAATATGCTGAGAAAAAACAGAAAAATGTATGGCAACACTAAACACTCTATCAGGAATTCTAAAAATATGATGTTTTTGGAATTTTTAAGAATTTATTGCCAGTTTTGTGGCATAAGTATGAAGAAAACTATATTAGTATAGTTTAAAAAGACAATAACTCTATCATCAAAGGTAAGTCCAAGAGCAATTAAAAAAAAACTGTGAACTCTACAAGAGCATAAAAAAACTTAACAAACCCTCTGGTGGAATGATAAAATCAGAAAACTTTCCCCCTAAAGATTAAATTAAATGATTCATTCTGTAGCATTCAAGTTAAAAAACTTAACTAAAATCACAGAAACCCTATTAGATAGCACAATATTTTACATTTTATGAGAATAGCAATCTAATTAGCTACAACCCTCCCCCTTCTCCAAAAAATACACACCCATCCTACAGAAGGAAAAACACACAAAGTTTGGTTTCTTATATTACTGAAATTTTTAAAATTAAAATTACTAAAAAAAATCTGAAGGGTTTTAGATTTTAAATTACCGGTTAAATTACCCTTCATTCAACTCAAAATAAACGAACAGATGGTCCAAAAAAAAAAAAAAAAAAAAAAAAAAAGGAAAGGCTTTAGATTTTAAATTACATTCAAAGGAGCTTTTTTTAATGTTTTGTATGTTACCTTTATTTATTAAGTATCATGTTCTTTGCACTTAAACCATAAAATTCAGTTCAACAGCAATGTCGCAAAATAATTTTAAAATGAGCATATCTTTAGAATTTCCGACACACAGTTCTGCATGCTGGAGATAAAAAATCCCCCCCATAGAGTTTTGCCATTGCTTGCTTTTAAATTGTTGAGTTTATTAAAAAAAATTTATTAAAGTTTTAGAAAATATGAAATCGATAATAAAACAAATTCCAAATTTCAAATTTGGGCTTTCAGATGCCCATTTTCGCAGCAGGATTAGGTCATTCAAAATTGGATGGCTCTAGGTACCATTGTTTTATCACAATGCGAGAAACATACATACATTTATGCAGATTTTTCATTATTTAATTTCTTCAAATATAATATAGGGCGATAGTATTTGGTGGCAATGGTTTGAAAAGTGATACAGACTTTTAAAGTTTTCAATGCAAAATAAAAACAATAGTCCTTCAGGGACAAAGCCCCTCTGGACTAAAAATTTGATAATTTAAAACTTTTTTTGTAACTGTATGCATACGTCTATCATTAAAAATTACAAAAACAAAAATCGGGTAAGGATTTTTGTGGATACAGTGCATATTTATACAATAAATTTCTCTCATGCACTATTTTCATTTTGTTTGACACATTTAAAATTTAAGCTTATTTTATTCAGAAAAGTTCAGTAATTTTTTCAGGTACCTCCCACAAGAGTCTCATGATTAATCATATTCGATTTCAGGGTTGCAGAAATGCACCCCTGTATGCAAAAAAATGACAACAGAAAAACACACATACTTCTTCCCTGTCGAGATGATCTGCTTCCCCTGCTGCTAGACGGAATTCCAACAGCTGAGTTACCATCCCTTCCTCCGCTTGGCTGCTCTCCACCACCTCGGACATAACTGACATTTGATCCTTTGATGTCTGCTACAGGGTTCTTAGCAACAACATTTCCGAGAGATACAGATGTTTCTACAGAATCATTCTAGGGAGAAATTAGGTAATGATAAGTCATGAAATCATTCAACAAATTAATCAGAATTTATTTATAATACACAAAGCTATTATACCAGATTTTATTTTTACATAACAGAAAATCCCCTAAAACTACTTGCAGAAATCAGTTCACTGCATTAAAAAAAAAATAGAAAAGAAAGAATATATTAGAACTCTGATTATCTGGATCACTTTTTCTTTCTTCGGGCTGATAAAAATTAAGCTTGCTGTTAGTTTACATGTGCCTTTTTAATATCTTCCATTGAATTACATGACACAAAATGATGAAATAGTACAGTCAAAAGTCGTTAATCCGGACTCGTCGGGACTTCGGCGATTCCGGATTATCGATCATCAGTTTAAATCTCGTAAGATGGCATGCAGAAATTCTAAAATAAAAAATATGAAACCGCAATTTATGAAATAAAGAACAATTATGATCTAAAAAAAAGCTTAATATTTATTTGTTTACTTTATTAAACATTTCTCTCAATGTAAGTTGTTTAAGTTGCTTCATTTTATGTGATAATACTTTCTCTTTAATTCTATAAAAAGACATAATTTCTTTTTCAGTTACAAAGTTCCACTGTTCAAGTCCCGTTAATTGCTGTGCCGAGAATACCGACTAACTTGTCAACCAAAATTTTTTCATTTTCACTAACCTCTCTGTCACATTCTTCATGTCTTTATCCATTTTTTGCAGCAATTCCATTTTTTGTTTGTTGGACATCGAAACATACTTTCGTTTTGTAGATCCTTTGGAAGTTCCAGCATCGGAAATTCTATTTGACATAATCGAAAGTTCAAGTTTACTTTTATAAAATTGCTCTTACAGTCTGCAAAAAATAATAAGCAGGATCCAATTCGAAGATTAAGGAACAACTCAATCATTAACATTAACTGAAATAGATAATTAGATAATTTTAGCTTACACCATCCGTTATACATTAAACGCGCAGGCGAAAACATATTCTGCACTTGCGCACACGCATATGCGCAGTAGTCAACGTCTTACGCACACGCGTAAAACGCCTGTGCGCATGTGCCAACGCGGCGCATGCGCAGAAAGTTTTTAGCATTGAGGTCCGGATTATGGGTGTCCGAATTAACAACTTTTGACTGTACAATATATGCTTTTTAAGAAGGTGTGAATTGTGGAATGCAAAACCTATTTACTTACTTATAATAATAAATTTGTACACACGTTCACCTAATTTAATTCAATAAAATGACATAGCATACCAATAACACATCACCACATATTCGGTATGTACCGTATCTAAAAATATCCTTAGCCAGCATTTAATTTTTGTAACTTTCGGTTTTAGATATACAGTCAAAAGTCGTTAATCCGGACTCGTCGGGACTTCAGCGATTCTGGATTATAGATCATCAGTTTAAATCTGGTAAGATGGCATGCAGAAATTACAAAATTAAAAATATGAAACCTTAATTTATGAAATAAAGAACAATTATGATCTAAAGGGTATCAAAATTTACAAAAAGAAAAAGCTTAATATTTATTTGTTTACTTTATTAAACATTTCTTTCAATGTAAGTTGTTTAAGTTGCTTCGTTTCCTGTGATAATACTTTCTCTTTAATTCTATTAAACAGACATAATTTCTTGTTTAGTTACAAAGTTCGGCTGTTCAAATCCTATAATTGCTTTAAATCATATCAAAGACGGAGTACATAGAGATGAAATACTACCATTACATAAGCCAAATAAAATAAAAACATCTGCCATGAAGATAAGGATAGTGTTGACAGATCAACTTCCAATTCATCCCCCCCACCGCAGAGCAGCGTGAAATTGATAAACAGATTTTGGAACATACTTTCGCTCTTTGTAGATCCTTTACATATTAGTAAATATATATCGGAAATTCTATTTGACATAATCGAAAGTTAAAGCTTACTTTTATAAAATTGCTCTAACAGTCTGCAAAAAATAATAAGCCAGATCCAATTTGAAGATTAAGGAACAACGCAATCTGCAACATTAACTGAATTAGATAATTTTAGCTTAGCTTATACCGTCCATTATACATTATACGTGCATGCGTAAACGTATTATGCGCATGCGCACATGCATGTTCGCAGCCGTAAAGGTCTTACACACACGCGTAAACACCTATACGCATGCGTGTAGCTTTAAGGTCCGGATAATGGGTGTCCGAATTAACGACTTTTGACTATATAAACTTTAAATGATAAAATTGTTTCAAAGATTGATGTATTTACATTTTGGGCTCTTTTTTTATTAAAAAATTTATTTCATAAACACTACAAAATTTAACTTTTTATACAGTTTTTGGTTCCTACATAATTAGTACTTAGTATAAAACAACACCACCAACAAAAAAGCTCGATTCCTGTATGAAAAAAACTGAATGAGATATTTAATTTCAAAATTTGGGATAATAATTCATGGTAGATTTTTAATACTTAAATGCCCTTTAATTAATTTATGCAAGTGTGATTTACTAGAGTGTAACATTTTTTAAGACACAATAACATGCCAAACAAATACTAATTCAGAAGTCAAATAACAAAAATGTTTTAGTTCTGGTTTCATCAACAGATGGCTCCACTAGCTTATCTCCTGTCCAGGCTTTCTTATCATTTTATCCTATCTTGTTCATTTACGCTTTTGCAGTTGAGGATGGTGGTTCGGTAAAACCATAGAAACTAGTTCTGTGAAAATTTGAAAATGCTAATTTTTGTTGTTTGACTTCTGAATTAGTATTCTTTAATTTATAATTTTGTAACAACTGTTATGCCATAATAATTTTCATACAAGTAATTTATTCAAGCACTAAAAATATGCTATTAACATTCTTCTGAAGTTTTAATACTTTAGAATCACAATTTAATAATCATATAAAAAATTCAATCAACTAGAAATATTTTTTATTTATGGAAATAATACAGTTAAAAGTCGTTAATCCGGAATGATCTATAATCCGGACCTCAAAGCTACAAACTTTCTTCGCATGCGTCAACGTATAATGCGTTCCCGCGTGCACATATGCATTCACGCATGCGCATAATACCTTTACACATGCGCATTATATGTTTATGCATGCATGTACAGACGGTATACGCTAAACTAAAATTATCTAATTCATTTCATGTTGCAGATTGCGTTGTTCCTTAATCTTCGAATTGGATCCGGTTTATTATTTTTTGCAGACTGTTAGAGCAATTTTATAAAAGTAAGCTTGAACTTTTGATTATGTCAAATAGAATTTCCGATGCTGGATACTGACAAAGGATCTACAAAGCGAAAGCATATTTCGATGTCCATCAAACAAAAAGTGGAATTGCTGCAAAAAATGGATAAAGGCATATCCTTTGTTTCTCTAACCATTCTGAAATCTGTTTATCAATTTCACGCTGTTCTGCGGAGGAGGGGAATGTCGCAGTGAGCAATGAACTAGAAGTTGATATGTTAGCACTATCTTTATCTTTAGGGCAGATGTTTTTATTTTATTCAGCTTATAGTTCATTACTAAATGTAGTATTTCATCTTGATGTACTCTGTCTTTAATATGATTTAAATCAAATTCATTATAAATATCACGAATACACATCAACTAGTTTTCTGGTTGCAATTTTCTAGTTTCGACTATGCATAATGTATGCTTTACGCATGTGCGCGTTGAAAGAAATGTTTAAGAAAGTAAACAAATAAATATTAAGCTTTTTTTTGTAAATTTTTAAACCCTTTAGATCATAATTGTTCTTTATTTCATAAATTACGGTTTCATATTTTTAATTTTATAATTTCTGCATGCCATCTTACCAGATTTAAACTGATGATCTATAGTGCGGAAAAATCAATAATCCGGAATCGCCGAAGTCCTGATGAGTCCGGATTAAAGACTTTTGATTGTACTTTGAATTGGCTACATGTCAACACTGAAGCCTGTCATTGTTTTTGTTAATAACACCCCCTTTTTTGGGGAATGAGGAGAAAAATTCTATTCATGACCATTTACACCGAGATGCTTATAACTTAATCTATTAGCATCAAAGCCTTTTCTTACGCTCATATTTTTAGTTATGCATGCATGGAAACATTTGATTTTTAACTTGCATATGGCCTCTAAATATGATTTTCAACTTTAAAATGAAATATCTCTGTCAATTTTCTCATTTTTCATAATTACAAAATTTTTCTATACATAAGTTATGGAACTATAGAAAACATAAAAAGTCAGATTTCTCAATTTATTTTTTTAAATTAAAAATTCCAAAACATGAATATTTGTATATAAAATTTCTATAATTAACAGTACACATCTGCAAACAACAGTTGTGGAAATAAAAGCCAAGTGAAGACTGGGGGAGAAGACTCGTACATATTATTTGGCATATACATAGTTTAACAAACCTGCTGTTCTTAGAAAGAAACTTCCAAGAAACTCTTAAGTTTTTTTAATATATTCTTCTTTTCTAAACACACACTAAACAGTTTTGATGATGTCACTGTTGTTGTTTTAGAATAAGTCGCATACCTATAGCTATTAGCTTTTTGGTACCTATTGCACTGTTTCTTGCGCAAGATTTTTTTATTTGATGTGAAGACTAAAATCTTTTTAGCTATATAAATATTTTTGAAATAAAACAAAAAAGGTGAAAAAAATAAAATTTGCTCACTTGTATTACAATAAATTAATTTACATGAAGAAAAAAAAAAAGTACAACCCAATTAGCCCAAAATTTTTCTAAATAACTAGATACCTACACTCCCTCTTAATCCATATAATTGATGTTTAAATTGTACACCATTTTGAGGTAAAATGATAATGATTTTTTATGATGACTCCTACAAAAATATTGTACATCATTTTGAGTAAATCATATGAAATTCTTTAACTAAGCTTTTATTTATAACAATAATGTTCAATTAAATTCTAATTCATTAAATCTTACATTAAAACATTAAATACATGATCAGAACTAACATACATAAAGAGAGTACAGAAAGGAATTCCACATAAATCAATGCTGCCTCATTATAAAAGAAATAGATTTTGCCCAGTATTTCTGCTATTGAAATTATTTTCAATTTTCCATTCACCATCAACTTAATGTTATTTTTCAACATGCAGTAAGAGAGTACAGAAAGGAATTTCACACAAATTAAAGCTGCTTCATTATAAATGACACAGATTTTGTCCAATATTTCTACAGACGTTACCCTAACAATTGAAATTACTTTCAATTCCACTTTCATGATCAACTTATGTTATTTTTCTACACGCTGTTAACTTAGCAGACTAAATTAAGATTTCAACGAGGAGAGTGAGAATTTCTGTTGATTTTATAGAACGCACATAGAAAACCTTAAAATTACACTAAGTTTTATTAATTTAATTAATTTTATTTGGGAATTTCTAGTACATTATATGAACAAAGGCAAAATTTATTCTAAAAATTTGCCATCAAGCATTTTTTAAATATTTTGTATGCCAATCTATGCTCCTTTTACTCCAAATTTATTCCATAAAACATTTTGTAAAAAAACTTCGTATGCCAAAAATATGGCGCAGAGCAATAGCGCTTCTCATGTTTTGTATCGAGAATGCGAAGACGCTGCTGTTGTTTAGTATACTTTATGCAATTATTGAGAGCAGTTGTAGTGATATCAGCAGCAGTTGCTTTATAGGAATTGGAAATTGTTTTCATTTTTTACCAAGTGTTATACCGATAATTACGAAATAACGCCACGTCAAGTTTTGATGCATTTGAAAGTGACTATGTTATGAGAAGTGATAATGAAGAGTATAGTAATGACCTTGAAAGTGATAGTGGAAGTGACATCATCATTCGTTCTAAGAGATTAAGAGTTATTAGTGATAGCAGTGATGAGGATGAAGTAACTGCAAGTACCTCCGATGACGATATTATTGATGAGTTTTTCCTGTGGATACAATTTTTCGAAAGAATCGAATACTTTTTCTGAAGTACCTGGACCAAAGCATGCCCCTCCTCCTGATGCAAAACCAATTGAATATTTCAATAATTTTTTTCAATTTTCAATAATTTTTCTTTCAAGTATACTAACCAACAGCAGCGTTTTCGCATTCTCAATACAAAACAAGAGAAGCGCTATCGCGCTGTACCGTATTTTTGGCATACGACAAGTGAAGCGCGGGCCGGACTCAAATAGTTAATATAGTGTACAAACAACTCAAAAAATTGCAACTTGGACAGCAAGTGAAACATCAAAGACTTTTTTCAGTTACATAACATGAAAATATTACTATGGAATATTAAAAATATATTTCTTGTTCACCTATTCAGTTATTATATTGTATATAAAATCTATTGCATGAAATAAAATATTTATATGTACTAAGTAATTAAAAAGAATGTGTTTTCTTCTCAAACAAATAACAACGGGGAATCATCAAACAAACAATTTCCTCAGAAATCCTCTTAGTGGTCTTTTGCTAATCTTAATAGCTAGTCACATTTTTTACTGTCCCCCCCCCATTTTTGCTCCCTAATAGATGACCAAGCTATAGCAATTTCTATTTGGCGTATCACTGTATTTTACTCCAGAAAACCACTTGGACAGTTGTGATTTACTAAAGAGTCATTTTTAGAAATTTGCTGAAGCATAACAATACTCTGCTGCAGTTCTCCTCAACAAAATTTCACACTCAATCTATGTCTAAATCTCACACTAAAAAAGTCCCTGGATATCATCAGCAGGAACACAAAACAAATCAGCATTTAGGTCAAACTGCTGAAAAAGCTCAAGTTGATACACTTAACAGACTGGTTATAGGAAATCTTAAGCTAACAAAGCACAGCCAACAAGGCATAAACAGTAATTACAAAATCTTCATAAGTGGTTATTTTTAGATACTCTTACATATGACAAATAGGAAATAGATGAAAACCCTAAATGTAATGGACACATATTATGATTATGTAATTTACATTATACAGATGATAACAATGACTGCTAATGATAAAAAGTGACAAGAAATTGAGAATTTATTTTTAATAAATTTAAATGTGATGTTCTCAATTTCAAATAAATTTATGAAACTTAGAATATTATGTTAAAATTGGGAAAAATTCCATTAGAAATATTTAAAAAAATACAGAATACCTCATTAACTCTTTCAAGAGTGTCAGAAAATTCTTCACTATCACTTTCATTACTTCCATTCATATTGTGACCGTTCACAGAAGATAAAATCATATCTAGAAATAAATCATTTAAACATAAAGTTAGTGCATTTTCATGCTGTTCCTGAAAACATCAATTTGTAAAACTACTTAATTCTAAGCCTACTTAAACATTGGTAGCATGTCATTCTCAGAAAATAATTTTCCATTATTGTTATATAATAATTTTAAAAAAAAGTAATTCAAAAGTTGTTTTTATAGGTGATGTGTAAAGTTGCATCACAAATATAACTAACACTTAAAATTAGTTATGCTTTGAATTTTTCATAATTTAAGGAATATTGCACTTATTGGTGGGGGTTACTGGGATATAATTAAGCAAACTTGTCCAACTCAAAAGACATTGTGGAGCATTTTGGAAATGCATTTTATTATTATTATTTATTATTTGGGCTGCACTGTATATAAATATATATAATTTTTAGGTAAAAATTTAAAATGGAATAAATTGTTATTATTCCTAAAATAACAATATCATAGTTAAACATTTATTATTTTATAATTATAACAATTATAATCAATAACATAATCAAATACTGTAATCAGTGTGATATACGATTCTCTCACTTAGTTTTTAAAAATCGATCTCAGTACTGGTGTTTGCACATCATAACTGATGTTGCAGGTTTTTGTCCATTACAGATGACCATGATTTATGTTTCATGAGTTTAATTAAAAAAAACATTCAGACATAAGTTGATCTGCCACAAGCCACGAAGTTTTACCTGGTGAACTGCATGTGGCCTGCAGGTTGGCAATCCCTTGTGTAAAGCTTATGAGCTATCTCCCTAATTAGAATGGAAACCTTCATGGAAGATTCTGTAACAGAAACTTGCTCATATTCCTATTACAGATTGGGAGTCACAAACCATGCAGACAACTCCTTTGCTTGGGATTCAAGATGAATTACATGAATTCAACAATCTTAACAACTCAGACACTGTGGGGCATTGTACTGATTGAAACAACAGTTATCTCAAGGTGTTATGGCTGGATGACATCTGCGTGTAATATGGATGATGGAGAAGTTCTCAACTGAATTCATTGATTTTTATTGCATGTTTAATGAAAAATGAGGCTATGTGCTATCATTAAGCAGCAGACTCTTTTCACTGGCTGCTGTAAGCAGTATTATTGTAGGTTCTGAATGCAAATATATTTGAGCACTTTAGGCATCAATGCTTACAGCTTGAACAGATTTGGCAAACTCATTATGATATACTCTTCTGCATCCCATCAAGTGCATAGTAAAGTTGCTTCCCATAAATATAATGGCTTTACTGTCTTCACTTTTTAAATGGGAAAATATAATCAGTTGCAATTTGTGCAACTGATTCAGAAATAGGTCATTATGGCATCTAAAACATATAAAGAATAAATGACAATGCTTTGCACTTTCACTCATTAGGTTATTTACCATTTATAAACTATCAAACACAAAACTGGGAATTTTATTTAATACAATTACAACACTCCCTTAAATGACCATAAGCTATATGTTATGTTAAATGTGAAATTTCTCACATGTATTTTTCAACAAAAATTGATACATTTTTATCAGCATTTGTAAAAATTCCTTCATTGCTCTTTCCTTTTTTTTTTCATTCTGATATCTCAGTTCATGCAAGAAGTCATTCATGTGCTTTGGGACTTTGAAAAAAGTGAATGAATGAAGCAGAGTAGCATGTTATCTAGATCCGTGTTTCTCAACTGCTGGTCCGTGGACTGCCCCCGGTCCATGAAATATCAAGCTATCTGTCCAAAATCTAAAGTGTCTTCGGTCGACAACCGATATTACAACAGCACCTACATTACAATAACAATAGTTTACTAGTTTAGAAAATAATATGATCGACACTAAAAAATATAACAAATTGGCAACTATGCACCTAATTGCCTTTCATAAATTGCAGTGCCATACACTTAGTACAGCAGTTAGTGTGCCCCTGTCTGCCTTGAGTATCACTGATTACTTGAACACTGAACATCTATCGTAGTGTTTAAGGCATCTTAGGTTTCGCTTTTTATCTTGCTTACATTCTTCTGCACGCTTGGACAACTGAAAACTATTTATCAGCATTTTGGGGTCTTAATTAGACACAGCAATTACCTAGTTAATTACTGCTAGACACCTATTTAAGAAAAATAAACTCTTTTAATAAATCAAAATATATACATAGCATTAGGATAACATAAATCTCAGCAATGAATACAGTGTGTACGTGCACTCGTAAAAACAGAAGGCAAAAGCTCTCTTTTTGCAGTCACGCAGAGAAGAGGTTCTTATTGCGCATGCATGAGGAGAACTTGAGGCTCTGAAGAAATGTGAGGGAAAGGTAGCCCCACAGTGCAAGTTTTTAATAACTTCTGACTTTAATACTGTGCTATAACTTCTATTTCTGTAACTTTAGGTAGATTAAAAATCAATAACCAGAATGAGTAAGAAGGAAACGAAAGGCACATTACTAAATTTCGTGCAAAGAAAGGATTCTCCAAAACCAGGTACGTCGCCTGCCCCTTTTAATACCGATGAAGGTGAATATAATCCACAATCTGCCAAAAAAAGAGAAAGGCTTTGTAAGGCACTATATCGTATACTATTTGAAATATGGTTCTGTCCTTTGGCCACAATCAGAAGAAAATTGTCTAAAACCTGAATGTTTTGTTTGTAGAGATGTTCTTTTCAACAAAAAAATGAAATCTTCGAAGCTTTCGTGGCATTTACAAATGAATCACCCATCACCCACAACTTGAAAGCAAACCCCTGGACTTTTTCCAGAGAAAAGGCTTAGAGATGAATATTCAAAAAGATGCTTTTAAAAATGTTTCTCGGTTGATAAATCATTTTTAAAAGCATTGTATTTAGTTGCTCCGCATATTGCCAAATCTAAGAAACCATACTCGGTTGCAGAAGAACTTGTCAAACCTTGTTTGATAGAGGTGCGTTGTGAAGTGTTGGGCCAATCTGCTGCAGATAAAATGAAAACTCTGCCTCTATCAATGATACGATACTATTGGAAGAAGAATATGTGAGTTATCATATCATACGACATAGAAAGTCAAAGATATTCGTAAATCAAAATGGTTTGATGACCAAATAGATGAGAAAATTGACGTCTCAAATAACGCCATATTATTATGTTATGTTCATTGGAGACTATGCAATCAATGAATGATATTAGAGAATTGATGTTCTGTATCAAACTACCATTCCAAACAACCAGTGACAACCAGTGCTGAAATACTTAAGGCAGTTAACAATTAAATTGAAAGTAACTCCACTGACTGGAAAAAATGCATCGGTTTGTGTACTGATGGCGCTGCTGCTATGACTGGAAGACATACAGGTATTGTGAAGAGAATAACAAACGTAGCTTCAGAAGAATTAGTAGTCACTCGCTGCATTATTCATCGTGAACATTTAGCCGCAAAGAAATTGTTCCCACAACTGAATGACATTCTTCTGGAATTGGAAAAAATTATGAATTTTATCAGAAGTAACGTCCTTAATTCTAGATTGTTTACAACTTTATGTCAGGAAATGGAATCGGATCATGTACAATCATTGTTGCACGCCGAAATATGCTTGCTATCCAAGGGAAAAGTCCTTAACAGGTAGTATGAGTTGAGAAATGAGGTACAATTGTTTTTAAATCAGAAGGGATCATTATGAGCAGACATTTTCAGAACTACGAATGGGTAGCCTTGCTTTCATATCAGATGCATTTTCACTGATAAATGAACTAAATTTAAGCCTTCAAGGTAAAAATAATACCGTTTTCAACTTTTACAATAAGATTGATGCTTTCAAGAAGAAATTGAAACTCTGGTACAAAAGTGCGGAAGAAAACACTATTGATATGTTTGCTTCTTTCAATCTTATTACAGTCGAGTAAGCAGAACTTATTGAACTATCATCAGATATAAGACTTAAATTACAATTCAATTCAGTAAATATATATCAGTTCTGGATAAAACTGCAACAGAATACCCCAATCTTCATGCAAAGGCGGTGAAGATTTTATTGCCTTTTTCCTGAACTTATTTGTGTGAAGTTACATTTTCGGCTATGACTGTTATTAAGACAAACATCGAAATAAACTTGCTGTTGGGCCTGCTTTACGCATTGCTGTAACTGGTTTAATGCTTAGGATTGACACTTTAGTCAGTATAACAGAGACCAACAGCAATCTCATTGATTTTAGTTTTAATTTCCTTTAATTTGGTAAATTATTTTTTGCTTATTTTGTATCACCCTACACTGTTTACATATAAATTCCTTGTTGTTTTTGTTAATATATTAATTAGAAAAATAAATATATCATTCATATTGGAATTTTCTTGGGAGTTTTATTCTCGACGCAATATTTTAAGTAAGTTGAATGTAAATTATAACAAATAAGATGCTTTAAAAATTATTTTTGTCTTCATGATTTATTTATGTGAAAACATTGAGCCAATGGATCGAATTATTAAACTTACCGGTCTGTGAGAATGTACCGAAATATTTTAATGGTCTTTGGAGTAAATCCAATTGAGAAACACTGATCTAGATCACACCTTACGGGACTCTGATTGCATATAAAATACATATTTAAAACCCGCAACATTGCAACTCATGCTACCTGTTATGCCATTAGTAAGCTAAATAATGAAAACCAATAAAATGACTTAATTAAACAAATTACACAAAACTCTAAATTTTCAAATTCTGGGTCACTAATGACTGTGCAGATCTAATATTCTAACTAAACACTAATATTCTGAAATTAATTTAACAACATAATATTGAAGGTTGAAATATATTTTGGATAAACATAGTTTATAAAATAAAATAAGTTGATAAATTTTCAAATTTCTAAAAAACTTATTCTCATATATCTACAATATTCACTTATTCTCATACATTTACAGTTAAGAGGTCTAAGCCAAAATTCTTTAATTAGTTGTGTTGTTAAATATTTTACTAATTACCTAGCCATGTACTAAGATTAATAAGTTGTCAAATCAACCCATCATTCTCAGCTGCACAAGTGCAAATGAGGATGAGGGGCTCAGTAAAACCATCGAAACTAGTTCTGTGAAAATGTGAAAACATAATGCTGATTTTTGTTGTTTGACTTCTGGATTAATGCTTGTTCGGCGTGTTATTTTTTCTTAATTAATTATCTATCTTTATTATGTGCATTCTAACCTACAGCTGATTAAAACTAAAGTTTCTCACTTGACAGTAAAAATATTTTGACATAATATTCTTAACAGAGTAACTTATATACTTAACAAAAATATAATTCCTTATGCTAACAAAAAAACCGATCACCAAATATTTTACACTGTGTTTTACATTATCAATGGCATTGTATGTTTACTTGCTGTTTAATTCACTCTACGGTTAAATTAACTTTAATTTAATTGCTGTTTAATTCACTGAAAACCAATATCAAATTACAAGAATCCTTCCTTTTTGAGAATCATGATAAAATTAATTTCATGCTATTTATTTATAATACAATGTAAAAAAGAATTTTTTGGTCATATTCATATACTAGCAAATGTGTGCTAAAATACAATACTGGTAGCAAAAATGACAGCTAAAACTTTTATGATTATAATCAAGGAAAAAGCATTTCAAATGTATACAGATATCACAAACCTTCAGATGAATCATCATCATATTCTTTTTTGAAGCCTTTTAACGGTTTTCCGCTATTCAATGACCTCTCTGCAATTTCTATAAACAACAAACATGCTAGATTTTGAAATATTTTATAAAATGCATTATAAAATTACTATTTTCATTATTAGATTTAAAATGTTCAAAGAACAGTCAAGGAATGAATATCTAGCACTTATTCATTTTGATATGCAGATACATAGCAATTTCTTCTCTTAAATACTTAGATAATTATCAGTTCATTATAATTTGCAGATCATCTACAAAGGTGATTAAAGATAAATTACCATAATTAAAAATTTAATATGTGAATAAAGCAACACAACAATACATAACCCTTTTTTTGATATAATTTAACGATCACAAAAATTGTGCCCGATATTTATACTCTGAAAGATTAAGGGGAAGAGCAGAGCTTTATTTTAATCTTATTCGTATCATTTAATGTTGCTTCTTTTTTCTAAATGTATTTATTATTAGTAAATAATACTTTCAAATTTCAGAAAATTTTCTTTAGCAAAATCCTGGAACTAATTCTAGCAGTATGATGACATACCATCATGAAATTTAATGCATATATGTTTTGCTTATGTATGCTGTTAAAATATAAAATACCTGAATTTATTTAAAAATATCATTAAACAGATTTTTCTTTCATTTAGCTGAAAAAAAATTAATCCAGACTGGGCAGATTCTAATCTCAATCTTTAGTGGAGAAAACAACTCCTATTATAGTTAAAATAGTAATGCTTTGGGGATTAAAGTTGTATGTAATTGGCAAATTTTTTGTTTTCAAGTGGCACCATAATTACCGTAATTTCGCACGTATAGTCCGCAGACACGATTTTATATAAAAAAAATTTCAAAAATCGTCAGATAGTCCGCACCACCGGATAGTCCGCGGACTATACGTCCGAAATCACGTTTTTTTAATACTGCAATATCCCCATGCTTTTTAAACACATCCTTTTGTTTACGCCAATTTCTCACTGCTTTCTTGTTCACTTCAAAATAACGGGGTAAAATCCTAGTATACGATGCAGCCTTGGCGCGACTTTGAAAATTATCGCCAACACAAAAATGATCCAAAGAACGTCTATATATATAGTATACACACATAGTATATGTATATACACACATAATATATATACTATATACTATGTTTAACTATATATTTTCTTTGAATGACCCGTTAACTACTCATCGTATATGTCCCGTTTTCACTGCTCATCATAAAGTCGCCAAAAGTAGCCAAATCCCGTGTGCACCGAATACTAGGATTAAACCAATAACGGCCCGCTTCTCTATTTCCATCTTTGTCAACTACCTTGAGTTTAACTCAGCAGTAAAACTCCGGCGATGTTTCATCAACGTTATCGAAGATGAAAGACAAAATACGAAAACAAAATACTGTGCAACGTGCTATACTCGTGATAAGTGGTAATGAAATGTGACCTTCGACCCCACTCACTAGGTGTTGCCAAACCACGCTATAAGTAAACGAATCACGCTTTTTTTTTTTTTTTTTTTCCCGTACTCCAGGTACTTGCTACTATGGCTCCTAAAAACCGAGTTGACGCAGCAATTACTTTTTCCCCTCTCGGCAGTTGCGCTAAAGCAGTGCGAAGGATACTGGGATACAACACTCTGGTTGCGCTAAGTGAGTGCTCATACAAGACTTTCTTTGGCTCATATCTCGGCATCGCTTGATGCGCCAGCCTGGATTTTAGGAGCTCTACTTGCTACTACTCATTCGTTCTGCACTATGCTCTATGGTTTACTATCGATACGATACATACGAATGTTTTCTTGGAATCTCGCGCTTTTTTTATATTTGATCATCGGCAGTTCACGACAGCGTGTTTTTTAAATTTCAACGATTTTAACCGTGAACAACCAGCGTATTATCCGCACTGGTGGATAGTCCGCAGCTTCAAAAATTCGCATTTTAAACACAGATAGTCCGCGGATTATACGCGCGAAATTACGGTAATTTATCTTTTAACACAGCCAATGTGCACTATGCAGATAGACTGGAATTTTCTTAAATCACACCTGGAAAAGTCAGGTAATTTCATTTTCCTGTTTGAGTGGCAACCCTGGTGTTTTAGGTTTTTCAGCATTTTACAAGTTTTAATGAAGATATTTTCAGTTTTATGTATTTTTGCCCTGCCACAAGGTGATAATCGAGTTGATTAAATGAGAAATGTAAATCTAATCAAATTCCAGGAAATAATAATGAATTGCAGCAAAAAATGTGTATAATTTACTAGGCTGTAAGGAAGTTGTAGTGTCCACATCACCTTTTTTATTAATAATAATTAAAATGTGTTTCAGTCGCTTTTATATAATGTCACATAATTCACCTAAATGGACAAAAGTGATTTCTTGAACTAAAAAAAAAAATAAAATTTTAGATCATCTTGCAACTGGATAAAGTGCTACATCTGCAGAAAAGCATTTAAATATTCATGAAGCTACTGTAAGAGCTATTAAAAATGAAGTTGCAATTAGGAAGTATGTTCTGGAACAAAAGTAAGAATTAATTTGTCATCAACAGATAATTTTCCACAGTTTGCATTGAATAGCATATGGGAATAATAGAGCCACAGAATGAGTTAGTTTACACTTGCACTAAATAAACATTTATATATGCATCATTCCAAAGTGTAAATTAATTAATGTGCAGATGGATATTTAAGCATTTTAAAAAATTAATAAATGTACACACACACTCATAAAACACAAAGATGAAAATAAATGCAAAATTGTCAAACATAAAATACACTAAAATCCTAGATGAGATTTTATAAACAGTATATAAAAGAATAATCAAATAAAAAGAATTTATACCCTCAGGGCTCTTCTTCAATATGTTGTTATTTTTTCCATTCATTAGATTGTGCTGTTCTTGTATTTCTTTGGGAACAAAATCAATGTAAGGCCCAATTAAATGCATGTAGTCCGATAAACAACTCAGATCATCTAACTCAGTCTCCTTTATAATCTGAAAGTTTTTTTAGTTAGTTTAATTTATATACAGTTCTAAATGATATAAATATTTGCATACAGGATAGAATGAAACTTAATGCATTTATTTTACTTAAATTTCTAAAAATTGAATTGCTGCGTTGGACATAATATTGGGCTGATTCTGCTTAAATCCAATAAACAAGATTAAAAGAGGAGGCAACAAACCTGAAGACAAAATACTTCCTACAGATATGGGTTGTAACTTTCATGTCAAGCCCCCTTGTTAAAAATTGAATTGCTGCGTTGGACATAATATTGGGCTGATTCTGCTTAAATCCAATAAACAAGATTAAAAGAGGAGGTAACAAACCTGAAGACAAAATACTTCCTACAGATATGGGTTGTAACTTTCATGTCAAGCCCCCTTGTAATTACTTGGATTATTGGAAAAAGAAGGTGGTCTTAAATAAAAAGTATGCCAATTACTGAAATGATAATCTGGGTGAAATACCTTGAAAACTAAACACAATACAGTCAAAAGTCGTCAGGCGCCGCACTGACGCATGCGCATAGGCGTTTTACTCGTGTGCGCAAGACATTTACGACTGCGCATATGCATCTGCGCAAGTGCGGAATACGTTTTCGCGTGCGCGTTTAATGTATGACGGACGGTATAAGCTAAAATTATCTAATTATCTATTTCAGTTAATGTTGATAATTGCGTTGTTCCTTAATCTTCAAATTGGATCCGGCTTATTATTTTTTGCAGACTGTAAGAGCAATTTTCTAAAAGTAAGCTTGAACTTTCGATTATGTCAAATAGAATTTCCGATGCTGGAGCTCCCAAAGGATCTAGAAAACGAAAGTATGTTTCGATGTCCATCAAACAAAAAACGAATTGCTACAAAAAATGAATAAAAGCATATCCTTTGTTTATCTAACCGTTCCGAAATCTGTTTATCAATTTCACGTTGCTCTGAGCGGGGGGGGGGGACGTCGCGGCGCGCGATGAACTGGAAGTTGATCTGTCAACACTATCGTTATCTTCAGGGCAGATGTTTTTATTTTAGTCGGCTTATAATTCCTTACTAAATGTAGTATTTAATTTCGATGTACTCCGTCTTTGATATGATTTAAATCAAATTCCTCGTCATTATAAATATCACGAATACAAATCACATAGTTTTCTGGTTGCAATTTTCTAATTTCGGCTATGAGTAATGTATGCTTTACGCATCCGCGCGTTAAAAGAAATGTTTAATAAAGTAAACAAATAAATATTAGGCTTCTTTTTTGGTAAATTTGGATACCCTTTAGATCATAATTGCTCATTATTTTATAAATTACGGTTTCATATTTTTAGTTTTATAATTTCTGCATGCCATCTTACCAGATTTAAACTGATGATCTATAATCCGGAAAAATCGATAATCCGGAATCGCCGAAGTCCCGACGAGTCCGGATTAAAGACTTTTGACTGTATTACAGAATATCATATCCTGACTGCACATTAAAAAATGCAGTTCACTAACACTTATAAATAACATGGTACCATATTTTATTGACCACTACTGTATCTTTTATACAGTACTATATTTATATTTAGTACAGTACAAAGTCCGTAATCCGTACTCATCGGGACTTCGCCGATTCCGGATTAGGGGTTTTTCCGGATTATAGATCATCAATTTAAATCTGGTAAGATGGCATGGAGAAATTATACAATTAAAAATATGAAACCGTAATTTATGAAATAAAGAACAATTATGACCTAAAGGGTATCAAAATTTACACACACACACACACAAAAAAAGTGAAAGTCTGCAGTGAGAGGCAACAGTAATGGACTATTCATCAACGAGCATATCAATACAATTCCTTGCAATATGATCATTGACACAGGAGCTAATGTTACCATCATTCAGAAAAATTTAGCTCAACAATTTAAAGATAAACTCATTCGGACACCATGCTGCATTACCCTCCAAACGTTAAACGTGAACATCAAGTTTGGAAGTGCCGTCTTCTATTACACGGCATATGTAGCAGATATCGCACATCCTTGCGTACTCAGATTGGACTTTTCAAGAAAATACAATTTTCCCTTGGACTTCAAAAACAACAGACTGCTATCAGCATCAGAGAACACCACTATCCATCATCAGAAAGAAACCTGGAAACACCGACGTCTTGTCTGAAAGACCCTGCTCTGAAAGCTAGGGTGGAAGAGAAACGCCCGACTACAAAAAAAGTGTTGCTTGCATACAGGTTTGTAAAAGATTGAATGCACAAGTCTGATGAAAAGTTAATCAAATTTATTCTTATCACAAGAAATAAAACAAAATGATGAAATTTTTCCTCACAGATATTTGTGCAATACAGTACAAAGTCCATAATCCGGACTCGTCGGGACTTTGGCGATTCCGGATTATAGATCATCAATTTAAATCTGGCAAGATGGCATGCAAAAATTATACAATTAAAAATATGAAACTGCAATTTATGAAATAAAGAGCAATTATGATCTAAAGGGTACCAAAATTTACAAAACAAAGCTTAATATTTATTTGTTTACTTTATTAAACATTTCTTTCAATGTAAGTTGCTTCGTTTTTTGTGCTAATACTTTCTCTTTAATTCTATAAACAAACATAATTTCTTGTTCAGTTACAAAGTTCCACTGTTCAAGTTCTGTAATTGCTGTGTCGAGAATACAGACTACCTTGTCAATCAAAATTTTTTCGTTTTCAATAACGTTCTCTATTACTTTCTTCACTGTCGGAGGCCGCGCATGGGTAAACGCTTTACTGGCTTTACACGCATGCATAATGGATGCGCCCATCAAACGAGCATGCGTAAGTTTGTGGCTTTGAGGTCCGAATTATAGATCATTCTGGATAATGGACATCCGGATTACAAACTTTGTACTGTATAGTATTTTATAGAGTATTATATATTTGTAAAAATAATTTTATCAATGCTAACCTCTTTAAAGATCTTCACTAACCTCTTTAAAGAAAACAGTCAAAAATCAAGATTTTAAAATATTAAATAATTCTTTTTGTATTCTTAAGGGTTTTATTCATTAAGATAAATATAAAAATCTGACTTTCAAAAAAGAGTTTTAAATTTCTTCTTGAAACAGGCAATATTTTAACTTAAGCAACCTTTCTGGTTTGCAATCCTTTGGTTTCTAACGTACATAACAAATGAAAAATATTCTCTCAAAGAATAACAATACAAAAAGAACATATTTTTTTAATAATTTAAAAACATAAGCACATCAAAGATTTATTCCAGACAGGAGGTCAACGATAGCTTTTTAGAGACAAGAGATAGGCTCATTTTCATTCTACAAATATCAATTCCTGTTTCTCACCAGTGGGAAAAAAATTACGTTCCGAACACCCGATTTAAAATATTATGCAAATTGTATTGAATTCAAATTGCACATTTTTCATGTTTAAACTGCAGCAGATATACAAAAAATTCTTTACAAACTAAAGACAGGTATTTGTAATTTCTTCCCAAAAATTAGCATCTTATACAGTGTCTCATAAAAATGATCAGGCACAGCAATATTTGGTACTACTTTATATATAAAATCACCAGTAATGGTTTAGCTGATGCCAAATGGAATATCTTCGCTGGTAACCTTTTACGCCTCATTTTCAAAACAATTTGCAGCCATTTCTTATCAGATTGATTGTTTCTTTCAATACTGGTACACAATTACATAGAATTTTTACCATATAATTCAATTTTATGCTATAAGGACATTCACAGTAATTAAATCAATTAGGATGCAATGATACGGCTCACCTGAAGGCGAAAATACAGAAAAGGAAAGGTCAAAGGTTAAATTCATCAATTCTAATGAGAATGCACTAGCGAAGTAAAGCACTGCGGTTTTACGTAACTTCTGAGTAAGCTATTCGTACAAACTGAAATCATTCTTGCATTTAAACTTGTATTCCAAATTAAGATTAAACTTGAAATTAATGTAGATAATTACTGAGAGATTTAAGATTTTTGTAGTGTAGCTTACGTGAGATGAGATTACTTGGGGTCACGTGATATGAACAGGCGAATCAGGATGTTAAACCATGAAAAGCATAGTAAATTCTTAAATTTATGTCTTTTTACAAATTTATTGTGTTTATTTATTGGCTTTTTTACAAAATTTTAAATGATACTAAAATGGACAAAAAAAAAAAAAAAAAAAAAAAAAAAATCATAATAAAAAAATTCTTAGAAATAACAGTTGCTAACATTTTTTATGTGTAAACTGTATGTTGTTGCCAATAAAGTCTGCTTGGCTAGATTTGTGCCGGCAAAACGGAAAAGTACCCAATATTTTTAATTTTTTAAATAATAAGAGAAAAGCTTTGCAGTAAACGAATAAAGAATATTTTCCCCTTGAATACATATTTTCTTAGCTATCTCTTTGTACTGAATAAATTTGGAAAAACAAAATGGTAAATTTAAAAAATAGCGTTTTAGACTGAAATGGAAGAAAAAGATACCACAAAATTAATCAGACATTTTCATAATTTCTTATTAAAATCACTTGCAATGAATTTGTATGGAACAAATTTGTATGGAATTAAGTTTGGATAAAGAAGCTCGGCAAAACTCTAAAAATTGCTTGCTTTTATGATTCGAATTTTCTTTTTAGAAAATATTCGTTATTTTATTTGTTTTTTTTACAATGGCTCGATCACAAAAGGAAACATTGTTAGAAACCCACAGATTAGTTACTGATTTGCATCAAAATAGAAGGAAATCTATTAGAAAAATTGCCTATTTACTTAATTTAAGTGATTCTACAGTTTTTGGTATTAAGCATTATAAGATACAGAATAGCATTCAAAACAAAAGAAGACCTGGAAGAGCATTTAAGTTATCTCATGGAAATACTTTATTCTAAGGAATATTAAAAATAATCCAGGACTAAGTGCTCCTAAACTTGTTGCTGTACTTTGAGAATTATATGAAATATGAGTAAATCCAGAAACTGTAAGAAGAGTAATGTGATCTGCAAGGTATCATGGGCGAGTATCATCTAGAAAATTTTATGTCAGTAAAAAAACCCGAAAACGTTGCATCACTTTTGCAAAATCAATGAAACAAAGAACACCCGACTACTGGAAAAAAGTGTTGTTTGCTGATAACAGCAAATTTTACATCTTTGGCTAAGATGGATGAGTGTTGGTATGGAGAAAACCAAAAGAGGAGTTTGGGAAGCAAAACTTAGTATCAAGTGTTAAACATAGCGAAGGAGGAGCTATGGTATTGGGATCTAATGGCACATTCTGGTGTTGGTAATAGAGTTTGTAGATGGTATAATGGATCAGCATAAATACCTTCTTGAAGAGAAATTTGGCATTGTCATCACAAAAACTTAATATACAAAATAGTTTTAGGTTTTACCAGAACAATGATTCAAAGCATACTGTCCACAGTGTCAGACTCTGCCTGTTATATAAGTGTTCAGAAGTAATAAAGGCACCACCCCAATTATCAGATCTTAATCTTACTGAATATATCTGGCAGGAACTAGAAACGAAAATTCAAAAACAAAGCATATCTTCACAGCAGCAATGGAAAGCAGTGATTCAAGAGGAGTGGTATAAAATAAGTTCAGGGAAAAAAAAAAAAAAAAAAATGTGGAGACAAAGCCCAAAAGATTAAATGAAGTGAACAAGTATATTTTTTCTCATTAAAAAAATGGCATTAATTTCTGAATTTAATTTTCATCTTTTTGAAAATGTATTTACTATAAAAATGCTGGATTTATATATAATTAAAATAAAAACCTTTCTTTTTGTTTTAATTTACTTTGGTTTTTATGTTCATTAAATAATACAAAAAATCAAAGTGCCCAATCATTTTTGGGAGCCATAAATAAGAAACAAGTCGATATAAATTCCGTTTATAGAAACCTAAGTTATATACTATTATATTTTTACTCTTTTCCTCTCTAGAGAGACTAGACTTTTTTCTATGTTAAAATACATGACAGATATTTAATGTATTTTTTAATAAGATACACAGAATGTAAAACACCTTACAACAAAGTGCACAAATTACAAAAGAAAAGCCACATAAAATTCATGTGCAACAAATATTAGAAAACTGAATTTAATACATACCTTGACAAATTCATCGACATACTTTTGCATAGCTTCTTCTTTGGACATATTTCCTAGTTTATTCCATGCATCCCTTAGGAAGAATTAATAAATTAGAAGATAACAGAAAAATACAATAAAAAAAAATTTCACTGGATATTACGATCCAATTTGGCGCGTTTTAAAAAAATCGCCAAATCGGTTATTTTCGCGCGTTTTAGAAAATCGCTAACTCATCATATCGGCATATTATTAGATCGTTGCGAATTTGAATTAATTCTGTAAACATGCAAATAATGGGTAAAATGCAGAATCAATCACCCACTGCCTGACGCGTTTTTAAGAATTGCACATACTCGGTATCCATGTACACATCGACTTATTTTCACTTATAAAACTGCACAAAAATGGCATTACGCACTCCCTTGACTTTATCCATGTACACATCGACCTATTTTTCACTTAAAAAGTCAAAGGAAATTGACAAAAATTCTATTCATCTTATTCTTGTAAAAAGCGTCAAACAAATAAGTAGGCGATTCTGCACTTTACCCCCCTTCCCCCTCAAAATAGACGCGATTTCGCTCATTTGGCACCGACTGGACCGTAATCTCCAGTCTAGCCGTTTCATACTTTGTGCAAATAAAATTTTAGGAAAAGTTTGAAAATAAAAACAAAAAGTTAATTCAATATAATCAGTTTAAAAAATAATAATTTTATTAATTATTATTTGGAATTTTAGGACATGCACTCCCTAATTTCCATAAGTGCGGAATAAGGAAAAAATAGATGCATAACAAATGAAACTTAAATTGCAAAGCACAAAATTAAATATAAGGAATATTAGATGGATTGTAAAAATCTAAATATAGCACAAAGTTTGAAATCCATAGACCCAATATTTGGTATGATCTAATATCCAAACATCTACACCATTAGCAAAATAAAATGTACATATTTTTAAAATTTGATTTTAACGTAGTCCCAAAGGTCTCTTTTCCCACGATGTCAGCTATTCTCCTGGCAATGGACGCTCGAATTTACTTTCTATGTTGTCTGGCATTTAGACCGATATTTTTCGCTGTTCAAATTTGTTTCGTGGTAGTCTCGTAACATTCTCAATCGTTTTTCACGAGGCGAAAGCTTTCAATATTCGGTTAATCGACGTCGTGGCATTCTCTCATTTGAAAATTGATATGGACATCAAAAATGCTATAAAGCAAAAGTAATTCGGCGAAAACTTGAGGTCCGAGACTAAAAATCCTTTCGGACTAAAAATTTATATTACCCGCATTAATATAGTATTATTATTGATTCATTGATATATTATTATTGATTAAATATTATTATAGGAATAAAGAATATAATATTTACCAAGGACGGAAGTAGTCAACAACAGCCATGGTAACGAAAAAGCACGTGTGTAGTAAAACAATTTTTCTCTGGACTAGTTAAGAACCTACACCTGCTAAATAGGAAATCAAACTCTGGCCAATGACAATACGTTGACTGAAACTGTACTGACCTTGGCCACAAATATACTTTAAGCCCTTGAAAGAGTGTGGGGGTTAACATTTCTCGATCTGACCTAAACAATAAATGAAGCCCCATGACATATTTCTTAGGAGCGGAATGTTGCTCATACTGGTTTTCTTTTATTAGGAAGACAATATACAAGGAAGAAGAATTAGATTCCAAGAAACTTAAATTCTGCAAAATAAAACATTGCAAAGCAACCTTGCATTGCATTCTGCCAAAAACACTTAGATTCGCCAACAAAGGATGTTCATTACGTGATGTGCATCGCATTAGAGAGTAGCGTCTCCGTAGGCCGGTCCACACGACTACGCTCGAAACGTAGCTGACGAAATCGCTTTTACGTTACCAGCGAAAAAGCGTCCAAACGAGTACGCTTGCGAAGAGTGCGTTTAACCAACAGAATTATTTTGCGCAAAAATCACGTGGCGCTTTAATATAGCGTCAACGGGGCTGTATTTTGTTACTTCGCTGCGCTTCTATATGTTTGCGGCAAATTGCCCGAATCAAATGATTTTTTTGATAGCTGAAACTTTACTTCATTAAGCAGAGGCAACCCCCCCCCAAAAAAAAATGACGAGAACGGTTCCGAAAGATTTATTTAGAATGACCTGTTCAAAGAGATTTTTTTTTCTTTACTGCCTCGTTTGCGAAATTAATATCCGGAATTATTAAATTCCTACTATTAGCTCACACTCTCCGTATATCTTGTTCAAATTTTCAGTCGTTAATAAAATACTTTTTCTTCATCAAGTTCAAATACAATTTTTTTAAACTTGTAGTAGATGACACTTGATGTTAATACAGCTTTTTCACATATTAATTTTTTTTTAATTTAAAAAAAATTGTTTGTATTTTTATTTATTTTTTTAATTTTTCTTTGTGGACCTAAGTAGGAATTGACTTTTTTTTTATATTACTTGTTTTTTAATTACTTCAGGATGAGTATCGCCCAGTTTGACAGACTTGCAGATTCTATATTTTACTAGCAGCTTCGCTGCCAGCCTTAGTCTGGCTTTTAAATGTACCGGAAAAATGGCTGAAGGGAACATAATTAAATCATCACATTAAAATCTGCGTAGAATTTTACTCTGCAGAACAACTTCATAAAAAAAGTTATTACGTATAACAAAATTACAATGAAATAAGCAATATCCCTTAAAACAAATATTAATTATCCTAATAAATACATTAACCAACTTCCCTTTGCAAAATCTTAAGAATTGAAATGGTATAAAGGAGGTTAAGAACTTTGTTTCCTAAAAAAATCACTCAAAACTTTTCAATATCGTAAAGACAGTGAAATGAGTAATAAATAACATAAAAGAATACAAAAAACAAAAAATTCTGAAAAGCAAAGTATAATTAATGATATTTTATCTTATATTTTCAAGAGAAAAAAATTACAATGAAATAAGCTATATCCCCTAATACAAATATTAATTATCCTAATAAAAAAGAATAACCAACTTTCCGTTGAAGAAACAAAGATCATGCAAAACTTTTCAATATCTAACAAACAGTGAAATAAGCAAAAAATAACATGAAAGCAACTCAAAAAACATAAAATTCCGAGCAGAAATTTACTCTGCAGAACAACTTTATCAAAAAAAATATATATATATATATATATAAATGACAATGAAATATGCCAATCTCTTAAAAACAGTGACATAAGAAATACGATGAAAAATTGTTGCCAAACCCATATTTCTAAAAGAATAAAACTATTCAAAATGATGTGATTTCATCAAAAATCTATCAACAACAATACGACAGGAAAATTGTTGCCAAAATCACATTTGTGAAGATGTGAGAAGTGTACTCGGAAGCTTCATTTAAAAAATTCTTTAAAAATACAAAATATTATCATTTTTCCAAAATTCTTTTTGTAAAAGCAGTTGCAAGGATAAAAGTTTAATGTGTCCAAAAATCAAAGAAAAATAAAGTGTACATTTTTAAAAATAAACTTTTTTTAGAAAAATCCCGTTGAAAAGGTGTTTAGCTCACTTTGTTAAATAAATTCGTATTTACTCCATTTATTGAAACACGAAATTTATTTTAAGTTCGTAAAATAGCTAAGTGCCTACGTTTCATAACGATGTGAAAATGGAGAGTGTAGAGTAAAATCTCGCTTTCCTATAGCCCATTATGTCTCAAAATGATGCGATTTCGTCACAAAACATAAAATTTAAAAAAATCTAATTCGAATTTCGAAAAAATCGCTTCGAGGTGCACTGGCTCTTGTCTAGATGCACCTATGTACCAAATTTCGTAGTCGTGGGTCTATTAGCTTACGCGCAGCGCGAACAAAAGACACACACACACAGACAGACTTTCTTTTATTATATGTAGAGAAGATGAAAATTAGGATTTATAAAATTGGTTTGGAATACAGTTTAATTCTCTTTATATACACCATCCACCATATAATAAAACCAACTTCATATTTTTTTAACTCCCCCTCCCTTGGTCTCTTGTTTTTCTTTTTATTTATTTCTGAATTTACAATGAGGTTCAAACTTTGGACAGTTTATGAGAAATTATGTGCATGATAAAATATGCAATAAAGTAAAAATAGAGAATTTATAGATGAAACATGATAAAGAGATGCAAATATATTATTACATAAGGGTTTCTATTTGCAATGCACATTTTTAAACTAAGTAAAAAACAATAATGATAACGAATAAAATAAGATATGAAAACAATAATAATAATAATAGGTAAAATTAGAGTATAATGATTCATGATTAAATATTAAGAAACACGTTCAAAATGAGAAAAGCTAACTGAATTATATACTGTCTACGGGTGAGGCTCGAACTCACCACCTTTCCGTCTGCCAAGCGACGCGCTAACCACTCAGCTATCTGTGACAGCAGTGTTTGGCAAAAGAATGTAACAAGTAGAAGTCACTGCAACGGCAATTTAATTCAACTTCAATAAATGATTGCTGTATGACACAAGTTGTAACTTTCCTCCAAAATTTCGTAATTGTATTTTATTGAATACTCTTTCACAGTCAACTGCTTTATTTTAGAAGTTGTTATATTGAAGTTAGTTTTTGGTGTATTTAATATTATAATATTTATAGAGCTTTTTATTACACATGATATAGCCAATATTTATAATAATTAAGGAGAATTTTGTGAGGCAGAAACTTTGATATCGTAGAAACTGTAATTTATTTAGGTTTCTATTACTTACGGTGCTATAAACAGGTGAAGCATATGGATATACTGGTCGGATCATTGCTTTATAAATATACAGTTTTCCCTTTAATGAAAATTTTAAATTTATACCAATATATACGGTTTGAGAAATCTGAAGATGGCGTGAACAATGCTGATTATTTTATAGCTGTATACAGTTATGATATTTCTAAGCAAAAACTCATCTCTGTGTGGTTCTGACGCCATATTGAAACAGGTAAGCAAGAAGGTTTTCTGATTATGACACGTGATAAGAACTCGGTCGGCTATTGGCTAGAACAGGAGGGAACTCAGTTTTACGTCTTCTGCGTCACGCGAATTTACGCATGGACCTTATAAGAAATAGACTAGCCCAAACGGGTTTTCTCCCTTGTCTGAGGCGTTCCCGGCTGTCACCTTGATCACGTCCGGAGGAGTAGGGACGACTTGCAGAAATTTAACATTGATTGCCTATTGCAGCGTGTATAAACTGTCAAAAAAAAGCTAGTTGTAGCGCCTCATTTCACAAATTAGAATTTCTACATATTTTCATTTTTGAAATTGAGATTGGTTTTTAAAAATTTAGCATATTTATCAAGCATAATTAGCGTTCCAAATAATTATAAAGCTATTGCATGATTTCAGGGCTCGATATTTTTTTAGCTTTTCCTATGCTGTAAGGAAATTTGTAAATACTTCTTTTAGAAAATAATATTTTAAATCTGAACTAATAGAAAATTTCAAACAAGCAATTTTCTCTTGCAATTTTTATGCTTTTTATTGGTAATAATAAATAAAAATAAAATAAGTAAAATATTTAAAACGAATTTTTGAAAGTTTTGTTTAAAATTCTAAATTGTGCTCCTTTTTTTAAATTATAGATGAGTATTATAGCACAATTTCTATAAAGGAATTTTATTTGAATCATATTTCATAATAAAACATAGTGATAAACACTTTTGACTCCTTAATTTTTATACACTTAATTCTAATATTAAAATTGTATTTAACCGTAATAATTAATTTTGCTTGTATTTTATAGTGATTATTTTTTAAATTTATTTTTAGTTCTGCGTAAAATTTTTTTTTATTTACTGTTAATTTACTTTATTAGCTCGAAACGGCTGTTTCACTATAAATAAATGTCCGTGTCTCCTTGCAAATTGTTGTTACCAAATATTACCGCCTTGTATTATATTTAAAGAAATTAAATAATGAAGAATCTGCATGAATAGATATATGTTTCTCGCACTGTGACAAAACCGACGGAATCTAGAGCCATCAAATTTTGAATAATGTAATCCTCACCCGAGCATGGGCATCTGGATGGTCGAGTTTTGAATTTGTTTTAATCTATTTCATATTTTGTAAAATTTTAACGAATTTTTTATTAACAAACTCAACGAGTTGAAAGCGAGCAATGGTAACACTGTACGGAAAATAACATTTTTATCTCCAGTGCGGAAATTCTAAAGATATGCTGTTTTCATATGTATGTGGTTTACGGGCGAAGAACATGATATTCAATAATTATAGGTACCACAAAATGTTATACTCCGAATTTTATAAATTACTAAAATAAATAATCCACTTTAATGTTAATAATTTAATGATCATATAATCAACTAAATAATCGTTTTATAATGTTATTATAGTTTTGAAAATCACTGCCTGAAAATGTTCATTAAATTAAAAAAAAATATATCAAATCTTGTTTAATTTTACCTGATTTATTTCAAAGCATCTCGTACTATCAATATAATTTAATTTTAATTTATTTTTACGCAAAATGAATTTCATAAATTTTGTGCTTAGAGTTTTTCCCTTTTTACCAAAGTGAAAATGTTTGTACAAGAATTAATTACGCCTGAAAAAAATGCGCGAAATGCAGAAAAAGTGCTTTAATGATATATATTAAATCCTGTTTGGAAAAATCTGTGGCTTTCATAATCTCATCACTATACAACGTATCACATTTAATAATTAAAAAGAGTTATGTGATACAAACGCCATAGGTTTCAGTGTTAAAGTAAACCAGATCGTCCCTACTCTTTCTTGCCGAGATGTTGGTGACGCGCGCCCCGCCCACTGGGTTAGTCTATTTCTTATAAGGTCCATGAATTTACGCCGGCGTCAAAAAAGTTGCGTCAACTACGTCGCGAGCGTACTCGTCCGACACCACCGAGACTTAGAAGGCCGTATCACTCCCCTCGCTACGTCATCTTACGTCACGATGAGGAGACCATGGACCTTATAAGAGATAGACTAACCCAGTGGGCGGGGCGCGCGTCACCGACATGTCGGCAAGAAAGAGTAGGGACGATCTGGTTTACTTTAACACTGAAACCTATGGCGTTTGTATCACATAACTATTTTTAGTTATTAAATGTGATACGTTGTATAGTGATGAGATTATGAAAGCCACAGTTTTTTCCAAATAGGATTTAATATATCTCATTAAAGCACTTTCTACTGCATTTCGCGCATTTTTTTCACGAGCAATTCGTGTACAAACATCTTTACTTTGGTAAAACGTTAAAAACTCTAAGCACAAAATTTACGAACTTAATTTTGCGTACGAATAACGTAAAATTAAATAAGATTGATAGTACATGAAGCTTTGGAACAAATAAAGCAAAATTAAACAAGATCTGATATATATATATTTAAATTTTATGAGCATTTCCAGGCAGTGGTTTATAAAATTATTATAATATTACAAGACGATCATTTATTTGATCATATGATTGTTAATTATTAACATCATATGATGATTATTTATTTTAATAATTCATAAAATTCGGTGCATAAACTTACCTCAGTGTAATGAAAATAAGTAAATAAATAAAGTGTGGAAGCACTCAGATTTTATGTTACGCTCAAAGGGACGTTTTTTAACGCTTTGTGTGTTACCTCTATTTATTGAATATCATGTTCTTCGCATGTAAACAACACAAAATTCAATTCAACAGCAGTATCACAAAATATATGAAAACAGCATATCTTTAGAATTTCCGCGCTGGAGAAAAAATGTTATTTTCCACACAGTGTTGCCATTGCTCGCTTTGAACTCGTTGAGTTTCTTAATCAATAATTCATTAAAGGTTTACAAAATATGAAATGGATTAAAGCAAATTCGAAATTCGGGTGGAGGATTACGTTGTTCAAAATTTGATGGCTCTAAATACCGTCATTTTTTCACGATGCGAGAAACATGCATGTATTCATGCAGATTATTTATTATTAAATTTCTTTAAATATAATACAAAGCGATAATATTTGGTGGCAACAATTTGCAAAGTGAAACGGACGTTTATAATGAAACAGAGCAAAATGCCGTTTCGAAACTAATAGCCTTTCTCGACTACCACCCCTTTGGGCTAATAAATTAAATTCACAGTAAATAAAAAAATCTTATGCAGAATTAGATTTAAATTAAAAAAAATAATCACTATAAAATGTTAGCACAATCAATTATTACAGTTTACAATTTTGACATTAGAATAAATGTATAAAAATTATTAAGGTGTTAAAAGTGTTTATCACTATGATGCATTGTGAAATATAATTTAAATAAGACCCCTTTATATAAAATATGCTATAATATTCGCCTATAATCTTAAAAAAGCAGCACAACTTAAAATTTTAAACAAAAACTTTAAAAAAATTCATTTTTAGGTATTTTAGTATTTTTTACATATTTAGTATTTTTTACATATACAGCAATAAAAAGCATAAAAATTATAAGAGAGAATTCTTCGTATGAAATTTTCTATTAGTTCAGATTTTAAATATTTTCTAAAAGAAGTAGATAAAAATTTCCTTACAGCATAGAGAAAGCTAAAAAAATAGCCAGGCCTCAAAGCATGCAACAGCTTTATAATTATTTGGAACGTTAATTATGCTTGATAAATATGCTAAATTTTTAAACATCTATCTCAGTTTCAAAAATAAAAATATCTAAAAATTCTTATTTGTGAAATGAGGTGCTACAACCAACTTTTTCTTGACAATTATACCAACTGCAATAGCCAACCATTGTAAGTTTCTGCAAGTCGTCCCTATTCCTCCGGATGTGATCAAGGTGACAGCCGGGAATGCGTCAGAAGAGGGAGAAAAGCCATTTGGGTTAGTCTATTTCTTATAAGGTCCATGGAGGAGACCTCTTGCGACTCGTAGCCTTGACCTTTGACTGATATGTTCACCAGCTCTCAGTAGTCTTGGTGTGATGGTTCGCCATTGCTGTATTTTTGTATCTCCTGTAGAAAACGTTTTTCTCTTCCTTTTGTTTTACGCTTACGTTTTGGATTAAACATACATCATGCCAGCTAGATGTTGCGTCCCTGGATGTAAAGGAAACTACAAAGGGCAGCCCAAAGTGTCGATTTTTCGTTTCCCGAGGGATCCAGATCTAATGGCGATCCATTGAAAAAACTTCCAGCCTACGAAAGCTTCTAAGGTAAGAAACATATGTTTTCTTGATTACTGATTACTGTCTATCATACTAAATATCAATCTGCTCATTATATATTTTAATGTATTCCATATCATTCACTGTATTTATGCAACTGAATTTTTTGGTCTAGGTAAGAAATATTTTCAAAAGAATTAAGAGGAAAAAAAAAATTTAGCTATATATTTTTGTATGCAAAATGTCAGATGATTTGAAAACTGAATAATAAAATACTTTTTGGGGAACATATATTTGTAATAAAAAAATTTATGATTATCCTAGTTATAATTCTAATCTTTTTACGAATCGTTAATTTTAGAAAATGTTAATTAAATCGTTAAATAATTTAAGTATTGTAACTAACAAATATTTAGAACATGCCATAGCAATCTAGAGTGATATTGACATAAGAGAACTCCAATATTAATTATAATATATATTAAAAATGTAGCATTTTAGGCCCAAAATATTTTAATACTTAGTTCACATAAAAACTGAACAATTGACGTCTGTTCTCAAATTCAGTGATAGTTAAAAGAGACCAATTGTAAAACATTATGAAGTATATTAGTCAAAACTGTATTTATAATTTTAAAAATGTAAAAAAAAGAAGAAAATTTCCATTAAATATATTCTTGAACTATAATGATAAATATTTTAAAAGTATATGTTCACTAAAATTTAGCTTCGAATTTAAGCTAATAAAGAATCTGGCAAAACCATTAAATTTTAAAATAACCATATTTTGTTTTCTTGCTATAAGAAGTAATTTTTTGAACTTACTGATTAATGAAAATTCTTGATTTTCAATTAAGCTAATAATTTTTACTTAAATACACCTATTACAACATTTTAGAAAGGTTTTAAAAAAAAAAAAAAAAAAAAAAAAAGAATTTTTTTCCTTATAGAATTTTTATGAGGATTCTAATTGTCTCTTTTATTTCATTAGGTCCGTGAGCTTCATTTTGCTGCATGTGACATTGAAAGAGTTTCAGAAATCTACGATGAAAGAACCGGCAGAAAAGTGACAGCAGTTTTACAGCATCCTCGTCTAGCATGCAATGCTGTTCCTACAAAACTTCCTAATTGTGCAGCTTATTTGTCGAAATACTGTAAGAAAAGAGAAAGTTTTGACTGCAAGAAACAAAGATTGGAAAACAAGGCTTTAGAAACTGCAATTACTGAAAGCATAAAATCCAAAGAAGACTATGACAAAAAAATGACATTTACTAGACTTTCTGAGCTCTCTGAAAAGTTGTGCTTAATTAGTTTGCCAGAACAGTGGTCCATCATTCAGAAATCGGATATTATCATCTTTGCTTTGATAACTTTACAAACTGCACCATGTATTGCAGCATCAGTAGTGGTGACTGAAGGGCTTGATTTAAATATTTACATTGAAGGCATTCAAGCAACAAAGTTAGGAAATACTGTCATACCTAAAAACATAAGTACTAACTGTAATGATGTTACAGCAGTTATTGAGAAAACAAATGCTGTTTGTTGTAATCTTTGTCATGAAAATGATTCAAAACTACACATGGTACAAACGTTGCTAGATGATATATTAGAAATTAATTCAGGTGTTGATAACTTGCATATGATACAGTTCATAAATGACCAAATAGGTCTTTTAATGCAGAAAAAAGTATGGAGGCATTACAGTACGGATGTCTTAATCTTTTGCTCACTGCTTTATTCAGTATCTCCTCATGGATATCGTTTCATAATGTCTTCCGGAAACATGATCTTGCCGCATCCAAGTACCCTGCGGAGATTATGTTCTTCATTTCAACTAAACCCCAAAATGGAACAGCATGATAGTAAATTTTTGTCATATATTGAGTCTAAGTTCCCATTATTACAACAAAATGACTCATGTGTTGCACTTTTGATGGATGAAATACATATCAAGCCCTTTTTTGAATTCAAAGGAGGAAATGTATATGGTTCATCACATGACAGTGTCCATGCAGCTACCATAGCATACGTATTTATGATTCAAAGTTTTCTGTCGTCTTATAAAGATGTTGTTCATATTTTACTTATTGCAAAAATAACAGCTGAAGAACTGTTTCTGTGCCTAAAAAAAAATAATTCTCAAACTGGAGGAAATTGGTTTTATGGTGATCACAGTAGTGAGTGATAACAATTCTATTAATTCAAAAGCAATTTCTTATTTTGCCAGTCCACCTAAAATATCTATAGTTTATAAACATCCTGCCAATATATTGAGACCGTTATTTTTTGCTATTGATAGTGTTCACATCTTAAAATGTATCCGAAACAACTGGCTCAACCAGAAAAAAACTTCAAAGTGTTTTCATTTTCCAGACTTTAATGCTTGTTTCGACTCAGATTCAAATGAACTTGTTCTTAAGGAAAATATGCAAATGCTAACAGCATCTTTTTCTGCTTTAAAACAAATGAATCAGCTAGAAAGTTGTGAACCATTACTCAAATATAATTATGGTTTGACTTTAAAAGCTCTCAATCCCCCAAATTTAGAGCGCCAAAATGTAGCTTTAGCTTTAAAAATATTTAACAAGTTTGTTTCTGAAGGACTTCGAGAATTGGGACAGAAGTATGATATTCCATACTACAGTCAAAAGTCGTTAATCCGGACTCGTCGGGACTTCGGCGATTCCGGATTATCGATTTTTCCGGATTATAGATCATCAGTTTAAATCTGGTAAAATGGCATGCAGAAATTATAAAATTAAAAATACGAAACCGTAATTTACGAAATAAAGAACAATTATGATCTAAAGGGTATCAAAATTTACAAAAAAAAAAGCTTAATATTTATTTGTTTACTTTATTAAACATTTCTTTCAATGTAAGTTGTTTAAGTTGCTTCGTTTTTTATGTGATAATGCATTCTCTTTAATTCTATAATCAGACATAATTTCTTGTTCAGTTACAAAGTTCCGCTGTTTATAATTGCTGTGTCGAGAATACCGACTAATTTGTCAATCGAAATTTTTTCGTTTTCAATAACCTCTGTCACTTTCTTCGCTATCGGAGAAGCGAATTATAATGACGAGGCATTTGATTTAAATCATATCAAAGACGAAAACATCTGCCCTTAAGATAAGGATAGTGCTGACAGATCATCTTCCAATTCATTGCACGCCGCCGCGGCGTTAAAGATAAACAAAGTTTAGATAAACAAACGTTAAAGTTTAGATAAACGAAGGATGTGCCTTTATCCATTTTTTGCAGCAATTCCACTTTTTGTTTAATGGACTCCGAAAGATACTTTCGCTTTGTATATCCTTTACATATTAGTAAATATATATCGGAAATTCTATTTGACATAATCGAAAGTTCAAGCTTACTTTTATAAAATTGCTTTAACAGTCTGCAAAAAATAATAATCCGGATCCAATTCAAAGATTAAGGAACAACGCAATCTGCAACATTAACTGAAATAGATAATTATATAATCTTAGCTTAGCTTATCCCGTCCGTTATACATTAAACGCGCATTCGTAAACGTATTTTGCGCACGAGCACACACAAATTCGTAGCAGTAAAGGTCTTACGCGCATGCGTCAACGCGACGCATGCGCAGAAAGTTTGTAGCTTTGAGTTCCGAATTATAGGTCATTCCGGATTATGGGTGTCCGAATTAACGACTTTTGACTGTATTCCTCAACTGCAGATTTTATAGAAATAATATGCACATGGTTTGATATCGTAAATGTGAAAACACCATTCAAAGGTATTAGGTTAAGGAATGTTTATCAGAAGCCTATGACTTTAAGTGACGCAGATGAAAGATGTCTCTTTCTGAAAAAAGTTCTTGCCTGGATTGACGCATGGCATTATAAAAATTGTTCTATGGGAGCACTTACCAGAGAAACAAACTTTGCCTTTTCTCATACAACGCATGCTCTCCTCGAATTAACCAGATATTGTATAAAGGAATTAAAATTTAAATATTTCCTGCCAGGCAAAGTTCAGACAGATGCTCTCGAAGACAGATTTGGCCAGTATAGAAAATTATCTGGCTCACAATATAATGTAGCAATAACACAGATATATGAATCAGAGGGCAAGCTGCAGATGCAGAATTTCTTACCTTTGATTCTTGAATCAAAAAAGTTTGGAAAAATTGAAATCAGAAGTTTTGATACAGATAATATTGACCTCATTAATACTGACAAGAATTTTATTAGTGCCTTCTGTACGTTACAAGTAACTCAAAATGAACTGGATTCTATCAATGTAATGCCACTCATAACATATCTCGCTGGATATTGCGTATATAGATTTCTGAAGACTGTGAAATGTGAGTATTGTCGGGAAAACCTAACTTTAGACAAAACTTTGGAATTGGATGAAGAATATCGTTTCATACTGAATATGGACCGAGGCGGACTACTATGTCCACAACCAGATGTAATAACTGTGTAAATTTTGTATCATTTTTTTTTCACAACTTTCGATGGAAACTATCGATGGAAAAAGAATGTACAATTTTAATCCACTTCCTCAAAATGATGATTTATTAATAATAAGCAACACTCATGAGATGGCTCTACCTAGCATGCAGGGTGGTTCAAAACTATATGGCAAAAACGTAAAGGCAGGTAGAGGGAACCTCAATAATCAGATTTCGTATAGAAATGTGTGTGCGGTGCCACAATAAATTAGCTAGCACGTAAAGCAGTATGAAACGTGGGAAATTGAAAAGACAAGTAAAGACAAAAGAAAAAAATACTAACAGTTTACAATATGGATAAATATATGGAGAAGTGTGGCAGACACTTATTGTTTAACCATTGCCAAATGCTCGAACACCAATAGCGATAAAAGATTCACAGCAACGGCGCATGGATCGGCGTACATTAGAAAAGACGTCAGGCATGTAGAGCACATGTGCAGCAGCAACAGACAAGCGAGCAACAAGATTTTCTGCAGATGTGACTGGACTCTCCTACACGAGGTTTTAAGACTCTAAAAAATAAATCCAAGCAGGTTAAATCAGGAGAACGCAGTGCCAGGGAACTGGTCTGCTCCATCCTATCCAATGCTGGCCGTAGATACGTCCAGGTCATTCTTGATGTTTCGGCTGAAAAGAGCTGGGGCTCCATTGTGCTGGAACCAAATTCCTTCGCGAACGGCTGGAGGAACATCAACGAAAAGTTCAGGTAAGACCTCCTGTAGGAAGATGCTATACGTGTGGCCAGTTAAATGACTGGGTAGAATGTATGGTCCTATTAAGTTACTGTGCACAATGCCTGCCCAAACATTTATGGAAAACCTTTCTTTGTAGGCGTGTGTTATTGTGCATATGGGTTACCATGAGCGCACAGGTGAGAATTATGAATGTTACACATCTTTGACCGCGTAAAGGTTGCCTCATAAGTGAATAAAACATCTGCAGCAGGGAAAGTTTGAGTGCCTGCCGACTGCTGTAGGTACCAACGAGTAAAGTTGAGACGTGGAAGATAATAGTCAGGGGCCATTGTTTGCACTCTCTGTGGATGTATTCAGTATCCATGTAAAGTCCTCAAAACAATTGTATGGCTCACACTCAGCATACATCCTATAGCTCTCGAGCTTGACGAAGGATTATCCCCTACTGTGTGTAGTATTCTTTCTTCCACTGCAGGAATTTTGCGATATCTTCCAATGTCGTTATCACGCCTGGACACATAAAACGATCTACCTGTGATGATCTACCTCGATGAAGACCCTTGAATGTTCTACTATCCGGCTGATTCCTCTCCGTCCTCTCCCTGTACATCCTTTGAGTTGCAAATGAATTTCATTGTGCAGGCCCATACATGAAATGTATGTCAGCAAGCTCTGCATTGGGGTAACGATGCACGCTGCTCAAGATCAGTGGAGGAAATGAAGAATTCATTTCTTTTTCCCACTATTTCCGGGTGTACCGGCTATCATGAATTAATAAGTACACTGCAGGTATAGCAAATGCATGGGTGTGTCCGGAGGACAGGATGCAAAGTGAAAGAGGGTGTGACTACTTTGTCACGTGAGGCTATAGCGGCATCCGGTAGGCTGGAGAGATGCTGGTCCAAGTTTCAGAAACAGTGTGCATTTTAAAAAATATTCAGGAGCAGTCAAAGATATGTGTTAGTAGAGGTCTTCTGATTGGCTGTTGAGACGATTATGCGAAAATCATGGAAAATTTGCTATTTAATCAATTGCAGAGACGTATGTAGTAGAGATTGCATGTGTTTTTTCTCTTCTTCCTGATGGTTTTAAACCACTGAGCTCCATCACTTGTGATTTTAGAGATTAAGCTCTCATCAGATATTTTCTCTTTCTGTCGTCATTTGAAGCCTGATGATTGCGAAGTGAATATCGAAAGCTTTATTAAATCACATTTGTTTTTCTTTGTTTTTAATGTATCATTTTTATATCCTGTATGTAACACGCACCCGTAAATTTCGATCTTATATATATTGGGATATACAGATTCATACTATGGGAAATGACTCACAAATTACTGTGACATAATTATTTCACATTAGACAGCTGTTGATACTATATTGAAATGTTGGAAAAGCACTTTTAATTCATTTTCAAAATCTGATATATTTTAGGTTCTTGGATTTTGTGTCTAAATTTGCAAAATCTGAATTGCAAAAATACAGGGCTAGCTTACAGGATTCATTCATTTTGAAACGCTATATTTTAGTATTACATGTACACACATGACAGATACATGAAAAGAACCATAAGCTCACTAAGTTTATACATCCTCTACAAATGTTCAGTCTGTGCCCCTTTGTGACATGACATACGTCCAGACGATAATCGAGCTTATTTTGTAACATAGTCCTGTTAGCTGCCTGCATTGCAGCATTGATGCATTCTTTGAGCTCGACTGAGGATTGTGGTAGTGGGGGAACGTAAACAAGGTCCTTAATGCACCCTCACAGGAATAAGTCGCAGGGCATTAAATCAGGGGACCTGGAAGGCCACAGGAACAAAGCTAGGTAATTCTCGCCAATACACCCAATCCAGAGATGCGGAAATTCATCGTTTAGGTAATCATGAACTGGGATGTGCCTCGGAAGAAAGCCCTCATGCAAGTTCTCCAGATCTCTTCAATGAGCGGCAGAGATAACGGACTGTTTGTCGAAGGATACATGAACAAGCATTCTTGTAAGATGGTCAGAGATACAGAAGCAAATGTAACCATCGTAGAACAGATATAGCTCGGAATTGAACGAAACGTTACGCGAATCCTAAAAGTCAGCACTGAGTTCCGGAAACAACTAGAACATGTACCGGTCACAATTTGCTCGACGAAGAAAAACAGGTCACACATCTTTGTTTGCGACACTGCACAGAAGACATTCACCTTTGACAAATCTCTTTCAATTGTCACAACTGCAGGTGGACATTTTCGACAAGTATTAACCTCGTACTGACACACTGATCGGAAAGATAATGGACTAGCGTTGCCCATGGAATACACAACACAAATTCCTTGAGTTTGTGGTTCTTTTCATATATTTTTCATGTGTATAAGTGTAATACTTTTGAAAATGAATGAATCATTTATGCTAGCCCTATACTTTAGATTCCTGGGTTTTGTGTCGAAGAATATTTGCAAACTTCACAGAACCGCTGACCAGCTATTATTCCTATTAAAATGATTAAGGCAAATCATAAGAAGCTATCTGTCTAAAGTGAAGTATAAATAACTTCATGGTTGACTTTCTAAGAAGCATTGGCTTATATTCAGGTTACACATGGGAAAAACACAAAAATCATATTCATTCAACATGTTTAAGCAAAATACTGGGATTCGGTTATCTTATACATTTGGCCTTTAGTGGGTTTCACCTGCTATTTAGATCTTTCTTCTTTCAACAAACAGTTCTTAATACATCAAAGGAATGGCTTTACCATTCAAATCTTTCTAAGATATAAAAGAAATTTCTTTTTTTCTAAGACATAAAAGTGGTGTCTAGATTTGCTTCCCTAAACTGGACTTATCTCTGTTTTTCTAGGAAACAAAATTTACTTTAGAATGTTCTACACAGTAACTGCCAAATGCAGACTTGCAGAACTTAATTTTGCACATACCTGTTATCTTAATTGTCTCCATGTAATTTGCCTTTGAAAATTCATTCTTTAATAAGTAAAACATTACTTGGACGATTAAAACCCGAATCCATTAGCACAAATCATCATTTATCATACTTAATTCAGGCATCACCGCAGAAATATTAGTAGTTTATGAGATGGATTAAACAAATTCCTTGAATAATGGGTATACAGAAATACAAATAAGTAAAATTTACTTTAAAACATCCCAAAACTTCTGTCAGAAAATTTGCTATAAACAAAGGATTACAAGACATCAGTTTTTTTTAAATACTGAAATATATTTCAAAGAATTTTTAGATACTCACCTTCAAATATCATTAAGACAAATATAAATAAGAATTCACATTCCTTTAATAATAATATATAATATATGTTAAAAAAAATCACATACCATTTTGCTCTATTTACTACGTCCCAAAAGCCAGGTTTTGGTAATTCACATGGCCCATCAACAGCTTGTTTGTAATATGAATAAAACTTCAATCTGAGATCATTTGATGGCTGAATAAAACCTAAGAGAAGGAAATTTTACATTTAGCCATTAAATTTTATATATACATATATTAGGTTATTTCACGAGCAGAAAACTGAAGTTAATATGCAGAAACCCCATATTTATAATGGGGTTCCTTCTGCATTAATACAGTTTAATGTAAGTAATGTTATGTAACACAATTTAAGTAACTTGATGTGTTATTTATATTATATTTACATAACCATAGTACAGAGTTAAATATTAAATGTTATCTGCATACATCGTCTGACCAGCTACAAAACATTTCATTCTAAAATATATTTTACAGAAGTACACTGCGCAAAGAAAAGGGGGGACAGTTCTATATCTCTCATTCTACTGGGCCGATTGACTAATTTCAAACTGCGTTTTCATGTCTCGATTGCGCGATTTAGGTTTACGAAGTGTGACAAAAAATAAATAAATAAATAAAATAAGTGTGTAAAAAGAGTGGAGTTGGCAACAACTGTTTTGATGACGTCATGCCACACACACCCTTTATCCATGCGTCCAGTTTCGACTTAATCGATCACGCCCAGTTGGGCATACAGCGTCAATGAGTGAAATCATGCAACTGCATTCTGCCGGAAAAATGTCTGATGTAGAAACTGAATTGCAAATCAACATCAAGTTTCTTGTGAAACTTAAGAAATCAGCCACGGAAACATTTCAGACGTTAGCCGAGGCTTATGGAGATGAAACTTTGTCTCGTGCACATGTGTTTGAATGGCATTAGCGGTTTCCAAGGGGAAGGGACAGTGTTAAAAGTGTGGAAGATGATGAACGTCAAGACATGAAAATCTAAGGCAATGTTAATTGTCCTCTTCGACATTAATGGAGTTTTAATGATTGAGTGGGTTCCCAGTGGTCAGACTGTTAATCAATACTACCATATTGAAGTACTGAAAAGAGTTCGTGAAAAAATTAAGAGAGAAAAAAAAAAAAAAAAAGGCCACAGTTGGGGAGTGACGATGCCTATTGCTCAGGACAATGCACCTGCTCACACAGCCCTATCTGCCAAGCAGGTATTTCTGACTAGCAAAAACATTACTGAGCTGGGGCATCCTCCTTATTCACCTGATTTGGCTCCATGAGACTTTCTTTTATTTCCTAAGGTTAAACCTTGCTTAAAGGGAATCCATTTTACCTCATTTACATAGCTTCAGGCAGAAACGGAGAATCCCCTGAAGGGCCTTCCAAAAACCTCGTCCCAGAACTGTTACCAGCAGTAGCAGCACTGAATGCATGAATGCTGAAGGGGGCTATTTTAAAGGTGATATTGTCACAGAGAACTGATTCTGTAAGGACAATGATTTATTGGACCAGTTTTTTTTTTTTTTTTTTTTTTTCCACTAGCACACCTTGTATATACAACTTTGTTCTAATATAGGTATTTTGACACAAAATCGGACTTTTTCTGAAATGGCATGCCAATTTTTTTCCATATTTTGATTCTAAGACTCAAATTATGCCAAACTGCCAAGTTTTCTAAAAATCGCATGAGTAGTTTTTAAAAAATTAGCTCTAAAATTTTAGCTCCTCTATGCTAATTGATTTTGATATATATTTATTAGTATCTCTTTTTTTTTAAATTAAACTTACTTGATTCCTTCTTCACAGTTCGAAATTTAGGCTTAATTCAAATATAATTCGCACATTTTTTATGATTTATTTTTTAAATATTTTTTATAAATATTTCGAAAAAAATTTTGTATTATAACCTATAAAATTTTTAACGTCATCTAAAGCAGATGTATTTCTAGGCACACCTGCAAAATATTAAGAGTTTTTTATTCAAAATTTTCTAAGATATACGTGAATTTACATATTGGAGCGCTTTAAAATTTGGCATAATTTTTTGAGCGATAATAAAGCCAAACGATAATACGCACTTTGTTAAAATTATTAGTCCAAAGGGGCAATTGCCTTGAAGGACTATTAATTTCGTTTTGGCATTTCGCGTCGAAAACTTTAAAAGGCTGTATCACTTTTCAAATCGTTGCCACCATATATTATCGCCCTGTCTTATATTTAAAGAAATTAAACAATGAAGAATCTGTATAAATGTATGCATGTTTCTCGCATTCTGACAAAACAGCGGTACCTAGAGCCATCAAAATTTGAATAACGTAATCTTCTATAGAATATGGGCATGTGGAAGCCCTAATTTGAATTTGAAATTTGTTTTATTATTGATTTCAGATTTTGTAACACTTCAACAAATTTTTGATTAAAAAACTAAACGATTTCAAAGTGAGCAATGGCAGCACAGTACGAAAAAAAATATTTTTTTTTTTATATACAACGTGCAAGACTCTGTTTCGGAAAATCTAATGATATGCTCATTTTAAAATTAATTTGTGATATTGCTGTTGAACTGAAGTTTATAGTTTGAGTATGTAGAACATGATATTTAATAAATAAAGTTAACACACAAAACGTTAAAAAACGCCCCGTTGGACATAATTTAAAATCTGAAACCTTTCGTTTTTTTTTTTTTTTTTTTTTTTGAAAATACCAACGATGACTTTTTCCAGCTCGTCTACAATGAAAAAAAGAAAAGGAAAATAGGTTGCTATAAGTTAAGAAGTTCACCAATTATTGTTGGTGACAAGTGAAAAAAAATACGCAAAGGTAAATTTTTTAATTTGAGGCATAATTTGAGTCATAGAATCGAAATATGAAAAAAAAACTGGCATATCATTTTAGAAAAGTCTGTTTTTGAGTCAAAATACCTATGTTAAAATGATGCTATATATAAATCTAATATATATTCTAAGTCGCGCTTTAGAGACATGAAAAATGCAATTTGACTGTCGTCAACCGGCCCAGTAGAACGGGAAATAAAGAACTGTCCCCCCCTTTTTTTTTTGGTACATCACACAGTTCATTGAAAAACTAGCTATAAGCTGTGATGATTACAAGCTTTATTTCCTAGGACCATTGCATAACGATGCCCAGACACAAAGGTATTAGCAGAAAGGCAGCCACTGTTTGCCTAACATAAAAATGGCCACAGCTTTATAAAGATTAGCTCTTTACCTCGAAAAAAGAGCCTTTGCAAAGATGTCAGAATGTTTATCCTGGACTACTGTTATGGCAGTAAGAATTTTGCTTGAATTACTACAGAAATAGAATAGCAAACTAAAACGAATCCAGCATCTTAAAATTTTTAAATCACTGGCATTGATCAATATCACTTCTGGTGTCAACTATTTAGAGTTCTAACCAGTTCATTCATATATGCCAAAAGCCCGTTCACGGTAGTTTTTAAAAATTTATGGTGCATAGCACCCACCCGAAGGCGATGACGCACAAACTGAGTTTATCGGGCAATCAAAATTGGGTGGAAAGTCAAGGTAGGCGTGATCATAAACAAACTTCAAAGACTTTCGATACACTTAAAAGTCAATTTTCTGCATAAGTTCACAAAGTTCAAAGTTCACTAAATTCTTGAGTAAAATAATACGAATACTAATCTTGTTTAAATAATCTTGCGATAATATGTACAAGTTTAGTTACTGAAAGAAGTCAATGTGGATCACAGTTGGTTAGGTTAGGTTATTTAATTAAGGAAAAGTCTCGAGGGCTATCTGCCTAAGGGGTGGGATGCCTTCGCGGAGGACTTTCTAAGGGAAACTGGCTCGTATACACGTTACACATGGGAAAAAAACCATGAAAACACCCATGCAGCTAGCCCGTTCGCGGGATTCGAACCTCGGACCGTACTACCAGTGTTCAGCGACTTTACCGCTCGGCCACTGGTGGGCGATGGTATGGGTAAATATTTTTAAATCAGGAATTAATCCCCGTAAATACACAGGAAATTTTTTGTCGAAACACTCGTAAAGGTTTCTGTTCAGGCAAACAAAAGCCGACTTGTATAATTATAAATAATACGTTTCAGACCCGCTTTTGCTAATAAAAGCAGTTATAGGGTCGATCCTCTTTTTCTCAACTCTATATCAGGAAAGAGAAAGAGTTCTAGAAAAAAGTGCCTGAGTTTAGAGATTCGAAGAAACTGTGGAAAACTGCTTGCCTTGTTCTTTCTCTGTTAAGTTATTTGAACACGGCAAAGCATTCAAAGGCTATCTGCTGAAGGGTAATAATTCCTTTGTAGCTCTTCTAAGAGAAACTAACTCGTAATTCCGTCAAACATTGGGGAAAACCATGAAAAATCCCCTACAGCCAGTCCACGAGGATTCTAGTCTAGCCTAACTACCAGCTTTCGGCGACTTTAATGCTCAACCAGTGCCTGATAGACAAGCCTTCTTAGCTTTTGAACGTTAGATTAGTTCAGGTTACTTTGTAAGGATCTAAAGTTGTACTAGCATTTATTTAATTTTAAAACTTTACTATCTTCTCTTATTTTCCACTTCCGGCCAGAATTAAACGCGTTAACTTGTTTATGCAAATTGTACTTGCTAACGCCCAAGTATTTAAGTTGTGGCTTTTTGCCAAGAGTTAGAGAGGGAGAAAGTGAGCCGCCTTGCCACTGTATTACACGCGAGTTTCCAATCAACTGCTGTCTGCCTTTCCGGCCAGAGGTTTAGTCCTCTTGATATTTAAAACGTATTGTAGTTTCGGCAGTTTGCGTACTACATACGTAATAATTTAAAAGGCCAAACTTAGCACTAGTCAATTGTGTAGAGCACTCGAAGTTAACTCTTATTTTAGTTAGTTAGCAGTTTTTATATTTTTACGTTCAGACCACAAGTGGTTGGTCTTTGTATCCCGAAGTGTAGGAGCACCTATAATATCATGGACAATAAAGAGTAAAGTTAACCCTTCCTGCTTGTGTCGTCCATTCCACACATATTTGAACACAGCTTGAGTAAGCTCCCAGAGCAAAGCAGATGAGGGCTAGCTACATAAGTGGACGAATGCCTCCATGGAGGACTTTCTAAAGGAAACTGGCTCATATACAAGTTATATATAAGGAAAACCAACTCTGAACCGAATCCATTCACTTAGGTTTGAACCTAAATCCAACTACCAGTACTCGGCAGTCTTTAACCACTCGGTTGTTGATGCAGCCGTGAAATGACTGAACTCTGATTGTTTGCCCCACTGTCCCTTGGAGATAATAAGTAAGGCAGGACATTTCCAAGAGAAGGGATTCTAGTAGCACTGGTTTAAATGGGAGGTTTCCGAGAAATGTCCCGGCTACGAGGAACATTTTGAAACGCTTCCGAAAACATTTCGTTTGCAGCTCCACGTAGAGATCAACCACTCACACGAAAGTTTTGCTTAGAAGGATCACGGGTAATTTTTAATATGATGATGGCTGCAACTGTGAGATTCTGGAAGCTGGAAATATAAGTCGATTTTATTGAAGAAATACGGAAAAAGCTGTATATAAAAGTTCGCCAAATTTGTCGTATTTCGAGCTGATAGTGTGAAAAAAAAATTTTTATTGCTATATAATAGAATTTTTTTATTAAGTTTAACGTGAATAATTTTTTTAATTCTTTTTGTATATGCACGACTTTAATTTTCTGATAATTACTTATCTTTTAAATTGAAATTGCATAATCAGCGACAAACTGTAAATATAAAACAGTATTTATTATATTAATATAATAAATACTGTGTAAATATTTTATTAAACAATATAAAAGGTGTATAAGGATCATGTAATTGGCAGCAACTGTAGTCATCAGTTCTTTGCACATTATCCTGGATATGGAATACACAGTTGAAAAATAATTGTGGAAAAATAATCAAGTGCATTTTGTGGGTTAAGCTAGTCATTAAAATTTAACAACCTTTGCATTTGTAATTTACTTGGGAATTTAAACAAAAAACTGAGCAAATAACCTTTATGAAATACTTTACAATTTTGGGGATAAAACAAATACTTTTGAGTCATTACAAAACATATATCAGTAAATGACATTATATTGTGTACATAAAAGTTATTAAATAAATATATAGATACAAAAATACTATTTACAATAATAAAATCAAAAATAATGACACATCACCGAATGTACGATGTAAAAGTATTTACAAAAATATATACAACAGGTCATTACAAGAATCAGAATAAAAAAAAATAGAAAATTTAAAAATAACAATTAATGTAATAAACATGTGTCATTTTGCTAACATACTGAGCCAACAGTATTAAAATAATTACAAAATATATTTTGTACATACACGGAATTTGAAAGCAGAGGTCTCTTTCGCCAATCTGAGCGATAACTGATTCGTCTTTGGCTTTCAAGTCTGTTTACCAAGTGAAGACGGTAACCCAGCTAGGCAGGTTTCGTGGAAATGGCATGCTGCGAAATGTTTCGTTCGATGCCGTGCTTCGGCTACGAATAACGTATGTGATAGGGGTTTAAGAAGTGAGGCCCTATCAAAGAATCTCTAAGGCCTTAGAGATTCTTTGGCCCTATGCACTGGTTTGAAAAGTGGCGATGCCCTCGTGGAGACCAAAACTTTCTTACTGACTATTAAGATCAATGGGTTTGGGCATCTTTTAAATCAAAAATCTGAGTCAATTTATAATTAATGCTCTATTTGGTTCATTTCAAATGAGAGCAAATTTTATTTTAATAGTGAAATATCTTAACTATTGGTACTGATTTCCGTGTACTTAACTTTCTATGAATATTTTTGAAAGGGAAAAAAAAAAAAAAAGAATTTTTTTAATATTATTTAAAACTTGTAACTGAGTTATTATAAAATGTAAGGAAGTAATTCTTTTAATACGTATCAGATTTGTTTTACGCTTAATTTCAACAACACATATTCTGCAAACTCTTCTTTACTACTTCTTTAAGTACGCATCTCATAGAATTTGGGTTACAATACCTTTTAACAAATTGTTTTCCAGTACGAACAATTCTTACCAAAATAATTTTATAAATGTATTTGTCGACATAATTTCAATTTATGTTTACAATTAAATGTCACGGTTATTATATATTTACATAATATTTATAATCATTATACATTTAGATATAATTAATAACTAGATTTCTTCACAGTAACTTTCACAGGAGTTTATAAATGAATAATCATTCATTTCCAAATACAAATAAATAAAAAATTGAATAAATATTTACGTATTTTGTTAAAGGCAGATACATGCTTTTTGCAAGCATATGCATAAATACCCATATTTATTTCATATATTTCATTTTCGGCGTGAGCAAATCTTTAATTTCTGTGCATTCACTATATTTTTCGACTAAAGTAATTTAAAATTATTAATAAAATATGTATTTTATTTAAGCCATTTTGAAACATAAAATAAAAGTAGCGAATGCTCTAGCAAGGGTATCGAAAGATGTATACAATTTTAAAGGTACCGTAAGGTATTTTTCATTCTTTAAGCAAAACATTTTTGCTAAAATCTATATTTTTAGCTTCGAATTTTATAAAATAAATTCATAATCATAATCGCTGTTGCAAGTTTACCGAAAAATAACCGAGATGTGATTTTATGTAAATGTTTCTAAACTATATAAATTGCCCTTATCCATCCAACAATGAATGTTTCTTTTATGCGGAAGGGTCTCGCTTTTCGATTTGCATGGAAATGTCGTGTGTGGAAATACTATCAAAGCGCTGTCAAGGAAGCTCTGGATGTTAAAAAAAAAAAAAAAAAAAAAAAAAAAAAAAAAAAAAAAAAAAACTCCTTCTGGCAGTGGAGTAGCGAGCATAACTGGCGCCCGGGGCAAAATACCTTTTTGGCGCCCCTCTGCGAGCGGAGCCCGGGGCATCATACACCCCCTTGCCCCCCTCGCTACGCCACTGCCATCTGGAGACCAAAGCCTGGGAGCAATGCTTCATTCGTGGTGCGGAGTCGGCCCCTCCTTTCATTCTTACCTTGATGGGTGACAGTACGATTTCGCCTAGTTCCACCCCAATTTTGAGGTAGAACACCTCGAAGGTGGGTACAACGGCCTCCCATCCCTCTTTTCCTACCACTAAACCACACGAGAAGACTTACGGCTCACCATATATTGCGAATGCTGCCATACCGCAAAGGCACTATATATTTATAAACATCCATGCCTTGGGATTCGAAACCGGGCACTTCGGTATGGTAGTTAGAGTCACTAACCACTATCTTTTTAGTCGGCTTTGCTGAGAGGTAATCTGAACGAAATAATAACATGAGAAAGATTCAAAAGAGAGTGAAAATTGGGTTAAGATATCACTGATTATTACGATGTATAATCACGTACGATTACATTTAACTTTGATATGACTGGAAATCTTCAAACAATACTGAACATATAATGGGGAGGGGGGGAAACAAGCGAAATATCGATTCGATGTTGATATATTGCAACGGTTTCAAACAAATATGGTGAAAAAGGGATAACAACAACCCTTTAAACACTATTTTTGAAATTTCACAAAAGTATCCAGTTTTTTACTGTACCTTTAAAGATTACTTTCAGAACAGAATATTAAATGATACAGAAAAACACTAAATTTCACGGTAAAAACAAGATGCAGAGATAAATGGCAAAATAATAAATTTTACGGTAAAAACATGCTGTTGCAAATAAAGCGCTTAAATGCTGTTTATGCCAGCATTAATTCATAAATTACTGCGCTGATTTCAATAATTTTGGGCTTAGCAAATTCTGCAGATTAATACATCAGGAAATTTTATTATGATTAATAACAACAGGGAAAATTTCATGCTATTACATCCAAGCAACACTACGGCTCCCTTACTGGTTACTAAAAAAGTCATTCATGTCATTAACGTTATTATGACCACGTTATTAAGTCGCGACTCAACGGTTTTTATTCTTTGCCATTTACGAAAACATTTTTCAACGCTTTTTCGTTGTGTGTGTGTGTGGGGGGGGGGGGGACATGTATATTCCATGCAACCAATGTGATAATTATTTGTGTAGAAATAAAAACTCGATTTTTAGCGCATGCCAAATAAGCTGCCCAAAATCAATGGTTGCAGATTTGTGAATTTGGTGAGGATATAATTAAAAATATCATTCCAAAAGGTTTATACTATCCGATTATATATAACGTGCGCAAATAAAACAAACAAGACTCTTTACTATAAATAAAAAAAAAATCATTCAGGAATATTAAACGATATTTTTCTTTAATAAATCACATATTACAAGGCTCGTGGGATCTCTCTCAAAGGTCGTTGATACAGCCCTCTTTTTATCAATGATTGTTACAAGGAGGACCTTATCAATGACCGTATCAACGATTATCAAAAAATGAAAACGTCAGCGAAAATAATGTCGAATTTGAAAAAGAGAACTTATTCGTCAATTTTTACTGGTAATAACTGTTTAACAGAACATGCAGTTTAAAGCCTAAAGCAAGTAATAAATGACAGCTTTCGAAATTAAACTGGAAGAAAACACAATAAAAACAAAAATAACATTAACTTCTAGAAATCTGTGACAGCAAAAACACACAAACAGTGAAAAATATGTGGCATTGAATGTGAGTTTATCAAAACACTTTGAAAATACTTTCTTTTTTCTCCTGGCAAAGGGCATTTTAGTGTTAACATCAAATTTAGAAATGGAATAACAAAGCATAAAATTTATTTGTGAACATTTACAAGACTAGCTGCTTAACAGATATCACATGTAATAAAACTAACCCACAGTATACAATACACAGTAAAGCATAAAATAACACGAAAAGAAATTACCAGACAATTATGTGTTATAGAAATTAATGAACAAATTGGATGTGTCAGCGTGGTATAGGAAAATTACCTCCAGTATCTAGTATGATCTTCCCTGGAAGCAATACAACACATACAGCGATGTGTCCAAAGGAAGTGAGAGCCAGGCTTACAACTGCTCTTGCAAAGCAGTCGTAAGCATGGAAAGGGTCTCGATAGGAAGATTGCGAGCAGCTATACGTCTTCCTAAAGCATCCTAAACATGCTCGATAGAATTCAAATCCGGTTATCGAGCTGGCTCCTCCATGCACTGAATTGTTTGCTGCTGAAGATAATCATACAGGATGCGAGCCCTGTGCGACCTAGCATCGTTGTCCTGTAGCAGGACATCATCATTAGTGCCCCGGCATAAGGACGCACATAAGCTACAAGAATGTCATTTCTATAGGCCTGAGCATTCACGGTTCCACGTGCAAAGCTCTGTCATCCACCCAAAGAAATACCACCCCAAACACAGATACTACCTCCTCTGAATGAATCTCCTTCACGGATATTTGATGGATGATGACGGATTCCAGGTTTTCTCCTTATCAAATAACGCCTACTAACGCTCTGGAAGCTAAAACTGAACTCATCCGTAAAGAGAACAATCCTACATTGATCAGCCGTTCAGTGGACATGATGACTTGCCCACCACAAACGTTTCCTTCTATGACGTGATTGGCATGTAAATGGCTGGTCGCTTGGCGTACAGACTTCCTTCGCGAAGCCTTCTATATTATAAATATAAAAATATTGGCTGAATATTTATATTATAAACAAATATAAACATTGGCTGAATGTTCCACAAATATCCTCAGTAGTTGAAGACAATTCAGATCAAACTTGATTTTTTTTCACTTCTGTCTGTACCTTTCTTCTTCTCTGAATAAATAATAAAAAGCACAAGGAAAATCATCTGCATTTAAGAAAAGCATTTTTATTTAGAGATGAATTGCTAAAACAATTTCTGAAGTACTAAAAAAGTTTTCTAATATTACAAAAAAAAAAAAAAAAAAAAGAAGAAAGAAAGAAAGGGTTCCTTGAAAGGGTTCAAATTTTAATGATCACTCAGAAAGGCTGTTTTAAAGTTTAATATGGTTTATCAGTTGAGATTACTTACAGAGATCACCCATATAGACTAGTAGAACGCTTTGTATGATATTAAATGAATATGGTAAGTACATTTAGACTAACATGGCAAAATAGCTTAAGAACACTTGAAAACTGAATTCTATAAAAATATTCAATGTTTTTTATTGTGAACAAAATGTGTTTTTAATAGTGAATAATATATCGTGAATAAAACGCATTTTTATTTAAATCAATGGAATTAAAAAATATTATCTAGAATTATTTCTATTGCTTTTAAATAGTTTGGTTTGTTAATTAGTAACAGACCAATTTAATAAGCTTTTAGATTTTTTTTTTTTTTTTTTTAATAATGCTTTCTCGCGTGATTAAGTATATTGCTTGAACAAAAATTAACTTAGCACTTTTTCTTACAAATTCCTAGACAAGGAGGGAAATGCTACGGATAATTCAATAAAAAGGGCAGAGATATCGAATACAAGTCAATCAAAATTGTAACCGGAAAGTGAAAATCGAATTTTCGTGATCGCTATTTTACACGGTATTCCGTTTAAAAACGAAAACATATTTCAAGGTTTTCCTTTTGTTTTCATTTTTAAACCTTGTCCTTCGCATCCTTGAGCTTGTGCAATAATTACTGTTTGCTCTCACCTGCAAGTTACAGTGTCGCAACCTATTATACTGCATTGCTTCTAATAAAATTTAGTAACGTTAGAAGCTTCTTTATTGTTTTTCAACACGTAGAACATAACCTGTTAAGATTTCTTAGCAGCAATGTTGTTAACAACAAGCTGAATTAAAAAAATTACAATATTTTACATTTCAATTTATAACAACGCATTGCTTACCAGCACAATAACTTGAGTGAAGCATATATTTCTTTAAAATATAAACGCATTTTTAAGGCTAAATTATTAATACTGTTACGAAATTTGTATAGCTAATGCCAGCAGAATTATAATCAAAATTGTTTTTATTTCCCGGCGCAATGCAGCACATGATAAATTTTAAGAGAAAGCTACGCCGAAAAAGTAAAAATATATAAGAGCACGTGCATTTAACATTGAAATAATAAATATATCTTTCATTTGCATCGAACTTGAATAAATGTAATTGACTACTGTATTAGCTGCAATCGTAATTCCATCCTCTTGTTGGTTTCCAGAAATCTCGAGAAGCAAAGAAATTACTAGAACTCTCTCAGCGACCCATTGAAAGCTTTAAAAAGCCGGAGAGAGACATTGCTCAATTGCTTATATCAAGATATGCCATACTACTTGGGTGGTATGGCATATCTTGATCAGTGACCACCCCGTGACAGGTTCCAGCCAATCTACTTCCACATGAAGTTTATTTACATCACAGCTCAAACGGCTCTTCGACTAATTATCCAAATTGTTTCGCCTTTATGGCCTGGCAATTTTCGCCTTTCAAATAACCATCGCCTTAGTGCACACTTCCAAGATAGGCAGTAAAAGCGGCGCCCGCTATAGACTGCCAAAATCAACCAAGATCAAACATCTTGATCTTGGTTGGTTTTGCTCAGTTATTTAGTTGGCTGTTGTTATTGTTGATCGGATTAGCTTTCTCTGTACTGTGCTGTGCTCTGTGTTCTATTTAACGTTTTTAGTAGTTTAAAGTATAACCACTGATTATTACTGCGTGATAAAGTGAACACTTGTACAAATATTTCTCAGAAAAATTCCAACTTTCTGTTATATTTCTTTTGATAATTTTATTAACCTTTTATAGGACTTGTGCATTCAATCTGTTAGGAACCCGTATACACGCAACAATTCAGTAATAACAAACGACCAAATTATTAACAGAATATTTGGGGTTTGAGTCATGGACAAACAGAGGAGACAAGTGTGCTGAGTAAAGTAATGTGCACAGCTATGCAAGTGTGCTTAAAAAGCGACAAGTGTGCTGAGCACAAGACAAGTGTGCTTAAAAATTATTAGGATTGTTTTTCCATTAGAGCAAAAACGAATTTCTCATGGATCGAAATTGAAATAATTCTGAAAGTTCATATATATATAGAAATCTGACGTAAAGTATTTAAGTGAACCACTGAATAAAATTCTGATAATGCTGCTTAGAATTTTGATCTTAAATTTGATTGAAAATGTAGAAAACCAGTTTTGCAACTAAACGAAAGATTCAACTGAAATACCAGTTCTTATAAATCTAAAAGTATAGGTTATAAACTCTAATTAATATACCTTTACTATTACATCATGAAGAATCTGCATATGTGTATGCTCCTCGCATTACGGAAAATCGGCAGCACACAGAGCTACCAAATCTTGATCAAATGTAGTCCTCCACCCGAACATGTGCACCACGAAGACAGAATTATGAATTAATTTTCTGTTTGTTTTGTATTCTGCGCGACTTTAAAAAACTTTTGATTAAGAGCTCGGCAATTTAAAAGCTTTGTGTTGCCACTCTGCAAACATAAGATATTTTATGTATGTTTCAAATTTAATCACAAACTCTGCAATATAAAGAAAAGTGTTGCCACTCCGCAAAACGCAACGTGTTTGTCATTCGAATTCAATTGTTGAAAAGCGGCGGCAACTGCTATGAACACACGTAGTCCTCCTCCAGAACATGTGCACCTTCAAAGGCCAAATTGTAAATTTGTTTTTCATTTATTATTTTATATTTTGTGCAAATTTTAAAATATTTTGATTAACAAACACGACGATTCAAAAGCAGTGTTGCCAGTCGGTAAAACGTAAGCTATTTATGAACTGAAAAGACACAGATCTAAATGCGCTGACCGAAATAGAATGTTTCTATTTTTCACGTTTCAATTTGTTGCCATTCATGAATTTACTTTTTCTTTTAAATTTACTGTGTCTGTTAGTAACAAACCAAGTAATATAGAAGCAATAAACTCAAATCTTCATTTCTGTTATTATTAATCACTAACTGCAGCCGTGAAATTACTCTAGTTGGACCCATTAAAATCAATATATACTTTTCCTTTTTTATGTAATAGTTATTTTTATGAGGCTGGGTGGGCAAGCTTCTAATATCAGAGTGATAATTCAGGTAATTAACTAGTTCCCTAAACACAATACCAGTTTAGCATTTCAGACAGCGCATCGCAGTTCGAAACATTGGAACAAAGTTTCCTTTTCTACGTTATCAGTTATTCCACAACTGCACTGATAACTTTCCTCTTGGACACGTTAGCTTTTTTGTTTAAGATACAGGAATAATTTTGTTGTTTGCTTCAACATTTTGCTTTCTAGGGAATTAGTGATTTTAAATTCTATTTCGGAATTCCTCCAAATTCTTATAAAAGGATTTTTAGCCCCTGGGCAATTTTCTGGTAAAATTTGCCCAGAAGGGCTATTAATTTTCTTTTGGCATTTTGCGTTGGTTCAATATAAACGGCGTTTCACTTTTCAAACTGTTACCACCAAATATTAGGGCCTTGCATACTATTTAAATAAATTAAAATAATGAAGAATCTGCATGAGTGTATGTATGTTTCTCGCACTGTGAAAGAACAATGCAACGCAGAGACATCAAATTTTGAATAACCTAGTCCTCCACTCGAATATGGGCATTTGGAGCCCAAATTTTGGATTTGTTTTATTATATATTTCTTATTTTGTAAAACTTTCACGAATTTTTGATAAACACACTCAACGACTTCAAAGCAAACAATGGCAACACTCTATTGGGAGGTAAACACTTTTTTACCTCCAGCGCCCGAGATTACGTATCGGAAATCATAAAGATACGTTTTTTTAAAATTACTTTGTGATATTGCTGTTGAATTGAATTTTATGGTTTGAGTGTGAAGAACATGATATTTAATACATAATGGCAACACACAAAACGTTAAAAAATACCCCTTTTGGCGCGATATAAAATCTAAAAGCTTTCAGATTTTTTTAACTTGTTTTTAAATTGGAGAATGCGCCAGCAAAAGACCAAGTAAAATAATAACAGAAAACACTGGGTTACTTTAGGTTTAGAATTCCCTAAAATCTAGAACCCTTACCAATAAACTAGGAAAATTATGTCAATTTACAGATTATTACATAATTTCCAACTTTACATTGGTATTAATTGTACGTTTCAAAGACTGATCTCTTTTCTCCAATGAGTAAAATTATTCTAATATTACAGAATAACTTTCACGGTAACACGCTTCTGCAGCAAAATTAAGAGGTATTTCTCCTTCCTTCCCGCATACCTTCGTGTAAGGGTAGCACACTCGACGCGCATTCGCGAGGTCCACGGCCGAGTCCTGTCGAGGACATTGCATATTTTTCCCGCCTCCTGCTCCCCCCTCCCGGGAAAAAAAAAAAAAAAAAACACTAATGACAAAATTACCTTAAAAATTTTGCACCACGTGCCACATTTTTCAAATAAGTTGTTACTGATGGACAAAATGAAATTTTAAAGCATAAGAAAAGCAGTACTAACGTAAAATTTTATCACAAAACAGTTACCTATTATTATTAATAACGTACTATTATTATACGTATTATTATTATTATTTCCACAAGCATCATAAAATATCATACTCAGTTCCTTCATCCGCGGAAAATTTTCGGGCAGAACTGCAGACCAACAATATATAAATCAATTTTATTCAATTCCATAACTGAGGGTTCACAAGTATATTATAGACTACAGTAAACGTATCATTAAAGAAAAAAACATTTATTTTGCATATACGAGGGCTATCCAGAAAGTAGATTACGTTTTGGAATAAAAAAATAAACAAAGTATAGGAAAGAAATTTTATTATATACAGATGAAAGCCACACTCAAATACTACTTTTCTACATAGTCACCATACAAATTAAGGCATTTATCGTAGCGATGTACGAGCTTGGAAATTCCTTCGTCGAAAAATTCGGCCGCCTGCGCCTTCAACCACTTCGTTACCTCTTCTTGCCTTCCACCTTGCACAAAACTTGTGGTAACCAAGCTTTTCGCTGATGATTTCGTGCAACAAACTTCGCGAAATTTGTGGAAAACTCAAAGAAAGTTCCGTTATTGTGAAATTTCGATTTTCACGGACTTTAGCATCGACTTTTTCGAGAAGTTCGGCGGTCACTATGCTGGGTCTCCCACTTCGATCTTCGTCGTGAACATTGGTTCGGCCATTTTGAAATCTTATGACCCACTGACGCACTCCACCTTCAGTGATAATGTTGTCCCCATACACTTCACGAAGCTGCCGATAGATTTCTATCGGTTTACAGTTTTTTGCAGTCAGAAACCTTATTACTGAGCGCACCTCGCAGCTCGCGGGATTTTCAATTAACGCAGACATTTCAAACCGTCACAGTATCTGAACGGAGCACAGCACGAACCTCTCACTAGCACGGCTAGATGCAGACTGAGCTGCGCAACGCTCTGACTCCAAGATGGCCGCGCTAGCCCCGCCCCTAGCGGACACAGACGGAAACGTAATCTACTTCCTGGATGGCCCTCGTACTTCACATATAATAATTTTACTCGACTCCAACGGGGCCACGGGCCCATATCCCCCCTCGACATATTCACGGATTTTCATTCTCATAACATAGTAATCTAAATAATGAAACATTCGCATATCACATTTGATGAAGAATATTTCATTGAATAATAACACAAAAAAGCAATACACACACGCGAACAGACTTCTGATTTTCATACAATGTAGCCGATGATAGAACAGAAGAGACAGAAGAATGGCCCTGAAAGTGGCTTGGAAATTTCAACATTATTTATTGGCTAAAAGATTTTCACTTTTGTCTTCATTTAACTGCATGCGTCATAAGCGTATTAGATGCGCCATATTCTACACGCATCATAAGCGCTATATAAGAATCATACGACAGAGGCTAGTTTTGAGCTGATACAAGCCAAAAAATTTAACAGAAATGGGAAATAGAAAACTTAAAAAGCTGTTATAAATTAAAATTACAAATTTATGTTCCAGTATCTCTACATCTATATTTATATCGTTAAAAGCATTTCATTTTTTTATCTGCATTATGATATTTATTAGTACACTACAAATGTGCAACTGCACTCTTGAATACCGTACTTCTATAGATTAGTGCATTTAGAAAACCGGACACGTAGGCTGAATTATAACATGCCAACCCCATTCACAAGAACTCATTACCTATCAACAAATTTTTTATAGCAGTTTTGAAGAGAAAGTTTTTTACCAGAGCTACATACACTGGAGAAGCTTAGGGGCAGAATCTACAGAAGATATCTGTGAAATTCGCTACGCAGTAACTGACGAGCATTCTAGGACTGGAAAAACCTATCTGCGCGATGTCATCATGAAAGACTATAGTGGTTTGTTACGTGTTAGATATATCAGGTGTTTTGATCATGAGCATATTCACAATTGTCAGGCTTTAAAACTGCACAAGAACTTAAAAAAACATCCTGCAGTTATCTGTACATATAAACTATTAAAATCTATGCGCTTACGGTCTCAAACTACACGCGGGCCAAACGCACGATCTAAAAGTAATTGACTGGCCGAATTTTTTTTTTCATTTTTACTGAAATGAAAAGCTTTTTTAATAAAATACTTTTTAACTAAATTTTATTTATTAATCATTTATCAAAACATACAGGGTGTTATAAAAACACTTTCCCTATATACGAACCCCTTAGCCGTCCATGCGCTCTCAACCAAACGAAATGAAATTTCAGATATTGTTATTTGAAGGTATGCGCTCGAGATTAATGTTTTAAAACACAGCTCTCACGCTTACGGTTACAGTGAAAAATTTCGAAATTTTCGAATGGCAACAAAAACTTTTTCCTGCGCAAATTGATCAGCGCGTTGATAAACCATACATGGCACGATACATGTATGACGAAAATTGACGGCGTAAGAGCAGAAGAGCATTGTAAAGAACAATGACAGCATTAGAAGTGCATTGGATAATTCAGAGGGATACACAGTACAAGCACCAATCACAAAATTGCATGTGCAAAGCACTGCTTGTGTTGAAATTTAATAAGCAGTGTGGGAAGACTGTTTCTTTAATCAGGTGTTCTAACAAGATGACGCATACAGGGAAACAACGAGGTGAAGAGATAAAGCTGTTTTATCTGAAGGGGTAAAATATTGCCGAAGCAGTGCAAGTTTATCTTCGAAATCATAAGACCAGACCCATGTTCCATAAAAACTCTTAAGTGATTTGGTTTAAAAAAAAAATTGAAGAAACATGATGCACATGTGACAGATCTGGACAATCATCTGTGCCCGTTGAAGTTGTTGCAGAAGTGCGTACGATTACTGAAGGTCGACTGCATACTACAAGAAGTGTTGCCTGTAGTTTGGATGCACTGAAAAACACCTTCTTCAAACTTATGCACTCTATTCTGGGGAAGTTTTCTTGTCGATTCCAACGCGCCCAGATATTGTAACCTGGAGACGAGCAACAGCGTGTCGACTTTGGGAATTTTTTCCTCATCAGATATGATATGATGAAGGTAGCAGGTGGCCACTATGGGTGGAAGATAGGAGATGCATATTATGGACGCATGAGGAGGTATCCTTGACTGGAAAAGTAAACTCCGAGAACTGCGTTCACTGGTCTGATGAAAATTCTCAAATTTTGATTGAGATCCAGTGAAAAGTAACAGAAAAAATGATAACTATTCTTCTGTATATATATTAATGGAATATACTTGTGAATATTAATTAATTATTAATTTATTAATTTGAAAATATGCATATTTAATCAATACTGGATTCTTACTTTTACTAATGAAGGGCCAACTCTTTTAAAAAGTCTCAATTATAGCTCGAATTGAGTGAAGATTTTTATCTTTTTCTAACTTTCCTTACCTTTGGCCAGTATTTAAAGTTTTGATTAAACTATCGTAGTTTTTCAGGTTTAATAAATTCAGATTATTACAGAAATTTCTTACAATAATCATCCATTTAATTCATTTTGTATTTTCAAACTTTTTAATTAAATTAATTGAATTGAATTCATTTAAAATGTTTATTCGTACCTTTAATTCATAAAATTCTCGAGCTTAGCAGTTGGCAACATTTTTCGCGATCCGTAATAGTTAGAAATTTCGTACCTTTAATTCATAAAATTTTCAAACTTAGCATTTCGCAACATTTTCGCGATTCGTAACAGTTAGCAATTTTTGAAATATTTTTACAATCCTTAACAATTGGCAACTTTTTCATACAGAACAAGCATTTTACGTTTTACATTACTCAAGAGTTTACATGAAGTTCGAATCCCGCGAACGGGCTGGCTGCATGGACGTTTTCGTGGTTTTCCCCATGTGTAACGTGTATACCAGCCAGTTTCTCTTAGAAAGTCCTCCACGAAGGCATCCCTCCCCTTAGGCAGATAGCCCTCGATGCTTTGCCATAATACACACACCATCACCAACAGTTTACAGCATAGGTTTTTACAATAGATTACACAGGTAGCAGCTTTACAACTCAACTTTTGCATAGTTTTAGTGCCCTCTATTTTTTCAGTTAGCAGAAACAAACAGCTCAACCTTACATTGTTTAGCAAATGCTACTCCACTCTCCGGGATACAAAATATGTAGATACAAGGTAAGTTAAATTAAAACTTATAGATTGTATTTAGCTTTTCTTTTTTCTGTTGTTATTGTTGTTTACATGCATAATTTGTGTCGAGAAAGTTTTCAATAGGCAAGGGTTTCTAAATTACTTTGGATTTCTTCTTAATTACATTTGCAATTTACACTCACGTTTGTGAAAATTGCAACACCATGAAGGACTTACGCGAGTGAGCTGGAATTTTCAGGAAATGCAAAGTAGCGCATGATATGCAAATGATTAGAATTGCAAATCCGTAGCGCATGCGTATGCTGAGCAGCGCCCTCTGAACGGCTGATGGATCCGAATAAATAGACGGCTGTAGCGAGGCGTGTATGGTTATCGGTGGTTATCTGCTAGTGGTAAACGTTAACTCAATCTGTACTTATGCCTCGTCGACGAAAGAGAGCGAGATTTGAACAACTTACAGAGTTTGAACGAGGGAGAATCATCGGCCTTCGTGAAGCTGGATTGTCGTATCGTGCAGTAGCCTCACGTGTGCAGCGTAACAGCAGCACAGTGATGCGCGTTTGGAAGCAGTGGACGGACGAGTGTCGGACAACTCGGAAATCCGGGAGTGGACCCCGAAATGTGACGTCAGCTCGCGATGATAGACACTTGGTCCGCATGGCGCGGACGGACCGTACAGCTTCCTGTAAACAATTGGCAGCACTGTGGTCAATAGCTACAGGTGTTTCATTGTGTGCTTCATCAATTCGTAGACATCTGCTGCAGTGTGGACTGCGCGCACGGACTCCTTTATACAGGATCCCCCTAACGCACGACCATCGCCGCCTGCGGCTACAATGGGCCAATCAGCATAGAGACTGGCGTGCTGATTGGCAGCATGTCGTGTTTTCTGACGAATCCCGCTTTAATTTGTGGTACCATGATGGCCGCATTCGTGTCAGACACTATGCCGGTGAACGCCACCTTCCGGAGTGCATTATCGAACGCCACAGTGGACGAACACCCGGAGTTATGGTCTGGGGCGCCATAGCATATCATAGACGATCTCAATTGCTACGAATTGTGGGCAATCTGAACAGCAACCGGTATATCCGTGAAGTTCTACAGCCCGAAGCTGTTCCCTTCCTTCAAAGCTTGCCAGGCGCTGTATTTCAACAGGACAATGCCCGCCCTCATACTGCTCGGATTGTTAAATCCTTCTTTGCAGCGCAGCAGGTACAGCTTCTTCCTTGGCCTGCGTGTTCCCCGGATATGTCGCCAATTGAACATGTGTGGGATGTCATTGGTCGGCGTCTTGCTCGTGATCCTCGTCCTGTTGCGTCTGCAGACGAACTTTGGGTACGCGTACAAACGATATGGAATGCTCTTCCTCAGTCAGACATTCAAACTTTGTTTGACTCCATGCCACGTCGTGTATAGCAGCACTTATTGCGGCGCGTGGTGGCCACACAAAATACTGATTCTGATCTCTTGTTCTTGTTTGTTTGCTTTGAACATTTAATCATTTATTTGTACCACTACCACTCAACTGTGTATTAAATTGCATTCAATTATGACGATTCCTTCTTGGTGTTGCAATTTTCACAAACGTGAGTGTACTTTTAATTGAAAATTTTGTTTTCCAATCGATTTGCTTACTAAATTTCTCGAAATTCTTTAATAGTTAAAATTTCTTTTTAAGCATTTCACTACTTTTGGAATATTACTATACCCATGCCTATGGATGACGAAACACGAATTGAGTAATTGAAGAGTTAGGTTTGGGGCAACTTCCGCTTGAAAAGAATCTGTCTCCTGCCTGCTCAACAATTATTCACTTTATGCAAATTAATTTAGTCTTAAAAAGTTCTTTAAAAAATTTTGGGGGATTAATTATTTGGATTATTCAATCTTTTTTCAAAGTTTTAGATTTGTTAAATTCAAATATATATATACATATATACGAGGGCTATCCAGAAAGTAGATTACGTTTTGGAATAAAAAAATAAACAAAGTATAGGAAACAAATTTTATTATACACAGATGAAAGCCACACTCAAATACTACTTTTCTACATAGTCACCATACAAATTAAGGCATTTATCGTAGCGATGTACGAGCTTGGAAATTCCTTCGTCGAAAAATTCGGCCGCCTGCGCCTTCAACCACTTCGTTACCTCTTCTTGCAGCTGTGCGTCGTCATCAAAACGCTGCATAGCCAGCCACTTCTTCATTGCTGGGAATAGGTGGAAGTCGCTCGGTGCCAGGTCGGGACTGTACGGCGGATGAGGAAACAACTCCCACTTAAAAGATTCAAGAACTTTACGAGTGACATTTGCCGTGTGGGGCCGGGCGTTGTCGTGAATCAATAAGATCTTAGAGCTCCAACATTCCTCTGCGCTTGTTTTGAATTGCTCTTCTGAGTTTTTGGAGAGTTTGGCAATACCTTTGAGAGTTTATTGTAGTGCCTCCTTCCAGGAAGTCCACCAAAATTACACCTTTTCTGTCCCAAAAAACAGTCGCCATCATCTTCCTTGCCGACATTGTTTGCATGCATTTCTTGGGTTTTTGGGGAGAACTTGTGTGCCCCCACTGCATTGATTGCAATTTCGTTTCACAGTTCACATGTTTCACCCATGTTTCGTCACCAGTAACGATGCGATCGAGTAAAGAGTCACCATCCTTATGGTAAGCGTCCAAAAAGTTCAACGCTGCAGCCATTCGCTGATTTTTGTGGTCCTCTGTCAAGATTTTTGGAATCCATCTTGCACAAAACTTGTGGTAACCAAGCTTTTCGCTGATGATTTCGTGCAACAAACTTCGCGAAATTTGTGGAAAACTCAAAGAAAGGTCCGTTATTGTGAAATTTCGATTTTCACGGACTTTAGCATCGACTTTTTCGAGAAGTTCGGCGGTCACTATGCTGGGTCTCCCACTTCGATCTTCGTCGTGAACATTGGTTCGGCCATTTTGAAATCTTATGACCCACTGACGCACTCCACCTTCAGTGATAATGTTGTCCCCATACACTTCACGAAGCTGCCGATAGATTTCTATCGGTTTACAGTTTTTTGCAGTCAGAAACCTTATTACTGAGCGCACCTCGCAGCTCGCGGGATTTTCAATTAACGCAGACATTTCAAACCGTCACAGTATCTGAACGGAGCACAGCACGAACCTCTCACTAGCACGGCTAGATGCAGACTGAGCTGCGCAACGCTCTGACCCCAAGATGGCCGCGCTAGCCCCGCCCCTAGCGGACACAGACGGAAACGTAATCTACTTCCTGGATGGCCCTCGTATATATCATAAAGGTCTTTTTTAGTTTGTTCTCCTTTCTTAAATTATCAGAGGCGTAGCTAGGGTTTTCAGCACCCGGGGACAACTGAAGATTTTGCGCCCCTTTCTCTGTACCAAGAACGGAAAATATTTCATTTTAAAATTTTGTAACAGCAATTTGGCGCCCCCTGAATGCTGCGCCCGGGAACAGATGTCCCCCCTTGCCCCACCTTAGCTACGCCACTGCAAATTATATATATATATATATATATATATATCTAAGATTTGTAAATAGCTGTAAATAAAATTTTTCTGTGATAAAATGACAAAGAATTCCTATTGGCCTGTGGATTTCTTCAAGGGAAGGTAAGCAAAAAGGTTTTCTTATCAAATATTGTTAGATGTTGAAGGTGAGGTCCAGAAAATAAAACTTAGAAACGTAAACAAAATGGTACTCTTCCGCACGTCACCACATACAGGGGTTGGACAAAAATATGGAAACACCTTTAAAAAAACATGTTTCTTAGCTTAATACGGTGTAGGAAACCCGTTGGCATCCAAAACAGCTTGCAGTCTTCTCGGAATGGATAAACACAGTTCCTGTATGTTTGCCAAGGAAATATTATACCATTCTTCCTGCAAAACGGGGGCAAGTTCAGATAACAATGTTGGCGGTGGATAACGAGAACGCACTTTCCGTTCCAATGTAGACCACAAAGGTTCGATAATATTCAGGTCTGGTGACTGTGGTGGCCAGGGGAGATGAGACAACTCATCCTCGTGCTCAGAAAACCAGTCCTGGACAATGTGAGCTGTGTGAACAGGGGCTTTGTCGTCTTGGAAGACACCATCACCATCGGGAAACAAAGTTTGTACCATGGGATGAACTTGATCGGCCAAAATGTTCACATTAAGTCTTGGCAGTCATGTGCCCTGACACAGTTATCATGGGGCTAGCAGAGAACCACGATATGGCTGCCCAAACCATAACAGAACCCCCGCCATGTTTCACTCTTGGTAACAAGCAGTCTGTATTATAGGCTTGAAATGGCGTTCTCCAGACGTAAACTCGGCCAGAAGGGGGAAACAATGTGAAAGAAGACTCGTCAGACCATATTACTCGCTTCCACTGCTCTATAGTCCAGGCTTTATGACTTAAACACCACCTTTTCCTGTTACGGGCATTAGCATCACTGATGAGTGGCTTCTCAATTGCAGCACGGCCAGCAATTCCCTGTTTATGAAGCTCCCTTCTAATTGTTTTGGTACTCACAGGGTTCGGTAACACAACATTCATTTCAGCAGTAACTTTTGCAGCTGTGGTCTTCTTATTTTTTGTCACAATTGCCCATAATGATCGTCTGTCACGATCACTCAGTCCACACTTTCGTCCGCGCTGTGATTTAGCAGATGATGTTTTTCCGCTTTTCAAATATGCGGAATAAATCTTCGATACAGTACCTCTTGAAACACTAAACACCTCGGCTACCTTGCTTACGGAAGCGCCTACCATACGTGCTCCAACAGTTTGCCCACGTTCGAAGTCTGTTAACTCTGATATAATGCAATGACAACCTCACATAACAGTATTCCGACAACAGTTGAACTGTTTAGCACATTTACGAAGTTGTATAGGTGGCGTCAGTAGTCAAAAACGCCAGCGCCACCTGTATATTTCATTAAAATCAATCTTTCTTTTCAAACATGCATTTCACAAGGTGTTTCCATATTTTTGTCCATCCACTGTATGTTTGGCAAGTTTAGGGATAGAGTAACCCCGTAACTTTGCGGCTTCGTGCCCACCGCGATTGCCCGACCTTACTCCAACGGATTTCTGGTTCTAGGGTTATCTGAAATCTAGTTGTACAAATCAAACCCACGAGATTTGTCAGAACTGAAAGATGTCATAAAACATGAAATTATACAGAGTCCTCCTGCGATGTGACGCTCGTCATTGTTGTCAACAATCTCTCGCATGCAATGCGTTATAATCTACGAAGATGGCCATGTTAAAAACTTGTAATTCCAATAAAAGTTTTCTTTTTCCCTTCCCCTCTCCTGTTCTCTGTTGTCACCGGTCCTTTACAATACTCTTCTTTGCGAATGTTTTACGCCAGCAATTTCCGTCATACCTTAATCGCTCTAACGCTATTTATAGTTTTCTAATGTCCAGATCAATATGCGCAGAAAAAAAAGTGGGTATTGTCATTCGAAAATTTCACAATGCTTTTACTATAACCGTAACCGTGAGAGTTCTATTTTTTAAAATCATCACAATCTCGAGCGATTACTTTCAAATAACAATACGTGAAATTTCATTTTCGTTGGTTGAACGGATAGGCCGCTAGGGGTTCATATAACGGGGAGTTTCTTTATGAACACCCTGTACATAAACCATAATAATGACAGAAAAGAAAAAATTCTGATTTATAATTATTTTCTGTCTGAGATCTAAAAATTGGTATCTGTAAGACATTTGTGGTGGTTACACTCTCTGCTATCATTCTTTTATTTAGTATTTTTATTTATTTATTTATTTATTTATTTATTTATTTATTTATTTTTTCCGTTGCAACTTTCAGCTATGCTATTTCAATTTTGATAAATTTGAAATTAACATTGGAGAAAAATTACTAGAACTTATCTTTATTACGAACTATAGATTCTCATCGGGCAATCGGATTCTTTTTTATACTTATTAATTTTGAACTGTGAAAAAAAAATTTTGGCATATAAATGTATTCCCAAACGAAGTAATTACTCTCATTGCAAAAATTCGTAATTGAGATATTTATTTTTTGACAAGCACGAAAAAATAACGTTAATCAATATGTATCTTCATATCTTTGAATAAGATTTATGTGTCAGTGTAAATTAATTAGCTCCACTTGTAGATTTTTTATGGTATTATACAAGTTCATTTTTAACGGTGATGGATATAATATAAAATTCAATTCAAAAATCATGAAATCTTTCTTTCCATAATAATGTTAATTAATTTAAGGGAAATATATTCGCGGCCCGCGTTAATTTGCGTCGGTGGCCCGCACAGACCACTAACGTATTTAGTAATGTAATCCCGTATAATAAGTTTCATAAGTGTTCAAATCGCTGGCCCGTTGAAACCAATGCGAGTGACGTGTTGTACGCTGGATTGTCGACTGTCTGATACATTCAAAAGATGCCTCGAATTGAGGCTAACTAATTAAGCGTAATGTACTGTTGCAGAATCTTCAACAGCAGCAGTTTCCTTTTGACAACTAATATCACGTGGACACATAAGAGAGAGATCAGCAGAAGCATGTTAGAGACCTGGGTGCCTGATCACAGAGGGCCCTACCCCAAATCGAATACACCTGAGTTTTTGAGAGCTTGCAGGACAATGACTTAACGGGTATGGGAATATGTGAAAAGCAATCAGTGCAAATCAGACGGTTTTAGCCTTACAATACACAAGCAGATAAGAATGAGAAAAAATGTATACAGAGAAAATAAACCAACATATGCTTAAATAACAATTTGGAAATTTAAAACAGCTATAGCATTCACTGACAGCTACTAATCCTCCTTAATTTCGGGAATCTGATGAGAACCAGTATAGTATTCAACTATGTTTGAACCAGAATTTTCAAGCATAGTTGCATTGCTGTTGATGGACACATATGATGAAAATCAAGAGTTTCAATTCTGGTGATCTACAGACACAGATTAATATCCTCCGGAATAAAGCCACCAATTCTTAGTAGTTGCAACACCTGTTAACCAAGGATCATGAGCGAAGAATCTCTAAGGATTCTTTGCCATGAGTTCGATGCGCATTAGTGGCTTCAGCCTAAAATTAAAAGCTCTGCTAAATAACTATTATTAGTGTCTTCCTTTTATTTATTTAGCGAAGTCTTAACTATGTTAAAATAGCTGCCAACCTTGAAATATGAAAAACCGGGAGTTTCTGGCGCGAAAACTGCGAGTTTGTGGAACGTTTTCGTGTTGTGCAACGATGCCATTTCAAAAGAACTCCAAACTAACTAAAGTTCACTTTATGAGGCACGATTCAGATTACTCAACTACAGTAAACCTTTGCCGAGCCTGGAGTTTACGTCATTAAACCACTGCAGGTACGGCAAAAGTAACGTTCTGTGAAAAAAATGCGTTAAGTATAATTCAAAATTCAGAAATTAAATGTACAGTTTAGAATTTAACCCGTTCAGTGCCGCTCCCGAATTGTTAAAACGCGGCACTGAACAGGTTAAACAAACTGAAACGTAGTTGTGATTAAAAGAAAAAAGAAAAAAAAAAAAAAAAAAATGAAAAAATTCTAAGAGAAAGGATTTTTTATTCCTGCTTTATAAGTACGTGATAAAATTATTTTTTTTAAGAAGCTGGTAATTTTTGCTTGGAACAATTAATAACTCAACTTTTTGAAAGTATCCTGGTAAGGAACACAAGAGTATTTTAAAAATCCTCTCAATAAATTGCTGTTTTCGTTTGGGTCAATCTCCATTGCGAAATGAAATAGTTCCTTTGCTTTTTTAACAATTTATTAAACTTCTTTTAAATTAAAGGCGCTTTATCTTCTTCATTACGATTGCTTTCATTGCACATTGGTATTATAAAATTATCCAGTTCTTCATTCGGTATCTCTCGATTAATTCTTTGACTTCTTCTTCCACACCTGAACAGACTAACCGCCAATTGATTTTGTAATTTGTAAAATTTCTTTGGCTTTATTTTCAACTGATGGAAGTCTTTTTAAAACTGCTGATAACTTCAAGTCAGAGCATTCGGTTTTGGTGAATGAATACTGAACCGCGTATAAATGAAATTCTACCGTTTGGCAAATTAAATGGAAACAATTATGATAACATGTATATGAGAAATGACATTCCGGAAATCCGTGTTCGGCAAGGGTTAACGTATTAATAATGTGATTCTGAAGTAAAATATATCGACATTTAACTTAATTTTATGTCCTTTGCCTAGTTTCAATTTTCCTACATTTTTTTAAATTCTGAATTATAATTTTGAGAAAATTTTGAACGGGGAAGGAGTTTTTATTTGTCACTTTCAAACGCGAAGGAAATAAAATTGATAATTCATGCATACTTATTGTGCGGACAAAGTTAGTAATGCATCACCATATGTTGGTATAACACTGTTAAACACAAATATTAACATATTAAAAATTGGTTCTACACTACAAGTTGTACAAACATCTACAATTCACATCAAATAAAATTCAATAAGGAAAGTTATGCTGAAAATTACTAGGGCTGGGAGAGTAAAACAATTTAAGTTTTACTGCAGAATTTAAGTTTCCTTAATTCAATAAATTTCGGCCCACCAGCGGCCGAGCGGTAAAGTCGCTAAACACTGGTAGTTCGGTCCGAGGTTCGAATCCCGCGAACGGGCTGGCTGCATGGGCGGTTTCGTGGTTTTCCCCATGTGTAACATGTATACGAGCCAGTTTCCCTTAGAAAGTCCTCCCTCCTCTTAGGCAGATAGCCCTCGAGAATAAATTTCACCTATTGCTGTGAAACATTTTCAATAGTAAAGACGGAGGTCAGTACACAAACAGGGTTACACGCTTTCCAATACTAGAGTTCAATGACTCAACTAGATGTATAAGAAGGGAAGTAATAAGACCAAGAAGGAAGTAGAGAATAGTTGCTTTAAAAGTAGACTGAGTAAGTGACATCATGGAAGAGCAAACTTTGCAGTATAAGTAATCTCAGAAAGCTAAAAATTAAAAACTGTAATCTGCCAGGAGACCTGATGATGCTATTGAAAATCGGGAGAGTTCGCAGCAACAGAAAAGAATTACGCCAATATAAAATATAATATTAGGCAAAAAAGTAACTTTAGTTTGGCCTAGATTTTGATTACAACTTTTCTCTTTCGACAGAGACCACATACCGGTCCCTTTTCTACAGGAGGAATAAAATTTTTGAAAAATGGGATGAACGACGAATGATTTTATACTGAAAGCAATGAGCGGAACAAAGCAAGCACGGATGTAGTCTACCGAGGAAGACAGTACTGAAACATGAGAAACTACGGTATTAGAATTCTGAAATGGAACTGATGTTATTAACTGAAGATGATAAATTTTTGTGAATGTGAAAAGCTTTATGGAAAATATTTCAGAATCAAATCTGTAATTAAAAGTCCAATTACTGTCCGTCTATCACAAGAACTACTATCGCCAGTACGCCTAATCTGAGGCTATAAGACCTTGTATATCAAGTAGGGGTGAATCAAGGAGATAATTTCATTAGTATTTTGTTTTTGGCAAATGTTGGCCACAGAAAAGAAGAAACAATGTTACAACAAGTATTTTACCTTATAGTATATGTGTGTATAATTACAAAGCAATTCTTTGTGAAAACACAAACAAGCCTAGTATTTTTGAGCATTAAGCTGCAGAAAAATTATCATTAAAGACATAAAGTAAGAAATAAAATTACATATTACGTACAAGATACTAGCCTTTTGAGCGATTACTTTCTTGCCAAGGTTTTCTTAGTTTCGCCAATGAAGCTAAAATGGGAAACCTGTACGTACCTTACTGTTTCGCATCTCATGTTTAGACTAGTGTCTAATGAGAGTGATAGAAGTTCTTAATTACTTTTTGCGTGTTCTAAATAGGTTTTTTCTTCAACTACGTTTCATGAATTCACTCACATTTAATTCATTGGATTGTCTGTTTAAAGGTAAACATTTTTATTTAAATTTTTCACTGAAGTATTTTGTTTTTCCACTTTCGTTTTCAATTCTTTTAAAAGGGTTATAAGGTATTTCTCTTGCCTTCTTGGCATGCCTTCGATGTGTGGTGGTCTGCAAGCTGGGTGCGTTTTCCAGAGGTCCGTGGTTCGATTCCCGGTGAAAGCGTTGCTTATTTTTCATCTTGCCTGCTTCCAAAAAATACCTAATGTCTCTACAGTGGCGCCCGAACTAATAGGGTGGTAGATGATTCTCCACACCCAGGATTAGGCGATTGGGTCCCCTGAAACACCAGTCGCTCTTTAAAAGGGGGAGTATATAAGGTATTTCTCCTGCCTTCTTGGTGTGCTGGTCTGCAAGCTGGGCACGTATTCCAGAGGTTCGTGGTTCGATTTCCGGACAAGGCGTTTGCTAATTTTTCATGTTGCCTGCTACCAAAAAAAAAAAAAAAAAAAATACCTAATGTCTCTCCATGGTAGAATTCTCTTCATTTACGATTATTCTAATTAGAATTTACTTTGTTCTTTCCTTGCTTTGGGGAAGGACCAGAATTTTCGGGTGAACTATTATAATTATAATTAAAATACATTAAAATGGGTCATTGGAATTCTGGATACAGAAAAGCAAGGGGTTTCGTAGAAGTGAGATTTCAATTAATTTCAAAACTCCCCCCTCCCCCGATGAAGTGACATTGAAGTTGAATTTTATGATTTAAGCGCAAAGAACATATTTAATAAATAAAGGTAACACACAAAACCTTAAAAAAAACGGCCCTTTGGACGTAATTTAAAACCTGAAACCTTTCAGATTTCTTTTAATTATTATTTTTTATTCCCCCCCCCCCCAAAAAAAATACAAAATCACATGTATGTGTTTTATTTTTAAATAATCTGTACGATCTTCAATATTATTTATTTAGTTACGACCGATAGATCGAAAACCCGACCAGCGGACTTTGTACGCAGCAAGTTCCACAGATAACATCACAAAACATGAACTGGTAAATTCTAGGAATCTATATATATTCATTTATACGGGAGAAAATCTCTTATCCGGAATCAAGGAAGCCTGTTGTTGCCGGTTAAGAGAGAATTCACTGCACTATAACCTACGAATGTTCTGCTGTTGATGACAACATGTTGCGTATTTCGGCTTAATTTTCTCACTAAAAGCGTTTACATTTCACTGAGATTTGCAATAGATATTATACGATTATCAGTCATACACAGATTAAAACAATAGAGATTATCTACATCTGATAACATGCAGAAAAGTAATTCATTTTCAGGAAGCTTCCTCAGCAACAAATCAAATTTAGGAAAAGAAAAACTTTATCAAGACAAAAATATGCTTGTGAAAATAAAAGAAGGTATTCTCATTGTAATATTCGATATGTAAAACAGATATAATGATCGCAACGGAGAAAAACCTCAGCCACCACAAGTTGAACTCAGATAACTATTTACCCGAACATGTGCATCTCGAAGTTCAAATTTTTAATTTCGAATTTGATTTTGATTTATTTCGTATTTTGTGCGAAATTTACGAACTTGTAATTAAAATTTCAGCGATTTAAAAGCTTTGTGTTGCCACTTTGCAAAGCGTAAGATATTTGTGTTTCAAATTTAATTAAAACACTCAGTGACATAAAACAAATGTGTTGCCACTTAGCAAAATGTACGCTATTTGTCTTCCAAATTTAATCAGAAAAATCAGCAATTTAAAAGAATTATGTTTACACTGCCCAATATTTCTTTCAAATTTACTTTTAATAATTAACAAACTAAGCGATTCATATGCAACAAACGCAGATTCGTTTCAATTATTACTAATTTCCAGCTAGACCCATGAAATTACCTTAGTTTGGATTTATTAAAATCCTCATATAAATTTCTTCTTTTTATATAATAAGTTTCTAAGACCGCGTAAGCAGCTAGTAAAATAGAACATTTTAAAAGTTTTTGCACTTGGAGGGCGGGTAATGAACTTCTGTAACTTTAGACCTCACGTTTTTTGGCAATAGGAACGTTCAAAGAGGGCCAATTTTTTCTAAGATACGAACCTTCAAAACGGTATCCATAGTTTTGGTTTATTTAATTATGGCAAAGTACTCGGCCACCTGCCTAAGGAAAGGGATGACTTCGTGGCGGATTTTCGAAGGGAAATTGGCTCGTATACACGTTACACATGAGGAGAAAGATGAAAAAAACAGCATCTATGAATAACGTAAATAGGAAAGGGTTTGCTTTAAAAACACCTCCGTGAAAGCATCTTTAGCTGAAGGCAGATAGTTCTCACATAGCACACGTTTCGACTTACCCAAATAAATAAATAAATAAAAGAACATTAAATTTCGCAAGATAATGGCGGCTTTGAGGGGGAGAAAATGGCCTTTATTTTTTGTAACTTTGCAGGGTGCCATTCATTTATTTAACTAACTAGTTCTCTACAGAGACTGTCCGGCGATTATCGCCCTGTCTATATAAGCAATTACAAATTCAAAAGTTTAAATAAAGCTTTCATTTAAAACTTTGAACTTAATAAATGCACAGTTTGTTGTCGCTTACAGAATAATCTTCGCAGCTTGCGGGATTTCAGATAACATAGAAGGTGTATGGATATAAAAATATTGGAAGCGTAGAGTTCAGTCTGGTAACATCTCCCTTTCTGCAAACCATTTTAGATTTCCCTTTTGGAAGGAAAGGTGAGAAAACATTCGATGTACAGCCAGTACCAGGACTATTTATCCCTGGCCAGTACGAGCTTGAACTGTGTAGAGCGACGTAGTTGTCTGTAGGAATTTTTCGTAAACTTTATTTTTCTAATGGGTTCTGAAAATGAGTGACATCAATTTCGAGCAATGCTGTGCTACCAGCTTTTACATCTGACTTGAGCACAGTACGACAATAACTTTTCAAAGCTTCTGCAGGCCTATGTTAACAACGTTTTGTCAAGGGTCCAGATTTTCAAGTGATTTAAGGCATTTTCAGAATGAAGGGAATCGACTAAAGATGAACCTCGCAGAGATGAACCTGTTTGCTTGACAGTCAGAATGATTGGAAAAGAATCGAATTTGAATCACTCCACCAATCATCAGATTTTAAAAAATGAATTGAAGATGAAGAAAACGAAAGTTGTTCCGACAAAGCTTTCGCAGAAACCAAAACAACAACAAGAGGAACAAATACTTTGATTTTTTGAAGTGGACTGAAAATGATTATCTTTTTCTGGAACGTGTCATTACTGGTGATACGTCCTGGGTATTTGAATCCAACACAGAAACGAAGCGCCAGAACCAGGAATGGCACACTTCAAATTCACCAAGACTGTAAAAAAGCCGGATTGAGCAAGTCGAAGATCAAAAACTTGCTGATTTGCTTTTTCTATGGAAAAGGTGTTGTCTACAAAGCCCTCCAGGCCAAATGGTGAAACAAAACATCCCCCGAGAAGTTCTTGAAAGACTTCGAAAAAGGTTTATGCGTATAAGACTAAGAACCAAGACAAACTGGGTACTGCAAAATGACAAGGCTCCTCGTCACAGTGCATTTTCAATTAATGAGTTTTTGGCAAGTAAAACCTCCTTAGTCTCCCCACTTGGGTTCATGTGACTTCATTTTTTTTTTTTTTTTTTTTTTTTTTTTTCCCCTGTCTTCACGTAGGGAGATTTGAAAACATTAAAATAGCCAAAACAGACTATCTGAAGGCAAGTTTAATATCCGTGTTTCAGCACTGTCAAGAAGGAAATCAACTCCAACACTGTGTGGCTCCCCAAATGTGTGATCATTTTGAATGATGAGATTGTAATTAAATAAATCATTATTTTAGTTACACACAAATCATTATTTTATTTAGTTAGTGTAAAATGTGAGTTCAAATTGAAAGTAATTTAACTCCGGAGTTTCACAAGTAAAAGCTTATCAAGCATTGGGTCAATCTAAACTAACTTGCACGAACAACCTCGTCCGGCAAAAGCCTAACGCCGGTCTAACGTAATTCATACAGTTCTAAGCCTCTTCACTCATTCAAGCTCTCGCCGTTCTGACGCTACCACGCAGCAAAGTTATGCCTAAAATTGCTTATTAGGGTCTAAAATTGCTTATTAGGGTCGCCATATTGCATTTACACCATCAGACATAATTAGGATGAGTAACTAAAGTAATGCCAAGACTCTTCAACGCAATTGCATGAGATTTATTCTCGCTCTTAGACTTTTTATTCACATTATGCCAGAAAAGTTATGCGATTTCGTACGAGTTCCATACAGGATGCGTTTTTCACCCAGGCGCCTGCAACCAAGTGTTTCTAATACCTGAGTCTTGGGTGAGGAAATAGTCCAACGGTCAGTAAGTGCACACTAGTAGTAACCGAAGGAGAGGCCTTTAAGTACGGATCAACAGCATGCACCGTTATCGTGATGTTGGACCTCTGAAACCTGCTGTTTATTCTGTATTTCATTCGCAGTTACCCGCAGTATCCAGCTTGTATTTGTAATCCTTTCACATTTTATCAATCAGATAGTGAAATCTTCACAAATACTAATTTGATTTAACTTTGCGTTCGAAAATTTCACTAGAAATTCACAATGCACCAATTATTTTTAGAGAAAATTAAGCGTTTTTCAACAGCAAAGGTCACATGGCACAACAGAAAATAAGCCCTTTGGTCAGTTCTAGAAAACTCTCCCTCGGTTGCGATACCGATGTGCATTAACGAATTATGCCAACAGTCAGCGCACTACCAAAGCTTAAGCTTACATTAAAGTATCTAATTTTCATCCTGGTAACAGCTGATGAAAAGTAGAAGCGATAATGCAACTAAAATAATCAGATAAATGGTCAATTAACGTAAATCTTACTCTTTTAGTGATAATTTTTTGAGCTGGAAGCAATTTTAATTATTAATCTTGTATCAGAAGCTTTATTAGTGGTTGAGGAACATCTACCAAACGCGCTTGTTGGCAACTACTTTTGCACCGCATCATCGCAACTCCCGTATATGCTTTCGGGCTGTTCTTAGGACGGTTTAGCTGTTGCAATAGTCATAACACGTACAGTAGCTTCGTTTACATCTGTCGAACAAAGTCTTAGGCGATGTTAATTTGGAATGATAAATTTCGATATGCGTGTAGGTGCAGCTCATAAGCAAAATCGTCGACTAAATGTCAGTTCGTGTTTGCTTTGCTGCGACTGGTCGATATAAATCTGAAATTTAGAACGTTTACCTTATACCAGTTTCTCTGACGGAGGTCTGGATGCCTTGTGAACACTCCATAAGTACATTCAGATGCAATGGAAGATCCGCTGTCTGAATCTGCGAGGGCATAGTTGACCGTGCATGTTTCCTGCTCTGAAAAAGCTTAATGGTTTTTACACTGATGCCCGAACGCAAATGTGGTGGAATATAACAAGTCGCCACCTAGATTTAACCGACTGGGTTTCACGACTCTTTCCAGTCTCCCTTTAAGTAGAAGAGAATATAAAGAATTACTGCATTCCCCCGGACGTGCACTCGTGGTTAAAACGTGTAGCTGAAAGCTGGATGACAGCGAACCTTCTAATGCTAAAGAATTCCTTCGCAGAAGATATGTACCGGGAAATTGCCTCGCATTATGTACGGGTATTACTGATTTTATATGCTTTCTCTCCGGAAAAATAAAAAATCTGCCTCATCGGTAGCCGAGTGGTTAAGACTTAAATACTAGTAGCTGGCTGTATGGTTGTTTTTTCCCATATGTATCATGAATACGAGCCATCTTTCCTTAGAAAGCCCTCTATGAAGGTATCCCTACTCTTAAATAGCTATTACTCCATAACTAAAGGGAGCGGAAGGAAGGTCCGCCCTGGGCGGCACATTTACGAAAGCTATATTTTTAATACAAAACATTATTTTGTCATGTGAAGTCGATACAAGTGAAGAATAACAACATTCTGGATTGCCATGTAAAATTAAACTGACAAGAAAAAAATGGTTTTACGCTAGATAAAGTATTCAAAGAGATCATTAAAAGAATTCAACAGTTAAACACACTCTTGTTATAACGTTCTACCTCCGCCGAAACTTTTAAACGAAAAATACGAGTATCAAATAAATTATGATCACGGTGACATTAATAAGAAAGAATTCCTCTTTAAGAGAAAACTATTTCAGAGTTTTATTTAGGAACGAAACAAGGACGTACGTGGAAAAGCGGTCCACTCAACTACAGCAGTTTATTCTTAAATAAAATGTCCAGAACGAAATCCCAAATATTGTTACTGCTAACTTACAGCTCAGCTACCTAACTTACTACTAACTTACAGCTCAGCTAGCTAACTTAGAAATGTTGCTAGTCGTGAGAAGAGTTTTCTAAATAAAAGTCATTTAAGAAGTGTTCAAGACCTACATAAGTATATATTTTGAATTTACGGAGTCTCTCTGTACTGTCTACATAACAACAGGAGCAACGAAGCAGACATTTACAATGTCATCGTTACTTTCGCGAATAGAAAAACAAGAAAAACAATTATATAATTTTAAAATATATTATAAATTTTAAAATATATTATTTATAATTATATAATTTTAAAATATATTATATATTATATAATTATATAATTTATCCATATAATCTTATTTTAATACCTTTTGGCTATTTGGTTATGTATTGAGATGAACGGCAAACTCAGATATAATTCGAGTGGCAAAACCTGTGACAACATTTAAAAAAAAAAAAAAAAAAAAAAAACCCAATCCGTGTTTCTTGATGTTCTCGAAGGACCATAAATACTTCAAAAAAAGATTAAAAAAAAAAACTAATTTAAATTAATTAGATACACCATATTGCATGTAAAAATCTCAGAGTTTGGAAACTACACATGGTAATCGTAATCTTCATCCCTTTTTCTGTTAAAACTATGAAATTTATTACCGGTTACCTTACCTATGCACTTTCCATTCTAGCCAGCCAAGAGGGATTTAAAGCACTATGACTGTGGTGCTTAAATCTAAATTTACAGCAGCTATGCAAAAATCGGCAGACTTATCCATCTCATTAATGTAAGTACTAAACATTTAATTTTTAGTTATTACGATAAAAATTATCCGTATTCTAATAGTCCTGAATTATTAAAACGAATATATTTTTATATTAACTTTATTACTTAATGCCAAAATAAAATTAAATCAATTTTAATTAACTACACTTTAAAAATACGAGTATAAAACTAATGTACATATAATAATACATTTAAAAATATAAGTAATATATTTAAAAATCCATACATGAAAATGCAAGTAAGTAAGTAATAATGTTTTTAGTATATGTTAGTAATAATTTAACATATGCTAAAAATTGTTTTCGAAGAGGACAAAAATAAAACAGTCAGCAGAACATTCTAATTTATGAAAGTGGTCCTCACTTGAAAGGAGTTTCAGAAAAAGTTGCTCTACGGTGATTCAGAATAACTGAAATAATTAAATTTGAATAGCTCTGTTTCAACTCCCCTTTTCTTTAAATTTGAGAAGCTTAAAAATATCTTTAGACATTTAGGCGATCCCAATCCCTAAATGACATTTTTATGTTTGTGTCTTTTGATGAAATGCATGTATTAATTTAAACTATGCTGCACGCTTGGACGAGCGCTTTCGCCTTTTGAACCCGGTTATTCCAGAACTATTTACTCTGTTTAAATTTACATTTCCATCTATAAAAGACGTCGCGTGCAATGGCTTCGTTTCGCAACATAGATTTTTAGTTCTTTCCGCATGATCATTTTCTCACACTAGGCAAAATATACCTCCGCCATAAAAACTTAATCCTAAACGCCGACCACTTCTTGCGTGCGTAACGCGCTTTGATTCTTTCATCTCCTGAGTAGATCAACCAGAACTAACACAGCCTTTGAAAACTCACAAAATGCAATAAAGTTATTATTTTAGAATAGAGAAAGTTGCAAAGTTATGCGTGGACTCCTTCAACAAAGAAAAATAATCCTAGTGAAAGAAAACTTTATATATGGATGGACACAGGTCTTCTCTATTATTAAATAAGAAAGAATCGAGTGGAATATATATGTGTGTGTTGAGTGTGTATTCCACTCGAACATCTATACTCCACCCGGCATATGCACTTCGAAACCGTTAATTTTAAAATTCCCAGTTTGTTTTTAGCACCAGAAGTACTATTAGTCTCAAGCCTCACTTTCTGTCCGTATCACTTTTCAAATGTTACTACCATGCATTATTTTTAGAGAAATAATATAGTGAGTATAAAAAAAAATGTAACCATAACATTTAACATTCGATCGGTAGTCTAAAAAAATCCGATATAAAATACTTTTAACCTACGCGCACCAAATTTGCTGTCGTTTGGCGAAGCGTAAGATGTTTAATTTTTTCTTTTAAATTTAACCTGCTTGTTATTAATAATAAACCAAGCGATTTAAAAGCAATAAGCGCAGTTATTTATCTGTTTTATTATTAATTACCAGCTGGATTCATGAAATAGAGCTTAATTTACTAAAAGCACTATATACAGGGTGGTCATAAGCAAACTTGCCGATATTTGAAGCCCAAGTGCCCTATCCGCTCAAACAATCGACACAGACGGAAACTATAGTCCGATCAACCGGCAAGGTAGATGAGATCATGTGCCAGGCCGAAGCAATAAAAAGCAATGCTCATGATTTAGCTAGCAGAGTTCGATCAGATGAACATTTCGTTTTTCCTGTCTGGCTAAAATGCCGCCAATTGGTGTTATAGGCTAAAATAAATTGGAAGGACTTCACAGAGTTACTCGAAAAGGAAAGGCTCATTGAATTCACGGATAAATAGAATGGTGAGAGTCATTAAAAGATACTCACGAAAACTGCGATACTCATCGTAAGATGACTGGGCTCTTTGAAAAACACTGACTTTCTTACCACTCTTATCTTCTATGGAGAAGAACCTCAATGCAGTTTTCATAATCTTCCAATAAATGTTAATACGGCACTTATCCAAGACAAATTGATTGAAAATGACTTCAAAGTGCTCAAGGTTGAGCAATAACAAGAAGGCGAGGCACCGAAAAGAAAAAATACCTCTCTTCCTATTAACATTTCCCAAAAACGCACAAAATCAACGGTATAGTGGTTAGGGGAGCCTAACTGCGATATCGAAGAGCCCGGGTTCGAATCCCGGAGAAGGCATGGATGTAATTGTCTGTCCCTTCATAGGAGGCAAAGGTGGGCCACCTGTTAGATACCTTCATAATAAAGAGACCCCCACATCTGGCCTTAGGAGTGGCCGATGCCGGCATAGGAAATTGCCATTGGAAAAAAAGAACCCTTCATCAACATTAGACTTTTTGCGGAAAATGAGGATCTATACATCCATCTTATGGCCCTAACTTAGCTTCGCCAACTTGGAATGCTGCCTCTAGATCTGACCTTAATTAAGTACAAATATTTCAAAATAACTTTTGACAGCAAATCGCAGAGGCTCTCTGGTTTATCAGAAATACATATTTACATAAAGATCTCAAACTGGATGACTTATTCATATTTTTATATTATTTTGACAAATAACTTTTTATCTTATCTGACGGAATTTGGCGAATCATAGGATATAGCGAACAAAACTTTCAGCCCCTTAAAGCTCGTCACTGCGAGATTCAAATCTTTAAGGAAAGTAAAGCACTTTATTTGATAGTCACTGATTAAGGAAAACTTAAAAGGATAAAAGAAACTAGCTAACTGATTAAGGAAACTTGTTGAAAAAAGAATAATACTAAATATTAGTTGACCGCTATGCAGTATGTAGGACTTCACTAAAATTAGTAATAGAACACGTGAGTTGATTGATTTGTGAAAACAATAGAGAAACATAGTGAAAACAATAAGATTTCCTTTAACAGGTACAGATGCAGGTAAAAGTAAGGGGAACACCAGACAGTCATAATTCATCGCATATTGTTTCCGCTTAATAGCCTTCGTTATGACCTTCTATAAGAGTTAGAAGTGATCGCATCGGAACCCTTTCGATTTCAAGCACTGTTTGTTCCACGCCACAGAACCAGCTCTGATATCTTCTGCAGCCCGAAAATTATCACGTATGTTTAAATAAAAATTACATATTTTGATGAATATTGTGTACAGGCCCACAAACTCCGAACCTAGGGCCGAAAAATCCCGTTTTAAGAATCATTATTCTATAGCGTTTTCATTTTTCTTATCACGTAAATTAAGTTACACACGACCGCACTAAACCACACGGACTGTGTTAGTACGGTAGCAAAAAGTTTTGACTTATTTTTCACATTATAGAAATTCACTGTATATCAAATACGGGTAACACGCTGAGAAGTTTTAAAACAATATGTGTTTCTTTCAACGTTTTATTTCGGCTATTTGAATACAGAAGATCACACCAGGCTTACTTGCTCAAGAGAAAGGATGTCTTCAGGTAAGTTTTCCTATAGGAAATTGGCTCTGACTCTGTTTACGAACACATTTAAATACAAAAATATATATGCAGCCAGCCATTCACCAGGATTCGAATTTAAGCCAAACAATCAATGTTCAGCGGCCTCAAACAGTCAGCTACTAGTGTCGTTCGTTCTTAATAATTAACACCAGAGGTGCTATCAGTCTCGACCCTCATTTTTTTGCCCATATCACTTTTCAAATAAATGTGCTGCCACTCGGAAAAGTGTAAGGTATTTGTCTTTCATTTAAGAAAAAAATCAACTATTTAAAAGAAATGTGTTGCGACTGCCCGACATAAAATGTTTTTATCTTCCTCACGCAAGTTTGTTGACTTAAGTAGGCGAAGGGTAATACATTTATTTTTTCAGAAGTTTAAGCTGTCGGTATTAACAAGCTAAGCGATTTAAAAGATAAACGCAGTTGTTTATCTCTGTTATTAATTACTAGCTGAACCCGTGAAATGGCATTTGCTGGATTTATTAACCTCATTACATTTTTTTATTTTATTTTATTTTATTTTATTTTTTTTTTTTTTTTTTTTTTTTTTTTTTTTTAATGTAGTAACAATTTTAGGCGGCTGATCGAGTCAGCAGCTAGTTGTTTGAAAATTGAGATAGGCAAAACTGAGGATCGAGACTTATAGCTCTTCTGGGCTAAAAAATGCAAAAAGAAGTGAGTGCAAATAAGACTGAGTACAAGAGCTGACTGATTACAGCAAGCTCCGCGAGAACAAAAAAAAAACTGACAAACTCTCTGGTGCGACATTAAATATAATATATGAAAATATAATGAAATTTTTGCATAATATATGGTGCGACATTAAAATCTGAATCCTTCCAGAATTTTTTAATACTTATGTTTGAATGACATATCTAATTGACATAATATGTATTAAAGAGATAATTTTATAAATATTTGTGTCATTATTTTAATTAAGAAAAAGCATACAATATCGTGGATTATGCATACGATTATAGAATAATCGTTTGCTCGTTATCTAATAAGTTGACAAAAGTTTTATGGCTGACAGCGGTGATAACAATCAGGGAAAAAAACCTGATGTATCTCTATGCTTCCTTTTTATGAATGTCACGTTGTTCCAAAACAAATAAAATCCTTGACACTCGTTCTGCAACTTTTACGTTTCACGTGGAATAAAAACAGTAAGCGAAAAAGTAGTTTTGCTGCAATCATAAAACAAATGGCGGTTTTGAGAGAATACAAACATATTTAGTTCACGTACATAAACACACACTGTGTCAACTCAGAGCGGCTTTTGCAACTAATTACGATATCCAGTATGATATGGACATAGCCTTTGCTAATACACTTTAGCCACAACTTACAAGGTCATATAATTTATTTTCCAGTACAACTAAGCAGATTAAAATAAATTAATATTGTCTTAACACTCGTTCGCTTCAAGTGTTAGCTAATAATCATTGTTTCAGATGGCCGTGTTTCGCATGCCCATTATTCAAAACGACATCGTGCTTAATTCACACTGTTTACTACTCGAAGCGAAGTCGAAGCGTTGAATTTTCATTCTGACAATGAAATACTTTTGAAATTTGTAATCAAAAATTTTACATGCAGTGGTAGTACTTAACTTCAACAAATGTTAAACAAACTGAAGAACTTGAAGCCCCTTTTGGTCCGTAAGATAAAAAGTTTATTACGAATAAGATTATTAGAAGTCCGAGAGTTAAGATTACGTTAATTGGTTGGTTTTGTTTGGTTTGTTTAATTATGGCAAAGCACACTAGGCTATCTGCCTAAGGGGAGGGATGTCTTCGTGGAGGTCTTTCTAAGGGAAACTTTCTAAGGGTCTTTCTAAGGATCTTTCTAAGGGAAAAACACGTTACACATGGGGAAAACCACGAAAACGCCCATGCAGCCAGCCCGTTCGCGGGAGTCGAACCTCGGACCGAACTACTAGCGTTCAGCGACTTTACCGCTTGGCTGGTGGGCCCCGATTACGTTAAATGAGACTAATTTTGTACACCTAGTAACCAGTTTCACTATTCAATGCATGAGCTTCAGTTTAAAAGATTTTAGGAAAAGGAACTAACGACCTCTAATAGCTATTGCAAAAACAATATATATAGTTAGTCACAAAAGTCTGCGTACAGACTAAATTTAAAATTAAAAAAAAACACTTAATTCATAGAAAAATGTATTTTAATCATTGCATTTTTTTTCTTCTATTAGCTAAAATTGTAAGCTTAAATAAAAAGTAAATAATAGCAGTGTAATACTTTTTACATTTTTTCAAAAATATATTTTGTCAAAAAAACTCAGAAATTCCCTCCAATAAGTCTGCGTACACTTTCAAGAAAAAAAAAAAAAAAAAAAAAAAAAAAAAAAACATAGGTTTTTTACATTACTTCAATACTTTGTAGGATATCCTTTATTCTTCAAAACAGCTTGCAGACGTCTGGGCATTGATTGAACTAGTTTTTCAGTGTCATCCGACGTAAATTTCCCCCATTCTTCCTGCAATTTACTAATTAGCTTATTTCGCGACGTAATATTGCGTTTTAGAATTCTTTTCTCCAATTTTGTCCACAAATGTTCGATTGGATTGAGGTATGGTGACTGTGGAGGAGTACGCAATTGTCTTAGAGTGTGATAGAGGAGATATTCCTTCACAATTTTAGCTGCATGTTTCGGGTCGTTGTCTTGTTGGAAAATAAAGGTATTAGAAAGGTTTAAATTTCGAGCACTGTCCCGTAGATTTTTCTTCAGAATATCCAGATAAACATACTTATCCATGACTTTATCAATAATGTGAAAATTTCCAACTACTTTAGACGACATACACCCCCATATCATCACACCGCCAACTCCATGTTTGACAGAAGGATTTAAATTTCTCAGATTCAGTTCTGTTCCTGGTTTTCTCCATACAATAGGGTGGCCATTAACTTTAAATGTTGTAAATTTACTTTCATCTGACCAAATTACATTGTTCCAGAAGTCCTGCGAAGAGTTTAAATATGTTTTTGCAAAAGCAATTCTTTTCTTTCTATTTGTCTCGGAAATGTATGGCTTAGACCTAGGTTTGCGTCCATGATAATCGGACTTTCGCAGCACTTTTCGTACAGTTTCAGGAGAAATTTCCTTGTTGCTAGTTAAAAAAAAATGTCTTTTGCAATGCTTGTAGCAGAAAGTTTAGGATTTTGTTTAATTCGTAAAAGAATTTTTCTTTCTTCTCTCTGGGTTGGCTTCTTCGGTCTCCCACATCTTGGTTTTACAGCAAGACTACCAGTGTCAAGATAGCTTTGAATAACTCTTTGCACACTAGAAAATGGTTTTCCAATGGTTTTACCAATATAACGATGAGTTTTACCTTCATCTCTCAATTTGATAATTAGTTGTCTCGTAACTAAAGGAATTTCTTTATTGGTTATCATTTTCGTCAAAGAAAATAGAAAGAGCAACTTCCAATCAACGTGAAATTTGCTTCGGAAGTCACCTTGAAAGTGTAACCTTCTTTGCATTCTCAAATTTGAAGTTTAAAAGTTAGATAAGAAATCCCCCGCCTCCTTCGCGTTGTACGCAAACTTTATTGGCTTTGATTTCTGGCCACTTATCTTTTAAAAATTAGTGTGCATAAATTATTAAATATGAAAATATTACAGTTAAATAATTTCAAAGTCCCTTATTGAAACTAAATATTTAAAAAATAAAACTTTAAGAAACTACACTTTTCGCACCTTAAAATTTGGATTTGATATTACTTTTCTTGATGTACGCAGACTTTATTGACTAACTGTATATTTAACAAATATTCTCTATTCGTATAAAGCAAATATAAAATTCTCTATTCGTATAATGTAAATATAAAATTTAAAATTTAATTAAGAAATTTTATTATTTAAATTTAATTAAGAAATTTTAAATGCAAATAAATATAAATAAAAATAATTATTATTTCTGCGAACTAATTTACAATATCATTTAAATTCTAAAAGCATATGTAAATTAATTGCACTTATCTAAAACCATGAAAAAATATTATTCAAAAAAATTAAATATATTATTTCTAAAAATTGTATTAGGGAATAATTGTTGAGCAGGCAGGAGATAGACTTATCAAGGGGAAGTTGCCCCCATACCTAACTCTTTAGTTAGTCAATTCGTGTTTCGTCATCCATATAGGCAAGAGTAAAATAAAAATTCAAAACCAAAAGTAAAATCAAATGTTGTGAATTACAAAAAAAGAAATTTAAACAGTGGAATTTTGAGAAAATGGCAAGTAAATGACTAGAGTTAAAACTAATTAAATTAATTAAAAGTCAATTAAGAGTAGAAAAACAAATTGATTTAGAAACTCACACATTCTTTTCGCAATAGCTATTATAGGCCGTTAGTTCATTAAAGTTATAAGCCGTTATTCATTAAAATTATATATATATAATTTTAATGAATTCATTTAGCGTAATTTCACAGGTCCAGCCACTAATTAATAATAATTAAAATGAAGAATTGTGTTTATTGCTTTTAAATTGCTTAATTTGTTAATCAATAGCAGACTGATTAAATCCAAAAGAAACATTAAATATCTAACACTTTTTCAAATGGCAACACACTAGCGCGTGGAAGATAAAATATTTTATCTTCGACAATGGCAACAGATTTTTATTAAACCGCAGAGTTTTCAGATTAAATTTGAAACATAAATAACTTACCATATGCGGAGTGGTAACATATTTCTTTTAAACCGCTGAGTGTTTTGACCAAATTTAAAACATAAATATTTTGCGCTTTACTGAGTGGAAACACAATGCTTTTAAATTATCGATTTTGTTAATCAATATGTCAATAAATTCCCACTAAACACGAAATAAATCAAAAAGAAATTCAAAATTCCAGTTCGAACAATACATCTTCAAGTAACAAACTGCGTTATGTTCAAAATTTAGTGGTTTTGGGTACCGCCGTTATTTCATAATGCGAGGAACAAACACACTTACAGATTCATCCTTATTTAGTAAGTAATCGCTTGCTCAGCCAATCGCCTAAAATAGTTACCATAAAAAAGAAAAAAATATATAATGAATTTTAGTTAGTGTAATTTCATAAAAATATTTAATATTTCTAATTAGACATTTCAAGTTTTAAATGCATTTTTCTTTAAATCAATCACATTAAAATGTATAAAAACCATCATTAAGAAATGCGTTTATTGCCTAGTCTGTTACTTAGTAACAGGAAGATTAAATTTCAAAGTAAATTTAGTGAAACACTCTGGTGTCTAGAAGATAGAAGTATTTTATTTAAAGCGGTGGCAGCACGTCGCTTTTAAATAATTGAGTGTTTAAAAGTGAATGACATATATCTTACATTTTGCCGAATGACAACAATCTGGCGCGCTGGGGATAAATTATTTTATTTCGACCAGTTAATCAAATTATGTTAAGCAAAAAAATCATTAAATTCATACAAAATACGAAATAAAAAAAAAAAATTTCTAGGGGCACACGTTCGGGTGGGGGACTAGATGTTTTCAAAATTTGGTGGTTTTGGTGCCGTTATTTTTCCACAGTGCAAGAAAAATACAAACATACATACAGATTCTTTATTATTTATAACAGAGATTTACACACGCAACCATACAGATTCTTCATCATTTATAGTAAAGATGAAAAACATTTGATCTTCAGAAATAAGACCATTACGGTAGTTAACACTAGAAAAATATTTAAACTCAAAAGATATTCATGTAGTGATTATTATGAACGTATAAAATCACAAAAGGAGTTTCTAAGAAAATATGCAATAATGGAACAAAAACAAGAATTCGGCCTTATACATCATCTTTCGAGAAGAAACGCTGCAAATTACGCACTCTACTTTTCATAATATTAAATACTTTGTTATCCTCAGTGCTGTATGATTTCCTTTTTATCTGTCATACATGCATGAAATTAATTTTAAGTGTTCTGGACATAAGCTTCAGCAAAAAATTCTAGGGGGATGGGGAATTTGAGACAAAAATTATATCAATAAATTTTCATTTAATTTTTTTTAAATTAGAGGTTCACAAATAGGTTGTAGAATATAGTATATCAATAAAAGACACATGCACTATACAGTGTATATATATATATATATAGAGAGAGAGAGAGAGAGATGTAGATATATAGTAATTAAATCGAAATTAAATCGTGAAAAGCGGGCTATATAGTATGTATGCGTATTCCCAATAGGAAATACGCATATTAAAATAAAATATAAACATTTCAAAATACAAAAACAATTCAATAAAGTTAAACACTGATATGAGATTTAAAAAATATATAAAAATTTGTTGACCACTGTAGTAGCCCATTTGTCATAATTTAATTTTGATTTAATTATCTACTTATATCAGTTTTTTTAAAAATTTTATTGAATTTCTTTTGTATTTTGAAATGGTTTTGTTTTAATATGTGTATTTCCTATTAGGAAATAGTCCGCCTTTCATCATTTAATTCCATTATTATCTTTTGATTAATTAATTAATTTCGCAGTATATATATATATATAGGTTTAATTTGAAAATTTTCAACGTTTGTTTATATATATATATACATCTATGCACATTTCACACTACATTTTTATTACATTCCAGCGAGGTCAAATGTGATTTCTACTAAATATGCGCATGTAAGGAGATAATAAAACTTAAAAATATTAACTTTTTAAGTGTTGTTTACTTAACACGAAAGTATGCTTATGTATGGAGGCAAAATTACAGGAAAACACCGCTGTGATTTGAGAAATATAACAAATCTTAATTTTTTTATCAAATCCAATGCCGTGGACTCTGGCAAAAACAGCATTATGGATAATGAATACTGCACAGCACAAGGTTGTTCCACCTGCTGCGTATTTTGAGATTTCGTTCATTTATACCCCGCTCAGTTGCAGTCTCGTTAATGTTACGGGATTCTTGCAACATTCACTTAGGTGTTATCAGCTGTTTCGGAGAGTTCACCGTTTTCTTAATGAAGTCTCTCCCTTCGCGTTAAACCGGTCATATTCAATCCTTCTTTATCTTACATCTACGCCATTATGACCTACAGTCAAGCCCCACAGAGAGGATATTATATATTCCTGCGGTTCCTCATAATTTTGTTTTTCTCGTACTAAAGCTAGGTACTCTCGTACTAAAGCTTGGTTTCTCGTACCAAAGCTAGGTAGTTCGAAAGCTAGGTACCAAGATTACTGCACACGGTTTGCTCTTCTCGACCAAGGTATATCAATGTGGTAACTTCATCGACTTTCCTTGGCTACTAAGTCTGAACTGATACGTAAGATACGTCATTGTTTAGAATATCAGAAAGAGAAAGGTTTGACCTTAAAGGAGCATAACTTTTTCTGTCTACTGACCTAGCTAGGAACCTGCACTCCACACAACCCTGAAAGAATACTTCGTCTAAGGCCTCAGATTCGTTTTTATTAAAATGCTTGGCAAAGAAAACGTCATGGAACCAGCACTTTTAGTCAATAGGAAAAAATGAATCCGGGATAAACACTTATAGTGCTCAGTGGTCTAAATTATGGCTGCTATGATATTTCCCTACATGACATTTCGGTGCACCACCCGAGGGAGAACATCAAATTTTCTAACAAATGTAGTCCTTAGACAACAAGTGATACTTAAGAGGTTATCACATATGGCTATAATTCCTGCTAGACGGGACTTTTCTGAGAAACGAGATTCTGGTAGCACTGGTTTAAACGGGACGATTCCTAGTAAAAAAAGCTCCGCTTCGCCTGTCCCGCCAAGCTACGGAAACGATATTGCGGATATGCGGGATTTTTTCAAACACACCAAAAATGTCACGGCTGGACTTCTATCCCGGGTAGAGACAACCAATCAGACGAAAGATCTGCTTCTGAGGGATCACATCATCCCAAATTGAGCGATAATCGATTACTGTTTGGCGTTTAAGTCTTTGTAGTAAGTGAAAATGGTAACCTAGCTACGTGGGTTTCCTGGAATTGTGCGTGTTCTAAGAATTGTCCCTTTCAACCTCAAGTCCCGCGTAGCAGAAACATAATGTGATTGGGACCTTACGCAACCAGTCAGAAATAATCAATTAGCTTTATGATTATTGACATAAGCTTTCTTACTTAGAGTTTATTCATGCTGTGGCGGTTATTCTGAATGGTTTTGGGTATTATTAGTTTTATTTCTGCGTTCGTTTTAGGACATTCACAAAAAAAAAATGAGTTTCACCTTTATTGAAATATGGAAACACGGCCAATCTATACCCATTATTGTTATACGCAATTTCGTGTTCATACAAATTCTAAAGTGAAGCTGTGGAAGTATATTAAAGACCAATGAATAGTGGTAATTCGATCTGAACTGGAGCTTTGACGAGCTGGCAGGCTATATGGTTGGTTTTCGCATTTGGAGATTGAATATGAGCCAATTTCCATTAGAAAGTCCTCCATGGATGTATCCCTTCCCTAAAGGCAGATAACAATCATGTGCTTTGCCTTATTCAATTAACTTAACCCAACCTAACCATTCTAGGAGCTTTCCAACTAGATTTATCAAAGAACTACAACTATTTGACAAAACTAGAAATCTCCTTTCAAGTAGATGGCGATCAAAATTCATTCCTTCGTAATCACCAACTGATTGCCCTGTTTATTGAACAAAGTGATGAAGAATTAAAAAAAATATTATCAATAATAAAAAATGCACTTTTCTCTTTAAAATTTTTACGAAAAGGCGATCTGAAAAAATTTTTAATTACGATAAGCCTTTATTATTCAATGTATTCGATGCTAACTTCTTTTATCCCTTCAATGATTTCAAAGATCATCTATCTATATTTATGTGAATGAATCTGAGGAAAAGCAGAAGTTACTAGACCAAAATTCATGAAAACCTCACGCAAAATCAACGGAAATTGTCTTTTAATAAAATTTTTGTACTATGATTGTACATACATTTTGTACTATGATTTTTGTACTCCTCTTCGTGTTTCCCTAAAAGTAAATTTTTTGAATTAATTTTCTTTCAGCATAATCAGCATAATGTAATGTTAAAAGAATTATAACAGCAACAGAAAATTAACAGCCCAGACGACATTCAGATTCGAACACAGGCCTCAGCAGCAGCAGCAGTCGTCCATTAGACGTTAGGCCATCGTGAATTCCGACAGACGGTGAAACTTAGATAATATATAGGGTGATTTCTAAAACATATGGCAAAAATTTAGACGTAGAGAGAGGGGACCGATGTAAGCACATTTCGTAATGGAATGGGTGTGCTTAAATAGCGCATTCAGTTGGTATATAAGGCGTTGATGAGAGTAGATAAAAGCGTTATACTGGCGTAAATAGTCATGGCTCGGTTCGAGTGGTATGTATCGCTGCAGCAGAACTCTATTTCCTTTGAAAGTTCTTATGTTTTGTGAATAACGTTGGTTCCTAAAAGTCCTTAATTTTGGCCAAAATTTGCAACCGGTTCTTAATTTTGCTCACTTGACATAGCCTTTTTTTTTTTTTTTTTTTTTTTTGTGTGTGTGTGTGTGTGTGTGTGTGTGTGTGTGTGACTGCTGCACACACACACACAGGTAATTAACATGTTGGTAAATTTCAGGGTAAATTAACATGTTGGATAAATATAGAATTCAAACCACGTGGGCTCGTAACGCAGCTATAGCGAAGTGGCATTGTAAACAACGAGGATCAGTCAGCCACATCAAAACTAAAGATTCAGGTTGCCTGATTGGTTGAAGAGGATTCAAGAATAGCTCTTCTGAGAAACTCCATAGATAAATAGATTTGCACTTTCGCTAAAATTAAATAAAGAAGTAAAAAAAGAAGGATGGCAAAACGAAAAGTAAAAAACAATAATCATGGCAGCTATGAACAGGTTTTACGTGGAATAATTCTACAAACATGTCCTAGTTGCTTTTCGCGAAATCGGTAACTAATGGCGTTTACAGCTGGATGCGCAATCCCAGCATCCCCACCATACAGAGAAAAAAAGACAGACGAAAGCAATCAGCGGTTTTCCTACAGTGGGCAAAAAAAGTAATGACAACTGCCTATAATTGATCATATTAGGTAACAAAGGAAATGCTTGAAAATTTTAGCTGGACATAACGAACACAGGAGATAATAAACACTCAAAACTAATGAAACTTTCAATTTAATATTCCTTTTACACTAAATATACAACAAAAACGTAAATTTGCATGTCAAAAAAGTATTGGAAAGTTCTAACTGCTATGCAAATTTTGTTATGTTGAGGTCACGTGTTTAGGCTGATAAGAAACCCCGTTCGTATAAAGTATGCAGTACTACTTCAAAACTGTTAAAACGTCATTTTGCTAATACTGTGATAAAATAGCTTTGAAAGTCAAAGGAGTTGGATATTAATGTTAAAAACGTGATTATTCAGCTCAGAAATGAGGGTTTAATTTATCGTGCTATTGGAATACAGCTGAACATAAGTTTATTTACAGTTAGACTGTAAAAAAGTTCAAAGAGACAGGATCGACAGAAAATAAGATTAGAAGTGGACGGTCTCGAATATTTTCTGCAAGGAAAAACGTGGCATTATTAAAGAGGTTAAGAAAAACCCTAAACTAATTGAACCCCAATTAGCCAAAAATATTGCTAATACTTCGTATAAAACTTTTAGTGTACAGATTATACGGAATGTCTGACATGGAGGAAGTTATTATGGAAGGGCAGCTACAATGAAACCTTTCATTTCAGAAATAAACGGGAGAAAGGGATTAGATTTTGTAAAATCTCATTTTAATTTTATCAGAAGAGTTTTGGAACACTTATTTTGTCCGACGAATAGAAGTTTAACATTTTCGAGAGTGATGGATGACAATATGTGTGGAGAAAGCCTAACACCGAACTAGGAAAAAAAACATTAAACACCGTTTATAAAACATGTTGCAGGGAGCGTCGTAGTTTGAGGCTGTATGGCAGCAATCTGAATTGGTAAGCTGTGCTTCATTGATGGTATTATGACAGCACGCACGTAGAGTGCGAAAAAAAAAAATAAATAAATAAATAAATAAATAAAAGGGGGGTCAGTTCTATATCTCCCGTTCTACTGAGCCGATTGCCAAAATTCAAATTGTGTTTTTCATGTCTCGAAAACGCGACTTAGGATATATATTAGATTTCTATATAGCACTATTCTAGCATAGGTATTTTGACATAAAATCGGATTTTCTCTGAAATAACATACCAATTTTTTTACATATTTCGATTCTACGACTTAGATTATACCAGACTGCCAAGTTTTGTAAAAATCGTACAAGTAGTTTTTAAAAAATTAGCTCTCAAAATTTTAGTTCTTCAATGTTAATTCATTTTTGATATATATTTATTAATATCTCTTTTTTTTATTAAACTTACTTGATTCCTTCTTCCACAATTCGAAATTTAGGCTTAATCCAAATATAATTCGCACATTTTTTATGATTTATTTTTTTTAATTTGTATTTTTAATTATTTTTTATAAATTTTTCGAAAAAAAATTTGTACTATAACCTATAAAATTTTTACCATCATCTTAAAGTAGATGTATTTCTAAGCACACCTGCAAAAAATTAATTTTTTTTTCAAAATTTCCGAAGATATACATGAATTTATATATTGGAGCGTTTTGAAATTTGTCATATTTATTCAAAGCGATAAAACATCAAATGTGGTTTAGGCACTTTGTTAAAATTATTTGAAAGGAGAACGATGTGACTTTTTTCCGCTCATGCTCAATGTTAAAAAGGTAGAAATGATGTGACTTTTTTTCGCTCCTTCACAATGGACGGGAAAAGAAAATAGGTTGCCATATATTAAGAAGTTCGTTAAGTGAATTATTCTTGGCGCAAAGTGAAAAAATACGCTAAAATATTTTTTTTTAATTTCTCCATAAATTTCTCACCAAATATTACAAAATTTGATATCTAGGCATAATTTGAATAGTAGAATCGAAATATGGAAAAAATATTTAATAAAAAAATTGATATGTTATTTCAGAAAAAGTCGGATTTTTTTTGTCAACATATCTATGTTAGAATAATGCTATATATAAATCTAATATATATCCTATGTATCGCTTTCGAGACATGAAAAACGCAGTTTGAATTTCATCAATCGCCCCAGTAGAACGAGAGATATAAAACTGTCCCCCCCCTTTTTTTTCGTAGTGTATTTCCAGTTTATCAAATTTCAAGTAAAAATAATGTTTCACCCGAACATGAGCTTTTCGAAGGCCGAATTTTAAATTTCGTATTTGTTTTTATTTAGTTCATATTTTGCACGAATTTAATGAATTTTTGATCGACAAACTCAGCTGTTTGAAAGCAAGCGGTGGCAACACCGTTTGAAATACAACATTTTTATATCCAACGCGCTAGATTGTTGCGATCACCAGATTGTCCGATTCTAACAAAAAGAAATCATTCTGTCCAACTAAGAAGACTGAAAATCCTCTTCCATGGTCTGAGGATGCCGAAAAGGCATTTTTAGCAGCTAAAGAAGCTCTTACAAAAGCTACCCTCTTAAAACATCCAATTCCTGGTGCTCAACTCAGTCTTTGGACCGATGCATCTGATGTTGCTATTGGCAGCTCTCTCATGCAACTCCAAAATGGTCAATGGGAGCCAATATCATTCCTTTCTTTAAAATTGAATAACAGTCAACAGAAATGGTCTACATATGACCGCGAACTTCTGGCAATATATGAGTCTATCAGGCATAATATAAAACAGTTATTTTTCAATTTTAATAAACAAACTCGGCTCTTTAAAAGCAATGGTTGATACTGCTTAAAATAAAATATTTTTTTCTTCCACGAGCTAATGTGTTGACCATTCAATAAAGCGTAAGATATGAGTAATTTAAAAAAAGCCAAATACCTGCGCTAAAGCTGTGATGGATGGAGGATTTGGTAAAGGATGCCCTAAAAGAGGATATGGAAGGGAATTGTTATTCAGTCCGATGTAACCTCCTCTTGATAAAGTATATCATATTTAACTGAATTCCCTTTCTTTTGTATTTTTTCCAGGTTTTTACAATTTTTAGATTTTAGTTTCACATTTCTTCAATTCTTATTTTCCGTATTCATAAGCTATTTTGAAATTTATTGGTACTGAATTTCACTCCTTTTGGGTCTTTGTGTAAAAATGGTTCCACATTTCTTACTTTTTGTCTATCTCTCTCTCTATATATATAATGAATTTTTACTACATTAACATTAAGGTTCACTTTTTGATTTTCGAAATTTTGTTTGCCTAGGAGATAATCTAGTAGCTGTTCTTATAAATAAATTCTTATTTTATTACTTAGCAGCTTTAGCGCAAGTTATAGGCTTTTTAAACACAAAATTACCTGATTTAATTGGTTCTTTGAGTTATATAAATATATAGAACAATTTTACTCTGCTGCCCGCGCATGTGGATAATAGTTGAAAATACACTTTTTACTACAACTGATGCATTTAGTAGCGAAACTAGACATGTAATCAATCTCAATGAAAAGTCCCAAACATTTTTCAATCAACGATCTCTGGTAACATTACTTAAAACATATGTCAGGGGTGGCCAAACTTTATGTCAACAGGAGCGGCCCGATGGGATTCAGGAAAGTTTGTAAGCCGCAACTGGATTTTCCAAAAGCTGCAAACGTTTTTGTTGCAAATTTGAAATCATTGTAACATAGAAGCGAATATAATATTCCGTTTTGAGTGACAAAAGCGAAACATTTTCTTCTGATATTAATCTTTTTTTTTTTTTTTTTTCCTGTTTAATAACAGCTGTGAGTAATGCAGTCATAAAAAGATATAATGTCCTTTACGAGTAAAATAATGTATTTTTTTCATGTGAAAAAAGAATGCATAAGGTATCCTATGTTAACTAGCTAGTTATTATGATTTTGATATTCACTATAACTTCTTTCCGTATTCCTCACCAGAATGCAAATTAGCTGTAAGTGTATTTAAGCTGAGGGTTTTGAATCTTAGTGAGACTGCGCTTCCGGCAATCGAGTCTGTAAATAATGTTAGTAAATTTCGCCAACTCTGTTACAAATTAATATTCCGGCTTTGGCATTCTCTCTAGCCAATACGTTAAACTTGCGCGCCAGTAAAATATTTTGAGCAACCTTATTTCTTATGCTAAATTACGTGTAGTATTAGACTACGTAAGGACGTTTGTTTAATTTCCTGTTATTGCTTAACTATAGCAGCTGCTACACTTTCAGGAACCATTGCACTATACATAAAGGCACAGTACGAGGCAGCGATAGTCAAGGTTATGCCTCTGAGACAATCAGCCTCCTACAGAGGAAATTTGTACAACCCTATAGAATACGAACGTAAGAGAGAACTTCTGGCAACACAGCCAGTCCACCACAATAAGGGCGTCATTGTGTACACAAACATGTCCCATGTGCCCCAAGATACTTCGAATACAGTCAGCATCTACACAGGCGGATCAAAACTGGAAGGCCAAGTGGAGTGCAGCTATCTTATTAAACAGCAAGGTTTGGCCATATCTACGTGGAAGGGTCAGTTATTGTCCAACAACTCAGTCTTCCAAGAAATAGTGTCCTTCAGAACTCTGCTGCTCTTGGACCATTCTGCATCAAGTTCTTCACTGACAGTCTGTCAGCAATTTTTGCCTTAAGAAACCCGTACCATCTGTCCCCCAAACGCTCCTCGCGGAAACGCAAAATTTACTGCACAAAGGACACACCAAGACAACCACATTTCTTGGATCAAAGCTGATGTTGGATATCAGGAGAATGAGGCGGCAGACGCTCTTGCAAAAAAGGCAGTTCTCAGTATTGAGGCACACCCCGTTAACATCCTTCATAAAAGTCACATTAAGTGTGCAACAAGAAAGGCAGTTCTAATTCAATGGCAAGAACATTGGGATACAATCCGACAGGGTAGAAGGACCCATGAATTCTTAGATAAAACATCAACAGAAACGCTGGTCTCAGACTCAAACCTCACGAGATTCGTAACGGGACATGCGCCATTTCCAAACTTCTTTATTGAGAGAGGTATTTGCAGGCACCAATATCTGTGTGTCCGGAGAGGACGGAAAACCAACCACCATCTGACAGCCTGCCCGCTAGCAGAAACTTGGTACTACGCTTTGATCTTAGCCAAATAGACTTCCAGCAAACACGTTTGAGTACAAAAGATTTCTCGTTAAACAACCAGCACTTCATAAAGATGATTCATAAGATGAGCAAACTTGAAACTCTGGGCACGGAATTCTGCAGTACAGAGTTTACTTCCCCACAAATATAAGCCGTAGTGCTATGCCTCTTCAGTAGCATGCACTCAAGATTCGTAAAAACCGAATTAAAATTCGTAAAAGTTCAGCTTGCAACTTAGCCATGCCCATTTCGTATACACTGTTTCTTACTGTAAGTGTATTCAAGAGACACATATAGATACCCGCAATGAGATGCGTGTATACAGAAGTATGTAGTTATGGCAAAATTCTGCAAACCAATATTAATATTATTTGGACTGTACATTTCCCACGCCGTCACATGGTATGATTCTTACTGAGGTCGTTGCAGCTCTCTGCGTAGCGCTAACGTCTTAATTGTATGTACGAAATATGTCCTTGTAACTCAGCGTGTAGTTTAGCGTATCAGTATGAGTGATATAATCACTCAGAGATTCGAACAGTGGTATGTATATAATTCCGATGCAGTGATCTTGGAGAATCAGCAGCTGCTTATCCTAGACAGTTGTGGGCCGGACAGTAACCGAATAGGCTACGTAAGCCGCCCAGGTGTCCGGACGCGCTTTCACCTGTCACCTGTTATTATTGCTTAATTCAAATAGCCACGAGTGATGGTTTTGTCTGTAGCCCAATAGTGTCTTTATATTCTAACTAAATTATTTTTTTAAAAAGGTTATTTTAAACTTTCATCAGTACTTTGTGAGTATTTAAGACTTAACCATAACTCGTTGTCTAGTAAGGTCTGCAGAACTTAGCTTTAGTTTCTAAATATAAGAATAATCCTACAAACAAAAAAACTGATTACAAAAACAGATGCACCGATTTTTTTAAATTTATTTAAGAAAATACGTTTTTACGATATACAAATCTGAAACGAATGTAAATGCTAGGGAACATTTGGCTTTCAGAGAGAAAAGAAGCATTTTCTTCTGATATCCGTCTTCCATTTTTTATCATTGCCGTCAGCGGTGCAAACGTAAGAAGACGTAATGGTCTTTACGAGCACAATAATGTCAAAAAATCTTTTCATTTGAATGAAGGATAAAGAAAAATAGATGGAATGACTTTTCTTGAAGTCATACGCATTCCTTCGGAAAGATTATAATAAGTGACAAAGGACAGCGCGCGTTGCTATGAAATAGCTATTCAAGAAAGAAAAATTTATTTTATAACAAGCTCTGACCTTTTTAGGTTTCAGTACGAAAAAATAATTTTTCCCACACTACTAAAATGGCAACTAGTATACTGAGATCAAATCTAACCTTAAATACCTTAATCAATGTATTAGACGAAAATTGGATTATCAGCCATATTTTATTTTTTCTAAGAATAGTACACTCAAATCTTAAAATTCAGAGGAACTTTAAAAATATTTTAAATTTTCCCAAACCGTAATTCTAGTCTTTTTTCATCATTCAAATCTTAAGAAATCGCTACAGCTTTTAACTTAAAACTTCGAAAAGTTTAATTTTATTGATGCCCAATAAAAGCATTCCTTTAAAAAAAAAGATTGTTTCCAGTATGGCATATAGAGACTACAAAATCTAGCTTATGATAATGGTTATGAACAAAAATGATCTACTTATTCTACTAGTAAAAAGTCGCTTTTTATGTTGATGTTTTTTGAGCATTTAACATTTGTTCTGTACAAACTACTGTTCCTCAGGAACTTAATTTAAAAGAAGATGCTATAGACACTTGTTTTTTTCTTTTAATATTTCTTTAAACAGAAAAAAAGAGGAGGAAAGAGAGAGAAAGAGAAAAGAAAAAGCAAGAGACAACAGAAAAACGAAAATTCAAAATTACAGCAAGCCTATAATATAGGAAGGATGATTCACTGGAAAGAAAAAATTTTAAGCAAAATTTAAATTATTATTCTATTATGAACAGCATAATAAATATGAATATTTTATACTACTTCTAATTATAAATTGTAAAACTTTTCATTATAAATTAATTATCTGTAATTTCCAATTACATGAAGCTTTTTGGAAGAAATTTGTTGGTTAAACAATGCTGAATATCACATGAATTATAAAATTGTGGACTAAATTATTAAAAGATTTTATTTAAACTGTTATTTATATATAAGACATATGATTTGGATTCAGCTTAAAAATTAAACCATTTTAAATGATGTATTTTGGGAGGATCTTTTGCCAGTTACTGAATGGAAATGTTTTCTTCCTTTGCCAATCTTGTATTTCCTTAATTGTCATTGTATCTTGTATTTCCTTAATTGTCATCCTTTTTCCTTTATTGGTGGAATAAAATAATTATCACCAAAATATTTTTTTTTTTTTTTTTTTTTTTTTTAACATCACTTTCTAAATCATTTTTATTTTCATCAAAAATACATTCCAGTGTTACTGCTGTCTTGAAACAATTTACTGAGATACTTAACAGGCAAACTACGATTACAGTTTTGAAATTTATCTTAGTAACAGTAATAGCAGAACTCTAATTTTCCTGCTTAAATGGGACTACGAAAACCTAGCAAGACAGTCAAGAAATACAGTCAAAAGTCTTTAATCCGGACTCGTCAGGACTTCGGCGATTCCGGATTATAGATTATCAATTTAAATCTGGTAAGATGGCATGCAGAAATTATAAAATTAAAAATATGAAACCGTAATTTATGAATTAAAGAGCAATTATGATCTAAAGGGTATCAAAATTTACCAAAAAAAAAAAAAGCTGAATATTTATTTGTTTACTTTATTAAACATTTCTTTCAACGCGCGCATGCGTAAAGCATATATTACGCATAGTCGAAATTAGATAATTGCAACCAGAAAACTATTTGATGTGTATTCGTGATATTTATAATGACGAGGAATTTGATTTAAATCATATCAAAGACGGATTACATCGAGATGAAATACTACATTTAGTAAGGAATTATAAGCCGAATAAAATAAAAACATCTGCCCTGAAGATGAGGACAGTGCTAACAGATCAACTTTCAGTTCATTGCGCGCCGCGACGTTCCACCCCCCCCCTCGCAGAGCAGCGCGAAATTGATAAACAGATTTTGGAATGGTTAGTAAAACAAAGGATATGCGCCTTTATCCATTTTTTGCAGCAATTCCACTTTTTGTTTGATGGACATCGAAACATGCTTTCACTTTGTAGATCCTCTGGCAGCTCCAGAATCGGTAATTCTTTTTGACATAATCCAAAGTTCAAGCTTACTTTTATAAAATTGCTCTAACAGTCTGCAAAAAATAATAAGCCGGATTCAATTAGAAGATTAAGGAACAACGCAATTTGCAACATTAACTGAAATAGATAATTAGATAATTTTAGCTTAGCTTATACCGTCCGTTATACATTAAACGCGCATGCGTAAAAGCTACGCATGAGCAGAAAGTTTGTAGATTTGAGGTCCAGATTATAGATCATTTCGGATTATGGACGTCTGAATTAAAGACTTTTGACTGTACTCAAAATCCAGTTCCTTGCTTCGTTTATATTAAATACAGGATGGTAATAAAAAAAAACTTCCCCTACATATGAACCTTTAGTGTTCTTTTGCACAACCAATCAAAATGAAATTTCAGATAGTTATTTGAAGATCTGTGCTCAAGATGATTTAAAATAATCCAACTATTATAGTTACAGGGGAAAAGTTTTGAAATTTTCAAATGACAACATCAATCCCCCTCTGTACAAACTAATTAGCAAATTCAAAAACCATGAATGACATTGGAACAATACATGTATGGCCAAAATTGCCAGCATAAAACATTTGCAAAGAAAAGCATTTTAGAGGACCAGTGACAACATAAGATAGAAATGGAAAAACACATTTTATTAGAATTACAAGTTTTCAACATGCAGGAAAAAAACACATCGCATGCAGGAGATTATTGATAACAATAACAAACACAACATCACAGGAGTATGTCCACAAGGTTCGTGCAATGGCTCTCTATTCTGAAATTTAATAATAATTCCTTAAACCTGCTTAAATTTGGAGATAGATGCCTGTGGGTGTTACTATGTAGATGATCTCCTTTTATTTTTTTATCTAAACAATTTATATGTGTTAATGCTGGCAGCACTTTCATATGAATGAATTCAGATCAGTCAATATTTTTATTTTTAGCAAGCATTTAAGTTGAACAATTTTTTTTTTTTTTTTTTTTTTCCAATTCTGGGTTAAAACAGAACTTGATCAAAACAACAAAACAAAGGACAAAAATAAGTATAAAGAAAATAAAAAATTAAAATTTTTCACTTGGCAGGAGAAACCAATAACATTAGATACTTTCTTGAATATTCATCATCTTCAGCTTCTACTGTGAGTTTTTGAATTTTGAATATTTATATTTGCATGACTTACAGAGTTTAATGTTCTTTGGTAGCATAAAATGGCATCCGAACACCTCACAGACTTGGAATGAATTATTGCTCATCTGGAGATAATGAAAAAGATTTGAGAAGGTTACAAATCTTTTTATTAAATCAGAACCTTGAGAATATAAAATGCATGTCTTGTGCTTAACAAAGTCAGGCAACCACTTACGACAAGCTAAATTACAAGTAACAGTCGAAATAAAGTTAAATCTAGTAATCAAAGACTACATAATTTATTTAATGCTAAGTTAGTTCAAATTTCTTACTAGTATAACACTTTAAATAACGACAATTGTAATGCAAAGCAAAAGATTACAATCTTGTCTGAGCTAGCGATACCTAGTAACATTGCCTAAAAGGCAGAAACACACTCTGTCTTACAGTCCAAAAACCTCACCTTAAATACTCTGAAACTAAATTTGCATTCTGGTATACAAACGGAAGGGAGAAATGACAATAAAAATCTAAATCATACTAACTGGTTAGATTAACATAATGGAACATTAAAACTTCATTAAGGAGTCTAAAAATAACACTTCAAAGATAGTGGCTAAAGTCAGAGACGTGGTATGCTAAATAAAAGAGCTGTTTCTCTTATGAAGAAATAATTCATGTTTAAAGAATAAGGTTTAAGAAAGCTTTCTGCAAGATGGGTGCCACATTTGCTGAATTCCAATTGAAGGTACATTCACGTCTGAATCTCAGTAAAATGTTTAATTCAAGGGACAAAGATATATTTACGGGTAAATGTTGGTGAAAATTGGCGATTTTCGCCGGTACACTGATACCAAATTTGTGCGATATTCTTTGACTTGTTATTTTGGCTTTGCGTGCCGACAATTTTTGCACCAAAAATTGCCGCTACATAAAGCCAAAATAACAAGCCAAAGAACTGCACAACCTAAAAATTCAGAGAACTGCACAAACTTGGAATTGTGCACTCCCTTGCCTTGACTTTGTCCTTGTACACATGGATCTATTTTCACTTAAAGAGTCAAAGGAGCAGCCAATTCTACACTAGAGCTAAACAAAAATCTTGATAAACTGTATTTTAAATCAAACTACGAAATAACATGAAAAATTAAATTCATCTTAGCAATACACAAAGGAAATATCCACTTACCTTATTTAGAAATTTCCGAGTCTTCAGTCAAACAAAATTCCTTAACAGCATCCAACAACTTCCTAAAATTATCTGAACTAGAATCTGTATACTGGTGTCACCACAAAAATTCAAAGAAATAATAGTCAAAAATATCCTCCATAGTCCTGGTATCCTCTGACGTTCGACCATACGCATTTCCTTCATGCAAACAGGACACTAACTACTACTAAATAAACCTTCCTTTACATGCCAGTCAATTAATGCTTTTTTCCCCTTTTGTTGCAAATTCAAATTAATCTCACCACATTCAGCCATTTTACCATGTAAACCACAAAATAACCAATGTACTTCCTAAGCAACATCCAACACACAAACACTTATAAATCTTTTTCCATCATTCAAATTCATCACAATCACACAGCCAATTACATCATAATAGGGTTTCCATAACATTCAACTACTTGGGTTATCTATAAAGAAGAAAGTATGTTTGTTTGTCCTCTAATAACTCAGTCACTACTACAGCTATCATCACCAAACTTTTTACAATTCTTTTCAGGGTCATGGAAAAGGTCGACGTCCACTTTTTTCCAAAAAGAAAATAGCTCAAATCAGAGATATTAATTAAAAACTCGGAAAAACAATAATTTTTGCACTCATTTTTCCGAGTGGCAACAGTCTCGCAAACTAGAGATGAAAATTTGCTTATTTCAAAAGTTGTTATCACTGATCGCTTTCAAATCTTGAGAATTTGTTAATAAACAATTTTTAAGTTTTATGATGAAATAAAAATAGCATCACCAAAGATTAAATACATTATTCCCAATTCCAAAGGTTCATGGGAAGCCATTTCGATTATTCCCATCTTTGACGACTTTAATCAGCTGAAATATTAATTAAAAACTCCGAAAACATTAATTTTTGCACTCATTTTTCCAAGTGCTAACAGTCTCATGCATTGGAGATAAAAATGTTTTACTTCGAAAAGTGTTACAACTGCTCACTTTCAAACTGTAGAATCTGTTAAATTTGTAAGCTTTATAAAATCTATCTATCTATATATATATAAGGAAGAATGTCTGTTTGTGTATTTGTTTGTTCGCACTATTGATTTCTGATTAACTGTGATAAATTGTTTGCCACATTATTTGACTAAAATTGTATACAGGTGAAATATTGGATGGAAGTTGAGCTTTTACGACCATTTGATTACAAAGACAAAAAATTATTAAAATCTGTGAGCCATTGTTGCTGATATAATAAGAGAGAACAAGCTTATTTGGTTAGAGTAGAGAGAAGGGTAACCCTTGTATTATCGTGAGGTTGTTGTTTCATTTATGGTACCCTGAGTAGTTGAATGTTACGGAAGCCCTATTATGATGCAATCAGTTGCAAAATTGCAGTAAATTCGTAAGGGCTTGGGATGTGTGTTGGTCAGAAAGTATATTGCTTGTTTTGTGGTTTAGATGGTAAAATGGCTGAATGTGGGAAGATTAATTTGAAGTTCCTGTACAATTTGGAAAGAAAGAGGAAAAGAGCATTACTTAACTGGTGTATAAATGAAGGCTTATTTAGTCGCCATTATTAAGTGTCCTGTTTGTAGGAAGGAAATGCATATAGTCAAACATCATACGATAACAGCACTACGGATGATACATTTTACTCTTATTTTGTGAATTTATGTGGTGATGCCGGTATACAGATTCTAGTTCAGATTATTTTAGGAAGTTTTTGGATGCTGTTAAGGAATTTTGTTTGACTGAAGACATGTTATTTCATAAATAAGGTAAGTGGATATTTCCTTTGTGTAGTGCAAAGATGAATTTCCTTTTTTATGTTATTTCATTGTTTCACTTAACATTAGTTTATTGAGATTATATATTTTTTGTTGGCTGCTCCTTTAACATTTTAAGTGAATATAGTTCGATGTGTACATGGACAAAGGGAGTGCACAATGCCTAGTTTGTGCAATTCTCTGATGTTTTTTTAAGTGAAAATAGGTAGATGTGTACATGGATACCAAGTTTGTGCAATTCTTTGTCTTGTTAAGCCAAAATAACAAGTCAAACAATTGCACAAAATTGGTATCCATGTACCACCAAAAATCGGAAAATTTTATTAAGGGATAACTTTTAACGCTTATTTTTCTAACGAAATCTTTTATGTGGGTTCCATATCACATCAGACACAAAAATGTATGATTATGAATCTTATTTTTTGCATCGTTATTAGAGACGGATTACAGTGGTATTGTTCGCTCCATTGTTAGATATACAGTCAAAAGTCGTTAATCCAGACTCATCGGGACTTCGGCGATTCCGGATTATCGATTTTTCCAGATTATAGATCATCAGTTTAAATCTGGTAAGATGGCATGAAGAAATTATAAAATTAAAAATATGAAACCGTAATTTATGAAATAAAGAACAATTATGATCTAAAGGGTATCAAAATTAACAAAAAAAAAGGTTAATATTTATTTGTTTACTTTAAACATTTCTTTCAATGTAAAATGTTTAAGTTGCTTCGTTTTATGTAATAATACTTCTTCTTTAATTCTATAAACAGACATAATTTCTTGTTCACTTACAAAGTTCCGCTGTTCAAGTCCTATAATTGCTATGTTGAGCATATTGATTAATTTGTCAATCGAAATTTTTTCATTTTCAATAACCTCTGTGTCACTTTCTTCACTATCGGAAGTGAATTATAATGAGGAGGAATTTGATTTAAATCATATCGAAGACGGAGTAGATCGAGCTGAAATACTACATTTAGTAAGGAATTATAAGCCAAACAGAATAAAAACATCTGCCCTGAAGATAAGGATAGTGCTGACAGATCAACTTCCAATTCATTGTGCGCCACGGCGTCCCCCCCTTCCCAGAGCAGCGTGAAATTGATAAACAGATTTCGGAATGGTTAGAGAAACAAAGGATATGCCTTTATCCATTTTTTGCAGCAATTCCACTTTTTGTTTAATGGACTTCGAAACATACTTTTGCTTTGTAGATCCTTTACATATTAGTAAATATATATCGGAAATTCTATTTGACATAATCGAAAGTTCAAGCTTACTTTTATAAAATTGCTCTAACAGTCTGCAAAAAATAATAAGCCGGATCCAATTCGAAAATTAAGGAACAACGCAATCTGCAACATTAACTGAATTAGAAAATTTTAACTTAACTTATACCATCCGTTATACATTAAACGCGCATGCGTAAACGTATTATGCACATGCACACACGCATATTCGCAGCCGTAAAGGTCTTATGCGCATGCGTCGCGTTGACACATGCGCAGAAAGTTTGTAGCTTTGAAGTCCGGATTATAGATCATTCCGGATTATGTGTGTCCGAATTAACAACTTTTGACTGTATTACTCTCAATCTAACTTAACTGCCATCATGTACTTCTGCTAGTCATAAATAAAACAAGAACTTGGTGATAAATGAAACAATTTAGCAATAATCTAAGGGGTACCCTTAAATATACTACAGTCAAAAGTCGTTAATCCGGACTCATCGGGACTTCGGCGATTCCGGATTATCGATTTTTCCGGATTATAGATCATCAGTTTAAATCTGGTAAGATGGCATGCAGAAATTACAAAATTAAAAATATGAAACCGTAATTTATGAAATAAAGAACAATTATGATCTAAAGGGTATCAAAATTTACAAAAAGAAAAAGCTTAATATTTATTTGTTTACTTTATTAAATATTTCCTTCAATGTAAGTTGCTTCGTTTCATGTGATAATACTTTCTCTTTAATTCTATTAAACAGACATAATTTCTTGTTTAGTTACAAAGTTCGGCTGTTCAAGTCCTATAATTGCTGTGTTGAGAATACCGACTAATTTGTCAATGGAAATGTTTTCGTTTTCAATAACCTCTGGGTCACTTTCTTCACTATGGGAAGCGAATTATAATGACGAGGAACTTGATTTAAATCATATCAAAGAGTATATCGAGATGAAATACTACACTTAGTACGGAATTATAAACCAAATAAAATAAAAACATCTGCTCTGAAGATAAGGATAGTGCTGACAGATCAACTTCCAATCCGCAGTGTGAAATTGATAAACAGATTTCGGATTTCAAAACATACTTTCGCTTTGTAGATACAAATTACATATTAATAAATATATATCAGAAATTCTATTTGACATAATCTTTCTAATCTATCATAATCTAATAATGACGTTTCTGCCCCCCCCCTCTGCCTCAGAGCAGCGTGAAATTGATAAACAGATTTCGGATTTCAAAACATACTTTCGCTTTGTAGTAAATATATATCGGAAATTCTATTTGACATAATCCAAAGTTCAAGCTTACTTTTATAAAATTGCTCTAACAGTCTGCAAAAAATAATAAGCCGGATCCAATTCGAAGATTAAGGAACAACGCAATCTGGAACATTAACTGAATTAGATAACTTTAGCTTAGTGTATAACTCCATTACACATTAAACGTGCATGCGCACAAACATTTTCGCAGCTGTGTCTTATGCGCTCTCGTAAACGCCTGTGCGCATGCGTGAACGCGACGCATGCGCAGAAAGTTTGTAGCTTTGAGGTCCGGATTATGGGTGTCCGAATTAACGACTTTTAACTGTATAAAGAAATCAGGTTAAATGATTAATAAATTAATTAAGTTTATAAGAGGAAAGCATTACGTTTCGAGAGAGAATTTGTTAGACTTGAATAGATATCGATTCATCACTACTAACCAGAAGCAAAATTAAAATGCTATACCGAAACTATCTGAAACTGAAGGATTGAAGTGAAACTGTGAAAAAAGCAAAGAAATTACAATGAAACCTCAAAAGCTTCCTTTCTTGCTATGCCTTCCTAAATCGAGCATTTTTTTTTTTTTTTTTTATGTTACAGTTTCGGAATATGAAACCCAGAGATGAAAGAACAACTGCCATGAAATTTTAACAATTTATTCTCAAATACAGTCTCCAAAATGAAATTATCCATACTGAAATTTTACTTCAAATTTCCCTTACATTTGCTGTTATTTGACATAAGGGCAGTTTTCCTAGATACAAATCAGTTAAGATGCACCCAAGACCTAAAAATTATATCTTGTATTTAATATATACTGTGCTGTCTAGAGAAAAGCAAATGGAATAATGAAACAAACTTCTAGAAGGTTATTATTTTGTTATTTATTGCCTTATATGTTGTTTTAACATTTCATAGATTTGAATTTCTTGCATGTATTGAGGGAGAAGGCAAAATGTCTAGTTACAACATACCAAGCATAAAAAGTCTCATGTGGACACAACATGATTTCCCTGTATAGCCTTTTAAATTACACACTTTTTGGTGCACTTCACTTAACCTGACTTCCTTGAATTATTCTAACTTAATTAATAGAACTCTCAAGACAAGTTGAAATTGATAACAAAAATCGCAAATTTTCAAATTTAATTATCCCAGTCAGTCTTTTGTCCTACGAGAGTTCAACTTCTTGTATTTTTATTTTTCATAATGAGTATAAAATGTTTCCATGTATAAGTGAAAGAATTGGGAGACTTCATTAAAACTTAGATTTTGTTATTTATACAATTTTTTTTTTATTTGACACTGTCAAGACATTAATATTTTTGTCATTTAGAACACTTCTGTAATTGGAAGCATATGACTACAGGACACTAGAAAGTAGAGACTTTCTGACCTTCGAAAAGCCCTTAACATGGAGTGATGGCTAAGTCTCTAGAGGCGATCTACAGGGTCACAAGCCCCCAGTGACAATGAACTAGATCAGGTTTGTGCAAAAGACAAGGCTAACTAGGCATCAACTGGTCACTGAAAAAACTAAGAATTGTAAGACAACGTTAGTCCCCCTGAGCTGACCAATGAAGACCCCCCCCCAAGAATAAGCTTAATGACATCTACATTTAGCAATCACACAGACCAAGACAGACTTGACAGTACTGTTACAAGCCCTGCCGTGCCTGAACGTACCACCAAAAATCCATTTTACAATCTGTTTTAGAATAAAGAGTCCTTTATTCTGTCTGTATATACAGATGTCACACAAAAAAATAGTCAAAATGGATAGTTGCATTAAAGTCTGATAACTGAAATTTCTTTCAATTACAATAGTTCCTTTACTTCATACAAGGAAGGAAAAAATGAAAATTTTTATGAATTTTATCAACTTTCATGCATTGGCAAATCAAACATTTGGAAATGTCACAAATGACAACTAAGTTTTACTATTATAAAGTTGTCACAGCATCAGTAAGCAAAGAGTCATAAGCAAATGTCTCACACAAACGCTCTTTTTTATCTCCTATTTATATAAGAAAATTTTCACAATGAACTTTACAACTTAACAGTACAATGAAATGAACAAAAGACTTGAAGTATAATAATTATATATTAGCAAATACTTTTTCTACACCTTCGATGATCATACACCATATTTAAAAAAATCAAAAATCTCTGGTTCTCTTTCTTAGTTTTATAAGAAAGAAAACTAATCAAAAATGCTCCTTTCTTACAAAACTGCACACAAGATGATAATAATAATAATAATAAAGAAACTCTTTGCTATTTAATAAATAAATTTCAAAAAAGGTAGTATAATAATTATTAATTATACCCGATCTTACAAAAATATTATTTAAGTTTACTACATAACACTCAAATCCACGAATCTGCACAAATATCACAAGACTAAACATCTAATAATTAATTTCACAATATGTGATTTTCTTACTTTTCAAAGAAAAATTACAATTCAAGCAATTTTCAAAAGTGTATTTACATTTGAAAACTGATAATTATATTAATACAACTATGCATATAAATGTTACATTCGAAATGGAATTGAATTTTTATTTCTGTCAAAAACGTAAATAGATAAATGCTTTACTGCCATCCCGGAAAAAATCAAAGTATCGAAACACTCTATCACGAAAGTAGAAAAATACTGTCCTACATAATACAACTAACTGACCTGTCTTGGGAAGGCATCTTATCAACTCTACTGCAGTATGGAATTTCTCTTCAGTACTTGCGTGTTCCATTATCCTAATATTGTAAAAGAAAATTTATTCTGTTTAATTACATACTCATTTGCTATCTTCTAATCATCACACAAAAAAAAAAGACCCCACAAAACATTCACTCAACAATACCCTCCGGCAGTCGTCAAAACAGTCGCATTAAAACCACTGACGAAATATGCCAGATTTGCGTCTTTCAGCCAAACAGCTTTTCAGCGATAACTTCCGCCAAGGCCAATTTAAACTTGGCACTGCTTCCGCTAAGCAATTTCGATTCAGTTCGTGGTGTGGAACAGCCAAAAGAGAAAAAAAGCCAACTGATATCTCTTCTCCAATGGAAATTAACAAAAGTTTTAATCTATAAATTGCTATAAAGCGTAATTCAAAAATTTAGTTTAATTTTTAATTTAGTTTTTTCCCTGGCTTATATAACCACTGAAAAGATTAAGTTCAAAATATTTTTCGGTTTCTGTACTTCTGGAAATACCCATCAAATGTAGTTAGTTGAATTTTGGTAAGGTCAATAGAAGAACAGTTTAGCTTACTTGGGTAAACAAATAAAAAGCCGGGTCTCGGTGCTACTTTGGTAGACGGTTGCACGGATTTTGGCGACTTTTTGGCGATTTGCCTTTTGGCGAGTAATACACCTTATGGTAAACCAATTGCTGGATAAGTTATTTATGGTAACCGATACTTTGTTGTCATTTTATTAAAAAAATAATGCGTTTTATTATGCATAACTTCCGTGTTTTAAATATTATTTATGGCTTCTAAATATTAAAAATCAATTTAATTTTACATTTTTATTTGAAATAAAAATTTTGTTGTTTATAATATTTTATATAATTTTATGTTGTGGATGATGTAATCAATGACGTCACCTTACTTAAAAAGTAATTGGTTTTATTAATATCTATAAATTTAATCTAATGTTTTAAACATTATTGATGGCTGTTAAATATTAAAGTAAAATTTAATTTTCCATTTGTTTTAAAAATGATTTTATTATGAATGATTATTTAAATAATTTTAATTCTATGCGTGATGTAATCAGCTCCCTGATTGGTTGCTGAATATTTGTGCATTACAGCGTCATTTTAAAATTTTATTATTCATCTCTTCGAATTCCTCGGATTTCAAATGGAATGGATATCTCCGTTTCGAAGACGAATGTTGTTATTGGTAATTACCAAGAATTATTGGTATTGGAATAAAAAAATTGCCCTTTGAGACTTTATTTTGGCCAACCTGTCTTTCCTAATCAAAGATTTATTTATAAATTGTTAATAGCGTCAGAGGAAATTTTGTAGGAAACCTCGCTAATTGCTTCTTCAATGAAGTGCGAGATATTTGGATAACAGATGAAGGTGGTTAAAAGATCCGATTCAATTATGATTTCGGTTTTTTTTTTTTTTTTTTTTTTTTTTTTTTTGTGGTACTTATCAATAAACAAGAGGTTAAATTACTCAAAAAATGTAAGTACATATTTTTCTTTTATTTTATAATTTTATACTTCAATTTTTGTTAAAAAAATTAATACACTATTTTCAAAAATTGCTGAGATAATTATTGTCACATATGTTTTAATGTTAATTATATTTTATATAACGTATTTTAAAGTATTTGAATTTAATAATATTCTAATTCTTTTAAATGTTGGTAGGATGGTTTTTAATTCGATATTCAATTTCAGTAATATTTTAATCTAATTAAACGTTGGCACAATGTTTTTATAGCGGTGTTTTTATTCTCTTTTTTGCTATATGAAAGTAGTAATAGCCTTACTTTAGTACTTTATACTCATAGTAAATGTATTTATTTACACTTGCCTGCCATCTTAAAAAAAGACATTTTCAACAAAAAATTAATCCATTACTTTTAACGATATTTATTTATTTATTTTTTAATTTTCGAATACTTTACTATGCGTAAAAACAGCGTTTTTCAAGATGGCTGACGTTTATAAAAATTGCGCCTACGTAAATCGCCAAAAATCCGTGCAACCGTCTACCAAAGTAGCACCCGGGTCTCCTTCGGCCGTGGCGTCTCTCACGTTTGTCTCATGTGACTCGTGTAACTGCGATTTCACGTTTCTTTTCGAGATTATGGCGATTTCTTAAATTTAGTAACTTCTTTACACAGCTTTCCTTTATTTAGTAAATTTTCCTCATTTTAAATTTAGTAGCTTTCTTGCAACGCCTTTTTCCCCCTCCCTTTACTTAAGACCACTTTTATAAAATACCTGCCCCGTCGGAATTTTTAAATTTTTCTACAAAATCATTCTTATCCTTTATCCTTTTCCTCTTAAATTACCTTGTAATATGAATCTCCGCAGGTGACGATGACCAGTCAAAGCTCATGAGGCAAAATCGTCTTCCGTCTCCGGTACCAACACCTTCTTAAACAATCTTCTTAAATCAATGAAGGAGTGGCCTCTTATTAGGGGGGGCCTTCTTCTTTAAATTTTTTTTCTCTTTTTTCCTGTGTAAATTGGTAAATGATACTTCTTCAATCTCTTCCTCTTTCTTTCTGCCCCCGCCGAAAAAAATTGGTGTTTGATACCACTGTCTTTTGGTGAAGATCACCAGTCTATGATTTTGCAGCAAGAGCCTGGCTTGCTTTAGTTATAATTATTCTAGTTTTTAGTTATTTTTCTGTCCACAGATGGCGCTTTTAGCTCAAATGTCCATCTCCGAACTAGGCTTCGCCTACAAAAAGGCAACGCACATTATTCTTAATTAATATTTCATTTATGCACACTTCTAAGAGAAAAAAGCAAAAATTTAATTTAATTTTTGTCTGCTGCTCATTCTTCCTCTAAGGTTCTCTATTTATTTATTAAAATTTTATATTTAATAGCTTGCAGAATGCCATTATCTATCCCATCAGGACCTGGTGCTTTATTGGTGTTTAACGCTTTAACAATGTCGCTCATGTTTTCTTGGTATTGTAATATTGCTCAACACTGGCTCTGATATTTCTTTGTGCGGGATTATCTGTGTCTGCGTTATCAGGTCTAAAGATATTGTCCAGAATGTGCGCAACTATTTCTGTGCTAGTTGCTGCTCCGTGGCTTATTGTGGCAGTAAGATTAGTAGGTGTAAACATCTTCTCATGTGCAACACGGAAGACAGTTCCGAACTTATTCGCAGTGTTGGTACAGTACTCTTTCCAGGATGAAAACTTCGCTTTTGCAATCTGTCTTTTGTAAGCAGCTCTGTGCTTTCGAAAAATTAGCGAGTGTGTCTCTCTTTCTAAGGGATCCTTGCATGCTTGCATTTTGTGCCTTAAGGCACGGACTGTGGCGTTCCGACAGATACTTCAACTTCTATTCATGAGATGGCGCCACGTGTAAAATCCAGTTCTTAATCGGAGCATCAAAGCGACATCTTTACTCACTCAGACTTCTCGTCGGACAAGGTACGCGACGCTAGCACGAACTGTGTTCCGAGCTCTGTGTTGATCTCTGCAATGTAATTTAAATTGTAATTTAGTACTTAATATATATTTTTGTTATAGGAGATTGTCTACTCTTATTTTCTTTAATTATATCATGCATTAAGCACACACGACCACCAAAAGTGGTGACCTTTTGACTGAGCACGCTACTGAGAATGGATTTTCAACGACCCTAAGCCACGTGCATCCAAGGCATTCTGAAGAACTGACTAAAAATAACAACGAATATGGACATTAAACGTATGCTACAACGTACCCCTTCAATTATTTCTAGAATTATTGATATATATTGCTTGTGTTTTTTTCAAAGTCGTGCATATCATCGCAAGGAGCTTCAGCAAATCATCAATGTGATCTGTTCCGTTCCGCTGACTTCGCCAGTCGTGCAATAATTCTTCGATCATTCAACTTTTGTGACAAATGTGATACAATAGTGATTTTCGCTAAATGTGCTACATCAGTAATTTTTCTGCAACGTGCTACGGCAAAATTCTTCCCTCAGTGTTCGGAAGTAGTGAATTTTTTTCCCATGTGCTACAGGAGTGATTTCCTTTTTCCTTCGAAAGTGCCTTTCATTGTGAAGTGGTGATATTGTGCGTGCGCAATACAAAATGAACGCATCATTTTTTTTCCTCAAATAAGGATTTCTTTTCAAATGCATTTCGGTAAAATATTATTTGTGTGTGTAATTGCTGACCCTGTATTATTTGTGTGTGTATCGTTACGTAAATTGTTTCTGCATGGTTAAAATATTTATTGTTATCATGGTAAAATATCAATAGTGTATCTTCATGCTACAATATTTGTGCTGTTAAGTGTTTATTATTTAAAGTGAAAATTATCTATCAGTATGCCCGACGATATTCCACCAGAGCCACAAATCACACGCGTTGCGGTGAAGCCACCGCCTTTCTGGAAAAATAATCCTTCATTGTGGTTCGCTCAGATCGAAGCACAATTTTCTATCGCTCGCATTAGTGAGGATTCTACAAAATTCAACCACGTAGTTGCAGCAATTGAGTCTGATATTCTGAATTCAGTGCATGACTTAATTCTCAAACCACCTGATTATGATAAATACTCCAAACTGAAACAGCGGCTCATTGAAATCTATTCAGAAAGTGAATCTTCAAAAATACGTACTTTACTACAAGGACTTGAACTTGGAGATCAGCGACCTTCATACTTGCTGTCACGAATGCGTGATCTGGCAGGAAGCCATTTTAGTGACGACTTGTTGAAGTCACTATGGCTTTCGCGTCTCCCTAATAACATACAAATAATTCTTGCTGCTTCCAATGAAGATCTAACCCGTTTAGCAGCAATGGCTGACAAAATTAATGAACTTGTTACTCCAGCTTATGTCAGTGCTGCTAATGCTGCACCTTCCAGTTCATCCCTCGAACAACAAGTGGCTGAATTGACCAAAAAAGTATCTGAACTCTCTACAAGTCTTCATGCTTCACGGAGATATAATCGATCAAATCAGGGCCCACGTAATAAATTTCGTGCCCGAAGCAGGAGTCAATCTCGTCACAATACTCGAACGCAGTACAAAGAACCCACAAAGTGGCATATGTTTTTATCATATGAATTTTGGCTCTCAAGCTCGCAAGTGTGCCTCTCCATGCACTTTTGTACAAGCGGGAAACTAAATGGGCGGTCTTCTGCTGGCCAACAGAATGTCCGCCACATCGACAGAATAGTACTGGCTGATCGTTCAGCTCAGTTATGATTTCTAGTAGATACTGGAGCTGACATATCAGTGCTCCCGAGAACTAAAACAAATGCTCACCAACTTAATAAACTTGTACTGTATGCAGCCAATGGTACCCAAATTGCAACCTACGGCACCAAACTATTGACACTTGATTTAAACTTGCGCCGGACTTTCAACTGGCCTTTTATTATTGCGGATGTAACTCAAGCAATTATTGGTGTCGACTTCTTGACACATTTCCACCTTCTAGTGGATGTCAAGAATAATTGCTTAATTGATGCTACAACTCAGCTGACATCACAGGGCCAAGCTTCTCACATATCGAACGTACCTACCAACATAAGTGTTGTATCGGGCAGCACACGGTTTCATCGGTTATTAGCAGAATTCCCTGACATTTTAAACCCATCCAAATCAGGGCAGCATACTCATCAGCCAGAAGTGTATCATCACATTGAAACACATGGCTCACCTGTATTTTCCAAGCCTCGTCGTCTTTCTCCAGAGATGCTAAAAGCTGCTCGCAAAGAATTTGAATTCATGCTAGCACAGGGAACCATTTGCCCATCTAAAAGTCCATGGGCCAGTCCACTTCACATGGTTAAAAAGTCTAATGGTGACTGGCGGCCTTGTGGAGATTATCGTCGACTTAATGCCGTCACAGTCCCTGACAGATATCCAGTCCCACATATCCAACACTGTACCCATCTTTTTCATGGAACAAACATATTTTCTACCCTCGATCTTGCCAGAGCATATCATCAGATCCCAGTGCATGCTGAAGATGTGCCTAAGACCGCAGTGACTACACCATTTGGTCTCTTTGAGTACTTATATATGCCATTTGGCCTTCGCAATGCTGGCCATTTCAGAGTTTCATACACCAAGTACTGTCTGGTCTCGATTTCTGCATCCCATATTTTGATGATATCCTGGTTGCATCTACAGATGCGGAAGAACATTTTAAACATCTGCGTCAGATTTTCACTCGCCTTAAAGATCATGGATTAAAACTAAATCCATCCAAATGTGTACTTGGTCAACCCTCAGTTTCCTTTCTTGGATGTCTTATTACCCAGAATGGAGTCAAACCTTTACCGGAAAGAGTCAAAGCAATTAACGACCTACCCCAGCCCAAAACCATCTCTGAACTGAAGCGTTTTCTAGCAATGTTAAATTTCTACCGACGCTTTCTGCCAAATGCCGCAAAAACACAAGCCTGCCTACATGAGTTTCTGAAGAATAGCAAAAAAAACGATCAACGAGCTGTCCCTTGGACTGAATCTGCATCTGCAGCATTCGTGCAATGCAAACACGATCTGGCAAATGCAGCCACACTTTCTTATCACTCACCTAGTGATCAGCTCTCTATAATGGTAGATGTATCTGACACGGCCATAGGAGCAGTGCTTCAAGCCCATACCACTAAAGGACTTTCCCCAACGGCATTCTTTTCCAGAAAACTTACTACTGCAGAAAGGAAATACAGCACACATGACAGAGAGCTACTTGCTGTGTACTGTGCTGTTAAATACTTCCGGCACAACTTGGAAGGACACGACTTCATCATTTTCACCGATCATCGACCATTAACCTTCGCTTTTAGAAAAAACTCTGACTCATGTTCTCCTCGTCAGCTTCGACATCTGGATTTCATCGCCCAGTTTAGTACAGATATCAGATATGTCTCTGGTACTGATAATTGTGTCGCTGATGCCTTGTCTCGGGTAAACAATATCAACCTCACTACCCCAGATTTCTCTGAAATTGCAAAAGCTCAATTGCATGATGAGGAACTCAAGAACCTAATCTCAAATCCACAAACCTCCCTTCAGTTACAACATTGATCCAACGCTTAAATCCAACGCTGCACATTGATCCAACGCTTAAAATTTACTGTGACATAGAGAACAATAGAATACGTCCCTATATTCCTGTCAATTTTAGACGTGAAGTGTTTAATGCCTTGCACAATTTGGCACATCCTGGAATCCGTGCCACCAAAAAGCTGATCGCAGACAGATTTGTCTGGCCAGCAATGAATCAAGACATCACAGAATGGACTCGTTCATGTATTAGATGTCAACGGTGTAAAGTATCCCGTCACACTCACAGTCCCATTCAACAATTTAACCTTCCAGCAAGACGCTTTGATCATGTACACTTAGACTTGGTTGGCCCATTGCCTCCTTCAAATGGTTACACTTACCTCCTCACTTGTATTGATCGGTACACAAGATGGCCTGAAGCCATTCCTATTGAAAATATATCCGCTGAAACTGTAGCTCGAGCATTCATCTCCCAGTGGCTTTCAAGATTTGGCATGCCTACCACCATCACTACTGACCAAGGCCGACAATTTCAATGTCACTTGTTCGCATCCCTCACCTCTCTTCTTGGCATTCGCCATATTCGCACAACACCATACCATCCATCTGGAAATGGGATGGTGGAACGCTTTCACCGATCTCTCAAACAAGGTCTGAAGTGCCACAGTAGCACACACTGGACAGAAGCCTTACCCCTAGTCTTGCTTGGTCTTCGCACAGCATTCAAAGAAGACATTGGTAGCACTTGTGCTGAAATGTTATATGGTGCAACCCTCCGTCTGCCAGGTGAATTCTTTCACCCGGAATCTACTCCAGTAATCGACCCTCCAACATTCCTTCAACGTTTACGTGAGACCATGAGCAATATCTCGCCAACCCCAGCATCTTCGCATAACCAGCCAAGCTATTTTGTACATCCTGCGCTTGAGACATCTTCGCACGTATTCGTGCGCAACGATGCAATCAAGCCAACTTTAACACCTTCATATGATGGTCCATTCAAAGTTGTCAAACGAACAACGAAACATTTCACCATCATCTGCAATGGCAAACAATCAGTGATTGGAATCGATCGTCTCAAACCAGCATTTCTAATGCAAGATCCAACAACTTCCTCATCAACATCACTCCCGGAAGAAAGCTTACATCCCGTTAAAGAGCAACCTAAAACTACCAGATCTGGAAGAAAGGTTAAATTTAACCCAAAGTACTTATAACGTACCGATGGTACTTGGGGGGGAGTACTGTGGCGTTCCGACAGATACTTCAACTTCTATTCATGAGATGGCGCCACGTGTAAAATCCAGTTCTTAATCGGAGCATCAAAGCGACATCTTTACTCACTCAGACTTCTCGTCGGACAAGGTACGCGACGCTAGCACGAACTGTGTTCCGAGCTCTGTGTTGATCTCTGCAATGTAATTTAAATTGTAATTTAGTACTTAATATATATTTTTGTTATAGGAGATTGTCTACTCTTATTTTCTTTAATTATATCATGCATTAAGCACACACGACCAACAAATGCTGCGTTCAGCAGTCAGCGTGGTGCTCCACCAAGGAGTGCATTTCAGGACTGCGTAATGTTTCCCTTTCAAGACTTTTTCGTACACTGAGAGCAGTGTTTGCATAAGATCTTCATGTATGGCGTCGATCTCTTTACTACTGTTGCAATTGCTACATTGTGCCACGAGACTTTCAATATGGGTTAAGAGTGCATCTTTAAATTTATTCAGGTTTATATACTTCGTTTTCCATCTGTTCTTTGTTATAAATTGGTGCTCCGAATCAATTCTGAACTCAATGTAGCGATGGTCACTGAACGAGGGAGTTTCGCTAACCTTCCAATTGTGAATATTATTAAGAATACCAGTGGTGGCTAAAGTGATATCAGGCCACCCCTGAGCCCTGGTAGTCCAGTATGTAGGAAGGCTGTCGGTGGGGTTGACGACTGCAAGGTTATGAGAAGTGATGAAGTCAAGGACAGGGCAAGCACGCCTGTTTTCCTCTGGCGCACCCCATAGAGGGCTAGCAGCGTTAAAGTCCCCAGCGATTATCTTATTCCTAGTCGGAATCATCGTGACTTGTTCCAGCTCCTGGAGTGCAGTGACAATGTCGTGCGAAGGAGGAAAATACACGCTGGTGATGGCAATCTGACCATAAGGCCCTTCCAGTTGTACAGTAATCTCCTTTATGCATTAGCAGGGGCGTGAGTGGACTATTGTAGGCGATGGCTGCTTGATTGCCTACTGAATGGTAAGTTTTGAAGTTGCTGAATCCTGTGATCCTGTTGTTAATGGAATGAAACTCTTGTAGTTCGGCTAGATCTACATTGTTTTCTAGAATAACCTGGGCTGCATGGACAGTTGCGGCTTGGCTGCGTTGCAAGTTGCTTTGAAGAACTGCAAAACCATGTACTGTTCTTGGATATGCAATAGCCTGCTGTTCATCTACCACTGCGCCGTTGATTTCATTCTGAACAGTTCTGCCTTGTAGGCTTGACATTGTCTTGCACTAGACGGGTGTGTGGTGTCGAAGCTAGTGCCTTTGTATTTATTGTGAGTTGCGCAATTGACGCAGTGTGGAGTCTTTGCTTTGCAGTCATCCTGGCTATGAGCTTGTCCACAGTTTACACAGACCAACGCTGCTTTACAAGAATGACTCTGAAAGCACAAGAGCTAAATCCTATAAGAATTCTTCTAAGGTCCTTAATATCCTCGTACAGATTCTGCTGTAGGTCGACGATCCAGGTGAGGCCGATAGTTGTGCGAATAGGATTTCTTGGATGTATTTGTTCTTCACTTGCTGAGGGCACCAGGCTCGCAAAAGCTTCACGTATGTCGTCTGCTGTTGCGGATGTGGGGGTACCAAAGACGATTATTGTGGACTTCCTGAAAGAGGGCTCTCTGAGCGTGACTGCTGCTGAGAGTGAGGGCTTTTCCTCAATCGCTTTCCTAAGTGTTTCTATATTTTGTCTGTGGCTGCACCTAATTAAAAGTTCGTTAGAGCGTGTGGGCCGCACTTCTTCAACAGTAATGCCCAGTTCCCTGGCGCTAAGTTCAGTAGTCAGTTGTGATCTGACTTATTGAGTTATATCTGTTTCTTTTACTTTTAATAGGAGGACGTGGTCTTATAACTGTTTGTTAAGTTGCGCAGTTCGTGCTTTTCTTTTTCTCTTTCTGACTTAAATGGGGTTTTTTCTGTTTCCGTCTGTTCTGGAAGGTCTTCTGGTGTGGCCGGAACTGTTAAAGAACGATTATCATTCACGCTGAGTTGCTGTTGCAGCAGCTGAATTTTTCCTTGCAGACTTGCACAGTACACTTCTTGTTCTGCAAAAGTATTGTGGATAGAGGTAATTAATGAACCAAGCAGTTTTTTCTCGCTCACGTGGAATTTGCGGCTGTCTCTTGTTTGCATTAAAAATGAATGTAGCTGGTCGCTAAGATGATTGATGGTCTCGATTCTGGAAGCTGGTGAATTGATAGTAGTGGTACGCGTCTCAGCTGGAGGGGAAGCGTTCACATTAATCCTAGCACCATCTGAGTTTGCTTGGGATTTTGGAGTTTGCGAGCTCATTCTAGTGACTAGATATTATCTTGCATAAACAATACAAGTAGGTTTAACTCAGCAAGTAATATAATACAAGTAGGTATAACTCAGCACTAGGATGCTAACTGCGTAGAATTATATGCACCGTCGCACTGAGAGATCCTCTCAGTAGGGTACAGAGCCTCGACCGCCAACCCCTTTAAATAAGCATATACAGGTAATCTAAGAATTAAACAGTTGGAAGTAACTTAACTGAACACACTAAATACTATTAAAAAAAATTGCATAATAAGTATGAGCTAATAGCTCAGAACAAAACATAGGGAAAATGCACAGCGTTAATAAATTATTAAACAGCTACATATAAGATAACTCAATACTAAAAAAATATCAAAACAAATAATTAATTCAATTATACAAAGTACAAGGAAATGAGAGAAAACTACGGAGAACTGAGATACACAATTTACACTCAACACGTACTCAACTCGTGTTATTTACACGAGTATGTTAAAATTATGATGGGCAACATATGTTAGGAATATTCAAATAATATAGAAATTAAAATTATAATATCCGATAGGGACAATGTTTGAGAATTGAAATGTTTATATTATGATGGTTTCAGCATATACTAGGCATATTCAAATAACACTGAAATTAAAATTACGATGACCGATAAGCACAATATTTGAGAATTAATATGTTTAAATTATGATAAGTGCAACATATACTAGGAATATTCAAAGAATACAATAATTAAAATTATAATATTCGATAAGCACAATGTTTGAGAATTAAAATGACTATGTAATGTAGAATAATAAAGGTACAATAATACGAGACGGACGAGACCACTGAACGTACGTTGCGGAGTTATTGCAAAATTTGCGACACTGTAGATTTTAGCAGAGAGATAGTAAACTGTGGCATGCAAGATGAAAACTCAAAAATGCTCCAATGCAATAAAACAATTTTAAAATCCTACCTTATGATATTATACATCTATTCTTCTCTTCATAAGAATCCACAGATAAAACACGCAGATACAAATGTTAACACTGAAAACACAGACACTAATTTAATTACCCGAATTGACTGGGTATTATCTAGTAGCGGAACACGGGATGGCCTTGCCTAAATTCACTCTATAACGCTGTACACACAGATGTAGTCACTAATTTATTTAACTGAAGTTAATTACTTGTATGCATAGATCGGCTTGTAAAATTCAGACTAGAACACTCTTCCCGCACAGATGTAAACGTAAATTTAGAAGCGTTGAAAAATAATTGCTTGTCATTGAAAAATTTCCTTAAATCACTGAAACCAATTAACCAATTAACTCGAGATGGTTTAGGTATGTAGGGACGAATCTTGTCTTGGGAAGTATCACACCATAAGATGTGTTCAGAAGGGAGCGTATAGCTTTTGAATATTAATGAAGTCCCTCCATCAATTAATTTTCTCAGCTCTTCATCCTTACCTTGTTCCAATGCAATCTTTTCATAATCGATAACAACAATCTCTTCCACTCGAGGCAGGGTATCTGCCACAATATTCTCTTTGCCTATAATGTGCTGGATGTTAGTGGTAAACTGAGAGATGTACTGAAGTTGTCTCAATTGCCATGATGATGCTTTTTCATTATTTTGCTTAAAAGCAAAAATAAGAGGTTTATGGTCAGTAAAGACTCTAAACTCTCTACCTTCTAACAAATGTTTAAACTGTTTTAAAGAGAGATATATTGCTAGTAATTCTCGGTCATATGTGCTGTATGCCCTCTGTGCTTCATTTAATTTCTTCGAGTAGAAAGCGATTCCGTCAAATTTGAATTTTGAGTTGGTGGTGTCCTTCGCTGTATAAAACGTTCGAACGAAAGTGTATAAATAGGTAGACTTGGAATTTTTCGAACTAATAGTCCGAATTTCTTCAATTTTAGAAACTTTGGTTCCACTCGATATGCTGTTTATGGGAAAATTAGCTTGGAGGCGCTAAAGTAATTAGCAGCGGAGATATGACTTTGAAAATAAACACACACTTCCATTTGTTATCTCCTTATTGCAGCTTTGCAGGGGGGCGGGGAAGGTTGCACTGCTGCTCTGCGAAGGTCAAAGTTCACGGCTGGTAGCTCGGACCTATCGAACGGGCAGTGCCGCTTCTAGGGAAAGTTGTAACTCCTTGCTTTACACAATGCACGTAAATGGAGATACTTTAATATTCCTTAATAATTTTCATAAGCGTCACACGGTCAAAATCGTTAATCTACATGTACTATAGAGCTTGCTCTTTGCGATGATACTATTTTTGACTATTGTCACACACTATATCTGCATATACACGGCTTTAAGACGGAGCGATAAAGAACGCATGCTACTTCCGTTGTCCTTTGCTCCCCAACTAATTCTGCTGTAATGTCTTCCAATGGAATCACCTTAACCCAAGAAGAAAATCTGTCGATACATGTAAGGCAGTAAATTTTTCCATTTGAGGGAGGCAATGGGCCTATTAAATCAATATGGACGACACTGAATCTGGAGTCTGCTTCTTGGTATTCTCCCAACTTTGTGTGCCTGGTCACCTTGACTGTCTGACAGCTAACACAACACCTGTCCCATTCACTTGAATATTTCTTGATATTTGGGCATACGAACCTGGAAGTTATCTACTTAACTGTAGATTTGATGCCAGGTGCGAAAGAACATGTTTCTATGCTGGAATATCTTTCTTCGAGATGGTTTAGGTCGTAGGGACGAATCTTGTCTTGGAAAGTATCACACCATAAGATGTGTCCAGAAGGGAGCGTATAGCTTTTGAATATCAATGAAGTCCCTCCATCAATTAATTTTCTCAGCTCTTCATCCTTACCTTGTTCCAATGCAATCTTTTCATAATCGATAACAACAATCTCTTCCACTCGAGGCAGGGTATCTACCACAATATTCTCTTTGCCTATAATGTGCTGGATGTTAGTGGTAAACTGAGAGATGTACTGAAGTTGTCTCAATTGCCATGATGATGCTTTTTCATTATTTTGCTTAAAAGCAAAAATAAGAGGTTTATGGTCAGTAAAGACTCTAAACTCTCTACCTTCTAACAAATGTTTAAACTGTTTTATAGAGAGATATATTGCTAGTAATTCTCGGTCATATGTGCTGTATGCCGTCTGTGCTTCATTTAATTTCTTCGAGTAGAAAGCGATGGGTTTCCAGCTTCCCTCCTCCAGCTGGAGTACTGACCCTATTGTCCAGTTTGAGGCATCTGTTAATAAGGATAATACGCAATCAGGTTTGGGAAATGTTAATAAAGCAATGTTAGCCAGATCTGTTTTGCCCTTTTTGAACTGCAATTTAGCTTTCTCTGTCCATGAAACTTTTCGTTTATCCTTCTTCTTAGCACCTTTGAGCATCTCGTGGAGAATGGCTTGTGTTTCTGCTGCATTTTTAAGATATCTGCGGTAGAAATTTACCATACCTAGGAATGTACGTAAGTCATGAAATGTTGTTGGCAATTTATAATTCAAAATCGTTTGCACTTTTGCAGGGAAAGGTCTTGAACCTGCAGCATTTATGAGGTATCCGAGAAATTCTATTTCTTCCACTCCAAACAATGATTTTGATATATTGATACATAAACCATATTTGTCTAATCTTTCAAACACTAGTTTTATGTGTTTACTATGCTCCTCTTCTGATGATGAGGCTATTAATACATCATCCAAGTAAGGGAACACAAAATCAAGACCTTGAAATACATCATGCACAAAACGCTGAAACGTTGATGGTGCATTCTTAAGTCCAAAACTCATTACATTAAACTCGAATAACCCAAATGGAGTAATGATAGCTGTTTTTGGCTTATCCTCTTCTGCAATTGGGCTTCGGTAATACGCTTTTAAGAGATCTAATTTGGAGAAAATGGATTTCCAACTCAAAATGAGATGAAAATCTTCTATGCTTGGTATAGGGTACCTGTCTGGGATTGTCTGAGCATTTAGTCATCTATAATCCCCACTAGGTCTAAGAGTTCCATCTTTTTTTGTTTACTAAATGTAGAGGACTAGCCCACTGGGATTTTGATGGTCGGATATTATCGTTATCAAGCATAAACTGGAATTCTTGCTTTACCAATTTCAGTTTTTTTTTTTTTTTTTTTTTTTTTTTTTTTTTTTTTTTTGCATTAGCTGTCGTGCACGTGCATATACAGGTTGGCCTTTTGTACAAATATAGTGTTTATTATGCTTTGTTTGTTTATTTAGTACATTAGGTTTAGTGATATTTGGGTATGACGTAGCATTTCAGCAAATTTGAAAGAATTATTTATGGTAGATATAACATGATCAACACCAATTGACATTGTACTATGATTCTAAACTAATAAGTGGACTGTATAGCAAAAGAACTAACTAATTTATTTACAGTAATTAACTATTCAGATCAAATACATGCTCTGGCATGTTGCTTAGCCGAATCCAGATGGCCAAGTGAGAGTTTCTCTACTTATCCAATAGGTGGCGCTGTATTCTAACTTAACATGCCGCCGCCCGTTGAAATTACAAATTTCAACATACAAATTACTAACATACATACAATTTAACAATCAAGAAAACTAATTCTCCAATACAATATGGAAACTAATAGATAATCTTTCATCATGAATATAATATAAAATAATGTAACATTTAAGAACATAAGCATTCACTATGTTACAATCGAACTTATTCTTTAAACAGTTTCATTTTAATGTAAAGCACAATTTTCTATAGGAACATAATAATGTAAACTAAACATTATTATCCTGGATAGGTAATAAACAAATTTTACTAATACATCGAATATACACACCATTTGATGTTTTCACTTTAACAACTCTGGCCTTATTATCTTTACCAGGTAAAACTTCTAGAATTATAGTTAAAGACCATTTAAATGGGGGAAGATTATCTTCCTTTAACACAACTAACATACCTGCATTTAAATTTTTTTTATTAATAAACCATTTGGTGCGTTGTTGTAGATGATTTAAATAATCAGTTTGCCAACGTTTCCAAATAACTTGAATAAACTTGGTAATAACTTAAAAGAAAAGAAAAGTCTATTATCTGTAAGATGAGACAAATCTGCTTCAGGATATGAAGTAATGGAACGTCCAATTAAAAAATGTCCCGGCGTTAAGGCTTCAAAGTCATTTGCATCTGTTGATAACGGTAAAATTGGACGAGAATTGAGAATACTTTCAATCTGTGTGACAACAGTCCAAAATTCTTCTAAAGTTAATTTATAACTGCCGATTGTACGTTGAAGATGATATTTAAATGACTTAATACCTGCTTCCCATAAACCACCAAAATTTGGCGCTCTAGGTGGAATTAGTTTCCAATTTATACCTTCACAGATGTTAAGAAATCTGCTATATCAGAATTAGATTTAAGGACTAAACTATGCAATTTTTTCAGTTCTGATTTTGCACCAACCATATTAGTACCGTTATTTGACATTATGGTATTACATTTTCCACGTCTAGAAATAAATCTTTTAATAGTAGCAAGTAATGAATCTGTGGTTAAATCAGTTACTACTTCTAAATGTATTGCTTTAGTAGCTAAACATATGAATATAGGAACGTACACTTTTGCATAATTACCCTTTCTCTGATTTTTATACTTGATGAGGAATGGACCGGAAAAGTCGAGTCCACACGTATTAAATACAAACCCTGGGTTAACTCTCTCACTAGGTAAATTTCCCATAAGTTGTTCACATACAATTGGTTTAACCTTAAAACATGTTACACATTCATGTACAATCTTTCGAGCTATATCTCGACCATTAATAACCCAAAATTTACTACGAACCTGATGCAATAGTGCTTGAGTACCAAGATGTAAATATTTAACATGGTAATACTGAAAAATTAATCTAGTAAATACATGATCTTTTGGCATTACATAAGGAAACTTTTGGTTGTAATTAAGATTGCTATTGGCAAGTCTGCCTCCTACTCTCAGAAGAGAATCATTATCTAGAAATGGACATAAAAATTTTAACTTACTTTTGGAAGAAACACAATTCTTATTTTTTAAAGATAGAATATCCTTGCTAAAATGTTGTAACTGTACATACCTGATCATGATTTTCTCAGCGTCATCCAATTCTTTAACAGTTAGAGAACCTATTAAATTTTTTCCCTTACAATTAGTTATAAATCTACAAACAAAACTTAACACACGAATAATGCGAATATAGTTATTACTAATGTTAAGAATATGATCTAAAACAAGAGAATTAGAGTTCACATTTAGATTAACTAAGTCATTATCCTTAAGTTTGAGTTCTTTGACGGATTCCATATTATCCATATCAGATGAAATTAATTCACAAGGATTAGTCAAAAACCTCTCCTTAGTCAAGAAAGTTGGTCCACACCACCATAAATCATTATGAAGAAGATCTTTAGGTTCAGCTCCACGTGATATCAAATCAGCTGGATTATTGTGAGTGCTAACATGGTACCACTCATGAACCACAGTCATGCTTCGAATAACAGATACTCTAGTAGCAACAAATGTCTTTAGTTGATAAGGTTCCTTCTTAATCCATGCTAACACTATTGACGAATCAGTGAAGTAATACACCTTCACTATAGGCAGCTGAATGGCCTCTAGTATTCTTTTCATTAGTTTTACCAACAGAACTGCACCACAAAGTTCCAAACGAGGAATGGTATTTGACTTCAGAGGTGACACACGAGACTTGCTGCACAGAAGTCTTGACGAACATTCATTTGAAGATGACATACATTTCACATAAATTGCAGCACCGTAGGCTTTCTGACTAGCATCACAGAATCCTATAATTTCTATTTGCTGTAATCCATTGGCTAGAACAAATCTAGGGATGCGATAATCGTTGACTATTTTTAGACTATGCAGAAATTTCTTCCATTCTTCAAAGTAATTTTTAGGAAGAGGTGTATTCCAATTTAATTTTAGAAGCCAAAGTTTTTGTAGAAATATTTTAGCTTTTGTCGTAACAGGTCCAATTAAACCTAACGGATCAAAGAGGCGACCTATCGTTGATAAGATATCTCTTTTCGTGCCTGTTTCTTCAAAGTCAAGTATCTTTAAATCATAAGAAAAACAGTCTGTAGACGTATTCCATGACATTCCTAAGGCCTTTGTAATCTGAGCCTTATCCGTAACTTGAAAGGAGTAATCCTGAGTAGCACTTTCTTTATTATTCAATAGTTCTGGATTATTTGAACACCATTTGTGTAACTACATTCCACCACGTTCTAGAAAACAGGTTAACTGTGTCTGCAACTCCTTGGCTTCTTGCAGCGTATTAGCTCCAGTGAGGATGTCGTCCACGTAACAGTCCTTCAGTATGGCTCTTGAGGCATGAGGAAAGTCTGTCGCTTCATCCATTGCTAACTGCTTCAGGACCCTTGTTGCAAGGAATGGTGCACTTGCTGTTCCGTATGTTACAGTCCTTAGACGGTAAATCTGCACAGGACTACGAACTGATTCCTTCCACAAGATCAACTGCAGGTTTCGTTGAGATGGTTCAATAAGTATTTGTCTGTACATCTTCTGAACATCAGCTCCTAATGCATAGTTGTACCTTCGAAATCTAATAATAATAGAAAATAAATCTTCTTGAGGTATTCGCCCTTTCATTAATATTGAGTTCAGTGACGTTCCATTGCTAGTAGCCGCGTATGCATTAAACACAACGCGAAGCTTGGTAGAGGCTTTCTCTGGCCGATAAACTCCATGATGACTAAGATAATTGCAAGTTGATGTTTCAATTTCTCGAACTTCTTCCATGTGATTTAGATCCTTATATTCTTTGATAAAATTCTTATATAATGTTTTCATATTCGAATCACTTTCTAGTCGATTCCACACTTAATGCAATCTTTTCTCAGCCAGCATTTTCGATTCTCCTAATTCTATACCTTCTCTTATGGGTAACTGAACTACATATCTTCCATCATTTTGTCTATAGTGAGTACGCTTGAAATGTTCTTCACAGTATTTTTCTTCTTCACTCAAAGCATCCTCAACATCTTCAATGAATTCAACTTCCCAAAATCTTTGCAAAATTTCTTCAACTCTTTCTTCACTATTTAGAACTAAACCACAATAATTTACTTCTGAGTTACTCTTGCATACACCAGACGCGATATATCCAAAAACTGTTTCTTGGAATATCAACGGTTGATTTTCTAATTGAAATTTTCCTTCTTTTAAAATCTCAAAGAAGAATTCGGCCCCTAGTAACATATCTATTTTGTTAGGTGTTCCAAATTGCGGATCCGCTAATTCAATATCAATGGGAATATTTAATGACTGCACATCTAAACACCTTGATAGAGTTACATTGGTTATTTAAAATAACCAAGCAATTAACTGATCTTGCATATGTTAAATCCTTATTCGAAATCTGTACATCTAGTTGATAATTAATATTTATAACGTTCTCATTAATTCCGGATACAGATGCAAAAATTCTTTCTTTCTTTATATTTAACAAATTAGCAACTCCTTCACACAGGAAACAACTCATGCTGCCGTTATCAAGTATTGCTCGAACTGGGATTCTTTTTCCTTCGGAATTGCAAATATATATTATTGCAGTCGCCAATAACACGTTTTTCTGCGTGTCAAAAGACAAGTTGATTGATTTTTATTAGAGACATCTGCGTTCTTGTTTTTAATTTAGTCACTCGTTGCTTCCGTTTTTGTTTTTTCTAACTTTTGTTGAATGGCGCCATTTCTGAGCAGGCGATGTATTAATGAATGGTGTTTTTTATGGCATTCCGAACATCTGAACTTAGAATTGCATTTTGCGATTAAATGTTAGTTAATGAGACAGTTTAGAGGTTTTAACTATTTCATATCTTTGATTTGGATTTAATTTTAAAAATGAATCACATTTATGCAGTGGATAATTATTATTTTTACATATAACACAAATCGAAACACTATCGGTTTTAACCATCAGAGCCTTTGATTTCGAATTTTTTTCTAACGGATATTTCATTTTATTAGCATTACGGTTAATGTTATCCAATAACTGACATTTTTTCTCTAAAAACGAAATTAATTCATCAAACGTAGAAACTTCCGTAGCATTAATGCTTAGTTCAAATTGGTTGCGCGTTTCGAAATCTAGTTTCTGAAGTACGATATTTAATAATAGAATGTCGGATAAATTATTTTTCTCATATTTTAAAACATTCAAAGCCCTAACGTTTTTAGTAACATTATCTATTACATATTTTATTCCTTTAGACGATTCGAATGTTAAAGTACGTAAATCCATTATTGACTTTATATGCGTCTCAATTAATATTCTTTTATTTTCATACCTACCTTGAAGAGCTTTAAATAGAGAACTAAAAGTATCATCAACAGTTTCAAGATTTTTTGCTTCATCAATTAATGCAGCCTTTAAATAGTAGAGTTTCTGAACTTCTGTCAGTTGAGTGTTATTCGCTATGATGTTTTCGAATTGAAGCTTAAAATTATTCCATTCGGTATATTTACCAGAAAACTTAGGAATTGGTAATTCTGGCAAACGTATTTGTACTTTAGAATCAAATTTATTACAATCATTTTCATTATCAGAATGTTCGATAGATGATAGAATTTCCATAATTCTTAATCCATAATTCCATAATTAATACATGAAATTGATTAAAAAAATCTGCACCTAATACGCCTTTGCTTACCTCTAGAACTTTGCTCTTTCTTCCATTTCGGCGATTTCTTCATCGATGTCTGTGACATCTTTTTCATCAACGCTTTCGAAATATCTAATCCTCAAGTTTCTAATATCCATTTGAATGCTTTGTAGCGATCTATACTTTATTTGAATTTCGTTCTTATTCGAACTATCATCATATTCCTTCACTACATTTTCTAACCTAGTTAGAAATAAAAAACTTCGTTAAAAGCGAAACTATCTAATGCCAGCATGTTGTTCATTTCTCCGGTTCTGCTGACCATGTAGTATGATTCTAAACTAATAAGTGGACTGTATAGCAAAAGAACTAACTAATTTATTTACAGTAATTAACTATTCAGATCTAATACATGCTCTGGCATGTTGCTTAGCCGAATCCAGATGGCCAAGTGAGAGTTTCTCTACTTATCCAATAGGTGGCGCTGTATTCTAACTTAACAGACATTATATCACTTGAGACTTTAAGTTGAGTAATGCCATGCATTAACTGTTTCTTTTTTATATCAATTAATACATGAAATTGATTAAAAAAATCTGCACCTAATACGCCTTTGCTTACCTTGGCAACGATGAACGGCCATTGGAATGGGCGTCTCAGTCCTAAATCTACAGTAAGTACCTATATACCAAAAGTCGGTATTTCTGTTCCATTAGCAGCATATAATTTGTAGTCACACGATCCCTTTGTTGTAGAAAATGATGGCAGCAATGATACATTTGCTCCACTGTCCACTAAGAACTTTAGTCCTGAATTTCTATCCATTACAAATAACCAGAACTTACGGCTATTCATGTGTTTAGCAGCAGAGCTAGCCGCTGAATCTACTGCTGGCTGGAGTTTTCTGTCTGTTTCCAGCTGCAAGGTGGAGTACACTTTTCCGGAAAACACTTTTTCCCAAATTTAAAGTGGAAATAGCAGTTTCCCTTTTGGATTATACCGTTTCTGAGGAGATCTGCTGCGACTCCTGGGATGGTTGGGACTACGAGTTTGTCATCTGGAACGTTGCACACTGAGGGAAGCTATTTGCGGCTACAAAGCAGATATTTTAGTGAGAAGTTCGTTAACTGGAGAGGCATCATTGCATGCACTTGCAAATTCCATGCATGGACCCATTTCAGCAATTTTATCAGCCACTCTGGCTAATTTTTCAAGACTCTCATAACTGACTATAAGGATATTTTTGACTGCGTCAGGCAACTTTTCCATCCAGAGAGTACGTAACACTTTATCAGACACATCGTTATTATCACGAAGCGTTCTCATCTTTCTCAGCAGTTGGCTTGGCTTCATATCACCAAGTTCTAAACCAGTCAATAAGCTTTTGATACGCTTATTTTCACTCTCTTTAAATACGTTCGTTAGCCTTTCTTTTGCTGCTGAATATTTAGTTGCAATTTCATCTTTGATAATGTCCCATATATTTTCTACAAACTTAGGATCCAGCTGAGCCACTAAGTATTTAAATTTAGTTCCTTCTGATGTAATTCCTGCAATTTTAAATTGGGCTTCAACAGTATAGAACCACATCTTTGGTCTATCAATCCAGAATGGGGGAATCTTTACACTCACTTTGCTTGTCTCTAGCTGCACATCACTGTTATTAATACTTGTAACAGGCATTTTTGTGCTTCACTTTCTAATATCCAAAAAAACATTCATAACACTCAAAAGGAAATCAATAATCACAAAATACTGGTTCTGAAAAGTTGAGCACATTGTCTAGAAACACTAAAATAGCAGAAAGTCTCTTCTACACTGGTAATTATGTCGATGCATTGAGATTATGCACATTGCAATGTCCTGCACACCAGGGTCACCAAATGTCCCTGTTATGAATGTCCTGGCGATATCAACTGTCAATATCCGGAGATGAATTACCTAATTGTTTAATCAATATTAATAATAATTCTGATAAAGTAAAATAAATCAGCAAAAATAATGCAAGAGTTTATTTACACATACTCCATACGTACTGTCAACACATGGATCATCTCGGAGACAGACAGACTCTCTCTTCAATTCGAAGTAACAGTTGTATTACAGTTAAAAACACAAGAATTAAAAATCAGGAACTTAAGGCAATTAAATTAACAGTTAGAAAAATTACAAAAAACACTTCACAAGTTAGTTTGCACAATTTACAGTGAACCAGCATTTGTCCTTTCCAATAAATCACTATTTTATAATGTATCATTATTTTTCTACCAATTCATACTAGCAGGCAAGCCATTTTCGAAACTGCTTCCTGCATAGTGCAGCCATCTGGTGGTGAGATAATGAATTGAACATTGTTCTAACAGTTTCTAGGATCTTCTGTCATTGCTAGTTCTTTTTTCTGTGCGGTTATTGTGGTTTGTGTCGATATTAATCTGAATGATTTTGTTGCGGATGCATAAGATTTATTAGGTCTTGGCTGATTAGAGAGAACAAGTCTTTTGGCTTCTGCAAATGATATCTTTTGTGTAACTTTAATGTTTTGAATTTCTGTCTGCCATTATTGATATTGAAATCAATAATGTAATATATTGGATTCTGTATATGAGGCCTGACTGAACAGTTTAAGTATCCAGCTTTGATGTTTTTAAGCAGGTTAGGAGACTTGAAAGTAAGTATGACATGTTTAGTGGGAATGAGTCGACCATCTTTCCATATTTTGATCCTATGAGCACCACACGTTTTGATCTGCCAACTCCTTAACGGATTCCTCTTCAGTTATTATTAGTAAGTCTATTTCAGAGATTACTCCTCGGGATGAGTTCAGAGTGTTATGTGGCTTAACTTCAACGTTTGCTTGTCCTAATTTAGTTAGTTTCAAGACTATTAGACTGCTTTCCAGACACAGTTTCTATCAAAAGGTCTCCAAACCGAAGTCTCTTAATATTTTTCAGATCCCCTACAGAAGACAAAAGATGTTAGTTTATTAGAAAGGGTGACATTTTTTTTTTTTTCCAATTCTTCACAGCTGGTTATAATTAAGAAATGTGGACAATACATCTGATACAGTGCTTTTTATGTCGCTTCTTAGTCTTTTGGTAACAATCGGATTATTGGGTATATTGTTGGAGCAGGAAGGTATCATAGCATTCATATTTAAATGGAAAAATTTGGGTCCGACCGTCCCACCCACCATGGAGCCCATTAAGGGGACGTAGATTACTACGCCAGGGCTAGCCGGACTTATAGCAAACTGAAGTCCCACAATCGGCTTTCCCAAAAGTAGGTTCTCCCAAGAGCTTGTCCCCACGCCACTGGACACAAGGACTAGTGACCAGCCGGTTGACACCTGTGAGGAATGACAAGATGCCTCCCGTTTAACTGAAGCAGAGGTCAAAGCAGTGTGTTGGGGACAGTACCTCACTCCTCAATTACCAGGCTCTCCTTTCCAGTGACACGGGTCTCCATGGACGGCAAACACGTGAGCAGTTTTCTTGCCACTCGAAGAACTAGGGACAAGGCTGTTCCAGTTTCTTATGACGAGCCCAAACGTCAGAAGAGGAAACCACAAGGGAGAAGGAAACCGAGAAAAGTTGCAGTTAAGAGGAGAGGCAGAAAGGAGAAGAGATCACTGGGGCTCCAAGATTGTGACACCCGATCATCAAGACAGTAATCCCATGAAGGATCTTCACCTACTATGCTTTAGCTGGTGATGTTGGAACGGCCTTCATGCCTAGGGTGGCCATACCAGAAGCTATGCTCTCGACGTACTTCGTACATTCCACCTAGAGACACCCCCCCCCCCTTGATTACAAAAAAATTTAATCTACAGATATCCATATTGTTTTTTGTATTCGATTTTCATACCTTTGAAAGATTCCTATAGTAGTATAAAATAACATTAAGTGTGTAAGAAATTGGATAGGATAAAAACATTTCTTCATTGAGAAGAATTTGACCATATTATTATTACAATTCTGTTTTTAATCCAAAATTATCAAATATGACACCAGCTAAAATATACATAGAAGTTTATATGTTAAACATAACTGTATCGAGTTATACAGAATAAGCTAATAGAATCCTAAAGACTTTAAGACATAAAAAAATATGCAAACAATTCAATAGAAACTGAAAATTTTATTATAAAACTTCAACAGAGGACATGGATATGTACATATATAAGTAACAGAACAACCTTATCAAAAATTAGCTTATCTCTAAAATATAAGTGCAATTAAGAAACTAAGACATTTTGTCCATCAACAGATGTGCATAATTTTCACACATCCATATCATTTTTAAATGAAATTAGTTTCTTAAGAGCATTTCATATCAAAATACTTTTCTAATCAAGATAAATTATGGTATCTTACATCTCTGCAACAATCCATAATAACATACTGGATGGCATATTAACATTATGCACAATGAAGTAAGAAAACTTTGCAAAACTCATTTATTCAAAATTTCACAACTTCTTTATAATCATGTATAAAAAAATAAACAAACGAAAATACAACTCATTATATAATTCTTTTCTCATATAATATTATAAAGCTCTGCATTAAAATCACATTCATTTTTCAAACCCGTAGTACAAAAGACAAATACAGTGCTTATGAACAATATATAACAAAATTAGATGTTGATTCACCCATACAAAATACAGAAAACAACACAAAACAAACATTTCTCATTTTTTCTTTTTCCATTTAAATGATTAAGTAAATGTGTGAAAACATTCAAAAAGAAAAGCAGATTACATGATAATCATTAAGTGGTTTCACATATATCATTTAATAAATTTATTTTTCATGTTAAAAAGACAAGAGTCTTAGAAAAGTAACAATAATCAATTACAGTAGAATTATCCAAACTCTGTACACCTAAAACTCCAATCACAGTAAACTGATGGTTTGTATACTACACACTTTTTCAAATTATTAATCTGATTTCAAAAAATTATTTTAATGCCACTCCCATTTACAAAGGTTTGTATATTCGACAGTCCATTGTATTAGAACTTTTCCTTTTAAGGTATACAAAATTAAATATTATTAATATATTCATGTGCCCTTAAATTTAATTGAATAAGGGACCTTTTTATTACTATTATAAATTTAATACAAATCTTAATTCTTATCAGCAAAAATAATTTCTTTGATTAATTTTAGTCAAGTAAAAACAGGTTATGCATTTTGTTTCATGAAAAAAGATCTTCAGTTTCCTTTTACTACATCAAAAATAAAAACAAAATCATGTGATTTGTTTTGTGGGCACTAATATCAGACTTAGTTTCATTACTTTATTTTAATAGAAACAGGACCTGGCTGTATGATTATGCAAATAAAAAAATTAAGTTCATTGTATCATTTTAGTGAAAAAATATGTTTTGTATTTTATTATACAGAAATAAAAATATTTAATTTTTTAAACTATATATAATCTTCTGTTAAAATAAAATTCTCTCATTAGTATTACAGTAAATATGTCTTTGGCTTGCAGAAAAAAATACAATATAACAACTTATTTCTGGATAGAATAAAGTGCCAGTTAAATCCAGATACATGGAATTTCTCTGTACATAGGAAAAGATACTGAAATACTATAATTGTATTAGGAAAACATATTAACATAAAAAAAATGTAGGCTAAGATCTCAAATAACTTATGCAAGACATTAGAAAATCACATCAAAATTCAAAAGAATTTTGCTTGTATGAATGATCTTGTACCAGTTTCTAGATTACTATATGAAGTATAAAATAAATAAATTACTATATATTGTCAAGTGTAATTATTTGCTTTGTGTTGTAATACATAACAAAAATTTAAATATACCAGGGAAAAATGCTTTATATAGTGATGATAATTAAATTTTTGTTTGCATACTTTGAGGTTTCATGTATTTTTTTAAGGCACAAAACAACACTCCCCTCCCATACTGAAATAGAATTTTTTAAAAAAGTGTGAAAGAAAAGCTAATAGTGAAATGAGCTAGTAAAAACTTTATCTAGTTTTATATTTTGTTCCAAATATTAATTTGTATACCAATAATGACTCTTAGTGTAATACTTTGCAAACTGAATAAAGAATGAATTTATTCCAATTCTATTTAATAAAAATTAAAAATATTTCTAACTACTAAATTTAATGTGAAGAAGTAAATTGAGCATTGAAATTTTTTTTTGACCAAAAGTGCTTGTTACAATTAAATTAAAAAGTGAATAATGAAAACATTAAAAAAAGTATATGGAATATACTTTTTTTAATGTTTTCATTATTCACTCTTTTCATATAACTCATATTTTCATAATATGAGTTATATGGAAGTTCTTAGTTTTACATTAAATTTCTCCTCAAATGGCCTATCTTTACAGACCTAAATTCGACACCTGGAAAATGGTTTGTTAGTTTAAAAAAAATATGCAGTTTTAAAATTTAATCAAAGGAAAACATATTTCTGAATTTTCCAGATGCCCTGCATATAATGTAAATGCAGTGAAATGAGAATAACCTTATAACTTGGAAGTGAAAGTACACAAACAAGTAGATGATTATGAAGTAAGTTCTAACCATGGTGTGTGCTGATACATCTTCAAATAGAATAAACATTTTCTTATTGTTAATCAAAAATTACTGAAGTGCATTAGTGAGCTGATATCATGTTCCTTTTTAAATAGAAGCAATCCACGATGGAAAATGTTCAGCTGGTTACTAAATTTTACTCAATATATCCATAAAAAAAAAGCAATGAGACATTTGAAATTAAGACTATGTTGACTGCTTTGATACCCACCCTTATATTCTGAGTAATCAGAATATAAATAAGTTAATGTTAACTTGATGACTTAATGAAACTGCATGAACATGTGAGAAGGAAATAACCAGAATATCATGAAGGAACAATTGCTAATGTTTTAGCTGTGAAGCAATTTAAGCTAACTGCATCTACCATATTAGCCAGACCTAGCTTCTGGTGACTTACACCGCTTCTCAAACACTAAAACAATGGACAAAGGAATGCATGTCTTGTTCAAAGATCTGTGAAACTAAAACAAGGACATATAAGTCATTCTCAGGAGCATTTCTGGAAATTATATGTAAAATTGTTTTTAACATGGACTGTACTGTAACACTGGCAACTGTTAGTGTGTCAAGTAAGTAAGAAACTGTTTTGATGTAGATTAGTTATTTTCTTGACCTGACAAATAAAACAAAACACATGCACAGCCTGTTTTTCTCTTTATATCATACTTCATAAATTTAAAACTTTTCCAGAATTTTTTTTAAAAGGAAGGGCTTCTAGATAACAATCAATTCCAAAAATTATAATCACACTTAATTTTCTCACAAGCTGATTATCCTGTGACTATTACTATTGTAAATTTTCGCAAAACATATAACAAAACTTTATTGGATTCTCAGTTTCTTCAGCTTATTTCTTTTTTTCAGACCACATAACAAGTTTTAATTTCTGATCTTAGAACATATTTAATTCAAGAGTTATCAAATATCTCATTAATAGTAAGACATGTTAATAATACATTAATAACAAGTGCAGCATCTGCTCAAGATTATGACGATAAACTTTATTCCAAAATATTCAAACTTTTGAGAACTTCTTTTGGATCAACATGATCAGCCAAAGTCTCCTGTTTATGACAGAGTAATACTTTCTCACCACCTATAAATAATAATAACAATAACAAACTTTATTTTTTTAAAAAAGAGAATCAGAGATTAAATAATATAAATACTTTATGAAAAATAAACATTTTATATATTATTTTTAGAAATATTTACTTGCCTTTAGAGACAACCAGAGTACCACCAACTTGATAATAATCACCTTTTAGATCTCCTCCTAGATTTTCAGCTTTTGCCTATGAAAATTCAAAAAATTATTTAAAGAGAATAAGATGAAGTAAATAGAACCCATATAATTTTTAAAAATGGGAAATAATAACAAAAATGAATAATGCCTATTATCCAACCTCAAATATAATAATTTATACATACAAAATGACATGCAAACATTTTACATATTTTTAAATTTCATTTCATTGAACGTGCTAATCTTCATATTTTAAATATTTTTTAAACACATTTAAGTAATAACCATGTTTCACTCATATTTTAAAAAATTCTCTTATTACCAGTAGAATATGAAAAATTTAATAAATATACATAAAATACAAATCTGATGAAATGAAACAATTATTATTATTCTAGTTGTGTTGCTTTGGCTCCTAATTCAGTGAACTGTGACTTCTAGACAAGGTTTCTGGAGATTCACTGCACAAACTTTGAGAGGAAGTAGAAGAAAAAGCTATGAAATATATTAAGGTAAGAAAGAAGAACTGGGAGCTGCCAGGTGGCATTGAATGCTAGCACTCCAGATCAGCACCTGGGATTTTCTCTTTAAACTTTGCAATGCTGTATGAAGAACAATGTTTTGAACATTTTTTGAATTTTTGACTTCCTTTTGATATGAACTTTATTATCAAGAGATATCCCCACTGCAGCTAATAGCTGCAAAACTCTTGGTATATGGTTGGTAGCCTAAGCGGCTTCCATGTCCGGTATGTAATCCATGCAACCTGTTAGAATTTTGAATGCCTATTTTGAAACCACATTCATAACAGTAAGCAACATTTGCACCTGCCTTTAACAGTGTGTGTGTGGTGGTGGGGGGAGAGAACTGTAATCTGATTATTATATCAGATATAACTTAAAACATTTAAAAGAGAATTTTTGCTTAAAGGGGGAAAAAAATATTGATTTACAAATCATTAGTCTTGATTTTTCAGAGAATGAAGTTAAGCATAACAGAACACTTTCTAATTACTGAATAAAATGGCATATGTCATAAAAAAATTCCAGTACAAGGAAAACAAAATTAAAAGGCACCAGAACACATCTAAATGAATAAAAAAAACTACACTGTGCAGATCTTACGTTTTATTATCTGGCAATATCTTTCTAGGAGGATAAAATAACCATAAACAAGTGAAATGACAAAAATTTCCCAGCTTATTAATTTTTTGTGAAAGCAAAACAATAAAACCTACACTCAGCTATTAAAGACAACAGAGAAAACTCTCTTTGAAAAAATGTAAATCATAATAATAACTTTAATCTACTAACGCATTTCATTAGCACATAACCCATCTTAAAATGATGTTTAATAACAGCAGTTTTTCATAAAGTAAAAAATATGAACTTACTTTTGCTACTGCATCACGAGATGTTTTGGAAAATAAAGCAGGAATCATGTTCAATATCCCGTACCTTTAATAATATAATGGAAATGTTAGAACACAGACTTTGAAATTTAAGATTAATTCAAAATTTCAATTATCTTCTTACTGCTTAAATAAAACAGAACATTAAATGATTGTAAGTCATTCTTCCAGGAACTAAAATGTATATTGCCTACACTTGCACACACACATACAAAGTTATTCTACAATCCACTCAGAAAGAACAGAGATCAAAAGCAAACAAAAAGATTTCATATATTTTTGCATTTTTATTTCATGTAAGAATTCTCCTTATATTTTTTTTTATAGTTACTTTGGTACTATTCTGTTATCAGGACTGGACTCAGAAATGTATGTACACTGCAGGGGGAATTTTAAAAAGTGGGGGAAAGCTCTATATCTCCCGTTCTACTGGGCTGGTTGACGAAATTGAAATTGCGTTATTCATGTCTCGAAAGTGCAACTTAGGATATATATTAGATTTATATATAGCACTATTCTAACATAGGTATTTTGACACAAAATTGGACTTTTTCTGAAATAACATACCAATGTTTTTCCATATTTCAATTCTATGACTCAAATTATGCCAGACTGCCAAGTTTTGTAAAAAGTCGAATGAGAAGTTTTAAAACAATTAGCTTTCAAAATTTTAGCTCCTCAATGTTAATTGAATTTGGCATATATTTATTAATATCTCCTTTTCTGATTCTTCCTTTCCAGGGTTCATACACATTTCCTTACATGAAAATTAAGGACTTTTAAGGACCATCAAAGAAAAAATTAAGGACCTATCAGCAAACAAAATAACAAACAGAATAAAGCAATTATCCATACAACCGACTTCATGCTTGTAATTTCACTTTAAGAAACTAACAGAAGTGTGTATTATGCACTATTATTAAATTCACTTTAATACTTACCATAAAACAATTTTGAAAATTAAACTAACTCCCTACAAGTTATGAAGTAGATAACATTAAATTCGGAACATAATTTCTTTAAAAACATGTATAAGTGTATTTTACACTAATAACGGTCACTATTTTAGAGATTTACATGATTATTATTTAACTTACTTAATATTTATTTAAACACAGTCAACTACTATTATAATCACAATGTAAGAATATTTTGCAGATTAAAATAACTGATTGTGAAATGTCCTTCTTGCGGCATTTATCATTCATTAACTGTTCAGCAATGAATCCCAAATAAACTTTACTTTTATCATTATAACAATTTGGATCATTAAAATTAAATTTATACAGATTTTCTGCTTTACTTATTTTTGAATATTCTAGTTTCAAAATTTTAAAGTGCTGAAGGCAATCATTTACAAGTTTTAAGATATCTTCAGCAAAAAAGGGAATAAGTGGTTTATCACTTTGATAATATTCAAGGAAAGGAAATAATATTTTCAACAGAGAGAGAGAAAAAAATTAAATTTTATAAGAAATGTTTTATCTTTAGTTGCCTTCAAAATATTTGAGAAGGATTTTTGATGAATTTTTTTTAAACTTCCCCATTTCAACTTCTTTAATGTACAGTGGCAAGTCATCCCATATTTCAATGGCTCTTTCAACTAACTGCTGGGACATTTTGCAACCATCGGTAAAAGCAGAACTTCACAGGTAGCTTTTTTAAGCCAGATATACTTAAAAAAGCTTCACGTCTTGCAGGAGAATCTTTAAAAATCCAATATAAGGAGGATAAGAATGATGGAATGTCTCAGCCAGTGGATGACATCCTATGCTTGAAAGCATTGTTAAGAATGTGTAAACGACATGTCCCTAATGTCAAGCATTGAATGTTATATTCCTTTGTCAAGTCCTGTTGCAATAAATCATAGAATTTCCAGTTTACTGAAGGACCATCCATCGATATTTGTAAGAGTTTTGACAAGTCTAGTTTTTCAACACATTCATAAAATTTGGATAAAATAATTTCATTTGTTGCATGCCCTATAAATGCAGAAGTAAGGTACTGAGTTCTGACCTTATTTTCATTTTACACCTTATTACACCTTATTGACCTTATTTTCATTTTCATTTACGTTTCTGACCTTATTTTCGTGATGCCAGTACCTCACATAAATATCTAGTTGCTTCTTTTGATTTGTCAGATTAAGAGTCTCATCAAATAGTAATGTAAAAAACTCAGCATTTTTACAATGCTTTAGTAAAAAAGTTTTAAAATAAGGGACAAGACCAAAATAACAGATATAAGCACATTCCTTTTCACCACATGAAAACTATTTTGCAATGGAACTATCCGGGAACATTTTAGTGAATAACGGCCCAATATCATCTCACGACTTAAAAGAATAGTGGCTTTTGATGCACTTTTAAAAGCCCACAATATTTCTGCATCTGTACCTTAAGATTTGAAAAGAAAAGATGTTGAATTAGCAGTTACATCTTTTCCTGAAGTAGATGGTTCTTCTAACTTCATGATACTGACAAAATTCATGATACTGTTAGAAGAAACTCTGCAGTTGTGAAGGGAAAGATGTTTTGCAGCTAAAAGGGGCATTACATGCAAGGCATTAGTAAAATTAAGTATCGCATATATATGTATATAATGTATATATATATATATATATACAGAACAAATTCCGAGATCCGGACATCCAATATCTGGAATGATCTAAAATCCGGACCTCAAAGCCACCACCAACCAATTTTTTAGGGCTTTTTTGGAGGGAAGGGGTATGCTTTACGCATGCGCATTAGATTTTTTTCCCTCATCATAAAAAAAAACATGCCGGAAATCCCGATTCTTAATCTCAGTTTGGCGCTAAATAAAATATCTCATTATTGAAGAAATAATTATTTTAGCATAAATTTGTGTGATTAGTAACTTGACTCCATAGCTGCGTATCTGCTTGGCATAATCTCATACCGAAACATTTGTTAATTTTACAGCAACTAATATTTTATATCCTTGATGCCGAAATCGCGAATCATTATTTATTGTATTTTGCTTTCATCACCGCATGTTTATCAACGGATGACAACTTGAGTGATGACTCATGCAGCAACGCCAAATAACAGAGTATTATCCGATTACAGATTTAAGTTTAATGCGGTAAAATGTTGACAAGGGGAGATTTAACAGAAATTTCTTTCCTTATGCTAAAAATAGATTTTGTTAATGATACTCATAGGACAAACGATTATATTTAGTGCTATTTGAATTAAGAATAACTGATTTGTTATTCACATAAAGCCAGAACCAGCGCCAGAGCTCGCATGGCCGCATCAGGCGGCAGAATTTAGGGAAGTTAAACAGAAGTTTTTCATTGCGATGACAATGCCCCAATCATCAATCAATTAACGGAGGGCGAAATTTGTAGTATAGTTCTAAATCCAGAAAATACAGCTACCGATAGTGAAGAAAGTAACAGAGAGGTTAATGAACGAGAAAAAATTTTGATTGACAAGTTATTCGGTATTCTCGACACAGCAATTACAGGACTTGAACAATGGCACTTAATAACTCAGCAAGAAATTATATGTCTATAGTATTAGTCTAAAGTATCAGCAGAGAAAACAAATCAAACACCTCACATTGAAAGAAATGTTTAATAAAGTAAACATATAAATATTAAGCTTTTTTCTTTTGTAAATTTTGATACCCTTTAAATCATAAATGCTTCATTATTTCATTAATCACGATTTCATATTTTCAATTTTATAATTTCTATGTGCCATCTTACTAGATTTAAAATGATCTAATATCCGTAAAAATCTCAAATCTGGGATCGCCGAAGTTCCGACCTTGGACTTTGTACTGTATAAATATATATAATACGGAATGTATATTTTCAGTTAAACTTCTACCCAATAACTTTAGTAATTCATGAAAGTTAATTTTGCGTCTAGTTAATTCAGGAAAATTAGTTTCAATTAGTTGTTTTCAGCTTTAAAAATATTAAAAGTTTTTTAATTAGTTAGTTGTTTTCAACTAATATTTTTATTTTTTTTTTATCGTTTGCAACGCAAATCCGCCAACAGATTGGTTAAGAGCCGTGCAATTTTAATTCCATATTCACGAGAAATCGCAATTCACACAAAGAATGGCAATCATTAGAAATGATAAGAAATGTCAAATGAGCAAAATTAAGGACTGTTTATTAATTTTGGCCAAAATTAAGGACCAAAAATCATTTTTGAAAAAATTAAGGACTTTTAAGGACCGTACGAACCTTGCTTTCTCATTACAAAATTTAAGTTCATTTCAAATAAAATTCACCTATTTTTTATGACTTATTTTTAAATAACTTTTACAAATTTTTTGAAAACAATTTTGAACTATAACCTATAAAATATTTACCATCATCTTATACCTGCAAAAAATTAGTTTCTTATTCAAATTTTCTAAGATATAGACGAATTTACATATTTTTGCATCTTTTTTTTTGAGCGATAATAATGCCAAATGTGGTTTATGGATTTTGTTACAGTGAATTGCCACAGCTACTTTTAACCTTAAATTTCAAATAAATTTTTAACGGAGAATTAATTATATAAAATGCTATTTTTTTAAAATTACAGATGATATTATTCAAATTTTTAACTTTTTTTTAAAAAAATTTCTTTCTTTCTTCCTTTAAAAAAAAAAAAAAAAAAAAAAAAAAAAAAAAAAATTGCAAGAGTAAATTTTTACCTCTGCTACTTTACTTTAACTTCATTAAAACTGAATGGACTAAAACTGAGAATGTTTGTTTGATGTTTATTTTCACAATGTTTTTAAGCAAACAGGACGTTGACAGTTTGGGTCATATCTCAGCTTTAGAAAATACATATATAAATATAAATTTTTACATTAATTCTCTTAGAATGTTTTAAGTAGTAATTTTCTCTTGTGTAGTTTATATAAACGCATGTTCTTTAACCCTTTGTTGCTCAGTGTTCCACTACATGGAACACCCAAATTGAATCGCTTCTGAAACCGTTAAATTCAACTGTAAATGGGTAAAAATGCCTTTATAATATACTTCAAACTTCTCTTTTTAAATGGTAGATGGCAGCATATCACAAGGAGACCCAGAAATTTCATTTATGATGCGTTATTAAAATCTACTTATTTTCTAATAATTTTCTATATTCTTTTGTGACGCAAAAAAATTTGTTTGAAAAAAAAAATTACGTATAATTTTGATGGCTGTACTCTATATTATTTCTTATATATTTTTTTACATTTTTCATACAAAAAGCATGCGCAGAATCATTGAATAAAACGGGGTGTTCCATTAGCGGGAACACTGCGCCTTTAGCGATCTCATGCTATTATGCATTAGAACATCTGTTTGAGGAGAAAACATTTGTTGTATATGTTTTCTATTTACCTTGTTTAGGGGAAATGAATTCAAGTAAAGCAGTCTTAAGGGGTGAGGTGTGGTTTGTGTTATGAAAGCCCTCATGTGGGCATCTTGAAATTTTTGTGAGTAGTTTTCAGGCGAGAACTTTATCAGTAGCTTGAGTCATCTTTACTTAGGAAAGCTGCGCGAATTATTTTGCTATCGCTTTTTAGTCTCATTCCCGTTTATTTACAATAATTGTGTAGATATTTTTTGTGTACGTATATCTTATAGCTTATTTTTCTTTATTGTTAATATCAATTGCAGTTAATTTTTTTATTATTAACTTTCCATAAATGGCAGGAAAATCTATGAAATCTGCCATTTATGGAATATCAGCCTTTTTCTTTTTACTTGGAATTCTAAGCATATTGTTGCACGGAACAGAAGCCGCACAAAACAAGTTTTTTGTTCAAAACCTGCAAAGTTGGTTTGTGCTTCTATCAAAAAGATGTGACATGCTTTGAAAATTTCCCAAAGCTATGAAATCGAAAAATTTGTCAATATTTTTTTATGTAGGACTTGTGTATATACATATATTTATCTCATTTAACCATATATATTCAAGAAAGTTGTGTATATCCAGAAAACCATGTATACAGCTATAATACAGTGTTTTTTCATTACTATACATAAGCTTCTACTCATTTCCGTGCTTCACTGCAATGCTCGCTTAGTCGCACTTTTAAGAGCTCTGGTGGTGCAGTGTTCCACCTCATGGAACACCCACAGAATTGAATCGGTAAGTGCAATTTTAACAAAATTTTATTTGTATACTCCTTTAGGCGACAGATGCGACGGATATTTTAAAAAATTTGACAAGAACGCAGAATTTATGTAATGTAACAATCAAAAAAATCTTAATTTCTTTATGAAGTGTAACAATCAAAAAAATCTTAATTTTCTTGTGCCAGCACTGAGAACAAATGTAGAAGTAAAGAAGGAAATTAGGGGGGAGAAAGCAAACATTTAAAGGGGAATCTATTTCAAAGAAGTTGGGTGTTCAAAGAGAAAATACTTGGACGTACACACCAGCAAATAGCAGCAATTGAGTTAATACTAACAGAAAAGACAAAAAAACATACATTGACATTGCAGATTGAATTGAAGAGCAAATGGTTTTCGACTATATGGTTGTATAAATTTAAATTACTTCATAGAACATCATATCGCATCATAAATGGAACATCCCATAATCTCAGTCGAATTATTTGAAGATTCAGGAATTTATCCAGTGACATTATAAGGTATTACTCCTGCCTTCGTGGTGTAGTAGTCTGCAAGCTCAGTGTGTATTCGAGAGGTCTATGGTTTAACTCCCGGTGAAAGGGGGGGAGTATATAAGGTATTTCTCCCACCTGCTTAGAGTGCCTTCGTGGTGCAGTGGTCTGCAGGTGCGACGAGTATTCGAGAGGTCCGTGTTTCGATTCCCGGCGAGGGCATGGTTCATTTTTCAAGTCTGCTTCCAAAAAATCTTAATGTCTCTAAAATGTACATGGATATCATCTAAAGACGTTTTCTCTCTTGATGAAACCAGTCTTTCATCTCATGCCTTCAAAATGCTTAGCCTCTAAAGACTGATTAAGGCTCTAACCAAATACTGATGGAATTAATTGAATTGGATTATTAAGTTTCGGAAAAGCAGGGTTATCTGCCTAAAAGAAAGGATGCCTTCGTGAAGAACTTTCTAAGGGAAACCATTTCGCATACGCGTTACACATGAGAAAAAAAACACGAGAACGCCCATGCAACCAGCCTGTTCGCCGGGATTCGAAACCCGGAGTGAACTACCGGTGTTCAGCGACTTTACCGCTCGGCTGTTAGTGGGCCCTTTTGAAATGGAAGGCGATAACTTTATTTAAAATTAATATCAGAAATACCAAGATGTTTCGAAAAGTTGGATGCTTTTAATATACTTGCAGAATGCCCCCCCCCCAAAAAAAAGAAGGGGGGGGAAGAAGAAGAAGCCATTAACAAGAAAAAATTAATTTTTGCATAAAATTTAGTATTTTTTAAAAATTTTATGATATTTGATTCTTGCGATTTCAAAAATAACATATTTGACTAGAATATGAATAACATTTTACGAAATTATATGTAGGATGATAAAATTGTGTAAAGCAATGGGCACAATGTTAAAATTGTTTAAAGCAATGTATGCAAGTCATCCTAAGTTAAAATGTCGGTTATACATCTTTCTTATCTTATTTATATATCAGCTGAATGGAACATTGAAAGGCATGTTAACTGTGCTTTACTGTATTTTCTCTTTTAATGTATGCAGTTTTCAAATGCATCGTAGCCTGGGACACAACATATTCTTCCGAAAGAAACACAATTCAAATAAATAAAATCAAATTCTGGACAATTTATATTAATAAATATATTTAAAATGCTCAGTTTGAATGAATAAATAGAAAATTTTAAAACAATTATCTGAAGAGACAATGCAACACAAACAATTAAAATAAAAGTTCAAAAATTGGCTAAAATAATAACTATGACTAAAATATATAAAGAAAACTATTTGAAAAAAAAAAAAAAATAAATAAATAAACGATGCGCCTTTTACATAAACTACACAGTTTGAATGAGTAAACAGAAATTTTTAACACAGTTATTTGAAAGAAACCATGCGACTTAAATAATTAAAATGGAATTTGAAAAAGAAAAAAAAAAAAAATTATTTAAAATAATAAGAGTTATAATTAAAAACATAATATAAAGAACATTATTTGAAAGAAGGAACAATAGTAACTTTACCTGCTCATGCATGATGTAAAAAGGGAAATGAAAATATGTTGCCATATATTAAGAAGTTTGCCAAGTGAATTATTCTTGGCGTAAACTGAAAAAGGGTTCCAACATAAATTGTTGAATTTCTGCATAAATTTTGCACCATATTTTACAAAATTTAATATTTAGGCATAATTTGAGTCGTAGAATCGAAGTATGGAAAAGAATTGGCATGTTATTTTAGAAAAAGTCCAATTTTGTGTCAAAATACCTATGTTAGAATAGTGCTATATATAAATCTAATATACATCTTAAGTCACACTTTCGAGGCATGAAGAACGCAATTTGAATTTCGTCAATCAGCCCAGTAAAAACGGGAGATATAGAATTGTCCACCCTTTTTTTTGCACAGTGTACATATGCATTGCACGTATTGTATGTGTGTGTGTACATATACACATATACACACACGCATATATTCAAATATTTTTTAATCCCGTCCCGATAACAGAACCGTATTATTGCTTTCACAAAAGAATTAATATGACATATACGTGATTAATTCAATCAATAACCAATCAGACATATAGGATTTTAATTTGGTTCTCAATCGGTAGTACGCAAAGAAGCAAAATATTTTTAACGACTAAATTCAAAAATTAAAACCCCAACATCCTGATTGAGTTTTTTATCTAACACTTGTAAATTTATGCAATCCGAGATTTGTTTAAGAGTGGTGGTGGTAGCAGTACTTTGTAGTGGTGGTGCTAAAGGTTTTCAATTTTTATTTAAATGTTACACGTTAGTCAAAAGTTTGAGAACTGCTAATTTAGAGCATTATTTATTTTAAATATTCTCATAAATGAAACTGCAGACTCTACAATTTAAATTATTAAATATTTATAAGATAATATATAATAAAATACTATATATTTCCAAGATAATTAAAAAAACTTAAATTTCAAACAAAAAGATATTTAAGCATTCATTTGCACTGTTATATCATTGATACTATCAAATTCTGCATATTTTTATGTACTTTCAGTCTCTCTTCTTGATGAATGAACAATAACACAACTCCTAACTTCAGAAAAAGATTGGGATTTCTGTTCAGGTAATTAAATTGCTATACAGACCACTACAGTCACTGCTGATCAATACTGTTTTTTAATAGAAGAATTAAATCCAAGAATGATTTCAGGTGAATAAAATGTCATCAATTATCTAATTAAAATTCAGAGTTAATTTTTAAATTAATAAACAAAAAGTTAATTTTTTAATAACTGATAATAAATTGAAAAGCACAAATTATTCATTAGAAAATATAGCATCATCTAACTACATGCTCACATATGTAATTGCATAATTTTATCTCACTGTCACTAAAATATCGTCACAAAATTCACCCCTCTTTAAGGATCATTGATCTTTTTTACAAAGTTTTTTCCTTTAATAACTTACAATCAGGGCCAGTGCTAATTATTCGAAAAGAGTGCTGAAACAAGCATTGTGGTCAATGAACTGACTGATGAGATGCGGAGAAACAAAGAATACAGACTCTCAGTTGTCATAGATTATCGGTGAGCCCGCTCTGGACACTAAAAATTTAAAACTAATATAGAATAAGGAGATTAGCATACAGCCAAAAAATAACATAGAAATTTCTTTTCAAACAATTCCTTTTATATATATATATATAAAAAAAGAAGGGGAAGATTTCTTTGAAAAATGAGGGTCTTAAAAAACTAAACATGGCTAAAATATATGGACCGTTTGTGTTGAGCTGCCATCTACTATAAATAAAGAAGGTTCAGAGTAACCTAAAAATCTTTTTTCATTCAATTTTTGTGTGTGTACAAAAGGAAATTTTTTGGTGTGTCCAGACTGGACACACTGTGCCGCAAAGTGTCAAGAGCTGTTCTTCATATGTATACGATTTGATTCCATTATACATAATAGTAACATATGAACATTTTAATACAGGTCTTGCATTTAGTACACGTTTAAAGAAATGTTTGTTTCCAAAAACAGAAAATTAAAATAATGGCGGCTCACTATTTGCTGAGTGGCTAAAATTGCTGTATGTAGGGAGTTTAACCAGGTTCAATTTTAGGCAAATGGGCAGGCTGCATGGTTGCTTTTCCCTAAATGTAACATGAATATGAGCCAGTTTCCCCCAGAAAATCTTCACTGAAGACATCTCTCCCATTAGGAGATAGCCCTCCTGTGCTTTGTAATATTTAAATAAACCCAAACAAATGCATAAACAAGGGGAGAACCCTAAAAAATACCAGGCATGATAATTCCTACAGTATATCAATCATCAAAACCCTATTTTTAAAAAATACCAAGTGGTTCAAAAAGCTCTTACATTTTTTAAAGCTGAATGCTCACATAAAGATGGATAAATCTGTAGGAATTTATTTTAATTAACCAGTTATTATGGATTGAACTTTAAATTCTTTCCATAGTACTCACGAGAATGCAAATTAGTTGTTGTGTACTTAAACGAGGGATTTGAACGTTTTAGGCTTAACGTTTCTAGCAGCTGAGCATTGTAGTTATGTACTATGCCTAGCTTTGCTAATGTTTCATTCCATTTTTGGCATCTTGATAGCTGACAGTTAAAATTCACGCAATTAATTATTAATTATCTTGAACCAGCTACCTTGTTTGTGTGTATTCTCGGACAATGCTACCGAGACTGAATTTTACTTCATCTTACATTACTTTTAATACTTGAAAGTAGCGGAGGTTTATTTGTAGCACATGTAGTGCCTTCTATTCATTTAAGAGTTAAATAAAAAGGTTAATAATAAACAATGAGCTATGCAATTCCAAATTACAATATAAGAAAAAACTGGATTATTTAAAAATTTGCAGGAGTTTGACAGACTGATTTTATTTTAAATGTAACACTAGTTCAGCTTCAATGGGACAAAACTCAATTAAATGCTTCTTCAAACAGTTTTAAAAAATCTATATGAATTTAAACCATTCAGTATACATTCAGCAGTAGTACTTTCAAGATACCAAGAGATTAAACACAAAGTTAATAAAGAGTGTACAGAATCCCCTCTAGGTCAGCATTGAATAAATGTAACTTTATAAATAAAAATGAAATTTTATTAGTCTTCTTCCACACTCTAATAATCAAATTCACATGGTCTTCCAGTCACAATAATAATTTTTAATCTGTCAGCACACTTTTTCCTTATCTATTAGTCCACATGACTAAATGAAAATTTGATGCAGATTCCAATCCCAGTTAATGAACATGTTCTGCATCTTTCAATCTGTGTACCCCTGATCAGAAACATTCCCCGAATCCTGCCTGGAAATCTAAGGGAAGTATGAAGGCAGGCTTCGGGGAATGTTTCTGATCAGGGGTACACAGATTGAAAGATGCAGAACATGTTCATTAACTGGGATTGGAATCAGAATTTCCAAATAAATAAACAAATAAAATTTAAATTTACTATACATATCACATTATAGCAGAAAATCTGAGTTTGAAAACTACATTGCAGTAGTAAGCACAAAGTCCGAAATCCGGACGTCCATTATCCAGAATGATCTAAAATCTGGACCTCAAAGCCACAAACTTTTTTTTTTTTTTGTTGCTTTACGCATGCACATTTTATTTTTACTTTCATAATAAAACATGTGGAGATTTTCACTTAAACATTCCGATTTTAAATTTCACTTAAGCACTAAATAAAATACCTCGTTATATAAAAACAATCATGTAAGCATAAATTTGTGAGATTAATAATTTGGCTCCGTAGCTTAGTATTTGCTTAGGATACATCTCAAACCGAAACATTCACCTATTTTATATCCCTGACGCCAACCTGGCAAGTCATTATTTATTACATTTTGCTTTCATCACAGCATGTTTATCAATGCATGACAACTTCAGTAATAACTCATGCAGTGATGTCTACACTTTTTTTTTTTTATATTAGTATTTGAATAACAAGAGTATGGCAACCTTTTATGCTAACATTATGCTTGGCAATGATTATAGGTTTTTAAATGCTCTAAGAAATGTTGACGAGGAAAAATTCAAGAAAAATTTTTCATATGCTAAAAATAGATTTTGTTAATGAAACTCACAGGCCAAAAGATTACATTTAGTGCTATTTTAATTAAGAATATCTGATATGTTATTCATCATAAACTCAGAAGCAGCGGCAGAATTTAAAGAAGATAAAATTTTTGGAATTTGGAAAAGCACTTAGTGGCAAAATTAAGGGATGTTTTTTATAACTTAGAGAAAGCACTGGATCCAAAATTTAGAACTTAGGAAGGTGCAATTTAGCAGAATTTAGGACTCGCAGAGACTGCACTGGCAATATCTAGTGTCTGCTCTAGATAAAGCTCAAGTATATGTGGGAGTTTATTTATTCAGGACTCATATTATTTTTAAGCATGTGCAAGAAATAAACATAGATATAGTAAATAACTAAACTAATACAATTCAGGCTTAATTTCAGTAAGCAATAGAAGCAAGACAAAATTTAGCGGTACAACTTGGCTTTCGTCGCCAATCTTGTCATACACAACCAATGTATAATGGACGCAATTAAGTTAGGCTAAAATTATCTTTACTGATTCTAAAGCATTTCAGTTAATATAGCAGACTGTGCTGCTCCTTAAACTTCATATTTGATTCAGCTTATTGTTTTTTGCAGACTTATTATTAGAGCAATTTTATAAAAATTAAGCTTGAACTTTCGATTATGTCGAAAAGGGTTTCCAATTCTGGAGCTGCCAAAGGATCTACAAAGGGAAAGCATGTTTCCATGTCCATTAAACAAAAAGTGAAATTGCTGCAAAAAATGGATCTGTTTCAAAATTATGCGAGGAGTATGGCATTGGAAAGTCAACTGTATGTGACATAAGAAAAACGAAAACGGAACTTTTTGAATTTTTTGCGTATTCTGACACTCCACTTGCAATGAATAACAGAAAAAGTGTTTGTTATGCTAAAAGTGACGATGATGACAAAGTGATGATTGAATAGATCAGCAGCGTTGCAGCAAGGGAGTGCCACTGACGAGTCCAATGGCTCAAGCCAAAATATTTCATGAAGAAATGAATTTAAACACCCAATATGCACATATTCGGCAGGTTGGTTAACCAAATTAAAAAATCGCTATGGTATAAGACAATTAAAAATTTCAGGAATGTGGAGAAACGGTAATAAATGAAGATGTAATAGAAGTTTTTCATTGCGATGACAATGCCCTAATCATCAATCAACGGACAGCGAAATCTGTAGTATGGTTCTACATCCAGAAAATACTGGTACCAACAGTGAAGAAAGTGACAGAGAGGTGAAAATGAAAAAGTTCTGATTGACAAGTTAGTTGGTATTCTCGACACAGCAATTACAGGAATTGAACAGTGGCACTTAATAACTCAACAAGAAATTATATGTCTATAGTACTAGTCTAAAGTATCAGCAGAGAAAACAAATCAAACACATCACATTGAAAGAAATGTTTAATAAAGTAAATAAATAAATATGGTTTTTTTTTTTTTTTTTTTTTTTTTTTTTTTTTGTAAAATTTGATACCCTTTAGATCATAATTGCTCTTTATTTCATAAATTATGGTTTCATATTTTTAATTGTATAATTTCTGCATGCCATCTTACCAGATTTAAATTAATGATCTATAATCCGGAAAAATCCCAAATCTGGAATCACTGAAGTCTTGATGAGTCCGGATTTCGGACTTTGTACTGATATTTTATTAAATTTATTACTGGTTATCCCACTTATGGACTTCAAACTTTAGTCTTAGCAAGAAAAGAGATTTAAGACAGGAAATTCTGTTATTTGTACACAAAATTAACATTACATCATTTTTTGCTGATGACATGTTGCTAAATATATTGGCATATCTTTCAGATGTATTTTCAAAATTAAATACACTAAAGCTCTGTCTAAAAGGCAATTCTTTAACTGTTCTCAGTGCCCATGAGGAAATAAAAAAGTTGAGGGGAAACTTGGTTCATGGATTAGTTGTGTAAAACAGAAAATCCCCCCTCCTCATTTTCAACATAGAAACTATTTCAATAAAAAATGATATGACTATTAGAAAAGAAAACAAACTGTCATTAAATGAAACAGAATAGCTTCAAATAACACCACAATTAAAATGAAAATTCCAAGCAGAAGGCATAGCAATTTCTGGACCTTGTTACAGTAAAAATAGAATATAGTCAACTGAACAATGATGCATTAAAATTATGTATTTCCCTACTAACTCAAATAAAAACAAAGTATTGAAATCAAGTTAATTTATATTCTCAGACTCAAGTTTACAGCACACACAAACCTAGAACAGCTGTGCAAGAATTAGCAGGCTCATCCATTTCATTAATATGAGTACCAATATTTATTTAAATTTCAGTTAATAAGAAAAAGATTATTTAAATTCTAAAACCCCCTGAATTACTGAAAATGAATATAAAATTAAACAAATTTAAATTGCATTTTAAAAATATAAATATACTTGCAGTAATGTAAGCTCAAAAAGTTACTTTTGAAGGAAATAAAGTCATCTAAAAAACAAAAAACATTCTAATTTGTAAAAGCAGTCTTCAGCTTAAAAAAAATCTGAAGGCTTTCAAATTTTATACAGTACAAAGTCCGTAATCCGGACTTATCGGAACTTCGGCGATTCCGGATTATAGATCATCAATAATTTAAATCTGGTAAGATGGCATGCAGAAATTATACAAATAAAAATATGAAACCGTAATGTATTAAATTAAGATCAATTATGATCTAAAGGTTATCAAAATTTACACACACACACACACACACACACACACACAAAAAAAAAAAAAAAAAAAAAAAAAAAAAAAAAAAAAAGTTTATTTTATTAAACATTTTTTTTAATGTAAGTTGTTAAAGATGCTTCGTTTTTTTGTGCTAATACTTTCTCTTTAATTCTATGAACAGAAATAATTTCATTTTAGTTACAAAGTTCCATTGTCGGAATCCACAAAAAATTCCTTTTGCTTATGTCATATACGGTTGATTTTCCAATGTCATACTCCTCGCATAATTTTGAGACAGATCCATTTTTTAAATTCAATTCCACTTTTTGTTTGATGGACATCGAAACATGCTTTCGCTTTGTAGATCCTTTGGCGGAATCGGAAATTCTTTTTGATATAATCGAAAGTTCAAGCTTACTTTTATATAATTGCTCTAATAATAAGTCTGCAAAAAACAATAAGCTGAATCAAATATGAAGTTTAAGGAGCAGCACAGTCTGCTATATTAACTGAAATGCTTTAGAATCAGTAAAGATAATTTTAGCCTAACTTAATTGCGTCCATTATACATTGGTTGAGCATATGAGCAAAATTCATATGTGCACACTTAGTTTTATAAATATAGAGAGGGTTCACATGTTTTTGTAAAGACATATATATATAAACCTTAAAATTTTATTTTATAATATGTTCAATCTGATAGCCCTGTTGTTGAACTATCATATATTACATAAAGTTTTGTAAGGTAAAAGCCCTTTTCTTAAAACATCAAGGTTGATTTCATTCCACTCTTCCTTCACAAGCTTCCAGAGTCCATCGAATGTTTTGGGATGCCGTTTATAAAGAGTTTGTTTCAAAAGTCCAAAAGCACAGTAATCCATAGGAGACACATCAGAGGCACTTAAAGAGAGCGGCTTCAATTCCGGTTTCATTTCTCATTTTTTCAAAAAATAGAGCAGTAGGTTTAGAAGTATGACTTAAAGCCTTATCCTGATGAACTTGACACAGTAAAGATTGTTAGGTTAAAGAGATGAAATTTCTTCTTTAAAAATAGGTGTTAAAACATATTTCTGATAGTAATCTGAATTAATTTTGACATTTTTTTCTACTTTCCTTATTTTAAGTTTTCCGTTATAAGAGAATCCAGTAATAACCATAAAATCTTTAGAAAAATTTTCCTCCTCTTCTCTGAACCAACATATTAAGTCTTTTTCTCCTCTTTTTCGATAACAAATCAATCTTTTTCTATTTCATTCAGATAAGTACAGTCAAAAGTCTTTAATCCGGATTCGTCGGAACTTCGGCGATTCCGGATTATCGGTTTTTCCGGATTATAGATCATCAGTTTAAATCTAGTAAGATGGCATGCAGAAATTATAAAATTAAAAATACGAAACCGTAATTTATAAAATAATGAGCAATTATGATCTAAAGGGTATCAAAATTTACAAAAAAAGAAGCTTAATATTTATTTGTTTACTTTATTAAACATTTCTTTCAACGCGCGCATGCGTAAAGCATACATTACGCATAGTCGAAATTAGAAAATTGCAACCAGAAAACTATTCGTGATATTTATAATGACAAGGCATTTGATTTAAATCATATCAAAGACGGAGTACATCGAGATGAAATACTACATTTAGTAAAAAATTATAAGCCGAATAAAATAAAAACATCTGCCCTGAAGATAAGGATAGTGCTGACAGATCAACTTCCAGTTCATTGCGCGCCGCTACGTTTCCCTCCCCCCAAAGAGCAGCGCGATATTGATAAACAGATTTCGGAATGGTTAGAGAAACAAAGGATATGCCTTTATCCATTTTTTGCAGCAATTCCACTTTTTGTTTGATGGACATCGAAACAGGCTTTCGCTTTGTAGATCCTTTGGCAGAATCGGAAATTCTTTTTGACATAATCAAAAGTTCAAGCTTACTCTTATAAAATTGCTCTAACAGTCTGCAAAAAATAATAAGCCGCATCCAATTCGAAGATTAAGGAACAACGCAATCTGCAACATTAACTGAAATAGATAATTAGATAATTTTAGCCTAGCTTATACCATCCGTTATATATTAAACGCACATGCATAAAGCATAAAAAAAAAAGTTTGTGGCTTTGAGATCCGGATTATAGATCATTCTGGATAATGGACGACCAGACTTGGACTTTGTACAAAATTAATTTTTTGCCTAAAGAGAACGTTTTAATGTTTTATGTGCTACCTTTACTTTTTTAATATCATGTACTTCACACTTAAACCATAAAATTCAATTCAACAGCAACATCACAAAATACTTTAAAGAGCATATCCTGAGAATATCCAAAACACAGTCTCGCGCTTGGTTATAAAAATATTTGTCTCCCCCAATAGAGTGTTGCCAATATCGCTTCGAAATCGTTGAGTTTCTTAATAAAATTTCTTTAATGTCTGACGAAATATGAAAAAGATAATAAAACTAATTCCAAATTAGGGCTTCCAAATGCACATATTTGATGGAGGTTTACATTATTCAAAATTAGATTGCTCTAGGTACCGTAGTTTTTTCACAATGCGGGAAACATGCATACATTCATGCAGATTCTTCATTATTTCATTTCTTTAAATATGATGTAGGGCGATAATATTTGGTGACAACCATCTGAAAAGTGAAACGGACAGTTAGAGTTGTTTATGCAAAATGCCAAAACGAAATCAATAGCCCCTTCTGGGCTAAAGATAAGAGAGAAAGAGACGTCGGATTAGCTGCATGGGTATTTTCAAAATTTACTCTAAGTGTAACATGAATTCAAGCCAATTACATTTCAGTACAGATCCAGCATGTAATTTTTAGTGTAAGAGGAAACAAAAATCTAAAATGAATTCTAGTTTATAAAATTTATGTCCTAATTGGCAAAAGTTAAAAAAAAAAACACTCAACAATACATGCAATGCTTGCCTTTTGAACTTAAGATCTTGATACGTCTTCTTTTCTACATCAATGAATAAGTCTAAAAAATAAAAATAAATTTTACATTTATTCATCATATAAAATACTTTTTCATTTATGTACATTATTTTAAGCAAAGGTGTTTTAACTACAAAATAGATAGAAAACAATAGTAAAGTACTATAATATAAGATGTGGCATTTTTGAAAAAAATTTCAGAAAAAGTGACACAAGAAATTGATACACTGAAAATGCTTTATAACAAAAATATTAAATGATCTAAATAAATAACACTCCTGAGGTTAAAATAAGAAAATATGTCTTTAAAAAAATACAGGTTACGCAATATAGTTTTTAAATGTTAGTTTATACATACAATGATAGTTGTCAGGAAGTTATTAATAGGAATGAATCCTATACCGGAGTCATAAAAGATGATTTTGCATTGGATTCAATGAAAAACTGTTTCTTTTAACATAAGAAAATTTCATATTAATTTAAGATTTCTTATTAAAATATGTATTACGAATTAAAAATCGGGCATATTAATATACTTCCTTTCTAACACATCTAAAGCTTATTAATCCTTCTAAGGACCATATGGAGTAATTACAAATGCTAATAATCATTAACTTCAGTACTTTCTTATTATCTGCATACCTACCATTAAGTTGTGAAAAAGTATTCGCGAAGCAAAGCAGTATGTCACTAACATGTCTGTTCTGGCTGACGTGTAATGTCAAATGTTTATTGATGCCAAATTTTTTTCAATTCAAATTTCCATTCTCTCAATTTTTTAAAGTGAAAATTGATCAATACATGGGGAGTACAGGAGAAAAAAAAAAGGGGGAGGAGTTTTGGAAAAAAGGTAAGTACTTTATTCCCGATGTTTTTGCTTTTCAATTTTATTGACAGAAAGCTCTTGTATGCAATTCTCAGTGTGCTGCCAATTGAAAGTGGTGATTCCCTTCTACATATTACATTGAGAAAAATTAGTGAACTTTCTGGTGAGGGCTGAAAATAATCAAAAAGAACCTTATCTTTTTAAATTATGAACATTCTGAATTTATTTGATGCTATGTAAACAGCAATTAAAAATACTGGTCTGTGTAATTACGGCGATAAAAATGCAAAAATGTATACAATTTCCTGTCCATTCTCTCATAAAGTAATAGTTCCATCAAAAGATAAAACAAAATTCAGAGACATGGTTAATAAAAACAAATCAAAATTATCAGGTACTAATGTATTTTTGCGGCCATGAAAGGTGGCACAGGTATCATGAAACAAACTTTACGATGAAAGTTTAAAGGCACAAACAACTTTTTAGTTGGTTATATCATCGTACTTATGTATTGATTCAACCACTTTGGCACAATATGGCAGTCAACCGAAGAAAAGGTAAAAACTACTTATTGGGTACAAATTAACAATTTTCACAACCCTTTATTGAAAAAATTCCGAAGCTATCAATATTTATCGTAAGTAGGAAAACATGAACAATATATCAAAACACAAAAATTAATGTGAATTATATGATACATTAAAAAAAATCATGAAATCCTTGTCTAATTTTTTTGGTACTTTTCCGTTTTGCTGACGCAGGTGATAAAGTTGCCAATAATGGTACAACTGATGCCAAATGGAATATCTTCGCAGGTAACCTTTTAAGTCTCATCTTCAAAACAAGTTGCAGCAATTTCTTATCAGATTGATTGTTTCTTTCAATACTGGCATACAATTACATAAAATTTTTACCCAGAATTCAGTTTTATGTCCTAGGGGCCATTCGCGGTAATTAAGTTGATTAGGATGCAATCACACCACTCACCCGAAGGTGAAACTATAGAAAAGGGTTAAATTCATCAATTCTAATGCGCATGCACTAGTGAAGTACAGCACTGCGGTTTTACATAATTTCTGAGTAACCAATTGTAAGAATTAATTCCTGCATTTAAACTTGTATTCCAAATTAAGATTTAACTTGAAATTAATGTAGATAATTACTGAGAGAATTAGATTTTTGTAGCGTAGTTTACGTGAGATGAGATCACTTGGGGTCACATGATGTGAACCGGCGTATCAGGGTGTTGAATCATGAAAGCATAGTAAATTCTTAAATTAAAATCTCTTTACAAATTTGTTGTCTTTATTTATTGGCTATACTAAAATGTTTATGCCTTCAACATGAAAAATTTTTAGAACTAACATTTGTTAAAACTTTTTATGTTTTTTATGTTTATGTACTCGTATATGGTATGTTGTCGCCAATAAAGTCTGCTTGGCGAGATTTGCTCTGGCGAAACGGAAAAGTAACAATTTTTTAGTGCTGTTCCTTTCGTGTACACAGAGATCTGTTTAAAAGAAAAAAACGAATTGCACAAACTCAGTATTGCACACTGGATATCCATCAAACCCATCTCATCTCGTTCCTTTCAGCTATTTTACAGTAAATACTGCATTCCCGCAGTTTCTGCTCTCAAATTCGACATGCACATACTTACGTGAATTGAGCAGAAGGCAAAAAGTATCATAATTAGTTGATAAAAATAACTGGAACTTAAAATACAAAAAGATTACACATGAAAATGGCGACATTGATTGGTTATGAACATGGTTGCCAGAGTTTAAAAATTTGGCAACTTCTATTTAACCCATTAGCCGCTGGTGTTGTGTTGACGCAACAGTCAAAATAAATGCATATAATTACCTAAGATATTTTATACCAGCCGATGATTTTGTGTAGGGAATATGAAGAAGATTATTTCTGTAAAAAAATATTTGCCTTCAACAATCATTTTGTTTATAATAATTAATCTCATACTTTAAGCAAACTTTTCGACTGGGTATTTTTGCCAAAAATATTTAACGAAAGAATCGCCGTCTTTATGAGTGATCTATTTTTAGTCAATCTTACCGTTTATTAGAACATTGCATCAATCAGATGTTTATATTTGTGTTGGAAAGGAAGGGAAAACAGGTGTTGTACTGATGCAACGTCAGCAGGAAACCGGTAATCTCCTTTTTTACTCATTTCCTTTCGATGTTCTGCCTACTTGTTCTGCTGTGTAAAAATGCCTAGTACAAGGTATCTTACATTAGAAGAAGCCCTTCAAAGATTTTTTTGAAGAAACAGATGATGATAATATTAATAAATGACCAGAATGAAACTGATATTGCTGCTGTTCCTCAGAAATTGCAGAAGCTAGTGATGAAGAAGAAGGGAATGGCAATGTTTTAAATAATAATATTTTACCAAATGATACTGCTGGGGAAGTTGAAATTCAGGTAATAAGTAAGTTTTAGCCTTCTAAAAGCAGTGGTAGTCATACGAAAAAGTTTAAAAAGCAGAAAATTGAAATGGATAAAAAAGGAACCATCAGTTATGTCTCAGGGAAAAAATGAATAAAGAAATAGTAAAACTATTGGAGAGATTTTCGGTTTTCTTTTTCGTTCAGACATTTACTCTGTTCTCGTTGAACAGACAAATGTATATCCTCAGCAGAGAGGGGGGGGGGACAGAATTTATTGCATTTGAATTTGAAGCCTATATGAGAAGATTTATTGGAATTTTATTGCTTATGGGATATCATTCTTTACCTCAAGAAGAAATGTATTGGTCTCTTGATAAGGACATTTCTGTTCTTATTGTGCGATAATCAATGTCATGTTTGCTACAGGAATATGAAGCAGAATTTGCATTAGCTGATAATAGTCAAACTGACAATATTGGTAAATTATATAAGGTGAGACCATATCTAAACTTACTAAATAAGAAATTCCAACAATTTGGTATATTTTCCCTCGATTTGAGTATAGACGAGCAAATGATTCTTTATTGAGGCAAACATTCAGCAAAGATGTTTTTAAAAGGGGAACCTATAAGATTTGGATACAAAGCATGGACTCTGGTATCATATGATGGATATGTGTTTCATTTCGATATTTATTCAAGTAAGTCGACAGCTCCAAAATTACCAGAATATGAAGAATTTGGGCTTAGAGGAAGTAGTGCGATAAATTTGCTCAGTGTTGTTGAAACTCCCGCCAATCATGTTATTTATTTTGATAACTTTTTTACATCATTTCAGTTTCTCTGTCATCTAAATAAAGGTTTCAGTGCTACAGGAACAATTCAGGGAAACCACATACAAATATGCTCACTAGAAACTGTGAAATGTGTCCATAAGGCTGCATTTGGACGGCGGCGTAAAGGGCATAGAGGTATAGTCATAAGGGTATAAAATACGGGAGTTCCGTTCACACCTGCGACAATGGGGTGTAAGCCGTGGCCAATGAGAGAAGCTAAATTTGTGCATGCCTGGATGTGTCTACAACTTTCCTGCGCTGTTGTCCTGCTCGATTGATTTACCGCGTTTGCTCTGCTTGTTTTGTAACAGTGAAATCTTCCGCAGAATCGTTCTGATTGGTCAATGCTTATTCCAAACTCGGCGTAAAGCTGAAAACTTTGAACCCTAAACCAGATTTTGTGACGTAGTGCAGACTGGTTGCCTTGGCAACGGAGCTCGGCTTTAACCACTTATGCAGTTTACGCCCCCGTCTGAACGCAGCTTATGCAAGATAGGTGTTGTTATGATTTCCAGTATGAAGAGAAAAACAAAATAATGTTTGTTTGATGGAACAACAATTCGGTTGTAACCGTTGGTTCAACATTTGGAAACATTCAGCCCATAAAAATGTTTCCCTTTATTCAAAAACGTAAAGAAAAAAGGTTTTTATATCTCAGCCTCACACGGCTTTCTACTACTGGAAACAAAAAGTCTCTTTTAGATTTCAGACGCAAGATTGCATTATTCCTTTTGCAAACTCCTATTGAGAGTGTAGAACTAGCCAGAAATAGATCAGCAACAGGAAGACCTAGTAAATTCAGCATTCGAAAACCATCACATGGATATGGTAGACATTTTATCGTAACGTTCAATGATAACAAAAGACTTCGTTGTAAAGAGTGTCATAGCCAGAATGTTTATAGATGCAAAGTATGTAATGTAGCTTTACATCATGATTGTAGTGAAGCTTTATACAGCTAAAAAGTAACGAGTACAATCCTACTCACTAAACATCTGTAGTCATTCTGCTGACATTGCGCGAGCGCAACACATGCTTTTTTGACAGGTAAGACCATTTTTTTAAAAAATTTTTAATGTAAATTTATGTTATAAATGCTTAATTTAATATTTGTTATTATTTTCACGAGAAAAGAATCATTTCTTGTAGTTTTGGCAGTTAATGGGTTAAGGTGGTTGTAATAATACATAAGTATCAAATAATCAACAGATGGTAGTTATAGGTAGAGCATATTAAATCCTTGAACACCAATTATTTATAACATCTTATATTTTGCTTTATCAGACAGGATCCTTCACCATTTCAAATTTCAGAGTGAGCTGAGATGTCATCATTTAAATGCGATCAAAAATTAAAAATTTGGAACTACTCTGATATGTGCCCTCAAGTCGCCAAACATTTTTGATCAGAAACTCCATGCTGCCATATTACTATCTAAATTTTTTGTCTACATTTCAAACTTTATGCCTAAAATGTCTACAAAAACGCGGAACCACGTTTTTAACACACAATTTAAGCTAAAAATCCGAAACAAAAAATTTAGATAGCAAAAACGTAAAGTTTCTAACCAGAAATATTTGACAAAAATCCATGTACACAGCAATATATTTTAACTTAAAAAAAAAACATCTACGAATTGCAAAATATAGGCAGCAAAGGAATCTATGAACTACGTACACCTTGCTTTAATAAATTAACATAACAATAAATTTTAAAAAATACCATGTACAAAGTGTTATGTTTCAACTTTAAAAAACATCTACGAATTGCACAATCTAGATACCATTAACTAATCAACAAAATAAACTAAAATAAATTTATTTCAAACAATTCCACCCCCCCAAAAAGGTGGGGGGGATTTTATATATATGTTCTTTATATATGTTTTATGTTCTTTATATATATATATATATATATATATATATATATATATATATATATATAAAGAACATATAAATAAGAACATATAATAAGAAAAAGAATAAAATTTAATGCACTTACCATGAATTAATGCATTTTCGAACAGCAGAAATACCAATTTCATACTGCCTTTAACATGCCGCCACGTAATCACTGTCGTATTTATATGACAGCCAGACACACTATCCAGAATATTGATACTATGGTTCACAAATAAATAAAATCACAAATCCCTACTTCTATCATGCACAGCCACTAAAAATAATCACCCAGACCTTCTTTCCATTCCTCCAAACTCCCACTACTCCTCAACAGGATGGCCACAATGATATTTCCTTTTGCCGAACTTCAATTCAGCAACTTCCACCATTTTATCTTTTCCTCTATCTTCTCAGACACAGATGCGAACCAACAAGCTCCAGCGAAAGATTTTTCAACGTCAACAGGGTTGCCATACAACACACAAACCACATATTGCCTCATTTGGTGAAATTAGGGCGTATATCAGAGTTGTACCAAAAATTTTTTAACAGATGAAAAACTTTTACAATATTTTCTGTCTTATACAACCCAAACCATTATTTTACATAATGATATTTTGCTTTGAGTTATCAGACAAGAATTTCAGCAGTGCAAAGATCAGAGTGAGCTGAGAATTGTCATCATTTAACAGCAAATATTAAATGAAAAGGTGATAAACTTTGATTAATTTTTAAATCTTAAAAGCAATCAATAGATATTTGATGTCAATTCTGAAATGTTTATTACAATTTAAATGTTTAAAACAAATAATTAAAACACATGTTTAAAATTATTATTATTTTTTTTCTTCTTGAAGATATGTTTTGTCTTTATAAAAAAAAGGTGTTTATAAAATCTTTGGCTGAAAATGATATAAAATGAGGGGAAACAGCTGTTTAATACACAGGAGAAAAAAAATGAAATACTTGAAAACACATGCAGCATAAATTAAAACTGGGTACTTATGCATTACCCTGCTGAACATGAAATTGTCGTCAAGCGATGTGGTTTAATGTCAATTATAGATAAGCATGGAATAATAAGACACTCATAACATCTATGCTTTTGCTTGATATAACCTCTCTCTCTCCAACACATTCTTGGTAAGTTACCTTTTATTTTTATAAACAAATATATGAAATAATTGTATTTTTCCTTGCATTATGAAGGGGGAAATAAATAAAATTTCAGACTTGCCTTTTACAGAACTGTACACAATGGATTATTTTCAAAGTTATGGCATCCAACCAATAAAAAAGTATGCATTAATGGACACAATATGGCCAGCCGAATATGGTCGAAAAAACAGTAATAGATCTGAACAAATACCCAAGGGAACTTTGTACCCATAGTCTTTTAAACAGAGCTTCAGGTTAAATGGGAGGGTGTAATGGAATAGTAGAAATCAACAAAAGCCTTTTTTACAAAACGCAAAAACAAAGTGGGTTAAATACCGATTGTTTATTAAACAAAGTGGCATCAGTTCCTTTATAATTTCTCAGGATCTCTGCCAACATTTATAGTCAAAAGGAAAATACATGAGTACCAAAATTTTATATGAAATTTGTTTTAACATTCTCCTTAAAAAAAAAAAATGAAATAAAAATAGCAGTAATAATTCCTTAAAATTAAGCAATCAAACTTAACATAAAAACAAAATATTAGCCTTGAATAATTTTGCCCAATATTTTAGATTTACTAGTATATTCAGAGAAGATTAGTGTTAGTGAAGAGGAGCTGCAGGCTCGGATGGATATAGACAACTCTGTTTCAGTCTCACTCCTCAAGACGACAATGAAATAATGTGACAGGAAATTATCTGTACTAAGGAAAGATGATAATGATGAGGGAGAAGGATAAAGATGGCATGCTAAGCAAGACAATTAGTGGATAGAATTTGACTTAGGACAGCAGATCTTCATAAGATTTGATGAAAAAAGTTCACCTACGTATGTCAGTATTATGAAACTTCAATGTAAACAAAGGAATTTTTAAAATTACTGTGACAACCTTGTACAACGACAGATATTCAAAATTTTATGCCATCATACTATGAATTTTGTAACTTTCATGTGATAATAAATACAGTAATTTTAAACTGTTATTTAATTCTGTTTTTATGAAATATGCTGTTACATATGGCTTTATTGGAAATACCAATCCAAACATATGAAACAGTCAAGTATCACACATGAACAATAATAAATAATAATAAAGAACAAATATTTATAAAGTAAAATCAGAAAAATGAACACGGGAACAAAAGTAAAAGGTTAAAAAATTTAAACAACAAGGAAAGGAACATAAGAGATGTAGTCTTTACAAGGAGTTCATGAAAGTTCTGGCATTTCAACATAGTTTACTTAGCTCACTACGTTTTTGACTCTTTATCGAGTTCTGGGTAAATAAGATGCTCTGCATTCATGATGCTCGAATTGGCATATACTAGATGAAAGGGTGCCAATTTTATTAAGATGATGTGCCATGCAATCGTGACCTGTTTGCAGTCTGAAGTTTGCCACAGCCTCTTTACGGGGTTTTTGACAAAACATTTTCCACGTGGCTTGAATGTTAGCCCAGAATTTGCCTGCTGTTTTAGCTGTCTGGTCAGATTTAAGAGCATCTATTAATTTCTCAAAAATATGCCTTTTAAGTGACTCTGGATGATGGGTTTTGCTGTCTTGTACCGTAAGTGTTCCTCTCTTGGCTAGTGAGTCTGCCTTTTCATTACCTTCGATACCTATGTGTGAAGGAATCCATTGAAAAATGATTGTTTTGTTGTGTTTATATAAAGAAAGTTCAAGGTTTGTCTTATTTCTGAGATAATCTGGGTATGTGTTATGATTTATAACTACAGCCTGGATCGCTGCTATAGAATCGACTAGAATAACTGCTTTAGAGGAACAATTGAACTTTATTTTGAGGTTTTCCAGATACAATGAGATTGCAAGGATCTCTGCATCAAAATTCGACATGAAGCGTCCCACAGGAGTATATTGGGGAAAAAGTTTGGTACTTTTCTCCAATGTACTCCGTTTTACCGGTGCAAACGATAAAGTCACCAATAATGGTACAACTGATGCCAAACGGAATATCTTCGCTGGTAACCTTTTACTCCTCATTTTCAAAACAAGTTGCAGCCATTTCTTATCAGATTGATTGTCTTTTAATACTGCCATAAAATTACATAGAATCTTTACAAGATAGCTAAATTTTATGCTCTAAGACCATTCGCGGTAATTAAGTCAATTAGGATGCAATCAAACCGCTCACCCGAAGCCGAAACTATAGAAAAGGCAAAATCAATTCACCAATTCTAATGAGAATACACTAGCGAAGTAAAGCACTGCGGTTTTACATAATTTCTGAGGAAGCTATTCGTATGAATTGAAATAATTCTTGCATTTAAATTTGTATTCCAAATTAAGATTTAACTTGAAATTAATGTAGATAATTACTGAGAGAATTAGATTTTTGTAGCGCAGTTTACGTGAGATAAGATCACTTGGGGTCACAATACGAACCGGCGAATCAGGATGTAGTTTATGTGAGATAAGATCACTTGGGGTCACAATACGAACCGGCAAATCAGGATGTAGTTTACGTGAGATAAGATCACTTGGGGGTCACAATACGAACCAGCGAATCAGGATGTTGAACCATGAAAGCATAGTAAATTCTTAATGTTTTTTTACAAATTTATTGTCTTTATCTTTTGGCTTTTTTCAAAATTTGAAACCATATTAAAATGTTTATGCCTTAAAAAATTTTTAGACCTAACATTTGTTAACATTTTCTATGTGTATACTGTATGTTGTCGCCAACAAAGTCTGTTTGGTGCGATTTGCGCCGGTGAAACAGAAAAGTACCAAAAGTTTATTGTATATACAGGAGCCGCAGTGTTGTCTTGTATTTTAGAGCCATCAGTGTATATATACTCCTTTCAGGTTCAGGATATTGTTCATATAACATACATAATGTGTTTTTAATACTGCATCAAGAATGTTTTTCTTTTCCAAGTCATATATATGGTGTTTGATATCAGTATATTCAAAGGGATTAACCATGACCTTGTTACAATTCTCTGATTTGATTTCTTCTATTTCTTGTAATAATTTCTTACAAGCATTTTTTTATGAAATATAAAATGTTATATGTTTCAATTTTAAATTACATGTACGATTTTTTTATATAATGTATTTAATTGTGGCTGATAGATTGAAAACATGACTGATGGATGTCGCATGCTGCAGTTTCTATAGATGGCATCGTAAGAAAGCACAAAAAAAATTAAGTTTTAGAGAACAATTTCAGTTATCAAAACACATATTCAATTATCAGAAAAAAATTCTTATACAGAATCAACTTGGTCCTTGTTGCTTCCAGTTAAAAGGAATTCTAGAGCATTTTGATAGGCAATATTTGCAAGAAAATCATTTAATCAAATCTAAGAATTTCTTTTTGCCATGACAAAAAGTATCAATACTCAGCAGTTAAACTTTCACATTTGTAAAGACTACTTAGATAACCATTATTCTTCCTTAGTCATTTAGGTTTGTTAAATAAATATCAAATTTTTTTAGATTATAGATTTAGACTTTACACTTCATTTAGGCCTTATGTAATGCTGCAGAACTTCCCTGATAAAAAAACTCAGACCAGTTGTCTTTTTTTTTTCCCCCTCTTTGTATTTATTTATTTATTTTAAAACTTAACATATGCTTTCTTGGTTAATTAAAAAGTAACATTATAGCATTATCATAGAAGGGAAAAGAAAACAGCTTTTCTGACACATGATGCAACTTACTATGTTGGCATTTCTCACACAAAAGGAAATGTTTTCATTTCTCTTATTAAATTAGTAACAGATACCCAGCTAGGGTGTCCTTAATGCGTCTTTGCTTCATCACTTTCACTGTCCATCATGGCGAATACTGCTGTTCGTTCCCAAACAGGAAGTTCTCTAATATAAACTGATGTTTGTTACACTTACATTCAGTGCTGAGGAGTCAGAATCGAAGTTAGACAGATTTTGGGGTAAAAGGAGTCGCAGCTGGAGTTGGTAAAAAAACATTTACTCCGAATTAAGTTTTTGTTGGACAGTTTGAATTTGAAATGAATAAAAAAAAAATTTAATGGCAAACTGAGTTATTATTTTTATTTATGGATTATATACATTAATAAATAGTTATTTTCTATTTTACTGATATTAAAAAATATAAGGGAGGATGATAGATGCAATATTTGTGATTATTGATTAAACCAACTCATTTAGTTACAAATCTCATTGGTAAATTTAGGTAAGCAGCAAGAACTCCCAAAATTGATGCCATTCTTATGAAGCGAGCAGGAAAAGGAGCAACAACTAATCAAGCAATACAATGCGGAAGTACATATTTGATGATATAGAGGTTGTTAGAATTAAGAAAATTTTTAGAAGATGTATATAACTCTAATGTTTCACTAACAGAGAAAGATTGTGGAGTGATCTTGCAGAATTGGAAACTCTTCTTTCTATACCACATATAGCTACAAAAAAGCTACAATCTGAGAATTAACAGGAGACGAGAATGGGATGTTTGTTCTTTCTGAAATGGAGGGTTTGAGAAACTAGTTTGCTAGACACTTTCACGTATATGTAGACGCAAAATGCCGAATTTTGTTTAATGATGAGCAAATTAAAAAGGCAAAGAAAGAAATCTACGAGCTTTCATTAAGAATGCAATTATTCTCAGAACAAATGGAGTATTCAAATCAGGACAGTCAAACTGCAGGCACTGCAACTGATTCTATATCATTCTCTTCAAGTGATGAATTAGATTTTGAGATATATTCAGATAATATTGAAAAGGCTAAGGCAAAGCAAATGAAAATAAAGAACCAAGAGGCTTTATACATAAAAATGAAAAAATACAAACAAGATTTCTACATGGTCTTTGAAAAAATTGAGAAATACAATTGCTTTTGCAAGACACCTCTTTTAGAACATATAAAAATCTATTCTGAAAAGTTAAAAGAAGTAGCCCTAACAGTAACAGCTCTTCCTACTACTCAAGTCAGTGTAAAAAGATTCTTCTCAGTTCTGAAGTTTATCAAATCGGATCTATAGTCCTCTAAAAACAATTTTGCCAAAGCTATACTGTTTCTTAGAAATTACTAATGCCAGGTTTTTCATTTTATAATAAATGCTAATTAATATAAATAATTTGCTATGCCATCAATTTTTTGTAGCATCGATTACTTATTTTATATTAAAAAATAAGCTGTAACCCATGAGTATATGTTTACATACATACGAGAGAGTCGGATTCTTTAAATTGCAAGAGTCGGAGTCGGCTATTTTCCCTATCAACTTCACAGCTCTACTTAGATTATCAGGGGAATATAATTTGATTAAGAAATTTCCAAAACTCTAAATATGCCATGTTAAATTCATGACTTGTATTAACCTACGTACAATCTTTAGCAAAAAATTGAAGCACCATCAAGGAACTGGTTGTTTTTTATGAAATTGAATATGTGCATAGCTCATACACAAATAATAAAATGATTAAAAAATCAAGGTCATAGCTCACCTGTTCATGGCTCACAATCACCCATTGAGTGTTCAAATCAGTAGTGGTTGAACCACAATGCATGCTTGAATTAGTCACGGCAAGGAGTGGTAGAGGTTCCTAATGTCTTCCAGCGACACATTCTGCCAGGCATTCATCAGTTGTCGCTCCATATCTGCGATATTTTGTGGTGCCTGAATCTAGCGGCCTACTACATCCCAGACATGTTCCATTGGTGAAAGGTCTGGTGACCTTGCTGGCCAAAGAAGAGTATCAATCACAAGGAGACAGTCTACAGATATGCGAGCAGTATGTGGCCGAGGATTATCTTGGAAAACGACCCCAGGATGGTGTGCCATGAAGGATAACGCAACCAGCCGCAGAATGATATCAACATATCGTTGAGCTGTTAAAGATGTACAAAGAATGACTAAAGATGACCTGCCGTCATAAAAAATAGTGCCCCATACCATCACACCAGGGGTTATTGGCTGTATGCCTTTGTAAAAGGCTGATTGGGACTGCTGGCCCCATCCTATCCAAACATGAACACAGTGGTCATCTGCTTCAAGAGTGAAGCGGGATTCATTGTTGAACACTATTAGAATGACAGTCTGATGGCAGCCATAATGATCAGCTGCAACACCACTCCAGACGACTCCGCCGATGTTGTGAAGTCGTCTTGTGAGATGTTGGACGGTACCACAGGAAGTACAGACGTGGGTGTAATGCGTTGAATAGTCGACAATGATACCGTTAGGGCGGTTCGGGTCTGGCGAACAATCATTCTATCTTGCCTTGGCCTTCCACAGCCTTCATTTCCTTGTAGCAACCATTGATGCCAACATCTTTGTACAACAGTGTCCGTACGCTGCAAGTGGCGGCCTATTACTCGGTATGACCCTTCAGCTTCACGCAACCCTACACTTTCAAAGTCGTTCAGTTGTCTGTAAGGTCTTCGATATCGCCCTAATGGCATCTTTATGGAATTACAATGGCAGCAGCAGCAACAACAACAACAAAATTTATATATATATATTTATACAGTGGTGGCCAAAATTGTAGACACTTTTGGAAATTTTTATGTTTTTGAACTTTGTATGCTTATAGAAAATGTTATGTTTCGCAAAATGCAAACTTGTATATATCATTTTAAAGAGAATTTATTACTGAATTCAATACAAAACACAAAATTCAATTATTTGCAATACAAAAAAAGTTATATGTACTTTAATATAAATAAAAAACACAGTTATGAAGTGGTTTGTAATGTCTAGCTTTCCTGGCCAATCACTGTTCTTGTTCTGAGAACCAATCAAATGTTAGTAACTGCCTGTAGAAGCTGACATGTTTACACTTGAAACAATTCATTATTTTGCTTTGTTCTGTGGAAGGAGGACCTGTTTCTTATACACTGCAATTACAAGTAGGAATTTTTGTAAAAAAATTTAATATTTAGTCAAGAAGCAATGACATCAAATAAAAGAGTAGATTGGACACCTAGAAAGAGATGTAATATTATTGTGTTACGAGAAAATGGTCTTTCCTATGCTGAAATTGCAAGACAAGTGGTGGTTCAGTGACTACATCTGGAGTCCGAAAGTTTTGTTTACGATATCAGGAGACAAATTCAATAAAAAACAAAGGAAAAGGCCGAAAAAGGTGCACCACATCTATTGATGACAGAAGAATAAAAAGACTATGTCTCCAAGATAGAAAAATGTCATCAGCGGCCATCAGAAGTGATATTAATGATGCTGGTGTTTTTGTCAGTTCAAGAACAATCAGGAGAAGATTAACAGATGTTGTACTGAGACGCAGAATTCGACGAAAAAAGCCTTATCTTAATTTTCAGCAACGGAAAAAAAAAAAAAAGACTACAGTGGGCAAAGGAACACATTAATTGGACAGATGATCAGTGGTCACAAGTTATATGCAGTGACTAAGATATCGTTATTCAGTAGTGATGGGCGAAAATATGTAAGACGTAGACTAGGAGAAGAGCTACATCCTGACTGTATTCAAGCAACTGTGAAGAACCCAGTTAGTGTTATGTTTTGGTCATGCATGTCAGCAGATGGTATTGGTCGCCTTCATGTCATCGATGGGACACTGAATGCCAGAAAATACATTGACACTATTCTAGAACCAAAACTTCTACCTTCCATCAGAGATCTCTTTCCCAACAATGCTTCGTTTATTTTTCAGCAGGATTCTGCTCCTTGCCACACGGCCAAAATATCAAAAGAGTGGTTTCGTAAAAAGAGCATTAAATTGTTGTCATGGCCAGGAAACAGTCCTGATCTCAAGCCTTTCGAAAATTTGTGGCACCGTTTGAAAACTCTTGTCCGAATGAGGCGCCCATCAAATAAAAAGGCACTAATTGAGGCTATAATTGTTTCCTGGCATCATGTAATAACGAAAGAAGAGCTTAAAACTCTTGTCAGCTCAATGAAACGTCGATGTGAAGCTGTAATCAAAAATAAATTGTACCCTACTGAGTACTGATAACTCACTGCAATCATCACTATCTAATGTATATCGATAACTATTATCGTTTAAACTTTTTTTGTATTGCAAAAAATTGAATTTTGTGTTTTGTATTGAATTCAGTAATAAATTCTCTTTAAAATGATATACACAAGTTTGCATTTTGTGAAACGTAACGTTTTCTATAAGCATACAAATTTCAAAAACATAAAAATTTCTAAAAGTGTCCACAATTTTGGATGTATAAACGTAAAAAAGCAAATTTAAAGTTAAAATAACGTGCAAACAAATAAAAGAATTAAATTTTGAACTAATTTACAATATCATTTAAATTCAGATAGTATAAGTAAATCAAGTGCAAAACCAAAACATGAAAATAAATTCACCAATTTAGGAAATTAAAATTTTTTCTAGATTTATATTATTTAAATATTTTAATATTAAAGATAGCAGCTTGGCACTCAACTTTACTTACATTAGCACCACCTACATAATTTGCAGAACACACATCACTTAGGAAATACTTTTGCAGACCCCAACGCTTATATGGTAGGTAAGTTAGTATTAAAACTTACTACAGCCAAAAGTCATTAATCCGGACTCGTCGGGACTTCGGCGATTCCGGATTATAGATCATCAGTTTAAATCTGGTAAGATGGCATGCAGAAATTACAAAATAAGAAACCGTAATTTATGAAATAAAGAACAATTATGATCTAAAGGGTGTAAAGTTTATAATTGGGTGCCCCTTGTTTACTGGCGATTTTTTTTTTGACGCCACGACAGGAAGGCACAATTTCAAGATGGCTGCTACACAAAACCAAAATAAGAAGTCAAAGAATTGCACAAGATCTGTGTCCATGTACATATCAATCTGTTTTTACTTGAAAAAACATCCTAGAATTGCACAAACTAGGCATTGCACACTGCCTTATATATGTCCATGTACACATCAATCCATTTTCATTTAAATAAAACCGGGAAGCTAAAACAAAGTTAAAACTATCGTGGTAACCAGAAGTGAGGTTTCATTGCCAAAATTTTTTAAAAAATTGTCGCCAATCAAAGGGGCACCCAATTCTACACTAGAGCACTAAAGGGTATCAAAATTTATAAAAAGAAAAAGCTTAATATTTATTTGTTTACTTTATTAAACATTTCTTTCAACACGCGCATAATCGAAATTAGAAAATTGCAAACAGAAAACTACTTGATGTGTATTCATGATATTTATAATGACGAGGAATTTGATTTAAATCATATCAAAGACGGAGTACATCGAGATGAAATACTACATTTACTAAGGAATTATAAGCCAAATAAAATAAAAACATCTGCCCTGAAGATAAGGATAGTGCTGAGAGATCAACTTCCAATTCATTGTGCGCCATGACGTCCCCACCCCGGCCGCAGAGCAGCGTGAAATTGATAAACGGATTTCGAAACATACTTCCACTTTGTAGATTCTTTACATATTAGTAAATATATATCGGAAATTCTATTTGACATAATCGAAAGTTCAAGCTTACCTTTATAAAATTGCTCTAACGGTCTGCAAAAAATAATAAGCCGGATCCAATTCGAAGATTAAGGAACAACGCAATCTGCAACATTAATTGAATTAGATAATTTTAGCTTAGCTTATACCCTGTGTTATACATTAAATGCGCATGCGTAAACGTATTATGCGCATGTGCACACGCATATTCGCAGCCGTAAAGGTCTTACGCGCATGCGTAAACGTATTATGTGCATGTGCACATGCATATTCGCAGCCGTGAAGGTCTTACGCGCATGCGTAAACCTATTATGTGCATGTGCACATGCATATTCGCAGCCGTAAAGGTCTTACGCGCACGCGTAAATGCCTATGCGCATGCGTCAACGTGACGCATGAGCAGAAAGTTTGTAGCTTTGAGGTCCGGATTATGGGTGTTTGAATTAACAACTTTTGACTGTATTTACTAGCTTTTAAGTATTTTCTATGTAGTATTTAAGTATTTTCTAGATATGTAATTATTTTTAAGTATATATTTGGTTTTTATAAATTATGAATTAGTTCTTTTTAGTTACTTCTTGGTTTATATTAATTTGTCTAGTTCCTTTTTGATTAATATGCATATTTGTGTTGGGGAGGTTTCTGTAAACAAGGGTTTCTAAAATGCATTAGTTTCTAAATTAATTTTTCTGGAAAATTTAATTTTTAAAAAAAGTTTAATTTAATACTAATCCTTACATTGCTTATTTCTCAAAATATTTCATTATTGGTATTTTCCTTTAGACATTTAATTTTAATTGCTAAATACACAAGGTACCACTTAGTTGGTATTTCTTTTTGGACATTCTTCACTACTTTTGGTTTTGACTTTTACCCTTGCTTGCATGAATGACGAAACACGAATTGAATGATTGAAGAGTTAGGTTAGGAGGCAACTTCCCCTTGATAAGTCTGTCTCCTGCCTGCTCAACAGTCATTTACTTATGCATTTAAAAAAAAAAAAAAAATTTAGATTAATTTTAATTTGCTAAATTAGTGAATTTATTTTCATGTTTTGGTTTTGCACTTGATTTACTTATACTATCTGAATTTAAATGATATTGTAAATTAGTTTGAAAATTAATTCTTTTATATGTTTGCACATTATTTTAACTTAAAATTTGCTTTTTTATGTATATACATGTTTGTTAAAATTTAAATTTCATTCCTTGCAGCAATGGCACAAAGAATTAATTAAATTTCTATTTATTCAATTTATTCTTTTGAAACAATATATATATTCATTCCGCCTCTGTTACTGGTTTTATACTTTGCGAATTGGGCACTAGAAATATGGGCTAATCTTTGGAATACGGTAACAGGTAGTATGGCAACATTTTGGTAAGGCGATAAAGGTTACTAGCTAGGACTTTAGCAGTATACATGGATAAAGTCAAGAGTGTGCACAATGCCAGTTTTGTGCAATTCTGGGATGTTTTTTTCAGTGAAAATAGGTCGACGTGTACATGGATACCGTATGTGCAATTCTTAAAAATGCGGCAAGCAGCGGGCGATTCTGCACTTTCTCCCAATTTCGCACCTAATCTTCGTCATGATTAAGCACTTTTGTTCTATGAAAGTTCTAGCATAAGCGTAATTCGGCTAGCAGATTGTTGGAAAAAAATGTTGAGTTTTTACTTCGTGAAAACAAAATGGCGTAAAAAAAAAAAAAAACTAGCAGGTTGGTTGCTAAAAAATCGCCAAAGTTACCATAATCCGAAGATTAACCGAAATATGCACTATGATCATAATTTCTGATCATTTGTCTCGAAGCTTTGATAATTTACATGTTCTATCAAGATGTTAAAGTTACCATAATCCGAAGATTAACCAAAATATGCACTATGATCATAATTTCTGATCATTTGTCTCAAAGCTTTGATCATTTGCATGTTCTATCAAGATGTTTTTGCATAACAAATTTCATCACAATCGTAAAAGACCTTCTTGGTGTTTTGATTTTTTTGCAAAAGAGTCTTATTATTAGCATTGATAATTGGTAGCTTAATGCATAATAAGTAATAAGATATTTGTTAATAAGTTGTCAATGTACACTGAAAGAAAATCTGAAGCATTTAAAAATAAGTTAATATTTGTATCCTAATTTAACAAATGATTTACTTAAAATAGTTTGTAACACTTGAAAAATCAGTTGTATAGTAAAAATCTTTTCAAAAACGAAGTATACCTTACCTCCTGCAAAAAATTCCCCTTTAACAAATTCTTCTACACCCAATTCCTCCACTCCGATACCGATTAAGCGCACATTGTGAGCATCCAATTTAGGTTTGATTTCGCTCAGCTGCTTTGCAGCCAAGCGACAGAAAGGTCATCCAAATCGGCGGAAAAAAGTGATCACACAATCTTGATTTTCCCATAATGATTTCATAGAGACCATCTAAAATATATTCATAATAACTTATTTATCTATAAAACTATCTTAAAAATAAAATTTGACAGTGTTCACTAATTTATATTTATAATAAAATTTTAATTCTACATTTATACCAAATAACTAAATTTACAGTCAAAATAAAGCAAGGAATTGAATTTTTGTTAACTATACACCAACATAATGTAACTTCAAAAAGTCTCATATTCATATATTTCCGTTTCTTAATATTAATTTTCTAACTGCCCACATTAGAGCTATCCAATAATCTTTTGGAAAATCAGATGAAAGTATTAAAATATAACTTTTCAAAGACATCTAAACTTTCAGTTAATCAAATCACTGCCCCTACTGAAAAAGGCCTTTCTTCAAAATTTCAGAATTCATCACTTAATTACTCATACTGTGAATTTTTAATAACAAATTGTTAGTTTCGAAAATTAATGAAAAGGAAGGGAAGGCATTTACGTGGATACATTTTAATCATTACATTATAATTTCCAAAGCTGATAAGGATAGAGATTGTCATTATGGGCAAACACACATACAGTGATGAAGTCAAGAAACTGCTCAATTCCTAAACATCTATGGCAGAAATCCTCATTGCAGTGAATGGCAACATTCATTTTTGCTGCGCAATATGCACATGGTATATGTGCTCACCATATTTGGTGACCTGCACATGATGGCAATGTTTTATCAACATTACACTCAATCAGAATCAGGAAAGCCTAAGCATCACAAAACTTTAGCCAACAGTTAAAACCTATTTTTTAACATTTAAAAAAGAAAATCACATCTCGCAAGATGCTAAATATTTAAACAATAACTCAGACGCCAGACAATGGCCACACACAAACAAAATAGGATGAAAAGTAAGTAGTAAGTCTTGGCAAAAAAGTTCCAGTTTTTATCCTCGTGTTATGACGAGCATATGTGCATACTGCACAGCAAAGATGAATGCTGGCACTCATTGCAGTGAGGATTTCTGCCATAGATGATTCAACTTCTGACCTCAGGAAGTTAAAATAGCTGTTAAATCTTCTCATATGCTCCCAACTCAGTTTAAAATATCACTCATTTCACCTATTGTTAACTGTGCTGGTTTATGCTCTTTCTAAATACCACAAAATTAATTTTTGGCCTATAGTTTCCAGCTTAAGAACAACATCATATCATTTGACAAAATATTTAGTTTTTGCATTTTCTACTTTATAATAATATTCACACTGTAAAATATTCTTTTGAAATCGTCGATAGACCTATTTCAGTCGTCTTCTGTTATCAGGACCGGATTAAAAAATATATGTATGAATGTAAGTGTATATTATGTATGTGCATATATGTGTGCGTGTACACACATATGTATGTATATATACAAATGCATACATTTCTGAATTTGGTCCTGATAACAGAAGAGTACTGATATTTCTCCCTTCCATTCTTTTATGATTTCTTTTGATGTTAAATCACTGTTTAATAATGTTTCAGTAAAATGTCTTGAACAACTAGGCTTCGAGAATTCCATTTTACACATACAAAGATTTAAGAGTTAATTTCTCTTAATAAAGGTAGTCTTTTCAGTCCTGCCCTTGCTGACATTTTACATTCACTATTTAGAAGTCAAATTGACTGAAAAACTTATCTTTTTGTCTCTAGATTCGTTACATAGACAACACTTCTGTGCTTTTTAGTGGTAATATAAAAGATTTATCCCAGATTTTATCCGTAATACATTCGATTGATTCAGCCATCCAGCTCACTTTTGGAAGTGAATCTGACAATATCTATCTCTTCCTTGATGTTCTAATAATCAATAATAAATCTAATTTCATAACTACTATTTATTACCACTAAATACTACTAAAATTTAAAATCATTTGGATTTGCATTATGCTGAAGGAAAACGCCCTTATATATATTTATTACTACTAAAATTTAAAATCGTTGGAGACTACATTATGTTCAAGGAAAACGCCTATATACTGAATTTCATGCATTTTCCCGAATTTATAACGAAATCAAACGTTAAGAGCCACTGGAGACTAGATTTCACAAAATTAGTTCATAATTTTAACTTAATATAATTACTTACTTCACCAGTTACAACAGATTTTACTGTATTTTCGGCAACCTTCTCTGCTTCGTTCATATTTTTAAGTTAAACGGACTCAACGGTTCTTTGACGGATATAACAAAGGAACGAAAACAACCACTTTCGGATTTGAACTTCCTTGTTTCGTTGCGCGTTTGGCACGCCTCCTGGATTTTAACCTGATTCATTCCATGATAACGTTCTGCTCGAGGGCATTCGCTAAGCGCATAATTTATGAGTATAAGAAATCTGATATGTATCTGGTCAGAAAGGAAAAAATAATATTCTGTTTTCGTATCCACCGAGTGACAACAGCAGACACCGCATGAATATTGAATACTATAATTTGATTAAAAAAGATTTCATACTTTTCCTCTGACATATTTTGGAAGTTTTGTTCTGTCGTACATTTTTAAATCTACTAATATCTATGATTTTTTTAACCATTAATGCTTCTGTTCCGCATAACAGATCTAAAGATTTATTAGAAAGTGCAAAATCTATTATTCGTGTTATTTGTTTATTTGAAGTATTTTAAGGTGCTTTCCTGTAGGTAATCAATGGAAATCATCAAGATTATCAAGAAATTGTACATTATGCCATTGCATGCAGACTAGTAATTTTAAGGAAAAAATTTAAGAAACTCGTATGTAATACTCGTATAACCCGTTTTTGCTGCTCTGCAGTACAAATCTTATTTAAGATTCCTAGTAGATAGTCGGTAATAAAACTAAATTGAAGTGAGAGAGCTGAATTTCAGTTAAATAATGCAATTCGTATTAAAAAAAGAGTTTAATAAATTTAATTGTATCAGTAACTGTTTCTCTAATGAAAATAATATGTATATTTCAAAAGAACATATCAAACACTTTTAGTTTTTAAAACTAGGTAACATTTGTGTAAATACATTATAGACAGCGTTTTTCAAGCTTGTTTAAACTTGGGGGGGGGGGGGGGGAATAAAAACACTTAGAAGTTATAGGGTTCTACAGACTACCTTACACTTGTCCCCTTCAAAAGCAATTTTGTTAGGGTAAACTCCTAGTGTAAGGTACGGCCTTGGCGCGATTTTGAAAAACTGTCATCAACACCAAAATGACTCGTTTATATCATAAATAGCGCGTTTACTGCTCACAATAATGTCGCCAAATCCCGTGTTTATTGTAAACTGGATTAAACCTTTTCTAGCATGTGTATGTTTTTTAACATCAGTATGCTTATATTTTAAAAATACAATTAAATAAAATTTATTTAATTGTACGTTAGTTTTAATTAATTAAGTTAACAAATGAAAAATTATACATGTTTTTAAAATAATGCTAAGCTGTTATAATTTGAATAATCTTTATTTTAATAATTAAAAATCAAATAAATGTTGGTCCTCACAACTAATAAGAGGGATGAGTCCACCAATTCCTGCATACCTGCTCTATATTTGAATGTAAGCTCATAAGCTTAAGTCTGAGATCCACATTACATAAAGTTGATTTTGGTACTTTTTTTTTTATTTGATGAAAACAATTTCTTAAGCGGGTGCATAGAAGTAGATGGAATTATAATTATTAAACACTATTGTACTATATTCCATTTTCACTGGTAGTGAGGTCCGTAATACAACCATACCTTCTGCTTTAAATTTCAAGTCTGGTGTCATTAGAGAGAGTTCAGTTAACTGTTCTCTTTCATTCAATGGCAATTTGTTATTTTCAGTATTGCAATGGAAAGGCTCATAAACATGTTATAATGAAAACTTGTTATAATTAACCTTCTGAAAAAAGTTTTAAATTGTGACCCAGAGTTTTGATATGTGAATATACTATGTCACTGCATATGCTCCAATAACGGTATATTCTAACGAAGAAGATTCTAAAATTGGAAATAGTAAAAAATTTCTGTTTCACTCAACTACCCCATGAACCAAATTTTTTCACAAAATCCTCCACTTTACGTATTGAGAAAATTCAAGGAATTATTTTGTAGACATATTTAGATCATTTACTTCTGAGTGCATATCTGAGAGATATACCTCTGTACTTAGCCACATATCATTAGCTGAAAATGATGTAAAATCTTGCTATTTCATTTACAAATAATGACATTTTTGTAAACCTAGAAGGACTATAAGGACTTCAAGGATTACAATTTGAGAAACACTATGCTATAAGTAATCAAGTGATATTTTAATAAAATATTGCAGGCATGTAGAATTAAGAAAATATTAAATATCTAAACTCACAAAGTCATTTAAAATGTATTATTTTATGCATAAAATGAGTAATATCAAGAATGGCATAGAAAGAAATATTTTTTCCTCAAGTCAGGTTATATGAATAGGTTCTTATTTATTATTGAAACCATCTTAGAAGAAATCGCCAAACTCCGGCAACCATGCACATATCAGTTTTTTAGATAATCTATCCACTGTAACATTGCATTCTCCGACTCACCTTTTTCTTCCACAAAAAACTGCCTAACTGCACCAAGGTGTTTGTGCTAACATGCAAGTATATTTGAATATGGAAAAGTACTTGAGTGGAGTTACTTTTTATATTTCATTATTAAACTTTTAACCATTTTCCTTGATTTTTTTTTTTTTTTTTTTTTTTTTTTTGCTCTTACATATTTTAATGATCCTGAAGAAACTGCTTTACTGTTTTAAGTTTAGTACATTATTTATACTGATTAAATGATAAAGGATAAGTGTTAATCCATTTAAATGAGAAACCATATGAAATTATACTTATATTAAGTTATTTACATGCAAATCTGTGCAGTAATACCTCGGAAGTATGTGACAGATGAGACCAACGAAAAGTGCATAAATTATAATATTTAAAAGCGAAGTTAGACCTTCGCTTTTAAATATTATGCATGAATTTTTTGTCAAATAGGATCAAAGGCTAAAGTACTATTTGCTTAAAATAAAAAATATGTAACACAGAATATAGTTTTTATGTGTACTGATACAAAATAATACTAAAATAAATATGCTTCTTAAAAACAGCCATTTGAAAGCTGATGGCTACATAAAACTTAACAAACTTATTTAATGGCCGAGTGACTTTTCCTGTAGTGTAAACTTTCTTCATGGCAAACGAACAATTTTATTTATTCATTATCTTGTAGCTAGAACATATTTCTCATTAGAGTCTATGCACTCCAAAAGTTACAACCCTTTTTCAAATGAAGCTGAGACCATCTGTTTACTTTGCAGTCATCATATATTTTTCTGGTGGATCTAAGTCTGAGGTTAGGTCTAGGTCTTCTTGGACAGCAATTTGTTCTAGCATCTTTCTAAGCTCATCAATTGTCTTCTCTTTGTTATGCAAGTTTTCAACAGCTTGCTGAAGTCATCAACTTCTATGAAAATGACAGCTTCTTTTATTGCATGAGCGACTTGATTACTTCCTGGCATTGTTTTCTTTTTTGCTTTTAAAAAGAATGGACAACTTTTCTTCCAGGCACTAATTTAAGGTCTTTTGAGAAATTTCATTCCAAGATTCTTCAACAATTCTTATAGCATCTAAAATGTTAAATTATATTCAAAGATCTTTAACAGACAGCTGCTTGTTTTGTCTGAAGGAGTTTTTCAGATGTGCTTATGACCATCTTGTGTAAAATGCCTTGACACTTTTATGACTCCTTGATCTATCAATTGTTGGTTTTATTTAGAAACAGAAAAATAATATCAATTAAAGTGGCAGAACGTGGAAGGGTGCATTATTGATAAGAAGCATCACTTTAAAATGGAATTTGTTTAGACAGTAACACTGGCCTTTTGATATAAAGTGATGAACAAACCAGTCTTCAAAAGCAGAAGCTGTCATCCAAGCTATTAATTTAATGTTAGCTTTAGACTCATTTTTTTAAGCTTTAGGATTTTCAGAGTGATAAATTCAGAGAGCTTTTAACCTCCAGTCGCATTCACATCAATTATTATTGTCAATTTATCTTTGTAAACCTTAAAGCCTGAAAAGATATTTTTCTTCCTACACAGTAAAATTCTTTCAGGCATCTTATCTTGTTCAAGAACAGGCCACATTAAATATGGTTTGGCTGCTATAGCCAACTTCCCTTTCATGTATCAGGAAAAGAAGACAGCCTTTTTATTTGCTCTTGCTGTCTCTCCATGATGCTGTGCCAATTACAAGAAGTTTTAAATCAGCATAATCGTTCATTACCAGATACAAAGTTTTCACTTTCGAGCACCTGTCCAGTTCCTTCTTTCAACATTCCGAAAAAGAGCTTAACTTGATAACACACAGTATTCTGATTGACTAGACAATTTTTCAGTCTTGCTTGCTTATAATATTGTAATTTGAGCATATTTCCATCTCTGAAATAATAATATGCAATTTATAAATTATGTTCAAGTTTAATGATTGGACATTTTCTACAATTGCCAGAATTGTTTCTTTATCTTTCAAGATCATTCCTTATTATTGTACATTCTGGTCACTATATATTTTTTTTGCTAATTCACAAGTTTTCATTCTTCCATAAAAATTAGGACACTTAAGATGAGCACTTTTACCAGCTGTTGTAGACTTGCAGTTGGTTGGATGTCCAATACAGATGCTCACAGCAGTCATTGAGTGACTGTGCTCATGATGATTAGTGGATAGAAGCATTACCTGGTATTTAATTGGAGAGAAGGGTGCCTCTTCCACTTCTACCTGTACCTGGCATAAAAATCCTTAACAACTATGTTTAAATTAGAGTATTAATGTTTACATTTTTTTATTAGATGAAGAAGAATCATTCTTACTTTGTTTAGGTGACATGCTTAATTTTTAAATCTTATAATAAACATTGACACAAAACATTTGCTTGATTTAATATTCGTTGACTTTACAGACTTGAAGAGAAGAGTCTATGAATCAATTGAAGGGTGTAGAGTCATTAGGTTATTTTGAAGTAGGAGATATGAAAAATGAGCCATGTCTTTGCTGGAACTTGAACCTGGAGAACTTGAATACGCACTGAGTATGCTCATTACACCACAAAGGCATACTGGAAGGAGGGAGAAAATAACTTATATACTCCTCCTTTTAAAGGGTGATTGGTGATGAAGTATTGTCCACCATGTTTTAGTTCGGACATCACTGTAGAGTCATTAGGCTTATGCAGGAGAAGTGAAAAATCAGGAATGCCTTCACCAGGCTTGAACATGGACCCCTGGAATACGTGTTCAGTGCACTACTGTTACACCATGAAGGAATGTGCAGCGGCAGCGCCAAACAGGCGATACGGACTTAAAAACTGTACAGAAAAGCGCCAATTGGCGAAACAGTAAACCCGTTTGGCAAACCTACAGGCTGACGGAGAGAGAAGATTTTTCCCCGGCAGTCAAGTGGAACTACTTCAACAAATGTGTGCGTCTCTGTTTTCGCCGAGATATGTAAACTTGTGTACTCGCATCTGTACTGTGCTCTGAATTTCTTAAGCCGTTATAATGTACCCGGCAACTGTTACTCTTCCTTATTAAATTTGATTATTAATTGTAACATGTCTATCTTAACTAAGATTTCGGCTTTCCTAGTTAATGTTAGGGATATTTTCGTATGCACGTGTTACTCACACGTACATCATTGGTGACCCTGTCCCTCGCTCCTTCTGTTTCGATCCCTAATGACTATCTGTCTCAATCTTTGTTAAAAAACTAAAAATATGCCTTATTTTGATGCCAATGCTCTTCCTTATGACTGATAAAGGCTCAACCCTATTTATTTCCTCCTCATTTTATCGTACGGATTACACGTGGTTTATCACACTTAAGGAGGATTTACAGGTATGTGGTCAAATTTTTTTAATTATCTGTGATTGGTCTTAATTATGTTTTTGTGATATGTTTTGCTCTAAAATTATAGTTTTAATTTAATTATTGATTGTTTAAAATTGATCTTTGGGTAATATTCGTGCTCACACTTTTATTGAGATATTGAATGTCTTCATTATTTTATTCTAAATTGATACTGTTTTGATAAGGTATAGTGCAAAACATTAAGTTTACGATTTACGATATATTTATAATTGGCAACCATGCCAGGATCGGAAGGCCAAACCAACGAGGAATCGAATATGGCGGTTCAGGAGCCACAAATCTCACACGTGGCAGTTAAAATTCCCCCTTTATGGAAAAAAAATGTTAAACTTTGGTTTATTCAAGTTGAAAGTAACTTTGCTTTAGTGAAGATTAGTAGCAATAGTACAAAATACAACCACGTGGTTTCTTCGATAGACCCTGAAACTCTTTTCGCAGTATCAGATATTTTATTTAATCCCCCAGCGATGGCTAAATATGATGCCCTTAAAGCTAGGTTAATAGTAGAATTCTCAGATTCGGAAAGCGAGCAAATACGCAGACTTATTTCTGAATTGCATTTAGGGGACGACAAACCATCTCACTTATTGAGAAAAATGAGAGAATTAGGTGGAAACTGTATAACTGACGAATTTTTAAAATCATTATGGCTGCAAAGGTTACCTTCCGAGGTGCATGCCATTTTATCAATAAGTTCGGAATCCTTAGACAATTTAGCAAAAATGGCTGATAAGATAGCTGAAGTGCGTACGCCAACGAACAACAGAGTGTTCGCGGTCCAGGCAGCTTCGGCGAGTTCCCCCAGAAACCCTAACGATTCTGGTGCCCCCCTCGAGGAGCTTAAGGCCTTAAGGAGTGAAATCTCTGCCCTAAGTAAACAAGTCGAGCGACTCTCCCGCGGAAAAACGAGGAATAATTTCCCCCGGGATCAACATAACAAAGCACGTAGTTTTTCGCGTGCGCATTCCCAAGAGCGTGTGAACAATTATTGTTATTTTCATTCGCGATTCGGTAATAATGCACGAAAATGTCGAGCACCTTGTTCCTTTTCTCAGAACACTACGGCCCAGGAAAACTAGTAGTAGCGGCTGTCGATCGAAATTCATCGGCAGTCGCACATGCATGTCGTTTACATGTTTACGATAACAGATTAAATTTAAACTTTTTGATTGATTCGGGCTCGGATGTTTCATGTGTGACACCGACTTCTAAGTTTAAGAAAATGCATCCTGATTCGCTTCAATTATTTGCTGCGAATAATTCCAGAATTTCTACGTATGGAACAAAATTGTTAACTGTGAATTTAGGACTTAGACGAAACTTTTCGTGGAAGTTTTTAATCGCCGATGTACCAGTGCCTATAATAGGAGCCGACTTTTTAAGGCATTTTGATCTTTTAATCGATTTAAAACGAGGTAGACTTATCGATAATACTACGAAATTAACTCGTATTGGTTCTCTTTCCGATTCTAAAAATTATTTTTCGGTAAAGTTAATATCTGGTGATTCACCATATCACAGAATCTTGAAAGACTTTCCGGAAGTACTGAAGTTAAAATCCGATTCGGGTAGAGTAAAGCATAGTACGGTTCATTACATCGAAACAAACGGTCCTCCTGTGCACAGTAAACCGCGTAGGTTAAGCCCTAAGTTATACGAAGCAGTAAAAAAAGAATTTCAATTTATGATAGATCAAGGTATTTGTAGACCATCAAAATCAGCATGGTCATCACCTCTTCATGTCGTTTCTAAAAGTTCGGGCGACATACGGCCAGTAGGAGACTACCGAAAACTAAACGCGTGCACCGAACCCGACAGATACCCTATCCCGCATTTACAATACTTTAATAATACGCTTAGCGGAAAGACAATTTTTTCAAAAATTGATATCGTTCGGGCATATCATCATATACCAGTCCATCCAGATCATATACCGAAAACTGCAGTTTGCACCCCATTTGGTCTTTTCGAATTTCCGTTTTTAAATTTCGGACTGTGCGGAGCAGCTCAAACCTTTCAAAGGTTTATGAACAAAATTCTTGGAGATCTAAAATTCGCCTACGTCTACTTAGATGATATTTTGATATTTAGTGATATGGAAGATGAGCATAAATCTCACCTACGTACTGTTTTTGAAAGATTAACTTCATATGGATTGACAATTAACGCTTCGAAATGTGTTTTCGGCGTTCCGGAAATATCTTTTTTAGGCCATATAATCAATAAAGATGGTACCAAGCCTCTGACGAACAAAGTGGAACCGATACTTAACTACCCACTTCCTAAAACGGTAAAAGATTTGCAGAGATTTTTAGGATTTTTAAATTTTTACCGTCGATTTTTACCCAACGTAGCCCAGAATCAAATACATTTAACTTCGTATTTAAAAGGGGCTAAGAAAAATGATAAGACAATCCTGAATTTGTCTGAGGAAGCGCGGAGTGAATTTCAAAAGTGCAAACAGCTAATCGCTAATGCTGTTCTTTTGGCACACCCGAAGAAAGATGCCCAGTTGGTTTTACAGATTGATGCGTCAGACTTCGCGATCGGTGGAACGCTATCACAAATAGTTGATAGAAATTTACAGCCTCTCGCATTTTTCTCACGAAAGCTTTCGCAGGCGGAAAGGAACTATAGTGCGTATGATCGAGAGCTATTGGCAGCTTATGCTGCTATTAGGCATTTTAAGCATATGTTGGAAGCACGGAACTTTTCTTTAATCACCGATCACAAACCGCTCACGTATGCATTCCGACAGCGTTTGGATAAGTGTTCACCTCGTCAGGCTAGGCAGTTAGACTTTATCTCCCAATTCACCACTGAAATTCGCCATATAAAAGGTTCGGAGAATATCGCTGCCGACGTACTTTCGCGTATAGAAGCAATAAGCATGCCTAATCCTATCAACTATGAGGAAATTGCTAAAATGCAAGAAATCGACCCAGAATTACAAACATTGCTTAAAGAGTCAAAAGTTCTACATCTCAAAAAAGTTACCTTACCGAATTGTAGCTTACCGATATATTGCGATGTGTCAACAGGTAACGCCCGTCCTTACATTCCTCCGGCATTCCGGGAGAAAGTTTTTGCCACCTTGCACAATTTGTCTCACCCTGGCATTCGCGCATCAACAAAGTTAGTATGTTCACGGTTTGTTTGGTCTTCCATCCGCAAAGATTGCGCGAAATGGGCATGGCAGTGCATTCCGTGCCAGAAAGCAAAAGTAAGCAGGCATACTAGAACCCCGTTAATGAAGTTTCCAGACCAATCACAGAGGTTTGATCACGTCCACCTTGACCTTGTTGGTCCCCTACCTCCTTCTCAAAATAATTATTACTGTCTAACTATGATAGATAGATTTACTAGATGGCCCGAAGCAGTACCCTTACCAGACATAACAGCACGCACAGTAGCACAGGCTTTCTATGACCACTGGATTACTCGATTTGGTTGTCCGACTGTTATTACTACCGACCAAGGGCGACAGTTTGAAAGCGGCTTATTTCGAGCCCTTTCCCAATTATTGGGAATCAAGAGGATCAGGACGTCTCCGTACCACCCACAGGCGAATGGACTGATCGAGGAATTCCACCGTCCTTTGAAAGCTGCCTTAAAAGCGCACGATACCAGTGACTGGGTGGCTGCCCTTCCAACGCTGCTGATGGGTTTCCGCGCCGCTCTCAAAGAGGACATAGGAGCAATCACTTCTGAACTGGTGTATGGAAAGACTATCCGTCTCCCAGGAGAATTTTTCAATCCGACACCTCCGAATGCGTCCCCCAAACAGTTTGTGGAGGATTTAAAATCTCACTTTGCCAGTGTCCGCCCGACCACGACTTCTAGCCACGGCCAGCGAACATGTTTCATTCATCCACGCCTTCACAAGTCCACATATGTGTTTGTTCGACACGACGGAGTTAGAAAACCACTTCAAACTCCTTATGATGGACCATTTAAGGTGCTAGAAAGACGAGATAAAACGTTTGATCTCGAAATAAAAGGGACTAAGCAAACGATCTCCATAGATAGACTGAAACCCGCTTTTGTAACCATGGACTCTTCTCAAGTTGCTTCCAAGAGTGTGAAAAAAACTTCGGACAATTGTATCACCCGTTCTGGACGATTAATCCGACCCCCGCATCGGTATGTCACATTTCGGAGGGAGTATGCAGCGGCAGCGCCAAACAGGCGATACGGACTTAAAAACTGTACAGAAAAGCGCCAATTGGCGAAACAGTAAACCCGTTTGGCAAACCTACAGGCTGACGGAGAGAGAAGATTTTTACCCGGCAGTCAAGTGGAACTACTTCAACAAATGTGTGCGTCTCTGTTTTCGCCGAGATATGTAAACTTGTGTACTCGCATCTGTACTGTGCTCTGAATTTCTTAAGCCGTTATAATGCACCCGGCAACTGTTACTCTTCCTTATTAAATTTGATTATTAATTGTAACATGTCTATCTTAACTAAGATTTCGGCTTTCCTAGTTAATGTTAGGGATATTTTCGTATGCACGTGTTACTCACACGTACATCAAATGTTACACCATGAACCTACTGTTACACCATGAAAGGATGGAGAAAATACCTTATATACCCCCTGTTTAATGGGTGACTGGAAATTAAGAAACCCTATTGCAAAATCATGGTGGTGATGAATTATTGTCCACTACCTTTTAGTTTGGATGCCATTGTAGAGTCATTAGGTTATTTTGCAGCAAGAGAAAAATGTGCTATGCCCTCACCGGGACTCAAACCTGGACCTTTTGAATATGGGCCGAGAGTACTACCGTTACCCTATGAAGGTATGCTGGAATACAGGAGAAAATACTTATAATGAAAATCATTCTATCATTCATCAATAATAATAATGAAAATTATTCTTTTAACCAAAAAAGGAATAAAAAATTTCAGAGGTGGAAGCAAGAAAAGTTAGGAAAGCCAGTTAGAGGAGAAAAATGTTTTGTTTCCTAAAATTCAAAACGTGGAAGAAATGAGTATTGTTCATTCAGAATGAGACAAGGCAAAATGAGAAATTTAGGTCACTTGCGTCAAACCAGAAATTGATTCAACTGCAGTTATGATATCTTACCTAAAAAATAAATAAACAAATAAATAAAAGACATTCCATTTCTGACATCTGTTTCTAGATGAGAGTTTTGAAAGCTAAGATTATGTATCGATACTGTGTGAAGCATATCTGTTAAGTACGAGACTGATAAATGTTTGCAAAATGATTTGCAGAAAGGGAAAGTAAGGAAATTTGTAACTATCAGTTTGCTTAGGTAGGAGGTACATTACTGTAGATTACAGTTCACTTTGTGAGGAAACATGTAAATACATTGAACTTTTTAAATCACAGAATGGTACTAATTTATGTTCATCCCTCAAAAAAAAAAAAAAAAAAAAAAAAAAAAAGTCAATTGCACATGTAGCTACATTGGCTTAATATAGATAGATATTTAAAAACTACTGCTGCATGAACATTTTGCATTTCTGAGATCCAGGGATAATAAACATTCTTGTATAGAGTTGTTACTGCTATATGCGAGTTCAGCATAAAATATTCGATTGCTTGTTTATATCATGCATGTCAGATGTAGGTGAATGACAGATATAGCAATATTTAGGGTACTTTTCTGTTATTCGAACCGGATTCAGAAATGTACGTATGCATGCATATATTCAGAAATATGTATATGCATACATTTCAGAATCTTATATAAAAAAAGTATCGGGTTGAGTTCTCATATACTATTTATATCTCTATTAATAATATATAAAACACACTGTTTATATCTCCATCTATTAAATAATCCTTTTCTTGCATTCTATTGCATTCTGTATTTGGCTACTTAAAACTGCATAGCCTCAGAAAAGTAGCAGATTCTTTTATAAATCATTCAAAGAAATGATAAAACTATAACATCCAGTAATTTGAAATCTGAACTTATTTCGTAAAATGGTTCTGCCAAATCAACACAATCAGCCAGCTGAATCCTACAATTGCTTATTTGATCCTTTTCCATGGAAGACTAACCAAACTAATTAGTATGAAAAAAAATAACGTATTCTTTTCTTTACAAATTACTTTTAGGTATAGAACAATAAGTCTAAAAACCCTAAGACAATGAATATAAATAATAGAACATACACTAATTGAAAAGTATTTTTTAACATATACAAGAAAAATTATAGCAATTTAATTAGAAATAGTACATTTTTGTGCTGTAATTCCTGTTATGAACATCATTATTTTAATTTAGCAGACGAATTTAAAATCCAAATGATGGTGGTAGATCAAGAAACAGAATTTAATGAACGTGGTATAAAATGGAGAAATAAGTCTTACTTCTTGTATTAAAGAATAGCTAAGACACAGTCTCATTTAAGATGTGAAGTCTGCAATGAAGGAGGTATATTTTGTTATTAAAAGTAAGGGATTTTTATAATTATTATTATATTGTGGAATATTATTTAATTTATGCAGCTACACTATATTTTATTATTTTTGCATCTACAATTCAAATTATAGAAACAAAAATATATTAATGCTTTAAAATCAAACACCACTATTTTTATCATTTTATATATTTTATTTAATAGCAATATACAATTTTGAAATTTAAATACTTTATTTTATGTGATAAATAAATATTTATAATATTTGTGTCCACTTATTATACTTTCACAAGTTTTGATTATTCACTCTTAGGAATACAAGGTAGGAGGAGAGATTCTAAAAATTTTTAAGCACTCGGCAGGTTTCAAATTTAAAATATGTCATGACTGTATTATTTCTAACAACTTTTGTTCTATTAGTTAAACTGGAAATAGGATATACACATCTGAATACAAATATACATTGCACATTTTATGAAGTTACTGAAGATTACTGTAATTTAGTGATGCTTATAACAAATTTTATTTCTGTACAAAGGTTATAACAAATTTTTCAGTTAAAGTCTATTATAACAAAATTTATTTTACATAAAAAAGAATTTACAAATTCTGACAACATAGAAAAAAATATCAGGCATTGTAACAATTTTTTAACAAAATAATAATAATATATATGTATATATATGTGTATATATAAACATAAAGGAGATTCTTTGTTTTGAGATTACAAAAGAAATTATATGTCAGGTACAAAATGCTTTTAAAATAGCTATAAATTCAACAACTGCATATAAAAATCAGAATTAGAGAGGCATATTGGCATGTTTTTTCCATGGAGATTCCATCTTTTTTCGTTGCAGCAGATCTAAATCTCGACAAAGACGCATCCTAGTTGTGCTTGGATCAATAATGTCATCAACAAAACCTTCAGTGGAGGGAAAAAATACTATTAATACATGATAAAAATTTAATAATATATTAAATTTAATGTTAAAAACAATGAAAATGTTCTCAACATGAAAAAACAAAACTTTTAGTTTATTAAAGAAGTTATTTGTTTAATCACAAACAAATAAAAATTTATTTTTTAATTAAAAATTTAATTCTGCAGTGAATTAACACAGAAATATAAAATAACTTGGAATTTAGGTCAACTGGCTAAACTCCACATCAGGTTTGCCTAAGAGACCCCCTACGGCTTTTTACTCCTTTACCTTACAACCTCCTTCAGTTGTCACCTTTTATCAGATATATTTTTTAATAAGTAGCTAGATAGAACTGACAGAATAAGTATCCCAAATTCTTGTTTCTGATCTTGTTATAAGACTCATAAAGTTAAAATATAAGTGAAAGACAATCACTATTAATACCATGATTTCCTCTTTATAATATAAATGTATCATTTGGTGTTCCAATAGGAGTTGCTAGATTAAAAACAACATGCATATCTAAAATTTTATTTTATTTAATAGAAAAAGTAATGCACATATTAGTTTTCTTTACTCTCAGAATTGTTTTGAAAATCACATCCAATTTCAGTACTTTTTGTAAATAATACACTTTAAACAAACAATACAACTATAACAAACCTCTGAATATGAAGTGTTGCATATATACAGGATTGTAATAGATTGAATGCACACAGGTCCAATGATAAGTTAAATTTAAATTTATTTTGTGAAAAGAAACAGTTCAAAGTTCTGAAATTTTCTGCAGAAATACTCGTACAAAGTATCACAGTGTACAATCAGTAGTTACACTTCAAACTACTAAAAACATTAAACACAACTGAATGTAAAATGTATCTAAAGTGGAAGCTAATCGAGAGATATCTCTGTTAATACAGAAAGCAGACACTTACATTTGTTCAATTACAATACCTATTACAGTGATACAGGGGACAGACCAAAAATGTTGCCAAATGGTTGCTAATTTTGGCTACTTATTTTGTCACCAAAACTGTTGTCAGCTTGGTGTCTCGCGCATTGTCATCTTGCCAAATTTCCAGATACCTATTTACTCAAATGTACTTGTCCCTGTATTCTTATATTTCCGGCATAGCTTGTCTCTTTTAGATTTTTTTATGTTACATTACACTGGAAAATACAACAATTTCAAATATAATTGCACTAAAATAATCTATTCTATGTACAAAATTTGTAACACATTTGAGTTCATTTTTCCATACTTAAAATTATTTTACATTGCTATAACAAATCTCTAAAGGTATGGAAATCAGATATAACAAAATAAATTTTTTTTCAGAATTTCTGGAAGTTTTAATAAAAAAAATACTAAGCCTTCAAATCATTCACATTTAGGATGCAACATTTCATTCTTAAAGGAAAACATTTTAACATGACTTTTTTTTTTTAATGTTTGTTCCCACTTCCCTCTGTGTTCTGAAAAAAGGTATGCAAAATAAGTGTGACACCTAATCTAGAAGAGGACACAATAACCATATCTTAGGACACCAAATATCATTCTTTACGTATTGAACCAAAGAACGAGAATGAGTTTACTGACTCCATTCAAATTCTTTGAATTGTCAGACAGAGCTTGGGCTATACGGTTGATTCATCTTTTAGGGAATGAAATATTTTTATCTTTATTAGTATGTTTTGTTTGAGTATAAATGCTATTTAAGTTCTGTCCTCTAAATGGGCATTTTGTATTCTTCATATTTTCTTACAAGATATAATATATTCTTAACTTAAGTTATTGAATCTTTGCTTTGCAACCATATGCACATTAAGTAAATGTTAAAGGTAAATTTATCACTATTTTTAATTCATTTTCATACAAATATAAAAACATTATTTTTATAGTTTTATTAATAAAGTAATTATTCACAGTTATAAATGTGTATTCACATTTATGCCAAATAATTTATTGCATAAAATTATTAAAGTAATAATTTATAATTGTATTGAAAATTGATATTTGATTCTTTATTCAATTCTTACATGATTATGTGAGACAATCTGCTTTTATGATACAACTGGATAAAGCTAACCGAACTTGAAATCAGTTCTTGAAATTAATTACAGCAGGGTTCGACAATATACTTCAAGTACAAAGTCCGAAATCCGGACGTCCATTATCGAAATGATCTAAAATCCGCACCTCTAAGCCACAAACGTTTTTTTTTTGGGGGTATGCTTTATGCATGTGCATTTTATTTTTTCCTTCCATAATAAAACATGTGGAGATTTTCACTTAAAAATTCCGATTCTTAATTTCACTTAGGCACTAAATAAAATACCTTGTTATGAAAAAACAATCATGTAAGCAAGAATTTGCGAGATTAATAATTTGGCTCCGTAGCTGAGTGTCTGCTTGGCATACATTTCAAACCGAAACATTCACCTATTTTATATCCCTGACGCCGACCTGGCAAGTCATTATTTATTACATTTTGCTTTCATCACCGCAAGTTTATCAATACATGACAACTTCAGTAATAACTCATGCAGTGATGTGTAAACTTTTTTTTTATATTAGTATTTGAATAACAAGAATATGGCAACCTTTTATGCTAACATTATGCTTGGCGATGATTATAGGTTTTTAAATGCTCTAAGAAATGTTGACGAGGAAAAATTCAAGAAATATTTTTTTTCATATGCTAAAAATAGATTTTGATAATGAAACTCATAGCCCAAAAGATTACATTTAGTGCTATTTTAATTAAGAATAACTGATATTTGGTTCACCATAAACACAGAAGTGGTCACAGAATATGTCGGTATCGAACGGCAGAATTTAGGGGAGACAATATTTTTTTAATTTGGGGAAGCACAAGCGGCAAATTTAAGGGATGAGAAGTTTTTATAATGCAAACTTTTCGCAATCAGAAAATATACACAACATCGAACATTTAAAGGAGTAACAATTTTCCCTGTTATATATCGTGCAAATAAAGGAGCATGGATGACTCAAGCATTAATGAATGAGTGGTTTGAAAATCATTTTATACCCGAGGATCGGCAATATTTTAATTCAGTTGGTTTACCTGATGACTCAAAAATAGTCCTGATTGTAGAGAACTATTCGGAAAGAAATGTAGAGAAGTGGTAATAAATGAAGTTGATAACAGAAGTTTTTCATTGCGATGACAATGCCCCAGTCATCCATCAATTAATGGACAGCGAAATCTGTAGTATGATTCTAAATCCAGAAAATACCGATAGTGAAGAAAGTGACAGAGAGGTTTTTGAAAACGAAAAAATTTCGATTGACAAGTTAGTCAGTATTCTTGACACAGCAATTACAGGATTTGAACAGTGGAACTTTGTAACTGAACAAGAAATTATGCCTGTTTCTATTATTAAAGAGAAAGTATTAGCACAAAAAATGAAGCAACTTAAACAAATGAATATTAAGCTCTTTTTTGTAAATTTTGATACCCTTTAGATCATAATTGCTCTTTATTTCATAAATTACGATTTCATATTTTTAATTGTATAATTTCTGCATGCCATCTTATCAGATTTAAATTGTTGATCTGATATCCAGAAAAATCCCAAATCCGGAACCGCTGAAGTCCTGATGAGTCTGGATTTCGGACTTTGTACCGTATTAGGAAGCAATATTATTTTTAAAAGGTTTACTCTGTTACACAGATGAGCAAAAGCAAAATTAAAAATAATAACCACTCACTTACAGAGATATTTTATTAATTTGGTACAGTGAACACTTTCTATCTATATATATATAACTAACCTCTGATTGCAGCTGAAAAAGGATTGGTGAATTTGTCTCCATATTCTTTTTCTCTCTCTAAAACATCTGCTTTGCCACGGAACAAAATAGATACAGCACCTTTAGCTCCCATCACAGCTATTTCTGCAGTAGGCCAAGCATAATTTATATCACCCCGTAAATGCTTCGAACTCATTACATCATATGCACCACCATAAGCCTAAAAGGTAAAATATTCAATGTTTCTTGTTGCATAATCTTGCAAATCTTTATTCATTGGATTACCAACTGTTAAATACACAAACATGCATGAAACAAACAAAAAATCAGCAATCTGAAAAATTAAGTTACAGTCTAACACCCTGAAGAAAAGTTTGCTGTTAAAACTTTAAAGAATTAAATGCCTAAAAAATTAAATTTACAAAAAATGATGCAAGGATTTCTTTGCTTTTCTTAAGTTGTACTAAGCAGTACACTTTTACAATACCAAAAGTCTTAACTATCATTTATTGTTAACAATATCTATTTATATCTTACTGGATTTCATCAAAAATGGATACATAACATAGCATCCTTAAAAATGTTAAAAAACTAGAAAAAACACTATTAAACAAAATTTACTTCAGATCATATCAACTTAAAATGATGTTAATATGCCAATATAAGAGATAGGCTTGGTCTGTTAATTTGACATTCATTGATGCATTACTTATTGTTAATGTCAAAACAGATTTTGATGTACCCAAGACATTATAAAATTAGTCACTTCAAAACTATAAATTGTGCATAAGACATTACAAGACTGCAATCAAAACAAGTTTAGACTAAAGAGTGCATTTATATACATAAGTTTTCTTTCTCACTCCCCTTCTTTTTTTAAATACAGCACAAATTTTTGTTCCTTTAATTTTTAAATGCTTCAATCTTGAATTTGATTCATAAGCAAAGGGTTAATTTGATGTGCTTTTCTTACATCTAGAATTTTACCCTAAGGAGATCAATTTAAGAAAATTAATTTTCATAAAAAGTGAACATTCACTTTCATACAATTCTGCAAAACAGAAATAATAGACTTTTATAACTCCAGAAAACTTCTCTTGTTGTGATGACTGGATTTAATTGTTACTCTGCAATGCATCTGAAACTGAATTAATGCTCCAAACCAGAAAAATTCTCAAAATAGGAAGAAAATAATAAAAATGTAAGAATGTTGAAATACATTTGAAAACATCAACCACTCATTATTCATTATATGAGGAAAAAACTCGTAATTGGCACTGATTAAATATCATGAAACTAAAATCAGAAACTGAAGAAAATAAAATAAAAAATTATATTTAATAAATATAATTCATATCTTTATCAGTTAACGTCAAAATTTTATGGAAAAATACATGTTTCATATTATTCCTAACACTTTAGATTATGTGAATTCTTAGGTATGTATATCTGTCTTCATAAGTTAAAAAATTCACTGAAAACATACAGCTCAAAACAAAAATTACATTATATAACATTTTAAACTGTTTTTGTATAATTTACCAAAAATAACAGAAAAGTTTTCTTTAAAAATTAATTCACAACAAATTGAATCATGAGAATTTAAAAAATATACAGTAAGTTAATTTAAAAAGACACATCATTACTTTTCTTGTTATGACAGTTATTTTTGGCACAGTTGCTTCAGCAAATGCATATAATAATTTTGCACCATGTCTAATAATTCCACCATATTCTTGAGCAGTTCCTAAAACATAAAATTATCCAAATTATAATAGAATTCTAGGCATATATTATAAAATTTCAGACATATATTACAAAATAATCATTGAAGTTATAACAGAATTCCAGGCATATGCATTTAATTTTTTTTTGTAAAACAATAATAAAAAAAAAAAAACTCCATTATATGTTTCGATATTTAATCAATCAGTATATTATTCTGTGTTACGTATTTGATATTAATATGTATTTCATGTATCAGTATAGTATTTGGTGGCCAATTAATGCATAACCTTTACTTATAATAAGGCTTGATAACAAAAAATCTCACATTTGTGTTTCATCAGGATAAATTTAAATAGAATAAGAATCATTTAAAATTTCAGACATAAAAACATTGAAAAAAAAGTTATACACATCCCAAAGAAATTACAATTTTCATTTTTATATATTTCCAGCAACAGAAATATAAGTATTTTGAATAGAATATTTTTTTAGAATATAAATATTACCTGGAAGAAATCCAGGAACATCAACAAATGTTATAATGGGAATGTTAAATGCATCACAGAAACGAACAAAACGGGCACCTTTGACTGATGCATTTATGTCCAGACAGCCTGTAATTAAGTAATAAACAATATTCAAAGTCTTAGAAAAATTACATAATACTAAATAAATTAAAAGCATATAGTTAAACATGAATTTTAAATTATGAATACTTAAAAATAATAGAATATTAGAAAATATTCATATTTGATTTTATAAAGGACACATTTTTGTTTCCAACCATACTATTTTTTCACTCTTTCAATCTTATAACAGTTTTGAAATGGTAGAACATAAAAAAAAAAAAAAAAAAAAAAAAAAAAAATGTATTTTTTACAAATCTTCACCTAACTTAACCAATCGAAAACTATAATACTAGGGATTAACATGATTTACTAAAATCCTTCATCAGAAAATCATATTATTTGTCAATTTATTTAGACTCAAAACACTGATAGCTACGGGTTTGTTATGGAGAACCATTATAATGATTCTTTTGTATTTTGCAGCTCAGATTTAAGACAGAATTCATTTTTAGGTTCTACTCAGTTGTATTACTATTGTTTAAAGTCACAGGTTAGTTTGGCTGATTCGTTACCTTTTACATACAAGGGATGAAATTTCTTAGACAGAGAAAAACAAAAGGGATTGTTTTAATCACAGCAGCAAAACTTAGTTTTAAAGAATTATTTTCCAAAAAAAAAAAAAAAAAATTGTTTATTGCAATGACATAAACACATTAATTTAAATTTTGAAGCAGCAACAATATCCTGAAAAATGAAAGCAGTTCATAGATTCCTCTTCTCCCCCCTCTGGAAAAAAAGGGCTGGCTTTACAGCAGGGGTCTATAGTTGAAGGATCAATATCAGGAGGTCATGGGTAATGTGATTGGTTGTTGGTGTTGGCTGACATGGGAGGCAGATGTCAGTGATTGCATGTACATAGACCCAGAGCTTGTGAAAGAATGGAAGAGTTGTTGGCCTACCTCATCATTTGTTAGTCTTTTATGATGCTGATTCTTGACTATGTCATCATTGCAGATGTGGGACTACATAATAAGAACTTGTGCATCACTTTCACTCTGCCATGTTGTAACATGAAAAGGGTGACCACTGAATTGTAGATTTTCCAGGGCAGCCCCAGATTATAGCTTTGTGTCCCGTATGGGTAAGCATCCCGAAAAACATCCCAGAATTTACAATTAGTTTAAAGATCTATCAAAAATAATTTAGTTTCTATAGTACTTCCATGTACGGATCATATTATTTTTGTAAGGAACACATTGGTGGCCTAAAATGATTGCCATATGAATCATATTTTTATGTGTGAGGAGTGACATACCAATATGTCAAAATGGCCTCAGAGCGAGGATGGCATGGAACATTTCTACCAACCACCAAACTGACTCAGCCTATACTGCCACTGTGCATCAACCTTGTGGGAATAATGAACCATTAAGCTCAACTAGCATGTTTCTCATTATGTAGTCCCACATCTGCAATGGTGACATGGTCGGGAATTGGCATCTTAAGAAAGTAACAAATGATGAAGTAGGCCAATGTCTCTTCAATTCTCTCACAAGCTCTGGGACAAGGTACATGCATTTACTGACATCTGCCTCCCACGTCAGCCAATACCAACAACCAAACACATTACCCATGAACTCCTCATAACGATCCTTCAACTATGGACTCCTAATATATATATGTATCTAATCTACTAAATCAAGTGCTACTGAAAGAGTCAAGACAAGGGCAAAGCAAATGCTTCATTTGCCTCAAGTAAATAACTAGAACAGGTGTCAAATTAGCTAGGAAAATTTAGAAATTCATTTTTAAGAAAGAAATTCCAGTTATTAACTTTAAATTTTTGGAACACATTAAAAAGTATCAAGAGAATTTTATGTTATAAAACAATCTGGCTGAAGAAGGAGAAGAATTAATAAATTTTTTTCTCAAAACTGCTGATGTTTTTCAACACTATACATACTATTTTCTTGAATTAAAATTTATCATTGGAACTAATGTATTGAAGCTAATTTGCAACTTTAAACATGCCCTACTTTAAACTTTAAACATTTTGGAACAAATTAACATATATATATTTTTAATTGGCCGGACATATATAGGGGCGCACATTTATCTCTTTGCCTCAAGTAAAAAAATAAGTAAGCACAGCTAAGGCTACTGTTAAGTATTTTTAGAGGTTAAACAAATAAACTGTACTTTTAAAGTGTAATACTTTTTTTCAGTAAAATGACTAATTATCTGCATTTAAATTTTTCAGAATCCTTCAAAATGGCACACAAGAAATAAAAGGTTGTAAATTTAAGGACCATATAGCAAAAAAATTTTTTTTTTCATAAAGTGGATAAAAATTGATTCTAATGTTCCCTGCATTTGATACACTTCAACATTTTCAATAACTTAAGGTGGATGAAATGATGTTATGCAACATACTGAGTCCCAAAAACATAAGAAGGCAACTCAATCAATAGCATCTTCCCGTGGCTTCACACAATATTTTCACAAAAACATATTTGATGAGAAGGAATGACATCTTGCCCTAATTGAAGCAGTATTTCTATCTTACAAAGTCCCTTACAGGCATTTAGCTCTATTGACTGTGTAAAAGCATTAAAAAAAAAAAAAAAAAAAAAAAAAAATGTTGTGCACTTACAAAAATTAAGGAAATAGTTAAAGTACCCTTTGCAATTTCCAGTCTGGAAATCAAATTACAAAACACTCACTTTGTAACCATTTACACAGATACTTCAAACCACAAGCATCTAAAGTTGTTTCCATTCCTTATTAGATAATTTCCTAACAAAGATGGAGTTGAAGTTAAAATTCTAGATTTAATCACTCTTCCGAGAGAAACATTGGAAATACTCATCAATTATATTATTCATATGTTAGATTCAGACAATTTGAAAAATAAGTTGGTGGGATATTGTGCAGACAACACCAATTCAAATTTTGAAGTTTTCATAGAAAAGGAATAAATTTTATTAATTGTATTTTCTGGATTGAATAATCAATTAAATTACCCAATAACAAGTAGGCTGCACAACACACATTATCCACAATGCAGATCAAACTGCATCAGATTTGCATCCTGAAGATATTGAAATTTATAACATCTTTTATATTCACAAGGTTTGAAAAGTTTTGATTTAGTTTGGTTTGTTTGATTACAGCAAAGCACTTGAAAGCTCTCTGCCTAAGGAAAGGGATGCTTTTGTGGAGGACTTTTCCAGGGAAACTGGCTCGTATACATGTTATATATGGTTAGAAAGAACAGAAACACCCATACAGCCAGCCTATTCACAAGGATTCAAAACCAGGACTGAAATACCATTGTTCTGTGAATTTACTGCTTGGCCACTGGTAGGCCAGTTTGAAAAGGAAATATGAATGAATTTTGTTCTGATACAGAGGCAGAACTGAAACAAGAAGAAAAGCCGACATGCATTTTTTGCAAGAAAAATTACATTAGCAGCTATCGTGGTTGCGATGAATATTATAAGAAGTTTAAGAAAAAGCCTGCACTTCAAAAGCAGAAAAATTTTGTTAAAAGAATCGAAGATTTCCCTCAGTTTGCCATCTTAGACCTTTTCTTCACCTGTGTGCGGTGGTGCTTAGGCACCCATTAAAATTTCTTAAAAACATCGTGAGAGCCCACTGGGCAACTTGATTTAGTAGGCAATACCCTTTTGAGGTACGCACTATTTCTCTATATTGATGATGCTGATTCAGAGGCAGAATATAAGCTATTACTAGGAATATTCAAAATAAGATGGCTAGCTCTACTACCCACAGGCTGAAAAGTGTTACAGTTGTTTAATCCTTTTAAATCATACTTTCTTTCAGATCAAACCTTCATATTTTCATAAAATCTTTTTAAGTCTCGAATAGTTTAAAAAAATGTTTTTATGACAAAGCCAAATTTTGGTTTCAGTTCCTTCAAACACAAGTATTAGTGTTCATAATTCATTTAAAAGAATGGATGGAGAGAAAGGCACAACTGTCAGAATTTCAGAAGACATTAAGGATTTTATTTTTAGATTTTAAAAAGAATCTCTATAATTTAGAATATAAATAAAAATGGTAATATAGACCAAAAATGTTTTACTAATCAAATTATAAATTTTTAAGTGAACACACTTCCTTTTCTAGAATTATAGGGCAAATCTGAACCAAAATAGAAGAAATAATAGTTTTCATACAGAAATATTTACCTAAAAAGGAATATATGGCTTTGGAAAATGAATTATTTAACAAAATATCACATTTGGAAAAATATGTAAATTTTAAAAAGCTTCAACAATAGAATAATAAAGAAACAACCCCATATAAGCAGATTCAAATTTTAAATTATTTCAATGAAAATCATATTCTTTGTGCGCATCTCTGAAAAGATACAGAATTCCCATTTTTGCTTATCTGGTAGTAATGCAGCTACTGAAAGGGTGCTTTCTATTATAAATAATTTGTTGACAGCAGAAAATTGCCACTGAACTTTGATACCATGAAGGTAATGGTTTAGTGCAAAGTTGAATAAAATACTTGACAAGAGTTTAAAGAACAAACCGATAGAACCGAACAAACCAATACAATGAGCTACTTCAAAAAGGTTCATTGCATTCCAAAATACAACTAATCATTTGCCTAAATTAGTTATACTTAAATAACTTTTTACTGTATTTGTATATTTCATTTAAATTCACTTATTTATTTACTATTTTAAACGATGGGTGAGGGGGTCATTGCCCTGGTATTGTCTTGTGAATAAAATGGTCACTCTAAACATGAAACAAAGTTATGAAAATGGCGGCATTTTTGCTAAGCAATATAAATTGAGAAAAACACCATTGACAGATCTAAAAATGGTAGTTCTATCCCTTGGGGAAAAATCTAGATGCACGGAAATACTGCTGTCGTTTGTGAAAATGGGATGATAGGAATAAAAAGATATAATACATTTCTAAACTTTAAAAAAAAAAAAAAAAAAAAAAAAAACTTGAATTAGCCATTTCTTCACATAAATTAAGTGCAATGAAACACTTTCAGAAGGTAACGCAATGAAGAAGGAAAGCACAACATTTTCATTTTCTGAAAGCCCATTTTTTAGAAATTAGTTTAAGTCAGAATTAAGGAAAGCATCTTACATGAGGTATGAGAAACAAAAGTCTGATTTGGAATAATGATCCAAGATCATGACTTTTATTTTGTAATGATTATCTTTCAAGATAAATATAGACCAGGCATATTTACCTTTAAGGTTTGTATATGGACTATATGAAATAACTGAAAAGAGGATGTTTACATAGTTTTAAAATGAATTTGGGACTGTTTAACTAATGTTTAAAATGTAAAGAGTATTTTTTAAAAGTTCAATCTGATAGCCTTTTTTCTGTACTTTTAAGCCTGTCTTGTAATTTTCAGGATAGAAGGGCTTTTTATAAGATTTAAAGAAGCAGTGATATTCATTCCTCTTCCACTACTTTTCAGAGTCTATCAATCGTGGTAGTTTTATGCTAAGGAAATTCTCTTTTTAAGAGATTAAAGACACAATAGTTCATAGGCAAAATATCAAGGGGCTTCACTAGTATACATTGAAAAGGCATATTATGCAATACTTGTATCAGTCTTAAAATGAAGACTGATGCAGTTTATAAGGAATGCCCTTTTCAAAATAAGACTTGCTACTTTGTATTGATGAAGTTTCACACTTTGAAAGGATAAAGAAAGTGAATTTCTTCTGTAAATATCAGACATAAAACTTTGAGTTGTTTTTAACATTTTTTCCATTAAACTAACTGTGTCTTAATTTTCTCCATTCTTCTTAATTTTAATTTCGCACTGTAAGTGAATCCTGTGACAATCATAAATTCCTTACTGAAACTTTCTTGGGCTTTGATGAAACCAGGTTTCTCCCTTTTTTCTCTTCATTTTTGATGATAAATGAACCTCCTTTTGCTGCAGTCAGTTAGGTAATGCTTAATCAAAGCTCACAATATATTTCCATTTATGCCCTGCTAAATAGCTTTCATAAGGGATTCTACAAATTGTTCTGTGTAGAACCACATGCTGTGGCAAAAGGTGTTTCTTAGCTTTTCTAAGTTGTAAATCTTCGTTTATTATTTTATTTATTGTTGCTACAAATGTATTTAAAGACTTTGCAATAGATTTCTGCATCAGAAGATTTTCTGTTGCTACTAATGATTTAACTTTAGAAACATTACAAAGTATATATTTTTCCTGGATAATTGTTTGAAGTCTTCTCTCCATGAAAACAGTTTTTCCCTTTATAATTAATAATGTTGCTTATTTTACACTTAAAAAACTTTAATATCATGCATTTCACAATGTTTTTAAGTTATGGAAAAGAAACATTTTTCTTCAGAAAGTGAAGAAATGCATCTTTCAATCTACAGATTATTTACATGCAAATAAATTTAAAAGCAATAAATATTACATGCAATAAATTTAAAAGCAACAGACTACATTTCTCATTTCAAATAATAAGTTGCTGCCATAAATCCAAACTATTTGCTTTTTTAATTTTTTTTTATTGAAATTGTTCTAGAAATGTGTAAACACCCTCTACATTTATCCTCAAAAAAAAAAAAAAAAAAAAAAAAAAAAAAAAAATTAAAGAGTGATCCTGACTTTGAAGATACATCAAGAAAAGCTGAAACTGAAACACATAAGCCCTATCAAACTTTGATGGTGACCTGCATACAAATGTTAGATGTATAAGTAAAAGCATAGAGAGCATTTTCATAAGGAAATATGCATACAGAAAATTAATTATAAAATAAAATGGAACCTCACAATTTTAATCAGTGACTGTAATAGCTTATGTATATAAATTCTTTTTGGTACTTTTCCATCATACACTTGCCACACTTAGTACTGCACAGCAGGTGGTGATCATCTGCCGTGCAGTGTGTATGTAAGTGTATGTGTGTGCATCAGTTTATCTGTCTGTCATCTTTAAACTATTCTTATATTATAATTTACAATAAAAAAATTTTAAAATCCATGGCAAGTGCTTTGTGGAAAATTATCTCTTCTTAAATTTGGTTATTCAAAAACAATGTTCAATAAGAAAATTTACCAATGGTATTTGAAATCAGTACAACAATAGCAACAACAAAAATGTATTATAAAGCAACTGAACTTTCTTTAGAGGGGGTGCAAGGAGGAAAAAAACATTGTATTTTTTATTGTTCAGCATAACTAAGTTTTTTTTTTTTTTTTTCTTTTCATTCCTAGATATTTTCATTTCCATTCATTTATTTACAAGCATTAGAAACAAAATTATACAAGTTGCAATTTTTCTGATAAATATGCAGGATATTTCAAAATGTTTAGCTACATAAAATCTGAATTAAATGGAAGGTTGAACCAAAGCACTCACCAGCTGCATATTTGGGATTATTACCAACCATCCCAACAGTACGACCATTCATTCTAGCAAAACCAACCACAATGTTTTTGGCATAATTAGGCATGATTTCAAAGAAATCTCTTTCATCAGCAATCTTAAAAAAAAAAAAAAAAAAAAAAAAAAAAAAAAAAAAAAAATCAAGTGAAATATAATAAATCTGAAAAACATAGAAAAATACCGTATTTGATGGCATATAAGACACACCCTTATTTAGAAGGCCACACACAAGGAAAAAAGTTTTAATAGTCTGCACGACAGCGCAGTACCAGAATAACTTAAAATAGTACGTATCAGCGCCAAGTACGTATCACTTTTCCGGTAAGTGGTGGACCGAAATGCCTTCCTGCTGCACTGTTTCCATGAACTTTGGCGTAATTTAACACTCCTAGTTTATACTGAATTGTATAGCTTAATCTCTTGTTTCCTGTAGTCATATTTTCCAGGGTATTATTTTAAAACAAATAGTTTTAAGCACTGATACCGACATGTTTATACAGAGTAACACCGATACTGTCACATGTGTCGGCTGAGTCAAAGAAAGTCTATGTAAAGAAGGAAAGGCTCCATAGACACAATGTGACCATCGAACCTGTTCGAACTTCGACATCAGCTTTGAGCTTTGGTGCTTTTGGGCGACAGATATTTCACACAAGTGCAAAATAATTATGGCAGATGTAGAAAAAGTTATGTGTGTCTAGACCTTTATCCGGGCTAAAAATAGCATTCAGCAATGAAAGTTAACCTGTGTCTAAGATGCAGGTAATTTTTTTTAGACCAAGTTTAGGAAAAAAAGTGTGTCTTATATGCTGTCAAATACGGTAATTAAAAATATTTAATATTTGCATAATTCACAGTATAAAATAAATCTGTTGAAAAACAAATATCTACCTTTTATTAATATTCCTTGAAAGAGTGCTAGTATAACACTGATTTCAAAATGTTACAGAAGCTCAAGGAAAGCATTTCTGAGAGACTTTATAAAAAAGTTAGAAAAATCAGAAGGAAAGAGGAAAACCAGTTAACTCATTTTATTAGGTGATATACATAATATGAAACTAACAATCCATAACAATCTATCTATTCACACACTGTGTGATGGCCCATAAAAATAAAACATTACAGACTATTTACAAAATTAACAACAACACAAAAGTAACAGTATTACTACAAAAGATACGAGGGTTGGAACTTTAATAATGGCAACACAGCTGAAAAAACGCTACGCAACAAAACCAAAGAATATCGCGTATACCACATGTGAACTACATATCTATCTTACCTCTCAGCAAAAAGACTCGTCCTGCTTACGTCATGCGCATGCGGAGTGACGCGAAGAACGGATCCTTGTATTAGCTCGCGGTCTAAAGTAAGTGTTGTCAGGATGTTTTCAAAACAAGAACAACGATGTTGGATAAAAATTGAATGTACCAGAGGTCGTACAGCACGACAGTGTCATCAAGGGCTTCAAGAGGCTTGTGGGGAATCTGCATTGCCTTACAGAACCATAGCAAGATGGGTGAAAGCATTCAATGAAGGACGCCAAAACGTGGCAGACATGCTGCAGCCAGGTCGTCCGAGTGTCAGCGATGCAGACGTGCAAGCTGTTGCTGCACTAATGGACAGTGATCGCCGCCAAACGATTCGTCAGCTGGCCGGACAAACAGGATTAGCACATACGACTGTGTTGCACATTCTGAAGGAACGCCTGTCCATGAGAAAAATTGCTTCACGATGGGTTCCACATCAGTTGATGGAATGATACGATGCTGCCTGAACCCACCTGGAGCGCTATGAGCACGAAGGAGATCTTTTTTACGCCGTATCATTACGCTGGATGAGACTTGGGTCCGATCGTACCAGCCAGAACTGAAATGCCAAACGAATGGCGTCCCCACGGTGTTCGAAATTTCATCAGAACCCCAGCAATGTGAAAGTTATGGTGATTCTCGTGTGCGACTGTGATGGTGTCATCCTAATGCATACCGTTCCCCAATAGCAGGCCATCACTGCGCAGTATTACTGCTCATTTTTGGATCACAATCTCCTACCAGCTTTGAGAAAAAAATGGCGACACTTTCTACAGAACGCTCCTCTCATTTTGCATGACAATGCTCAGCCGCATGCAGTGCAAGCTGTGACTGATTTGTTCAAGCGATGGGGCTGGGAAGTGCTTTACCATCCACCATACTCCCCAGATCTAAGCCCTTGTGACTATGACTTAATTCCTAAGATGAAGGAACGACTTCATGGCACTTGCTTCCAAACTGTTTCTGAGATTCTTGCGGCAGTAGATCGGTCCATTCAAACTATCAACAAAACAGGCGCTGCTACAGGTATTCTGCGACTTCCACATTGTTGGAAACAGGTTGTACACAATACTGGCGACTATATTGAAGGACTGTAAAACTCCTTGTAAATAAATAGTTGTCACTATTAAAGTTCCAACCCTTGTATAATATACTTTTGATGTTTTCATAACTAGTTTAATTTACACGTTTTAAAAACTCCGATTTATCAAAAGTGAAATTATTTTAAAATCTTTCATGATCTGGAAGTATTATATAAATGTTTAGAGAGTATCATATAAATATCTTTGTTCTCTGGAATTAATTAAACTTCTTAAAATCTTATTAAAATAGTCAGGCGAGATTTTACCCTGGCTGTAAAATCAACTACTGAAACTGAAGAATGTTTAAATAACCTTCTTCATTATTTAAAACCTTAAATTGAACAAATGCACAACCTTTGCTTACAATTTAATTTTTCACAACTTGTGATACCTCAGTAACAGAAAAGCGAATTTAAAATTTAAATTAATTCTGTGCTGAAGACTACAAAGTAAAGAGCTTAACAAGCCATGTTTCAAACTACTATGGGCATGATTACTTCAGTTAGCAAGATGGCTAATGCCCAGATAAGTTAGCAAAGCTGGGCGTGAGACACATATTGAGTTGAGCATTTTAAGAGGGAGCAAGAGCTACCTCTTAAACTTTTAAGAACTCTGGCAATTAAATACTCATTTATACCCTGGTCAGAACTATCGAAAAGAAAAAGTGACAGTATAGTTCCAAATCATAAGAGAATAGGTTAATTAACATAAAAGATACTTTACAGTTTTTTATGTACTACATTTGGCAAATAAAAAATACTAAAATTTGTATGCCTAAATGAAACAGCTAAGAAATCATCATTATTTTATTTTTTTTTCAATACCACATCATCATAAAATATTAGATGGGCAATATCCACTAACAATATCAGATAATTTTTGCACATAAAAATGTACAATAGCTATGCTTATATACATGAAACATTAAAATAATAAACTTAGCCTAATAAAAGTTAGGAAATTTTTTTACATCTCAGCAGAAACTGCTATCAAAACCTAAAGACACTTAATGCAGATTTAGGAAATGAAAATTTAATAAAATTTTATACATTTAAACTTTCAGATTAATTTTTAATGTATGAATGAAAACATTTATGATTACAGCATAAGTGTTAATGTACTATTTAACAGCCATTAAAATTTATGCCTAGAAGAAAAATGCTTTAATGACTTACCCCAAGAATAACATCCAACATATTATAGGCTGCTGTTGTTTCAAGAGGGATAACTGTATCCAAACTTTGAACAATTCTATCCCTGAAGTAAAAAATGACTTTAAAAATATTGCTGATAGCAGATTAATATACTGATCCCAGGGTCAGAGTTTCAAAAGAGGGCAAGTTTGAAACAGCCTAATCAATTTTTAAGAGCAAATTTTGATTAACTTCTTTAAAACCATAACATATTTCCTAATTTTTTAAAATTAAAATCCAGCAAATATTAGCTTTGAATCAAAAGGACGCTTTTCAGCAAGTCATTGTATCAAGACAGTCAAATAGATCTGTAGTTTGCATACTTTTAATAAAGTTAACATAAAATATACTTGTGTGGCTTAAATGCATGGGAAAACAAAACATTCCGCTTGCAAACATTATACATTAAGCAGATTTTTTCTCCTCCTGAAGAGAAGCTCATCTCAACATACAAATGACTGAAAAAATTAATTTTATGAACATGAAACAATACACCGTTTCCTGAGTGAAATATAAAATTAAAAAATTTACAAGATTTTCCTGCTTTTGTAAGAATATTTTATTAAAATTTTGTGCTTCTGTTATCAAGTTATTTTTAAAATTATATTTTTAAAACTAGACATAAAAATATACATTTTAATATATTCACAAATTTTTAACATGCACAAAGCTAAATACATACCGTGAGGTAATGTTTTTTTGGTTCAAAAAATTTGATAGTAAGTTTTCAGCCAATAAGCAGAATTAGGATCCTTACAACACATTTTTAGTATTTTCATGATGCTTGTCTATATCTGTGTGCAATGACTTTTTTTTTTCTTTTTTGCGTCCACAACAAATTTTATACCAGACTTCCAAAAAATTTCTGTCTTCTGCATTTAAACTTTTTGCATTCATATAACGAACTTACTAAATTACTTTGGGGTAAAATTGGACAACTGAAGTGTTACTTTATTTTAAGCCCACAAGAGCTTTTAATGAAAAATTATTCTGAAATATAATCCAAAACTTTCAATTTTAGTATTTAAGACTTTTATATTAATGGGAACATCATCTTAGATTTTGGTTAAAGTGAATAAACTGAAATTGATTCTTTACATGTAATTCTGAACAGGTTTTCATGAAAAAGTATGTATTATTCTTATAAAAATAATACAGAAAATATAAATATTACAGCAATGGCAACATTCAACACTTTATTGGAAATTCTAAAGATATGTTACTTTTAAAGATTCTGCGATTTTGCTATTGAATTTTACGTGGGGTAAATGCCAATAGAGTGATGTTTAGAAAATAAAGCTAAAATGACAAAAAAAAAAAAAAAAAAAAAAGGTCATCATAATAAGAAAATTAAACAGTTTCTGAATGAAATATAATCCAAAATATCATATTAAAAACTTTTCCATTTATTGTAACAACAAACAAAATTTTGATTACGAATGATTAATTGGAAGTGATACTTTACTTAAAGCTCATTGCTATTTAAAATATGGAATTGGTGGGAGGTCAGGTACTGGCCATATCATAGTTTTATGCATTGAAAATGGTTTCAGCAATGATAAAAAAAGTCAATATTTAAATGAAAAAAAATCTGATTTACAGTACATGATTCATTTTCTTCTATTTGAAAACACTGTCAATTGACAGAAATGGAGAATGTCTCATAACACTGTGATATCAGAAGTTCAGGAAAGTGATTGAACATATTCCTTATAAAATATTAATTTTACAGTAATAGAGATCAAATAGTCTACTATGTAATAGATATCAGTGAAATAATTGCAGATTTACCAAGGATCATCACACTCTCGAATAGGAGGAGGATCAGTGCTGCTTAGAGGAAGAAAATTATAGAACTTTCTCAAATTGAGTAACGCATCCACATCATTTTCAAAAGCATTATGAGCAACACCTAAAGAGAAAAACAAATCAAACTTAAACCAATTGCATGAAAATATGAGAAAAAAGACAAGTTTTGAGAAAAACACAGAGCTCAATACAATACAATATCAATACAATTCAGCAGATAACATTTTAAAGTGCTACCCAAATAGGAAAGTGGTTAGTGACACTGACACCATACCGAAGAGCATGTGTTTGAATCCTGAAGAATACATGGATGTAAATTATCTTTTCCTTCATAGGAGGAAATGATGTCCCACCTATTAGGTGCCCCCATAATAAAAGGACCACCATGTCTGACCTTAGTAGTGGTCAATACCTATGATGGCTAGTGCCTTCCATCAAAAATAAAATAATAATAATAATAATAAAAAAAACTTTTTAAAAGTTATTTCCTGTTTAAAGTTAAAATAATTCCAACATTAAATCTGAAGCAATTTCTACAGTGAATACTAGAAAGTGAAAAGAAACAATGTTAAATGCTAATATAAAATCTGCACCTGCAAGCACTATAACAAATAATTTAATATCTATAGATATGGAGGGAAAAAACTACCTGAAATTGTAGTATGTGTTTTCGCTCCCCCAAGTTCTTCTTGTGTTACATCTTCATTAGTTACTGCCTGTGAAAAATGCAAAATAATAATTATTCTTATTACAGGAATAAATTAAATCATTCAGTTTTCTGATTTAAAAAAAAAAAAACTTAAAAAACTGAATGCAAACAAATAGGATTAACCAAAGGCAAAGAAGTAACAACAAAAATTTCAGTCCTATTTTTTAAAAATTCTGATACTAATTCTGATAGTAATATTTGTAGCTAATAAAGGACAAAAATGATTAAGTACAAGCATGTATCAAGAGAACAGTTAAACAATAAACATGTTCTTCCCCTTCATTCATTCAAATTTAGTCACTAACAAAGTTTTATGATGCATAAATCAATTCATGGCAACTTGCATTAAGATTCATTGTCACTTCAATATATTTAATACATGATGTACCAAGAAAAGTATAAGGATTTTACGTACATACTTAAAGCTATTAAAAATTCATCATAATCTTCATGAAAGATCCAAAATTCCACAATAAAATAATGGAAAATTGATCATAAAGTTATTCAAGAAAAAACAAAGGCATAATAATAATCTATCAAAATTTTTAGCATCAGAAATGAATAACAAAGACTTAATTTATTTTTTAAATTTATTACACATTGCTTTTAAATATAGAGTTATCCAGTATTTTCTGATTATTCCCACTGTCCTAAAAAGGATTCACAAGGCAGCATGCTATGTTGCCAAAATAGGCAACCCATGACATCACCAAAATATAATTATGTGGCGACCCATATATGCAGCAGAGAGTGCCAATTTCCACCAAAAACAACATTTCCACTTCCAATTTTTTTTTTTTTTTTTAATTGAAAGGTGTCACAATGAAACCATGGAGTTTTCCAACTGATGAAAAAGAAAGCATTGCATATCTTAAGAAATATGGTGTTTTCCCTAATAGTAGAGAATGCAAAAATTTGTATTCCATGAAGTTGTACTAATTAGATAGTCCAGTTTTTTTCACAATGCCAACTGAAAACAGATCGCTGTGTACGAGATAAACTGACAGTGTGCACAGTGATAAGCTGTATGCAAAGGCAAGTTTCTGCAATTCTCTGATTTTTTTCAAGGTAGAAGATATTGATGTGTACAAGGAAAGAACAGTGAACTTCCCTCCATAAGTGTTTTATTATGGATGATTCTTGCACTTTAAAGTTTGTTAAATGATTGTTATTATCAGCAATTCTTAGTGCGCTACCATTTAAAAAATGGCTGTTGTCTAACGAGACTTAGATTAGCAAAAAAAATTGAGTAGTCATCTATGATTGGTAATTTTTTTAGATGGAGGTATGGATAATCAGAAAATACTGACTATCCTTTTGGTTAAAGGTCAAAGTGGTAATGAATTATAGAAATATGAATTCTCAAAAACCAGATAAATTTTCTCTGCAAAAATTTCATTCCAATATTAGTAAATAATATTTTTGAAAAAGATTTAATCGTTTTTGTATCAATTCAAATAGGCCTTTTTTTTTTTCCACTTGAAAAGAAAAACTGCAACTGTAATCCAATCCATATTGGATACTGTTCTTGGAAATTCGTCAACTTTAATATCTACTATAGCTATTGGGTTTAACCACTTGTACTAAAAAGTCGAGATGCTTTTGTCTCAAACTGCGAATGATGTGAACACCACGTCGATAGGCATTTATCGCAAAAATGAAAATAACGTGGTGCAGATGTTGCCTAACAACGAGACTGTTTATTTCTCAAGTTACAGCTCTGGATTGCACTCGCAGACGTGGAGTGGCGTAAATGAGACACTTTACTGCTTGTTATATTGTAGCGCACGGCACTGCAACCGTGAAGTTTAGTCGTAGCGCATGTGGTTGAGCTTGGTCGCACTCACAAAATTAATGAACTACATTCACAACTTCCAAAAACTGCTGCCACATCATAAAATGCAGTTAAAGTTCATGACACTGTTTTTGAATATCATCAAATAAAAGTGTCTCACTGAAGATAGCATCTCATGAAAAAATAATTCTTATTTTGCAGGAAAAACTTGGCTTAAAAATGTTTTCTTTTACATGGTTCCTTATTTGCTCAATATAAACAAATGTGCATTTCAGCACAAATTTCAGGAATTCAAAGTTTAAATATGAATGAGAAATTTTTAAAAAGAATCTACCAGGTTTCAAGAGATGATACGATATCATGGATGAGACTTGGATTCATCATTATTTACCAGGAATGAAACTGCAATCAGAACAATAGTTCGGAGAAAATGGATGGCCTTTGCATTTTCCAAGTTCTGAAGAAGGCAAGACCATTCAGTTAACTACAAAGCTAATGGTATCAATTTCTTGGAATGAAAAAGACTCGCTTAATTATTTTGAAAAAAGAAAAACTGCTATTATGTAATATGGGAAAAACATCTAAAAATGATCAAGAAAAAGGTGCTGCTTCACCATGATATTATCTATGCTCATTTAGTGCATTCTTTAAAGATAACTTTTAAATCTGTATCTTTAATCTGTTAAGCTATATCTTTTCATATCTACCAGATCTGGCTCCCTCAGACTTCCATCTATTCCTAAATTTTAAAATGATTTTAGTTACAAAGAGATTCTGTCAAATGAAAGGTGATTGAGGCTGTAAACAGATATTTTGGAGAGCTTGAAAAAAGTCACTTCTACAAACAAAAGTTGCGAAAACAATGGGTCAAGTACATCGAGTTTCAAAAAGATTATGTTGATAAATAAAATAACAGTTGAAATAATTTATTTAATTACATTAATACTTCATTTTTCTTGTCTTTACAGGAAACTTTCAGTCTACTCCTGTAAGATAAGTTCAAGGTACAGAAATTTAATAAAACTATTAAACTCCTATATATTCAGTATTCTAATCAAAATTCCCGAATTTCACATTTTATCTCAATTAACTTGCATATAATAGAGGATAATTATACTCTGTTAACTTACTAATGTAGCTTGCAATCAAACAACTTGTAAATAACAGAAGGATGATAAAATTTCAGAATGGAATAGACACAGCAAAATGCACTTAAAACTATAAAAGTTGAAATGCTACATATACTTTTACTAAATAATTGACAGATTTTATTAGTTACTATAGACTAGTTTCAGTTCCAAAGATGTTAAGGTTATATATTTTTTATCAAATAATTTTAAAGATAACTCTGTTAAAAATAAATACAAAAATAAATGCATAAAAGCACAAAATATGAAATTGATTAAATTAATATACACAAAATATACCTAAAAACCAACAATCTTAAAAAAAAGGGGGTCAAATTTTTATAATTCTTACCTTTACAACTTCAGGTCCTGTAATGAACAAATATGAAGTATCCTATAAAACAGAAAGGAATAACTGAAATCCAAACTGCATAATGTACTGAAATTTAAATACACATGGACATTTTTCTTCAAAGCTTACCTTAACCATAAACACAAAATCTGTCAGAGCTGGAGAATAGACAGCTCCACCAGCACAAGGACCCATGATAACAGATATCTGAGGTACCACACCAGAGGCTAATACATTTCTCTGGAAGATATCAGCATATCCTGCAAGAGATTCCACTCCTTCTTGTATACGAGCACCACCAGAATCATTAATGCCGATGACAGGAGCTCCAACAAGAATAGCTTGGTCCATTATCTGAATAAAAATGAATAAATAAATATGGTTTAGAGTTCAAATTTAGTTTTAATATTTAAAAATTTAATATTCATGTTTTACTTCCTGGTTTATAGCTGCTCATATTTCATGCAAAAATATTTGTCACAAAAATTAATTTAATGTAAACTAAAATGAAAATGTTAATTATATAATTATATATATTAAAAACAAAAAACAAATGAATTATTTGCTTAAAATTAGTACTTCTAATACTAATATATTAATTGCTGTTAGACACTTCATTTGGGACCAAATGGCTACATTTTGCCTATAAAATTTATCTCCATGTTTCAAATAACTAAGGTTTATTTTAACTAACAAGTTATATCTTGTTAATTCCGACCTGTTACTTCAATTTTTAAAATCAGCTTTCACTAAAATGCAAATTGAACTGAGTTTAGATAGTAAGTGAATGAGTAATTTAGAGAAAGAGTTCTAGAATGCATTAGAAAAACAGTATATAATTTTTGAGTACATTCACATGGATGACAAGCCCAGTTCTTAATCACAAAAGATGCAGAGAGATGATGCTAAATCCATTAGCATTCGAAGATACAGCACATATTTAAATTTAGGTATTTTTAGCTACCTTGCAAATAATGGCGAGTAAGTTTTAAATTTTAATTGTACCATAAAAAGAGCTTTTAATTAACCTTAAAGGATTTATCTCTTGTCTGTATTCTTGGAATTCTAGATTTTTAGTTGCATGCAAAGAATTTGTCAGAAGCATAGGAAGTTTAGACAGGGTGTAATTTAACAGATGTAGACGTTTAACCTTGCTGTGATAAGGTCGCATAAAGGAAGAAGAAACTGAAGATTAATATGGACAAGGATGTCTCAAGAGCATAAGATGAATATTATTATTATTTAACTTCTGAATACATTTTCAATAGTTAAGTTGAATTAATTGTTTTAAAAATAATATTAACATGTTGGCATTGTTTCAAATGCAGGCTCGAGAGCCACTCAATTGCTGTTACACGTAAAATGTAGAGATATGGAAATTTTTTGGAAAAAAAGGAAGATAGGTTTTTCTCTTGTTGATTGTATGTAGACTTTTATTCTGGGCATTCAATAAAATCTTCATGCGGTGTTCCATCATTAGAATTTTTATTGGAGTTCAACACCCCACCGTTAAAGCATTAGCACCACACCACATTGCCAATATGACATAAACTTCTCTGAACCCACACTCAATCTTGTTCCATTTATGTTTCAGATTTGCTATGTATTGACGGATCTTTACGATTCACCAAATAATGGAAACTAAATGAAAAGAAAACAGTGGATGTATCCCAGCTTTCGTTTCAAAATGCTTAGATTTCACTAAAGACATAGTAATTACTGGTGTTACAGTTGGTGTCCTGGCTTTATCGACTGTTTTTCATATTTTACACATCTATAGTGTATCTATTTTTTTGGTAACAAAAAATGTCTGGTTTTCTATCCTATAAGAAGTGAAAATTTTCACTCATTGTTTAAAGTTCATGTTTGACAATTCACATAAAATTCTATGATCCAGTTTAGAAACCTTTGCTACAGTTATAAAACTTTCCTTAAAGATGATTAACTGCAGTTGCTCAAATAGATCTCCTGTAGTTACACTGAAACGTTTCCCCCATTATATGCATGTATGAGAAACAGGCATTAGTTAAAGCACAACCATTGTGTAGAGAGAAAAACAGAAAATGTAAGAATTTTATCATGTTTTTTCTAAAAAAAGATTTGATACTTTCAGATTATCTGCACTCCATCCCAAAATATCACCGATTCATTGCTAACTAATTATTCATAAAGTTAATATGTGATTGACAACAGCGATTTACAAACTGGCAGTGCACTGAGAATTCCATGAAAGAGCTATCAATCAATAAAAACAAGAAGCAGCCATAATAAAACATTTATTTTTTTAAGAAGCCCCTTCTACATTTTTTTGCACTGTTCTCCCTATGTGCACATCGCTCTGTTTTTACTTATAAAAGCATAAAAAATTTGCACAAATTCAGTACTGCATACAAACTTGGCACTGCACACCAGCCATTATTAAGATCATCCAAGAACAATTGATATATTAGTCTTGAATTGCACAATTACCATAATGAATAATTTCATTTCTTTTTTACAGAACCTCACTGATGTATTGTTTTGCCCAATAATAAATGATGCAAAAGCTATAGCTATCTTCAAACAATTTCAGATCCACATTCTAACACTCTGATAGCAATTTTTCACATTTTCCATAAACTTTGATCATTTAAGAAGGACAGTTATATGGAATGCAGATTTTTGCATTCTCTGTTGTTGGGCAAATGCATACTTCTGAAGTAAATGTTTCATTTTTCATAAGATATCAAACTCCACAGTTGCATTACTATTCATTAAAAAAGAATAAAAAAATTATTCATTGCAAAAAAATAAAAGGAAATATACTGTTAATGTTTAAAAATAATGTTAATGCTAAAAGGAAAAAAACACCCACTTATAAGAAAAAACAAATTGGGAAGGTGCAACTCTGCACTCATTTGCTGCATATCCTTGGGTTATCACATAATGCATTTCAAAAACATAGTGTGTTGTCTCATGATTAATTTATAGGGGACTGTGAAACCAAAGATATTTCTAAATACCTTGCATTATGTATGAAAATATGTGATTTAATAACTAGAAAAAACATTAAAAAGAATTTTTTTTATTTGTTTCTAATAGTATAGTATTTTTAAAATACTTAATTACAAAGAAAAATGGTACAATGAATTAGCTTAATCGTAGAATAATAATTTGCTTATAATTACAATTTACATGCAAGCTTTTTAGTTTACAAAGTACAAAACGCATATTAGATGGAAAGGGAGTACTTGAACTAAAAATATGATTAAAATGAATTCAAAATTATAAGCACTTAAAGATCGACTTACTTTACATATTTTCTTTGCGTGAACAGATGAAAGACTGCCTCCAAACACAGTGAAATCCTAGAATTAATTACAATTCCTCAAAAATCATTAACGGCATGAATTATAGCTTAATCATAAATGATAAGATGTATATTTAACAATCACATCAAAAAGTCCATATTTAAAATTTTTTTTTCCTTACTGATAAACAAAATATGTTCATATATATATTGCCATTTTCCTAATTCATTAAATTCATTATTTAAGAACTATTATTCATTTTAATAACTATAAATAATAAAATAAAATTCGATCAGAGCTATGATACATTAAAACAAAACATAATTAAAACTTAAATAAGATTTGCTTCAACACAAGATGATTTTTAGCTAGCAATTAGTTTTTACTCTACACTTTTTACTAGCTCAAAATATACACTAATTAGCATACCTCATTATTAAAGTCTTAACGATTTTGCTAAGTTATTAATTTTTAAGAAATTCTCCAACAGTTTTGTTTTTTATAAAAAATATGTGATAACTACGTTATTTTCTACATATAATTTCATGCAAAATAAAAATGAATGTAATACTGATACATATATCTGAAATATTGCTAACATGCACATAGATATGAGAATCACAATAACAATATAGCTAAAAAATACCTTAAAATCCTTGTTCCTAATAAATGGAAGGAATAAAAAGAAAACAGTAAGCTTTATGAAATAAATAAAGAATTTAAAGCATGATACATTACTTTGGCAACTACAAAAATCAGTTTAAAATTGGATTTATTAACCCCAGTATCACAGTCATTACCCACAATCAAAATCACTGTCATAATAATTATCCAAAAATCAGAGCTAGTATCTAACTTGATACTTACACAAGTAAACTTACAAAAGTACTAATTTGATAATTACACAAGCAAACTTACAAAAAGTAACAGTTAAAACTCATAATTAGGACTTTTATGAATCTTAAAATATACTTCATTACAGAATTTTAAAATAAGTTATTAAACAATGCACTTTACATAGCTTACTCAGATATTAATGCAAAATGATCTCTTCTTTTCACTGTTAATTTACTTAAAATAGATAACTTTTCATCTCTTCATCCTTTTTTTTTTTTAAGAACATAATATCATGTAGAGGAAACATTGAGTGCATTTTAGTAACAATAAAAAACTTTAATATAGTACTTATATTTTTTAATAGTATAACATTTTTAAAGTATACTTTAATTATCAAGGAAAATAGTTATGATGAATTAACTACGAAGGGGAAAATAGTAGCAATGAAAATTAAAAGCAAACTTCACATATGGCCCAACACATTTTAAGTGAGACTAACTAGCAAATTCATAGTACAGTCAAAAGTCTTTAATCCGGACGTCCATAATCCGGAATGATCTATAATCTGGACCTCAAAGATACAAACTTTCTGTGCATGCACATTTAATGTATAACAGATGGTATAAGCTAAACTAAAATTATCTAATTATCTATTTCAACTAATGTTACAGATAGCGTTGTTCCTTAATCTTCGAGTTGGATCCGGCTTGTTATTTTTTGCAGACTGTTAGAGCAATTTTATAAAAGTAAGCTTGAACTTTCGATTACCGTATTTGACGGCATATAAGACACACCCTTATTTAGAAGGCCACACACATGTAGAAAAAGTTATGTGTGTCTAGACCTTTATCCGGGTTAAAAATAGCATTCAGTATTGAAAGTTAACCTGTGTCCTTCACGTATAAGACGAAGGTAACTTTTTGAGACCAAATTTAGGAAAAAAAGTGCATCTTATATGCCGTCAAATATGGTATGGTATGTCAAATAGAATTTCCAATTCTGGAGATGGCAAAGGATAGGATAACAAAATAACTGGTTCTGGAGATAACAAAAAATAATAACAAAGCGAAATCATTCGATGTCAATCAAACAAAAAGTAGAATTGCTGCAAAAAATGGATAAAGGCACAAAGAAAGTGACAGAGAGGTTAGTGAAAACGAAAAAAATTTCGATTGACAAGTTAGTCGGTTTTTCTTGGCACAGCAATTACAGGACTTGAACAGTGAAACTTTGTAACTGAACAAGAAATTATGTCTGTTTATAGAATTAAAGAGAAAGTATTAGCACATAAAACGAAGCAACTTAAACAACTTACATTAAAAAATGTTTAATAAAGTAAACAAATAAATATTAAGCTTTTATTTTTGTAAATTTTTATACCCTTTAGATCATAATTGCTCTTTATTTCATAAATTATACTTTCATATTTTTAATTTTATAATTTCTGTATGCCATCTTACCAGATTTAAACTGATGATCTATAATCCGGAAAAACCGATAATCCAGGATCGCTGAAGTCCCGATGAGCCCGGATTAAAGACTTTTGACTGTATATCCAAGTTAAACAATTTAAATAACATTAAACAGTCAGTGCTCAAATTGCGCCAGAGCCCACCAGAGCCCGGCTACGGTGCTTCTCAATTTTTTAGAAAAATTACAATTTTAGCCAGAGCAATTGAGCCCTAAATAAGATGAGCTCCCGTACTTTTTTTTATAAAACTGAACCACAATTAAAAGGGGAAAAATTTAGAATTCCTAACATTTTAGTTTTAACAATAAGCAGACTTTGCAATACTCTATTTCCCTAGAAATATGAACTCATGAGAACATGAAATGTTCAAGTAAAATCCCCTCACTCACATGCGGAAACCAAGCGGAAGAAAAGCAATAAATTTGGGGGAGTTTGTTTAGGACGCCTAAATTTCTCACCATGTCATTGTATCTAGCATATTGTTACCGATGCTTACAGTTAGTTATCCTTGCAGGAAGGAAAATTTGTGTTCTTAAATGTGCGTTAAGTGACAGCGAGTACAATAAGAGTGAAATACTGAGATAAATTGCTAAAGCACGTCCTATACACCGTCTTCCCACAGTATCCACTAATGAGGGGGGGAACGTAACCAGCAACTTTACATTTAGGAGTCCGATTCATTTACCCCTGACACTCATCTGCCTGATGGCTACAATTTTCACCCTGGAATTTTCATCAGCTATACTTTAAATATATTTAATTTTTGTGATGATAAAAGAACTCCCCCCCCCTACGATCAGAACTTAAATTGGGCCGGAACCCACTGGATCTCAACTCCAGTGATTCTTAGTTTTTGTAATAAATCATAATTCTAGCCGGAACGCACTGAAGCCCTGAATAAGAAGGCTTCTTTTATGTAACTGAATAATAATTTCAGTAGAAATTTTATCTTGAAAATTTTATTTTAACAATAAAATTATATTAAAAATCATGTATTAAATTTCAATCTATCTCTTTACATTTTATTTAATTTTAATTAGTTAATTACTTCAATAAAAATTAATTAATTATCTAATAATTATCAATTAAATTATAATTAGTTACTTATATAATAATTATTGATTAAGTAACAATTTATAACCATTAATTAAATATCTATTAATTAATTTGATAATAATTAACTATTTAATTTTAAATTTATTAATGAGTTTAATAGTCATTTTATTTATTTATTTATTCTTGTTCTTCTCTGCTGATGGTCTTCAATAGGGCTCCGGTACTTCTAATCTTAGAAATTAAGCCCTGTAAACAGTTACACTTTTGACTTTTAAAACTTACACAGATTTTTTATTTCATTAATGTATGCATATTATTTGAAATATTTCGATTGCTTAAATACCTTTATTTATTTACTGCCATTATCAATAGAGATCAGTTTAAAGAAAATAACTTATAGTGCTGATAAACTTGCACACAAATTACATTAAAGTCTATGTGGGGGGGGAGGGGGTTGACAATCAAAGTAGAAAAAGAAAACAGAAATTCCTTTTTTTTTTTTTTTTTTCCTTTTTCTTTTAAAGCTGTGTTTCAAAATATTTTGTATTAAATACTAATTGTTTCTAAAATATACACATTATAACAAAACTTTAAGCAATTACATGCAGCATAAGATTAAATTTCTGTTATTTGCTTTCATTTGCTCAATGCTTTAGATACGATACTCTCTTTTGTTTTGCATGTAACTGAACAAATTTTTAAATAAAAGTACATATGTATGTGAATAAAAGTGCTTCTTTCATTTATTATTTACCTGACTGAAAACAAATGCTTTTCTGCCATGTATAAGACCATGACCTGTAACCACACTGTCTCCAGGATACTAAAATTAAAAGGGAAAAAATCAATTAAAAATTATAATAAATTAAATAATACATAATTTAATTACATTCACAATACATACACCCAAAGAATGGAGCTTTCTTTCCAGTTAACAATTTCTGCAGAATAATTGCTGACAATTCTTCACTATGCATTATTTAATGCCATATGTGTTGACAACATAGCTCTTTGGATCTTTTCTGCTGAAGGATAATATGCACCAAATAATTTTTTACATGAAGATATATGTCCAAATGTTGGCTGTTGTTAATTATGTTTTTATCTTCAATAACAATGTTCTTATTTTCAAAATAAACAATATCAATAAAAATGTTTTTGTTCTTGAATTCTATATTATTCCACATCATTGTTTGCTTACTAAATTAATAGCATTTTTCGACTTTGCACCTGAAACACTATTTGGTGGCTATATGTTATAACTGGCAAGTAAATTTTGGTAAGCATTTTGGTGCCAGTTCACACTAAGACCCAATGACAACACCATCTAGACATCAAACCTTTTGTTGGTGTTAGTGTATAATTTAACACATTTCATTGTAATTTAACACAATTAATACACTCGCGCAAAATGAATGGCAGGCGCATAACAGAAAAGTACTGCACTAAATATGCTAAGAAATTACATTTCTTATTTTTAGAAAACTTACTGCAGAAGAAATGAGCTGCTGATGAAAGTATGCTTTTTAACTGGAAATATCAAGCTCATACATAAAATCTTTTCAGATAAAATTTTTTGGTATACATTGCCCTACAACAGAAAGATCCAATGCCCCCTTTCAAGTTTTAACCTAGTTATGTAAACTTTAATATAACTTAGTAACACAGCAACTTATCTAAACTTTTTTTAATAACTTGTCCTCTGTAATGGCCTTGGCAAGACACGGAATGGCATTGATGCAATTTGGACTAAAAAATGTACGATTTGTTGCCAAATATTGTAAAGTTTCACAAAAATGAAACTGACTATGGTAAATGATTAGTCAGCAGTTTATTCATTATCTATAACAACACAAGTTATTTATTATAGACATATTTAATACAATTTTATGAGCAAATTATTTAAAATATCATAATTCCACAGAACATATTTAATATCCACATAATTTATTGTATCTTATACAATTAAATGATGAATTTATTTAAAATAACAACATTTATAAACATGCCAAAGATTTCTATTTACTATTAACATATCATAAAATTCTATTTATTTTATTTAATATAATTTTGGCAGCAATTTATTAAAAAAAAAGATACAGGAAGATTAATTTTTTAGAGATTCTGGCTGATCTTTGGAATATGGTAACTAGTAGTTTGGCGACATTTTGGAGGTGATAAAGGTTACTACCTAGGACTTTGGTAATAATGTGAGAAGTACTCAGTTCCGATTACGCATTATTTTGTGTGAGGGAAATGAGAGATCATGAGATATGTCATGTGACATTAATGGACGAATTACAGTTCTTTGATCGGAAAAGGGGGAAATCTGGAAATTTTGTATTTAGCTTTATTCTGTGTTGTGTGAAACAGTGTTGGTTAATTTTTGGATGCCATGGCTCTAACTAAAGTGAATTTGAAATGGGTATTTAGTGGGATTGAAAGGGGTAGTAACAAGTGTTTTTTTAAGGTTGTGCGAGATAGAAGTAAAGATGTTATTTATTTTACCTGGTACCTTGCTGTGAACTATAAGTATGATTTTAAAGATCCTGAAACAGGCGCACATATGCTTGCTTTTTATTTAGTGGAGGAAATAAGAAAAGTTTATCGGCCACTTAATCAAGATTCTGAAGAAGATTAGGTAAGTTAGTATTTTTAATTATTTGAGGATATTATTTTTATGCATTGTTCTAAATGTAAGGAGTAAATAAAGTAATATGGTATTATTGGAAAATTTTTATTAGCAATGATTTAGTTTAAAGTAATTAGGATTGTAAGCTAATTGTTATTAATTTAATGTATGCGCTTATTTATATTTTAAGTAGTGTTTTTGAATTTAATTATATTTTAATTAAATGATAGTTATTTTGTGAATTATATGTTTGTAGGAATTTGGTATACGTTTCAGTGGAAGTAAACGTGCATGGAAATAATTTAAATATTTGACACTAAGTATTTGTAACCATTCGTAATGTTTGAGGTATGAATTCGTTGGTGACGCTGATAATATAATAGATAATTTAGAGGTAAAAGTTTTTGGATATTTTATTTATTTTATTTATTTTATACGTGGAAATGTTCATCTTTGGAAAGAGTATATATTTTTTCGCGATCAGGTTATTTCATATATGTTCTTTTTACCGGATTTAAAGATTCACAAAATTTTCATGCATTTTCATGAAATTTTTCTAATTTATGAGAAAAAAGCATTGTACATGGATATAGTGAAGAGTGTGCGCAATGCCATTTTTGTGCAATTCTGGGATTTTTTTTTAAGTAAAAATAAGTCAACGTGTACATGGTTTAGTGATATTTTAATTAAATGATAGTTATTTTGTGAATTTTATGTTTGTAGGAATTTGGTATATGTTTCAGTTGAAGTAAACGTACATGGAAATAATTTAAATATTTGACACTAAGTATTTGTAACCACTTGTAATGTTTGCGGTATGAATACGTTGGTGACGTTTATAATATAATAGATAATTTAGAGGTAAAAGTTTTTGGATATTTTATTTATTTTATACGTGGAAATGTTCATCCTTGGAAAGGGTATATACTTTTTCGCGATCAGGTAATTTCATATATGTGCTTTTTACCGAGTTTAAAGATTCACAGAATTTTTTTGCATTTTCGTGCAAATTTTTGTAATTTATGAGAAAATAGCAGTGTAGATGGATAAAGTTAAGAGTGTGTGCAATGCCATTTTAGTGCAATTCTGGGATATTTCTTTTAAGTAAAAATAAGTCGACGTGTAAATGGTTTATGTGTATGTGCTATTCTGAAAAACGCGCAAAGAGTTTGCGATTGTGCACTTTTCCCCAATTTTGCAGTTAATATTTGTCATGATTGAGCAGTTTTGTTACATAAAATTTCTAGCATAAGTGTAATTCGGCTAGTAGATTGTTGGAAAAAGTGTTCAGTAAATAAAAAGAAAAGAAACATGTCTTTACTTCGTGAAGACAAAATGGCGGCGAAAAAAAAATAGAAGGTTGCTGTAGCAGAGTTGGTCGCCAAATTTTCGCCAAAAAATCGCCAAGTTACCATAATTCAAAGATCAACCCAGATTCTTTCTGGTGGCCACAGTTTAACAGTTGTTGCTAATAAATGCCTCAAAAAGAAGCTATCGTATATAGCTTCTTTTCCACCAATGAAAGATTGAAAATAGTAAGCATAATGAGTATTTTACAATGAAAAACTACTACATTGACATAATGCTGTTACACAAAGCCAGTAAGATCACTGAGTATTTGTCTCTTTAGTATGAGCAGATCAGTAATTGTTTCTTGCACATGTGCTAATCATTAAACCATTTATTTCTTGCTAATGCTGAAACAAACTAAATTAACTTTTTCACCTAGGCATTATAAAAGACAAGTATTCTTTTTAATTTTTTTTAAAGTAATTTTTTTAATATAATATTTTCAGTTTTAATATATGCATTGCATGTATAATAAAGTCTAAAGCAAATAAAGGTACTTACATATTATCACAACCACCTTGGTGCAGTTTGGCAAACAATTACTTTTATTGTAAAAAATTACATATATACACATTACATGTTTTAATTGTATATCTATTTCAAAAGAAAAACACTAACTCTAGTTACAAATGGGTTTTTGTTTTTGCTGTGGTGGAAATTTGTAATGATCGCTTGGAGAAAGAATTCAAAGCACTGTTCCTTTAGAGATTTTACAATAAAATACTGTACTTCTGCTGAAATTTCACCTCTCTTTCTTCTATTATAGGATGATTTTCATATACAAATGTTGAACTGTTGGAATATATATATTAAAAAGAAAAGATTAAAAAAAAACAATGACATTGGAAACAGAATATTTGTCATGCACATGGTTACCTGAATAAGTTTTAAGTGTGTGGTTACTAGAGTTTAGCATATTCTGAAACTTTGGTAATTTTTACAAAGGTGGCTGTGATAATACATATGTACTAAAATAATATTAAAAAAGTACTACAAAACAATTACTTAAACTATATAAATTGAGGATCTTTTTTGTTAAGGACAAAATGTTGAAAACAATTGGTACTTTCTGGTTATCAAAGTAAAAAAGAACCTATACATGAATTAATACCATGCATAAATAACAGTACTAATAAAAACATTATGAGGGAAATGTTTATTTCACTCATTCTGTCAATATCAATGAGAAATATACCACTGGAACAATTTTTTCAGCACTAAAATAAATCAAAACCTGAATAAATATAAATAGCTAATAAATAAGACACAATAACACACCAAACAAATACTAATTCAGAAGTCAAACAACAAAAATCAGCGTTATATTTTCAAATTTTCACAGAACTAGTTTCGAGGGTTTTATTGAACCACCATCGGCAGCTGCAAAAGTGCAAATGAATGAGATAGGATATAATGATCAGATAAGATAAGAAAGTCTGGACAGAAAATAAGCTAGTGGCGCCATCTGTTGATGGAACCAGAACTAAAACATAATTTCTTTAAAGGCCGAAGGCAAAGATGGATTGGAATTAGGATGGTTAACAAGAAGAGAAAGATTTTTTTAAATGTGAAATGCCTCTAGAAAATCCAGTTCTCCAATGGAAGCTATTTTTTGAATAATTTTGGCAGCAGAAAAATTGAAAGTGTGATTTTCGGACCAACAATGTTGGGCAACAGAAGACTTCTGTGTTTCCTTTTTTCTAACATATGCCTTATGTTCCTTGACACCAAATTTTAAGGCTATCTTAGTTTGGCCAATGTAAATTAAACCACACTGGCAAGGAATCCCATAAATACCCAAGGAATTCGTATCCAGAATGGGCTCTTCGAGTATGGAAGTCGGAATTTTATTGATGGGAGAATAAACGACCCGTAATATGGTTTACCATAAACCTTCATCGGTTTGCTTTCACCACACTTTAAATCATGTCATCCGACTAAACAAAAGTTAGCTTCATTTTATTCCTATGTTTTCCGTGCTCTTCAAGTTTGCTCCTCCAAACTATTCCTTGATGAAGAACTAAATTATTTAAAAGCAATAGCCATTGACAGGGGCTTTTCACCCAACATTATTAATCAAGCAGTTAAAAAATTCTCATCTCAACACACTAAAAGGCACACTCTTGTTATAGGAGATTATAAAAATTCTGTTGTCAATCCCTTCTTTCAATCAATTAGCTATAAAGTTGCACATATTTTGCAGAAATTTAACTTTCGGGTCGTTTATTCTCCCATCAATAAAATTCCGAGTTCCATACTCAAGGACCCCATTCCAGATATGAATTCCTGGGGTATTTATAGGATTCCTTGCCAGTGTGGTTTAATTTACATTGGCCAAACTAAGAGAGGTTTAAAATTTCACGTCAAAGAACATGAGGCATATGTTAGAAAAAAGGAAGCACAGAAGTCTTCTGTTGCCCAACATTGTTGGTCCGAAAATCACACTTTAAATTTTTCTGCTGCCAAAATTATTCAAAAAACAGCTTCTATTGGAGAACTGGATTTTCTAGAGGCATTTCACATTTAAAAAAATCTTTCTCTTCTTGTTAACCATCCTAATTCCAATCCATCTTTGCCTTCGGCCTTTAAAGAAATTATGTTTTAGTTCTGGTTCCATCAACAGATGGCGCCACTAGCTTATTTTCTGTCCAGACTTTCTTATCTTATCTGATCATTATATCCTATCTCATTCATTTGCACTTTTGCAGCTGCCGATGGTGGTTCAATAAAACCCTCGAAACTAGTTCTGTGAAAATTTGAAAATATAACGCTGATTTTTGTTGTTTGAGTTCTGAATTAGTATAACTGGATAATTAATTATATCTGAACATATACTACAATGTCATCTTTAGAAACAAAGTAAAACAGAATTATGATTACAATATAAACTGCTTTGTAATCATAATTAATTTTACAGCTTTCTAAAGATCTCCAGTCCTTGAAAATGATGAATTTTAACTTTTAGAAGGAACGTTTCAGTATTTTATATGCTAGGCAATATTCAGCAAAATTAATGGAACAAAATTTTGTTGAAAATTTGGTTAAGCAGCATGCTTTTTGTGGAAATTCAAGATATGCTCCTGAAGTAACTTCACGCATCTCTAAGCCCTTTACTCAATGAAATCGAACTTGAACTACTTACCTGTATCCAGTGGTAGAATACTTCACAATAATTCATATTTGAATGATTTTTCACAATTATGAGTGACATTAGAGAAGCATTTAAATGCAATAATTTTGGAATCTAATCCAGCATTCTTTCTGAACTGTGCACTCACTAGTGCAAAATCGCAGTTCCTTGTACAGTCAAAAGTCGTTAATTCGGACACCCATAATCTGGAACTCAAAGCTATTTCTGCACATGCGCATAGGCATTTTATGCATGCATGCAAGACATTTACGACTGCGCAAGCGCAGAATACGTTTTCGCGTGCGCGTTTAATGTATAGCGGACGGTATACGCTAAAATTATCTAATTATCTACTTCAGTTAATGTTGATGATTGCGTTGTTCCTTAATCTTCGAATTGGATCCGGCTTATTATTTTTTGCAGACTGCAAGAGCAATTTTATAAAAGTAAGCTTGAACTTTCCATTATATCAAATAGAATTTCCGATGCTAGAGCTCCCAAAGGATCTAGAAAACGAAAGTATGTTTCAATGTCCATCAAATAAAAAACGAATTGCTACAAAAAATGGAAAAAGGCATATCCTTTATTTATCTAACCGTTCCGAAATCTGTTTATCAATTTCACGCTGCTCTGCGCCGGGGGAGGGGGGACGTGCGGCGCGCAATGAACTGGAAGTTGATCTGTCAGCACTATCGTTATCTTCAGGGCAGATGTTTTTATTTTATTCGGCTTATAATTCCTTACTAAATGTAGTATTTAATCTCGATGTACTCCGTCTTTGATATGATTTAAATCAAATTCCTCGTCATTATAAATATCACGAATACAAATCAAATAGCTTTCTGGTTGCAATTTTCTAATTTCGGCTACGCGTAAGGTATGCTTTACGCATGCGCGCGTTGAAAGAAATGTTTAATAAAGTAAACAAATAAATATTAAGCTTCTTTTTTTGTAAATTTTGATACCCCTTTAGATCATAATTGCTCATTATTTTATAAATTACGGTTTCATATTTAATTTTATAATTTCTGCATGCCATCTTACCAGATTTAAACCGATGATCTATAATCCGGAATCGCCGAAGTCACGACGAGTCCGGATTAAAGACTTTTGACTGTATTTTAAATATGAAACAAAATTTACAACTTAATTACATGCATATTTCTTATGCATAAAAGCTAAATATTCTTGAAAATTATTACTTCATATTTTATGGCTGTGATGATTATATATTTAACTATAGAAGCTAAAATTTAAATACTCCCATAAATACAAATTAATATGTGCAAACCTTTTCTTTTTCCATTCCAAAATCAGTACATGTATGTTCGGAAAACATGTCATATTCTACAAAGGTTCCAACATCCATCAACAAGTGAATTCGTTCACGAGCAGTCAGTTTCCCCTTTGAAAAATTAAAATATGTTAAATAATAAAATATCAACACTATTATTTATCTAGTAAAGTGCAGTATGCCATTAAATATGCAAAATGACTAATGAAAATGCAAGGTACAATCAAACCATTTCAATTCAAAGCCTATACTAGAGATTCTCAACCAAGGTGTGTGTGTGTGTGGGGGGGGGGACTTTACAGTTTCAGGGCGGTTTTCCTTGTAAAGGCTCTTTTCAGACCGTGGTATAAGTGTCATTAAGGCATAAAATGCGGAAATTCCGTTCACACCTGTGAGACAGGATCTATATTATCAGCCAATTATAGAAACTAAATTTGCACATGCATGGATAGTGTTTACAGCTTTTCCGCTCAGTAGGTTTCACACGTTTGTTCTGATTGGCCGATTCTTATACCAAATCAGGATAGAGTTCAAAATTTCGAACTTTATGCCACAACCCCTAAAACAGATTTTGTGACATAGCACGGTTTGGTTACCTAGCAACAAAGCTCAGTTTAAACCAGTTATAACATTTTTACTACCATATGAACAGAGACTTATTTACCTGTTAAGTATTTAATTTTAGTTTATGAATACAAAAACATTTATTCAAATTTTGGTATTTATTAACATTTTCTGTATTTTTTCTTGTTTAGTTTATAAAACACATTAAAAATAATCTAAATCTAAATACACCTATATGTATTTTTTTTAGTTTGAGAAAAGAGGATGGGAATGATCATCTAGCAATAGCAAAAAGGGTGCATGGGACAAAAAAGATTGAGAAGCACTGGCTTATACAGTCTGACAGACTTCATTAATTTATACAAAACTGTTATTAATAAGGCTATTTGGCCATTACTTTGAACAACCATTTTTATGTCATTTTCTAAGAAGAAATGTGATCCATTCAGGGTCATTCTTCTGGAAACTCATCAGATCTCCGCTGACTATATGTTATTAGCCACAGCATGGGGAAAGTACCATACAACTATGTAGTTACATTTATTGTAAAAAGTATACAAGCTATCCAAGGCTGAATTAAATGAAATTTTCTGATTAAAATGAGGCACCAAAAAATTTCCCACTGCCGTTTTTTTACCATACGCACGATGCAACTAAATCAAGACCGACAAAAAAAAAAAAAAAAAAAACGAATGAAGAAAAAAATTGCAGTAAACAACCCAACCTTAAGTGTTTAAAGGTGTTAATCTGGCTCAGAAGCTGCCTCTTTGCCCAGTGTGTGGCCCAGATGTATCAAAGAACCTTAAATATAGCTAATGATAGTTTGGAAAAGAAGCTATCATAAAATACTGACATTTTCTTATAATAATAAGTTCCAGTTTTGAAAAGCTTCCTCATAACAACAGCCTCCATTTTGTACACAGCACAAAGATTATTGATAAATTAAGGATGTAAACTATCTTCGAAAACCCAGCACTCCTAACAACAATCATTTGTATTTTGCTCATGACGAGAAGAGTTCTGATTTAAGAACACATTATCATATTTTCTTTCTTTTCATATAAATGTTAACAATTCACAATCAGTCACAATTTTCTTATCAAAAGACAAGTTCTGAGTATTCCACATCCTAATGTATTTTCTTAAAAAAAATTTGATTTACCATGAAATGAGGGACATGCAGTTATATATTTACTATTGGGCAAAGACACTGCTGTTGATTAAGTAGTGGAGAAACAATTCAGCTTTATATATAAATATATACGAAAATACAACTATTGACTGGAATAGTTTTATGTATTCTCTGAATATAATCTGACAATCAAATAAGCAAATAGGTTACCATGAAAAAATCATGAATATAAATAAAAATCTGTTTGCATGGGAAAAAAAAGGTTAATCTTTGGATTATGGTAACTTGGCGATTTTTTGGCGACCAACCCTGCTACAGCAACCTGCTAGTTTTTGTTTGGATGCCATTTTTTTTTCCTCGAAGTAAAGGCATTTTTTTTTTTTAACTCAACATTTTTTTTTTTAACAATCTGCTAGCCAAATTACGCTTATGCTAGAAATTTTATGGAACAAAAGTGCTTAATCATGACGAAGATTAGGTGCAAAATTGGGAGAAAGTGCAAAATCACAAACTGCTTGCTGCGTTTTTAAGAATTGCACATATACGGTATCATCCATGTACACGTCGACCTATTTTCACTTAAAAAAAATTCCAGAATTGCACAAAAATGGCATTGTGCACACTCTTGACTTTATCCATGTACACTGCTAAAGTCCTAGCTAGTAACCTTTATCGCCTTACCAAAATGTCACCAAACTACCTGTTACCATATTCCAAAGATTAGCCAAAAAAAAAAAGAGATGGCAGGATTCTTTCACAAAACTGAATATTTGGCTAGTTACACCAAGAAACTGGTAAATTGAATAGTTCGGGTTTTAAGTACAAAAGAAATTACACTCATTTGCAAAAACTGTCAACCACATACGAGAGGAATCAAAGACTGATTCAGACTGTTGTCAAGCATGTAAAACAGGAACTGTAAAAAGCAGCTTATATTTTCCTGGGAAGCATAAATTTCATTTCATTGATCCAACAACAGCTATTCATAAACAAAATATTGAAAGACTGTGGTGGTATGCTAACTGGCAGAATCAATGAGACGGTCTGCCTTTATCATCAGTCTAGCCATGTGGAGCTCATGTTAATGAAATCTTTGGGACAAGAAAATGCTTCTGAGATTATAAAAGCAGTTTTGAAAACATGGCAGCCACAAAGTGTGTGTAAAAAATTACATGAACTTGGCGTTAAAGAAAACGAGCCATAATAATAAAGAAGCACCAAAAAATTCACAATATTTTGCTTTGGATAAGTACTTCTACTACTCATATGGCATAGCCATTATGCACATTAATCCTATCTATGCTGAGGCAGAATATATTTTACTCTGCTATTAGCTCCTAGATCAGACAAAGACAAAGAAAATATTTTATGATCTTGAAGTCTCTGTAACTCACATTTATTACATTCTGGAAGCAAAACATGCTGGAACAAACAGTACAAACTGAGTGACATAGTTTTAGGAATGAAGAATCTTATTCTGCAGCAAAGTTCTTTCACTTTATAAAGCTTTTTGGTGCTTTCACTTAAGCTTTTATAAAGAGATGTTCTATTTGCCAAGAATAAACTGAGGACATAAAGTGACATTTAAATTAGTTTCAATAAAATGAAACCAAGTAATTCTTAACTCTTTTGCAAATTTTTAGAAAGTGATCACAAAAACATCTTCTATTTGACAACAAGATATGTTATGCAAAGTGACTTATACAAAGGATATCGTCATTTTTTTGTATGACAATTATCCAGGGACGTAGCTAGAGGGGGGCAAGGGGGGACATCTGTCTCCAGGCACAGAATTCAAAAGGCGCCAAACTGATGTTAAGACATTTTAGAATTAAAAATGTTTTCCATCCTTGGCTAGCAGTAGGGGATGCGAAATCTTCAGTTGTCCCTGGGCGCTGAAAACCCTAGCTACGACTCTGCAATTATCAAATTAGAAATATATTTACACATAGAAAGAGTGAATATATAAGCAGACTATTCAATTATACTTTCCAGAAGTAAAATGAGCTGGATAAAGGTCTGCTGAGTAAATAATAATATTTTGTACAGTTCTTGATAAGCTTTAAGAAACATGTTTCTATTTTTAATAAAAAAGAAGCTCTATCTGAGTTTGAATGTTCTGAAAAGCTATTTTATCAGTCTTCATAACTCTGATGAAATACCTTTTTCCAGAACATTTAGACCAGTGTTTCTCAAATTTTTCTAATTGTGGAACACTTTTTAATTCTAAAATTTTCAAGGGTCACTAAAGTAATTTTGGGGTTTTAATTGCAATAAATGATAATACAGATATATAAGGTAAAGAAAAAAAATAAACATTTATTCCAATTTTTATATCATAATTATAAAAGAAATGTTTTTCAACCTATAATTTTATGAAAAATGAGACAAACTCACTAGGTGAAGCAAAAAAACATTAAAATAAAATTAAAACTTTTAGTTTTCAACCACTCTGATGTGTTTGAGTTCTTGAATTGCAAATTCTTTTATTGTAAATTGTCATGCACATTGTTAGAAATCTGACTTCTTATATCAGATGCAGTATCAAATCGGTTCCTATGTACTTGGACTTTGTTGCAGCATAATGTGAAAAACCAGCTTTGCACAGATATGTTAGAACAAAAGGAAGTAAAATTTGTTTTTCTCTTTAAATTTCTTTTAAGAGTTGTTTTAAATTGTGTTATATAAACATCGTTTTGTTCTCAGTTTTATAATTTTTCCTGGAATACAGTCTGAGAAATGCAAATTTAGGCAATGAGATTCTGCATTTGAGATTTTTTTCTCTCGTGAAAGATTTCAGTTTTACAGATTTCTAATGAAAAAGGGGAATGTACAACTATCCTGAGTTTAAATCCAATTTCAAGGAAAATCTTTTATAAAGCACAGAATAACTGGGTTTTCTGTTGTTAACTGTGGCCTCAAATTTATGTTCCATTATTCAATACTTTATTTATAAAAGAAGAAAAAAATGGCTAAAATTAAAGCTGGAAAAGCAAGTTGAGACTTCTCCAGACATTTTAATATTCAAATAGTATTGTCTTAGTTTATCTTTCACTTATCAATTTTTATTACAGACATTTTTCCTATTGATTAAAATCTGCCTCGCAATATTTCTGATAGTGATAGAAGGTTCTGAAAGCTAACTAAGGAAATTTTATTGGAATTTTAGTCCTGATCGGGGGGGGGATGTGATGCAAGTTTAATGACTACTGCACTAAATGAAAAACACTAATATTCCCATCAAAATCAGCCAAAAATTATAAAATCATATTCAGAAGGAGAAATCTGAAAACATTAGAATATATTTCTTCCCCACCAGAATACAGAATTCTGATAAGTAGAGGACATATTAAAAAAACACACACATATATATCATTATTTATTATCAAAAGCATTGCATTTTACTATTAAAAAAAAAACTCAGTCATCCTTTTTCTCTAAGTTAAAACTCCGAAAGATTTATTCATTTTTTTTTTCATTACAATTAAAGTATCAAATGCTAGTATCGTTCCATGCAATACCTTTTTATGCTGAGCTTCAATTCGTTTAGGCCCACCACCAAAAATAGCTTTCTTTCTTCTTTCTTCGATTTCATTTTTAACGCTTAATGTATGAGCAATACCACTTGAAGACATACGGCAAGAACTAAGGTTAAAATCATATAGCCATTTAGGTAGATTTCTACCAAATTTCACAACGCGTAGAGACATTTTTACGCCTTTTAATAAACTTTTAAACCAGGAAGGATACCTAGCCTTTCAAAACAGAAAAATAGATGTCAATAATTGTTACTGATAGCTAAGAAAAGAAAGGCAGAAGTTTAATTTATAATTAACATTTATTTTAAATTTACTAGATTACAACAGCTCACGTTTACGGATCTGCGGCAACGGCCGCACCCGTCACATAAACAAACTTATCTAAATAAATACTTTATCTGGCAAATAAACAAACAAAAAAGTTTACGTCCTTTATATCATGTAGTCTTTCTGCTCGATATGCGTATTAAAGGCGTGTAAAATATGTTTATTTCTACTAAAATTAATTATAGTCCTAAATATTATTTATTAAAATTATTCAAAGAGATTCGTTATAATTCTGTTCTTATAACTTTTGTTCTAATACTTTCTCATTTGATTACGGTGCTAACCAAAGAAGAACTATAACCAAAGAAGTTCCTTTCTATTTGTTTATGTTTTGCGGGTTTATTTGAGGGTTTAAAAATATGAATTAGCTTTTTGTTTTGAAGACGTGAAGTGGAAATTACTGTACTATAAATTTAAGATTTATAATTATTTTATCTGTCCTTAAAATGTCAAATTTTAAGCGCGGAGATTTGATATTTTTATCAAAACCCTATGTCTATGTGCTCAACAATAACCAAAGAGGCAAACGTTGTGATCATTGTTTCCTGAAGTAAGTTCATAATGCTGATTCTTTTGCATGAAGATTTTTTTTTTATCAATTAACATATTTTCTTGACGCGCATATAGCATATCACTTCTGGAAAGAGTCTGAAAATGAGTTAATCTTTAGGAAAAGATGTTCCGGTGATTTTGACCATGAAATTTAATGAATCACTCAGAAATGTGACTAGTAAAAAAGTCATCAACCAGAAACTTGCTTTAAATAGGTTTTCAGTCAGCATTTATTAATTAATATATTTCTTCCCCACCAGAATACAGAATTCTGATAATTAGAGGACATATTAAAAAAACACACACATATATATCATTATTTATTATCAAAAGCATTGCATTTTACTATTAAAAAAAAAACTCAGTCATCCTTTTTCTCTAAGTTAAAACTCCGAAAGATTTATTCATTTTTTTTTTTCATTACAATTAAAGTATCAAATGCTAGTATCGTTCCATGCAATACCTTTTTATGCTGAGCTTCAATTCGTTTAGGCCCACCACCAAAAATAGCTTTCTTTCTTCTTTCTTCGATTTCATTTTTAACGCTTAATGTATGAACAATACCACTTGAAGACATACGGCAAGAACTAAGGTTAAAATCATATAGCCATTTAGGTAGATTTCTACCAAATTTCACAACGCGTAGAGACATTTTTACGCCTTTTAATAAACTTTTAAACCAGGAAGGATACCTAGCCTTTCAAAACAGAAAACATTAAAGTTGCTTGTTAACTGTGCTAGGCAGCTGGGTAATTAATTATAAGATGTGAAGTCAGAAGGATTAAAAAGAAATCTAAGAAGGTAAATGTAGCTTAAGTTAGCTGTGCAAATATTAGTCAGATACGAAGGAATACAAATTCTAGAAAGAAATTAAACATAGCTGTATAATCATAGGTAATATTTTTTAAGGCCTTATTTGGTATCATTTTGTACTTTTTAGTTTATTTATAATCTCTTTTTGGGGAGGGGGACAGGGTCATATTCAGTATTTTGTTGTTGTTTTCAGTTTGATAAAACGTAAGTTTTGGTATTATTTGATTTGTGTAGTGATATGTGATTAAAAAAGTGATCTCTAAAAATTATCTCCCTCAACTTATCTACTTTTCCACGTTTGTCTTTTTGGGAGTTATTGTTTCAGTATGGTTACTAAAGAATTTTTAGACTGAAGACGAAAAAGAAAAAAAATGCTCTGTGTGCAAATACGTAGTCAAAGTGCTATTATAAATTCTGTATGCTGGTACAGATGTTGATTATACAAGTGAAGCCTGCTGACTGAAGCCGAAATGGAAAATGATTGCTCACAGTTCCTCTGTGAAAGACAGAGAATCATCAGCTCTTATAATTTAGTTTAAAATAACATGATTGTTGGAGAAGTCAAATGTCAAGAATCAGCATAATATTTGTAGGTTTTGGAGGTCTAGTTTTCATGATTTAACTGCAGAACCATCCTCCTCAGCTGCCTAAGTGCGAATGCATTAGGTGCATTTGCACGTGTAGAGAAGATGGATGATTCCTTTTCAAGATGGGCCCACCAGCGGCCGAGTAGTAAAGACGCTGAACACTGGTAGTTTGGTCCGAGGTTCGAATTCCGCGAACGGTCTGACTGCATGGGCATTTTCGTGGTTTTCCCTGTGTGTAACGTGTATACGAGCCAGTTCCCTTAGAAAGTCGTCCATTAAGGTATCCCTCCCTTTAGGCAGATAGCCCTCATGTTCTTTGCCATAATTGAATAATCCAATCCAATCCTTTTCAAGACACTCCCTTGAAAAGTAATGGGTGGTCAAAAAGTACTGTATACAGAAATACTAGAAAGTATTTGCATTGTGTCGTGCACTTAACCAAGAAGTGCAGTAAAGCATAAGTAATCTGTTTTGTTTTTCAAGGTTGATTTGCAAAATGCAAATTGTATTAAATTATGATTATCTTCACCTGTTTACTGACACCTGTTACTCACAAGTCATCGGCTAATCTTTGAAATATGGTAACAGGTAGTTTGCCGACAGGTAGTAAGGCGATAAAGGTTACTAGCTAGGACTTTAGCAGTGTACATGGATAAAGTCAAGAGTGTGCATAATGCCATTTTTGTGCAATTCTGGGATGTTTTTTTAAGTGAAAATAGGTCGACGTGTACATGGATGATACTGTGTATGTGCAATTCTTAAAAATGTGGCAAGCAGTGGGCGATTCTGCACTTCCTCCCAATTTCACACCTAATCTTCGTCATGATTAAGCACTTTTGTTCCATAAAAGTTCTAAAAAATGTTGAGTAAAAAAAAAAAAAAAACATGCCTTTACTTCGTGAAAACAAAATGGTGTCCAAAAAAAAAAAAAAAAAAAAAACTAGCAGGTTTCTGTAGCAGGGTTGGTCACCAAATTTTCACCAAAAAATCGTTAAGTTACCATAATCTGAAGATTAACAAAGTCATCAACTCATTGCCAACTAATTTTTGTCTAAGTAATACAGTCAAAAGTCGTTAATCTGGACTCGTCGGGACTTGTCGGGCGATTCCGGATTATCGATTTTTCCGGATTATAGATCATCAGTTTAAATCTGGTAAGATGGCATGCAGAAATTACAAAATTAAAAATATGAAACCGTAATTTATGAAATAAAGAACAATTATGATCTAAAGGGTATCAAAATTTACAAAAAGGAAAAGCTTAATATTTGTTTGTTTACTTTATTAAACATTTCTTTCAATGTAAGTTGTTTAAGTTGCTTCATTTCATGTGACAATACTTTCTCTTTAATTCTATTAAACAGACATAATTTCTTGTTTAGTTACAAAGTTCCGCTGTTCAAGTCCTATAATTGATGTGCCGAGAATACCAACTAATTTGTCAATCGAAATGTTTTCGTTTTCAATAACCTCTCTGTCACTTTATTCACTATCAGAAGCGAATTATAATGACGAGGAACTTGATTTAAATCATATCAAAGACGGAGTACATCGAGATGAAATACTACATTTAGTAAGGAATTATAAGCCAAATAAAATAAAAACATCTGCCCTGAAGATAAGGATAGTGCTGACAGATCAACTTCCAATTCATTGCGCGCCACAGCGTTTCTCCCCCCCCCTGCCGCAGAGCAGCGTGAAATTGATAAACAAATTTCGGATTTCAAAACATACTTTCGCTTTGTAGATCCTTTACATATTAGTAAATATATATCGGAAATTCTATTTGACATAATTGAAAGTCAAATAGAACTTACTTTTATAAAATTGCTCTAACAGTCTGCAAAAAATAATAAGCCGGATCCAATTTGAAGATTAAGGAACAATGCAATCTGCAACATTAACTGAATTAGATAATTTTAGCTTAGCTTATACCCTCCGTTATACATTAAACGCGCATGCGTAAACGTATTATGCGCTTGCGCACACACAAATTCGCAGCCGTAAAGGTCTTACGCGCATGCGAAACGCATAGACGTCGTACCGCGTCACGCATAGGCGTTATGCGCGTAATGCATAGGCGACGTACGTTAATGCGATGCATGCGCAGAAAGTTTGTAGCTTTGAGGTACGGATTATAGATCATTCCGTATTATGGGTGTCCGAATTAACGACTTTTGACTGTATACAAAAGACAACAGCAGTTTTCCAAATGGCAGTGCACTGAGAATTCCAGGAAAAAGCAATCAATCAATAAATGAAAGAAAGCAGGAAACATCCATATTAAAATTCTTACCTTTTTCAAGAAATCCTTGTGTAATTTTGTTTTTGCTATGCTCTTTCCAAGTACTCACTCGTTTACCAGAGAATATGTTTTCACTTAAAAAGTCATCTGAGAATTGCAGAAGTTTGGCATTGTATGCAAACTTGGCATTGCACAGGGGCAGTACCTAGAAACAGCTTATATGCTAGTCTTTGTAATTGTATTTGGGGATAATTCCAGTTTTTCTTACAAAACTTTACTTTTTATATTCTTTTGTCCATCAATAAAGAAATGAATACTCTTGTAAATGAGATATGGCTATCTCCGAAACAGTTTTTGACTCACATTCTAATACTCTGCTTGTAGTTTTTCACATCGCAATAAAATTTGATAATTTAAGTACAACTTTATGGAATGAGAATTTTCGTATTCTCAACAGTTGGGTAAAATGATATATTTCTAAAGAAATAACGCACTTTCTTTTTCATTAGACAGCAAACACCACCGTACCATTATGATTCAATCTAAAAAATAAAAAAATGTACACAGTGCAGAAACACGAAAAAGAAAATGCACTTGATGCAAAAAGACAAGTGCTAATCAGAAAAAAGACAATCTAATGTAGAAGGTGGAAATCCTTTTCCACTGAACTGTCATTACAATGTCGTCTGCTGTGCACACGTGCACATAACAACATAATTACATTTTGACGGTATTATGGGTTGCCACAAAACTATTTGTGTGACATAGTGGTGATGCAAAAATATTTTGGCCGTATGAATACTTTTAAGGGGATGGTGCTCAGAAAATCAGAAATAACAAAAATTTCTGTGAGGGACATTTGGTCATTTTATAATTGCTTGAAGTTCTACCCATTGTTCAAAAGCTTACCATTAGATTAGTTACAAAATCTTCAACCTACATAAGACTTTTAATTTTTGCTATCAAGTTTACACAAAGGAATATCACTGGACAGTTTGAAACTAGTATAATGTAAAAAAAATAGTTTTGAAAATATTAAAATATATAACATAGGCTGTTCTTTGGAATATGGTAACAGGTGATTTGCTGGTGAAGATTGCTAAGTGGAGGTGTAAAGATGATCAGCAGTAATTTCAAAGTTTTCGAGTAACAATTTTATGTACGCCAAATAAGTTACAGGTTTTAAACAACTAAATTATACATATTACTAAATATATATATTTGGCCGTAAGCTGTTGTACATAAAATTTTGATTTTATTAAATTTTATACAATGCTTAATAATTTTATTAGCTTTCATATATCTTTCCTATTTTGAATTTTAGGAATGACAATCTGAAACGTTGCAGTCAGTGTGAATTTCTTTATTTTTGTGATAGAAATTGTCAGGTTTGTATTAAACTTTCTTTACTAAATTTTGAAATCAAATACAGTTGCATGAGCATGATCTTCTGCATGGCCTTGTCAAGTAACATCAAAATATCAGTTTTAGTAAATTTTAAAAATTTGATATGGCTTGAACCAATTATTAGACAATAAGGCAGATGCTGTATGAATATTGAAGTTATTGGATTGTTGTAAATAAAATGGCCAAATCAAAAATCAATTAGAAAAGAAGAGAATAAAAGAAAAAAAAAAAGTACCAAATATCATTTAATCAAAATAATGGCTATAATAAATCTCCAGCTGCATTGTTGCAAATTGTGGTAAGATAAGTTATACCATATTTGTAAAAGTCTATCTGTGTAAATCATCCATTGCCTAATAAATAGATGCATCATTACCAAAACATTTCTTGGACAAAAAATGGCTCAGCTCTCATAATAAGAAAATGGTAACTGGTTGGAGAAATGTTAGAAGAATATAGAGGCTGCAACAACAACATTATATCTCAAGTTGTTGATTTGTTGTGCAGTTGACACTGACGTATATAGTTAGGCATTATCCTGAAGAAACATGACTCCATGTCTAGTCACATATATTGTTTACTTAAGATATTAGTTAGAGTTGACTTTAAGGTACCCCTTGTATTATGGCGAAGTTGTTGTTTCATTTATCGCCAAGTTGTTGTTTCATTTATGGTAGCCTGAGTAGTTGAATGTTATGGAAACCCTATTTTATTGGGTACATGATTCTGGGAAATTTTGAATCATGGGATGTTTTGTAAGAGCTTTTGTGGTATGTGTTGGTTTTATTGTTTAGATGGTAGAATGGCTGAATGTAGTAAGATTAATTTGAAGTTTCTATATGATTTGGAATGAAAGGGGAAAAGAGTGTTAATTGACTGGTGTGTAAATGAAGGTTCACTTAGTAGCCATTATAAGTGTCCTGTATATAGGAAGGATATCCGTCTAATCGACTGTAAAAACCGTTTAGATGGATTTGAATTGGTTTGTAGAAAGAAACGTTCAGATGTGGCGATGCCAATATACGGATTCGAGTTCAGATTATTTTAGGAAGTTTTTGGATGCTGTTAAGGAATTTTGTGTGCCACAGACTAAAGACGAAGGAACTTCTAAATAGGGAGAGTGGATATTTGCTTTTGTAGTGCTTAAATGTATAACATGTTTTTTCTTTTTAATGTTATTTTATTGTTTTGTTTAAAATGCAGTTTATTGAGATTATGTATTTTTGTTTGCCTGTATTGTAGAATTGGGTGCTCCTTTGACTTTTTAAGTGAAAATATATAAATGTGTACTGGACAAAGTGAAAGGAGTGTGCAATGCAAGTTTGTGCAATTCTTGGATTTTTTAGCGTGAAAATAGGTCAACGTGTACATGGATAAAGTCAAGGGAGTGTGCAATGCCATTTTTGTGCAATTCGGGGATTTTTTTTTAAGTGAAAATAGGTTGATGTGTACATGGATACTGAGTTTTTGATGCAAGCCAAAATAATAAGTCAAAGAATTGTACAAACTCGATATCCATGTACCGCTGAAAATCACTGCTGAAAGTTTCGCCAAGGGGTACCCTAAAATACACTTTTACCAAGATATTTGTTATGCATTTGCTACGTATCTATAAAATACTGAGCTAAATTTGTTGTTTCATCTCATGGAATGAATAATACCACTAGAAGACTACCATACAGTGAACAACATCTCCTTTGAATGCACAAATGCCTTTAATCCTTCCTGGAGTGTCCAACCATTGTGATAAATATGTACAGTTTTTGTAAAATATCCAATTCTCATCCACAGTCACAATCCATTGCAAGAACCATTTTCCATGATGCAGCCGTTTATCAAGTTACTTTACTTTTCCTGTTATTACTAAGTGTCATCAAAACAGTTGTATGTTTAGTATGTGCATGAAACTGCATGATTAATTGTATGGAATATCACATGGTGGATATTTCATACAGTTTGGTACCATCCTGTTATCAGGATTGGGTTCAGAAATGTGTGTATGTATGCATGTATATGTTCATGCATTAATGTAAGAATGTATGTGTGTATACATATACACATATATGCTCATACATACATGCACACATCCATACAATTCTGAATCCTGTCCCGATAAACAGAACAATACATACAGTTTATCATAGAACTGATTCAATTATATCATTTAGTTTGATTCAGTGGATGAAATATGATGGTCACAGGACTCATATGCGAATGGATATATCCTAAGTTCTTCTTTCATTTAATGATTTATCATTGTTTTATACTGTAGCCATTACAGAACTTTTCATTTCAACTAGTAAAGATATAACAACTTCAATTGACTGGTTTCTGTATTTCTCTTAATATGGTAGTATTCGGTGTTTAATGTTCATTGAATGAAACAAATAGTATAGTTGCATCGATCTTGTTGTGTCGTGAATTTTTAATTGTGCTTATGTTATTTAATTAATCAATATTTGAGTTTTTTATTTGTATTTCATTTAAATTTTAAATTGTAAAGAGTGTTATAGATATAATTGCAACTGCTAAAATCTTTAGCTATATATTTTTCTATGGTTTGATTTTTCTAACAAAGATAGGGAGTGTTTCTTTGGACTGAAATGACTTCTTTCCCCATAGCTTTCACGATAGCAGAGGCAGTACACTGGTGTGCAAAAATTAAGGACTAGACGGTTTTTTCAATATAACAAAAGCTTTCCAAATCAACACATTTAATACCGTAAGATCCCCAATACGTAAGGACATGAGTAATGTAAGTAACACTTACTAAAAGAGAAATCAGAGGGATAAAAAGAAGCTTTATTGAAAAAGTAGCATGGAGCGCAATGCGACTGAAGGCCGAAACATCTCTGTGATAGGTGTCCAGCAAGAAACATCCGGTCTTTTATAGGGGATATGATCTCCCCTGACTGCTAGGCAGGTTTCACAGCATCTGCCCATGCTGAGAATGAGGGTGTCAATGAGTTGTTGAGGCATTGCTGCCCATTCGTCTTGCAGCGCTAATTGAAGCTCCGGAATCGTTACTGGTGGTAAGGTACGAGCTGCCAAGCGTCTGCCTAGAAAATCCCATACATGCTCGATGGCATTGAGATCTGGAGATTGTGCCGGCCAATCCATACGTTCAATATCCTCACTCTCTAAGAGCTGTTCGGCAGCTACTGTGCGATGACATGGTGCATTGTCATCCATGAAAAGGAACTGCGGACCCATAGCGCCTCTAAAAAGACGCACATATGGAAGAAGAATCTTGTTACAATAACGGGTCCCGTTGACTGAACCTGCGTCGAAGATGTGAAGGTCTGTACGACTACCAAGCATGATGCCTCCCCAAACGAGAACACCGCCACCTCCATACCTGTCCCTTTCAATGATGTTCGACGGATGATTGCGGCTTCCTCGCTCTCTCCAGATGAGTATGCGATGAGAATCGTTACTCAGACTGAATCTGCTCTCATCTCTAAAGAGTACTCGTCCCCATTCATTGTCTCTCCAATTCTGGTGTTCCCGGTACCACAGAGAACGCCTTCTCCGATGGGCAGGCGTTAGAGGTACACACCGTACAGGGCGTCGTGCAAACAGACCACCACCGTGCAGTCTTCTGGTCACGGTAAAACGTGATATCGGTCATCCAGTTGCCTGTGTTGTGTGTCTAGCAATTTCTCCCGCTGTCTGCCGCCTGTTTCTTCTGACCTGTAAGGCAATATACCGGTCATCTGCGGGTGTGGTTCCTCGTGGACGGTCACTACTAAACCCCCGTATAGCTGTTCCTGTAGTTTGAAATTGTCTCCAAAGTCGTGAAATGATGCTATGAGCAATTCTGAACTCTGCAGCCACACTTGTCACTCTGTGGCCTTCCTCCAACTTCCCAATGATTCGACCTTGGGTAAAAGCATCCAGATGTCGTCTAACAGATTGATTATTCGCCATTTCTCGCTGAGGCAGCAACTCGGTGTGATTTTAACTGCTATACGGCATGCAATCTCTTTGCCAGAAATACTGATCTTACACCGACAACATGCTTTATACTACTCAGACACTCCCCCATTACGTCTACCTGCATATCTGCGCATGTGCTACCGTACATCACCTTACTTAATCTCCTGAGTGGTCTTTCTGTCCGCTCTGCCTCTTCGTTCAGCTGATATGCTAATTTTTCAACTTCATCCTTAATTTTTGCACACCAGTGTATAGTAGTGTTGTTTCGCATGTCTTTGTTGCCGTGAGGGCAGATGTCATTTTGGGCTGCTCGCTGGGAGGGGGGGGGAAGGTTCAGATACTGGATGGTAAAAGAAAGTCTTAATTGCCGTCTTGCTGCACTTTTTTTTATGAATACTGCAAGTTTAAATAAATGAATTTCTTTCGGACAAAAGGGTGTCTGTAAAATTGATCTTCAGGGGCAGTTTGATTCTTATCTCTTGTTTTTCCGATTGTTAGCTGGGGGTTGAATTTTGGTTTATCACACTTCTGGATGACTCACTGTTTCCAAATGGCCAACCTTTTTTTGTACAGTATCTCTGCTTCGATATTTTTTGGGTGTGTGAAGTTTCTCAGCAAGATAAAGGGAGAAACTCTTGGGTTGGTTAAGTTTAATTTTATGTGTGATTTTTGGGCCTATAGTTTCTGGTTAGTGGAGAAAACGAGGTTTCTTCGGAGCTCGTAGGTGTGTTGAAGGCAAACAGAATCGCGTTTTAGAGTGGTGAAGTTTCTTTAAAAGAGTTAGTGGGGTGTTTTCTCAGCTGCGGCTTGCCCTGCTGTGGGTGGCCTGTGCCATTGGGCTGGAACTGTGTTTTTTTTTCTTTTGGCTTGAGATGTGTATTGTTCCTGCGAGATGTTTCCTATGAGATGTAGAACTTTGTGCGATTTCTTCCGAATTTGAAAATGGACATTTCTGAAATGGTTATTCCAGGAAATTAGATGTTTTTACTCCTAATTGCTCCTTGTAGTTGAAGTTTACCAGTGTTCCAGCCACCTTATTGCAAGCATTCTGGTCGTGGGTCTAGGAATTCAGTCGTTGCTCGTGCAGTCTTCGCCGAAGGGGTTTATTTTCTTTTGGTATTACCATTCATCTACTTCCATTACTTCAGAATTATTGACTTCTGGGCTTCTTCTCTTCTTCAACTGTATTTTGTTTTAAGAGGTAAAGGACTGAAGCCTGGTGGCATAGTGGCTACCGTGTTATGCAGCAGCACCACAGGTCTGGGGCTCGATCTCCGTGCTGGGCAAGGTTGACTCATCCTTTCATCCCTTGAGTGGGTCGATAAAATGAGTACCAAGTTTGCTTGGGCATTAGGGGACCTGCAACAAACTGACCACTTGTTCATCATATATAGAACAATAGGGCATATGCTCATGCACCCTGAGGCCCATGGTCAAGAAGACAGAATTTTGAGCAATGCAAGCTAGAACTGTTGCGCCAATTCCTGAGTTATTGTGAATTTCTGTGTATGCCACCAATATGCAGCAGCTTCTTGTGATGATGGGTTCCTGATGACCAACTGTAAGTTAGCTTATATTTTTATTCATAAGATTATAGTATTTGCCAAGTGAGAGTAATTTTAATTAATCCTTCGTATTTGGGAGAAAGAGAAATTCATTTGATAATAGAGAAAATTGTTAGTGCCTTAAAAGAAAATTTAAAATTATTGTCTAAAAATGTGCAATTCTGTTAATTGTAATTTCTTTATAAGTCTATGTGAGATTCACTTTAAATAACTAATTTAATGTTGTAGGGTGATCAAAATAACCATTTATTATGTTAAGTTTGAACTGTGATCTTGATTAAATGACTTGAAAGAAATACTGTGGAATATTATTTACTATTGCATGTAAAGGGTATTCTGGTCAGCTAAATTAATAAATGGGTTTGATTTGTATATTTTATGTTTTCTTTCTTGGGTCTGTCCAGTCACTCCATTTGTTAGAGCCATAAGGCTTTTAAGAGACATGGAGTTTTACTCAGGGTATTGATAATATTTTTAAGTACTATAAGGATTTTCACAATGCGCCCTTTAATATTTGTACTAACCACTTAATAATAATTATTTGAATTTTGTTTTTGGATAAATTGAAATGATTTTTAGGTGCCAGGAATGTATTTAAACTCTTAATCTTAAAAAAATTTTTTTTTAAGAGGAACTGTTTGACAGTATTATGAATATTTTTTCTTTGATGTTTGTGAGGTTTTGAATTAATGAAAATGAACATAGTTTTTCTTGAGTTACATTAGTAAATAATCGAATATGTAGTTTACTTAAAGCGAAGAAATGATTTTAGGTGGAGAGATAGCATACTTACCCGAGCACCAGTGAAGACTTATTCCTCTTTGTCTTCCATGTTAAGTTTTATTAAGTGTGAATTTGCTTTTGATTGAGTTAATTGAGTCTAGAACAGTTTATTAATTGTAAATTGGGTTAGATCAATCACACAATTCCTCTCCTTCTCTTTTATTCTTATGATTTAAAGTTTCAGATTATTTTCAGTGGAATTTATCATTCTTATTTTTATTTTTTTGAGTTTGCCACCAACCGTGTAAAAGTTTGTACCGAAGAATTCAAGGTACCATCACTAAATTTTTGTGATTTAACAATCGCTGTATGATATTGTCACATGACATAAAAATTTACATAATTCTTAATGTTTGCTTTCTTTTGCAACCAAGGGAAACCTCTCATCATTCAATGGCCATTGTATGTACAGCAGTTTAATACTACAAGTAATAATTCATGAATCCTTCAGACTAGGAAAAATTTCTTTACTGTTCATTCCAAAAACATCATTGCAAGTGCCGAATTTAGAGAGGGCAAGAATTCAAAAATACTCATTGAGGAAAATTTTTAAAAATTAGATTATGTTGATGGGGTTATAGCTCTCTGTTACAAGCCTTTTCACATATATCATAATATGTTTTAATAATAAAGCATAATTTAAAAACGCAACAAAAATAATTTTCTTGATCTTTCACTATTAATGCATGGCGAATGTCGACATTTGCCAGTGTAAGGGGGAAATACAGATATTCAGCAAAAATTTCGGACATACACCAAGCCACTAATGTTGACATTCTCCAGATTTCGGACTTTCGCAGTAACATGTACTACATTAGCTCCAAATGTAGGAATTTTGTGTTTTAAACAATCCAATTGAGTTGAGTGCAAGTAAATAAATGACATCAGCTTGTTCTCACAAGTACAGTGATTTATTTTCACAGCTATATATAGCTTGTTTTTTAATATAAAAACTTCTTGTTGGCGCTAGCATGTTGAAATTGATTCATGTTTATGGCAAAGATGATACTGGCTTAGGAAATGCAGTGTCACTAATATCACTAAAACTCTTTAAGAAAACATGTCAAAGTTCACACTGGTTCAGCTTATGTTATTTCTGGAAAAAACTAATGCAACTAACTTTTTGCAGGTTGCCAGGAACTGGGGCCAAACTATAAGTGTTTGATGCTTTCCCACTGGTTGCTGGTAGGTGTGAACATTACCTAAGATTGATAAGGTAGAGTTACAGAAAAATCTAATTAAAGGAGGATCTGTAAAGACACATATCTGTATTCTTTAAAAACTGTGGTATCAGATTGTATATAAAATTTTAAGAAAAGACTTGTTCCGAAAATGAAAGCCAGAGAACTTAAAGAATTTAACAGTGCAGTTAAACTAATTTTAAACACTAATATAATAAAGGTGTAAAGATTTTGTGACAGATGGCTGTCAGGGAGGCCAAGTTTCCATGAACAACTAAATCTGTACTGTAATTGTGAATATGCACTTTTTCTGTGTTAAACTTTGTACTTTCTTTCTTTTAAATGTTATGGCAGTTTGTGTTAGGATTGAGTCAGCAAGCATATTACATAAAAGTATTGTATATTATTTAAGTTTATTTCTCTTTTCTATAATTTGAAACTCACTCTTTATTACTAAGTCTTTATTTTTAAAATGTTTTTTTGTTTAAATAACTTATCCTTAGAAGTTAATGAACACAAAGTTAGACTTTTGAAACAAAATATATCAATAATACTCTAATTATAGCATTACTACAATAATCTGCCAAATTACATTAGGAATTATTTGAATAATGTGTGATGTTTAATACTTTTTAAGTATCATTTTAGTTTTTATTTTAGATGAAATCTTGAAACATACATAAAAATGAGTAATTTTTTTTAAAATGTTATTTTTTATTTTTGTTTTAGAGGAAGGCCTGGGATATTCATAAAAATGAGTGTAAATGCATAATGAGAGCCAGTCCAAAACAGCCCTCTGCTTCCATGCGTTTGATCTCTCAGATTTTCTTTAAAATAAAAGTAAGTTAACTGCAGTAATTTTACTCTAGACATTGTCTAATGATTGAAGTTTTAATCTTTTTAATTTTTATTTAATTTTCTAGAAATGTGCAAATATTAAATTTACCATTTGTATAAAGTTTCCTTTTAATTAATAAGCTAAAAATTTCTTTCCTGTTCTGAGCTCATGGGTATCTTTTTAACTGCTATTTGTTTTCATTAAAGTGCATGTTCTGTTGATGAAGATTTGAATAGAATGATAGTACACTTTAAGTAAAATGTCAGATTGTAAACAGTGTACTATATATTAAATTTTGATTCTGTAAAAATTCTTATTTAAAAAAAAATTCAGAAGTTTAAAAAGCATTTGAAAATTATTGCAATTGTATTGGAGAATTTAATATTAAAGTGTTTAGTTTTAATGTCAGTTAAGTAATATACAAATGTAATAGCTGATGACTGACTGACAGATATAGCAAGCTCAAATTGTTCAGTGATTATTTGTTATTATCATGCTATGCATAGGATTATTTCTATATTTAACACTTTCAATTAAAAAACTAAGAAAAAGAATGCATTAGGCCTACCAATTTAAAATTTTTATCATTTGTGTAATTTCGGATTATCGGTTTTTCCGGATTATAGATCATCAATTTAAATCTGGTAAGATGGCATGCTGAAATTATAAAATTTAAAATATGAAACCGTAATTTATGAAATAAAGAGCAATTATGATCTAAAGGGTATCAAAATTCACAAAAAAAAGTTTAATATTTATTTGTTTCTTTATTAAACATTTCTTTCAACGGGTGCATGCAGAAAGCATACATTACGCATAGTCGAAATTAGAAAATTGCAAAAAGAAAACTATTTGATGTGTATTCGTGATATTTATAATGACGAGGAATTCGATTTAAATCAATAAATTTAAATAAAATCCCCCCCTCCCCGGCCGAGCAGCATGAAATTGATAAACAGATTTTGGAATGGTTAGAGAAACAAAGGACATGCCTTTATCCATTTTTTGCAGCAATTCCACTTTTTGTTTGATGGATATCGAAACATGCTTTCACTTTGTAGATCCTTTGGCAGCTCCAGAATCGGAAATTCTTTTTGACATAATCGAAAGTTCAAGCTTACTTTTATACAATTGCTGTAACAGTCTGTAAAAAATAATAAGCCGGATCCAATTCGAAGATTAAGGAACAACACAATCTGCAACATTACCTGAAATAAATAATTATATAATTTTAGCTTAGTTTATACCGTCTACTATACATTAAATGCGCATGCGTAAACGTATTACGCGCATGCGTAAAGGCATTATGCGTTTACGCATGTGCGGAAAGTTTGTAGCTTTGAGGTCCGGATTAAAGACTTTTGACTGTATGTGCATTGATATCACATTTTGTTGATGTTACAGAGCAGATGCAGATAAAACAGAAGCCTAAGTATGTTGTGTCAGATTTCTTTTAACAGAAACAATTTCTATCATCCAGAATTACTTTTTCCCAATTTTAAATCACACATATTTTGACAAAATTAGTAATAATGCACTAAAATAATCCATTGTTATTTACACTCCTCAGCCTAGAAAATTCTAGACCAAATCTAAGATTCAGATGTGGAAATAAAATTGATGCTTCCTTAATCTCCAGTGAACACATCTGTAGAAGTTCTAATGCAACTTAGAATGTAAGAGGTGAATCTTGTGATAAGAATGCAAAAAAGAATTTGGTGTGTTTCTGAAATATTACACTATTTTTCTGCCACTTCTTACTATTGCACTGATGTCTGTCAAAACTTGAGAGCTTTTAATTTTTTGTTTGATAAATCAAGATATAAACAAGTAACTCAGAAAATTCAAAAGAACTGCATGCTTTGCAAAAGATAAAATACTTAAAAAAAAGTGCTAATAAAATTTACATTTATGTTATTGCAAGTGGTTGCATAAAACCCATGCTGGAAGATTATTATATAAACTGTAGATTGTTGCTGGCATTTGTTGCAAAACAAATAACTGTTTCTAAATTGTTGAAAAAAGAACTGCAAAAAATTTAATGGAGATCATTATTGATAATGTAGCCAAGGACTCAATATTTACAAGTTGTTGGAAAGGAAAGTCAATGCAGCTGTATGTAAGGGTTACTTAAATGTTGTTGGAGACTTTTTGTCAACACAAAATTCTTGCAGATCAAAAAATGATACTTTCTGATTATCTGCAGCACCTTTTTGAAAATTCAGCAACTCATTACTGACTAATTTTTTGGCAATCTAATATGCAAAAAGTAATAGCCATTTTTAGAATGATAGCACGCTAATTACTGCATACAATAACAATCATGTAAAAAAATTCTGTAATAAAATACCTTTGATATGCTGCTCTTCCTATGCACACAGAAATCTGTTTAGCTTAAAAAAATCAGAGGATTGTACGTATTTAATGCTGCGCATTCTGCTGTTGTCCCCATGTATACCGTGATCTGTTTTCACTAGTAAAAGATCAGAGAATTGCATAAATTTGACATCCTGCATTCTAGTCTAACACTTTGCTTGCAATTTTTCACATTGCATTTTCATAAAATTCGATTGTTTCAGAAATACAGCTTAACAAAAAGTGAATTTTCGCATTCTCTGCTGTTGGCTAAAATGTCATTACTGACAATGTTTTCTTTTTCATCAGCCAGCAAATTTCAAAGTCCCATTACAAATCATTACAAGATAAATAAAAAGTGCACTTAGTACAAAAACAAACACTAATCAGAAAAATGACTTTTAAATTTAGAGGTCTGCATGTTTGTGCATATGTGGGTTGCTATATAAATACATTTTTCTTAAGTCATGGATTGTGTGTCACTATTTTAATGACGTAGTATATTGCCTTGTGAATTCTTTTCTTGGCTAGAAGATTTTGTGGATAATCAGAAAGAACTGAAAAAAAAAAAAAAAAAAAAAGTATTGTGAAGAAAATGTTAACCAAAGTTACTTTGGTTTCCCTACAGTGCCTACATTACATTTAACATCAACAGTGCCAAAGTATCATTCATAATAATATTTTTGCTTTCCGTACAGTGCTTAAATATATTATGTGAAATCAGCTGAAAATATTAGTACTAGTAATACCTTCTGATTATCCATACTCCCCCCTACCAAAAAGTCACTAATGGTGTGGCAGTTTTGGAGAAAAATATTTAATTGTGTATTTACATCTACTTCAATGATGTATCCAGTGTCACCATTTTTTTTTTTTTTTTTTTTTTTGTTTTGTTCATCAAAAAATAAAACACTTGCATTTTTGGAGAAATACTTCTGCAGTGTTTTCTGCACTGTTGTTCTCCACTCTGTTTTCACTAAAAAAAAAAAAAAAAAAAAAAAAAAAAAAAAAAATCAGAGATTTGCACAAAAGTTGCTTTGTCTTCAACCTCAACATAGTGTATTGACCAAAATCACAATTGCCCAAGAACTGTTGAAGCTTCAAAGTAATGAAAACAAAAGAGGGCAAACTCACTAGTTTCATTACATTTCATTATGATAAAAACAGATGTACTCAATGCTAATTAGAAAAATGACTTTAATTAATTAGATGAATTAAAAGAAAGCAAATCCCTATGTACTCAAACACACACATGCTACACACATACCAACCTGGATTGCCACATTAATACTTTTTGATGATATGGTGCATTGCTTCATCAGTACTCTTTTGTGGCTTTTCAGTGAGAGTGTAGATAATCACAAAGTACCATATTAGCCAAAGGGCATTATGAGTTCAAACACCACAGTGCAAACTCAGAATATTTCAAAGCAATATGAGGTTCCTAATAAATTTTAATATGTAGCAAATGAAGTTTCTAATGAGTTTTAACATTGTGAAAGTTAAATAATTTTGAAAAAGATGCTAACTTCCTTTCACAGTAGACAATTTTCTCCAAATATATTTAGACTAGAATTTTATTTAAATTCATGTGAAATTTAATGTTTTTCTAGTCTTTATTTTAAAGCAAGAAAGTAAAAATATGCAACATTAAGAATAGAAAAATAGCTGTTTATGTTCTTTTGTCTTGTATGATTTTCATTAATTTTTCTGTAATTCATTTCTGTTTTTAACATAGAAATATGGTTATGATGAGCCATATGAAGAAATTCACGATCGTAAAGTTTCTTTTCGAACACTGATGTCACGTGAGTAATTTGATCAAACCTTTTAGTTAACTAACTATATTAAGTTAAATAAGTGTTTTTTTAAAAATTTATCATGAAAGCAAAAACTGAAATGTAAAATCAAGATTTTTAAAATTCATGTATAGTATACTTTCAGTTTAATTTGCATTAACATATAAAATAATGTGCTGATATGTTCTTTTTTTATATGAGTTATTCATTGTAGCTAATAAATGTTTTGTATTTCATAAATGGTGTCTACAATAATTTCCTATTGTTTTCATGTATTTAGATGCTTCAGAAATAAAGCAAAATGGAAAGGCTTGTCAGCAGATGGTGGCATTAATAGGCACTCTCAAAGACTACATTGGGCAATGTAACATACCACCTACTGAGGAATTTATTGAAATATTTGGAAAAGTAAGCAAAATAGCAATATGAAAATCTGTTTATATCTCTATGTGTTCACTTTCTTACATAAATTCTTTTGACATTGAGCTTATATTTCAGTTGCAATTTTATTATTTTTTATTACACCTCAAAGGAGATACATTGTTTTTATCTAATGTGTAAAATCACGTCCTGGAAAAATAAAATCCACAAAGAATGGAAAAAAACCTGAAGCAACATTTAGTTGCTATGCACTATAGTAAATATTGTCACTGTACAAAAAATCTTTTAATTTTTATGTGCACCCTCATGCGTAGCTTGTTTTTTGAAGTGTTGCCATTTGGCAAAGCTTAAGTTTTTTTTTTTTTTTTTTTAGCTTTCAGAATTATTTAGTCTGTTATTAATTAACAAACTGAGCTGTTTAAAAGCTATGAATGCAGATTTTAAGAGTTTGTATCTTTATTTTACTTTTTAAGTAATGCTATTTAATTGCTATATTTGCAGCTTTGTTTTCTTGATTAAAGTCTGTTTCTTAGACCATGTTGTTGTTATTTATTTTTTTAAATATATTTTTAATTTTACTACCTTCTTCTTTGACATTTTGGGTTGTAATTAAAAGTTTTCAGTGTACAGTCTTTTTAAATTTTTCTTTTTATTATGATTATTTAATTTTGTGTTAAAAATGTTTTAAATTGAGCAGTTCAAAGCTGTGTATGATAAATGCTTGTACAGATTAACAAAATAACAATTTGTGTACAATTCTTAACCCTTCAATCAACATTTTAATTTAAAATTAGGCAAAAGAAGAAAAATAAATTTGGCATAGATTTTGAATTAAAACTGTGTCTGTTTTGAGGATGATCAGAAGAGAGAGCTGTTTCTGGTCACCTTTAAAATCAATAATTGTTCAAATCTAAGCAAAATTAATCTTGCTTTTTCCTTAATTTATAATTTTAGGCTGATATATTCAGGGTTCGTATGGTCCGTAAGAGTCCTTAAAAGTCTTTAGGTTTTTTTAATCGATTTTTGGTCCTTAAAAGTCCTTAATTTTGGCCAAAATCGGCAGAAGGTCCTTAATTTTAATAATCTGAAATTCTGTCTGTTTTTATGACTGCCATTTTGGGTGTGAATTAGCATTTTGCAGGAATATTTTTTGGCGATTCACTGACAAATATGGCTATTTTGTGAATGGTTCATGAGTTATTCCTATTTGTAATATAAGTAATGGTTAGATACTCGAGTTTCTGAGCAAGAAGTGAAACATAAGCATTTCAAAATTGTTTCATTTTTTGTAATGAAAAGCTCCCAAACAATTTTCCGCTTTTAGGGATGTGAATTCTTTTATTAAACGGTTCTAAACTTGGCGATTTTAAGATCGGTTTCTATAGAAAATTTTTTTAATTCCGAGATCTGGGAATTTTTTCACGATTTTTTTAAAACATTCTAACATTGATAAATTTCATTAAAATAATGGTAATATATTGGAATTATATTTAAGAAATAACATTAAAATAAAGCATTCTTATTTTTCACTGTCATATTATGAAGTTCCATTTTGGCCACATATTATACAATTTTTTTGAATCTGAAATATAAGCAAGGAATAATGCTATAAAGCACAGTTTACGAAACAGTTTTTAGAAAAAGCAAAATAGCTATATAATTAATTAAAAATGTCTTTTTAATTTTTTCATGGTGGGAATTTTTTCCATTTCTCAGAATGATCAGAATTCTCAGAATATGCATCAGTTTTCTCTATAAAATTAATTTCACACTTCTTTCCTCCGATTTTTTCTAAAAACATTTCTGGATTTTTGCTGTTACAGAATTGGTAATTTTTCTGTAGGATTTTGGACTTTGAAGCTTGAAACGTTTAGAAAGATTTCAAGGCAAATTTATAGACCCACGATTCTAAAAGATTCCAGAAAAATGTGATAAAATGAAAAATGTCTCCATGGTAGTAACATGCAGTTTCTTGGATTTTGGAGAACATCTGGAAGAACAATGAAATCATAATATTTGAATGTTTAACTTCTGATTCTAAAATCGCTTTCTTAACATTTTTATCTTCCCTTTATTTTGTCTACTTTTCACTAGATACAAGCATGAAAAATATCAAAAGTACTTCTAATCTTATCATATGGACAGGCATTATAGAAAGGAATTTTTTTTATTAATAAAGAAATTGAAAACCGACAATTCAAAGGATTCATCTAATATGTCTTAATGCATCATACACAGAGCTGGCGCTAGGCATTTTGTCACCTGATGCAGTCTCTGTGGATCCTAAATTCTGATGCCTGGTGCCATTCTAAATTTTGCTTTCAATGCTTGCTCTAAATTCTAAAAGTTTTGCCATTTCTAGATTTTTTGGCTAAGTGTGTCCCTAAATTCTAAAAATTATGCCACACCAGCCCTATGACCAGACCTTATCATATGTATTTCATATTTCTTCTGAATGTTCATATTAGTAAAGAAATACAATTAGCAGCTTTTTCCATACATTCTAAAGGCATTTAGTCTTTTAGAATAAAAGAAGTCTTTAATTAAATCTAAAAAAATTAAAGCGAAAAGGAAACGTGTTGAAAAAAGAAACTAAATATGTAAAGAGAAAGAAAATTATTCTTCAAAGATATGTACAGTTATTATTATATAAATTACCCAGTTGTTTACAGTTTCAGCCTTTACTATTGTTTCCCATTTCTATTTACTCATCAGAATGCAAATCACTTAGATAGTTTTTAAACTGAGTTTTTTGGAGTGTAAGACGAGTGTTTCTGAACTCCACATGCTCCCTGCATTAGTTCCTGTCAGCTCTGATGATTTGTAATTATTAGTCTTTCCATTACTGCCGCTGACATTTGAGTTTTTTATGACAATAGAGTTACTGAACCAGATTAAATTGAAATTAAATTGTATAGTTTTTGACCACTAGTCCATATTTTTAGTTTGAATTTCATTCTTCTTATTTAGTTATATCACCACAAACTGTATTTTATTTTGAGCATAAGAACATGCCTATATGTTCCAAGTTCTTTTTAAATAAGAAGCTTATTTAAACCTTTATTTAAATTTATTATCTGATTTATAGTTACTTTCAGACATAGTGATAATTTCTTTCACGTCTGTCGGGGGGGGGTTGGACTATTTAACTTTTACCAGATCAAGTAAACCCTCATAGGTAGTACATTGTGGAGAGGTTGGCAGTTAGGAGATAAAACATGCAGAAACTGATGAAAACATTGTTTTGCATATTGAGACACATTTCTAATTGTTAGAAAACATGCGTAAGGAGAAGAAAGTAGAGAAAGAAGTAGACTTCTGAAGTAGAGAACTGACAGTCAAATAAAGAAATATATAGCCTTTCTGATTCAGTACTCTCTGAAAATTCTTACCATCGTGTACGATATCTCTTAGAAAATTCTTTGTCATAATAGCAAAAAATAGTATCACTCAAAGAGAAAGTAACACTGCCAATCTGGAGTTAAATCCCTGAAATCTCAATCCTTTTAAAAAATTTGATCTTGGCCTCATACTTGTGTATTTTTCTTCAGACATTGTGAGCAGTAATAGTTGAGAGAAAATTTTTTCACAAGTTAAGCTTAGCTTTAGCTAAGTGGGCCAAGATTTTATTAAAGAAGAGATGTAAGCTTTCAAGAAATGGAAGCATGCCAAGAAAAGATGGAAGGGGCCATTAAATCATTCAAAGAAAGACTGAAGCAGGTCAAGCGGAAATCAAAAGAGAAATTTCTACCATAACAGAAAACTAATTTGAGGATATTTAAGGCAGAATAAACACTATTGAAAATAAAGTTAGAGAAACTGATGAAAGAGGTTCTTCTTCAAAACAACAAATTGAAGAAAACGTTTCTGCTGCCGAAGAACAAATTGGAGAAAAAGTTTCTGCTGTCAAATAAAACATTGAAGAGAAAATTTCTGTGGCCAAACAACATATTGATGACAGAGTTTCTGCTGCTCTCGCCAAGGAAGTTGACAGCTTTAAGAAATCTATTCTAATGGTAAGAAACAATTCTGACAAATTTACATTTTTATCTGTGTCATCTTGACCCTCTGTAAAGCTACTCACATATGATGGAAAGACCTCCTGGCAAGTGTACAAGATGCAGTTCTGTATAGTGGCAAATGCAAATGAATGGAATTCTGAAGCTAAAGCTGCTGCTTCTCTGAGAGCAGACGCAGTGGATATCCTGCTCAAAAACAAAAAGTCTAGACTTTGAAGCTCTATCCGGCACATTGGAGCTGCAGTTTGGTGATAAGTATATGAAAAGACTATAGTAGACTTCAGCTGAAATCTAGTCAGCAGAAACCCATGGAAACACTCCAGGAGTTCGCCACAGATGTTGAAAGTCCATCTTAACTCATGTTTTAGGATTGTTCAACAGAAACAAGGAAAATGTTGTCCTTGCAGTATTCATTAATAACTTGTGGAATCCTGAGATGCAAGAAACCCTGCAGGATTCTGAGATACATAAAATCATGTAAATATCAAATGTCAAAGGGGAAAAAAAAAAAAAAAAAAAAAAAAAAAAACTTTCATGTACACTACGAAATTCAAGGAAACTGAGCAAGTAACTTGTACAGATCATCATCCAATTAGAACTGCTCAAGTCCAGAGGAGCAAATGGATCAAGTGACTACTCATGTAGACAATTGAACTAGGCAAGTCAGTGCCTTGAGGCAGAATAGGAGTAACAAAGTGATCCTAAAGCGCTGGAAATGCAATGATGAAGGCCACATACAAAGGAACTGCAGAACATCCCAAGGCATGGAAGCTAAAACTGCTTCTCAGCAAGGAAGCAAGAAATAAATTAGGGGTTATATAGTGGAACAGAGGTTGCCAGATATTGAGAAGCCTCCTTTTAAAGTGTTTCAGACTTCTGCAGTAGTAATGGATTCTTTATCATGGGTCATATGAGTGGAGTTCCTTGCCATATATATGACTGTTGATACAGCAGCATCACATGCATATGTGGCAAGTATTAGAGATCCTTGTATACTCAGACTTTGTAAGGAAACACAGTTTTTCTATGGACTTTAAAAATAACGAATTGCATTCTGCTTCTGACAACATAACACCGTTCAGAATTAAAGATGAAGGAGTTGAATTGGTCCACCAAATAATAGCTCAAAATGATATCATAGTACTTGCAAGAACAGAGTTTTTACTACCTAGCACCATAGCTGAAAACAGAAATTTCTGGTATTTCATAATGGAATTTCGTAAGAATCGTAACTGCCTTAAAGGAGTACTAGTAGCCTCGGGACTTGTCGACCTATCGAGGATTGTCATCCTGCTGAGAGTTGGCAACATAAGTAATAAGGTAAAAGTCATTAGGAAACATGAAATGATTACAGCCTGTACTCCAGAGACTTGCCTTAAATAAAGCAATAGTCCTACAGTCTCCGTATATTTGGAGATCCTAACATCAGAGTTATTGCAAAATGCACAACTTTTTTCTCACGCATCATTTGACGTAGGTCATACCAGTTTGGCACAGCATAGAATGAATACCGGGATCATCCACCACCCAAACAACATCCAAGACATCATAGTTCAGATCCGTAAGTCATCGAAGTCTAAGCCTAAAGTTGTTCATTATGACAGGCTAGCTGCTTACTGTGGCCATAGTGCATAATCCCCATTGTGTAAGTAATGTAAATAGTTTTACTAAGATTATTGTCCTGTGTGTATGTAAATTTGTAAATTCATGCATTTATTTATTGATTTATTATTTGATTTGTTACATATTATTTGTTGAAATTATTATTTTAGTTCTGCATTGATTTTCCTTAGTTTTGCCTGGGAGGTGCAGCCCTTGGGAAGGGGGCAGTGTTACAGATTTTGTATATAGGAAAATAATTTTAGTGAAATTATATGTAAAATTGTAGTATCTCTTGCATAATATAACATGAAGTGTCTCGAAAATGAGAAACTTTTTTGGAAATATAAGAGAACAATAAGAATTTTAGAAGGGCAAGTCTATTTAATATTGAGGTAAATGGCTATCTGGCTAAATGGGTGATATATTGCCAAGCTGGTGATGTTTTTGGTAATTAATTTTTGTTACCAAACCAACGAGAAATGGCCAAAAGTAACCAAACTTGGCAACCATTTGATGACATATTAGTCCAATCTCTGTGTAACTGTAACTGGTACTGTAATTAAATAACTGTATTTATCCCTATATGTAAATGTAATCATATCCAGACCTTATATATTCTTTCCAGTAATTTCGAGAAATGGAAAGTCCAGGAAGTTCCTCTTTGGCCTGGCAAAACTATGTAAGATCGGAGAGAGCATCAGTTCACAGTTTTTAGTTCAGACTTGAATTCAAAATGTTGAGAGATTCATTGCAAGCTTTGCTCTTTAGATGCACATGCACTTTGCATTGCAATGTGTTTAATGTTCCTAATAAGTTGAAGTGGTAACTACTGATTGTGCTCTGTTATATTGGGAAGAGCAAGAACAAGAAGAGAAGAGTATTTTTGTGGTAAGTTACAGCAGAACTGTAAAAAGTGTTTCTTTTTGAAAAATAAATTTTATGAAGTTATCATTGGCTCTGTGTGCGTTCAATGTAGTATGAAGCCATATGCATGCAGCAACATGTATAAACACAGTTTAACCCCGCCCGAACGCTTTGAAAATAATAAGCGTTTATTAATAAAAGTTCAAGAATTGTTAACTGTTTGAAAAATGAATATCTAATTTAAAAGTTAAGGGTAAAGTAAAGTTATTGTTATAATTTTTCCAAAAGTAAGTAGCACCCAGCAACACCCAAATCATAAAGTCTCTGAACACCAGTAGATCAACTTCAGTTCCAGGTAACGGCCTGGCTGCATAGGTGTTTTCATGTGTAAACAGGATATGAGCTAGTTTCCCTTAGAAAGTCCTCTACAAAAGTATCTCTGCCTTCAGGCAGATAACTCTCATGTGCTTTATTGTAATGAAGTAAACCAAAGTAATCTAAAAGTAAAGTTTTTGAAAAGTTGTACTGTATTTTTTTTTTTTTTTTTCCATTTAACAATTTCTGAAGAAGGTAAGTAAGTTTTTATTTGCTATTTTCTAATGCAGGCATTTTTACTTTCAGTAGATGTGCATAAATACATTCAGTATCTGTGATAGTGAAATGCAAAGTATTGGAAGTGGCATATATTTAGGGTACGTGAAACTGTTTTCTAAAATATATTAATTTTTGTAATTATTCGTAAATGTCATTGTGTTTAAATTATGTTTTACTTATCTTGCTACAGCTGCATTTTACATTTTTTCTGTAATTCTCCAGTTTTTGTAATATTTAAAAATCATTCAAATAAGAAATTTGCAGCTGTGCTTTACTGTTTTGAGATTCTTTTGTGATTTTAGAACATTTCAAATTCATTCAGGTAAGAAATTAGATCTGGATGTGACATTTATTTTAACTTCTACCATCTGCTGAATTTGAACATTATCCTACATTCCCTTTGATTCACATTATAAATATTAGCAGAGATCAAAAGGTTATGCAAATCCAAAGCATATGCTTAGAAATACAAGGGGAAGTTGTCAGTAACTTTACGAGATGAGTGTTTTTTTTTTTTTTTTTCCTTGGTGATTATTTTCTCCAATCTAGCTAAATGCATTTGTAAAGTAAGTGATGGTGTTCTGGGGAGCTGCATCAAAATTAAGTCTTTTCTGTCCAAAATGGAAGTTAGACCCCTTCTATTGTTGCTTACATAAAAACAAAAGCAAGGCATCTTTTTTAAAGACATATGTAATCTAATAGTGTTATACTAATTAAAGTGCTGGTTACATGACTGTTGCCAGCTTTTTGTTGAAAAGTAACTAATCTTTTAAATTGTGTATTTTCTCTTTAGATGCAAACTATTAATAGTGATTAAAGTTTGCTAATTTGAATTTTTGCTTTATGTAAGTCTGATTTTAATCAACTTGATAACTTGCCAGCATTTCCAAAATAATTCACTGACCATCAAATGAATAGAATCTTAACAATAATTGCAAGGTTAAGTTTGTAAAATGATGGAGTGTTTGAGAAATTTGAGAAATGATGGAGTGTCTGAGAAACAATTGTGGAGAATTTCATTTCATGAAGAACTCTTTACAAGGATCTAATACCTATTTATATCAAACAAAGACAACATTAAAAATCATCATGTAACCTTTTTTTTAATAAGTAGTAACATGACCTAGGATAAATCAGAAGTATTTATTAATTTTTCCCCTCTCTTTTTTAATTGATTTCACTGTATGACAAAATTGTTGCGCAGTGAATTCAATCATTCTAATTTTTGGTCTCCAAGGCTAGATTACAAAGAGACAAAATTGGTGTCCCCATTCTAGAAAGTGGTAAATTGCAAATATCCATGTACAATTTAGACAAATATTTCACTTCTAACATAATGCTGTAATAGATAAGCGTAGTTTTTTTTCTTGTTATGAAATGAGCAATTTAGTCGTCTGTTTCAATATTAGTAGAGCATCTAAAGATGTATTAGGGCCTACCAGTGGCTGAGTGGTAAAGTTGTTGAACCATGGTAATTTTGACCTGGGTTTGATTCCAGATGTTTTCATGGTTTTCTCCGTGTCTAACATGTATATGAGCTAGTTTTCCATAGAAAGTGCTTCACAAAGGCATCCCTGTCCTTAGGCACATAGCCCTTGTGTGCTTTGCTATAATTAAATAAACCAAACAAACATGTATTAGGATTTTTACAGATATAAAATGAATTTTTTTAATGTTAATCATAACTATTTTTTTCATAATTATATTTGTAACTGTTAATGTTAATTAATTTGCTATTACACACAAATAAAATTCATGGGTACTCTTCTGTTATTGGCACCAGATTCAGAAATATATATATGTATGCATGGGTGTATGTTTGTATGTGTCCGTATATATACACATGTAATATATGCAAATACATACACATGTACATACTTACGTACATGCATACATACATTTCTGAATCTGGTCCCAATAACAAAGGAGTACCAACTCATGTTTTTGTCTTTGTTACTGATGCATGTAATAAAACAAGATTTTTTTTTATTGTTATACTATTTGTAACTAACTAGACTGTTTGAAGAAAATTATAAGGTTTGTCTTGTTCTATTCAGTAACTCTTATCATTAATATATTGTTACTACATATATTTTTTTCAAATCTTATATTTTTGTACAATATTCAGGGCTTCTGTATTTGATCATTCTTGTCAACCTGATGCAGAAGTAGTTTTTGATGGTACAAATTTAAGTGTAAGAGCAGTACGTGACATTCCTCAAAGTAATATTAGCCAGGTAATTAATACTTAATTTATATATTTATTTTTCTAATTTAGCTAATTTTAAACTAAAGTAGCTACTATTTAATGCTTAACATTTTAAAATTAACTATTTTATCTTAAGATTTTTATTAGTTACATTGAACAGCTGCAGTTAACAAAGGACAGGCAAGAACAACTGAGTGAACAATACTACTTTGATTGCCAATGCAGTCGTTGCACCTCAGCCTATTATGTAAGTCTTTGCTACACATGTTTATTTTATTATGTATTACATGTTAAATATATCTGTTTTTGTGATTGAATCTGATGTCTATTATTTAAAAAAATTCTTAACTAGATAAGTGCTAAAAGTTTCTGCTTGCAAGTTTTCCTTGCATGCTTACTGTATAAATTAGAATTTCTCACATTTTTTTTTTCAAGTAGGGATCATTTTTATAAATTAGAATGCTCTGCAGATCACCTTACTCTGGTCCCCTTTAACAATAATTTTTTTAGCATAATTTAATACATATGCATTTAAATATTTAAAATACATTTAATTCATTTAACTTTATATTGGTATTAAGTTAATAGAAGAAAATTTATATTTGTTTTTAAAAATTTAAGGTAATTAGAATTTAGATAATCTTTATCTTATTAACTAAAAATTAAATAAATGTTTGTACTACATCAGTGATATGGATGAGCTTATTGATGCCAGATGTATGTTGGCAAGAAGCACCACAGTCATAATGCTTTTAAAACCCTCTTTTGTTATTAAACTAGAGGGAGATGTCAACAAGTAGGATTAATCAATAAATTTCATAAAAAATAGGATAATAATAAATTTCATAAAATGTCAGTCTCGGGATAAAAAGTGATAGAGGATTACCATGTATGATTTCTGAAGGTACTACAAAGGTTGGTTTGAAGGACAGTTTACGGTTTGCAGGCCACACATTGGGAAATACTGATGTAAATCATTAGGCTGTTGTGTAATAAAAGTGTATATATCACAAATATGTGTAAATAAATAAGTTTATTAAAAACACTGTAGAATAGTGCTTTAATGTCAATAGCACTGTAGTGCCCAACACTGTCCAACAGATAAAGCTTCTGAACATTGTTTCCTTGGTTTGGTTTCAGTAAATGTAAAAGATGGCTATATGAGTTTTTTCCTTGTATAACCGAATATGCTATGTAAGGAAGGGTTTTGGGCTCTTGTATAACTTGCATATATAAAGAGGTATTCTGAAAGGTCAAAGTTCATAGATATAATGTTGGAGGAAAAATTGCAATTTTGTAATAATTTAATTTCATTGTAAGTTGAATTGGATGTATGACTAGACAAGTTAGGCCATCTTTAATGTACAATGGATTTATCTTAAGAACTTGCACAGATAGCAAGAAAGTTCACAACGTTAAAAAATGCTTTAATAGAATGCCATTATGAAGGCCACGAAGTTCTAGAGATGAAAATGATAGTTAATAAAAATGTGTAGCTAGTAAATAAGGGAATCTAGTATCATACCATTAATTAATTAATTAATTAATTTTATGAAACATGAATATTAATATTTCTTGTGAATAAAGTACTGAAGATTATTGTCACAGTATTACTAATCCATTAGAATAATTAATAATCATATTTTTTGATGTTTATGAGAGACTATCATCATTTGGAAATATTTTAATCTGTAATGTAATAATATATGTATGTTCAAAACTTTTTGTTATTAAAAACGTGAAGTCATCAAGACTACCAGTCAATTAACATTTATGTTTATTGTACCTTAATCTCTGTTGTTTTCCTGTGTTTAAGCTTATTACAGCGAGATAAATGGCTCTCCTTTTTTGCTTACATCTTTGTAATACCTAGAAGACTTTAACCATATTCCTTAGGGTGTCAGAAATACTGTATCTTTTAGTCCATTAAGGAGTATTTTCTTAAATACGGTGTGTTTGTGAATAGTACCATTCATTTTTAATATGAAGTTTGAGATATGTATTTTATTTTATGTGTTACTTAAAAATATAAACATGCATCTTCTGAATAATTTAAAAATTATTCTAAAAAGTAATATTTTTGTATAATTATTCCTCTTTGATGATATTATTAGCCTATTGGCAGCTGAGTTGATCAAATGGCTGACTCAATTCCAATTTAATAGATTTTGCGGCATGCAGTTTTGTCATTTTCCACAGAAAGTCCTGCAATAAAGCATGTTTTCTTATACGTTTAAAAAAAAAAAAAAATTTTTTTTATTTTTAATCTGAGAAGGTATTGAACTTCTTGTTTAGAGTCTTTATTTTTAACAATGTGAAATAGCCATTTCACAGCTTCAGATTTGATATTTTTATCTCTACCAATATTTATTGCTTTTGCTTATGCTTATATATATATGTTAAATGAACCAGATTCTTTTGATCATTTTAGGACAAATTAATGATAAAAATGGCAGAGGATGCAGTAAATGCTAAAGAGCTGTTAGAAAAGTCTAATCAAGAACTAAAAAGGATAAAACAAATGAAGAAAGATAATGGTAATAATTGCATATGAAGTATTTTTACTGATTACATTAAAAACAATTGTTGTTCAGTTGTTAAATAAAGTTTCTGTTTTGAGATTTGTGAAGGTTATATTATGAGTGTTAATTCTTAAAATAATATTTTATGTGTACTGCCAACTATAAAGTTATTATATTTTTATTCGAAGCAATCCAGATCATATTGCATTCTTCTTCCGAACATACAAGTCCACTCTGTTGCATTCATTATTGAAAGTTTTCTTGTATTATTCTGTAGGAGCTTCTAAAATAAACTGTAAAGTTCATTTATTATTTTCACGTTATCATCCTTTTTAAATCATTTACACCAAGAAAGCATGTTCATTAACAGCTGCATGTCTTCTTAAATACTTATATATTCATTAAGTTAAATTTTATTAAAGTGTATTAATTTTTTATAGCATTAAAATAAATAATGATTTTTAGCCTCATAGTTAATATGTAGTTAATATGCTGGACGGAGGTTTTCTTGCAAGATTTAACATAATTCAAAGCACCATTGTTGAATAAATTTCATATATAATTTATGGTGCAGGAAATTCAGTACTTGATACATTTATTCAATAATTTTCCTCATCTCACTGTGGAAGAAAACTTTCTGAACTTGCTTTTAAATAATGAGATTTACTCTTAACAAGTTCTTATTAATTACTTTTTTAATATACCATTCGTAGAGGAGAAAATTATTTTGTAATAGTTTTCATTTTTATAATTAAATTTACTAGTGTCCTTTAAAGTTATCAAATATACTTTCTGACTTTAAAAAGAGAAATTAAAATACTTTTCTTAATTAAAAGATTATACTATTCTGCTTGATTAAGTGTTTATCCCCAATTCAGTTGCAGTTAATAGTTTTATATATTTAAGTTGAATTTTTTATTGTATTGGCATAGAGTGCGGGAAAAATATTGTTACGTGCATGCAGGTTCATAATAGGTTGAATGCACAAGTCTGATGAAAGGTTAATAAAATTTATTCTTATCACTAGAAATAGAACAAAATGCTGAAATTTTTCCTCACAGATATTCGTACAATGGCATAATATCACACGTTAGTAATATTTTAAACTACTAAAACATTAAATAGAACCCAATTAAAAGGGCAGAGAAAGCTAATTCAATCTCACCATGAATTGACTACAATCAACAACGAACACTAGGTAAACAACTGAACTGAGATGTTTTTGTCCTGCCTTTCTTTAAGCTTTTTAATCAGTCATGAGAAGCATCTCGTAATTTATATTAAATTGAAATAATGCAATTATGTGTTAGCTGTAATTGTAATTCTACTATTTTGCTTTCCAGAAACCTTGAGAAATTATGAGAAACTTCTCATGACTGATTAAAAAGCTTAAAAAAAGCCAAGAAAAAACATCTCTAGTTCAATTGTTTACCTAGTTCTTGTTGATTGTAGCGAATTCACGGTGACATTCAATTAGCTTTCTCTGGACTATATGCGTGTTTAATGCACGCGTCCGCTACGCATGTACGTAAAGCGTTTACCCATGCACACTTCCAATAGTGAAGGAAGTGACAAAGACGAAACGAAAACGAAAAAATTTCGATTGACAAGTTAGTCGGTATTCTCGACATGGCAATTACAGGATTTGAACAGTGGAACTTTGTAACTGAACAAGAAATTATGTCTGTTTATAGAATTAAGGAGAAAGTAGTAGCACAAAAAATGAAGCAACTTACATTGAAAAAAAAATGCTTAATAAAGTAAACAAATAAATATTAAGCTTTTTTTTTTTTTTTGTAAATTTTGGTACACTTTAGATCATAATTGCTCTTTATTTCATAAATTGCGGTTTCATATTTTTAATTGTATAATTTCTGCATGCCATCGTACCAGATTTAAATTGATGATCTATAATCTGGAAAAACCCCTAATCCGGAATCGCCACAGTCCCGACGAGTCCGGATTATGGACTTTGTACTGTATTGCACGAATATCTGTGAGGAAAAATTTCAGCATTTTGTTTTATTTCTTGTGATAAGGATAAATTTGATTAACTTTTCATCAGACTTGTGCATTCAATCTATTACAAACCTGTATGCAAGCAACACTTTTTTTGTAGTTGGGTATTTCTCTTCCACCCTAGTATGATTTCGGCAGCTTTCAGAGCAGGGTCTTTCAGACAAGACGTCTGTGTTTCCAGGTTTCTTTTTGATGATGGATAGGTGTGTTCTCTGATGCTGATAGCAGTCTGTTGTTTTTGAAGTCCAAGGGAAAATTGTATTTTCTTGAAAAGTCCAATCCGAGTACGCAAGGATCTGTAATATCTGGATCTGTATGTACACATATGCTGTGTAATAGTAGACGGCACTTCTAAACTTGATGTTCACGTTTAACATCTGGAGGTTAATGCAGGATGGTGTCCAAATGAGATTATCTTTAAAGTGTTGAGCTAAATCTTTCTGAATGATTGTAACATAAGCTCCTGTGTCAATGATCATATTGCAAGGAATTCTATTGATATGCTCGTTGATGATTAGTCCATTACTGTTGCCACTCAATGCAGAAATCTTGAGCGCTTTAAAACGGGGTTTTTCACTATTGTTCAAACTCCGCTCTGCGATTTGGTCATTAAGTTCTTTCCTGCATTGTTGCTGGAAAATGGTCTTATTTTTCATGTTCTGCAGTTCCTTCATATGTGCCTTCAGCTCTGCAGTTCCAGCTTTTAGTTCCTTTTCACTCCTTTTCCATCTGGCATTTAATTGTCTGTTTATATTGTCTGTCTCACTTTTCGGTTGTTGGGTGTTCAGCAGTTCCTTCATATGTGGCCTTCAGTACCGCAGTTCCAGCACTTTAGGGTCGGTTTCTTGTGACTAATATTCCATCTCAAGGCATTGAGTTGTCTAGTTAAATAGTCTGTCTTATTTTTTGTGTCCTGAGTATTCTGCACTTCTTTCATATGTGACCTTCAATGCGACATTTCCAACACTTTACAGTCAGTTTCTTCTCACTCCTACTCCATATCAAAGCAATGGCTTGTCTGGATAAATCATCTAAATGAGCCATCAATTGATCCACCGGCTTGTTAACTCACACAGCTCTGACTGGGTAGCAATCTTCACGAGTTCCTTCCTGGGCTGCCTCAAATTTCATGACGTACTCTAGAACGCTTTTCAAGTCCTTGACATCCACCATTCGCAGAGCTTTCTGTATTTCAGGATCTCGGATGCCGTTGCTGAAGTATTGCAGCCGCGGCAAGTTCCTGGAGTGTTTCAGTGGGCTTCTGCTGGTGGGATTTTAATTGAAGCTTGCTGTAGTCTTTTAAACACTTCTCACCAAAGCGTAGCTCCAGTGCGCCGGATAGAGCTTCAAAGGTCTAGTCTCTGGTTTTCTGGAAGAGTTTGAAGAATATCTACAGTGTCTGCTCTTAGAGAAGCAGTGAGATGACAGGCCTTAACTTGGGAATCCATTTGCATCTGCCAGTATGGAAAATTGTATCTTATACACTTTCCAGGAAATCTTCCCATCATATGTGGATAGCTTCAGAGAGGGACGAGCAGGTATGGGTAAAAATTTGAAACCATCAGAATTACTCCCTGCTGTCGCTACAAACTTCTTTAAACTATCATTTTCTTTCGCAATTGCTGAAACCTTGTCATCAATTTGTTGTTCTATTTGTTGTTAGATGGCAGAAACTCTTCTATTTGTTATTTAACAGAAGAAACTCTTTCTTCAATGTGTCCAACTCTGTTTTCAACAGCATTTATTCTGCCTTCCATACCCTCAAATTTGTTTTCTCTTATGCAGGTAATTTCTCTTTTCATTTCACCTTGACCTGCTTTCATATTGTTTTTAACAGATACTTGACCAAGCTCAATCGTTTCTTAAAACACTTTCATCTCTTCTTTGATGGTTTCTTGGCCAGCCTTCATCTCCTCTTTAAAGGAAGCAAAGGCTGTAATCAGCCGTCTTAACTGCTCCTCCATCACTCTTGTTATTGGCATTCAAATCCCACTTCTGACACCAAAAAGTGTTGTGTGCGTATGGGTTCATAATAGATTGAATGCAGAATTTTGATGCAATGTTACCAAAATTTATTCTTATCACAAGAAATAAAACAAAATGCTGAAATTTGTCTGCACAGATATTACGCAGTAGTTATATTTTGAAATACTAAAATAATAAATAGAACACAGCTCAAAGTGCAAAGAAAGCTAATCCGAATTCGCTACGATCAACGAGAACTAGGTAAACAACTGAACTGAGATGCTTTTCTCCGGCTTTTTAATCAGTCATAAGAAGCTTCTTCTAATTTCTCAAGGTTTCAAGAAAGCAAAAGAGTAGAATTACAGTTGCAGCTAACACACAATTACATTATTTGAATTTAATAGAAATTACGAGATATCTATTTATTAAATTTGCATGCACCTGTATTTTTGCTTTTTCAACATAGCTTTCTTTTGACACTCATCACGTGCTGCATTTCACGGGAAAATAAAACAATTTTAATTACAATTCTACTAAAAATAGCTAAATAAATACAAAATCCCTAACAATATAACTGTTAGGAAGGGTATTCTATATAGTTTATATTGTTATACTCCTATTTGAAAGAATGACCCATTCAGTTCATACATATACTCTTTCAAACTGAATATGGAGTGGCTGAAATTTATTTCTTATAAAATTCTGCGAAAAAGTAAAAGTTAGATCTAGGGGCACTAACTTTTGATTTACTTTTGTTCCATTTTATTTAATGAATTTTATGTTATTACCTTTGAATTATCATGGATGGACTCAAATGTAGAACCGATAGGTTAACAGATTTGACAAGTATTAATTCAAGACCTGCAGTTATCAATCATCACTATCAGAAACCCTTGCTGTAACTGTAGCATTTAATATATGTTATTAATTCATCATATGATTTTTAATTTGAAATAATGCAATTTTTTTCAGTTATTTTACATGCTATTTTTGCATTATCTTATATATATATGTAATAATAAAATTCCATAGTCAAGAATACACTTAAAATTCTAACTGTATGTTCTTTTCATTTTTAATGGCGACGGTCTCTATTTTGAAAATACGTGGAATTAAATCCACAGCCCCATAGTCAAGTTGTTTTTCCCACCTTTTCTACACATACAGTTATAGAATATTCTGGAAATATTTAAAGCGAACTGGATTGGCTGACGAGGCTGACGTCATTTCTTGGAAGCTCCGCCTTTCCAGAGGCTATAAAAGGACTCGCAAAAGAATATCGGGGCTTTTTCTTAAATGTCACGATGCAGTAAACTTCATACAAAAAGTTATTTGTAATTCTTTTTATTTACTGATCAGATTTATTATTGATCAGATTTTTGTAATTGCTATTTCCCCTGAATTATAATAAATGGATCCTGTTTTTTAAACTTATCATCTGATAATTTAAGCTATGACTACATCTATGAATCTTCAACAGTCTATTTATTCTGGACAAAAGCTGGTACATCACATATATATATATATAGTCAAAAGTCGTTAATCTGGGCACCTATAATCTGGAATGATCTATAATCCAGACCTCAAAGCTACAAACTTTCTGGGCACACTTCAAAGCAAAATGCGTTCATGCATGCGCATAGGCATTTACACATGCGCGTAATACCTTTTTGCATGCACATATGCGTGTGTGCATGCACATAATACGTTTACATGTGCGCGTTTAATGTATAACGTATGGTATAAGCTAAGCTAAAATTATCTAATTATCTATTTCAGTTAATGTTGCAGATTGCGTTGTTCCTTAATCTTCGAATTGGATCTAGCTTATTATTTTTTGCAGAGTGTTTGAGCAATTTTATAAAAGTAAGTTTGAACTTTCGATTATGTCAAATAGAATTTCCGATTCTGGAGCTGCCAAAGGATCTATCTACAAAGCGAAAGCTTGTTTCGATGTCCATCAAGCAAAAAGTGGAATTGCTGCAAAAAATGGATAAAGGCATATCCTTTGTTTCTCTAACCATTCCGAAATCTGTTTATCAATTTCACGCTGCTCTGCAAGGGGGGGGGAATCGCGGGGCGCAATGAACTGGAAATTAATCTGTCAGCACTATCCTTATCTTCAGGGCAGATGTTTTTATTTTATTCGGCTTATAATTGCTTACTAAATGTAGTATTTCTTCTCGATGTACTCTGTCTTTGATATGATTTAAATCAAATTCCTCATCATTATAAATATCACGAATACACATCAAATAGTTTTCTGGTTGCAATTTTCTAATTTCGACTATGCGTAATATATGCTTTACGCATGCGCGCGTTAAAAGAAATGTTTAATAAAGTAAACAAATAAATATTGAGCTCTTTTGTAAATTTTGATACCCTTTAGATCATAATTGCTCTTTATTTTATAAATTACAGTTTCATATTTTTAATTTTATAATTTCTGCATGCCATCTTACCAGATTTATATTGATGATCTATAATCTGGAAAAACCGATAATCCGGAATTGCCGAAGTCCCGATGAGTCCAGATTAAAGATTTTTGATTGTATATATAAATAAATAAATAAAAATCACTAAAAATACTTATTCATTATTTTCAGCAGGTTTGGCTAAGTGAATTAACTCTTTAGAAATAATAAAATCTATAACTGCTGAATTTTTTCAAACGTCATCTGGCCATTCATCAAGGAAATTTGCAATTAATTTTTTTTTATTCTTATAAATGCTGCTTTATATATTCTTTTAGTTGCTGCTGATAATTGAGGAAAACATAATGCAGTTTTGATTAATGTTGTTACACTAAAAAAGTTGATCTTTTTTCTTTGTTTCTTCTTTTAGTAATTGCCATTCTCTATTGAGATCTTTGTAACTGTTTACTTCATTAAAATTATGATTATTAAAATTGTGAAGATTAAAATCATGTGGTATTCTACTGCAAAATAATTTAATCTGCACATTTCAGGATTTCAGCATTGTTAAACATTTTCAGTTGAAAATTTGGCTGTGGAACTCAACATAGGAAGGCAGACATTTTACTTCTAACAGTCTTTTAATTTCATCCTTTTCCATTCTCTTCCTAGATGTACATTATTTATGTCAAAATTGACGAATTATGAGTAGATTTATCAATTAGTGAATTTTTAACATATTAAGATTTCGTAAAATATTTCAGGATTATTCAGATTTGATTTTTTATTGATAATATTAGAAGATCTGCCTTGTTTTGTTAATTTAAATTAGAATTTACAGCTATGTGTAAGATGGAATTCTTAAAAAAAAAATATTTATCTCTATTAAATTTTGCTATTTGAAAAATGAAATTCTAAAAAGAAAATATATCTTAATGATTAAGGGATTTTTTTATCATGGATAAAATTGATTTGGTTTATTTATTGCCATCTTCTACTGCACTCATGGTAAGCATGAATTCATATACATATGTAAGTTTGGTATAGTTAATCAAGAGGAAGCAAGTGCTAAATATGTTGGTGGATGCAGAGTCGTAGCTAGGGTTTTCAGCGCCCAGGGACAACTGAAGATTTCGCGCCCCCTACTGCTTGCCAAGGATGGAAAATATTTAATTCTAAAATGACGTAACATCAGTTTGGCGCCCCTTAGATCCTGCGCCCGGGGACAGATGCCCTCTCTGGCCCCCCCTCTAGCTACGCCCCTGGGTGGATGTCTAGAACATAAAAAAAAAAAATTTACAGTGTACAAAGTCTAATACAAAAGTATTATTGATGGTAATTTTCTGGATGAATGCATCTGACCTGTAAAATGTCATCAAATAATTTTATTTTGAATTTGTTTCATGGTCAGAAAATTTAGAGAAATTAGAAGTGACATGAAACATATTTATGCAGGATATCATTATTATTATTATTTTTTTTTTGGTTGATACAATTAAAAAAAATCGTAACTGAAATAAATGAGTTGTTAAGTAATATACAAAAAATAGTGAATTAAAACTTTCCTTTTCATAAATGATCCCAGCTAGAAACATTAGTGAGTAAACAGTTAAAGTTTCAATTTATTTAAATTTCATTATTGCCATTTTTCTATTGAAATTTATATAATTTCAGCTATTTTACTTTATTTGTGTTTTTGTTTTTTCCAAAGTTAGTGCTTCACAGGTTTATTCTGCTTGTATGCAAGAACTTGTGAACCAAGATAAAATACTTGCTGATACACATATATGCAGAATCAAGATCTTGGAGATAGCTTTTGATGCCTGTATAGAAAACAACCAATGGGCGGATGCTATCACATTAGGAAATCAACTCACTGAACCATACAAGTAATTTCCATTTATATTTAATACAGTTTTCCCTTTTCATATTGTATTTCAATGCAGTTTCATCATAGTAAATGTGTTTTTCAAACACAAGGCTATCGACTATATATGCATTGTAAAAGTTTTTCAACTTTTTTTAACATTGTGTAATTTTAACTCATTTTTATTTCTTTGTATGAAGTAAAGGAAGTATTATAATCGTGTAAAATTTCATGTATTATATTTTCATAAAAATATCCGTTTTGACCACTCTTAAATGCAATTGACTGATGCTTTTGCATGACATCTGCACATAAGAATAGAATAAAGAATGTTTTTTTTTTTTTTTTTTTTTTTTTTTTTTTTTTTTCCCCCAAAACAGATGACAAAAATGAGTAGCCTCAAAATTTTGAAATTTTATATGTAATACTGCTATTGGCTGCACCAAACATATGTATTTGTGTTACCTGGCTCGGTGAACTCAGTTGTTTTATTCTTATATGTTGGTAAATTGTCCAATTTTTGCTTTAAAAGCAATTGAATTATGTTGTTCTTATGTTCTGGTTAAGGCTTTTAGGCCTTTAGTTTATCTGCATGTAATAGTTGTAGAATTATCAACAATTTAAAAGTTGTTTAAGTGATATTTAGCTTAACAAAGCCACCATATGTTTACTTTGAAACTCTTAGTAGAATAGAGAATTAAATCAGTGTATGTACCAATTTCAGTGTCTTTTTGTCAAGTGGAACTGAAAGTAAACTTTCAGTTTTGTGTACTGAAAGGTCTGTCTTACACCCCACTGGCCAAAATGCTTGTTTGTGCGTTGAAACACCAATTGTAAAAATTGCTTTTTCTCATTGTTTTAAACTGTATTTGGTGTTTTAGGTTTTTCTGTATTTTACAATTTCTGTATTTTACAATTTTTAATGAAGATTTCTTGAGTTTTTATGTATTTTTGTCTTGCTAAGAAGTGAGAACTGAATTAATTGTATGAGAAATATATTTTTAATGAAATTCAAAGAAAAAAGTTTAATTGAAATGCAGCAAAGAATGTATATAGTGAATAGGCCATATAAGGAATTCGTGGTATCCGCATCAGATTTTTAAATTTAACAGTTACTGAGAAGCTCTGTTATTGTGGGTGTCTCGCTTGTCTGGCGTAATCAGAACAAAACCCACAAATTTTTATATTGGTAAGGAGTGCAAGATTGCATTAGTCAATAGCATGAGTCTGGAGCACCACATAGGTGACAGTATGACTTTATCTCATTCCACTCCAATTTTGAAGAACACCCTGGGGAGTGCATCTGATGGTCTTCCACTCCTCTTGTCCTGCAACAAGCAATTCACAAGGACTTTTAGCTCATTGTATATTTTGAGTGCCTCCATGCTGCACAGAGACTGTACATTCACTAGCAGTCATACCTTCTCTGGGATTCAAATCTGGACTTTTTGGTACGATAGTCAGCATTACTGGGTATCTTCTCTGGGTGGCATTACTAAGAAATAATTCTTCAAAAGGTTTACTATAACTTTGAATATCATCCAAATAAAATGTGTTTTATCATGTTAATGACAGTGGAGAAAGGTATTTTATTCATATGGAAATCATTAAATTAAAAATAATTAGTAGATATAAGTTAGAGTTAAATAATTATAGGTATTTGCAATTGCCACCTAAATTGTTACAAGCACAAAATAAAGTATGAGTGTGCTATCAAGAATTAAAAGTTTTTGACCATTGGCTATATATATTCTGTTATGAAGAACTATTGCCTCTGTATACTGAACTTATGTTTTTATTTCATTTAATTTTCACAACCTTTTAATGCCATCCACCAATCTATAGACATAGGTAAGGGAGCAAAGGTCTTAGGACTTATCCTTAGTGCTGGAATTGGCCTTTAGCAAGGAAAATTCCCCATAAATCTATAAATCATTTAGATGAAGCATCAGTAAGTTAATAAGAGTAAGTCAAGTTACGTTACAATCAAATTTTGACATAAATTTTGAATAAAACTTTCGCGACACAAGTCTCTGTTCTTCACCAGCAAAAAAAAAAAAAAAAAAAAAAAAAAGTTTTGGCAAGAATTTTTTTATTCTTGCAGAAAAGGTATCTGATTGCTGACAAAATGGATAGAATTAATAATTCAAAATCTGTGCCAAAATAAAGCTGCCTTTTTACCTAATTTTGTACTTGCTTAGTAGTTGGGACAAGTACACAGTGTTTCAAAAAGAATATACGTATTACAAAGTGTTATTTTATCCAAACTATCGATCACTGCACCTTGGGTCGGCTATTGGCGAAACGAATACATAGTCTAGTTTATATTAATAGTCTCTAAGTTGTCAGTTGTCTTCTGTTTTGCGTGGTAACCGTCACATGTTTAAAATGGCTACTCTGCAGCAGAATTCATTATGTGTTCTCGAGTTTGCGAAGTGCAATTCCATGATTACAGTGCAAAGACGTTTCAAGTTGAGGTACCAAAGTGATCCTTCAAATCAGCAGAACATTTGCAGATGGTATCGTTGTTATGTTACGTACCTTTTATGAAGGACACCGTAACAGTATTAAATTATCCTAACAACCTAACCTAATGAAAAAGCATTGCGTTGTGTTTGAAAACCGAAAATACCCTCATGTTAACGACTGGTGAAAAGTCAGGTGTAAGACAAAATAAAACATACAAATAATTATTCCAATGAAACATGACATTTATTTATAAAGAGAAAATCATGTAAATTCAAAAATCATTAAAATGATACGGAGAAAAATCTTTAATAATAATTAAAAAAAAAGGATTTTTATGGATTTATACCCGGGTAAAATAAAATGAAAACAATAAAAAAACCCAACATAGGATATAAAATATAATTTGTTATTGCACTTATTTCTGTTTAGTTTAATATTTTTCAGAATCTATTATTCCTTCTTAATCAATTGCATAAATTGTTTCATGAGGGATATTTTCTAAAAACGTTTAGTAGGATGTAAAATCAATTACCAAATATATATATATAAAAAAAAAAAAAAAAAAAAAACCTTAACTAAATTTCTACGAGGATGAAGTAATATAATTCTTCAGTAACATTTCCTTACCAAGGGCACTAGAAGGTAATTTTCTCAATTTTCTGAGCCTTAACTAATAATTTAATTTGAACTAACTGTTTAAGTTTTCTCTAACAGTTCTTAAGATATAAATAATAATAAAAAAAATCCTTAATAATTGGCATTTAGAATTTGAAAGGGAACTATCACACATCTCTATAATTATTGCAGACTATTTTAATATTACTAAGCCTTATCTTTAACGAAACTTCATGGATATTCCTACAATAAATACACCGATACTCTTAAAAACTTAAATTCTACCTGTAATTCATTTAATCCATTTTACTTGGGAGAACAAGTTTAGTTACAACTTACATAACCTACACCTTAAAATAAAACTCAGTGAGCTCTTGAAGAGGATTTGAAAGAGTAAGAATTTTTCCATAATTTAATGAAATAGCAAAAATTAAAGTTGAATAAGGTTTCAAAACTTAGCTGTAGCAATCCATCAGGTTACAGAAGTTCCATCACCAGGGTTTCTGGGAAGAAGAAAGGATCAGCACACATTAAGGTGGAAAGCCACGAATTTTCCATTATTTAATTAGAGTCTATTTTTCAGGAAATGAAGGGGTGGCAGGAGATCAACTAGGTGTCATTATTAGCAGAATCAATCAGAAGATAAAGGAATGGCAGAAAGTCTCTAGGTGTCAGCAGCAGGCAGCATGGGGAAAGCCAGGAATTTTCCATTATTCTATTTTTCAGCAGATGAAGGGATGGCAGAGATCAACTAGGCGTCGATGGCAAGTAGAGTAGATACGGACATCTAGTTATTCAGGGATATGAAATAAAAGGGTTAAATAACATCACGACAATTTAAGCAGGAAGCACCCTGAAGGCATCTTACTCCTTTGCAAAAATGGCATACTGGATTCTTGGTAGAAGGAATACTCTTTTGTCGAGTAACTAAGCATCTCAAGCAGACTGCAGCGGCAGCGCCAAACAGGCGATACGGACTTAAAAACTGTACAGAAAAGCGCCAATTGGCGAAACAGTAAACCCGTTTGGCAAACCTACAGGCTGACGGACAGTGAAGTGTTTTCCCCGGCAGTCAAGCGGAACTACTTCAACAAATGTGTGCGTCTCTGTTTTCGCCGAGATATGTAATCTTGTGTACTCGCATCTGTACTGTGCTCTGAATTTCTTAAGCCGTTATAATGTACCCGGCAACTGTTACTTTTCCTTATTAAATTTGATTATTAATTGTAACATGTCTATCTTAACTAAGATTTTGGCTTTCCTAGTTAATGTTAGGGATATTTTCGTATGCACGTGTTACTCACACGTACATCATTGGTGACCCTGTCCCTCGCTCCTTCTGTTTCGATCCCTAATGGCTATCTGTCTCAATCTTTGTTTAAAAACTAAAAATATGCCTTATTTTGATGCCAATGCTCTTCCTTATGACTGATAAAGGCTCAATCCTATTTATTTCCTCCTCATTTTATCGTACGGATTACACGTGGTTTATCACACTTAAGGAGGATTTACAGGTATGTGGTCAAATTTTTTAATTATCTGTGATTGGTCTTAATTATGCTTTTGTGATATGTTTTGCTCTAAAATTATAGTTTTAATTTAATTATTGATTGTTTAAAATTGATCTTTGGGTAATATTTGTGCTCACATTTTTATTGAGATGTTGAATGTTTTCATTATTTTATTCTAAATTGATACTGTTTTGATAAGGTATAGTGCAAAACATTAAGTTTACGATTTACGATATATTTATAATTGGCAACCATGCCAGGATCGGAAGGCCAAACCAACGAGGAATCGAATATGGCGGTTCAGGAGCCACAAATCTCACACGTGGCAGTTAAAATTCCCCCTTTATGGAAAAAAAATGTTAAACTTTGGTTTATTCAAGTTGAAAGTAACTTTGCTTTAGCGAAGATTAGTAGCGATAGTACAAAATACAACCACGTGGTTTCTTCGATAGACCCTGAAACTCTTTCCGCAGTATCAGATATTTTATTTAATCCCCCAGCGACGGCTAAATATGATGCCCTTAAAGCTAGGTTAATAGTAGAATTCTCAGATTCGGAAAGCGAGCAAATACGCAGACTTATTTCTGAATTGCATTTAGGGGACGACAAACCATCTCACTTATTGAGAAAAATGAGAGAATTAGGTGGAAACCGTATAACTGACGAATTTTTAAAATCATTATGGCTGCAAAGGTTACCTTCCGAGGTGCATGCCATTTTATCAATAAGTTCGGAATCCTTAGACAATTTAGCAAAAATGGCTGATAAGATAGCTGAAGTGCGCACGCCAACGAACAACAGCGTGTTCGCGGTCCAGGCAGCTTCGGCGAGTTCCCCCAGAAACCCTAACGATTCTGGTGCCCCCCTCGAGGAGCTTAAGGCCTTAAGGAGTGAAATCTCTGCCCTAAGTAAACAAGTCGAGCGACTCTCCCGCGGAAAAACGAGGAATAATTTCCCCCGGGATCAACATAACACAGCACGTAGTTTTTCGCGTGGGCATTCCCGAGAGCGTGTGAACAATTATTGTTATTTTCATTCGCGATTCGGTAATAATGCACGAAAATGTCGAGCACCTTGTTCCTTTTCTCAGAACACTACGGCCCAGGAAAACTAGTAGCAGCGGCTGTCGATCGAAATTCATCGGCAGTCGCGCATTCATGTCGTTTACATGTTTACGATAACAGACTAAATTTAAACTTTTTGATTGATTCGGGCTCGGATGTTTCATGTGTGACACCGACTTCTAAGTTTAAGAAAATGCATCCTGATTCGCTTCAATTATTTGCCGCGAATAATTCCAGAATTTCTACGTATGGAACAAAATTGTTAACTGTGAATTTAGGACTTAGACGAAACTTTTCGTGGAAGTTTTTAATCGCCGATGTACCAGTGCCTATAATAGGAGCCGACTTTTTAAGGCATTTTGATCTTTTAATCGATTTAAAACGAGGTAGGCTTATCGATAATACTACGAAATTAACTCGTATTGGTTCTCTTTCCGATTCTAAAAATTATTTTTCGGTAAAGTTAATATCTGGTGATTCACCATATCACAGAATCTTGAAAGACTTTCCGGAAGTACTGAAGTTAAAATCCGATTCGGGTAGAGTAAAGCATAGTACGGTTCATTACATCGAAACAAACGGTCCTCCTGTGCACAGTAAACCGCGTAGGTTAAGCCCTAAGTTATACGAAGCAGTAAAAAAAGAATTTCAATTTATGATAGATCAAGGTATTTGTAGACCATCAAAATCAGCATGGTCATCACCTCTTCATGTAGTTTCTAAAAGTTCGGGCGACATACGGCCAGTAGGAGACTACCGAAAACTAAACGCGTGCACCGAACCCGACAGATACCCTATCCCGCATTTACAAGACTTTAATAATACGCTTAGCGGAAAGACAATTTTTTCAAAAATTGATATCGTTCGGGCATATCATCATATACCAGTCCATCCAGATCATATACCGAAAACTGCAGTTTGCACCCCATTTGGTCTTTTCGAATTTCCGTTTTTAAATTTCGGACTGTGCGGAGCAGCTCAAACCTTTCAAAGGTTTATGAACGAAATTCTTGGAGATCTAAAATTCGCCTACGTCTACTTAGATGATATTTTGATATTTAGTGATACGGAAGATGAGCATAAATCTCACCTACGTACTGTTTTTGAAAGATTAACTTCATATGGATTGACAATTAACGCTTCGAAATGTGTTTTCGGCGTTCCGGAAATATCTTTTTTAGGCCATATAATCAATAAAGATGGTACCAAGCCTCTGACGAACAAAGTGGAACCGATACTTAACTACCCACTTCCTAAAACGGTAAAAGATTTGCAGAGATTTTTAGGATTTTTAAATTTTTACCGTCGATTTTTACCCAACGTAGCCCAGAATCAAATACATTTAACTTCGTATTTAAAAGGGGCTAAGAAAAATGATAAGACAATCCTGAATTTGTCGGAGGAAGCGCGGAGTGAATTTCAAAAGTGCAAACAGCTAATCGCTAATGCTGTTCTTTTGGCACACCCGAAGAAAGATGCCCAGTTGGTTTTACAGGTTGATGCGTCAGACTTCGCAATCGGTGGAACGCTATCACAAATAGTTGATAGAAATTTACAGCCTCTCGCATTTTTCTCACGAAAGCTTTCGCAGGCGGAAAGGAACTATAGTGCGTATGATCGAGAGCTATTGGCAGCTTATGCTGCTATTAGGCATTTTAAGCATATGTTGGAAGCACGGAACTTTTCTTTAATCACCGATCACAAACCGCTCACGTATGCATTCCGACAGCGTTTGGATAAGTGTTCACCTCGTCAGGCTAGGCAGTTAGACTTTATCTCCCAATTCACCACTGAAATTCGCCATATAAAAGGTTCGGAGAATATCGCTGCCGACGTACTTTCGCGTATAGAAGCAATAAGCATGCCTAACCCTATCGACTATGAGGAAATCGCTAAAATGCAAGAAATCGACCCAGAATTACAAACATTGCTTAAAGAGTCAAAAGTTCTACATCTAAAAAAAGTTACCTTACCGAATTGTAGTTTACCGATATATTGTGATGTGTCAACAGGTAACGCCCGCCCTTACATTCCTCCGGCATTCCGTGAGAAAGTTTTTGCCACCTTGCACAATTTGTCTCACCCCGGCATTCGCGCATCAACAAAGTTAGTATGTTCACGGTTTGTTTGGTCTTCCATCCGCAAAGATTGCGCGAAATGGGCACGGCAGTGCATTCCGTGCCAGAAAGCAAAAGTAGGCAGGCATACTAGAACCCCGTTAATGAAGTTTCCAGACCAATCACAGAGGTTTGATCACGTCCACCTTGATCTTGTTGGTCCCCTACCTCCTTCTCAAAGTAATTATTACTGTCTAACTATGATAGATAGATTTACTAGATGGCCCGAAGCAGTACCCTTACCAGACATAACAGCACGCACAGTAGCACAGGTTTTCTATGACCACTGGATTACTCGATTTGGTTGTCCGACTGTTATTACTACCGACCAAGGGCGACAGTTTGAAAGCGGCTTATTTCGAGCCCTTTCCCAATTATTGGGAATCAAGAGGATCAGGACGTCTCCGTACCACCCACAGGCGAATGGACTGATCGAGGAATTCCACCGTCCTTTGAAAGCTGCCTTAAAAGCGCACGATACCAGTGACTGGGTTGCTGCCCTTCCAACAATGCTGATGGGTTTCCGCGCCGCTCTCAAAGAGGACATAGGTGCAACCACTTCTGAACTGGTGTATGGAAAGACTATCCGTCTCCCAGGAGAATTTTTCAATCCGACACCTCCGGATGCGTCCCCCAAACAGTTTGTGGAGGATTTAAAATCTCACTTTGCCAGTGTCCGCCCGACCACGACTTCTAGCCACGGCCAGCGAACATGTTTCATTCATCCACGCCTTCACAAGTCCACATATGTGTTTGTTCGACACGACGGAGTTAGAAAACCACTTCAAGCTCCTTATGATGGACCATTTAAGGTGCTAGAAAGACGAGATAAAACGTTTGATCTCGAAATAAAAGGGACTAAGCAAACGATCTCCATAGATAGACTGAAACCCGCTTTTGTAACCATGGACTCTTCTCAAGTTGCTTCCAAGAGTGTGAAAAGAACTTCGGACAATTGTATCACCCGTTCTGGACGATTAATCCGACCCCCGCATCGGTATGTCACATTTCGTTGACACTGCGGAGGGAGTATGCAGCGGCAGCGCCAAACAGGCGATACGGACTTAAAAACTGTACAGAAAAGCGCCAATTGGCGAAACAGTAAACCCGTTTGGCAAACCTACAGGCTGACTGACAGTGAAGTGTTTTCCCCGGCAGTCAAGCGGAACTACTTCAACAAATGTGTGCGTCTCTGTTTTCGCCGAGATATGTAATCTTGTGTACTCGCATCTGTACTGTGCTCTGAATTTCTTAAGCCGTTATAATGTACCCGGCAACTGTTACTTTTCCTTATTAAATTTGATTATTAATTGTAACATGTCTATCTTAACTAAGATTTTGGCTTTCCTAGTTAATGTTAGGGATATTTTCGTATGCACGTGTTACTCACACGTACATCAAGACTATTGAAGAGGTTGGTAGAAAATAAAATACACCCTTGACAAGAGCTCAGTGACAAAAATATTCTTAATGGTTGTTACAGAAATTGGTACAGACGGATGGTTCTTGGGCCACAAGACTACAGCAAGCCAGCCCCATTTAGAGTTACTCACACGGAGGCAAACGACAACCCAAAATGAGATGGCAAGAAGCAGAAGACCCAGAGAGACAAATCCAGAAAATGCAGCTGCTTGTAGATGTGACAGGACTGCCATATTGGCTAACACAAGCCCGAAAAGGTGAAAAAAAACCAGTTATTAAAACCACCACCTAACGCTATGCAAAATTTCTTCCTTTTTCAAGCGTTGAACTAAAAACGAACTTAATTCTTGCCAAATTCACGCCAAGCCTAGTGCCAAGCCTGGAGCAGGCCAAGATGACAAATCTAAAATTCTTCTCGCCAGAAATCACCTACAGCGTAGGCCAAGAACCAGAAATTCTGTTAAAAGAGAGCTTTTCCTAATGTTTTCCCCCCACTATTTTTTTAGACAATGGCACTAAATTTTCGTTAAATAAATTGATATAACTTAAAATCTGTTAAAGCTAGAATCTTAAAAGTGATCTCAAATTAAAGAGCTATTTTTTTTGGCTTCTATTGATATTAATTAACAAGAGTTAAACTTAAGATATATAAAATCAAGTTTATTACTTAGAAATTCATCCGATTCCATTGTGTGTTTCAGCGCGTTTACAAGTGATGAGTGAAAAGAACTTACCAAATCTTTTGTAACAAACTCCAATTAAAATTAACCAAATCAGTAGAAATATTAATTAAAATACACATTGTGTAGCATAAATTTAGAATATTAATTAATTAAATTTGTAATAAGCTGTAATTAAAATAATTAACTGAATTTGCTATACAACAGTTTATAAATACAGGATGTATGGCCGCTCTCGTGTTCCTGACGAAAATGTTGCACGAATTCAAACATCTTTCCAACATAGTCCTTCAAAATCAACTCGTCGTGCCAGTCGGGAGTTACAACTGCCTACAACAACAATTTGGAGTATTTTGAGACGTCGATTGATTATGAAGCTGTACAAGTTACATTTGTTACAGGCTCTGGCGTCCTGATGACAAATGCAAACATGTGGCATTTTGTAACGAGATTATTGATGCTATTGACAATGAAAACACTTTCACACAATGCATCGTGTTCAGTGATGAAGCGACTTTTCATGTTAGTGGTCATGTAAACAAACACAATGTTCAAATTTGGGATCTACAAGAACCCACATGCAGCCATTGAACATTTACGACAGTGCTCCACAACCGGTGTGCCATGAGTAGGATATAGGTGTGCCGTAATAAAATACATGTATTTGACATTTTGCAATTTTTTATCATGTATTTAATACACAATGACAATTTTTTTCCTTAATAATGTCTATTTTAAATGTTTTTATATATTTCACAGTTGTGTGGTTGTGTGTGTGATTGTAAGTGTGTCAGCATTTGAATTTTTTCGGCACTTCCTTGATAACTCGGAACTCAAAAATATATAACTTTTTTTAAGCGCAGGTATCACATTGATAATTATTATGATTGCATATAAATAAATATGTTATGGTTTTATAATTGTATATTTTTCAAATTAAAAACAAAAATTTATTGTAAATTTTGTGTATAAATCAATACATGTATACATTAGCTTTTGGTGTGCCACGAAATTCCAGAAAGATTTTTTGTGCGTCGCAGGTGAGAAAGGTTGCGGAGCACTGATTTACGAGATTCGCCCAAAATCAATGTGTTTTGTGCAATATCCCGATCATCTGTTTACGGCCCATTCTTCTTTGATGGAAACATGGTTAATGGTCAGCAGTATCTTACTATGTTATAAAACTGTTTGTTTACAAGGCTGCATGAAGACAACTTCATTTTTCAACAAGATGGGGTGCCCCTTACTGGTGTCACCAAGTGCTTGATTATCTGAGTGAAACTCTACAGAACCATTGGATTGGTCGTCAAGGAGCTAGTGACTTAGCATGTCTCAGCTGGCCTCTATGGTCACTGGATTTGACACCCTGTGACTTCTTCCTGTGGGGTCTCATTAAAGACAACATTTATATACCATACCACCTCTTTCACAGAACCTGGAAGAGGTGAAGAACCGGATCCATACTGTCATAACATCAGTGACGACGGACATGCTTGCCCGAGTATAGGAGGAATTTGAGTATCGACGTGATACTATTTGTGTTGGTGATGGAGGACATATTGAATGTCTGTAACATCTGTAATCTGAACTTGAGAGGTTCGCACATATGTGTGTAAAGTTTCATATTCATATGTCATACAGTTTAATAAATATATGCATTTGGAATATGTATATTCTTTTTTAAACATGCTGTATGTTTCTAATGCCTATTAGCAAAGACTGTGATAAACTGCATTTGTTAAAGCTAGAAACTAGAATAACAGATGTGATCAGTAATAAATTTCTTTATCTATGAAACTGCATTTATAGAAAAAAAAAATGCTGTAATATCAGTATTCAGAATGTAAATGTTATTCATTGCTTAGTAAGAATTACTTATTTGTAAAAGGCCAGAACCTTTGATGACCTTCAAAATGTCATCAGAAGTGTATTATTTTTTGCAGTTACTACAGAAATTATGAAAGATAAAATTCTAGTATTGTTTCTTTTTCTTTTTTTTTTTTTTTTTGCCGATTCGTATATTCCTACAATCATTTAGTCTTTTGAATGTGCATGCCAGTTTCCTGAGGAGAATTTTTAAAAAGTCTGAATGTGTGATGCTCTTTGATACTTAGTATTTTTTTTAAGCCCCAAGGGTGTTGTTAGCCCAGAAGGGCTATTAATTTCATTTTGCCATTTTGTGTCAAAAACTTTAAATGTCCATTTCACTTTTCAAATTGGTGCCATCAAATATTATCGCCCTCTGTTATATTTAAAGAAATTAAATAATGAAGCATCTTCATCAATGTGTGTAAGTTTCTCACATTTTGATTAATCAATGTTACCTAGAGCCATCAAATTTTGAATAATGTAATCCTCCATCGAATATGGGCATCTGGAAGCCCTAATTTGAAATTTCTCTTATTATCGATTTCATATTTTGTAACACTTTAACAAATTTTTGATTAACAAACTCAACGATTTCAAAGCGAGCAATGGCAACATGTACGGGGGGGGGGGGAATTATCTCCAGCATGTGAGACTGCATATCGGAAATTCTAAAGATATGCTCATTTTAAAATTATTTTGCGATATTGCTGTTGAATTGAATTTTATGGTTTAAGTGCGAAGAACATGATATTTAATAAATAAAGGTAACACACAAAATGCTAAAAAAAGCCCCTTTGGACATAATTTAAAATCTTTCAGATTTTTTTAAAATCTATTATTATTTTATTAATTTCATATTTTGCACAAATTTAATTAATTTTTTTTATTAACATACTGAGCAATTTGAAAGTGTGCACACTGTTCAATATAAAAAATTTTTTATCTCCAGCCCGCGAGATTGTTGCCATTTGGCAAAAGTAAGATAGGCAGATATCATTCACCTTTAAACAACAAACTTGATTATTTAAAAGCAACATAAGCCACCACTTGAAATGAAATACTTTTATCTCCCAGACACCAGAGTGTATCAGTAAAGCATTAGCTTTAAAATTTAATTTGTCTGTTATTGAGTAATAGACTAAGCGGTTAAAAGCAATAGCAGTTCTTAAGGATAGGTTTTCTACATTTTAATTTAATTTATTTAATAAATAAAGGTAACCCACAAAATGGAAAAAAAAGAGGTTAAGAAAAAGAAAAAGGAAAAAAAAAAAAAGCCTCTCTGGGCGTAATGTACTTTCAGATTTTTTTTTTTTTTTTTTTGCACACTTTTTATTAAATAAGTTCTTTGCTCTAAGAATGTTTAAACTTAAGTTGTGTAAGGAAAGATAATCAAAGTTATTTAAATTGTGTACCACTGCTATGCTTTTTTCCACCTTTGATGTTATGATAAATATCATTACCATTGAAATTCATCAGTGGGAGGAAGTTTTAGTTTGTGATTATCTTCACGATTTGTACACAGAATAGAATAATGCTTTTTCTTAAAATACTTTTATAGTATATTCTTCAGGAAAAGGTTACTTTCAAATTTTCATGCTTTAAATTAATAAAGTTTTTTTTAATGAATGTATATTTGAAATACATAATAAATTTAAGTTACTGGACACACATATTCATTCTTAAAAATTTGAATTGCCATTCATTTTATATGTAAAATTCGTTATTCAAGATTTTATCAATTGTGTTTTTATAAGATTATAAATTTCATGAATGTTATCTTTTATGAACACAATAATCAGGGAACAGAAAATAAATTATCATTTTTTATTTTGCGTCTGGCTATTGAATAATTTCCATCTTCAGTTTTGAAAATATATCTCTTTAAATATGATATGAAACACATTTAAGAATTTATAACGTCTCATATTCTTAGTGAGTATAAACTAATTAGATATTAACAGACTGTGTAAGTAATTATCCTTAAATACCACAAAGTCCAGAGAAAGGGTGTAAAGAACCCTTTATTAACTCAATTATCATTCACAGATGACACTGGTTCATGTTTACGAAACCAACACTTTTGGCTTAATTCAAAAGGTAAAATGTAACTTAGAATAGAATTAAGTTAGCATAATGTCTTTTCACAGGTTCCTTAATGTGCAGGCAGGCTCTGACTCATCAAAGTCGGTGTTTAGAAGTACTCAACAGCACGAAAATCTAATCACTAGTAAATCAAAGATAATAACGTGGGCTTCAGGCTGGTAGAATGCGCTCGAAAATCATCTTCCAAAACATTCCCTTAAGTACTAACATCTTTCTGCATCATTTGAATACACTCATGCAAACTTATTTACATTCTGGCAAGAAAGCATGGGCTGAAAGCAAGAGTAATAGGAATCTTGCCTCAAAATGAAATTAAATAACGTAAATAAATTCCCACAAAGTTATTGCTTGAAATGATATTCAGTTTTGTTTTTGTAGGTTATATTATGGCCCTTATCACCCAAATTTGGGTATTCATTTTTTCAAACTTGGCAAGATACAGAATTTTCAAAATCTAATGTCTGCTGCTGAGCATAATTTGTTTCAGGTAATTTATATTTTACTTCACTGTTAACACATTTTTGCATTAACTCTATATTTATCTTAATTAAAATAAGCTATAATGTTATAAGATACAAATTACAGAAAAAGCTTCATTAATTAATATTACTTTCATTTAAAAAATTGCTATAAGTTAAAGAAATGTTTGCTCAAACTTTGTAATTGTCCTGGGTTTTATTTTTATAAAAATATTTCAAAGAATGTTTGAATGGAAATTATTTATAAAATGCACATTTAAGCATCTGTGGCAGTCTGATGTTCGGCTGCGTGTGCTGCCAGACCACATCATGTTGTGTACGTAAAAACTGCAAGCGCGACAGGAAACAGGCTCACTTCATCTTTAGTTCGAGCATAGGATGTACGAATTTTTGTGTAGAAGTTGTCTGTTATGTTATGACAGTTTTGTTAAAATATGGTGTGTGTGTGAATTAAGTTATGTTTAGCGAAGTGGAGTCATGTCTTTGAAGGATATGCACCGAGCCATAACCCACCCACAACCCACCCACTGAAAATTGGCGACCCATCTACACGCATGAAGCTTCATACTGGTTGTTCTTTCAGGAGCTTGGTTCTAGGACTTTTGTGTTTTTCTCTTCAGCCACTGCCATAGAGGAAACAGCAGCCGTGAAGATACTAATTTACAATCCTATTGACCCGGCATTGTGGTTTGCTATGTGTCATAGCTCATGCACCATACATCCATACAATAATACTAAAATATTTCCTTAGATAACAATGTTACTTGTAAATTAGGGAGTGTTATATCAGACAATTAGTTTTCTCCCAAGATATAAAAACCATAAATCCTGTTCACTTGACTATTTTTTTAATTAATAAAACTAGACTTTATTAGTCTATGCGAAAAATTAATACTCATAAATGTATGCAAATTTAATTCAAATTATGAAATTAAAAAGTCTTGTGATATAACTGAGTTTTCGGAAGGTTGGAAGAAATCCTTCTCTGAAGTCTGGACAGAATACATATAAATATCATTTTTACCTTAAAAGCACATTCATAGATATTTTTAAGAGACTTGCTGTTTTTAGTGCTTTTTATTCCTTCTCTAGTTATTGCAAATTGTCACTTATCCAGTTATTCAGATCTTTAAAGATGCTTTCAAAGATCCTGGCTTTGATGAGATTTTATTTTTAAACTATCAATTTTTTTTAGTCACATTAATCCACATTCCTCAGTTTTTCGAGAATTTTTTGGTTTTGAAATTCCAGAATTTCAAAGAATGTGAGTTCCTAATGTGCATGGAAAATTTTGCCTGCATTTGTTTGAGTGCATCTAAACTGTACAGTCTATTTTTAGAGCTGCCTCTTCCAGTATAGTTGCGTATAATGCAGTCTTTTAAAAGGAGTTGGTGAAATATAATTATCATTCTAGGAATTGTTGTCCATTGTACAGGCTGTTCTGTGTATCAGAAATTCATATTAATAAGTAATAAGTAATAGTGTCCTTATACTATTAAGTTAGGTGACAGATCAGTATAGTGATGCGTAATATAGAACAGGCGTCGGCAATCTTTTTTTGGCTACGGGTCAAAATCAACCAAAATGTGTGTATTAAAAACTGCTTCAGTTCAGTGGTATTTTCAATTTAGAACATTCGACTTTCCTGATGTTGAACTTATGACTAGAGAAAGTCATGTCTGGCTTATAGTTAGTCATCTAAAGTTGAATACAAGCATCTGAATTTTTGATAGTTAAGCTGCTCCCATTCTTACTTAAAATAGATTTCATATGTGAAAATATTTGCTCCATTTATATGTTGAACTGAATGTGGACAAAAGTGGCATAGCCACTTTTTTAAAATTATGGATTATGGTTCAGTGCTGCCAAACTTATCGATTTCTCCTTGAAATTATGTTATAGTTTTAAATTTTTAAAAAGTAAAAGATACCTGTTCATTACTGCAGCTTTGTAATGAAACAAAAGTGTTATAGTTATTGACTGTGGGTTTATTTTGTAATGTATTCTTCAAGTGCCTGTTTCATACTATTTATGTTTTATGATTTATTTTTATATATTATGCTTTTTTTTCGGAACTCACTTGCAATTATTAAATGGGTCACTTGGTGACCCACAAGTCATAGGTTGCCAAGCCCTAATATTGAGCTTGCAGTGGCAGGTGCTGATGCAGTCACCATGCTGCAGGGAACATTTTCAAGATGCCTATTATTTGCCTGCCTTTAACATATACCACAGTTCAGTTTGCATCCTGCTCATTAGCAGTGGTATCTTAAATATAATGGAATGAGGTATTATTGAAAGACAGTGTCATGCCAGTCATATCTCTCTCCATGATATTTAGGATATCGTTGTAGCTACCTGTGGTGCTCTTCAAAAGCAACCAAATAATGGGCATATTGCAAAAATTCCCCAATGCTGCAGATAAAGTAGAGTCTGATAAGCGGAAGGAAGTTTTAGTGCGGTCCTTCCTATTTCTTGGCAAAGGGTTTCTAGTATGGCAATATAATTTTTAATAGTTATGTACTCAGGATGCTGTTAGTCATCTCTTTCAATTCTGAAATGTGTGTCTTTAGATTCTTCACATATGTGGATTGGGCCCTTTTCAATGTACTGTTTTCCATATTCACATCATTGTTATTAAATACTCTTCAACAAAAGTTCCTGTTCTATCTTCTCTACAAAAGAACAATAAGTAACCACTTTTTTTCAATAATTAAAAGTGGCTCTCTTTTCCCTCTTAAAATAACTTCCTATTGTTATGTATTGCTGACATATATGATTTAGTGTTAATCATTTACATGACCTGCCATAAGCTGTATCTCATACAAACTTTGGTCAATCGGATGCATCCTTTCTGATGTTGCGATTTTACAAAATCATGAGTGTTGTTAGGTAGAGAATTAATCCTTCAACAAAAGGTGCTTTCACATAAAAAATACTTTAAAGTCCTCCCTTCCCCTCTAAAGTCTTTCTTTATTTAAAATTTGAGAGGATTTTAAATAAGGAAAAATTCTGCAGAAGGTAAAACATCATTTTGGATAAATGAAGAACAAAGTAAAGCAGTTAACATTTCCTTGCTTAATAAAGTAACAAACACATCATGTAAATAAAATTTTAAAGTGCATCTTTCTCATAGATTTGCATTTCCATCCTTACAAGATAATGAAACCAGTCCAGCAAGGTTTTATGTTTTGGAACACTTTTCTTGTCTTTTTAAGGGCCAACCAGTGGCCGAGTGGTCTCTGAACACTGGTAGTTCGGTCCGAGGTTCGAATCCCGAGAACGGGCAGGCTGCATGGGCATTTTCGGGGTTTTCCCCACGTGTAACGTGTATACGAGCCAGTTTCCCTTAGAAAGTCCTCCACGAAGGCATCTCTCCTTTTAGGCAGATAGCCCTTGAGGCTTTGTCATAATCACATACACACACTCTTGTCTTTTTAAGAAATCTGACTGTTGATTAAAAGACTGATGACTTCAATTTTTAATCTATTAGTCATTTTTATTGCATCAATCTAAATTTTGACTGAATTAATTCATCATTACTAAACTTCTGTTACATTTGAGTTGATCTATTCTTCCCTTATATCCCATGAATTATTTGAAACTTAAATGGTTTCACAAAGCTTCATCTGTTGTTTGCAATTTTTATTAATTGACCTGAAGTTCCAAGTTGTGATTAAATTTTAATAATTTGTAAGGTGTTTGAAAAACTGTGTAAAATAAATTATAAAGTATTTTTTATTGGCAGTACACAATTAATCAAAACTTCATGAGACATTTTTAGAATTCATATAATAAACTCTGCAGCTGACAACCAGTTTTATTGTTTTAAAATAGAGGTAAACGTTTTTTTTTTAAGTCACATATTTTACGTATGTTCAATCTGTCGATCACTGCCAATATGGTAAATGTATGCATAGTGGGAGGACATATTTGAACATAATTGGAAGGATGGATAATCTCATAGGTGAAAAGGAACTAATGATTATCTCTTTCAAAAAGATATTTGTTTGGCTAAGTGCAACCCAGACCATTATCAAGATCATCTCAATTGAAATTGCCTCAGATATTATTTGTGAGAATATCTCGTTCAAAATTTGTCAGTGGGTGGATAAGATGCTACAGGAAATGGTGATGACACATTAGTGTGTGGCATCCTGGTCTTCAAATTTACACTCACGTCCATAAATTAAGGATAATGCAAGATAAGGCAAAGGAAGAGTTAGAAGCAAAACAAATTTGACTTATTTGTAAAGCTTATTTATTAAACAAAAGGTAAAGAGCAAAAAAGATGCTATGTGTTTGATATTATTAAAAACATTAGCGATTTTTTCTCACTGGAGCAAATTGCAAAAAAAAAAAAAAAAAAAACCCAGACGATGCAATACAGTCCGTACAACGCCTAGGCATGCTGAGTATGAAATTATCGATCTGATCTTGGAGATATTACACCACTCAAAAAGCAATGCTCTCCGAAGTTCCGGTAGACATGTTGGAGGAGGTTGACAGGCTGCAACTCGTCGGCCAAGCATATCCCACACGTGCTCTACTGGATTCAAGTCCGGTGAGAATGCTAGCCAGTCCATACGGGTGATATCCTCCGATTGAAGGCATTCGCTTACGATGTTTGCACGGTGAGGATGGGCGTTGTCATCCATAATTACAAATTGTGCGCCTGTGGCGCCTCGAAACAAACGTACATGTTGTTCCAGAATGACGTCCCGATAGATTTGGCGCTTGTCATGGTTCCAATTTGAACATGCAGGTCAGTTCTGGAACCCAGAATAATTCCACCCCAAATGAGCATTCCTGTACCACCGTAATGAGGTCGTTCAATGATGTTTTTTTGGTGTTAACGGGTACCTGGAGATCTCCATATGAAAGTACGGTGAGAATCAGACTGAAATCTAAACCTGGACTCGTCGGAAAACATCACACAAGCCCACTGTTGCGGTGTCCACAATGCAGGCTCTCTACTCCAGGCTAACCGCAAGCGACAGTGAGTTGCAGTAAGTGGAACACATCTGACAGGTCTACGAGCATATAGACCACTCTCCCCTAAGCGTCTATACACGGTCTGCCTTGAAATTGTCTTACCAGTGGCTGAAGAGAGCTGACGAGACGGGTCTGAGGCTGTGCTCCGTCTGTTTCTTTTGGCAGTAACTGCCAAATACCGGTCCTCATTTGACGTTGTAAGTCTGGGGCGACCTGTGCTGTAATGTCTACTCACATTACCATCATCTTGAAATCGTTGCCAAAGCCTGGAGATGACATTCTGGGCAATTCCAAGTTCGTCTGATACTTCCACTTGGGTATGCCCACATTCCAGACGGCCGATAATTCTACCATGTAAAAAATCATCCAAATGCGTCCTTTGTGTCATAACTATTCAGTTATTGCATTGAAATGCTTATAAAGCGCCTGCGAACAATTTTACGTCTTTGCCTGTATTCCTTATAAATCACTCTCTTACGCTCTCGTCATTGTGACGTACCATCGGTGTCATCTGGTTACTTCCTGAAATTTGCATATGATTCTTGAAGATGTGTGTAGTGATTTTACAGGTGATATATTTATTTTAGAGTTTGATTTCCGCGTGACTCCGAATTATCCTTAATTTATGGACATGAGTGTAGTTCTATATCATTTTAACTTAGGATTATGTTCTTCCTAATTAATGGTATGTTGGGAAAGTAAAAATTAAGAAACTATCTGAGGCGTGTGTGAATACTTATATCTTTGAAACTACAAATGTTACAGTCAATCTATACGTTATTAGATAGACAAATGAGCATATTTGTAAACAAACAAACAAACAAACAAACAAAAAAATTAAAAATTGAACATAGTAACGTCTCAAAAATAGCAAAATTTTGATCAAACTCCATGTGCATGCATGACTGTGTGTGAGTAACAGGGTTGTCTGGTAGACTGTCAATGTGTTCAGGTAGTGTTTGCTGTATTTTGTTTTATTTTGCCAAACTAGTGGTGTTGCAATTTATACAAACTTGACATGTGTCGCAGAAGTTGGGATGTGTAAATCTTTAGTATTTTAGTGCATTTAGATGACGCAGGAAGGAGTAACAATATGTGAAGAACTACATACAAGAAAAGCTGTGTAGTGAATTTCTCATTCAGAAAGCACATTATGAGGTTGTAGTTTGCTCAGAATGTCATGTTATGCCTTGAATAATAAGAAGAAATGCTTATCAGCTAGTGTCAAAATTCGATAGAGGGAGGTTCATTGCCTATCAAGAATTTGAATTATTGTTCCGTGATATCGCCTATCGCACTGGTCAACTTTCAACTATTGTTATGCAAATATGAAATCAATGGGCTGCTGAGGGTCATACTGAACGGCATGCAGGATTTTAATGCTGTCTGATGATAACGCCAGAAAGGATAGACATGTTGTGAGGCCAGCCCTACAAAACCATACGACCACATCATGGAACATTATGGAAATGAGCATGCTTGCAGCACGCCCTGTATAATCTCGTAAGGTGCATCGATGTTTGCAACAGTGTGAACTATCAGCAGGGTGACCATTAATTCGGCTCTTCCTTACAATTCAGCATAGAGATGTCAACTCTGGTGTGCCAAATGACTAAGCTGGATACAGGAGTGCCACAGTGTCGTCTTTTCAGTTGAGTCTCGGTTCTGCTTGCAATATTCTGATGGCCATATACGTGCCTGGAGGCTCCGAGGAGACCACATGTCACCTGCTTGCATTTGATATCTACATAGGGGCCCTGCACCTGGTGTGATGGTTTGAGCAACCATTGGGTACACGACACGCACATCTCTAGTTCGGATTGACAGTAATTTGAACACAGATGAGTAAATTTCTGACAGCTTGGGTCCATTGGTTGTGCCCTATCTTCGAGGCCTGCCACATGCCATCTTTCAACAAGATAATACAAGACTAGATGTTGCACATTATGTTCTGACCTTCTTCAATGCACAGGGTATTCGATTGCTGCCCTGGCCTGCATGGTCTCCAGATCCACCCATTGAAAATATCTGATCATAGGTTGCTGAGAGACTGGTCTGCCACCTCTCTCCAGCTAACACAGTTGATGAAGTGTGACATATACTTGAAGCAGCATGGAATGAGTTGCCCGTTTCTATCATCAAGTCTATTTTGACTCCATGCCTAACCAGGTAAGGGCCATGATAGCTGCCAGGGTTTGGCAGCTGTTTCTTCTAATTTCACACCCCTGTAAACCCTCAAACTGCTTACAAATTTAATCATTTTGTCTTTATGCCATATTGTTTACGTTCAGTGAATATCTTTTTTGTATTTGCTTTCCTTCATGGTGTTGCAATTTTAATTTCCAGCAGTATATTAATGGACACTCAAGTTTTATTATAGCATCCATATATGTTCATCCAACTCTTACTTCAGGAAATTTGAAAATGTTCTTGTTTAGTGTAATGCTTAAGTATTCTGAGACTACTTTGTTGATTGACGAAAAGTTTACTGTAGATGCGAATGTTCCTATTATTATGATGGGAGATTTCAATGTAGATGTCAAATGAAATGAAAAGGCATTTGATTTTATGAAACATCATTCTAATCTCAGTATGGTGCCAAGTAACTATCCAGATACACAATTCAATTATAGATTCAACATCTGAGAATTCATTTGTAGATTTAACATTTAATAGGAATAAAACTGCAGACATCTTAAATTATGTATCTTATGTCTCATATCATTGATGAGCTTTGCGTAGGATCATTTTGAATTAATAAATAAAATTAATTAATAAAATAAATGTGTTTTTAAACTCTTTTGCTTGTTTTAGTTCTTCTATAACATTCCTACACTTCAAATACCAGCAGCTCTTTAAAAGAGAGAGCGTGCTGTCAATTTTATTTTTTTATTGTGAAGGGAAGTTGTGAAGGTTAATGTCTTTGTGTCTCCACATCCTACTAAAATCCAGGGTCTTTGTTTGATCATGATATATTGACATGAGACAAAATATGATGGAAATATATATGCATGAGACAAAACAGTCATATAAAAAATATCTCGTGTATCACATGAACATAAAGATAAACAGAGCATTTATAGACTATGAAAGAAAAAACTTATTGAGTTTGCTTGTATTATTTCAGTATTATAAAGTTTGATACTGGTTGTATATTTCATTTGTTATTTTTAAATGCTTCATGAACTTGTGAATTAGGAAAGTCTCTGTATTTGATATCCAGGTCATTTTGTATTTATGATAAGAGTGTGAAGAATGTTTTTCTATTTATTTAAAAGCAGATTTTGTCTCTGGTATGAATTAAAAATCACTGTTTAATTGTGCCTTTTTCTTTTCTGTAGGCAGAGGAGGTACTTAAAGTAACTCATGGTACTAAGCATCCTTTATATCAAGATCTTTTAAAAATTATTATGGAAACTCAGACTTGTATATCTGTAAATAAAGAGGAAGAAATATAAAACTGTTAGTCCTTGAATAATTTTAATATTAGTGATTATGATCCCATTTAAAAAATAATAAAAATGAAACATAAATTCAAGTAATATAGAATATCAATATGATACCCACACACACATGCATTCACACAAATTTAAAAAACGATTGTATTATTGAAACAAAAAGTATAATACTTTTTAGTCTACTAAATATTAATTTTGTCTTACTGCATCCTTTAATAAAGTTACTTGTCCTTTTACGTTTCCCAACATTTGTTTTCTGGGGAGAGGTGCTTAAATTCCAGTATGGGTAAATTAGGTGGCTGAGTTCCATTTCTTTATATATATATATATATATATATAAGCGGCTTAAGTCTTTGTCGCTGATAGTTTATTGTTGCCACTCAGAATGAATATCTCGGCCGATTAAAGTCGTACAAAGATGAGAACAGTATCGATGGATTCGGAGAATTTTTTGGAATCCGAGGATACGCATCTTGAATTTCAACTTGGCGCTGTTCCGTAGATATTCTAGAAAAGAGAATTTGGCATGTAGCCAAATCCCTCTAATTAATAAGGAAAACTCAAGAAAGAAAGTGGATAATGTAGGGGAAAATTAGTTTTTAATTGATGTCTTGGCTAATTAAAGTCCCACGAAGACGCAAATGGTCAAAATATCGTGTCATGGACCTGCGGAATCCAATGGTGTGCTTTGCTAAGTCTGGGAGCCAGCTGTTTCAGAGGAGATGATGTTACTTCACCATATATATATATATATACAGCTTATGTGTCTGTTTGTCACCAATAGTTTATTGGTTGCTTGCGTAACTGTACTAGCCAATGGGGTGAAGTTGCCACGGCACAGGGTTGCCATTTCAATTGAAACTTAGACAATTTCTTGTAAAACTTGTCTTTGCTATGACCATTAATAAGTTTCAGGGCCAAACGCTTAAGCGTGTTGGCATTTTTTTACCTGAGCCTGCGTTTGGACACGGTCAACTTTATGTTGCCTGTTCAAGAATTCGTAAAAGAATGGACATAAAATTAAAAATAATTGATGGTCCTCTGAAAGCCGAGCTTAATAGTGATGGAAAGATCTACACAAGAAATGTTGTGTACAAAGAGATCATGTGAATTAACATTTTATTGTTTAAATCACCTTTATATATTTAGCTAGCGGTGGCTCTTAAGAAATGTACTGCGAGTGGTGTCCTTCATTGCACTCTACTTTAAGCAAGTAGAAGGGGGAAAATCCGTGGGGCAGTAAGCAAAGGGGCATCCTTGCCGCCTGCCCTGGGTAATCCAGTTTGAATTAACAGACACCTTTGCACAAATCATTTTAATTACAATTTATGATATCTAAAACAGTGGTCGTTTTGTGTGACCACTGGGCTTTCTAGTATATATATATTGGTGCTAAGTTTAGTGTTATTGGCAAGTCATTTTAATGTAAACAATGACTTTTTTCACTTAATCCTTCAGGTATTAAAATTAAATCCTAAATTATGCATGTTAACTGGTGTTCGGGATGAGGAACTGCTAGTAGGAAAATAATGGTTCTTGGAATGTAAAGAATTTAAGCAAGCTGTCCAGCTGTTCAGTAAATTACCCCCAAAATCTTTACCATCCAAGAGGGATTATATTATATGATCCAAAAATTTAACTTGCATATTTAATGTGAATAAATTTCAATTCTAATAAAGTTTGTAGCCTCGAAGAAAAATGTTTAGAAATTCTTTTCATCATAGATTGTAGATGTTGTTTGGTTAATCAAGTTCTCTTTGAAGACTTATTTTCAACTGCCCCCCCCCCCCCGAAAAAAAAAATTCACATACGAAGGAACTCTTAAATAAGGCAATTATTCTTATTGCAAAAATTCATAATAAACATTTTTATTGCAAACATTCTTAACTATTTATCTTTTGACAAGTACGAATAACTGTTAAGCAAGTTTGTATCTCCATGAGAGTAAGATTTGTTTGCTGGCTAATTAATTAGCTCCATTTGTAGAATTTCTGTTCTTGTTCACATTTGTTTTAGTGGTAATGAAAATAATGTAAAATTGGGCTACAAGTGAATAAAATCAATACATATTCAAATTTTTGTTTCAATAATTCTTTTTTTCTCACATATTTTTGAAATTTTTCCTTGCAATAACAGGGCATGATTTAACCTTCCAGCACACGTATAATGCACAAAGCTTACGACAAATTCGTTTTTTAATGAACAGTTTTCGCATATCACAACTAAGACATCTGAAAGTCATTTCTATTTCTCCTTTCAACCCTTCCCTGCATCATGGAATGTGCCAACAAGAAGTCATATGCCCTTGTTTTTTTTTTTTTTTTTACTGGGATTTGTGCTACGTGGCAGCTTCTTCGTAAAAGTTACGATGCGTGCGTGGTCGTGGAGGAAAATCCGAAAAATGTTTTTTTCTCAAATAGTTTGTAATTTTGTGTTATTAATTGACATGTATTATTTTAATTTGTATAAATTCGACTCTATATTTTTATATCGGTTTTCATGGCAAAAAATATGAGCAACCAGCTGATTTTGCTAGCATTCTTCAAGAATAATCTGATGAAGAAAAAGAAGACAAGGAAACCTTTGGATGTGAGAACAATAGCGATTTAAATGAGGAAAGTATAGCAATAAATAATATCAGCCATGAATCTGAACAATAAATTTTGGATGATGATATAGAAAAAAGGAATGATTATGTTTGTAAGGATAACTCTTCTAAGTGGTGAAAACAAAAGTATGTAAACTGCTAAGTGGTGAAAACAAAAGTATGTAAACTAAAAGTCAAATAAAATAAATATTGTGAAAGTGCTACCTGGCCTAAAACACAATGCGAAGGATATAGAGGATGAAATGGGATCATTTTTGAAAATAATTGATATAAATATGCTTGATGAAATTTTGGAATGTAAAAAAAATAAATATATAAGATTGCTAAAAGGCAAATACTCAAGAGACAGAGACTGCAATAGTTATTAAAGAATAAATTTAAAATTTTCTATAATGAAATACATAATTGCCTTACTAATATAAGCATTTAAAAATAATTTACTTTTATTTGAATGTGACATCATTTGTATTTTGCAATAATAAGGTTGATATTTTATTTCTTAACAAATTCATTATCAATATTCACCCATTTATGTCGTTTTTCGTTCCCAAATGATGAAATAACAGATGTAAAAAATACGACGCACGTGTACTCATATAAAATTGCCAAGCGTGCATGTTGGAAGATTAAGATGTAGGAAATGTACAAAATATTGTGATTCGAGTTATGTTGCATGTAACTGCTGCTTAACTTTAAAAGGTTTAATACAAGCAGACATGTCAATGAAGAGTTTATTCTTTACTTGCAACTCTTAATATTGAAATGTCTGGTTAAGGTAATATGAAATGCAAAATTTATTAGTCATGCATTATTATGCAGCTTGTCAATAGTTTTATTTATTTTTGTGTATTGAAATTTTGATTTAATTCATTATATGAGAAAACTGTTTTAATAGAACTTTTTGACATGACTACCTCACCTCTTTATGCTGAATATCTCTGTACTCACTCTTAATTTCTTCAAGCAATACATTAAACTTAATGATGCAGAGCTCTTCTGTAGCTGTAAAACTATACTTTATGCATATGGATGCAAACTTCTGGCACTGTATTTATAACAGATATATAAATAAATGTATTTGCCAGTTTGAAACCACTGCTCTGTAATGATGATATTTATTAAAAAAGAAACTTAAAAAAATTTACTATCCTTTCCAGTTCCATTTAAATTCAGAATGCAATGGTATATAAGGCTAATGTGTAGTTATACAACACAAAGTTTGAGATCCGGAACCATCAAGACTTAGCGATTTTGGGTTTCCTAGATTTCCGGATTTTAGGTCATCAGTTTAAATCTAGTAAGATGACATATAGACATGGCACACTGAGGCTTGCTGTTTAATAGAAGAATGTTCTTTCCCTACAGCAAAGCTGGTATTATGGCCAGTGTGGCTGCAGCAGTTGACAGAGTTAGAAATATTGAATTTTTAGGAACAGCAAAAATTGAGGATCGCAGAATTTTTAGAATTTAGGAAAAATACTGGGAGCAGAATTTGTAGGAATCAAATTTTTTAGAATTTAGAGAAGTGATGGGCAGCAGAATTTATGACCTGCAGGGATTGTACTGGTATGCAATATGCACAGAACTAAATTAACATAAAAACTGAAAGTATTTATTATCTCTTACAATTTTCTTTTAGTCAAGTTAAAATTTTGAATATTACTTTTTATTTGTTTTTGAAATTAAGAATTACAAAATTTAAACTGAAAATGGTACTAACATATTAATATTAAACTATTGAAAATTATTTATTGCTATAAATAAATTTGAGATACACTGCTAAGAAATATATTTTGATAGTTATAGTCCCAATAGTTCTTCAATTAAAAAAAATACAGAGGGTGTTTACACATTTTTGTTACCATTCTGATTTTCTCCATGAACTTAAATAATATTAATTTTAAAATACAAATGTGACTTGCATCAAATCGGAATAAGGTTTAATTATCATCTGCAGCATTAAAATATTCTTTTCTTTAAAATATTTCTTTAAAATAAACAATGGGTCGAAGGCTATTTTTTTGCACTGAATACTCTTATTCAATTATTAAAAAAAAAAAAAAAAAAAAAAAAAAAAAAAAAATCTGAAAAAGCATGATTTTAATATTTCTACACGTGACATAGTTAATGTGAAAGGAAAGAACCATCAAAGTTTACATCTGACTTGGAAAAAGGCAAAAAATACATGCCCAACAAAGGTATGTACAGCTAAATCTAAAGTCACATCTCATGTTTTAAAGGAAAATACAGCTCCCCAAGGAGTTATTGCAAAATTTTTAGATATCTCTGTAGGAACTGTGAACAAAATTATAAATTCTGATTTAAAGCTAATAAAAATAGAAAACATGATGTTCATCGTCTAACGCCAAAACATGCTTCTCTGCATAAGACTATGTGCAGATTGCTGTATGAAAATTATTTGGCAGGTGAAAAATGGAAATATGTAGTTCCAATTTATAAGCTTGGATATACAGTCAAAAGTCTTTAATCCAGACCTCAAAGCTACAAACTTTCTGCGCATGCCTAAACGCATTATGCGTCTACGCATGCGCATAATATGTTTACGCATGCACGTTTAATGTATAACGGATGGTATAAGCTAAACTAAAATTACCTAATTATCTATTTCAGTTAATTTTGCAGATTGCGTTGTTCCTTAAACTTCTAATTGGATCTGCCTTATTATTTTTTGCAGACTGTTAGAGCAATTTTATAAGAGTAAGCTTGAACTTTTGATTATGTCAAAAAGAATTTCCGATTCTGCCAAAGGATCTACAAAGCGAAAGCCTGTTTCGATGTCCATCAAACAAAAAGTGGAATTGCTGCAAAAAATGGATAAAGGCATATCCTTTGTTTCTCTAACCATTCCGAAATCTGTTTATCAATATCGCGCTGCTCTTTGGGGGGAGGGAAACGTAGCGGCGCGCAATGAACTGGAAGTTGATCTGTCAGCACTATCCTTATCTTCAGGGCAGATGTTTTTATTTTATTCGGCTTATAATTTTTTACTAAATGTAGTATTTCATCTCGATGTACTCCGTCTTTGATATGATTTAAATCAAATGCCTTGTCATTATAAATATCACGAATAGTTTTCTGGTTGCAATTTTCTAATTTCGACTATGCGTAATGTATGCTTTACGCATGCGCGCGTTGAAAGAAATGTTTAATAAAGTAAACAAATAAATATTAAGCTTCTTTTTTTGTAAATTTTGATACACTTTAGATCATAATTGCTCATTATTTTATAAATTACGGTTTCGTATTTTTAATTTTATAATTTCTGCATGCCATCTTACTAGATTTAAACTGATGATCTATAATCCGGAAAAACCGATAATCCGGAATCGCCGAAGTTCCGACGAATCCGGATTAAAGACTTTTGACTGTACTTATCTGAATGAAATAGAAAAAGATTGATTTGTTATCGAAAAAGAGGAGAAAAAGACTTAATATGTTGGTTCAGAGAAGAGGAGGAAAATTTTTCTAAAGATTTTATGGTTATTACTGGATTCTCTTATAACGGAAAACTTAAAATAAGGAAAGTAGAAAAAAATGTCAAAATTAATTCAGATTACTATCAGAAATATGTTTTAACACCTATTTTTAAAGAAGAAATTTCATCTCTTTAACCTAACAATCTTTACTGTGTCAAGTTCATCAGGATAAGGCTTTAAGTCATACTTCTAAACCTACTGCTCTATTTTTTGAAAAAATGAGAAATGAAACCGGAATTGAAGCCGCTCTCTTTAAGTGCCTCTGATGTGTCTCCTATGGATTACTGTGCTTTTGGACTTTTGAAACAAACTCTTTATAAACGGCATCCCAAAACATTCGATGGACTCTGGAAGCTTGTGAAGGAAGAGTGGAATGAAATCAACCTTGATGTTTTAAGAAAAGGGCTTTTACCTTACAAAACTTTATGTAATATATGATAGTTCAACAACAGGGCTATCAGATTGAACATATTATAAAATAAAATTTTAAGGTTTATATATATATGTCTTTACAAAAACATGTGAACCCTCTCTATATTTATAAAACTAAGTGTGCACATATGAATTTTGCTCATATGCTGAGTCAGAAATAAGTATTTAAAAATGGATATGTTGTATACTATGTTTTAATGGTTGAAAAATTGATCAGTGCCAGGTCCATTAAAAGTAAATTCATCATTTTCAAATGTATAAAACTTGCAGTGTTTTGAGTTACAATTCACTTCAGATTAACTCTTCTCAGTGGGTATCTTTAACACCATTTTCAGTGACATTTGTAAACAATACTAAAAATAATGATCAGTAACTGAATTTTATCCCTTTCCATTATTAATCAACTAATATTATTCAATTATTCATTATTATTCAATTATAATGCATTGACAAACCTTATGTACATATTATTTTAAAGTTAATATATTATCTAAGATTTCTGCTTTCTAAATTTTATTTCAATTTCTGACACAAGATTTCCCTCCTCCAAAAAAGAACAATTTCTTTTTATTAATTTCAAAACAGTAATTAGGAATTTTATGATTACATATACAATAACATATGTAAGAATGATCTCTCATTTATGACTTTTCTTCTGCAAAAGTAATAAATTTTTTTAATATATAGTTTTTGAAAAGTAATAAACTGAAATAAATAATAGGGGACAAATAATATGCAATTAAAATTTTACTTCAAAGTTCAAAGATGAAATTTTACAATATTTTATTGGAACAGCCTTCATAAGCAAAGGAAAAGATTCTGATTATACAATACCAGAAAAATCAATGATAAATAAAATGAACTTTATTATTAATGGTTGATAAAAAAATTAAGCATACAAGGTAATCATTATTTTTACTGTTATTGTTCCTGTAAATTTCTTTTTTTTTTTTCAATATTAATAATTTACAAGGAAATATGAGAGTTTAAATTGTTAGAATAGGTATTGGAACTCTTAAGATGGATAAAAGCTAGGATTACATGGTTTGTTTCATATACAAAAATCTGTTTCGTAAATGAAAGTATACTATGATTAAAGGAAACATATGTAAATAATAAATTTGATTAAGGTAAAAATTAACTTTTAAAATTTTATATACTTCTGCAGTTTTTGGAAACATGCTTTGTCACTTGCACAAAAAGTAGAGGTTTTTACAGTTCTTATATTTTTACTGTAAATATTATTTACTCAATGTTTTAAATAAATATGCAATAAAAATTTTATGCATGAGCTTAATATTGTAGACAGTTTTGAAAGCTTCACTCCAAAATAGTGGATTTTATTTATTTATTTTTTAGACTTGCGGGAAAAAATTTAAAATTAACATTTATTAATAATAATATAATTAACTTTTTATTAGTTCTGTACAAGAATTTTATTCAGAATGTTGAATACTTGTTGTAAATGCATTTACAATCATTTACTTCCTTTTTTCATTAATAAAAAAGCACATTAAGCTGTTCATTAATTAATACAGAGTTTCAAAAGTATAGTCCTTATTACAAACAATACATAATTTTCTATAGCTTTAAAATTAAATAAATTGTATGCAGGAATGAAGTAAGAATTAAATCATCTAAACTTATTTCCTTATCTGCAATTACAGTGCACATTGGCTGAGACACCCATTATCCATAATTCCAAATAACTGTGGTTTTCTGCAGAAATGGAGATGTGATGCTCTCTTTTACTCAAAAATACTGATCACTGTCAGAGGTAGTTGTCACAAAAACTTTCACTGAGTTAACAATTCGCATTTAATTTGAAGATATATACAGCAGACCTCCTCCAAGATGATCATTTCACAATTCCAGGAGATTTTAATTTTCTTAAAAGTAGTTGCTCAGTATGTTTTTTTTTTTTTTATGATTATTTAAATAGCTGTTGTTTAAGGAGCTGCACAAGTTGCGTTTATCTGAAAGGAATATGTAATGCAAAAAATGTTTGTGTCTTAAAAGCAATATCAGTGGCATGACAAATATTCCAGAACAACCACGTGTAAAACATTTCTATATATAACGTAAACGCACAAACTGACGAAATTAATAAAAGTCTTTAGCAAACTGCAATTATTCCTTATTTTATCTTAAGAACGAAAATAGCAACTTCATATGACACTGACAAGTGCAGTTCAGAATTAAGCACTTGTATAATTTTACTAACTGTTTGTTAAGTAATTCTAAATATTTTTTACCAGAGTTTGATAGTAAGTCTGTATGAATTCCATTCATAAACTGATAAAGCTATGTTTACATAAACAAAGGATAAAAACTAATTGTACAGCCTATAATAGTTTAAAAAATGAATGGATATTTTAAATTGTGATGTTCTATAAATTCATTGACATATGTTACTATAAAAAATAGACAAAGCTAATAAACTGCGGAAAACTCGCCATCGTGCAAGAAAATAAGGTTAGATTATAGAATTATATTATTTCTGCGTGATACTTGTGAAGATTACTAATTTGTTTGGAGCAGTTAGAAGTTTACATTGACAGCCATTACATGAAACCTCGCCTAAAATGTAATGCTTAATGCCACTGAGAGTTCCCATTTAATTGGTTTTTTTGCCTAAAGTTATAGCGCAGGGTCTAGTTCTCGTTTCTGTGAAACCTTATGCCTTAATATCCTGTAAGCTTTGGATGACCAACCCGCGGCTCGCATGCCACAGTGTGGCACGGTGGAGTTTTAAGAGTGGCATGCGAAGACTTATTGAAAAATTTAAAAAATTTGCAAAAGTAATGATGTCAGGAACTTACCGTAATTTCCGGAAGAAACGCCGCGGTGTTTACGTGTTTAAAACTTAAATTTTCAGCGGGTGCGGCGTTTCTACCCATGCGGCGTTTAGGTGCACAAAAAATAAAATATTTCCTATGATGGTCATTGTACATAGTTTGGATGGCCTTGTGCATAGACTGGTGCTGTTCCCACACAAAAGACCACTCAGTTGCTTTTTGCGAACGTTATTTTGTTTACATTTTTTCCCTTGAACGGACCTACATGCCTTATTCACCCTAAACGAGATCTCAGAACAATAACATTCTTCCCCCTTTCAAATCAACATTCTCATCAGTTTGAATAGTCTCTTTCCTCTGCCATTCGATGAATCTTCCAGGACCCGTCCTCTCCCCACCCCTGCCTTTTCTGCAATTTTTTTCAAAAGCGGACACGTCTCCACCTGCCTCGCAATAACGAACTCTGACGTATTTCCCCTTCAGAATGAATGGATTTTTCTTGGCATTCTGCCAAGTACAGATCCCATCAGTTTGGGTACAAGTACTTATTGAATAGTTTTTAAGTAAGAAGGGAGCGGAAAATTTTTGAAAATGTCTCTAAACGGCACAGAAGCTATACATTTCTTACCTTTAATTTATTTTTGAGTTATGGTTTCATTTCATGCATTTTTCTTAACTGGTATGTCATATATCAGGACTTCGGTTGAGTTTTTGCATCTATACGGCCCACGACGTTGTCACGCGCAATTTAATCTATTGCGGCGTTTACGCTGATGCGGCGTTTCTGTGTAATTTTAATTTTTTTCCCGCCATTTTTCTCGAGTGCGGCGTTTACGCTGATGCGGCCTTTCTTCCGGAAATTACGGTAGTCAAAATCTGTAAAAACCTTATTCATACGTTATTGAATACAACAACGCCGGGAAGTGGCACTAATTGATACCAGTACAACATTGCTGCAAGACAGTGTGGTCATGCAATGAGCCCAGTGGTTTGAGTTGCCTTGCTTTGGCGCCGTTGTGTCTTGCTATAGTTGCCTGTTCTCGAGCGAGTGCGACATTCTGGCTGTCTCAGTTGATTTTAAACTGCCGAGCAAGATGTTAAAGCATTTTTTAAACAGTTCTTAGATTCTGCCGTCGAGCGTCGTTGTTTTAAAAATTTTGTTATGTCCATGAGTAAACCTTCGTCATCCTCGTCAAACCTTCAAGCAATATTTGTTTGCGGATCAAAATACTTTCGAGCCCCTATGTTTGGTATGTGGAGTTTGTGTAGCAGAGTCGAAAAAATTAGCATATTAGACGAAATAACATGTGACAGAAAGACAACCTGCTTGAAAATTATTTGGGAAGAAAAGATTTTAAGTATCATTATATTTTCCATCAAGAAGCTCTTTGTGCCAAGGATTTAAACCTGTCTCTGTTCTTGACCCTGTAGTGCGCTTATATCAACAAAATACGAACTCGAGCTCGGATCGACGACGATTTCATGAGCTTTTCCTGGAAGAAACTGAAAATGATCGCGAGTTACTCCTTCACTGTATGCGTATATTACAAAGGAAAGGAATTGCACTCCCAAGGTTTTGGAATTTGAGGGGTTGTGTTTTAAAATATGTGGGAAAAACATTGAATTGCCGAGTTAGTGCTTGCTACTCAAAAAATGAAGGTTGGCTATGAATGGGACATTTAAATACACTCAGGTCATTAAATTAAGGATAATGCAAAACCAGGCAAAAGAAGAGTTAAAAGCAAAACAAATTTGACTTATTTGTAAAGCTTATCTATTAAACAAAAGGTAAAGAGCAAAAAAAGATGCTATATGTTTGATATTATTAAAAAAATTAGCGATTTTTTCTCCCTGTAGCAAATTACAAAAAACACCTATTTACAAAAAACCAATATTACATGGTTGGTATGATTGTTAATACATTGTATGTCTCCCAGATGATGCAATACAGTCCGTACTAGGCCTAGGCATGCTGAGTATCAAATTATCGATCTGATCTTGGGGGATATTATACCACTTAAAAATCAATGCTCTCCGAAGTTCCGGTAGACATGCAGGAGGAGGTTGACGGGCTGCAACTCGTCGGCCAAGCATGTCCAACACGTGCTCTACTGGATTCAAGTCCGGTGAGAATGCTGGCCAGTCCATACGGGTGATATCCTCCGATTGAAGGCATTCGCTTACGATGTTTGCACGGTGAGGACGGGCGTTGTCATCCGTAAACACAAATTGTGCGCCCATGGCGCCTCGAAACAAACGTACATGTTGTTCCAGAATGACGTCCCGATAGATTTGGCTTGTCATGGTTCCAATTTGAACATGCAGGTCAGTTCTGGAACCCACAATAATTCCATTCCAAACGAGCACTCCTGCACCACCGTAACGGTGTCGTTCAATGATGTTATCCTGGTGGTAACGGGTATTTGGAGCTCTCCATATGAAAGTCTGGCGAGAATCAGACTGCAAGATAAACCTGGACTCGTCGGATAACATCACTCAAGCCCACTGTTGCGGTGTCCACAGTGCATGCTCTCTACTCCAGGCTAACCGCAGGCGACAGTGAGTTGCAGTAAGTGGAACGCATCTGACAGGTCTACGAGTATATAGACCAATCTGCCCTAAGTGTCTGTGTATGGTCTGCCTTGATATTGTCGTACCAGTGGCTGAAGAGAGCTGACGAGACAGGTCTGAAACTGTGCTCCGTCTGTTTCTTTTGGCAGTAACTGCTAAATACCGGTCCTCATTCGGCGTTGTAACTCTGGGGCGACCTGTGCTGTAACGTCTACTCACATTACCATCATCTTGAAATCGTTGCCAAAGCCTGGAGATGACACTCTGGGCAATTCCAAGTTCGTCTGATACTTCCAGTTGGGTACGCCCACATTCCAGACGGCCGATAATTCTACCACGGAAAAAATCATCCAAATGCGTCCTTTGTGTCAAAACTATTTGGTAATTGCACGAAAGGCTTATAAAGCGCCTGCGAACAATTTTACTTCTTTGCCTTCTTTACACTCTCGTCATTGTGACGTACCATCGGTGTCATATGGTTACTTCCTGAAATTTGTGTATGATTCTTGAAGATGTCTGTAGTGATTTTACAGGTTATATATTTATTTTAGAGTTCGATTTCCGCGTGTCTCCAAGTTATCCTTAATTTGTGGACATGAGTGTAGTTTAAGATTTCTGGGAAAAGATTGCATTTTTCCTACCTTAGTTGGTCATATATTTTCTTTTGTGAGCAAACTTTTGTATTTTTCTTTCGATTTTGGAGGGAAAAAAAAATTAACACTTTCCACATTAATGCAGAAACTAACTACCAATAACGCTACGAACTATGATAAAAATTTAATACCCATTTTACAGAATTCATTCAGTGCTGGATTTGGTGATTTTCAAGATGCTAAAAAAAATTCTGATCTTTTCACAAATTCTTTTTTAATTTCTCTGCAAGACGTTAATTGTTACCTACCTGAAATCCAAATCGAAATTATTGACCTTTAACACGTATACGTATTTCAACTGCAAGTGATCCAAATTATATTGAATTTTTTATCAACCAGCAGTTTCCCAAGTTTACACGATTTGGCTGTTAAATATTGTTGTGGGTTTGGATCAACATACGTCTGTGAACAAATGTTTTCTGTTTGAACATGATATAAATGACTTGTAAAAAAGCTACAATTTCAAAAGACTGTTTGTTTAATAATTATTTAAAATTAAATGTTTCAAATTATTTATTTTTATTTTATACATAACCTAACTCTCTGAAACTTTTAAAAATGTTTATTAACAATAAAAACCTATGTTTGTAATTTTGTTTATTCAGACATACATAAAAAAAAGATTTGCTGTTTGCGTAAAAATCCTATAATCTATAAATAACTTTTCTTTTTCACTTTTAAGTATGTTGGAAAAGTTCGAAGTGGCACGCATTGTTTTTTTTTTTCAGGTAGTGGCATCCTTCCCAACCCATTATCTGATTATTCCTGGCGCCATCTAGTATCATCTGTCGCTGTTAATTTCTTTTATAGCTACAATGTCTTTATTCTAAAATTGTCATTTCTTCGCAGATATCATTAGTGTTTAACAAACTTGGGGACAACAACTTACTGTACGTTATTCTCAGTTATTTATTTGATTGCGATTTATTCCTAACTGTGCTATGTACTGTTAGCGGGACATTTTACTGTGTATAACAATTTGGTTATTAGTCAAGTCTACATATCAAAGTGTACAGCATACTTTAATCAGCCTACTTATTTACTACTTGTCATTGTTAGCTTTTAATTAGTGTTTATTTTTGACCAGGTAGACTAATACTTTTAAAGCGATAATTTACGAAACTTTTATATTGTTACCTGCATACGGGTTCGTAATAGATTTGAATATACACAGAACCGATGATAGCTTAATGAAATTTATTTTACCAAAAGAAACACTTTACACTTCTGGAACTTTCCACAAAAATACTTGTACAGCTGTTCCCAGTATCACCGCAATCAGTAGTTACACTTGAAACTACTAAGAACGTTAAACACTATGCAATGCAAAGCGCACTAAAAAGCGAATAACTGAAAGCAGATGCTCTCTGCGGTCTTATATAGATATCCCCGCCTTATAAAGATACCATTTCGTGAAATTACTGGGAGGCATATACAGTTAAAGTTACATCTAAGGGCCGGATACGGCTACAGTTGCATATAGGGATCAGTTACAGTTATTCAGTTACAGTATCAATTAGATGATCAAACAGAATGATTGTCTAGCACCGGTGAAAGTGGTGCATGAGGCAAAAAAAGTTGAGAACCACTGCAGAGGCAAGATTTGATGTTCATGTTCATTGCTGATTTCAAGAGTAATGTTTTGTGATTCTGCACTTAAAAGTGAAATTAAATTATCTCATAAAATATGGTATAAAGAATATTTAATTTAATGTGAATTTTTCAAATTAAATATTATTTTAAGACAATGATTTTTTTGTTATTTACAATTTTTGACACAAACATTCATGGTAGAAATGGACTGATTATCTTTATGGAGTGTAAATCATTGAATTAATTTTGATGACTAATTTATTATGAGAAAATATGTTGCGACAATTTTATCAATAGTTTCAAAAGTATATCGAGGCAAGCTAAAATAATAAATGTTATTAAAATGAAGTGACTCTTTAAACAATTTTTTTTTTTATTATTAACTTTTTGAAGTTACTGGCAATAAACTTAATGCTTGTACAATGAAATTTGTAATCTCTTAGCCTTATCACTGTACCTTTCTGTTGTTCATATATTTAGGCTCTATTTTACAAATAATTCTGAACAAGTTTGAACAGTGACAAAAGTATTTCACAGTATCAGCATACAAAACTGTATGGAAGAGCTTAAAAGTAATTTATAGAATTTATTAAAAATAAGAAAGGTAAAGAAATTTATCTAAAATTATTCTCATTTTATCATACTCCTGGGGCGGTTCCTAAATTTGCCAATCCTCTTGATAATATGGAGATTTCCGGTTATGTTTTTACCACCAATCCTCGAATTCCATATCACAGATTATGTTCTTACTGCATTAATATGAATATTAACAAGACATAGTGCACAATAAAAATTAAGCTTTATTTAGGAACTTCGGGCACACTGCCCGACAGCCTGCCTGTTTCGCTCTGCTCGCTACTCGTAAGAAACTTCTCCTCTAGGGTTGCCACACTTATCGGAGGGCGCAAGGCGCGCTCCTTATCGCCATCACCACAGAGTTTCCCCCCAGTTCCTTTAATGGCTATTCAAAGGAACGACATAGGTTATGAAATTATCTCAGAGCATCCGTACTGTCGGGTATTTTTACATGATTACAAAATTAGAATATAAAATTAGAAAAGATCAAAATGAAATTCAATATATAACAAGGTATTGACACATATAATAAACATGAAATAACAAGAAATATGTTAAGATATGAATTTAAAAAAAATGTTTTAAATTGTTATGTAAGAAGCAAGTTTCTTAGGGAAGTGAACATGTCTTCCCGATCTGGTGACAGTTTGTGTCTTAGAGAGTTCGTTTGCAGATTTATTCTGCTGAACTGTCTTTAAGTCTTTATTTGTTTTCAGTTCAGGCAAATTAGAGTCCGAAAGCAAATAGGCTGGTTTCACACGGTCTATAGACACAGTAGATTTCAGACCGTTAACATCAATTGTGAAAGTTTTGTCCGTTCTAGAAAGGACTTTATGCGGACCTGTGTATGGTTGGCACAGAGGTGGCTTTACTCGATCGACACGTAAGTATACATGCGTACACGACTTTAAGGTAGCACTTACGTAACATTTTTCTTGGCAATGTGCAGATGTTGCTATTGGATTCAATTGTTGCATTCTATGCCTAAGATTCGTGATAAATTGTGTGTCATACGGAGATATCTTAGATGACGTTATCATATCACTAGGCAGCTTGAGAGTTGTGCCGTACACCAGTTCAGCACAAGATGACTGTAGATCTTCCTTTACGGCTGTCCGAATACCAAGCATAACAACTGGTAGTGTTTCAGTCCAGTTTCAGTCCATCTCGTGAGCCTTGAGAGAAGATTTTAAATGTCGATGAAATCGTTCAACAATGCCGTTTGACATTGGATGATAGGCTGTTGTTGTGATTCTGTTCGTACCCAAAATGCGCGTAAATTCTGCAAAAAGTGCGGATCTCATTTGAGAAACTTGGTCTGTTGTTATGATCGATGGGCAGCCAAAACGAGATATCCAACAGTTGAAGATGGCTCTGCAAATGGTTTCCGTTTTCATATCCGGGATGGGAATGGCTTCAGGCCATCTGGAGAATCTATCTATTAGAGTCAAAAGGTACACGTTGCCTTCTGATGGAGGTAACGGTCCAACGATATCCATATGGATTTCTGAAAAACGTGCATCAGGAAGAGAGAATGTGCCCAGTGGTGCTTTAGTATGCCTAGTAATTTTCGATTTTTGGCAAGATTCACAGGATTTCACCCAATTTTTGATATGACGTTTCATATCGGGCCATACATAACGAGAACAAATAAGCTTCGTAGTAGCTGCAATTCCTGGATGTGACAGATTATGCAGATGATTAAAGATGAGTCTGCGAAAGGAATTCGGAACAAATGGACGAGGAATGTCCGTTGATATGTCACAAAGAATATTACCATCAGAATATTGGCACGGTTTAAATTCCAGTTTCAAAGATGATGTGTTGTTTTTGAGAAGGTCTTGTACCTCCGGATCATTCCGTTGAGCTTCCGAAAATTTTTTAAAATCCAAAAATGGAGATTTTGTTATGGAATCAATTTCGATTCTTGAAAGAGCGTCAGCAACGACGTTTTTTGAACCTTGCACATGCCTAATATCAATAGAGTACTGAGAAATAAAATCTAAATGGCGCAATTGTCGAGGTGAACATTTATGAGGGTTCTGTTTAAAAGCGTATATTAACGGTTTTTGATCCGTATAAATTATAAAATTTCTGCCCTCTAACATGTGTCGGAATTTCTTAATTGCAGAATAAATAGAAAATAATTCCCTATCGTACGCGGACCATTTCTGTTGACTTTTACTGAGTTTCATAGAGAAAAATGCTATAGGTTCCCATGTTTGTTGAGACAACTGCATAAGTGTGCCGCCTATTGCGACGTCTGAGGCATCTACCCAGATGCTTAGCTGGGCTCCGGGAATAGGGTGTCTCAAAAGGGTAGCCTGAGCAATGGCATTTTTGGCAGCAATAAAGGCTTGTTCAGCATTCTCGTTCCAATTTAATTGTGGGGATGAATCCCGAACACGAGAACGAGATTTTTTTTTATTAATATAGCCTTCTAACAATTTTATTAAAGGAGAAAGAATATGTGCTGCTTTAGGTATGAAACATCTATAAAAGTTAAACATGCCTAAAAATCGGCGAAGCTGAGTGAGAGTGGTAGGTTGAGGAAAATTTAAAATACATTTGACTTTGTCAGGAAGAGGTTCAATTCCGTTTTCACTAAGGTGAAAACCTAAGAAATCAATAGATGTTTGACCAAAGGTGCATTTTGAAACATTTATGCAAAGTCCATATTCCTGAAGTTTGGAAAATAAAGCTTTCAAATGCCTGCAATGTTCCTCAGAATCTTTAGAGGCTATGAGCAAGTCATCGACAAAAGCGTAAACGCCTTCTAAATCCCGCGTGACTTCATCTATAAAACGTTGAAAAGTCGCAGATGCATTGCATAAGCCGAATTGCATACGGATACTTTCGAATAAACCGAATGGTGTGCATATGGCGGTTTTGTGGATGTCGGCTGGGTTAATTGGTATTTGATGGTATGCCTTAATCAGGTCGACATGACTAAAAATTTTAGTACCGTGCAATGCAGCAGTAAAATCGGCTAAACATGGAATAGGGTATTTGTCTTTTATTGTTTGAGCGTTCAATGCTCGATAATCTCCTACAGGTCTCCATTCCAGACTTCCCTTTTTTGGAACCATGTGAAGTGGGGATGCATAATTGCTGCTCGAAGGTCTCAAATGCCCCAATTGCATCATAGTTTGAAATTCTTGTTTTGCTATTTTTAAGCGATCTGGAGCTAACCGACGAGGTTTTGCAACCACAGGTGGACCTTTAGTTATGATATAATGAACGGTGTTGTGTTTAACAGGTTGGTTAGGATCTGGTAATCTAGTAACTGAAGGAAATTCTTTTAAAATTTTGTGATATGGTGTATCATTAAATACAGTTTTTACTGAATAAATGCTTGCATTTTTCACGCAACCGACGGTTTTAAAATGCGTTTTTAAATCTTTGAGACATTTGTTTCTGAGATCAGGCACCAATTCAAAGAAATGGAGAAAATCTGCTCCAAGAATGGGTGTACTAACATTTGCTATAAGAAAAGTCCATGTAAACTGTCGTCTTAATTTGAAATCCAAAGAAAGTGTTTTTTGACCATAAACATGAATAGTAGAAGAATTAGCAGCGAAAAGTGTTTGTTGGGACGAATTCCGTTTTTGAGAATTATTTGCTGGAAGTAAGGACACGTCAGAGCCGGTATCGACCAAGAATGAAAGGTTTGTTCTACGGTCACGAACGAACAGGCGACGTGAAACTTGAGGCAAAGAATAAGTCGCCTCTATTCTTTGCTGGTTTCGTTTCCCTGCCATGAACAAGGTTTTGTACATTTGTCATCTCTACACTTTTTCCCAAAACGTCTATGATACCAGCAAACAGAATAATCTCTCCTTTTGGAATTGCTTCTTTCCTTATTGCGATCTCCGCGATTTGGCGAGCGACCACGAGAAAGAGAAATGCGATCAATACGTTTGTTTAATTTTTCTATTTGTTTAAATAATTTATCCTCAAGAGACTGATCGACTGTGCGAGAAACGGCACAAGTCCCTGGGGTTGGATTTACTTCTAAAATTCTGTCGGCAATTTCTGCAGCTTTATCTACAGTTAAATTGGAAACCGCTGCCAAAATAGACTGAACAGTCGAAGGCAAACGTTGAAGGAATAATTCTAACATTAAGTTATCAGGAACATTTAAAGATTCTGCTCGACGTTTCATATGTCTAAGCAAATCGGAAGGTTTTCGAGAGCCTAATTCTTCTCCAGATAATAATTGGCGAATTTCTTGCTGAGAAGATTCTCCTGAACGATTTATTAACTCAGTTTTGAGCTTTGTATATGGATCAATAGGGTCTGGTTTCATAAGTAAATCCCGTACTAGTGATGCGATATCTGGAGGAAGATGAGAAACTACATAATTATATTTAGTAATGGATTCTGTGATAGGTTTGGGGGTGGCAAGAGCAAAAGTACTTTCACACATAATAAACCATAAAGATGGGTCTGATCGGTTATAAACCGGAATTTGGACGGCATGAACATCAGACATTGTGCAAGGTTTTTAAGCCAAAATAAAAGCAAAAATTTAACTAAAGAAAATTAAATTAAATGATAAGTAGAAAACAGAATTATAAAATGATCTATAATTACTACTCATCTGTGATCCGGAGGACGAAACCCATGTAATCCATTACTTCTGGTTCGGAGATCTTGAGTGATGGCTTGTAGTCAAAACCGAAAGTGCTTGAGAACTGTTCATACGATTTAACACAGTCCAGGTTACCATTATGGAAATTTCCTGTTATGTTTTTACCACCAATCCTCGAATTCCATATCACAGATTATGTTCTTACTGCATTAATATGAATATTAACAAGACATAGTGCACAATAAAAATTAAGCTTTATTTAGGAACTTCGGGCACACTGCCCGACAGCCTGCCTGTTTCGCTCTGCTCGCTACTCGTAAGAAACTTCTCCTCTAGGGTTGCCACACTTATCGGAGGGCGCAAGGCGCGCTCCTTATCGCCATCACCACAATAACAAGCAAATAACTCATAACTACAAAAAATGGCAAAATAACACGTAGAGAAATAAGTTTAAACTCTACGTTCATTCTTGAAGAAAAATTTTAATTCTGAACAGTTTTAAAATGATATTATTATTATTATTATTATTATTTCCTTATACGAAGTAAAAAGGAATAGTACCAAAGGAAGTATTGGAATTATCATTTAAGTTATTAGCTTGTTCTTTTCGTATAAACTTTAATTTTTATTGTAAAAATTGTTTTTTTAATTGTTTTAACTGTACTTGGTGTTTTATGTTTTTCTACATCTTTCAAATTTTAATGAAAATATTTTGTATTTTTGCCTTGCCGCGAAGTGAGAACTGAATTAATTAGTACAGCATGCGCATTAGGTAAGTGGCGCTGAATCGTCTGCGAAAAACTGTTTCTTTTATATTTGTTTAATTTCTTTTACACATCGTTTTAGATTTATTGTGATATTTGAATAGAACTTGTGATAATTCTTCAGATAATATAATTTTTGTGCACTCTGAGTTATAAAATGAATGAGATGTAATGCTGTTAAGTGAACCTAGCGCCGAAGTTTCGCTGAGGTAAATACATATAGTGAAGTTTAAAGAGTGCATTTATTATATTGTGGTTTATGCGCTATCGACGAAGTAGATATAATTAAAAATTCGTTAACTGTTAATTCAATATGTTTAAATGAAATGCAAGAAAATTGCGTATTATTTAATATTCCGTATAAGGAAATCACGTGGTGTACTATCAGATGTTTTTGTTCGTAAAACCATCAGTGACTTTTTAGAGGTGTATTTGATTGCCCCATATTTATCTGTTAAGGATATAATTTTAGTTTATAAAAATAAAAAACAAATACTGTTATACAAGTTTTTGTCTTTTTCATAATTTTTATATTTTTTCTTGTTTAATTTGCAAAACATATTAAAAGTAATCTAAATTGAAAGAAATGTATACAGTGTCTCAAAAAAGTGATGGGACACTTGTGCTTTACAAAAGGAAACTGCAATAAAATAAATTTAAAAAACATGTAAAATTTTTTGTGGGTGTGTTTCATACTTAAATTTAGTAACAATTATTACATAACATACAATTTTTCAAAATATTAAAATATTAATTTAATAAAAATACAATTGTTTAGAACGGAGCAGAAAATGGCTCACATAAGTGATGGGACACTTACTTTTCCATCAAATATTTATCCAACAATTTTACTTTTTAAAAGGTTTTAATATTTTGTTGGATTTCCTTTTACTTTTAAAACATGATTTAATCTTCTTGGTATGGATTCGACTAATTTTTTTGTGATTTCTGGAGTGATTTTACCCCATTCTTCTTGAAGCACTGATTTTAATTGTTGTTTTGAAGAAATGGTGTGTTTGCGAATTCTTGATTCCAATTCTTGCCAAATATTCTCTATGGGATTTAATTGTGGAGATTGTGGGGATGTTTTTATTATTTCAGGACAGTTATACAGCAGCCAGAGTCTAACGTTCAAAGCACTGTGCTTGGGGTCATTGTCCTGGTAGAATTTAAAATCGTTATGAAGGTTCAATTTTCGTGCTGAAGATTTCAAATTTTGGTTTAAAATGTCAATATACTTGTACTGATCCATTATACTGTCAATAAAAACAAGATTACCAACTCCAGCGGACGACATACACCCCCATACCATAACTCCTCCTCCACCATGTTTTACTGTTGGCCCCAAGTTCTGTTTGCGAAATTCTTCCCTGGGTTTTCTCCACACCAAGATTCTACCGTCAGAACCAAATATATTAAATTTACTCTCATCAGCAAATATAACTTCATTCCAGTAATCAGAATTCTTATTTATGTTGGATTTTGCGAAAGCCAGTCTGAGTTTTCTTTTCTTTTCACTTACGAAGAATTTTTTCCTGGCTGCTCTACCGTGATATCCAGTAGATCGAATTACTCTTCTAATAGTCTCAGAATTAACAATTACTCCATATAATGCTTGTAAATCAGCAGCAACTTTAGGAGCACTCATTCTTGGATTTTTTTTTAAATATTTCGAACGATAATTCGCTTTATTCCATTGGATAGCTTTGATGGTCGGCCAGGTCTTTTTTTATCCTGAATCATATGATTCTTTTTAATGATATTGAAAACTGTCGTTTAATGATATTGAAAACTGTTGAATGACTGAAGTTAACTGTTTCAGTAGTTTCTCTAATAGATTTTCCACGTTCAAAATGCAAATTAATAACTAATTTTCGAATTTCAGGCAAAGTTTCTTTTCGTTTAGCATTCATGGCTGCACAGAGCTAAAAAACACAAAAATTCCAAAACAAACTGGAGAGAAATACTGCAGACGATTTTATAAATTATTGGCAATTGCTTTTGAGTAAAAATAAATACCCTAAAAGATATTTTTATTGCTTACTTCAGACGATTTGTGTTGCATAGTACGTAGTGTCCTATCACTTAAGTGAGCCATTTTCTGCTCAGTTCTAAACAATTGTATTTTTATTAAATTAATATTTTAATATTTTGAGAAAATGTATGTTATGTAATAATTGTTACTAAATTTAAGTATGAAACACACCCACAAAAAATTTTACATGTTTTTTAAATTTATTTTATTGCAGTTTCCTTTTGCAAAGCGCAAGTGTCCCATCACTTTTTTGAGACACTGTATATGTTTTTTACTTCTTTGTATGAAGTAAAAATTAAGTTATCAGGTTCAATGTTCCGTCTTACCTTCTTTGGGAACATGCAAGGACCTGACTCGAAACAGAGACCTTACTAAAGCTATGTTCAATAACTGTGGTAAGTAGACAGGATACACAAGAAGGGTATACAAAACCCTTTATTTTTTCTCTATTTACAATAACTTTCGTACTTCGGAATACAAAGACCCACTACTTGTTGTCTAAACGTAAAAATATAAAAATAAAACTAAACTGTAATTTAACTTTAAAAATAATAAACGTGGAAGATTGGCCTTATATTAACAGGAAGCCGTATGTAGTACAGAGAACTGTGAACACTACAATACGTTTAAAGTTATCAAGAGGATTAAACCTCTGGCCTGGAAGGCAACCAGCAACTGTGTAAAACTTGTAAGGCAAGCGGCCTGCTTCGTCTAACTCCTTCCTCTCTCTCGCTTGGCAAAAAGCCACAACTTAAATACTTGGCGTTCGCCAGACAAACTTTGCATAAATACGTTAACGCTTATAATTCTGGCCGGAAGTAGAAAATAAGAAGTGATAGTAAAGATTTAAAATAAAATAAACGTTAGTAAAACTTAAGATCCTTACATACTTCCCGCCAGAGTTAATTAGTTTGAAACTGAGGTCTAAAACGACCTTGTTGAAAACTTTTAGCTCTAGAATCTAACGCGAGGCCAATCTTTTACAAACATTTTTCGCTAGAAACTAGAAATTTAAAAGAAAGAAATTTGTTTTTACAATAGCAGCTCCCAGGACACGCAGTTTTTTCATCTGTACTGCATCTAAACAGGAGCTTTTATTCAAATCTGGTTCCTTCCAGAGATCTGGAAGGAAAACTAGTTTAATGAAATGTTACACAATGAAATGGCAAGTAACATGTATAATTATATTTCTCTTAACATTCTTATTTCATTCATGACTATTTAAATTATCTCTCCCCGTGCTCTCTGACATGTGTTGTAAAAGAACACCAAACACGAATGTGTTTTATGTCTACGTGTTCAACACTTCCTCCTACAATCAAAGCACTAACGTGTTGAAAATTCAACATACCAAGACCTCGTAACACACCCTAACTTCAACTCTAAACCCTGAGGTACTATTCTGAAAGTGGCTAACTCTGAAGTGTAGCGTCAGAGAGCCTAACTACATTCATTCAACCTTTAACACATATTCATCATAATTTAGTCTTTTTACAGTCACACGAATAAAATAAATTTTTAACATTACTTTCACTTTTACCATATCACGGTATTTCTTAACATTTAAAATAACAGTTCACTTTGTATATAAGAACATATTAACATGCCGTTAATTTTACGCATTTGACAACATACATTAGTAGTACATTGTTAACTTCTATTCTTTTCAAAGCAAGTGCCAATTCTTTCTACATTGAAATACTACATTTCAAAAAGTCTTTCAGACTAAAACTTCTTTCTTGCCAGAAAGTTTTAAATAAAATTTATACAATAACTTTTACAATATTTAAGTATTTACACATCGCTATTATACATCAACTTTAGTTTTACGCACGAGTAATTGAAAAACATAATACCAAAATCGGTAACAACGCATTTCTCGCCCTTTTGGCGATAAAAGTAGACCTCGCATGAGGTAAAACTTCTTGAAATCTGCCACTTGCAGTAAGAATGAAAGATTAACTTAAGTTTGCAAAGTAACATAAAGTTTTACTTATCTTTGTGATATTCGGACATTCTTTTCTGAGCCCAGTCCTGAAAGGTAGTGCAGATTTTTGTTTGATTTATCCTCCTTCGTGTGCGGGCTCGCCCTTCAGTGCCTTCCTCTAGAAGCTTTCTTTTTTTTCCAGTTCGGTCACCCTTGAATACCTTCTTTTTCGCCTCTGCCTGTGGTCTTGGCCGTTTCATGGCAGCTGGTCTTGGCGGAACCGGGAAACTTCTTTCGTGTTCCGGCTTGGACCTCGTTGCTGGCCGTTCAAATTTTCCTTGTAACTTTTCCTCCGCCGCTGGTGGCCCTTCCGCAGTTCGGCGACATTTGCTGCGGAGAGTCCTGTCGGATGAGTAGATCTTCCGTTTTAGAGTCGGGATATAGTTGCCGTCATTTCTCCTGGCTCTCTTTGCATTCGTCGTCCTTCTCCCTTCTTCATTCTGGGGGTGTTCGTGAGCTCTTTTTTCTGGACGGTGGAACGGCTTCTTTTTCTTGTTACCTTCAATTTTCCCACGGGGAAACTTTCTTTGCACTTGCTCCTGCCTCTTAATGGCTTGCCCTTGTACTTGTCGTTGTTCCACCTCTGGAGCTTGTGCCTGCGGTGTCTGCCGTGCCGGATCCTGCAAAAGATCTTTGAAAATTTGCATTTTATTACGATCATAGTAGGGTTTGATTTGATCAATGTTTGCGGAGCAGGTTTCACCATTTCTGGCTTTTAACACTACTACAGCGTGAGTTATTTTTTCTATGACATATGGTCCTTCAAATCGTGGAAAAAATTTGGCAGTTTTATCTTCTGGTGCTGAAGAAAGTGAATGCTTAATTTTTAATACTTCATACCCTGCTTTATAAGTTACTCCCCGTCGTTTCAAGTCGTAATACAGCTTTTGTTTTCTCTGTGCTACTTCCGTATTCTTTTTTGCTTCTTTAATTAGTTTTTCTATATCACCCATTTTAAATTCTGGGGCTCTTTGTTGCACATAAAATAATTTATCTAACGGCGTTATAATCTTTGTGCCTAAAAATAACTCAGCAGGAGTTTTGCCCGTTGTATCATGTTTTGCGGTCCTAAGGCGGAAAGCAAATTCATTGACATAGTTATCCCAACTTTTATGAAAATTTTTAACATAACTACGGATAATTTTCACTATATTTCTATTGACCCGTTCCGCTATATTTGATTGCGGCCGATACGGGACCATTTTTAAATGACGTATGCCCAGTTTTTGGCACATGTCTTCAAATACATTACTTACAAATTGAGGACCATTATCCGATATAACTTTTAGGGGCGCCCCGTATTTTAAAATATATTTATTTAAAATAGAATAAGTAACTAATTTCGCGGAGGCTCGTTTTAAGGGAACAATTTCGGTCCACTTACTAAAATGATCAACCATAACAAGGAGATAGCGACTTTTATTTAACTGACTTTTTGGGAAAGGGCCCAATAAATCGATGCCAATTATTTCATTTGGAAATTCGGATTTAATACTATTTAGAAACCCGGCCGGGCGGAAATTAATATAATTAACGGCTTGACATGTTGGGCAGGACTGGACATACGCCTTTGTTAACTTTTGCAATTCAGGAAAGTAGACTGCCTCGCGTACGCGTTGGATAGTTTTTCGAATACCAGCATGAGAAGCTAAAGGGCTGTCATGGAGCTCCTGCAGGATATTTATTCTAAGACTAGCTGGGATAACAGGTCGAAATTCGTTGTTGGAATTCGTAGTTTTTGTATAAAATAATAGACCATCTATTAGTTCGTAATGGGCCGCCCTATTTCTTATCGCCACAATATCTTGGTGGCTAAAATTTTCAGGATCCTTTAAATACTCATAAATGCTTCCAAACTCAGGATCCTTACCCAGTTCGGTTATTACAGTTTCTCGGGAATTTATTGTACATGCTGTGAGCATTGCCACCGTTACGGTATTACCTTCTTCATCTATTTTAATTCTGGATAGGGCATCTGCTACGATATTTTCCTTTCCGGGGGTATGCTTGATTACCAGATTATATTCTTGTAGTTTGAGTGCCTATCTCATTAACCTTGGGGATAGGTTTTCCCTGAGTACAATCTAGTTACCGCCGCATGTTCAGCGTACACTGTTATTGGCGCCTTTCCAAAATAGACTCGGAACTTTTGCACTGCTAACAGAACTGCAAGTGCCTCTCTCTCGGTCGCGGAATAGTTTCTTTGTGTTTGATTTAAAGTTCGGCTAAAAAATGCCACGGGCTGTTGATTTTGCGAAAGTACCGCTCCTACCGCATAATCCGAAGCATCCGCTGAAATTTCTAAATTCTCATCCTTTTCAGGAAATTTCAACACAGGGGCTTGCGTTAATGCTTGTTTTAATTTTTCGAAAGCACTATTGGCTTCGGCCGTCCACGAGAATCTTGCCTTTTTCCTTTTTAATTTTAACAATGGTTCAGCAATAGCTGCAAAATCTTTTATAAAGGACCTATAATATGAACAAAGTACTAGAAAAGAAGAGAGCTTCTTCGCCGTGTTTGGAGTCGGATACTTTTGTACAGCGATTATTTCTGATTCGTCTGTCTCGATTCCTTTTTGAGATATTTTGTAACCTAAATATTTTAATTCAGGGGCTGCAAATTTGCACTTTTCGACATTAACTTTTAGACCAGCCTCATTTAATAAAGAAAACACCTGTCTTAAATCCTGTACATGTTGGTCGAGATTATCACTAGTAATAATGATATCGTCTAAATAGATAAATGTGGACTTTCCAAGAACAGGTCTTAACACAATGTCCATACATCGCTGAAATGTTGCCGGCGCCCCTGAAAGGCCAAACGGCATACGCACAAATGCATAAGTGCCAGACTTGGTTATAAAAGCAGTCTTAGGCACGTCCTCAGGCCTAAGCCCTATTTGAAAATAACCAGTCGTTAAGTCTAAAGTCGTCATATATTTGGTGGATGTTATGTTCCTTAGAATTTCTTCAATAATAGGTAACGGATATACCGGATATTTAGTTATGGAGTTTAATTTACGGTAGTCAATTGCGAATCTCCACCTTTTTGGATGTGTCAAAGGATAGTCATTATTTTTCTTACATAAAACCACCGGGCTAGCATAACTACTTGAGATGGGCGTTATGATCTTTTTACGTAGCATATCGGTGATATGCCATTCTATAATTTTTTCCTTATTCTTACCATACCGGTATGCTTTGTGGCGAACTGGCATTGAATCTCCGGTGTCAATACTATGGTTAGTAACCTGAGTAAATCCTGGAATATCACTAAATAACGAAGCAAATTCACTTACCACTTGTCGGATTTTCGCTGTTCTTCATTAGGTAGGTGGTCAAGATTTAACATCGGCGGTTCAGCCTTTTCTCCACGAACTGGTTTCATCGTCAGCTTAAGGGACACTTCATTAAAATCCAGCGTTGCTTGTGCCTCTGAAAGAAAATCTATTCCTAAAATAATATGTGCTTGCAAATTCTTTACTATAAAAAACATAACCTTTACTTGTTCGTCCTTGATACGGACATACAGCGGTAATTTACCTATACACTTACATTTTCTCCTTGCGCCGCTAACATTGTCGTATTATCCGAATTATATATACGATATTTACGAAAATACTTCCTAAAAAAATCTTCTGCCACACAGGAGCACTGCGCGCCTGTATCCAGGAGTGCGGTGGCTGGGATATTATTCACCAACACTTCAATCTTCGGAAGAGTCAAAGTTTTCACCATTACTGTATTTAACTTGAAGGAAGAGGGGTTTTCGTGGCCTTCGGATTTCCGCACCCTCTCGTCAGCAGAAATCCGTTTTAGTTTAAATTATTTTTCATTTCCGTGCTTTCCTTCTTTTTCCACTGGCCTTGAGACTTTTTTCCTGGATTGCTATTGAACTGTCGACGTTCGCCGGCTGTTTTTGAATGCTCGGGTTTCCTTGCCCACTGATTCACTTTGCTTCCGTAGCCGTGTGCTTGAGTTTGCTGTAGTCTTGGCGCACCAAATTGGTTTCGCTGTTGATATTGGCGTCTTCTTTCAATGTCCGCCGTTCTTCTACTTTCAAACTGGATTGCTAGCTCAAATAACTTTTCCAGTGTAGTCGGATTTCTTAATTCATTAAAGTCTTGCACTTGGGGCAGTAACCTCGGCAAAATCACTTGAATTATCTCAGGATCCGGACGGTTTCCATACAAGAGTTTGAAGACGTGAATTTTTCTTAAAATAAAGCTTGAGAGATTTTCGATTCTTTGCTGATATATACTAAAAAGTTCCGTTTCTAATTTCGCACGATCCCTTACAACAGGGAAGGCTTTTACTAGGCCAGTCTTGAAATTCTCGTAAGTATAGGTGGGACTTCCTGCTTGACCCAAGAGACTTCTGCCTATACATTTGAACCAGTTAAGCGCTTGGCCCCTCAAAGCGCTGGTAGCTAAGGTAACTTTTTGAAACTCGTGCACGGGGTAGAGCATGCAGTGGTCATCCAATTTTTCCAAAAAACTGGTTACCGGTGAGTTTCCATTAAATGTTGCTTCTGGTTTCATCGAAGCGCGCATGGTCTGGACGATGTAACCAAATCCTTCCAGGGCGGCAGCTGGCATTTCTGGATTCTGAGCCGCTTCTGCAGGCAGCACAGGTTCTTGTTGAAACTCGGCCATCGTTATTCTTCTTCGTTGGGCGCCACTATCAGGTTCAATGTTCCGTCTTACCTTCTTTGGGAACATGCAAGGACCTGACTCGGAACAGAGACCTTACTAAAGCTATGTTCAATAACTGTGGTAAGTAGACAGGATACACAAGAAGGGTATACAAAACCCTTTATTTTTTCTCTATTTACAATAACTTTCGTACTTCGGAATACAAAGACCCACTACTTGTTGTCTAAACGTAAAAATATAAAAATAAAACTAAACTGTAATTTAACTTTAAAAATAATAAACGTGGAAGATTGGCCTTATATTAACAGGAAGCCGTATGTAGTACAGAGAACTGTGAACACTACAATACGTTTAAAGTTATCAAGAGGATTAAACCTCTGGCCTGGAAGGCAACCAGCAACTGTGTAAAACTTGTAAGGCAAGCGGCCTGCTTCGTCTAACTCCTTCCTCTCTCTCGCTTGGCAAAAAGCCACAACTTAAATACTTGGCGTTCGCCAGACAAACTTTGCATAAATACGTTAACGCTTATAATTCTGGCCGGAAGTAGAAAATAAGAAGTGATAGTAAAGATTTAAAATAAAATAAACGTTAGTAAAACTTAAGATCCTTACAAAGTATTGTAATCGCGAAAATTTCGGGTGTCACATTTCAACGAAAATATCCATTTTGACCATTATCTAATGCAATTTAACGATACGTTTGCTTGACATTTGTACGTAAGAACAGAATAAACGACTCTTTTTTCCCAAACGAAATATAAAACAGATTTAAAATGGATTCCGAAGAGAATTTTTCGTGTCTTCTGTACGCACGTACATGCATGTATGCACTGTTCGAGATTTGCAAGAACTACCCGTTCTCCTAATAAACTTAAAATAAAATAACTTTACATATAAAATTCTAAAGCGTCATCTTTATTTTCAAAATTCGTAGAACTACAAGAAATTACAACAAAAATCAGATGGTTGCCATTCTTACAGTAACAAACTATGAAAAGAAAAATAACAACTGAGTCTGGGTTCTAACAATACTCCCACCTTTTGATTGATGACATATACTTAATCAATTAAAACAAAATATAATAAAAAATACTGTCCACACAAATATTAAGGCTAAATAATAAACAAATGAAAAAATTAAGTTCTTAAATTTCTACTCTAAAATAACTCAAGTAGTGTTCAAGTTAGAAATCTAGGTGGAATTTTAATTTGTCGTTCACTTCTAGTCACGACAGTCTTAATGTCAATAAATCTGCAGCTGAATTATTCTTTGGTAATTTTGAGACTAAAATATCTTCACCCTGCGTCTCAGTTTCACTTGCCTCATCTGACTCCAAAGATAAAGGTATCTCGAGAGGGAATATTCTCTGTATTGGTCGAACTAATTCTCCAGACATGATTTTGACACGAACTACTCGAATGTTGCCGTCCTTTCCGGGATATAGTTCAATTACTTTTGCTGGAGGCCACAATACCTTGCGTTTGTCATCACATTCAATAAGAACTATATCCCCGATTTTTATCTGTTGAGAAATCGGCACTGTAGATGGACGTTGCACTAGCAGGCCGAGATATTCATTTCTAAATCTCTATCTCAAGAGCTCTCGTAAATTCTGTAAATGTCTCAGTCTCTTGTTGAAATCAACTTTATCAAGATGATCCAAGTCAGGAACTCCAAAGACTGGAATTTCACCTAAAAACAAGGGCGGTGTCAAAGGGATGAGATCATCAGAGTCCTTTGACACATAAGTGAGTGGTCTGGCATTCACAGTTGCTTCGCAGTCGCACAGCACACTCATCAATTCTTCATAATTCAGACATGACTGGCCTAGGACTCGACGCAAAAGCTTCTTAATCATTTGAACAAGTCGTTCCCAAAAGCCACCCCACCATGGTGCTGCGGGTGGACTGAACTTCCAATCGATCTTGTTTGTGGCGGCTTCTATCTCAATGGTATTCCAATTAATCGATCTCAAGAGATTATTGGATCCGACAAAATTGCTTCCCTTATCGCTATAAATTATCGATGGCCTCCCTCTACGAGCAATAAATCTTCTAAGACCAAGTAAAAATCCTTGAGTTGAAAGGGACAAAATCAGTTCCAAATGGACCGCCCTGAAAACAGCACATGTGAAAAGTAAAATCCAAGCTTTTCTTTTATCCTTCAAAATTAATGGGCCAGCTAAATCAACGCCGACAATCTCGAAAACACGAGCTTCTTTAACTCTGTTTTCTGGTATAGTAGCAGGCACAGTCTGTAGTCGTTTACCTCCATGTCTCCTGCACCTGACACATGCATATAAAAGCTTTTCGAATCTTAGCTCTATTTTTCAGGATCCAAAACTCTCTCTAAGTGTTGACATCAGTACGTGAGTTCCTGCATGAGACACAGAGAGATGTTTATCAATTATCACTTTCTCCATAATCTTATGATTCTTCGGAAGTAACATCGGATAAATAAAATTTTCATGGTCTTTCCTTTCAGTCAACCTAGACCTGACACGTAAAATGCCTTCGTCACCTTTGAACACACTTATTGACTTCAGCTTCTTAGTATCATCAGCTGAAAAAGAATCATGTTGAATAATCTTCACGATAGATTTCTCAGCCCTTATCAATTCATAAACTTTTAACTCTCCTGATTCTCTTTCTTCTTTCCTCTTTCGGGTATTTCCTATGAATCTGTGTATCCACCCAATCATTCTAAGTATTTTCTTATACTTTGAAAAATAACCAAAGAATTGTGAAGACACATCGCTAATATTGCTTAACTAAACTATAACTGCTTTACGTTTTTCAGTATTAACCTCTTCTTTATTATTGATTGGGATAGAACGAGGCCATTCTTCTTCCGGCAGTGCCAACCAAGGTGGGCCCTCCCACCATCTTGATTCAATGAGTTTCTTCACAGAACATCCTCTTGATGGCATATCGGCTGGGTTTTCTGCACCTGGTACATGATGTCAATTTTCACGATCCGATAGGATTCTAATTTCTGAAACTCTGTTATTCACAAAAGTGCTCCAAAATTCTACGTTCTTTATCCAGAACAGTGCTGTTGACGAATCGGTCCAGTAATATTCCTTTGAAATTTCGACCTTAAGGCTCTTCTTGACAAATGATGCTAATCGCACTCCAATAAGACAAGCAAGCAATTCAAGTCGTGGTATACTTATTTTTTTCAAGGGAGCCACTCGTGCTTTGGCTTGCACTAGGGTCACTTTGACTTCTTTATTTTGACTTCTCAAATATACTGCACTTGCATAAGATCCCTGTGAAGCATCGGCAAACGTATGCAAACTAAAAGATTGTCCTTCTGTCAATGAAAGTAGTCTGGGAATCTTCACATAGGATAATAAGGGCAATTCTTTGACCCACTTCAAGAATTTTCTTTTAATATTTTCAGGTAACTCTGCATCCCAGCTCAATTTAGTTTCCCAGCTCTTTTGCAAGCATAACTTTAGAAGGAGAGTAAAAGGGCATGTGAAACCTATTGGGTCAAAAACTCTCTTTACAACTGATAGTACGTTTCGTCTTGTCACTGAGAGATCAGTCAAGTTGATATTAGGGATGTCACAAAACAAAGAATCTTCATATTTATCCTACAGAAGACCAAGTAGTTTCAATGGTTCGCTCATTGTACATTTTCTACTGTTCAGTTCTGTTTGCTCCCACCCTCTTAAATCAAAGTTAGCACTTGCCATTAACTGAGTTGATTTTGAAATAAAGTATTCTGCTTCTCTATTCGAATTCACTGAAGTGACACAGTTGTCAACATAGAAGGAATTTTTCAATTTTGTAGCCACTTCCTTCAAAGAAGGTTCGCATTGGTCTAAATGAGAGTTGATCACTGCTCCTAAAAGAAACGGACTGCATTTTAGTCCGAAGACTACTCTGCAATGGCGAAATTTTCTTATTTCCTTTTGTTCGGAGTTTATCCACCATAAGAATCTTAGGAAATCACGAGCAGATCTTTGAACAGATATTTGAAGAAAAGCTCTTTTAATATCGAAGATAATCCCTATTTTTCCTTGCCTAAATTCAAGAAGCAGTTTAGGCATTAATTCAATTAAATTTTGACCTTTTGCTAAACAGTCATTAAGTGACAGGAAATCCTTTTGCTTGCACGAAGCGTCAAATACAGGCCTTACTGCTGTTGTACAGTTATCTTTGAAGATCGGTCTGTGGGGAAGATAATGATTGTTAACTCGTTCCTCTTCTTCTGTTACTTCTTCTATTTACTCCAGATTCAAGCCATTCTTCGAACACTGCATTGTATGTTTCAAATTTATCTTTCAACATGAGCTTCTTTGTCGTGGAAATCAATCGCTTTTCAGCAACTTTTCTGTTACTTGGTAAAGCTTCTTTATCGTTGATCCAAGGTAAACTGACTTCATAGCGATCATCCACCCTCTTCAGAGTCTTGTGAAAGTGATCCCACACTGCTTCTTCTAACTCTGAGTCAGTTTTACTTTCTTTGGCATCTGTAATTCCCAGTGCTTCTAGCTTCCACAAGTTTTCTATGTCACTGCTGTGAGTCAACATCGACGTTACGGTTGAAGACATGGACAAGGAGTTTCTTTCTGAAACGTTATCTTTTATCTTTCCCATGATTGTACATCCAAGTAGTGATTCCACAGCAGTCAGCCCATTTTTTAATTTCTGAATTCTTCCGGTTAACAGAACACCTGCGACGTCAGCTCCAATAAGAACTTCTATTTTATAATCCTTTTTTCCTACATCAGATGCATGGATATTCTTCTGTCTTATTCTATCTATGGTCCAGGCTGTAAACTGACTACTGGTCCACAAATCTTCAACTGTTTCAACAAAATTAGTCGTCTAGAAAAATCACCTCTTAGGCTTCTAACGTTCACTTCATATCGTTTGTTAATTTCTCTCTTTGTTGTTACTCCTCCAAAAAGTGCATGGATTAAAGATTCAGATCCAATTGCGTGGCACCCTATGTCTACAGCAGTCTCCTTTAATATGTATGAACGTTGCGATCCTGTATCGGTAAGTGCCCTTACTGTCTTCTGCTTTTTGTTTGCGTCTATATTAATTAATAGTGTTTGAAGAAACACTTCATCTAGGAAATTAGTGCTCGCAAGTGATACGTTTTTTGTTTCCTCTTCTTTATTCTTTTCAACATCATTGCTCTTTTGATTGGTTGGCAAATCCGGACACATGACACTCCAATGTCTTTTCGAGCATATCAAACATCGTACATTTGTCTTGTATTGCTTGGCCCTGTGTCCAATTTTGAGGCAGAAGAAGCAACCCTTCTTTTTCTTAATTTCATCATTCTTTTGACTCAGAGGCATCTTCTGAGCAACAAAGCAATCTCGACTTTCATGAAATTTTTCACAAAATATGCAAGAATTCTTCTCACTATAATTGGTTGCTTTATTTTGGCCTGAGAATAAATCATTTGCTGTAGGCACGGAATGTTCACTCTGGTACTTTTTATCTTTTCTACTTTCTTTCTTGGCACCCGAATCAATTAATTTAAATCCAGCTTTTGCCAAAGAAATTCTCTGCTCTCCTTCCACTTCATTCTTTAAAAACTATAATAATTGTTTCAATTTCTCAGAGTGAGAATTTTCTGCTGTAATTATTGATGCATAATTTCTAAGCCAAACTCGTAAAATTTCCTCGGGAATGCAAGGTTCCACGAGCGGAAACAGCATTGCAGCATATTTATCGCTTGTCATTCCTATTGATTCCAACGAACGTAAATACGACTCTAACTTGTCATACAATTCTGATATACTGCATTTTCTCTTTTGATCAGTGACATTTTTAATAATCAAACCTAATAATTCCCGAATATAGAATTCTACCAACAATTCTTCCCTGCCGAACCTATTTTTTAAGCTTTCTATAACTTTTTCATAATTTTTGGCAGTTGCAGGGAAGTTGTTTACAATATCCCGCGGTCTCGTATCGGGTACGGTCGCTTGAACGAGATAATGCATCTTATCCTCGTTTTGAATTTCTTTATCTTCATGTATTCGGCGAAATTGTCCCCAAAACGGTAACCAATCTTTAATTTCGCCACCGAATTGTTTTAACTCTATTTTAGGAAATTTCAGTTTCCGCTTGTTCGAATTCGGCGGAATACTGCTAGTAGATTGTATCATTTGCCGATTGAAGAATAATTTCGTTTTTACTCGTATTAAATCTAATTTTTCTTTGTATTCTTCAATTTTCGCCCATTCATTTTCAAACTGATCATTTGAAGAAAATTCTGAATTTAATATTTGAGTATCAAATGCATTAAGTTCAACAGATAAACGTTCTAAAGTAACAAGTTTCGTTTTTATAAAATCTTCATCAGGAATTCCCTTTTCTAATTCCTGCAAAATTGCATTAATTGTTCTCGTAAAAGACGCTCTGACAGGTTTTCGTTTCTCAATTAATGATTCCATTTCAATAAAAATAAAGTCAATAAAGTCAAATAGAATTAAATTCGATAAAACCAATAAAATTACCTTGACTTGTTTTACCGATCACTTCCGTCGTCACCAAAATTGTTCGAGATTTGCAAGAACTACCCGTTCTCCTTTCTCCTAATAAACTTAAAATAAAATAACTTTACATATAAAATTCTAAAGCGTCATCTTTATTTTCAAAATTCGTAGAACTACAAGAAACTACAACAAAAATCAGATGATTGCCATTCTTACAGTGACAAACTATGAAAAGAAAAATAACAACTGAGGCTGGGTTCTAACATGCACAGCGCGCATAAACAAAAAGGGGGGACAGTTCTATATCTCCCGTTCTACTGGGCTGACTGACAAAATTCAAATTGCGTTTTTCATGTCTCGCGACTTAGGATATATATTAGATTTATGTATAGCATTGTTCTAACATAGGTATTTTGACACAAAATTGGACCTTTTTCTGAAATAACATACCAATTTTTTTTCCATATTTCGATTCTACTACTCAAATTATGCCTTGATATTAAATTTTGTAAAATTTGGTGCGAAATTTACGGAGAAATTCAAACATTTTTTAAATTGCTTAGCTTAATCAATAACACGCAGACAAAATTCGAAAATTAAATTCATTACGCTTTTTTGAATGGCAACACATTGACACGGGGAAGATAAAAGTATTTTATTTTAAGCAGTGGCAACTCACCGTTCTTTAAATAGCGGAGTTTAATGGTGAAAAGAAAAAGGGTATTACATTTTGTCGAATGGCAACAATCTGGTGCCTTAGAGATAAAAATGTTAAAAATAAATCTTTACAGTTTGATTGTTTTTACTTCCACTAAATACTAAATACTAAAATAAAATTCTTTAATAAATACTCCAAAAAATATATTTACAAAATTTACTGTTGATTTCACTGATCCCAAATTTTGCAGGTTTATTTTCGCAGATGTGAAGGAAAATGGAAGGAAAGGAATGAAGGGATTGCAAAGTATAAATAATTAACCGACAAAATATAAACCCTATTTAACCAATTAAAAGACATAAAAACGATTTTTTATTACCTTATCACAATATAATTATTTATTAATAATTACTGCTGTTTTTAATTTTAAGAATAAGTTGAATGAACGATCAGTAATATATCCAATGGTTTAAAACTATAAATACTTCAGAGCTTTTAAAAAGTATGCAAATGTATTTTTCCCCCCTCTCAGTAATTATCTAACAAAAAGAAATGGAGATCAAAAGTAGCAGAAAAATTAAAACTTCCTTAAATCCTCTTGGGATTTGCCAACATAAATTAAATAAAGCGTAATTTTGTGCTGCATTACAGCAAGCGAATTATTACTAATGTTATGATATCTTTATAATCTGATGATGCTTCAATACTTTCAAGATTCTTAGGAAAGTCTATTTTTTTTTTCCTTTCTATGTCACCTTTTTTCACTCGAACCTCATCAATATATAAATTCACGAATTGCTAATGCCCCAGTAAATTTTTAACTTTACCTTTTACATACTTGTAATTAGCTTCATTGTTCGTTGATATATCAAGCTTTAACAGGCCTAGGATTTTTCAGAAATGGTCAATACATGGAAGGCAAATTAGTTGACTGTCATAGAGGAACTATAACAAGCAGCTTACTTAATGTATAGCGATATGATTTGACTTGATTTAGTTTATTATAGTAAAACACACTAGGGTATTTGCCTGAGGTATGCCTTCATGGAGAACTTTCTAAGGCAACTGGCTCATATACACGTTATACATGGGGAAAATCACGAAAATGCCCTTGCAGCCCGGATTCGAACCCAGGTCGGAACTACCAGTGTTCAGCGATTTTACCGCTCTGTGGCTGATGGGATAATGTATAACGAGTAAGCAAAGACTAGTACCTTCTAGCCGTTTTACTTTTATTACACATCTTAATTTGTTCCAAAATAAAATGTTTTATTCCTCAAGTAAGATTCTCAAATGATTTTTATTCAACGTATGCTTCCTAGTTATATAGTGGTAAGTCATAGTTCGATTTTAAGTTTTTAATTACTGTGCTTTTGATATAGCTATAAATGTTTTCAAATTCAGTCCATAATGTAAGTTTAGTATTTCCATTTAATATATTTTTACATACTCCCATTTCAACAACTTCTTGTCCAAGAGACACTGCTGTATTCATATGAAGTGATAGTTAGATACATTTCCCAACTTTAGGCTGTAGATTAAAACTGAGCAATAAAATATAATTTCCATCAGCAGATTTTTATTTCAAATTAAATCTGAATCATCTGAAATGTTTAGTTTATTCCATAATGAAGAAGAAAAATCCTCAAAAGATGCAATTTTGTCCTTTTTCAAAAACTGATTAAAAATATGTTTATCCGTATTGGCTCTTTTTTCCTCTGTGCTCATCATCGGAGATGTCGGATTATCAGATAAGTTTTTTTGGACAATCAAAAAAAAAAAAAAAAAAAAAAAAAAAAAAAGCATGGATAAGCATCATATATAATTTAGGGTGTCCTTTACAAACTTAAAACAGAATGCCTTCATCTTTATAAATAATCGCACCGAATAATATCATCAAAAATCAGTGCTCAATGTGTCCTGCAATTCACACCAAGATAAGAATGGTTGGACAAATGTTGAGCTACTGGCGCCATTTATTGATGAAACGAACTAAAACGTAATTTCCTTAAAGGCAAAAGAAAGATTTTTTTGAATGTGAAACTCCTCTAGAAAATCTAATTTACCAATAGAAGATAAGTTTTGAATAATTTTGGCTGGAGAAAATTGAGAATTGCGAGTATGATTTTCGGACCAACAATACTGGGCAACAGAGGACTTCTGTGTTTCCTTTTTTCTAACAGATGCCTCATGTTCCTTAACACGAAATTTTAAGGCTCTCTTAGTTTGACCAACCACTGGCAAGGAATCCTGTAAATACCTCAAGAATTCATATCTGGAATGGCGTCCTTGAGTATGGAACTCGGAATTTTATTGTTAGGAGAATAAACGACCCGAAAGTTAAATTTCTGTAAAATACGGACATTTTCATAGCTAACTGATGGAAAGAAAGGAATGACAACAGAATTCTTATATTCTTCTAAAACAAGAGTGTGCCATTTGTTGCGTTGAGATGAGAATTTTGTAACTGCTTGATTAATAATGGTGGGTGAAGCGCCCCTGTCAATAGCTACTGTTTTTAAATAATTTAGTTCTTGATCAAGAGCCAATATGGAAGAGCAAACTTGAAGTGCACGGAAAACATAGAAATAAAATGAAGCTAAACTTTGTTTGCTTTTGATGACATGATTCGAAGTGTGGTGGAAGTAAAGTTCCAGTGGAGGGTGCATTGAGATATCTAGAAACCAGACCTCGTGAATTTCATTTCTCTTGCATCGAAATTGATGAGCTAATTTCCCTCCCTCAGCTCTGTTTGAAACAAACTCATTTTGTTTTCCAAAATAAGTGTTACTGAGAGATTAGCCATAGGAAACCCCCTCAGTCCCATCCTGACTGATATCTACATGCATTATTATGAGTCAAAATTATTTAAAACTTTAAACTTCCCGATATGGTTCCGCTACGTAGGCGATACTTTTCCCCTGTTTGACGGTAATAAAGATGATTTAAACAAAGTTCTTCCAACAATGAGTTCCATTAATCCTGCTATTCAGTTTACAATTCTCTTCCGTTCTGCCACATTTTGGTCACACGTAGCGCATCCAGCTTCAGTACTACGGTTTACCTTAAACCTTCATCGGTTTTCTTTCCACCACACTTCAAATCACGTCATACGACTAAACAAAAGTTAGTTTCGTTTTATTATTCCTATGTTTTCCGTGCACTTCAAGTCTGCTTCTCCAAATTGGCTCTTGATCAAGAACTGAATCATTTAAAAGTAGTAGTTATTGACAGGGTCTTTTCATCCAACATTATTAATCAAGCAGTTAAAAAATTCTCATCTCAACACAACAAAAGACACACTCTTGTCTTAGGAGATTATAAGAATTCTCTTGTCATTTCTTTTTTCCATCAATAAGCTATAAATTTGCACATATTTTACAGAAATTTAACATTCGGGTCATTTATTCTCCTAGCAATAAAATTCCGAGTTCCATTCTGAAGGATATCATTCTGGATATGAATTCCTAGGGTATTCACAGGATTCGTTGCTAGTGTGGTTTAATTTACATTGGTCAAACTAATACAGCCTTAAAATTTCGCGTTAACGAACATGAGACATATGTTAGAGAAAAGGAAACACAGAAGCCCTCTGCTGCCCAACACTTTTCGTCCGAAAGTCTCACTTTCAATTTTTCTGCGGCCAAAGTTATTCAAAAAAACATCTTCTATTGGTGAATTAGATTTTCTCGAGGCGTTTGACATTCAAAAAAATCGTTCTGTTCTTGTTAACATCCCTAATTTAAATCCGTTTTTGCCTTCAGCCTTAAGGAAGTTATGTTTTAGTTCTCGTTTCTTCAATAGATGGCCCCAGTAGCTTAACATTTGTCCAACCATTCTTATCATATCTAATCACTGCATCTTACTTCGTTCATTTGCGCTTTGGCATCTGAGGGTGAAGGTTCGGTAAAACTATCGAAACTAGTCCTATAAAAATTTGAAAATATAGCGCTGATTTTTGTTGTTTGACTTCTAATTTAAAGAACTTACTACTAAAGTAATGAACACTAGCAGTTGAGCTGAGGTTCAAATCCAATGAATAAATAATAATAAAATAAGCATATTACGTTTTACCAAACAATAAGCATATTGCATGTTTCAAAAGGGACTCTTCTTTTATTGATCCAGCCCAAATTAAAATAAGCTCTAATAAAATAAAATCTGAAAGCTTTCAGATTTTATATTAGCCCAAGCGGGCGTTTTTTTTATTCATTTACATACATATACATCTTTCGAGATCATTTGGGCTAAACACATTCAAAAACAGCATATCTTTAGAATTTCTGATGAAGAGTCTCGCATGGTGGCGATAAAAATGTTTTACTCTCCACAGTGTTGCCACTGCTCGCTTTGAAACTGTTGAGTTTTTTAACCAAAAATTCGTCAAAGTTTACCAAAATATGAAATAGCTAATAAAGCAAATTCGAATTCCGTCTTCCAGGTGTCCATATTAAGGTGGAGGAAAATGTTATTTAAAATTTGATGGCTTTACTTACTATTGCTTTTTCACAATGCGAGAAATATATTTATTTAATATATATAATAATCAAACATATATTTAATATCTTTAAATATAATACAGGACAATATATTTGGTGGCAGCAATTTGAAAAGTGATTCAATGATTTTAGTTATTAGACGCAAAATGCCGTTTCGAGACTAACAGCCTTTCTGAGCTAACGCCCCTTTGGAGTGACGTATTCGAAATTCAAAATTCAGGCTACGAGGTGCATATGTTTGGATGGAGAGCTATGTCTTTTCAAAATTTCATGGCTCTTTGTGCCGAAGTTTCTGCACAGTGCGAGGGAAATACAGACTTGCATTCATATAGTACAGGTTCTTCTTTCTTCAGTAACAGAGACATGTAATAGCGAATAGATAAGTATAGTGAATAGATAAAAAGTAGGTTGTCAGTCCTAAAATAAAAAATTAACTTCTATCTTAACTTCAGTTCATCAGTATCGGAATGGATTAGATCGCTGAATATTCTTGTTCCCCCGGGTTAAGATCCTAACAAACAGGCTGACTATATGAAAGGTTTCGTGATTTTCCGATGCATACCATTATACACTCCTTTACGTTTACTTGAAAAGTTAAGGAATTCTGAATTTTCCAGAAATCCTGTTTTGAACTCGGTTTTAGTGAATTTATGTCGGAAAGTTTTTTACACATTACCAGCAAGAAATACGAACAATTAGCGTAAGTCATGATGCGAATAAATTCAGGGAAATTTAATAATGTGAATGAACTAATTGTTGCTTAATTATTAATCGCTCGAAAGATTCCTTTAAAATTTACAAAGTATTTGATATTTCGTTCAAAATTTCAGAAGCAACATGCATCTAATTACGATAGCAAATGTTATTTCCATTAAAATAAATCTTAGTGGTTTAGTGTGGAGTATTATTCATTAAACGGTGGGATTTAACTTCGTGACTTTGAAGACAAAGTAGGAAAACTGCATGGTTGATTTCTTTCTGCCATAAAATCAACTGCATGGAAACGTTTTCTATCGCAGCTTCCACATGGCTTCATGTGTACATTAGATCAAACATAATGGGTTGCATAGCTGAGATTTATTTCCGTATGTCAAAGTGCTATTATTCCAGGTGAAGAAATTTAGTCGTTAGATTTAGCGTTATGTTTTCGAAGATAATATAAATATAATACGCAACATATTTTGTTTAAATCAAAACTAAATTTTCACTGCGTTCTTGTATGAATCACATTTAAATTCCCTCCCTAATCCTATACAATGTTTAGTAACGTCTCACTTTATATTCTGTTTTATCTGACATATCATAGAAATTTAATTCCTACTCATTGTTGTTATTAATATTATTAATTTTATAACTATACCATTGAGCTTCATTTAAGATATTGTGTGTGTACAGCTCTTAATTGAATCGTAGATTCTAAGACCAGCAAATATGATGACTCATAGAAAAAAAATCATAGAAATGCATACATACAGCTATAAACGATTCTACACTTGCAGTAATTATCTGAAATTTCGCTGTAAATTTCATTTTTGACAAAATCCCCAGAGGAAGAAGGAAAATGGAGTAATCAGGACTTCTTGCGGGGAATCTTGTTGAAAGAAGTTCCGTAATTCTGCTTGATTTGAAGAAACAAAGAGATCAGCAGCATTTTCAAGGATATATGAAATTTAATATTAGTTTTAAGAGAAAAAGGGGCCATAAATCTTATTACTTATTAGGCTCCATCAGACACCTACTTCAAAAAAATTTTGAGTGTATTCAGGATTCATATATTAGGATTTTTAGCGCCCCAAATTTGACAATTGTACCGATTTACATAATCATTTCCAAAGAACGTGGTCACATCCTAGAAAAGAACATTAGAACAAATTTTGGTTTTTCATTTTCTGTAACATATTAAAAATGTAAGTATAATTTTTATTCTGCGTTCGGTTCAATATATAACAACGAGGTAGGGATGTTACCTTAGTCTGTAGCGTAAGACGTATGATGGAAGATCGAAGTGTTGACTATATAGCAAGAAATGGAGTTCTGAGGATTATGTACAATTAGAATTGTCTAGTATTGAAATTTATCACTGATGCCGCTTCATGTAACCTAGGAAAATACATGTACATAAACGTTTTGAATGACTGAATTAAATTAAAGCACTCCATTCCATTTCACATTTTATGTACATCACCAAGATCTCTTGAAATTCTGCTGCTCATTTTAGGAGACATTATGTACAATTCACAAAAAGCCTTTTCATTCAAAGTTGAGATAGTGAATTATTTTCTTTTCTCTTTTAAACGTAAAAGGACATTTATATGGAATACGCCCGTGAATACAGTAAAATTCAAGCTATTCCCGTTTTTGTAGATTTTATTCGTGCATAATTCAGTTAATTTTTATCGACAGATTTTTATTTTATTTTTCAAAACTTACATATGATAAAAGAAAATTCTTTTAAATTTGAATAGTAATGGATATTTCTTTATTAAAAATTTTCAACCATTTATCATACAAATAAAGGGAAAAAAAAACTAAAGCTGTTATACGTATTATGTAGCTGTTATGTTTTCTTGCTCTTCCACTTTTTTTTGTGGCTAAAAGCTTCTTCATTTGAACAGCTTGATATTTCGTTAGATTTGAAGTACAGATTATATTATAGCAACATTTAGATGTATTATATCTTTATTTGAAACAATAACTTACAAAGCAAACTTTTCATTAGTTAGATAAAAGAAATCATATGTTATATTATTTTACATAAGTTGTGAAACAAGAACCATATGGAGTCGAATGAATTGCATAAACTCCTGAAATATTTTATATTCTGAATTTATGAAGTTTTCCTAAAGAAACATATAAAATATGCGTCAAAATACTTGAAAGATGTTTACTAAAATTTTAGATAATAAATGCTTATGAACATACGTTTATATGTGACTAGCTCACTGAGTTACATTAGTAGATGTACTAATTGTAATTGTACTAATGTCACTGAATGACTCTAGTACGTCTCTAAACTATGGCAGTTTTACTGTGATAAGATTTATAGTATCTTTCTTATGCATTACAGTTTTACTCTCTTGCATCTGGTACATTCACAATCTAGTAATGTTGCTTGCACTGTAAATTTTTTAGTTATATCCAATATCTCTCTGATCCAACCTGGTTATATCCAAACTCTGATATTTTTGATGGATGTTGATTTTTAAAGAAATATATTACATGGATTTGTTAGTTAAGAGTGACTAGTCACTCGAGACGGGAAACGTAAAATACTATTGTACATCTGCGGAAAATTTTCTGAGGAAATCAGGGTTACATAAGGGAAAAATGGATGCCTTTCAGAACTGTTCCCCTTCAGAAAGATGGCACAATTTGTGAATATGTTCATCATTATCATCGAACTGTTTTCGAATCTTATCTTCGGTCTTATTTTCATAATCGATCAATATTTTCCAAGGCTGAAACATTCACAACCATGCCTAGGCGTAAAGGTACACTTTCATGAACATCAGTTTTTAATTTTATAAAGCAACCTTTATGAAGTCCCGTTAGCCTGGCTCTCTGTAAGTAGAACCTGAATTTGCAATTCTGATTAAAAAAGGAAACAAAAATTCGACTTGCACGGTGATGTCGCTTTGTAATATTGCTGGGAACTTCATGAAAGTTAATTTTTTAAAGTTAAAACTGACTTTCATAAAGATTCTAGCAATTTTGTGCCTGACCATCATTATGAAGAATTCTATCTCTGTCTGAAGTAAAATATGCGATCTGCATTTAAAGGCATCATTACATACAAAATGCGACGCATCTTTGTGAAATGTGATCCAGGGAAAACCACGCTGTCAGGCTGTTCCACCAAGCTGTCCCAAATCAAAGCCATGATGGAATAAAATTTAATAACTCAACAATTAATTGGAATTTAATTTTGTGAAAATTCCATGCATTAGCCTTCTTTTCTTTTGATGTCGTAAATAATAATATTTTTTTTAAATGTTTGGCAATGTAAATAAAATGTATCACAGACATGATGCTATTCTCACCGCAAAGCTACTGTATTTATTCCGTGTTTGGAACTGGTCTCAGAAACCTTACTGGCTGTGTAGTGGTATAGTTACCAGTCCCGGTGTTGTTTGCAGAACTCGGATAGCGGATATTCTTTTCTGGTCGAAAGATAACGATGTAAATTTTAGGCAAAAATAAGCAAGCCAAAGTCACAGTGCCACTTATGCTGACGCTCATGCATAATATTGTTGATTGAACCTGGAAAAAAGACAAAGAAATAAATAAAAAATAGTTTTTATTGTAAATAAGTAGTGAAAGGAATTTACACTTTTGAGAAACGTGGTCAATAACAAAATTATAAAAATATTCGTAATTTTAATATAGTTTTCATGGGAAGAAGTCTTCCTGGCAGATCCTAGGTCAAACGTTCAATAAATACCGTATTTCCTGGCATAAATTCACTCATAAAAATATGTGTTTTATAAGAAGTTTAAAGCCATTAATCATGGGATTATGATTCCGTACCGCTTCAACGATGTTCAGTTGTCAATATAGATGTATTTTTTCTCCGGAATAGCATATTCCGGAGAAAAAAAGTTAAAGCATTAAATATGTGAAATGTTCAGTGACATTTACGTCATTATTTGATGATTTATTTATATCTTTACATTTTATTAGCCCAAAAGGGCTATTAGTCTTCAAACACGAATTTGAGTTGTTTCACTTTATAAGGATTTTTAAGTTTACTAACGTTTATTTTAAAACTTTACTGTCTCCTCTTGTTTCCCACTTCCAATCAGAACAAACGCGGTTAGTTTTATTATGCAAATTTAGCTTGGTTGTGGCTTTTAGTCAAGAAGAGAGAGAGAGAGACTTCTCGCCACTTTACTTCACGCGTGCTTTGTCCGCCTTTAAGGCCAGAAATTTAGTCCTCTTGATACCCTGAAAGACGTATTGTAGTTTTATCGCATTTTGCGTACTACATACGTAAAGATTTAAAGGCCAATCTTAGCGTTACTAATCTTTGTAAAGTATTTGAGTTTAGCTCTTATTTAAATTTAGTTAGTTTGTAAATCTTATTTTTACGTTCAGACCACAAGTGCTGGTCTCTATCTCGAAGTGCGGAACGGCTTTAAACTGTGCAGAATAAGTTAAAGAATTAAACCCTTCTCTTCTTTGTCATATCTTCTACAATTTTAAAGGATGTAGTTTAAAGTAAACTCACTGTTCTACTCAGGACACTCACATGTTCTCCAAAGCGATTAGACGAAGTAGTAGTCCTGATAACTGTAAAGCGTTGTTTCACTTTTCATTCGAGTTTGTTGCCATTCCGAAAAACGTAAGATACTATTCTTTTATATTTAATCTGTCTATTATTAATGAACAAACTAAATTATTAAAAAAATAGACGTAGTTACGTATATTATTTTTTTGCTTTTTAATCTGATTGATTTAAATAAAATTGTACTTAATTCAAGATTATATTTAATTAAAACTATTAAACATTTTTATGGAATTACACTACATATGTTTTCGCTTTTTAAATATGCAGAACATATATAACGTTCCCATGTTGGTCTAAATGCATAGTCATCTAATATCCTATAAAATGTTTCGCTATTCTACCCGGGCCATCTCTATTGATAATCTGTACCGATAAATCATATTAAACTTTAAAACATTAAAAAAGCTGTTGGGGCTATTGTTAAAACATGAACCCTTTCAAAAATTTATTTAAAATTTTAAATTATTTTTTATTTAATGTTGTACTTATTTGTTTTTATTCACGATTCATTATACGAATTTTTTAAGGTTTCCAACAATTCAGAAATAGTTAATGGCAATAAGCTTAATTAATGGTATAATTATTTTACATTCCATTTCAGTCCTATATTCCCGCGCAGATACAAAAGATGTGGTCAAAAATTATTAAAATTATAATTTTCTGTTGATGTTCCTGTTATCATCGATGTTGAATATTAAATAAGAATTGCATGACATATACATTAATTACAAGCTAATTTTGTTTTCTCGAAATTTTAGCAAAAATCTTTTATTGTGGTTTATATATACTATATCATTTAATTAAATGCAGATATTCTTATAAGGGAAATTTGGTATATTGCTTAACTTATTTAGTAGATTGTATTTAAAACAGAAATGAGCGTTGTAGTATTTAAATGAAATTTTTATCTAAGACGTCTTAGAATATTTTAAAGGACGGCTGAAATAAAGTGTCATCATGTTGCATATACGCTTCAAAACAGGGGATTATTATTATAAGATCGAAGGGGGGGAAACTGAATTATTAGATATAAACCCTGAAGTGTAAAAAGTTTCAGAATAATTTTTTAACGTTAATTTTTAAGACCACTAATAATTTTAAGTTAACAAGATACAAATACAGGATGTTTCATAGATCATGGGACAAACTTGAAGGGGTGGTGGAGCGTACATGCTTTTTTTATACGAATGTAGGGTCTAAAGTGACGGGTTAAAGCAGGAACAAACAAAAAAAAGTGCTTCTTTGTAGCAATACAGTATTCACAATAAATGTTCAAAATTGCGACCACCAGCAGTAATACATGCTTGGTAACGTCTCAGAAGGGATTGACAAACATTTTAAAAAACGACAGGCATTTCGCGCACGCTTGCAGCCGCAATGTATAGTCGTGCAACGAGGTGCTCCAGTGAGTCAACGGGAGTCTCGTAAATGATGCTCTTCAGATGCCCCATAAAAATTTCCAAGCTGGATAAATCTGGGGAATGGGGTGGCCATCGAACAGGTCCACCACGGCCAATCCATCGGCCCGGAAATGTCCATCCAAGTTATTGCGGACCCGCATGTGGTTATTTGGGCGGGTGCACCATCATGCTGTAACCACATGCGATCACGAACGACAGACGGAACATCCTGCAGTAATTCCGGTAGCACAGCACCTCTTGCAGAAAAATATAATATAAGCCATTTGTACGTGCAGATAAGAGGTATGGGCCTATGAGGTAGTCGTTAACAATACTCTCCCATACATTCACGGAGAAGCGGGTTTGGAATGCATGTGGACGTGTGCCGTGTGGATTATGAGTTGCCCACACGTGCATGTTGTGGCTATTGAAAATGCCGTCCTGTGAGAAAGTTGCCTCGTCCGTGAATAGCACATCCGATGGGAAATCCGCCTGCGCCGCACACTGCTGCAAGAACCAATGACAGAAATGAACTCGAAGAGTGTAATCTGTCTCTTGCAAGGCTTGGACTCTGCAAATGGTATGGGTGCAAACCATTTTCATGAAATACTCTCCAAACGGTGGAATGACTCAGTTGCAGACGACGTGCAATAGCTCTTGTACTTGTCTGAGGTGATTTATGCACAATGTTCAAGATGGATTCTTCAATGCGAGGTTGTCGTGCACTTCTTCCACTCCTAGTGTAAGAGGTGGCTTCAAATGACCCGTTTACACAGAGAGACCGATGCAACCTCTCGGACATTCTGTGCTTCGGCATACGCCTGTTCGGAAACCGTTCCTGGTACAACCGTAGCGCTGCTCTGCCGTTCCCATTAGCAGCACCATACATGAGATGCATGTCAGCGTTTTTCCTGTGCGTAAACGCACCCATCACGCTCGACATCAGAGTTGCGAATGATCCTCTGATGCATCGGATCGTGGCTTGTACGGCTCACTAACGCAGCATTGCCAGCCAATCACAGCTGCAGTTCCTATTACTGTTAGTGTTCTCTTTTTTGAACATTTATTGTGAATACTGTATTGCTGCAAAGAAGCACTTTACGTTGATTTTGTACATAAACACATTTTCCTCTCGTGTCGTTTTTTTGCGTTCCTGCCTTAACCTGTCACTTTAGACCCTACATTCCTATACAAAAAAATGCATGTTTTAGTACGCTCCATCCCCTCCAAGTTTGTCCCATGATCTATGAAACATCCTGTACACCGCTTTTTACATAGTAACAATTTAACAGTTGGATAACTTACGGCATATTCTTACTTATTATTATACCAAAACGGCTAAATTCCACGTAAAAGATATGGTAATGTTAATGGTTTAATATAATTTGACTTCACTATTGCAACTTAATGTACAGTTTTACTGCTTTCCTGAGAATAAATAGAATCGAATAGTTTTTGTCATATTAAAATTTGTCTAGTGACATTAAATCTGGTTAATGGAACATATTTCATTAACGAGATTTGATATTAATACGTAGCATCGCACTAATATATAAAATTTGTCTAGTGACATTAAATCTGGTTAATGGAACATATTTCATTAACGAGATTTGATATTAATACGTAGCATCGCACTAATATATAAGTTGTAACTGTCCGCGAAGCCAGGTGAATTTGTTTGACGGTTTCGGTGTCTTAAGCTGAGACTTTGCTCGTGCCGACAGCTATGGGTCGAAATTAGAAGCGTGACATGAGAGACCTCAGTGGCTTCGGGTACAGAACTCAAGCGAGTGAAATTCTCTACCACTAGCGCAAAAAAGCTGAGGTGCGCTAGATTCAAGAATTCTGACTCTTTCAAATTTGTGAGCTTTGCCCGACTGCGCGTACTTCGCATACCACTCCCAGCAACTGTACACTAATGAAGAGGGACGACTTGTTCCCTTGTTTTGAGCCCATTGCGTTGATGTGATTGATCGTTGCATTAATGGGCTTTTCAGTTCCGTTCGTTTGGCATGGCTAGATGGGCCCTTTGAGCTTTTGGGGAGTGACGCTCGGTGGGTTGGCGCGAGGGACGTAGTACGTCAGTTTTTTCCCCAGGTGGGCGGGTGGAGAAGGTGTGTGTTCCTGTCACGTCGAAGGGGCACCACTGTGACAGTCCGCGGAGCTAGCTATGCTCGCTCGCAGTTGTTCGACGCTTTGGGTATTTTAATCTGACGCTTTGCTCTTGGCGACATCTATGGGTCGAAATGAGAAGCGTGATGCTAGAGAACTCTCTGGCTTCGGGTATAGAACTTGAGTTGGTTTTATGCGAGCGGAATTCTCTACTTCTAGTGCAAAAGAGCTTCTATGCACTAGATTCAAGAATTTCGACTCTTTCAAATTTGCGAAGAGCTGCTACGACGACGCTGCAAAACCATACTGATATTAATACTTAGTATAATTTAATAAGTAAAGAATGAAGTACTTGCCTTGTAGTCCTGCCATGTGCTGCAATATATTGGTACGAAAGCCAACCATACTATGCAAGAAGAATACATAGTAAAACTAATGTATTTTGACTCATTGAAGTTTTCTGGAATGTTTCTGGTTTTGTAAGCATATACTGTACACAGAATAATGAGAACCATATTATATGATAATCCTAGAATAACAGATATTCCATCGTAATTGCACACCACAACCCACGCACGTGGATTTTCCAGTAGCATTTGTCTCATGGAAGGTGGTTTAATGATGAGCCATAAGACTGTCAAAGTGACTTGAATGAGGATTAAACATAGGCAGATAACAATTTGAGATTCAGGACTTATATAGGATGGACGTCTTGTAATCCTTAGATTACGATTGAAGATTCTAGATATTCGATTGGTCTTTGTGAAGATGGCCGAATAGCAAACCGCCAAGCCAAGTCCCATACCAATGCGTAGCATGCCACAGCTAACCTGAAATGCCATATTAAGAAACGAAATGTAATAATTTAAAAACAATGAACAAAATAAGAATGAAATAAAAACGCAAAAAATAAAATAAAATGAAAAGATAAATAATGATCCAGCATTGTTGATTTTCATGGTTTTCCGTAACGTGAATACAACCCATTTTTCCTTAGAAAGTCCCTCACGAAGGCGTCCTTCTTCTTAGACAAATAGCCCTAGTTTGCTTTGCCGTATTAAAATAACCTAACTGAAATATCCAAGTTACTTTTATGATTCATAAGTATGAATACATTTCTTAAATTCGGTTATTAATTATTATCTGTTTACTGCTGCAACTTCTTAGTTTATGTAGTAGAAAACATTAGCAGACAAAAGATGTCTTTTTAATGGAAAACTTATATTGCTATTTCTGTGCAGAAAACACACTATACAAAAGAAGACGGGCTCAAAACTATAGTGTCGAAGTAAAATAGTGATATAAATCGCAAACATTATTGTTTACAACATCCTTGCAAAAACTCTTTCTGTTGCAAGTTGTAAAACTTTGCAACAGAAGAGTTGAAAATCTTGCAGCATAAGAGAGCCTTGTTAGGCAACACTAAAGTATCGTGGAACGTCTTCTTGCATAACTAAATTACACAAATAACTCCCATTATGTGCTGACCAATAAATAATGGTCTCAGATTTATTACCAATTTAACACAGATGCATCTTGCAGTTACATCTCTGAAGCATACCTCTTACACGCTTTGAACTTACGCTTACATGCTTTGAACAAATTACCTTCTGTGGCAAGCCTTGATGCAGTTCTAAAACTTTGTTACCCGATTTTCTGCTTCTAACTGTTTGAGAAATCATCATTCGGTATAAGAGTTTTCGATTGAAAACATACATTCTGAATGCTGTGTAAATATGAATATTGAAACTACAGTGAAATCTATAATGGTAACTGCTTTCTGTAGACAAGAAACTCTGAAACTGACTATTAATTTTGAGAGCTTAAATAAAATTCGGTACTGCACATACCAATATTAATGTTTTGTAAAGAAATCGCGTCCATAGAAGACTAAAATCTGTGGAGGTGTATGCGGTCATCTTTAGTAGAATCACTGAATAAAGGTTTATACTATCTTAGATGTTAATAATTGTAGAAATGTTGATTGTACAAAATGTTGATCTATTATGAAGAGAAAACTGGGCAGGAGGCAGGTTAAGTATTCTTCTTTATTTTAAAAAACAGGTTGCAGCCCAAAACAACTTAGTAGACTACTCTTGCCAATTTCGAAACGTTTACATTTTTGATAGCTTTGCAATAAGAAGACAGCAGTAAAAGCAGCAATCTTACTAGGCCAAAGCGTAAGAAACAAGTAAGTTGTTTTCAGGATGAGTTAGTTTCGGTTCTCGATGGATTTTATTGGACAACTGGAGCACTATGAAAGAATCGTTAAAACTGAATGTGTTCCACATATGACCTGTAGTGATACAAAGGAACGATTGAATTTACAATGTATCAAACCCATATTTTACACTCCAGATATGTATCTGATGAAGAGCGACTGCTGGTCGTAGGCCTGACTGCTGGTTTTGAATATCGCTGTTTGAGGAATATTTATTAACAATATTAATATCTCTATTTGAAGAATATTTGAGAAATATCGTATCTGAGGAAGAGCATTTCGTATTTCTTCTATCCAGATCCAAAGCTGATTCGTCTTAGCTGAGAAAAGAGTGCTATGAGTGAGTTTTCTGTGGACGAAATCATAGACATATTCGACAGGACAGGACTATGTGAATGGCCAAAAGAAGAAGCGGTATCTGTCATTCTAAGAAGATTTATTACATTTTTAGCAGTAAGTAGACGAACATTGCTTTGCTAAAATACAAGTGTTAAGAATACACTGAATGAAGGGAACGACTTCTGAATCCACAACCTCGTTGAAGTAATGGTTGCTGATGATAGTATCTTCAATTCTTAGCAGACGATATTGCCCGTCATATCCAATGCTCGTCATATATGCTACCCCAGCTCATCACGCTTGGTGATTGTTCAGCATAACTTTGCATAACGCAATCCGGAAGATGAAGGTTTACCCCTATAGCTCCTAATGTGTATTCAGCGGCCGAGCGGTTAAGTCGCTGAACACTGGTAGTTCGGTCTGAGGTTCGAATCCCGCGAACGGGCTGGTTGTATGGGTGTTTTCGTGGTTTTCCCGATGTGTAACGTGTATACGAGCCAGTTTCCCTTAGAAAGTCCTCCCCGAAGGCATCCCCCCTTAGGCAGATAGCCCTCGAAGCTTTGCCGTAATTAAAATAACCTAACCTAACCTAACCTAACCTAATGTGTATTCAAACATCTCTATATTGACACAGTAGTTCATCTGAAAGACGATTCGCTGCCAATCGTGGTGCCAAGACTACGTTGATGAGCCCACCGCAGCTGCAGGCATCGATGCTTTTTAGGCAATCTTTCATAAAAAATGCATGCATGCAAATACACTGCGCAGCAGATGCCGGCGAGTTATTGGAGCTGACAATAGCATTACATGTAACAGTGTTTACATGTTGTACTTGCTGTCGAGATGAAGATGCAAGGTCTGACACTGTCATGCGGATAAGATATTATTCATGACGTGCTTACCTAACATTTCGTGGTCCCTTTCCAAGTTTACGGCTTATCCAGTATTTTTGAGCCATTTTAGTCCACATTCTCATCAGTGGTGAGGCACTACGCACCGTAGGAGATAGATTTCTAGAAAGGAATATCCTTTTTCTCGCACGCCGATCATTGGTTGCTGTTCAAATGATATAATTTGCTGATATGGGGCTTTTGTTGATGACAAGACTTCTCATGACGTTTATCGCTGATAAATGATGAAACACTACTTTTAGCCTTTCGCTACAGTCCTTTGTTTACGTGGCAACATGACACGTTATCAGGGGGAATTGCTCACCTTTCCGCATGCGTAGTTATTCTGAAATTCTAATCCCTTATATATCGTAATTAGTTTTATATTTTTGAGGAGTTTCAATTGATTAGTGTGATACCTTTATGGCGTTTCAGTTATCATATACGGAAACGTATAATTTAATATTTTTTAAGTAGACGAAATGCATAAAGAGTTACAGCACAGAAAATCAGAAAAATCTATGACTGTTCTAATGCATTGCTTTGATATAAGAATTCATACAAAATGCACAATTATTTACTTTGATTTAAAAATAAAAATATAAATATAAAATTAGTTTCTAACTGTAGTGAAATTCAACTGAGCTTCAACCTGACGGATAACCACGGAATTATCTGAATTGCTTGGCAAGCTATCTTCTTTTACAATTGTTTAACAGTCGACACAAACACTAATTCAAATTTAAAATCAAATAAACATTTGTTAGTTCCATTCTGATGGGCTACAAGGTAATATAGTAATAAAAACTAAAGCGGTTGTTTATCGATACATAATATGGTAATAAAAACTGAAGCGGTTGTTTACACGAGCTAACCGTGAAGCAACCAAAGTGAATAAGAAAAGAGTCTTTAACATGCAAGAAGTTAAATGATTGTTAAGAAAGACACAGGAACTGTCTGTTTTGTACTAGCTGAAACTAGCTGAAAACGCATATAAGATTTAATAAATAGATTAAAAATATATTTTTTCAAAATAATTAACACATTAATAGAGTTCATAGAAGTTGAGATATTTTTGAAGTTTGTCGAAATATACAAGTGAAATCAATAATTGTCTTTAACTACTTACTTCTGTTGGTTGTGAAAGTACTACGAAAGTGAAGCAATAACAAAATGTAATCCCAATCAGGATAATATAACAAAGTTCTCTTCCTGATGCCATTATAATTGGAGTCTTGTGATATATTAAGAAGATGGCAAATACCGCAGACGTGCATAGGATACCAAACAATGAAAAGACGAATGGCACTAAAGCCCACGGGCTGTTGAGGTTTCGACCAATGTATTCCGGCTTTAGTTCTATACAAGAAGTCTTATCTCTATTCGGTATTTGACCTGAAAGGAAACAATATATCAAATTTTCTTATTTTCAAGGTGTACAAAAGAAATTAATTGAAATAATTTCGATTATATTTACCATTGATACAAAAGCCGAAATTTAATGAATGTTTCTTTTGATCTGGGACTTGCGAAGAAAAATTTTATTTTGCGCGAAATATGATTAAATGATGGTTTATTTACATATGCGTAGGTATTTAGTCTAATATAGTCTATTCAGGTGCCGCCCAGAATATCGCGTAAATCGCGACGCGTCTGGCTCAGTAAAATACTTTGGCACTTCACATAGAAAGTTCATCAGGTACGTTCCCAGTGATCTGAGATGATGGGAAGGAAAAGTCCGATGAAAGTCCAAGGAGAATTCATCTGTAGGATTATTAGTATTATTTTTATTAACTAGTTATTTTATGTTTTGGATCTTTATTGTCACTTCTCGTTTTCGTGTCTGTACCGGAATGTAAATGATATAGAAAGAGATAGTATTTAAAGAATTTCGGGAGTTTAACTCAGAGCGTGTTCTGCCTCTCGGGGCCACGTTGCTAGGTTAGTTAGCTCAGATAAGATTGTGTTATTCTGCTTTGGATTATAGATACCGATATTTGAACTGTTACGCTGTTAATGTTAAATTCTTTATGTTACCCTAGGCTACTACATTTAATTTCAATATGCAATTTGAATTTACTATTTCTTTAAGTTACTTTGCCACAGGTGATTAGCACGAGTGGTTTGTAAGCACGCATTCATGTTTAAAGTTCTGATTTAACAAAATATTTATTTAAGCTTTCTCAAGTTTTTATCGTTAACTTCAGGCATAGGGATAATTTGCTCCCAGTCTGTTAGGAGCTTGGACGTAGTTTATGCTACCACAGCAAGCCAAACTTTAAACATCTTACAAAAAAGTGGAAAATTCAACTCTAACAATCATGTCAACAATAAGCAGCAGAAGCATTTCCTCAGTGATTTTAATCTGCTAACGTTTTTCAGCAGTTTGTACGAGTTTGCTGAATAAATTATTTATTCTTTCATCCACATTAAAATTGATCTCCGAAATGTTTGGAGTAGTAGTCCGTGCTTGATAGGGCGAGTAATGCGCTTGTGCAGCGACATTTTCGTCAGATACTGGGTTGTTACGATTATCTGCATAATTATCAGGAAGTTTCTTTAGTCTCCGAGGAAGCTTTCTTTCATCTTTCTTAGGCAGGAATTTTGGGGTAAAATTCATGTTTTGTCAATGAGGCCACGTGATCCAGTTTACGGTGATACAAGTATTTAATTTAGTGGCAAAACGGTAATGAACCAAACTATTAATTCTGCTCCTCAGAGCAGAATTTCATTGCTTTTGATGAAGAAGAATCTATAACTGTTCGTTATCGAAATAGACAGAGCTTTAATTAAAATCTATACTAAGCACAGTATTGCTGTTTTGTCTAATTTTATGTTTTACTTTGGGGTATTCTTCTTTCCTCTTGTGAGGTTATATGATGTTTAAAAGATTATTAACATGCCTTGGATTAATGCCATACTTTAAGATGAAAATGAAAATTTAAAGCTAAAGTTTTTCCAAACTCTTTCAAATAACATGAAACGACATTGATTATTGTAAATGTTGTTGTTATGACTGGACATTTGAAAGTATTTTGATGGATAAAACCTCGAACACACCACCAACGAAAATATTGCTGTACCCTTCACACAATCAACATTAAAGCCGAGGAACAGATCCAGGAATCTTCATCCCTTTTCCTCTACCGTCAAACCTCTTGTGAGACCTTTCGTCCGTCCAAACGGGATAGTGTTTAGTGTCGCTGATTACCAACCGAAGGGACGGGTTTGATTTCCGAAGAAGACATGGACAAAGAATATGAATTATGTTTTTAAGCGCATAGTGGCTGTGAGGTCAAGGGCACTCAATATACACAGTAAGCCGAAATCCCCTGGAGAGGTTGTTGGTAGGGGAAAGGTGTAGGGACACTCTGGCAGTCCCCGAGGTGTTCTCTCTCAGAATTTTGACCGGCGCGAAAGCTTAGCAGTTAGCAAGCTCGACAATAACTAATATGTCCTAGATGGATGCATAAATGCCGGCCTTGTTTCAGTCTACACCTGTAAGGATTATTTTATAAGCTGAACAGAGCACATGTAAAGACTATTTACAAACAATCAAACCTTCTCCGGGATTCGGACTCGAGCCCAAAGATACAACAGTCAGCAACGCTAACCACTATCCCGATCAATGTGGCACTATTATTGGAAGCTTTTTGTACCTCCAACTGTAGCTATATTGAAACTTGAGCGAATAATAGTGTTATAAATAAACTTTGAATGGCTAATTCTGCAATGGTGAAACCAACCGCCCTTTTCGGTATGGTTAGCGAGATAGCTATCATGTCATTGCGCCCGGGTTTGAATCCTTGGAAATGTCCAAATGTTTATAGCTGTGTTTCTTCTTTTCTAGCTGGTGTAATATCGGCCTACTTTTCTGTAAGACACTGAGCAACATTTTTGGTGATAAGACGGCTGAATGATTGATGGATTTGACTCTTGCCTACCATTGATTGAAGAGCAAATATCTGGCCTTCTGAGAGAGGAAAGCAAATAAACATTTTCTGAAATAACATTTCATTATTTTAAATATTTATCATCTTAGAGAGAAAGGAATTGAAAGACATATTTTAAGCATCAAAAGTGTAGTCATATGATATGAAAATTCTGAAAAGCAAACTTTTAGATTCAAAGTCATCAAAGAAACTGCATCATTTCAGAATGATACGAAACTAAACTCTAAGAAGTAGACAAGAATTCCTTTTTAAATGCTTTGCAAAAGGAAATAGAAAAGGAAATAGAAAGGAATAGAAGGAAATAGAGTGATTCGATATTATTATAATAAACAAATGTATCTCAGGTAAATAAAATCTAGGATATATTTCTTGAAAGCAAGTTCATTTTCTACTTTTAAAAAATGAAAATTTTGAAAGCCGATATTGACAAAGAAAACAAGTTCGCACCGATTTTCGCAAACAGCTTTATAAGTAGCCCTTGAGATGCTGTTTACCAAGACGAAGAAAGGAGAATAAGTATTTAGTATGATAAAATCTACTTCCCATAAAGCTAAAAAATGTAGCAAAATTTCAAGAATGATAGTCGGTAACAAGGAAATAGCAGAAGCAACGTACAGCGCGGGGGAAAAAAAAAGGGGGGGACAGTTTTATATCTCCCGTTCTACTGGGCCGATTGACAAAATTCAAATTGCGTTTTTCATGTTTCGAAAGTGCGACTTAGGATATATATTAGATTTATATATAGCACTATTCTAAAATAGGTATTTTGACACAAAATCGGACTTTTTCTGAAATAACATACCATTTTTTCTACATGTTTCGAATTCTACGACTCAAATTATGCCAGACTGCCAAGTTTGTAAAAATTGTAAGTTTTGTGAGCGGTTTCTAGTGGGTGTATGTGAAGTTCTGTGAATGAACTCGCTAATCATACTATAGAAATGATCCTATGAATTGGGTGTATGTGTCGACACACAAATATTTACTAGAAATTGTTTACAATTGAAAACTTGCACACATACACTCGACGATGGCACTGTCTTGGGTCTTGGCATGTGTTTGATTTCCCTTTCACAGGAGCCAAAACGTGTGACAGTTGCATAACGAAAGATTATCTAAAAAAATTATATTCGCAGAAAGTAGCGTAAAAAATTATGGGAGAGCAGAAAATCCCTCAAACCGTATAGAATTAAATTTTAGTAGCACATGTTTGCAAAAGTATCAAATTTTGCGAAAAATAGCATGATCTGGCAACACTGTTTGCAATATATACTATTAGCTTTAAAAACCTTTCGTTTGGTGAAAGATGGAGATGACATTTTCCCAGTAAAATGAGTTTTTATAACTGAGCATTACTTCGCAACGCATGCATTTGATTGTAATGCCATATTTATCATATTCGTTATTAGTGATTGCAGAATTTTATTTCTGATTTCACCCATTTTATCTCAATTCAGAATAGACTGTAGGCATTTTTTATGAAGAATCCTTCAAGTTCTTAAAATAAGGTTGTCAAACGGGAACTCATTCTCTTGTTAGGCTCACGAACATTTAGGACGGTGTCTTTAAGCACTTTAAAAATTTTCCCGTAAGAATGCGTTGCGAAGTTATAAAATGCGTCAGTTATAAAAAATAATTCTGCTTGGGAAAAACTCATCTTCAACTGGCTCCAAACAAATCGTTTTCAAAGCTAACAAGAATAAACTGTAACTGAAATTTCATGTGTTATATTACTTGTAACGGTATAGCCATTGAAACTATAGGACATTTATATTTAAAATTAACATACGTTTTGAAATTTTGAAGTGCGCGACTTTTGGATCATCCTGTATATATTATACACACTATACATTATGAGCCAGATTGAGTATTTATTATCTGAATTAGAGAGAGAGAGAGAAATTTATAAAAAAATTAAAATGGAAATGCAGATTATTAAAAACGTATATTACTTTTAAATCGCTTTACTAATTACGAAATATACAATTTTATCTTAAAAGGTACTGAAAATCATATGTCACGTCACACAGTAACACTGCTGAGAAGTTGCAATTCGTTAAGCCGCGTGGGGCATAAATTAAAAATGATATCTGAAGCAAGGGCATCTGTTACATTACATTGATGATAAATACTCTGGTGGTTTAATCTAATTAACGCATTCCGTGCATATAGTTATGCGAAGAACTAGAAGATTAATTTATAGAAATTTCTGATTTCAGTACTTAAATTTCATGTAGCCTTATAATTTAAAATTTTACACCTGTTTAGTTAAAAATTCATTTTGAAAATTAGAAGTGGTTATGATATTTTTCAGATTTTCTCTTTTCGTACTGTGTTCAAAGAGGCTGTTAAATAATAAAAAAAATATCTTTTCTTTCAAGAGCGAAGTATATTACACTTTGGGTTAAAAATTAGATATAAACTATGCAGAATTTATTTTGAATTTTGAAAGAAGAGTATTTCACTTAAAAATAATTATAAAAATTACAGTCTTCCCAGGTTCCTTTCATTGCTTTCTGAAAAGAAATCTGTTTCAAAGAAAGAACCCTTTAAAGTAAAAGAGTTTTAAAATTTAAACGGATTTTCCCTCATTAATGTGTGATTTCACATAGCATAGTCTACTCGTAGAATATGTTTTGCTTGGTAAGAGTTTTAGAATTTTATGTTTCAAGGTTTAAAATATGTACGAATCAATAGCTATTCTTTTATTAATAACCTTCATAGCTGTAAAAGTTTCCCTAAATGTTTATAATATCTCAGAATTCATCAGTGTTTTACAGAGATTAGATTACATTAGCTTTCTTTAACAACGTTAGAAGTATCTGTCATGCTCAAGGCATTTTGAAAAGAACTAACTCTTGTATGCCATATACCAGTATATCAGGATAGTCGTGAAATACCAAAGTACCATTTTATCAAGAATCGCACATGAGATGAAACGATTAGTGGGTTGTGATAACGAAATAGTGGCTTCATTTATTGGTTCATTACATAAAATTAGGTAAAGCAACAGCCGCGTTTTGGGCGTAAATTTTAATTAAAGCTAATTTACTTTTGAGTTTTTATTAAAATCTACACTAAACACAAAGTTGTTGCTTTGCCTAATTTTATGTTTTATTTTGGCGTGTTTCCTTTCTCTGTTGGTTCCTTATTTTACAGAAAGAACTGAATTTTGCCCCGAGAGTAGGAGAGGAGAATTCTTAGAAGAACATATTAAAAAGAAATTCTAATATTATTTCACTAAAAAACAACAGGGCCAACCTGTATAAATTACCGCATTTATAGGTATTTGTGTCATTATTTTGTTTAAAAAATTTACGAGGAAGTCCTTTAGAAGGACACACTGAGAAGCAATTCTAAAAAAATGCTTGATAGACAAAAACAGGCCAACTAAGTTACCTCATTTATAGATATTTGTGTCACTATTTTGCTTAAAAAATATAGCATTATTTCTTTAGAAAATAATAAAATCAGACTAAAGATATACTTTTATGCCTGATTGCATTACCTTGTGGACATTCTGTACAATGGCCATAAGGATCAGGAAGAAAGTACTCTGCCTCGCATGGCCGGCAGGTCCAGCAGCAGCGTCTGTGAAGATGCAAACTACGTATCCTTTCCTCTCCGAGCTCGCATTGTTCACTACAACTGGACACTGGCTTACCTAATTCATCCACATAGTCTTTCCAATTCCACACTGGAGCGGATCGCATTCGTAATCTGAGCGAAAGAGGCATTAAGACAACATTTAATTTTATCACGAATTAGATCTTGATGTTTTATATACCGACTGTGCAAAATGTTCTGAACTGGATTGATAAAAAATAGAGAAAACTTAAGCTGAAGGCTTAGTGCTTCATTTTTTCTAAATAGTCTCTCCTTACTTAAGTACAAAACACAAAAAGCTCTTACAATCATATGAAACTGTCAGAAAAATCTTTGTTTGGGATGTTTTTCAACTTGCGTGTCACAGTGTCTTGAATTTTGGCTACGTCATGATAATGTTGACTCTTCATGCGAAGTTTGAGTTTCAGGAATAAAAGAAATCACTCGACACCAAGTCGGGTGAATATGGAGATTCGCTGAGAACTGACGCACGTTTTTTTTTGCTAGAAAATGCACCACAACTTCAGCCATGTGAGCTGGCGCATTGCCGTGCAACAAAAAAAAAAAAAAAAAAAAAAAAAAAAAAAAAAAATTCCTTTCTTTCCATCGTTCCGGATGAGACCCCTGAATCCTCTCGCACAACCAATCCATGACACCACACATTAGTCCCAGGTTTTTCCCAGTTTTGTTTATATACTAGGAACAAAAATCTAACCCGGAACTTTTCGGACAGACGGTATATGTTTTCATACCGTTTAAAAAATACGAGAATTTTCAAGTAATAATGTATACACGATTTTGGAAATTTTAGATTCTAATCTATCAAAGTGATTTGAAACCCTTATTCAGAGAAAACTACTTTGTTAATTACTACATAGATATCTTTCGTAAGTAGAAGAATGGATTATTTCTGAAATTTAAAAGCACGGACTGTAAAGTATTATATGATAGGTAAGAGGACATTCCCGAATTTATCAACTTCTTAGTCCGATTTGCTTTGTCAAAATGATAAGTTAAAACGATAATCTAGTAATTGCTATACTTTTCCGAGCATACCTTTCTTTGAGAAAAGAGAACACGCCAAATAAAGCTAAAATTTCTCTTTTATGTCGATATGAGATTCGCGTCTTTGATGGCAATAAAGATATTTTTATCACTAGTTATCTCATTTAAGAATTCTGTATATTCTGCCATCCAGTCCACTTTTGAATTTGAAAGGATTTTCCTTCACCTTTTTCTGCTCTCACATTCTTCTTTCTTGAGCTTTTTAATCAGATGCAATAGTTCTAGTTTTGATGCCATAAACTATCGGGATATCGTAAACGTTGTTAAATTTTCCACTACTACTGCTAAATCTATTATTCCACTGCATAAAAATAGTCTTTTTCTACTCTTTCTGTTTTTTTTTCGTCCTCTGAAGGTTTGCTAAGTCAGTTCTTGATAAAGAACTCAGTTACTTGAACGCGACTGCAGTTCATGCTTCTTGTCCCAGATTACTGAGCAAGTAGTTCAAACGATTTTCCTGTTCTAAGAAAACTTGTACAAACATTAGGTCTTTTTTTGAAGCAGGAGACGTGAAAAATTTTCAGTGCCTTTGCCAGGACCTCTCGAATACTCGTCGAGTATGCTTCCAATTACACAACGAAGGCAGGCGGAAAGGACGGAGAAACTACCTTACACGTCTTATATTTGAAGAAATGGAAAAATAAATCATCCTCTGAATAACATTTTTGGTCTTCAAACCATAAATTTAGTTCAGCTTCTTCTAATATCATCCAAAACACTAATCAAATTACCAACTTCATTTGGTGAATTAGATTTTTTTGAGACTTTCTGTTATTTCTATATCAGGGAATAATATAAATTTTAAGACATGTTTTGCATCACACATTCATATCTGTTTTTAATTTAATCGCATTTTACTCGCCTGGGTGGCATCATTTGCGTTTTCTGTTGCTGTTTCTCTCTTCCTTTATAGTAGAGGGGCCGTAGTTTGTCTACTACCAATCTACGTTTGCTTACAAAAAGAGATCCGCTGATCACAACAGATGTAAACGGCTGACATTGGCACGGTTGGTAAATGCTGTAAATTTGTTTTAGCTTTGTCTAACACACTGATTGCTGTAACTTTGCTTAGATTTACTGAAGATTTAACCCAATAAGTATACTGTAGCTTTTGAAGACAAATACTTTAATTTGTGCCGTATTATTTCAAGTTACAGCGGTAAAGAAATAAAGTTTACTTTTACATATTGTATATCTTGTGTGAACAATCAGAACTAAGCAAAAACGTTAACTCGCTGATATATAAAGGTAACTTCTAAGGATAGGAGGAAGGAGATATTTCTAAGGATAGGATATTTAACTACTTTATTATCAACTTATAGTTAAATATCCTTAGTCGTAACTAATGTGATTGCTTTTGAGTAAAGAAACTTTTCAGGTGCTTAAAAGATTTTGCTTTGTTTAGTTAAATTCACCAGTTAATTTGCCAGTTAATTAGCAGAATTCTATTTACGACAATGTAGAACCTTGTAGAGGCATTGTTATTTCGAAGCAGGACACATGAAAAATGAACAATGCCCTCGCCGGAACTCGAACTTCGGACCTCTCGAATATGCGCCGAGCATGTTGACCATTACACCAGGAAGGCATGCTAAGAAGGCGGGAGAAATACCTTATGACCTCAAATAGTCGACGTTTATAGATTTAAGAAAGGCTGTCATTTTTGAAGAAGGAGAAAATATTAATAGTGATGAGTTAGGAAATACATTTTTATTCAATCCAAATTCTAAAGATGCTGCTACTTAAACAGCTGTGATAAAGAAGCTTTAGCCAATAGATTAAACAATTTCCTTACTTCGTGTAAGGGTTCCATTCTCCAATAGCTTTGTATTCGTAAATGTCTCCAATTTTATAAGCCTTTTTAAACTGGTAGATAGTGTAATTTACGGGAATACTTCTTGTAGAATCAAAACTAATAATCATATCATGATCTTGCGAGCCTGAAATATAAAGGAAGGCGTATTCAAATTTTAGACTAAGCACAGTATATTCACATTATAATCACAACACGCAGAAAACTTTTGTATAAATTTATATAAAAAATATAAGATTAAAATAAGTACACTTTATGAAAAATGCAGTAAAAAGGTAATTGAAGATTTATGCAAATTTTTTACCAAAAATGTGCATTTATACACAGTAAAGAGGAGAGGACATCGAACTAAATTTTTACCAAAGTCATTCGCATATGCAATGAAAACATAGGGAAGATTTAAGTAAATTACTATCAAATATATACGTTTTTGTATCGTAAAATACGGGGAATATCTACGTAAATTTCTGTCAAATATATACGTTTATATACAGTAAAAAGTCGGGAAGATTTGCGTATATTTTTACTAAATATATACGTATACGTGAAACAAAAAATTGAAGAAATTTATGTACATGCGATAAATATATGTACATTTTTACTAAAAATATTAATACGTAAATAATACGTAAATTTCAGGAATTTACGTATATTATACCGCAATCTTTCGCATAAATATACCTAAATTTTACTTAAAACTTACGTATATTATAACGTAAAAATATACGTAAATATCTACTATTTTTTCTTGGACACTTTTAATGATATATTTACGTTCAACTTGAACGTTTTTTATACGAAGGACCATTTGTAAATTTCACGTATTTTCTCGTGCAATTTACGAATGCATGCTGCCTGGATTACATGCTGCCTGTCGCATTTCGGATTTTTCCAGTTCAAGCTTTCTGAAGGTGTCAATACATATCGTGCCATTTCAGACATTTTCCTTCCTTCTGTAGATGTTCTGGCTGAAAACATCAAAAATCATAAAATTTCAGTCTTTCTAGTTTTATCGTTTCTTTATAGTTAGAAAGACATTGCAAAGGGAAGAGCAGATGTTCAAAGAAATAAACTGGTCTAAATAAGGCATGCTTTGTCATTTCATTTAAGACTTGGTTTGTCTCATTTTAGGCTTTCCTAATTGAAGCTTTCTTACAAATCGCGCCATTTCAGATACTCTTGATAGGGTGAATGAGAACAATTCTCATTTCAGCCTTTCCATTTAGGGTCAATGCAAAATCTGAGCGACTGAAAGTCACGTGAACGTGATGCATGCACAAAGCAATGTCGCAGTGACTCTTTGTCCTTTAAACTTTAGAAATTGCTTAAATGAAACGTTAATGGCATTGGTAATTATACCTAATACAGAAAATTAGATGTTTTTAAAATTTGAGTGCGATATAGTATTACTATTTTCTCGAAAAACATAGTAGTACTAAGTTTTGAAAATTGAGACAATGAAAGCAAAAAGTCGCTTTGAAACACAAAAATAAAAACTTTTGAGAGTTTGTCTAGCATGAGATCTGCAACAATCTTATCTCTTAAATTTCTGAAAAACTGAAATCAGCTTTTGCATGAAATGCTCGCTTTTCCTCGACAGATAAAATTAAAACAGAGCGCGGTCTGAAATAAACACGTGTTTTCTTTAGCCCAGCTTGTTTTTTGTGAACACCTGCTCTTCCCTTTCCAGTGTCTTCCCACTAACTATAATGAAACTTCAGGAATAGAAAGGCTGAAATGGAAGCTTTTTTTGCTGTTCTCATCCCGAACACCTGCCAAAGGAAGCCTGAAATGGCACTGTACTTGTTACTATGTTCAGAAAGCATGTATCGTTAAAGCCCGAAATGGGATATCTAGATTTTAGATTTAGACTCTATAATTGACCGAGCTATTGCGAAGAGCAATGTTGCCGGTTCCAGAATTAAAGCCCAAGGGCACTTGACATAAAGAAATCTGGACGTGGAGAAAATCTCAGATGAGAAAACGGAGAAAAGGGGAAGAAGAGAAGTACCAAAAAGAGCAAGACAATCCAATCGGACAAGTTTGCAAAACGTGACGAGAGATCATTGCTTTCAAGAAGGACCCAAGACAATGTAAATCAATGACAACAATATGAGAAGATACACTACAGCAATAGTTCCAATGAGAAATTCAAATACAATTAAACAACCTCAATCAATAGTGCTAAATACAACACAATACAGAACAACTATACAACACAATTTAAATACAACAATCAGCGCAATACACTACAGCAACTCAACAACAACCTAAGCAACCTATTTACAACACCACTATATCATCACAATGCGAAAAATCTCACAGCATTAGTTTTATCAATCTCCAAGAATAATATTCAAGCTACAGAAGAGCTTCAATCAAAATCAGATGCATTGGAAGTATAACCAATTGAGGAGCTAAGTGAAAAAGTTGTCGTCTCCTCTCATGAAGGTGTGAGCTGCAAGTGGTCTGACTCTTCTATTTTCGAAAAGAATTTCATAATTAAAGACTTGGGAGTAATTAACAAAGTCACATTGCACAGCTTTGTTGAAGAATTTTTCATTAGATCTTCTGATGTAATCTGGAATCGTTTCAAGTTTTAAGTCTCCGTGTAAAAGTTTATTGCGTATAAGGTAGTGTGAATCAGTAATAATGCACAGAAATTTGTTTTGCTCTACTTGTAATTGATGCAGTTGAGTTTGAGTGACCGTGTTCCAAGCAGGAGCAGCATAACAAAGTGTCGGTCGAATGCAAGTGGTATATATATGTTTTTTGGTACTCAAAATAAGATTTGAATATTTTCCAATAACCTGAAGAAATCTGCATATTATGTCTATGGCTTTGCTTTTGACACTATTAATGTGATTAGACCATGTGAGCCTTTTGTTCAAAATAATTCCTAAGTATTTGGCCTTTGTGACCAGAGGAACAGTTCCTGAAAAAGGTAGTGATCTTTAAAAGCAATGTTTTTCTTAGTTTTGCTAAGAATTAAAAGTTGTGACTTGCTTTAGATATAGTACTGGATGTAGAAAAGATATAGTACTGGACCGAGAATACTTCCTTGTGGGACGCTGGATCTTATAGGTCTTGAATTGGATTTTTCATCTCCTTGAGTGACGAAGAAAGTGCGGTTCTGCAAAAAGGAGAAGATCAGAAGAATGAGTTTTCTAGGAAGTCCCAAGTTGATAAGCTTGAAGACGAGCCCCTCATGCCAGACGTGGTCAAAGGCTTTCACCACGTCCAGCATAAGGAGCGCAACACTTTGCTTGTTATGGAATGCAGATTCCACAAATTCTACAATTCTTACTAGTTGTCGAGTAGTACTGAGGTTTTTTCTGAATCCGTACTGATCATAAGTTAGCAGGTGAAGAAAAGTTTCCTGAGAATAAGTCTTTCATAAATTTTACCAAGACTGGATAACAAACTGATTGGCCATCAGGCTTGGTCAAATCTTTACCCGGTTTGGGAAGAAGAAAGATCTTGGCTTGCTTCCAAGTATCAGGGAAACAGTTGAGAGTAAGACAAGCGTTGAGAATACTAGCGAATTTACTGATAAGTTTTCTAGGTAAGTTACGAAACATTTTATTAGTAATTTGATCACTTCCAGGAGCTTTTTTGATGTTGAGATATCTAATAATATTAGCAATTTCCATAGGAGAAGTAAGCCTTGGGAAGTTATGAGCCGAAGAAGAATGAAGCCAAGAATACACATAGTTTTCCAGAACATCTTTAAAGGTTTGATTCATGGGCTCCATATTAGGAGTAAACTGCTTTTCCGGGTATTCAGCGAAAATATCAACTTTAAGTGAGTAGGCAATTTTAGTATCAGTATGAATAGGTCTATTGTTAATACTACTTCTTTTAAGATTTTGAAGATACTTCCACAAAGAACCATCATTAATATTAACTTTAGATATAAAATCTTCTCTTGTTTCCTTTTTAAAATCAGTGGTAAGCTTCTTGATTTTTCTATTAAAAATATTGATTTCTCTTTTAAGGGCAGGGTCCCAGTTACGGAGCCAAAGCTTTAGCAATCGGTTTCTTTCTTTGATAAAGTCTCTGATACTGCGAGGGAGTCAAATATTATTGTTAGTTAATTGAATGGTAACTGTAGCATCTCTGAAAGCTTTCAGTATACTGTCAGTGAAGATTTGAATGGCAAGATCGATATCCTGTTTGTTATTTGTTAATAGGAGGGCCTTCTTTAGAAACAACAAGAGAAGCAATTACAGGTACATGATCAGATGTAAGTTCTGCCTTGACTTCCAAAGAAATAGGGATAGAGGTATTTGTAAGGATAATATCCAAGATGTCAGAGAGATTTGGAGAGGCAGGACGATAAGTGGCTTCAGAAGGTACATGTAATGCGACAGGATGATTGCAGATAAAATTATGCATAATACGTCCATTGGTGTTAGAACGACGACATTCCCATTCGAGATGCTTAGCATTCATGTCTCGGGCAATAATAACTTGCTGATCTTCAGGAAGTAAGTTTTTTAACATATTTTCAGAAAGTCGATTTCATGGTGTATTATAAATAGTCGTAAAATTGATGGTACCAAACTGTGGGAGTATAACAGCAACAGTCACACTTTCGAATCCAGAAGCAGAGTTTGTTGAGATAAGACAGGATTGCAAAGAGTTTTTAACAAAAATTGCAGCTCCTCCTCTTCTTTATGAAAGTCTATCACCTCTGTAGGTGCGATAATTAGCAATATACAGTCTATCGGCAGGAACAACATGTGTTTCACAGATCATGCCAATATCTATGTTATATTCTATAAAAAAGTCCGAAAGTTCATCAATTTTGTTAACAATGCCAGCAGCATTCCAATAACATAGTTTAAACGAATCTGACTTATTGAATATGCTGGTCAGAATTAGTTTCATCTGATACTGTATTAGTGACATTTTGACAGATGTTTTGCGCAAGGAGTTGTATTTCTGAGTTTTTTAGGAAGGTGACTAGAGTATTAAGGTCATCAAATATCTTTTTTGCTTCCGCAATAAGATTTGGAGAAGGATTGTTATTAGTTTTGATGGCTTCAGCAAAAGACTTATTGATAATAAACCTATCAACATATGATTTGATTTGTTAGCTTGCTTCGGGAACTTTTCACAACCTTTAAATGAAGCTGTGTTGTCTAGACCACAATTTGAACATTTAGCACATTTGTCTTTTTGACAGGTTCTTGAGTCATGGTTATTACCACATTTAACACATCTAAAGCCATTGTGGCAAGCAGCTTGTGAATGATGAAATCCTTGACATCGGAAGCACTGGACTGGGCCAGAGCGTCCTTTATATGGTTCGACTTTGATATGTAATTCACAAATTTTGGTTTCTTTAGAAATTTCTTTAGATTTTTCATTTTTCTGCAGAGTGATAAGACAAAGTGGAAATTTTTTAACTTGTCCTTTAAATCTACGAGAGAGTTGATTGACACTTATAACTTGGTAATTTTTGCTTAAAAGTTCTTCTTTGATTTCATCAGGATCTGTGTCCATCGTAAGATGACGGAAGACCACTTTATGATTCTTCTCATCAGGCAAGAGAAAGGAGTGCTATTTAATTTCCTTTTTTTTCAGAATACTTGTTATTTCTCTATGAATGTTGACATGAGAGACTTTAATTTTAAAGCCTTCTTTTTGAATTTAACCTGTGTAATAAGATTTGTCTGATAATTTATGTTCTGCAAATAACGCTTTTAGTTCTTTCCAATTAATTTTTTTATCATTTATATAAATAGCAGGTTGCGCTTTGCCTTTTTTGTTTTGATCGTTTTGGATTTCTTCATTTATCTGAGATTCATTTGGAACAACAGAACTTGTGTCCATTGATTCTTGACTATTAATGGAAGGACTAACAACTAGTTTGAGCTGAGAAGGATTAATGGGACGAAAATGACCCTTTTTCCTTTTACCCACACTACGATCTCCTTTGGGTTTTCGTTCAGTTTCGTTACCTGAACTATCCGTTTCTTGTTCGAAAGGAATTTCATTTGAATTGTCTTTATTTGGCTTATTAGGTGAGCCTCTCATACGTTTTCTTTTGAAAATTTTCCATTCACTTTCTGTAGGTGTAGAAGGAGTTTCTTCTTGATGTTCTAATGACTCTTCAATTTCTTTGTGAGCAGTAGTTAAGGCATCATACATTTTTTTGAAGTAGATCAAATTCTTTGTCTTCTTTGATATAAAGATTTCCATTTTGTTTCTTAATTCTCAGCTCCTCAATGGTAGCCGCAAAAACTTTCAAAAATGGTTCTATCATTCATAAGCAAATTAATGGAGTCCGGCCCTCCGGAACCAGACCCACACGAAGGTCATGGCTTAGATTTAATTTTATTTGCCAAGGAAAAGCGAACTAGTTTCATGCAAATGGCTGAAACTGAATTTCTAGAAACTTCAAAAGCTAAGATTGCTGGCCAAACCCTAAAAAAGTTTTTATTTTGTGTTTCAGTGGGATTTTTTGCTTTCGATATTTTAGTTTCCAAGATTTAGGAATTGTGTTTAAAGAAAATAATAATATTATATCCAACTCAAATTTTAAAAACATTTTGCTTCTTCTATCAGATATAAATCCATTATTAAACATTATACCAAATAGATATAATGTTTTATTTAAGCAGTCCCTAAAGTTTAAAGGGCGAAGAGTCATAGTGACGTCACTCTGTACATACATCACAGTCACGTGACTTTCTGTCCTCAGATTTTGCGTTGACTCTGAACGAAAAGGAAATATTTCTTACTCATCCCATCAACAGATGCTGAAATGACACGATTTTTAAAAAAGCCTCAACTGGGAAAGCCTGAAATAACCCTTTACTTTTATACAGGTTTACTCATATAACCGATTCTGTTAGCCAATAAAATTTAATTTTGGTATATCTTCCTAAATATATTTGCCAATGTAATTATTAACACAAATTTAAATGCAAATTGTATATCATCCATTTATTTTTATCCTTACCCTAACACTTATTTTTGTAATTTTCTTATTTTACAAATCTTTATTGCATTAAAAATTTTGATCTTTTTTTCATGTTTGCTTGGATAATTATATAGCAAAAAAATATAAATTCTGATAATGTATTTTTAACTATATCTGCCCTTTCATTTAATACCAGCACATACTATATTGTTTCAAAATCACATTGTTAGATCATTTATCATGTTCAAAAATTCAATTTCATGAAAGTCTTAGTCTTTAATTCAGTTTTTAAAGGAATGAATCTGTGGAAATAAACGATTGGGACTGTCAAGTAAGAAAATTGATCACTCAGAAAAGTTTTAGGAAAATATATCCATTATCTACATCAAAAATGGATCCAAGTACCACTGAGAATGTTAGAACCATTCCTTTAAGTGATACTTTCGGATAATTTTTAAGCATCACTGATGTGAATATGAACCTCTACTTTTAGTTTTCAAAATTTATTTTATTTGCGAAGCAAAAAGTTCTGGTTAAATTCTCGAAAGATCACATCTTTTTCTTTCAAAATGCATGAAAAGAATTTGAAGTATATGTGCTGTCTGTTAACTTTTTATGATTGTAACACTGTAATTTATTTCTTGAGTTTAAATGAAATGTAGAAGGATTAGATTAGATTGTTTGATTACGGCAAAATCACACCAGAGCTACCTCTTAAGGCAAGGGGTGCCTTCCTAGCGGATTTCCGAAGTGGATTTGTCTGCATTCACATTAAACATAGGGGAAATTTCTGAAAACGCTCTTATAATCAGCCAACTCGGAAAAATTCGGAGCCGATTTAATTATCAGTGTTCAGTGGTCTTATGCTTTCGTCCACTGGTGGATGAAGCCTTAAAAATGTCATCAGTTGTAAAAATGTAATTACGAAATTCTGAGAAAGAGTAGAAGAATGTAAGAATGCTGTTTTTATAGCCAAGATCACTCTCACATGAATGGCATTTCTATCTGTGCGGCGCTCTAAAACCACACTGACAGAAAATGAAACACCGAGAAGGAGTTGTTCTAGATAAACATAATTTGAAATGCGTATTTGAAAATCTAGAGGAATGGCGTCTATTCAGATTTCACGCTACACAAATAATTACGGCGTCAGTAAGCTCACTATAGCATGCAAATCACGTTTACTTTAAACGCGAGGTGTAAACTTGTAAGGATCTTAAGTTTTACTAACGTTTATTTTTATTTTAAATCTTTACTATCACTTCTTATTTTCTACTTCCGGCCAGAATTAAAAGCTTTAACTTATTTATGCAAATTTGTCTGGCGAACGCCAAGTACTTAAGTTGTGGCTTTTTGCCAAGCGAGAGAGAGGAAGGTGTTAGTCGAAGCAGGCCGCTTGCCTTAGCAGTTTTACTCGGTTGCTGGTTGCCTTCCAGGCCAGAGGTTTAATCCTCTTGATAATTTTAAACGTATTGTAGTGTTAACAGTTCTCTGTACTACATACGGCTTCCTGTTAATATACGGCCAATCTTCCACGTAGGCCCTTGTTTATTATTCCAAATTTAAGTTAGAGTTTAGTTAATATTTTTATATTCTTACGTTCAGACCACAAGTAGTAGGTCTCTGTATTCCGAAGTACGGAAATTATTGTAAAGAGTGAAAAATAAAGGGTTTCGTATACCCTTCCTGTGTATCTTGTCTACTTCCCACATTTATTGGACACAGCTTTAGTAAGCTCCCTGTTCCGAGTCAGGGTCTTTGCATGTTCCCAAAGCAAGTAAGGCGGAACATTGAACCTGATAAACTTCGTGTGCTTTATTTATCTTCCAGACTGGGCATTGTGAGCGAGATTTGAGTGTGGAATGAATTTAAAGAAATGAAAAAGGCAGTCCCAGCAGCTTACTGATTTTCAACGAGGCCGTGTACATGACTACGAGAAAGTGGCTTTTTTTCCCTCGTATTTCAGATAGACTTAGCAGTGATGTATTCACTGTACATACGCGTTGCAGCAGTTATCATTGGAAGGTCTAAGGGAAGGACTGAAGCAACGAAACACTTGTCTAAAACATGGAAGCTTCTGTTTCGTAGATTATGTTTGGGAATATCTTACTTAAACTTCAGAGTATTATTCTCAGAAACTTTTTAATAGTGAAGCAGCTACAATGAGGCAATCAAACAAGGTAATAGTGCACTATGCATATCTAGCATAGCTTTTGTTGCATGGATTCTAGTTGGGAATACCTTATGCAAACTTCGAAAGGTACAATTATATGAATATTATACAGAGGATCATATTTAATTCTGTTGTAATTCGGAAGCAGAGTTGCATTAATTTTTGCAGCATTTCAAATTAAATTTGGAGAATTAAAAAAAAAAAAAAAACCAACTAGATAAAATTAAAAGCTAAAACAATAATTTATTAAGAAATTAAAATAATAATGCAAATAAATTAACAAATAATTCAAGACTTGTTGTTTTTTAGTATACTATTTCTGTGATACTTTAATTTATTAATTTAAGAAATTCGTAAGTAGAATTTTTAAGAAGAAATAAAAAAAATTAACCTCTAATTTCCGAAATTTAGGTTTTTAATTTTAAATGCAACATATTGTTCTACAACATAATTGTACCAACATTTCAGCGTAATTGTTGAAAAGTTTAACGGTTTAAAACTTGTAAACATATCTGTCATATTGCAAAATTCAATATGATGGACCATTTATTTCACGATAATTTATCTGTTAAGGTAAAAAAGTGAGAAAATATATAGCATGTATTTTTAATATGATCTTTTAGTATATAATTTGAGGAATATTGCTTTAAAGGATTGTAACTTTTTAATTTCAGGTAATTAAAAGAAATTAAGATTAATTTAATTTGCCTTAAACACAAGTGAACTGTTTTTCATCGAAATGGGCAGCACAACTGTTGGTTCCAGTGGCTATTTTAACATTCTTAAAGCGTAATTCTCCTAGAAAATGAAATAAAAGCGTATAAAACTAATGCAAAAGTTTGAGAATTTTAGTATGGTATCATATTTACTTCTAAAAGTTGTATTTATAATGTATTCTTTCAACAAATTCCTGTATTTATCGCCTTTACCAGTGCAGAATTCGGGATATTCTTTACATAAAGATCTTATTGCATTAGCCAAGACGTAAACTGAATCTATGACCATTGGCACCAACCCTTCTTGACGAAACGAATTTCCAATGTCTTCATCGCCTGAAAAAGAATTTTCTTTTTAGTTTATTGAAGAATAAACAATCGAGCTCTATATACATATGCAGATTGATTCAAATGTTTTGAAACTATTCAATTAGTCTCTGATTCTCTTATATAGAATCAGATACCTTTACTAACCTTATATTGTTATTCGCTTTCAAATCTTAGCCTTACACAATGAATTATGATTTCATGGTTCCTTATAAACAAACCATTCAAAAGCATGAAGTGCACAGTTTTACGTTACCTTTGTTAACATTGTGAGCATAGCGTTTTCCACTTCCTTGTCTGAAGGATCTCTAGTCATGAAATTTGTTGAATCATGTTCTTACATCTGAACATCTCAAGGCATTTTAAGTTCAGAGAGATCACTTTAAGACAATGCTACAGCATGTATCCAGAGTAAAACCACGTTTCTTGGACAAATTCTGTCATAACTCTAGGCAAATTATATTTTGGATTGCCTGGTTTAGCTTCAGGTAATGCCATAATAGTCATTGTTCATTACCTGTTTATAGGCACGCAAAGATGACACCTGCAACCACAAAAGATAGTTTGCCAAATCTTGCTTTGCCAATCACTCGCATGTTACCGCCTTGAAGTGACTTATTGATACATTAAAGCAAAGCTCAATATTTCACTACCGCATGCATATTGTAATAATTGAAGTGCTTTGTTATGACTGTTCCCAACTTTAATACGGAATGGAATTGCATTTTCGCTATATAGTAATAGAGATGACTTCCTAATCCACTACAAGTTACATTAGGGACTTCTGTACTCTGTGACAATTGCTGATTAGGCATGGGTTACGAATTCACATAGGGGAGCGCATAACCAGTACATTGTTGTCACAACTAATATCGGGAATGTGAAACAGAGGCAGTCTAAAAATTTTTAATTATTCCTTGTTTTATTGCCATTTCAATAAGATATTGTTGAGTGCGTACGGGTTCGTAATAAATTGAAGACATATGCCCGATGAAAAGCGAATAAAATTAATTTTTATCACGACAAGTAAAAACAAAATGCTTAAATTTCCTCAGATATTCATACAATATCGCAGTAGTTATTTTTTAAACTACCAAAAACTTTCAACAGAACTCATTCAAAATAGGGAAAGCTAATCCGATTTCACCGCGAATTCTCTACAGTAAACAACAACAGTTTCTAAACAAAACTGAATTGAGAGGTTTTGATTCCGCTTTTATAAGCTTTTTAAAAAGCACAAGAATGTTCTCGATTTTTCTGGATAGCAAAAGAGTACAATTACGAGATATCTATTCATTAAATGCGCGTGCTCCTGTATTTTTAATTTTTTCGGCGTAGCTTTCTCTTCAAATAAGTCTCGTGCTGCATTGCACAGTAATGTAAAACTATTTTAATTAATTCTATTTAAAAATAGCTAATTCAATACAAAAACCGTAACAATATATTTTTGTTACAAGCATATTTTTCAAAACATGCAATTTATCGTAAACACCACTTGAGACATCAGAATGCCTCAGACGATGAGAATCTAGATAAATATATCATTAATTTTTACTCAACTATAAGAAATGAACTGTGACTAAAAATTATTATGTTATCCTTATTAAAGATATCATCCTCAGAAATTTAGTTAGGAAAATTTTTCTTTGCAAGTACCATGGTTGCTTTTACATAAGTCCTTTTTGTATTTCATACAGTTTTCAAAATCCTCATTCTGCTTTCAGTTATGAATGAATTTCCTTCTGAAATGCATTATATTCAAGATTTAATTACTTACCTTTGTAAACATGAAAATTCTTCACATTATAAAATTACTTTAGATGAAAAATAAATTTAAAATGTTTTTTTGCTTTCTTATCTCCTGTTTGATAAAGAACACAGAGACACACACACATAATAATAATAATAATAATAATAATAATAATAATAATAATAATAATAATAATAAAAAGAGAAAATCTGAAAGGTTTCATATTTTAAATTACTTCCAAAGGGGCGTTTTTCAAACATTTTATGTGTTATTTTTATTTATTAAATATCATATTCTTCGCATTTAAACCATAAAATTCAGTTCAAGAGCAATATCATAAAATAGTTTTAAATTGAGCAAATCTTTAGAATTACACAGTCTTACGCGCTGGAGATAAAGATGTTTTTTTTCTACAATGTTGCCATTGCTCGCTTTGAAATCCTTGAATTTGTTAATCAAAAATTCGTTAAAGTTTTACGAAATATAAAATCAATAATAAAAAAAATTCCAAATTTGGGTTTCCAGATGTCCATATTCGCAGTAGGATTACGTCATTCAAAATTCGATGGCTCTAGGTACTGTTGTTTTATCACAATGCGAGAAACATACATACATCTATGCAGATTCTTCATTATTTAATTTCTTCAAATATAATTCAGAACGTTAATATTTGGTGGCAACAGTTTCAAAGTGAAACGGACATAAACGGACATTAATATTTGGTGCTTCAACGCAAAATCGCAAAACGGAAACAGTAGTCCCTCAGGAACAAAGCTCCTTTGGACTAATAAATAAACTTTAAAAAGAATTGCTGTAAATTTTAGGTAACATTGTATATTCTAATATATATCAAGCCTTCTGTTATTACTATAGCTCACATAAATTCGCCGTAAAAGAAATAAATGCAAACTTTGAAAATAAATGCCCACTAAAAGTACCTTGGTTAGTGACAAAATTCTATTATCTACAGGGATCTGAAAATTGAATCTGTCGACTCATAAAATGTTAAAATGAAGTGTTCTGATTTCACAGAAATTTAAGACATTCCTAATTATGATGAGCTTACAAGTTAGCTTATATCAAGGCTGAAGATTATCTTTCACAATTCTCATTGATGATTTTTTGTTATTGCTTCTTGTCCTCAACGCCTGATAAATCAATGCCCACTTTTCTTGTTACCAACAATGCACACCTACTTTACTACGTACACCTACTTACTAATTTTTTAAAAACTGCTCGTGCGGTTTTTACAAAACTTGGTAGTTTGGCGTAATTTGAGTCGTAGAATTGAAATATGGGAAAACAAATTGTCATTTCAGAAAAAGTCCGATTTTGTGTCAAAATACCTATATTAGAACAATGCTATATATAAATCTAATATATATCCTAAGTCGCGCTTTCGAGACATTAAAAACGCGAGTTGAATTTCGTCAATCGGCCCAATAGAACAGGAGACATAGAACTGTCTTTTTTTTTTTCCCGCAGTTTACCTTGTGGTAAATGGCTCAGTGCTGAAAAGAACAGTTAGTTTAAAAAAAGGATGAATGAATCAGAGGTACAATAACATTTTATCCGAAACAGATAGCGTATCAAAATATTTGACAAAGTATTAAAAGGAAATATAGTTGATAAATGTTTTATACTGAACCTGTGCAGAGTTTCTTCCGTTCGCTTAACAGACTCCTGTCATTAAACGTGCAGTCAAACTGAGCCTCCCAGTACTCTTTGAACCATATGTTTCTGGTATTATTACGTGGATTCAGTGACTTGAAGTATTCATTGAAACCTGCTGAAATGACATTCGTTTAAGGTAAGTTATAAATAAAATATGAATAAAAATGTTTCACTTTGCAAACAAATGAGTATGAAATATAAACTCTTTAATCAAATAACATGGATTTTATTTTTGATTACTTACACATTAAGTAACAAGCAGGTATCAAAGGTACCATAGCTCCAGGCTTGTCATTCATAGACAACTGAGGTAAGCGAGCAATATAAAATGTAGTCTTTTATCCATGCAGTTATTTATCATGTGACCAATCATTGACTGCATGATTTCTTTTTCGAGGCTTTTGCCTTGTAGGCTTTAGTCTAGTGGGCTTTTTTCAGAGAGCAAGCTGCATCCTATTAACTTTCCAAAAAATTGCACTCCACAGCATAGAGATGCAGAGTGATACAGAGTTGTGGTTGGACTGATGTCCGGTAAGTCTATTTTTTGGTTAGTTTGCATCATATATATTATACAGGATAATTCACACCGTGTATTCAACATCAGAGTACATCGGTTCATTCTTCTGCTTGCGACAACTTCAAACAAAGTGTTTTGGTAGCGGTGGTATTCTAGCGTGTGGCGGCACATTGAGTTCTTGAACATCCCTTTATGTTTAAAAACGGCAAAGTATGTTAATTCATATGTAGAAGAGTATCATTCTATAAAATGCAGCTCAAATATTCAATGGGTACAAAACATATTAGTGGTACTGATAAAGTAGTTCTTATGGATGACAGTGCAAGTCCTCATCAAGCCATTCTACCTGAAAACATGAGGATATTAAATCCATACAACAACCAGCTTTCTTTTGCTATCTAAACCTGATCGAATATGCATGAGAAATACTATGGAGATGTCTTACAGAGCGTTATTCATTTTCTAGAAATGTTTTGGACCTTTATACAATATTGGTCTAAGTTATACCAATGAAAAAATCATATCTGAAGAATAAGCTGATAATATTTTGCGGAGTTTACACAAGCATTCATTGTACAGGACGCGCTCCTGTAGTCAATTAATGTGCAACATACTGAAATTTTTCTTCCTTATAAAACATGGAATGTCCATTGCGTTTTAGTTCTAGGTAAGAATCTCTCTTAATTTTTATCACTATGACAGAATCGCTGATGCCTTTTGCGTTTATTTGAGCAGTTTTCATGTCTAGTATAATCTGGTTACAGTTCAACTAACAAATATTTATTAATGCGTCATATTTAACTTTTGAAAATGAATTGTGCAATAAAATGACTATCCAGTGGCTTTATTATCATTATCATCCATTGGCTTTATTATCATTATCTCCTTCGGTTCGTTGATGTTTCTATTCTTCCTGAACACATTTTCATAACCTTCCTTTTCACTAACTGTAAAATGACACTTCCAAACAAAACTTGCAAACAACATTAACTGAATGACCTTGTTTCAGTTTCATTATGCCAGATACTGTGAAATGAACAGTTGATAACTGATTGTTCAAAACTGGAAGTGAGCGATTGATATTAAAAATCGGGAAGAGAAGGAAAATTTTTCTGACATTATCATGTTGCCTAAATTTTTTATATTAATTAGAATTTATATTTAAATAATTAAAATAAATAATTTTTTTTTAAATTGTTAAAATAGCATGTTTGTAGAATCATATAAAATTGGATAAAATATTTGCCAACAAATTATTTAAAAAAAGTAAAGGCATCCTAAAATATTGTTAATATAAATTCAATTTATTTACTAAGCTTCAAAGCATCGTACAAAATTTTGAATTTTATTCATAAAGCCAAATTACTTTACTACTGAATAATTATTCGTGATAATAAATACAGATGCTGATTCAGAAGTCAAACAACAAAAATCAGCGTTAATTCACAAAATTTTCACAGGACTAGTTTCGATGGTTTTACCGAACCATCATCTTCAGCTGCAAAACCGCAAATGAACAAGATAGGAAATAATGTTTAGATAAGATAAGAAAGCCTGGACAAGAATAAGCAAGTGGCGCCATCTGTTGGCGAAACCAGAACTAAAACATAATTTCTCTAAAAGCCGAAGGCAAATTTGGATTGGAATTAGGATCGTTAACTAGAACAGAAAGATTTTTATGAATGTGAAATGCCTCCAGAAAATCCAGTTCTCCAATGGAAGATGTTTTTTGAATAATTTTGGCAGCAAAAAAATTGAAAGTGTGATTTTCGGACCAACAATGTTGAGCAACAGAAGACTTCTGTGTTTCCTTTTTTCTAACATATGCCTCATGTTCTTTGACGCGAAATTTTAAGGCTCTGTTAGTTTGGCCAATGTAAATTAAACCGCACTGGCAAGGAATCCTATAAATACCCCAGGAATTCATATCCGGAATGGGGTCCTTGAGTATAGAAGTTGGAATTTTATTGATGGGAGAGTAAACAACCCGAAAGTTAAATTTCTGCAAAATATGTGCAACTTTATAGCTAATTGATGGAAAGAAGGGAATGACAACAGAATTTTTATAATCTCCTAAAATAAGAGTGTGGCTTTTAGTGTGTTGAGATGAGAATTTTTTAACTGCTTGATTAATAATGTTGGGTGAAAAGCCCCTGTCAATAGCTATTGCTTTTAAATAATTTAGTTCTTCATCAAGGGCTAGTTTGGAGGAGCAAACTTGAAGAGCACGGAAAAGATAGGAATAAAATGAAGCTAACTTTTGTTTAGTCGGATGACATGATTTAAAGTGTGGTGGAAGGCAAACCGATGAAGGTTTACGGTAAACTGTTTTTGTTGTTTGACTTCTGAATCAGTATTTATTCGGCGTGTTATTGTGTCTTAAATACAGATGCATTTAAAAAGATATTTTCGGGTGGAAATGCATTTGAAAAAAGCGTATATTTTGCAAAATTAAAAAGAAAATATTTCCAAAAGCAAATAATATATGAGTATAACATGCAAAAAAGCATATTAAAATAGAACCAAAATAGCTCTTATGTCCAAAGAAGAGATTCAAGCCCCATCATTAATATTAAACAAAGAAACTCATTTAAATATTCGCTATGAAATTCACGCCGGAAACTTCTGAAGTTGTTAAAAATATTTCAAAAATAGCAGCATCTTAAGATATCCAGCAATTATTTTTAAAAAGAATCTTGCAATCTCAAATAAAATATCATTTATGGGGATGTCTTCTGTTCTAAATCATGCGTCTGCTATAAAACCATTTTCTCTCGGCTAAGTTGAGAGAAACAAGTAATCTAAAATTAAAGCATTTTTGAAAAAAAAAAAAAAAAAATATTTCAAGGAGGAAAACATAAATTAAAGCATAACTTTGTGAAAAATGCGGTATGAAAGCACTTTACAAATTGTTTTTATCCCTGTTTTTGCTTTAAAGAAAGGTTTTTCGTTAGAAAGAAAAAGCGCTTCTCCCAGGAGAGGGTTGCGTAATTATGTTAAGAATAATTGAAGAGCTGAAGAGTTGTGAGTTCTTTTGTTGCGTCCACATTTATATAAAGAAACAGAGATAGTTTCAGATAGTTTTTTCGTAAATTAAACATTGTATAAATTTGTACATTTCTAGCGTACGTTTAATTTAGAATTCTTCTTTGGCATTTATCAGCACAAGATGTGCTTGAATTTGGTAACCCATGATTCTCCTGCAGTTGATTATAGCAATGAAACATATGGATTTTTAAAGCGTATAAAAAACCTTTTAAATATTTTTATTTGCATAAGGAATACAAATAAATTTGTGGCACCTTCTTTGTTGTTTTTTTAATGAAAAACAAAGTACGAAGGATATTAAGTACAAGAGCTGAGTAAAAATTAAGGGACAATGCGGTGATAGATCTGAAAAGACTTTATGATTCTAGGTACAAACTGTTACAATCTCTCAGTATAGTCGTCTGGCATGTCTATCATATTCTACTATTTTATTGGAAGACGTCGACCATTAGCATGTCTTCTTCTGACGTCATGTACATGCCATGTTCCGCAACGACCATCTAAAACACGTTGTAGTTGATCCCTCATTGTGATTCTTTCATTTTAGGGAAGATATCGTAGTAATAGAGACTCGAACTGGGTGAGTGGAGTGCAGTATCTTCCATCGCTACCATTGCAGGAGATCCGTAATAATGTTTATATGATGATACTATAGGGTTTTCCTTATTTTACATAACAAATTTATTTTAAATTTCATTTCCTGTTCTAAACTTCTCAGCTTCCCCTCACATTCTCTCGCCAGGATGTAAGTTTAAAGTTAAGCGAAGTGCTATTTAAACGTGTGAATATCTCAATTTTTTCAGAGGGTGTTTCGCTAGTCAAGCGCACGTTTCGTTGTTATTTCGAGGTAAGCCTCTTGGCCTTATCGGATTAGTAACACGCCGGTTAGATTTCTGTGAGTCCACCTCTTAGGCGTTAATTTAAGTGCGTCCTTGCACTATTTATTTCAGGTTTGACTTGTATTATATTCTACGTTTCAATTCCTGCCACAAGTGGACGGGGTTTTTGTAACGCACGAAGTCCGTGCCTTTCTGTTAAATTAGTTTGAATTAATAAAGGGTTATTTTTCACCCTTTCTTCTGTGCTGGTTTCTTCACGCCTGTGCGAGAATTTGCCAGGTTCATTGTAGGATCTAATTTAGCTTATGAGGAATAACAGAGATAGGTCTTACAAAACTACGAATTGTCATGGTGAATGATTAGATTTGTTACCTAAGACATCATCTGCGCCTAACATTCAGAACAAACTGATGACATCTATTGGTGATGGAGCCCATCAGTGTCACAGTGCACAATTTCACGATGCTATTGCTATCACGGATCCAGGGAATGCATCCTGAAACTATCTAAATAGCAAGCAATATTTTTTTAAACGGTAGTTTTGACATACCAGAACATTTACCATGAAAGGATTAAATTAGATTGGAAGAACTTTATGAAACTCTTTGCCTTTTCAAGGAAAATTCTAAATATGTATTTATTGCTTATTTTCATTAATTTAACTGACCTTTATATTCATTTTTACTTGTATGAAACTATGTTCTGATTCTTTGGAATTTGTAAAGCATTATAACTCATCTCTCGTGCGTGGGTTTAGGGCACAGCCAGTTAGTAGCTGGATCCTCGGAACATGTGGTTCGATTCTCCGCAAGCGCGCCTTTCATTTTTCAAGCTTCTTGCTCCGCAATTTAACTCTAGAGCTGCAATTTAGAATATTACTTTTAATTATAAGATAACTGAAGACATTATAACTCCTAATGCAGAATTTTTCTGTTGCTGTTATTTCTAATTCTTTTAAACTAACATTAGAGCAAATCCAAAGTTCCCTCTTGTTTAATACTTACTTACACTTATGGCTGTGTGAAGAGTTGGATTTTGAGAATTTAAATTAGCTCAAGAAAGCATGTAGCCCGGAGACTCCCGTACTTTCATGCACTTAGGATTGTCCAGAAACATGTTTTGGTTGTTTGTGATTTTAAGAGTCTTAAAATGATCATTGCTAAATGTTGACAGGACTATTTGAGATTTCGTATATTTAGGAAATTCTTTTGAAAATGCTGAAATTCTTCTCGAGAATCAGGCATCATTAGAGAGAAGCATGATTTTTTTTTTAGTTGGGGTGAAAACTTCCTGAATTATTATTCGTAGCAGATTAGATGACTGTATTAATTCCAGAGCTTTATCAACCTACCGATATTAACACTTTTCTCAGGATCAGTGAGGGAGATAATACGCTGAAAATAAGCATCCATTGCTTTCCACATATTTTCAGCATTTAAAGAATTTTATTATTTGTATTACAACCCCTTATTAATTATTATTCTCCATTTAAAATATTTACTACTGGAATGTTATTTATTAGTCAATGCTTGATTATGGTTTATATCAAATGACGGCAATAGGATCCATATATTTTTCTAAAATATGTTTGGATATTGATGTTAGAGCTGCTGCGACCGCACCCAGCAGCATATATCACGGACGACAAAATTTTTAAACTTTAAGAAGGTACTGATTTAAAAAGCCTCAGAGATTGATGCAAAAACATAGAAACCGTGGATACTGTCCATTGTTAGCGGTAATGCAATCCTCATGGCTACTAATAATGGCAGGGTCTGAATGAAATAGTCTGGGGTTCTAAGCACAGTGTCCGTTTAGAGATGCCAATGCTCACTTTCCTTGCTTTAAGGAAAGAAAATCAAGGCTGTGAGGAGTTATAGCGTGGTTTTGAAACTAAAACCTGGAGCCGTAGCCTCGAGCTTAGACGATAGGCAGATGCAGCTGACAACAGCTTCGGCAGCGGAACTGACGCTGACCTTAGTTGCACTACTGTAGTTGTGGGGAATGCTTCTTGGCTATAGGTAAACTAACATATGTTACATAAGAGAATAAGGGCGGCAAAGAAATTTCGCTAAACCGCGAAATAAATCTCTGAGGAAGTGCCTGTTGCAAATATTCCGTGCCTACTCTGGCTGTGAGCACGATTGCGATTGCACCGCTTTTATTGGAAGATGAATTATTGATATCTACGTTAAGCATTCGTCACTGAAGAAGAAAGAAATTTTGAAGCATTCTCAGTGCTTACTGGAGCCAATGACAGCCACGTCAAGATCGTCGGTGCAACGAGACTGTCATTTACAGGGGTCATATTCAAACACTAACTATGATTTAACACAGAGAATAATAAATAAAAAAATCTATCGCAGGATTTTATCATTACGATAAGGATACACTGTGTAATACTATGTGTTATGTTAAATTCTGCTGTGGCAATAAGGTAGATGAAAGCCTGGTGAATAACTGTTAAGTCAGGTTTACATATAGCGTAGGAGTCTGGATTCATTTTTGAAAACTGAATGGTGTCATCTCCAGTGAAGAAATCCATTCCCAAACGAGAATTAGCTGTTCCAATTGTACTATTCATTCTTTTTTTAATCACTGTTGCAAAATTTACCAATAATTTCGCAAACGTCTTTTTTTCTCTTACCTATACAAATTTGATAAAAAGAGGAGGACATACATACATTTGCACACACACACACTGTGTCCACAGAAACCTTTATCCGGCCTTAATTTTCTCAAGCGTTGTTCTTAGATATACGCTTTAACTTGCAAAAAGGTTTTAAATAACACTCATATTCATATTTTGGTACTCTGAGTTAAGAAAATATCTATTGTTTAACAATAACGATATATAGCTGTGTATACGTTCCCCAGGTCCTTTCACTTATGAAAATTTTATTTTCATAAGAGAAATATGAAACAAATGATTTGACTCTAGTTCGTTAAAAATTGAATGAACTATTTAATTTCAAAATTTAGAATATTTGGCGTCATTTTCAACTTGTTTTGAGAGTGTGGCTAGGTTTATTTTTTCCCGGTTAAATATCATTAAATTAATATTCGTTTGCCATTTAACTAATTGTATTGTAGTTGGTATGCGGAAAGAATTTTCACTGACGTATTTTATAAGTTTTCAAACATTTTAAAGTGACATGAAGTTTTATTACTTTATTAATAATCACCGAAAAAATCCAATAACCTAGAAATATTTTTAACTTTTAATCTATGCAAACAATATTACGATTTAGCTATGCGCCAGTACTAAAATTTGCCAGTGTTTTACATTATGAGTTATGTTAGGAACTTCTGACTCAATGTTCATTAGAATACAATTAAAAGCAGGTAGTTGTTTAACATATGCCTATGAACTGTTGAATTATATGCATGTTATACATGCAAAATGCCTTGCGCGAATCACTATATATCTCGCAGTTTCACAAATGATTTCGTGAATCAAGCTCAGATTCTACTATACAAATTCAAAATTGTTCATATATGCTTTATGTATATCTCTTGAAAAATAAATGTGAAATTCATGTTTTTAAATAAATAATGATTTAAAATATCACAAAAGAAAAGTTTCCCAATGTATAAACATACACTAATTTTGAGTACCAATATATATATATATATATATAATGCTATGATGCTATATCAACATTTGTTTCCGTTTTGAAATAGTAGCTTTTTCGTATGAATGTAGCTACATTTTTAATACCTGAAGGAAGAATTCATGTTGGTTCCTTTAGTACTGGATCTCTTATATGAAAGTGCTCCACCAGTGAGGAATACCGCTGAATACTGGAAAATCGGCCTGTTTTTAAAACATTTTTCTGTATGATCTTGTGAATAAGATCTTCTTTTCAAAAAATTACATTGATGAATATTTTTTACAATAAGCTGCATATAAATGCTCTTCACTTAATCTATTAACATCAGGTTTCTGAATTGATATTTTAATTTTAGCTAGGCAGAGTTGGAAACGTTCGTTCTCCAGTTGGTGTGCGACTCCTAAATTTGATGCCCACTTTAAAGTGTAACAGTCAATTTTGATCGTACGAGATTTGCATGTTTTTGTATTTTATATTTTACATTGAGTATAAAACTTTCCTATATGTAAGTAGAAGAAGTGATGTTATGCATAAAAAGATTATTTTGTAATTTTTACATAATCGATTTATTTTATTTATTTAAAAATATCAAAACATAAATATCTGCGTTATTTGTAGTACCTTTGGAGTTGGAAGCCTATATTTGTGCATGCTTACGACTAATATTTGCACAAATAAAGACCGGATAAGCACATGTGTGGACACAATGTACAGTGTAAAAGAAATAGATGCAGATTTAACAGGTAAAAATTTCATTTTATATTTCCATTTAGACTGAATGGAAGTTTCAGTGAATAAAATAGAAACCATTCGTACCAAGAATAACTCTTTCATATTTTTACAAACATGAAGCATTTTCAAATTGTGATGCGAGAGTTGAATTGGTGAAATAAATAAATAAAACTGTTGAAAAACTCAGTATGACAAATGATAAAAAATCAATCTGAAACTAGCTTACCCTTGACTGGGAATCTTTTTGGTAATATGGTAATAGCACCTGCCGCTTGCATTTCGTTTCCTTCCACAGGATACGTTTTGGCGCCCCAGCCATCACTCCCAATCCACACAAACCTCTCAGAAGGAACTCGATTGCGCCTTACTGCAGTTAAGAGATCTCTAAGGAATATAAACATTTACAAATGTAATAGTAAAATTTACAAATTTAGTGTGTAGAAGATTCATAACTGGAATCTGTTGATTTTAAATGGTTCCGGATCCAAAATGTTTGATGGCGTCTATAAGCACGAATTTAATTTTTCAACAAGCTTCAACAGAAAGCAGCATCTATGCAACTTAGAATACTGAAACTAACTGCAATTTGATTTGGTTGGAAGTAAAATTAAGAATTTTCTTTCGATTAATTTTTATAGTTTAAAAATATGTCAGAAGTAATTCAAATAAAAAATATTCATTTAATGATGAAATATGAAAAGTGAAGAGAAAAACTATAAAAATATTGAATGGAAGCAAGTTTTCTTACGTTCTTCCTTTTTATTAAAAATTGGAAGAATTATAATCACTTTTGTTAGCGATCGTTATTAACATCTAACGATGCGTATGATCTTTCATTTACCTTTTTTCTATATTACTTTTAGTTAACTATTGTTACAAAAGGCCCAGGTGCGGTAAGATAGCTTCCCCGCAAAGCGGGTTAGGGTTGCCAGGAAGTGGCAAGGAAAGGCAGGGTTGCCAGATTTGGTGCGAAATCGTTTATTTAGCAACAAAATTGGTGATATACCACAGACGGAGAGGGAACATTCTAGGACGGATTCTTACCAGTTCTCCAGAGAGTGTTCTCGAAGGCAGGTCAAAACTTTTGTACAAGGTATGACACAAGAAAAAAGAGACTGGTCCAATAAATCATTGTACTTACAGTAATCATTGAATAAGTTCTCCGTGACATTATCTCCTTCAAAGCAGGTAGGTATATTTTCAGTATTCACACATTTCTGCATTCGGTGCTGCCCTTACTGGTAACAGTTCTGGAACGAGGATTTTGGTAGGCCCTTAAAGAGATTCTCCGTTTTTGCCTGAACCGTTTCAGCTGAGGTAAAATGGGTTCCCTTTAATTAAGATTTAACTTTAGGAAAAAAAAAGTAGCATGGAGCTAAATCAGGTAAATAAGGAGGATGCTCCATTACAGTAACGTTTTTGTTGGTCAGAAACTGTTGACAGATAGGTCCCTGTGTGTGGGTATATTGTCCTGGTGCAACAGCCATCCATCACTTCAGAACTGTGGCCTTTTTTTCCTAATTTTTTCACGAAGTCTTTTTAGTACTTCAATGAAGTAGTATTGATTAACAGTCTGATCACTGGAAACCCATTCAATCATGATGAACGTGCTGGGCTACCCCATGGGCGCCCATCACGTTCATCATCTTCCACACTGCCTTTTCCCTCTGAAAACCGCTTATGCCATTCAAACACACGCGCACGAGACAAAGTTTCATCTCCATAAGCCTCTGTTAATATTTGAAATGTTTCCTCCGTGGCTGATTTTCTTAAGTTTCACAAGAAATTTGAGGTTGATGCGCTGTTCGGTTTTTACATTAGACATTTTTCAGGCAGAATGTAGTTGCACGTATTCACTCAATGACGCAGTACTCCACACTGGCGCTGTCGGTTGAGTCGAAACTGGCCGCATGGATAGAGGAGGATATGTGGCCATGACGTCACTACAATAGTTGTTGCCAATTCCACTCTGTTTTCAAGATACACACTTAGTCTCGTTTTTTTGTGTGTCACACCTCGTATGCACTGCTTGTACACCGAATGTATCTAGAGTACCTTGAGTAGTAAGAGTATCTAGAGTATCGTAGCATGTTAAGTTCAATAGTAGTGTCTTGAGTTCCGAAATCGAGAGCGACCGACCAAGTCGGAAGCTTTACTTTAGTGCTTGCCGTGAAACCGTCTTCACCGTTATAGCCTGATAGCCTGAAGGATATATTGCTGATTGTTTCAGCGTGTTTATGGCAGTTTTTCGATGGATGTAAACGAGTCTTTGGAACGTGTGTAATACTGACGAATAAATTGCTTTTTGAATCTTCATCAAGTGTTGTCATCTAGCAGTCTGAATCCACGAAACTCATAGATCTCAACACTCTGTAATGCTGTGATAAAAAGGTTAGATACAAGAGAGAACCTTATAAAAAGGTAAGCTAAAAGAGAGTCAAGAGACTCTCTGGAGTACCTTGAAATTATCTTCAATATTCCAAAAATACAATCAGGGTAACAAAACTAATTTAAGAACGCATTTTTTTGGGGAGGGGGTCTTAATATTTTGTAACAAGTTTCATATCATGAGTGTAATAAATAAAACCTATTCATAAACTTTATGGTAAGCCGATGAAAAATTTCTAGCACTCAGCATCTTGTAAGCGCAATCGTCTGCTTCCAAAAGAAAATCTAATGATAAGATGGAATAATATTAGTAATATGTAACACACAGACCTCTATATATAATTAATTTTTTGTTTTGTTCAAATGATTATATATTTTAATAATATTTTGATAAATTTTAACCATTTTATTCTGAAAACTGGAATGTAGAAACAAACTCGGGAGCTTTCAAAACTGAAACATTTCTTGAGCTGAATTTTAATTTTATTCAGTAATAAAGATTTCGTTTTATATGTTGAGAATAAAAAGCATTGCTATTTAAGAAGGAAAGAGAATTATATTTTTTTTTACATTGCTGTAACTTTGCTGTTTGTTTCTCAAATTTTTTGACTAAATGATATAATGATATGTAAGAGGAATAGGTAGCAGGAGTACGTTTCAAGGTTCTTAACTGTAATCTGAAATTTCTAGATTACGAGGATTTTGTTTTAAAATACGGTATAAACTTTTGTGAACATCCTGTTCACAAAAGTTTATACCGTATTTTTGCAAGTAGACATAATGCCAGTTACAAAAATGTTAAATGACGCAAATATTTGTCTTGAAATTCTTAAAAAAATTTTCATCAAAATTACGAAATCTAATTTTTTTTTACGTTCTCCCGGTCTCTATACCTATATTTAGGAAAATTCGATACTCGTTGTACAAAATAAATTACAAAATTTGTGATTTCCGTAAGACGAAAATTAACTCAGATATTTATTTTAAAATCTGGATTCTTATTCAGGGGATCATATTCAGACTGAAAGCGGAATAATGTTTGCAAATGTATGTAGTTTGTTTTGTTTAAAAAAGAGTCTAGAGTAAAATTTCTGATAATATATGAAGTGGCAAGTATTTCTATGATATTGGTGGAAAACGTATTGATCAATAATTTGAATATTTTCAGAAAGGAAATGATATTCACAGAATCTAATAGAATTCACATGTTAGAAAATACTGGAAAGGCTTCAGTTTTGGCATATAGCCAACTCGTACATTATTTAGATTTTTAAAAATGAAAAATATTTCTAATTTAATGAATTTTTCTACATTTATACGATTAGGATTTTAAAATAATAAAATTTCATGAGAATACTTGTAACGCATTTTTAGAGTTTGAAAAGTTATAAATTACATATGTAAAACTCTTTCAGCATACAAATTTTAACGAATTATAAATCAAAGAATGTTATGTAATAGCAAATCACAAAAGAATTCAATAGCATTTAGGGGGGAAATGAGCTTTGAATATATCTTATTTATTGAGGAAAGTTAAAATAACTCAAAAAATAAACTTAGTTAAAATAAGTTAAACAACATAAAGTTGAAAATAACATCAAATACCCAAAATTTTATAATTAAATATTTTTATCTTTTATAGGGGAGTTAAAACCTTTCTTTTTTATTTCATACATATAGGTATAAATTTATCTTGACTATAAATGGGGAACATATAAAAAGTTGGATTTTGTAATCTCTGTAAAGTGATTTTTTTTAAATTTAAAAATGCCAAAATATGATTATTTGCGTTATCTGAAACATTTGTATAATTGTAAGTATATATTATCTGCGGTTGTGAAGATAAAGGTAGTGTAATGAATTTTGTGCACATAGTGTACGTAATAAAAGCAAAACCTTTTTTCTTTTTTTAGAGGGTTAATGATAATTATGCGACTTAAATTATTTTTGATTAGTAAACCAGATTTCTGTTCCAAAATATAAGGAAGTCAAAAATTTCAAATTTACTTTCCATTATATTTTAAATTAGAGTGCGAATATGCCAATGAACACAGGATCGGCAGGTGTAGAGAAGATTGTTTGAATGAGAGAAATTTTCAAGATGAGAGAAATGGATAATCGAAGCAGAGTTCCAGAAAATTTCCAATAAATATTGGAAAGAAGAAATCCGAAGATTCAAAAAACCTTATCAGGAATCTTTTTTGTTTATCCTAATATTTTGATTCACAATTAAAAAAGCGATTTTTTTTTCTTCAGTAATGATACAAAAGAAATACCTGTTTAAATATTTTTTCCCATACTTTATGCATTACAAAACTAATAGAGAGGAAGAGTAATCTTCCTACTTGAAAATTAATAATAGCTACAATTTTATATTTGGTAAAAAAAATAATATGCTCAGAAAGTTATTTAAGCATTTTAATTGCTGTTGGCGTTAAATAAACAAGTAATTTCACCAAACGAAAAAAAAAGTTCTTTATTTTGTGCTGATAACGGTGGTATTTCGAAGCAATCAATTCGTATTTATATCTGAGCAATGTGAATGAAGTTTTTCAGTTGCCAACTCTAAATTAAAAATATTATCACAAAGAATTTTGTGAAAATAATTTCCAACCGGATTTATCTTGAAGTTTGCAATTTGTTTCAATTTTAGGAACATTTATGCAGAGAAATGTTGAAAAAAATAAAATTTCATTTTTGGATTTGGTTTGCATAGATAACTGAAAATAACATTTAAAACAGACATTGAGAAATAAATTATTACTTAGTTTTATCTTCATTCAAAAATACTACTACGACTCTCGCTTTTTCGTACTCTTCAAGATGGTGGATGGCTGAGTCATAGTCTTCTGAAGTCGGATTCCTCGGAAGAATCTGAACTGTAGCAAAACAGATTTCTAAGAGAAAAAAAGCATATTTTTTTAAATGGATTGTGGAAAATATAAAGATAGCCATATTTAAACAATAAGAATTTGATTTATAAACATTGCTTATAATATTATGGATAAAAATAGTACGTGGGAGGTACTTTAAGATTAAAATTCTGGATGATTAACGACATTAATAACGGAAGGCAATTTTATGAATTGAATTTTACTATTATATACCTGAAGCTTAAAGGTACTTGAGATAGGGAAAGAATTAAAGTAAACTTTTTGGGGAAAAACCTTTAAAAAAGAAAGGAAGATTTGCGTAAGGGACTGTGATATCCAATATGATAGCAAAACATTTTGTACAACTATCTGGGGAAAATTTAAATATATTTATTTTTTCAATATTTAATTCTGCGTACCTACGTTTAAGGATCTCAAAATCTTCAATGCTGCTTAGAGACGAGAGAACATATATTGCAATTCTCTCAAAATATGTAATGTATTTTTCTAAAACCAGTAGGAATACAAAAATAAGTTCTTTTTTAGTTTTAAATTTCATATTGTTGAAGCTAATGTTGACTGACGACTACCTGTGTTCTTTTACTATCGACTTGGATTTTGAAAGAATATGAACAACAACGTCTGAGAATACATTTGTATTGTTTTAATTATAAAATAATTTATTTCAGTTATGGGATAATACTTCACATATTACATTAATTGTTATACAAATTTATGTTAAATTTATAATAAAAAATTTTAAAGTTTATTTCATTTTTATGAATATAATTTAATAACATGCATAAAGTTATATTTGTTATTTCTCTTCTGTTGTTTACTTCTCGGATTTTTCCTTGACAACTCTTGTTTCCCTAACAGTTATTTAGTAACTTTATTTTTCGTCTGTAATGAACCAATTATCTTGTCTTTAACCGCAAAGATTTTTTTCTATATCATGCATTGATTTGCGTTTTCATTTCAACTGACGTACCTTTTAGAAGGTAAAGAAATTTTTTGGTCATAAAATTCATGGCTGGGGTATCTATTTTTGGTAAGAGTAAACGTTTTACAGCAAATATTTAACATAGATTTTAAATATTCTCAGGTATTATAACTGTGCTTTTTTTTTTAAAAAAATTACATGATGAGTAATAAAACAATAACTTAATTACAAATGCATTTTATGAGTTAACTTATCAGGTATGAAATATCTAACAATGTGTATTTAGTGTTTTTTTTAACCGAACAGCCAAACTCTTTCAAATTTATGTATATCGTCAGAAAGGGCCAAACAATAAGCCAAATATTATTGAAAGCTTTGCCCAGGCTACAGCACAGGAAGCAACCGATATTACACCTGCTGTAAGCAGGCAAACGCAAAGTCTTGCGCAAAATTTGAACTTACACCATGCAGTTGCACTGTGGAGCGCCTTAAATTAGCAATCAATTTTCGCAGACTGGTAGAACGTCCATAGCAACATACTGAAAAATATTTCAGTTAATCATCAGCCAACATAAACAATCCCATGAATATTGAGTATAAATCCTATACTATATCATATCTACTTAAGCCAAAGAAGTAAGTAGTTGGACACCAATAATTTTTTTTCTAGTTCTATTCTTTTAGGAAATAAACGTTCATGCGTAATTTTATGTAGTTCTTCCATGTGTAAGAACGCTCACATGGAGCATATTTACTTTGCAAGTAATGTAAATATATTTATCCAAGAAAATATATCACAACTGAGAGTAAAACAGGAATAAATCTACTTAATATGGCCTCAACTAATTATGAAATATTGCGTTTCAAATAACAAATGAATGAGACTTCAGAGACTGATGCTTATCGTGCATTGCTTTTTCCCTTCGTTTCTTTGCGTTGCTTAAAAACGGAAATTATGTAAATAGTTTGGTCATAATAAATATGATTAAAACATTTAAGTATTTATGAAATTCTGCGTGGTTTCTACATGCACTGTTTCCCCTAATATTGTTCTGTAATCAAAACTCTCTTAAGAACGTAATAGTGATTCATAGCATAACTTAAAAATTAATTGCGTAGGACGACTAGATAATTAAATTAGGGTTAGAAAGTGCAATCATTTGTAATTTGAAATCCACGCTTGCAATTTGTAGTACGGTATGGTTTATCATATTTAGTATAAAATTATAATCGTTAATTCCCAAAACAAGAAACCGCAATGTTACTTAATACTTAGATTATAGTAAAAGGAGTCTTAATTTTTGTACGTTCCAGTGAATTTTAACATAAGAGAATTTTTTTGGATTATTTGATTACAACAAAGTATATTAAGGTTGTCTGTATGAAAGTCAGATTTTTTTAAGAAACTATTTCGCATTTATTTATAAGTGAGGATATAAGAAAAGCACACGTGCAGCCAGTTCGTTCATATGGAACTACCAGGACTAAATGATTTTATTCACTGATTGGACTTGGCTCATTGGATTTAGTGAAATCTGAAGTATTCTTTTGCTATTCATGCACGTTCATAACAAATAATTTGATTTGAAGAATATTAGCATGTTAATAATACATTAAAGTAAGCAAAATTTGGTATCTAATGTTACAGATTTCTTAAAACAGGTGAAACGAATTCATATATCTAATACCTGAAAGGAAATTCTTAATTATCATCAGAAATGGGCCTGTGTTATGGGCCTATTGTATGTGAAACGGGCCATATACTTTTGATGCTCTGTCCTATAAATACCTGTGAAAACTATGTACACGTTTCGAAGTTGCTGCTATGTATGGTACTGTAACAGCTTTAAATAATATTAAAATCTTGTAGATTAAATAATTTAAATAGATGAACATTAAGGTATTTGTGAATGGCAATATTTGAAACCAGACTCGAGTGCCTCGTGCGACTCTCGCACGAAGAATGTAATTTATTTTTAAATGATAGAATATGTTTTCTCTTCTTGTTTGTATGTCGCCATTTTTTTGAGTGTTAAATAAAAGTTATTGCTGTGTTCCATCATTGGAGTTGCTTCATTTCGCCAAAGAAGTATTACAGTACCATTCCTATGCTTTTATTTGTAAATGTTGAGTTACTGGTCGTATTGTCTAAAGCCAAGAAAATTTTCACTGTAATCGTAACGGTGAGAGCTATATTGTTTCAAATCACCACAATCTCGAGCGCATACATTGAAATAACAACGTCTGGAATTTTATTTCGATTGGTTGAGCGAATAGCCGCTAAAAGTTCCTACATCGAGGAATTTTTTTATGACCATTCGGTACTTATTTTTGCTCAAGAGTAACTAACTACACATCAAATCTCCAACGAGGATCATTTGATTTTCTCCAGCATAATTTCCTAAAATAATGCTTTATGTTGCAAATAAAAAATAGGAAAACGCATTTAAAAAATACATTATTCTGAAAGATCAGTTTGCTGCTGTAATTAATGTTAAATTGTGGAAGACAATGAAAATTCTTGCTATGTACAGCGTTTATTAAAAAAAAAAAAAAAAAAAAAAAAAAAAAACTAACACCTCTATCAGGTGTTTTAAGAAAACAATTACCAGTAAGACATTCTGTTTGAGCATATAAATTGCTTTTGAGTAATATGCGTTTTTAGCTCAGTATTTCTGAAATAATGATTAAAATTTACTTCAAAAACTATATTAATCCCAAAGATAGATCTAAAAGCTTATGATATCAAACCTATGACATTCTAAATAGCTTAAAAATTCATTAAACTATCTTAGGTACAGCAGTATGAATACACAGCAGTGGAAAACATGAAAGCATGAAAAGAACAAAAAAGTATGTTGTTTCTCAATTTCTTAATTCTCGTATGGTTCTTTCTGATAAATGTTTATGAGACAAACACAAAATTTCCTAACGAAATTGAAATTTAATTGATTAATCATTAAATTATTCTTTTTAGTCCAAGGGGGCTTTGTCCCTGAAACACTATTGTTTTCGTTTTGCGATCTTGCGTTGGTTCACTATAAATGTCCGTTTCACTTTGCCACCAAATGTTAGAGTCCTGTATTATATTTGAAGAAATTAAATAATGAAAAATCTGCATAAATGTATGTATATTTCTCGCATTGTAATAAGACAACGGTACATAGAGCCATCGAATTTTGAACAACGTAATCCTCCTACGAATATGGGCATGAAGACCAAATTTGAAATTTCTTTTATTATAGATTTCATATTTTGTAAAATTTTACAGAATTTTTGATTAACAAACTCAAGGATTTCAAAGCAAGCAATGGCAATATTGCACAGAAAAAATATTTTTATCTCCAACGCTTGAGACTGTGCATCGGAAATTCTAAAGATATGCTCAATTTAAAATTATTTTGCGACATTGCTATTGAACTGTATTTTATGGTTTAGGTGCAAAGAACATGATATTTAATAAATAAAGGTAACACACAAAACGTTAAAAAAACGCCCCTTTGAACGCAATTTAAAATCTAAAAACCTTTCAGATTTTTTTATTTTTAATCTTAATACTTCCTTGTTCAGGCATTATTTTCAAATACATCATTTGAAAAGAATAATCAGCATATCTTTTTATGAGGATAACATGGGAAAAGCTTTATTAAAGAATGCAATTTAAAATAATCGGTACTAACATATTACCTTCGAATGTAGTATTCCGAATAAGACCTTGTAAACTCTGGATAGCGGTCTCTCCGTAATCTCCTTTCGAAGCCACGGCGGAGATAAAAGTCCACTGAAATGTAAACAGGATGTCTAGAATGACTCGAACCTGAAAACGATCAGATGGTACCACTCGGAAGAAAAAAGGATATTTATGTAGATTGTCTAGTTCTTCGCTTGTTGATGCATAACTGACTTGAGGTATCTATTTAAAGAAATTGCTTATGTTAATCTCTTTTGAATACATTAACGATTCAGCAAGCAAATGAGTTTGATCGCTATAATTATTTGTTATTATTTCACGAATGCAAACATTTAATCAGGGATATAAGAGTTATATTTACTTAATACGCAGTAGAAGTTTAATTTGAGTACCGGAAGAAAGTCAGTGGAAGGAATTTGTTTCAAAAAACTTCATAAATTTGGCTACCTTGTAGAGGTCCTTAGGTCATATCAATGTAGGAATGTGAAAAATGTGAAATGCCCTTCCCGGGAGCATATTATAAGCATTCTGTACCGCGCCACGGGAATAAGGGAAAGTCCCTCTTCGTGATTGGATATGGCTTCTCATGACATCATTTCCTCTACGCTTAGAAATACCTTGCTTGGGGTCGAGGGTACACTTCCATACCGTTTGCTTACATTTTGATAGTAGTAACGAAAAGATTATTATGCGCGTTTTATTTTTGTGGCTATGATATTACACTTCTTACAACACTGTAGTGTAGTGAATTTAGTACAAAATAAATGTGATTTTTTCCTCCTAGAGATAAAAAGCGTTAATTCTTCTTGTGCTAACTCCCTAAAGGTGTATTAAATGCAGAGATTTTTAATAAATGTATTCATAATTTAAAACCCTTCATATTAAAAGTGTTGTGATTATTAATTAACTATTTCATGTTTATTGTATATCCATTCTCTGCTGATGAAATCTGCGAAAGCATGAGACAAGTCAGTTTTCGGAAATAGCAAAAAAGACGTTGGGAGCTAACATTACACAAGTACACAATAAATTCACAATATTTATAAGCAGTCTGAAAAATAAAAATTTATTTTTGAAGTTAGACTAATATAGATTTGGAACAGCGAAATAGAGATACGTATTTTAAATTGAATAATATTACTTTATGAACATTGACCAGTTTTTAATATGTAACATTTGTCGTAACTTTGCATATAAATAGTGTTTGTCAGAAAAAGAAGTTTCATTTCTTATACACGTGTATTAAATTCAACGAAAGTCTATTAAATTCAACTAAAGTCCTGAATGTACTTTTTTTTTTAAGGCAACAGATATATAAGAATGACATGGGCATTAAAATGAAAATAACATAATACTTGCAAAGGAAATATTTTCTGCAATGTGAAAGAAACAGAATGCAACAAAATTGAAACAATAATAATACACTTGCTAGTACACAACAGTGCCTTTAAAGTTGGATCGAGATCATCGTGGTTTGGTTTTTGCACTAAATTAATTTAGCTATTTTTATAATCTAAACGCTGAGGATTACTTCTGATATTACAGCATCATTGAAAGATTCTTATAATTTTATTATTCCATGAAACAGGAAGCCATCTGCAGAACGCTGCAGCTAAATGTTTTTTGTTTCAAAGAAAACAAACGATAACTTTCACGCTTCCGTGTCACTCATGCGCGTTATTCAACAAAAACAAAACTGTAAGAACCCCGCCTAAACTTCATCACGCCAAGAGTAAATGATGTCATCTGAAAGTATGCCCAATCACAAGTACGGATTTTTCCCTATGCGCGTGGCGCGGTACGCAATGCTTATATGCTTCCCGGAATTTTGAACTCCGAACTTCCCGAATACGAGTCGAGCATGCTTCAAGTTATATCACGAAGGAATGCGAAAAGGAGGAAAAAATACCTTATATACTCCTCTTTCAAAGGGAGACTGGGTATTAGGAGACCCAGTCGCCAAATCCTGGTAGTGGCGTATTATCGTCTACCACCTTTTAGTTTGGGGGACACTTGTAGAGTCTTGTATAATTTTTTCGATGTCAGGAAATTGAACAACTCTGCAATGCCCTCGCTGGGATTCAAATTACGGACCTCTCGAATGCGCATCAAAGGTGCTTCCAGTTACACCACAAGGGCATGCGGAAGGGTGGAAGGAAATACCTTATAATCTTAATAAGATCTTTTAACTATCTTATATCTCTATCTGGATTGGATTTCTGAGAGTACTCTCTGTTTGAAATGTCCGTTGTTCGGTGAAAAGGATGTGAAAAAGGTCTAAGACTTCCCACCTGTAATAATGGTGTTTCCATCTTCGAAGATAAGACAGCAGATGAACGACGCAGACCATTTGCAAGCTTCCAAGATAGAAATTTTCTAGATTACTCAGTCTGAAGATGGCCGGTAAATAGTTGAAAGAGTTGTATAGTCAAATTTATAGCTGTTTTGCAGAAAAATTTTCTTTTCTATTTTATTTAATTCTCATTAAAAAGCTAGTGCGGTATTTAACTATTTAAATACGATATATACTTTATTCAAAATTAAAGGAGGATATTAAGTTTAAATAAGTTAGCAATTAATAAATCCTCGAAACCTATAATTCACGTGGCCCTAAAGAAAGCAGGACAGTAATAAAAGCCGTTTTAAAAACGCCAAGTTTTATCTGATGTTTTTAAAAACAAGTAGGGAAAAATATATTGCGTCAGTCCATAAATTCGTTCGCATTTTTTGGTAAAATTTTAAATAATATAAAAAAACACAATTTAGCATTTTAATCAATTATATATTTTCCTCCATTATCTACAATGTCTCGCCATCTTACAGGCAGCTTTTTTATGCCATTGCTGTAGAAAGACTCTGGTTTTGATGCAAAAAACTTGAAATATCATTGTGTACATCCTGTTCATAATTTAATTTTTTTCCCAGCAAAAAATTTTGTAAGGCACGAAATAAGTGAAAGTCACTTGGCGCAATATCTGGAACTTAAGCAGGATGTGGCAAAAACTCCCAATTAAATTCACTAATTTTTTGCAGCGTTGTTCGAGCCGTATGTGGTCTAGCGTTATTATGATGAAACAACACTTTCTTCATATTCACCAATCGTGGGCGTTTTTGATCAATTCTGAGTTTAGACGGCAAAGTTGTTCACTATAAACTTCTGAATTAATCGTTTAATTTGGTTCTAACAGTTCAAAACGTCCTGAACGGGGTTCATCATCAGTGCTGCATTTTCCAACTTTGGAGAATGCATCCATTTAATGATTTAATGATGGTTTAAAAAATGAACATTTTTCCATTTCTGGGCAGTTCTTACGCTAATAGTGTGTTCACTATGTACACTATTAATTTTTATCGCTGCAAACTTGGCAGATTAACCACACGAAAATAATAAATGTAGCACAGCACGTTTGCACTGATTATCTATATTCATCTTGTATAGGTACTAAAATGCGTTTGATACTTACGAAAGTTGGTGAGGAACTGAATAATATGTTAGTCAAACGATGACAAGTTTCAACTTGTTCAAAATTGTATTGTTTTAGTAAATGCGTCATAGTGAATTCCACGCATATTCTTAATGCGCACGAACTTATGGACTAACCCTTGATATTCTTTAAGCAATGTGAAAAAAAATTTGATACGTTTGAAGTTCATTATTAATACTCATAGTTTTTAGTCAACAATGGCTAATAATGATAGAAAGAACTCAAAGCATTGTTGTTTATATTATAAACATTTTAGACATCCTTTTATTTGCTATTCAGTGTGACCAAAAAAAAAAAAATAATAATTTTGGGTTGGATTAAATTTCTAATTGAAAGAGATGTAAAATATAAATTAAGCAACAAAGCAAATTTTGATTGGTGTAGATTTTGAGTAAAGCTCTATCAGTTTTGAGGGATATCTGCTTTAAGAGCCTCTTCTTCAGAAGCAAAACGTTTGTTACTACAGGAAGAGAGACCAGTGTTAGATCGCCATCGAAAACAGACAGAATTTTAGACAAAATCTAAATCAACCTTAGGCTGCTTTTCCCCTAATTATAAACTGGATTAAATTTATTAATTTGACAAAACACGTAAAGTCAGCCTTTTAAAAATGTGATTTTGGCGATAATGAAAAGTTCTGTAATGTCAGAAACGTGATATATTTTCAATCAAGCTATATTCATTTTTAATTTCGCTACGTTTTCATTACAGTTTGCTGAGCTTGGCCATATGTCACGTTTGGTTTTACTTAAAATTTCATCAGTTGTTGTGTAATTTTCTTTCACTCACTTTTTAAAGTATCAATCTCTACAAGATGATGAAATTTAGATAAATAACAATTGCTTATCTGCAGTGAAAAATATGCTATTTTAAGTTTTAATTGCCTTTCTGCTCTATTAAAAGGCAAAATTCGCCTGTTTGGAGTTTGCCTTCAACTAAATGGTTCTAAGAATCTAACAGCATTCTTGTTTACCTGAGGAACACCATGGGCATATCAGTACTTGAATATGCAAATATTCAAAGCATTTGATCTTACAAGTAAATGATTTCACAGTTTTTCAAATGACTGAAATATTTTTGAAAAACGTTTTCCAAGTCATTTTATTTATGACTGCTTATTTTCCGCTTTACGTACGAATATTTCGCCATACCACTTAAAAACGTTAAGTAGAGCAAGCTAGCTTCTCTAATATCCATTGAAGTGACTTTGAAACCATTTTAGTGATTCCGAAAGCAACAGATGGAGACAAACAACTCACATTAAAATTTTAAATTAACCACTGTCTTATTTTCTGAGGCATACTGGTCATAAAGCAGGATAAAGAATTTCACATGAGTGTTGCAAACACATACCCAGTCTGCTAACCCTTGTAAACGAAAAAAACTATAGCTACGTTCAAACAATTTTGTAAAAGAAAATGCTTTTTAACCATTTATGCACCATTACCGTCACTTCGAAAAAAAAAATTGACTCTTATAAAAGTTGTTTGCTGCTCATTCATTGATTGCTGTCTTACCACCTTCGCAATCATTCACGAGAGATCATCTAAATCTTCATTCTTTTGAATTTTACGTCGACTAACTGAGGATAGTTCCCATATCAGCATTCATTTGCTTTTCGTTCCTAAGCTTCTCTGTCCATTCGGAATATTTTAAACTATATGGCTGTGCGAGGTCCCCTAAACCGAGTAATGAGGTGACATTCTCAAGCGCGAAAGGCGGGATTCCAGATCTTCACTCATGTGGCTTATATGAAATTCTTGAAGGATTCAGGTTTTGGATATACAATTGACCCTTGAATAATACAGGGGTTAGGAGCGTCGATTCTTCTTGCTGTCGAAAAGTTAAAGTTTTAGCTTCTCGAAATCTTAACCACGTAGAGCAACTTTACAGATTACTAAAGTAATACACTAATGTACGTATGTAAATAATAAAAAAGGGGAAAAAGCATTTACAGCAGTTAAATGAAGTTTACCCTTTGTTTAAATATAAATCATATGTTGTCTGCATTTATATCAATACTGTATTATACAATAAAAATAACACATATATTTTATATGTTGCTTGGATGAGGCAATAAATTTTACAATAGAAGTGATTAGATTTTATGATAATAATTGATGAAAGTAGTAATTATATTAATTCATGCATTAGAGACTTTCGTGTCAGACACACAAGCTTTGAATAATAGGTAAATAAGCCATTAACAATCTGTGAACAAAAACAATTTAGAGATACAGTTGAACCCTGCTGTAACAAACTTGGAGGGTCCAAACATTTATTTCTCTATCTCCCTTCTGATGCGAAAAAAATCTCAGAATATAGTACAAAAATTTATTCAGGAATCAGACAAAGAGTGATTAGCATATCTCCCGAAAGATATTAATGATTATATTAATTTAATTGAAAGTTAACTACCATTATTATTGAATGCAATTATTAATTTTTCGTTGTTTTTCAGTTTCATCATATTGTTACCGTTTTTGTATTGATTTAGTTAGTTTGCTATTTTTAAAAACAATGTTATTAAATTGTTTCCTTTTCTCGTGCAATGCTGCACGCGACACTTATTTGAAGAGAATGCTACGCCGGAAACATTAAAAATTAGCTTTCTCTACGTTTCTCTGTTTTGAATTAACGATTTTAGTAGTTAAAAGATAACTAATGTGAGATATTGGGATACTGTACAAATATCTGAGGAAATTTAAGCATTTGGTTTTATTTGTTGTGATAATAATAAATCTTATTCCTTTTTCATCGGACTTGTGCATTCAATTCATAACGAACCCCTACGCACGTAATAATATGTTAACCATACGTTTCACCATACTATTCGTTTTTCTTCAGTTGCACAAAATATTACTTAGCTTAAAGTATGGTTTAGACCCTGGCTTCCAGTTACATATTTTCATCTAAAACATTTACAATTATAAATGAACTTCAGCCTTGAACAGAGTGCTGTTTGTCAGCTTAGTAAAAGAATTCGAATTCAATCAAGAAACCGATTCAAGTTCTTTTCCTTAATGAGCCAATGGCTCTTTGGCTCACTGCATGACACAGTAGAAAATCTTAAGCTATACGGGATGCCCCATCAAGACCACTCAAACTCTGTGCAGCCAGAATCCTCTCCTGGAATACATAAAAAATGTCCGAAGTAAATGTCCGACCCATAGTTTTTGAGATAAATTCAACTGCAAAGTTTTTCCTAGGACGGCACCTAATGGAATCAGTCTATTGCGGCCTAGTTGCTACAGAACGTGACTTAATTGCTCAGCTTCAGGCTGCGTGTACTTTGGTGGATACCACGTTGCTGCAACGTATCCAGTCAACCATTTTACGGCACCCGCATGCATTGCCTCAAGATGCTCGGTGGATATTTTAAACGTCTTCCTAACTAAACATATGAAAATATTGATGTTCATGTTTCCGATAAAGTGTTTTTCCTTGCTCCGGTTATGACGTCATACTTTTCGTTTATTTTACCTTGAAAACCATGGGTCGTACTCTACAGTTCTTTGCGAAATTTTTGTGAGTTCGAAGCGAGAAATTTGGCTGTGCAGAGTTTGGGCTGTCTTGATGGGACACCTTGAATACATAGTGTTTCCTTGTTTTCCAAGAATTGAGTGCTTCACGTTTAGAATACAGAAAAAGATGGGGTAAAGATGAAAGAACAGTAACCTAAAGGTACTTTTAGTATTCTTATACCTTAAATTAGCGGTTCCCATTCTGTGCTTGGCGGAGTCATAAAGGATTCCCGTGCATTTCCCAGGGGCTCCTTGAATAAAAATTGGACAAAATTGGACAGGAAAATAAAATGAAAACTGAATGAAATTAAAGAATAATAATCAAAAAGTACAATAAAAATAAGAAATTTAGAAATTATATTCTGAAAGCCGAAATTCACCAAATTCAATTTCGCTTCAGTTTTAGCAGACGGTGCTTGACCATGCTTTGGAGCTGCTCTTTCGAGAAGCTTCTCGCTCATTTTCGATCCTTGAGAATTTCTGAAATCCGCTCGAAGCTTCTAGAAACTTCTAAATACAGAGTTTGGAGTCACTTTACTTTAAACGTTCATAGCGATAATATTGTGATTTCTTAGCGATTCATCCACGAGAATTCTGTTCATTTGATTTCTTTTGTATTTGTGTGGCTGCGTAGCCAATAAGTGTTCATTAATAAAAAATAATAAACTGTATAAAATAGCTACCTCATTAAAACAGATTCATGGAGCCACCTTGAATCCTTCTTGTTGCATATTGAAGTAAGGCAGTTTACTCAAGAAAAAGTGTTAATACATTTTCTGAAACTGCGTGAACAATTTGAAGCATTTTTAATAAACCATAACGTTGCACTAACGAAGGTTTAAAATAAAGATTGGCGTATTGGTCGAAATTTATAACAAAATGAGCTAAATGAATTTATCATCGCCGAGTGAAAATGCTACAAGTGTTGATACAAACGTCAAATTTTCTTTTAAGAGAAATTTATGTATTGTTATCAATGTTTAGAAAAGGAAGACGATGGTTGTTTCCATATTACGAAAACCTTTTTGGAAGGATAACATAAGATTCAAGAAGAAAAGGAAAAGATATTAAGATGTGTCTAGAATTTTGAAACACGCGTGGAGTAATTTTTTATTCTAATTGTGCAAAGGAATAAGCTTGAATGACTTTGAATAAGTACAAAATATGTTCAGTGTAAACAAAAAATTATCCAGCTTAAATTAACGGATTACGATATCTTCATAGATTTGACATCTTACATAGAACTAAAAATCTCGTTTCAAAACCAAGTATTTTGGTTGCAACAAAAGAGTTCTCGTAACTTAAAAATCTTGTCTGAGAAAGTAAAATTGTATTACTGTTTTTCTCAACTACACATCTCTGTAAAGAAAGATTCTTCCCCTTATACAGGTACCAAAATTATATAAAGAGAATTCGAGTCAATGTAGAATAAGGTTTGGTTAATTTGATTACAGCAAAACACACGAGGGCTATCTTTAAGGGCAGAGATGCCTTCGTAAAATCCTTCTAAGGGAAACTAGCTCGTATACACGTTACACATAAGAAAAAATTTCAAGAAAATGACCATGCAGCCAGCCCGTTCGCAGGCATTTGAGCCCCGACCGAACTACTAGTGTTTAGTGACTGCACCGCTCGGCAGCTAGTGGATCTGTAGGGTAAGAAATTCGCCTACAGTTGTCAACAATTGGACCTAAAACCAGTAAGCTGTGCCCGAAATTGCAACCACAGGTGTCTCAATAAACGTTTTATCTATTTATTTGTTTATGTTTTAGAGAAGGGGACCTATATCTCTTAATTTAGTCCCACAGTGCACTGTTATTGCATAATACATAGTAAGATTTAAATGTAATGTTTTTCTAAAATGAGTTATAAAATGTGAAAATAAGAAGTAATGAAGGAATATTTATTTGAATTGAATTGCACATAATGGTTAACCTGCAGGAACCTAGTTTATTGTAACGCCTTTAATGATGCTATCAATAGTAATGTAAAATATCTGTAGTAACCCAAATTGATTTCATTTATGGAATTTGAAAGAAACATTTTATGGCTGACTTTTGACAATGTCACGCTGAGAATGCATTGAGGTATTATGTTGAATTTAAAAGTTTTTAAATATAATTTCACTTGCTAGATGCTTAAAAATTGTATAGCTGTCTCATTATTATCTGTAATTTTACTTCTCCCTGTAATACTGTTCTGAAACATTATTAACTAAGACGTAGAGTGGGCTTAAAGGGATCCGCTAGAGGAAATGATTTTAAAGAAGGCTCCGGGAGTCAAAATTTTCGGAAAACACTGCCCTGAAAATTTTGATTTTAACGCTGAGTAATTTTTACATTTGAAAAGCTGTAGAAATTTTAAAAAATACGAAGCAGTTTCATTTCAAGATATCCTCAAAGTGCGTTATATCCGATTTTTTATATATTTGGGAATTCTTTATAGCCGTATAAAATAATAAAATTCTTTTTATAGAAAATACGGGACTAAAATGTTCGTTCATTATAAGCGGGTTCGCTACAACGGGGTTTGACTTAATCTATTGGCAATATAAGTCAAAAATATAATTTATTGTCCCACTACAGTTATAAAAAGAATAAGAATATATCATCAAAGTAATATTATATCTGCATTATAGCAACAGAATGAAGAATTAATGAAGAGCATCTGTACACATAATTTGAGATATTCTTTAAAAATCATTTCTAGATACTATGTAAGTTTTCTAAGAGTATAAGCTTTTTTTATACGGAATGAAATTTCCAGGCAATTAAGGAGTTCTGGTTCAAGCAAATATTTCATGTTTAATTACAGAAATTGGAATAAATTTCTTAGTGTTTTTAAACACTTTAGGAAGTTTCATTGTAGAGTTCCTCACTTTGCAATTCTAAGTTAATGTTGGAAGTGAATAATCTTAAGAACTGATAAGCGAATAATGGCTTAAGTTCAGGCGACAAGAAACAACAAGATAGAAGGGTAACTAACCCTTTATTATTCAATAAGATTTAACAAAACTCCGCCTGGGAGTGTACAAACGAAGCCGACCCTCGGGCTTCAACTTAAGAGACTAAGAATTAAACTAAAACTAAGATTAACTAAAGAAATATAGCAAAGCTATCAAGGTTCAAATCGAGTTGGCCCCTTAACTTATTTGATTGAAGCTTAGCAAGGGCCTGAGTACGGTCGAGCGTAATAACAGCTTTGAGAGAGAGAGTGGCCAAAAAGTCAGACTCGCGTAAAAGTAACTTTAACTTAAAATTTAACTGTTAATAAAATTAACATAATCCTTACACCATGAAATATTTTTTTAAAAGTAAATCATGAAAATTCCTGCTTTAAATTCGATTATATGTTTTTATTTTGTGAAAAATCGAAATCCGTTATCAGATTCTCCAAATATATTTTGAAGCGTTTAAAATAAAGTAGTTCAAAGATGCAATGAAGTGAAAATGATATTTGCTACTTTGTCTTCAAAATTTTCATTTCCTATGAGTGAAACAGCTACTTCCGAGTTACAGTCTCTCAGAAAAATTTCCACAGGTGAGCACTTTCTGATTACTATAACGGAGTTATCACATCTAACGACGCTTGAGACTAGGAGAAACTTTTCCGAGAAAAGTGCTTCTCCAAGCATTGGAGGGTTCCTAGCCGGAACTGATGTCCCGATAGCTACCCTAGATATTTTACAGTAGTGATGAAAGTGTTTCGCTTAAACATGTGTCCTTGTGTCACACGTAGCTTTTCCTCAAAGAACTGGCTTTCGCGTAAATCAACCAATCAGGAAACCCAAGAGCCAAAATTCCGAGAAGTGATTTTTCGATGCTCTGCTCAGGGTAGTTTATAGCTCAGGGTAGATATGATACTTGTTTAAGAGTATTCGTTTTCTTTATGTTGATTAGAAGTACAGATATGGCAATTTTTTCCGAGAGATATTCAGAAAAAAGGAAATAAAAAAGTAATTGTGATATTTAGTCGAAAACCGTCTTTTGGACGAGGTCAGTACTTTTAACCAGAATACAATATAAATAAAATTAATGTTTCTGGAGAAAAACTTATACATTTATCCTTAAAAATTTCGCTTTTTTAAGTTTGATATATGAAAATAAATGTAGAGGCGTTCAAAATGAAATTAATCTACTTATAAGGTAAAGCAAAAATAAAATAAAGATTAAACAATTAAAAAATACAAAGTTATCGTTAGTAAGGACAAAACGCAGACAAAATATTATTGTAGGTTATTCATAATTCAGGCTAATTATTATGTGAATTACTACTCGTTGACCGTGATTAGATTTATTATTATAAATTACAGAAAATTTTACTGATGTTTATAAATCACTTAAATCGGAGCTTAAATTGTGTCAAAGACCGCCGAAGCCTTCTTAATTTGGATAAATCATAATTTTTCATTGCAGTCCTAATTCAGGCGCGTATCCAACAATAGTGGTTTCCCATGGAAAAAAGCATCTGCAGATTTTTTAAAATGAGGTAGCCGTATAGGGGGGGGAATTGTCATTTGTACAGAACTTTACATTTGTTCTTAGTTTAGGTGTCAACTCTCTGATTCGAAGGAATTTTTCCTTGTCATATTTTGCTTGACAGCCAGAAATATATTGGCAGGGGATCGTGGTCAGAAAGTATTGGACTCTTCTCTCTTTGTTTTCATACCTACACACCCTTTATTAAAATTTTTCTCCATACTCTCACACCGTTTCTAGTATTTTTTTTATTCTCATTACTGACGATTAAATGGTTTTATTTTTTAAATTAGCGTGCTCGAAAAAGAATTATCTTTGTTTCTATCATCCCTTGAAATAGTATATTATGCTGTATAGTCAGGGCGCTTAAGTTTAGCCAGAGTCATGCTGATTTACTTGCATTTTTCAGTTTTGGGTGAACTTGTTAATTCCAACCAAAACCTCAAATAAGAGGAAGTCGGTATTTTACTTTATTAATTAACCATCTGTTACTAATTTAATAATGTACTTAACTTAATTTTAATTACTTTATTGCTTAAATTATTAACTATTTTACAATTTCATTGGTTATTTTATTTATTTATTTTTGTTCCTTTTTCCTGACGTTCTTCTATAAGGTTCCGACACTTCTTATTATTTAAAAATTAAGTCCTGACTGAAATTAAAAATTACTATAGCTAAATGCAAGTAATGAATAAAGACAGTTATTAAGGAAATGGCATTTGGCTACTAGTCTCAACCAAATGATAACTTTAATGAGTTGGCATTGTAAGAACCAATAGCTAGTAAGACCAAACCGAATTCGCAATAGCAAAATGCAGATGATTTATGGAATAATATATGGTGTAAATAGTGTTGCCTTTCGAATCATCAATATCAAAGTTTCGTCCAGACGCAGATGGACTTTAATATGACCCCAAAGCTAAAATTTATTGCAGCATTTGTGCCGTTAATACGGTACTTCAGATATGAGGCTTCCTATCCTAAATAAGAACAATTATGTCGAGACATACATGACATTACAAGCTCGAAATAGCAGAATTTCGACAACCGTTTGCAGTTTGTCAACTCCAAACTCCGCTTCTTTAAAAAAAAATTGTCGAAATATAAAGCAACTACAAAGTCTATCGATACGTTACTTTCCGTAATTAAAAGGACAGTTCTTGCCTGTCATAATGAATTTCAGCAACCGGTTAAAAGACTGCTCAAGATGCACATGATATCATTAACATGAAAATTCTCCTCATCGCTTTACAGAATGTTTCATAACTAATCCTCTTAAAATAATCCCCGAATTGCTCCACGATCAGTCCGTTTTTCCAAGAATGCGTTGACGAGTTATTCACAGCTGAAGATTTCAGATTTCGATAGGATCGCTATTCCTTTATAGGGATAGCAATCCATAGCGATGTTTTAGGCAGCATTCTTGAAATGATTATGTTCGGCAATTATAAGAACACTTCGCAAATTTCTGATATCTGCTGTATCGCCAGCAGCATTTTGAGAGGAATTGTCTTTAACAAACAAAGCAATCTTAGGCAGGGATAAAACCATTGAATTGGTTTAAACCAGTATCTCAGAACTGCATTATTTACTAGCTGCCATATAATGTTTCGTTATGAAGACCTACCATTTGAATCGCTTCACTGTGACAGCAAGGTTTGAAAATATCTTTTCCTCGTGATATGAACATTGAATTGGTTTAAACCAGTGTCTCAGAACATTAAATTGGTTTAAACCAGCGTCTCAGAACTGCATTATTTACTAGCTGCCATATAATATTTTCTTATGAAACCCTACCGTTTGAATCGCTTCACTATGAGGGCAAGGTTTGAAAACATTTTTCCTCGTGATATAAAAATCTATCTGCTGACTGAATTGATAGCTTTACTGAAGTTGACCATACTGAAATTTGCCAACTTAAGTAACCACTATACTTTCAGCATGGTAGTTGAAACTACCATACTGAAAGTAAACCTCAGCCTTTGAACCGAAACCTCAGCCTTCGAACCGAAACCTCAGCCTTCGAGCCTCAACCTTCAGCATTCGAGCCTTCGAACCTCAGCCGAAAATTCGAAGTATACCTCAGTATTCGATTGAAACTACCATACTGAAAGTTGTATGTTGTACTGTATTTTGCTAAAACTGCAGTAATAAAGCAGTTAAAAAATACTCAAATACATGTAACTTTAAGATAAAGTAAATAAGCTTTCAGTGATGAATAAAAGTTCAAGTTAAAAAAAAAGGATAGTGTATTTTAGGGAATATCCGTATTTCGAACCTATGCTTATGATGCTTATGATGATGTAAATTATTATATCAATTTTGTCACGATCAGTGCTTCTATTAATTAATGAAATTCAGAAAATATTAATATGAAATAACATTTTGCAAACTTTAGTAGCATAAATTAATTGTAATACCTTGAATAGTCGAAAGATGTTCGCTACAGACTCCGATACTGCGCTATTGGCAGCACCAACAACTCCGGTTACCCTTCTTTTGATGGAATCGCAAGATGACTGCAGGAATTGCAGGGATTGGTCAAGAGCATAGGAGTCAAAAGAACAGGTATCTAAGATTGTAGCTCCAAGAGTGAAATTCCAGTAGGTTTGATTGTTGTTGATTTGGTCTATGGCGTACAGCATTGCCTCCAGACGTTGGACGCCTTTACCTATAAGAATGTCCCCACAGGACATAGTTTCGTTGTACCCTCTGTTGTGGACAGGAAAGAGCCCACCTAACCTAAATTTATAATCAGTACCTATATCTATTCGCTTGAAAATTTTTGTATCAGCATTAATATAAATTGTTGCAAAGCAAAAAATGACAAGTCTAAAATGAATATAAATATGTATCTTCATTTTTTCATTTGAGAATGCTTTGTCAAGTATTTAGCACTTCATTGTGGAATAGTTTAAAAATCACGTTTTTCTTTTCAGGATTTGTGAAGTTTTGCAAACTTTGTCAATGTTTTGCATACTTTCGAGACCATGCATCATGATGAGTTTAAATTTCTGCTCAAATAACTAGGGAAGTAACTTCATTTATGTTGTTGGCAGAGTCTCCTGCAGGTTGATGGACTGAAATGCCTCGCATAATCTGAAATGACAACATAGATATATCAAGTAGTAAATAAAATAAAAAAATATTTTTTTAAGCATAGTTTACAAAAACATGGGTGTGGGAGGGGCATGATAATAATAAGCAATAGAATTCACTGATTAGTATCTTCATTAAAGAATTTCATGTTTGGTTTTAATTAGGACCTATATTAATAGCTTTTGCATTTTCGATTAACAGATATATCATAACAGAAATTCTAGGTATGAAAAACGATTTCCTGAAAGAGGCCAGACACATAAAGCAAAAAGCATTGAGTTCCTGAAAGCAAAAGGTCCTTCTTGTCATGGGACTTAAGTCTAATGGCTAAAGTGCATTCATTAAAAATATTAGATCATGATTATAGAGCGCTCTGGTGTATTCTGTTAAAAATTATTTTCACTAGTTTTTCTTCTGTTTTTGTTTTTTGTTTGTTGTTAACCTAGAACTATTTTATTTAAAATGGATTAGTAACTAGTTAGCAAAATTCTAGAAAGAAGGGGAAATTATATACATACACATGGATAAGTTGATTATTGTAGTATTCAATTTTGGTGCACCGTTTCTGAGTTTTGTTATGTATTTGACCTGTAATACACTTAAGTGTGTTGCAGATCAAATACCTGTAAACAGGTTTATTTCACACTTACGTGAGACATAATCAGTTAACTGACTGACAATTTCTGAAATTATGACTTATGAACGAATAGTTTTTTTATTTTCAGAAACTGACAATTCATTGACTGTGAAATTAGTTTTTTCCAAGCAGGGTATTGTTTTATGTTAAGCCATTTTTATGATTTGAAAGCCTACAACTTCTTTTCATTAACTCTCACCAGAATGCAAATAAGTTAAAACTATTTAAGCCGGAGGTTTTGAAAGTTTAGATAAACAGATTTTGACAGCGACGCTCGACGTAGCCCAGCTTTGCTACCAGCATTAGAAATTTTGAATAATAATGAACCAGCATTAGAAATTTTGTTAGTCGAAGTAAGTCGCACATTTAATAAATTGAGCCAACGTATAGCTAGGCTGTTTGCATTTGTATTTTTCAGTATAGATTTAGTTTAATTTTAAATTAACTTTTCTGTTACTGATACTCCGCATTAACATGTAAACACAAAACTGTCTATTCTAGTCTACAAAACTGTCTATTCAGTTTAAAGCTTTTAAAAAAAGGTATGCTTAAATCTTCTCAGAATTGTTATATTACAGAGAGTGGTAACACTCTTGACTGAGCGAAACGAAAAACAATTTAATTTATTTAAAAGTAATATTTTGGCTTCGGCATTCTCGTCAGCCGATGCTTTAAGCGCCGATAAAATAACTGAGCCACCTTGTTTTAATGAATGTGTAGTCTTAGACTACGCTATTGTCTATTATTTCTTAATTACAATAACTACGAGGGATAGTTTTGGTCTGTAGCACAAGTTGTGGCCTTCTGTTCAAATTAGATTAAAATAAAAGGTTATTAAAACCTTCTTCAGTACTTTGTGAATATCTGAGACGCAGCTATCGTCTGTAGTAGGATCTGCAACCGCACGACTTGAATTCCATTTCCAGATCAATAAGAAACCCTACAAGTGTATATATAATATCTCATATGTGTTTAATATTATTAAGTGCGAAGATATAAATGAAGCTGCGGGTAACTATCGCTATGATTGAAGAGTTCTTTTTATCTACATTTCTGAGAATATCTCCATATACTGAGAAATTGCTATTTTGGGTTGGTGTTGGTGTTGGTTGGTGTATTTAATTATGGCAAAGCACACTAGGGCTATCTGCCTAAGGTGAGGGATGCCTTCGTGGAGGACTTTCTAAGGGAAACTGGCTCAATGCTATTTTGGGAGGCATATTTAAGAAGCATATTATTTTGTCTTCATTATTGCTGAAGGCTGTGAAATGAAAATAGTCATCCTGAAATGTATATGATTCATGCACAAATTACTCTTTTTCAGTTATAAGTAATAGATGCTAAAAATGGCTCTATATGCTTTTGCTATTTACAGCTTCCTCGCGGAAATAAAATTTATCTATCCTGATAGATGATTCTATATCCTATATCCCTAACAGAATGTTTGACATCTGGAATGATACCGATTTTGTTGTCTGAATTCGCGATCTTGAATTGTGAAAATATCTTAAATAATGAACATACGAATCTGTTATGTAAAATTTATTACATTTTGCCATTTGTTTTTGCCTTACTGTTTATTTTAAAATATATCAAATGCCTTTCATAGGTATCTTATAGGTTTTGAGGATATTTAAGACTGTAGTTTTCTAATAGTAACTTATTCTACGACCATGTTATTTTCAATTACTGTGTTGTTGGAAACTACGACCATATTCTAATACTGGAATAACCAATAACCAGGTTATTGAAAATTCCGTGCTATATCCACTAACCATGCCTCCAACAACCATTCTAACCGTATTATTTCCAATAATAGTCTATTCCATGAAAAGGCCATACCACTTCCGGATATTTGCCAAACTTTTAGGTAATGCAAGCATTTTCAATCAGAATCTCAAAGCATTTTCAAAGCTCTGTCTTTATATAGTGTTGTTGATTAATATGCATATTCTAGTTCTTTATGTATATAGTACTGATATTTTTAAAATTCGTTTTTATTGGTTAGTTTAGGCTATTCGAATATGACAAATTACGCAAAGGTTATCTGCCTAAGGACAGGGTTTGGTTTGGTTTATTTAATTACGGCAAAGCACTCGAGGGCTTTCTGCCTAAGGGAAGAGATGCATTTGTGGAAGACGTTTTAAGAGAAACTGGCTCGTACACATGTTCTACATGGAGAAACTACGGAAATCAACCATCCAATCAGTGCGTTCGCAGTACTCATACTCATACTTCTATCTATAGCTTAGGCTTCATGTGTATAAAGGACATTACAAAGTTCTTCTAGTTACAGTAAATTAGGAGCTGACTAGTTTAAAAATTACCCGGATTCATATTTCTTTTTTCCCAATATCTGGGTGAGTTTGTAGAGACATTGGGTTAATTGGAAAAGCTGGAGAAATGAAAAATTAGCAACCGCCTTCGCCGGGAATCGAACTACGGACCTCTGGAATACTGGCCCAGCGTGCAGAACCACCACACCACGAAGGCATGCTAGGAAAGTGGGAGAAATACCTTATATACTCCCCTTTTTAAAGGGCGACTGGGGTTTTTAGGGGACCCAATCGCCAAATCCTGGGAGTGGAGAATCCTCATCCCACACCCTTTTAGTTCGGCCGCCACTGTAGAGACATTAGGTATTTCTGCAAAAGCTGGAGAGATGAAAAATTAGCAACCGCCTTCGCAGGGAATCGAACCACGGACCTCTGGAATACTGGCCCAGCGTGCAGAACCACCACACCACGAAGGCACGTTAGGAAAGTGGGAGAAATACCTTATAAGTTCATAAAGCTAAAAATCTGCATTTCCTTAAACAGGAAATAATGTTAGTTTTAAATTATTCAAGCTTTTAAAATTAATTGTTGGTGTCATAATAGTTTTGACTTTGAATCTGAGTAATCTAATTCTTTTTATCATACATATAATTCCGAGAATAATGCTTTGTATAAAATCAAATTTATAGTCTAATGTAAATCTTTTCCCTTTCCTTACTAATATATATATTACTATAAAATTGTTTAAATAAAAACATTTACCCGATAATAATTTAAAAAATCGCTAACGACATGGAATTTTAATATTTGCTAACAACACGAAAAAAAATTATATTCACGATAATTATGAAATGTAATCTTTGGTAATGAACTGTATTTAGTCAGTTTTACTTAAATTACAGTTCCAAAATTTCTTCTTCGCAACATAACTTCAATTTAGCTGTTTATGAAAGCAGAAAATTTTCCTCATTTTTAAAGCCCATGCAAAAAATGAAAAGGTGCATAGAATATATTTCCCGTCTCTGATTTCTATATTACAAAATTCAGCTACATCGAAAATTATTACATAATTCGTTATTTTTGGTTACAGTAAGTGAAAAAAAAAAAACAAATTCCAGTTAAGTACTTGATTAATTTAGAATTAAAAAAGTGCTTTTAAAATAAAAGGACTGTGATATTCTAAACCACTTGCAATTTTGGCTTCCTTGAACTCTGATGTTTCTTAAGAAATCTCTAAGGAATCCTCGATAAAAAGCAATTAATAAGCAAATTGTATGTGTAACTTACGATTATGTAAGTAATTAATTTAATGTTATTCAAAGGAAAAACTGGAGTAGCAAGAGGTAAAAGTTGTTAGCCAAAAGGGCGTTAGCCCAGAAGGGCTATTAATTTCGTTTTGCAGTTTGCGTTGTTTCACTATAAATGCCGGTTCACTTTTCAAATTGTTGCCACCAAATATAAGAGCTCTGTGTAATATTTAAGGAAATTAAATAATGAAGAATCTGTATAAATGTACATATGTTTCTCTCATTGTGATAAAATAACGGTAACTAGAGCCATCCAATTTTGAATAACGTAATCTTCCCCTGAATATTGGCATCTGGAAGCCCGAATTTGAAATTTGTTTTATTATCGATTTCATATTTTATAATACTTGAACGAATTTTTGATTAACAAACTCAACGATTTCAAAGCGAGTAGTGGCAATGCACGAAAAAGAGATTTTTATCTCCAGCGGGTGAGACTGTGTATCGGAAATTCTAAAGATATGCCCATTGTAAAATTGTTTTGAGATATTGCTGTTGAAATGAATTTTATGGTTTAAGTGCAAAGAACATGATATTTAATAAATAAAGGCAGCACACAAAACGTCAAAAAAAGCCGCTTTGGGCGTAATGTAAAATCTGAAAGCTCTCTGAGATCATTTTTATTCATTACATTCCATTACTACAGAATTTATCAATTTTATTGGTGCATTGCAATACTATAGAAATCTGTACAGGATGGTATAAAAAACTTCGTCGATATATGAAACCTTAGCAGTCTTACCCGCTCAAACCAACCAAAATGAAATTTCAGATATTGTTATTTGAAGGTATGCGCTCGGGACTATGATGATTTAAAAGAATACAGCTCTCATGATTAGGTTACCGTGAAAAATTTCAAATGGCAACATCCAGTTTGTTTGCCCTGCCAAACTGCAAAAAAGCATAAATCGCGCTGGAACGAAACACTATAACAAAATTTGACGGCATAAAGCATTTGCAAAGAAAAGCATTGTAAAGGAAGGAGACGCAAAGACATTTTTATTGGAATTACAAGTTTCCAGCGTGTTCTACGTTTCAAAATAGAGTTATCTCCCATAACTTTCATGTTTCGCTGCCACTATTATCCCCCGATTTCATTCCGATGGATTTCTGCAAGGTGAATAAATCAAATTCCCCTAGATTTGGCAGAAATGAAAGGTGCTATAAAACGTAAAGTTATACACATCACACCCTCGATGTTACATTCTGTCATTGTTGCCGACAAGCTCTGGCTCGTAAAGCATTATCGTCTGCAAAGGTGGGCACGTTCAGCCTTGCCAAAGAATTAGAAGTTCCTCTCAAAAACAAAAGCGATTTGTTCCTCAAGGTAAATTCTGCTGCTACCTTTCTACTTTAAATTTGAAATGCTTCTCCGAAAAGTGCTAATCTCTATGTAGTTGGGGATAGGCGGAAAAGGAAAGTGGAGATTTTTGTTGTCGAAAAGTTTAAGCTTTGTCGCGGTTCTAGATTATTTGTAACTAGAAAACTAAGGAGGAAAAAAGTCTGAAAGAATTTAGATGTTAACATTCCAGCAGAAACTTTTAAAAGTTTTTTTTTATGCTCTTGCTGAGTTCAGAGATTACCAGTATGCTGTTGGAGTTACCATGCTACTATCACCATGTTTTTGTCTTTTTAACTTATTAAACATTGTTTTCTTTGCAGTTATAGCATATAATATTCACAAAACTTTTAATAGCATCATATTTATAGAATTCCCGTTAGAGTTTTTAATGTTGCCATACATCCTTCTATTTAGTATTTTTTCAGTTATTTCTCAGTTCATCTTATCAGTGTAAACTTTCCTTAAAATTTGACTTAGCACAATATTGTGCCTTTTTAACTTTATTATCAAGCATCAATTTCTTCACATTTACGCCGCGTAAAATCCAACAGAAAAATGACAAATTTTTTAAAAACAGCAAATATGTATTTAGAATGTCCAATATAGTGTCAAGTGGTGGCATTAATTGTTTTCCAGTATTTTCTCAGTTCACCATATGCATATTCAGTTTTCTTTGTCTTTTTATTATGAACGTTTTAAAAAATGTTATTCATTAATTATCACTTTTTTCGTACTTACGCTACAAAATATTAGCAGAAATCACACTATTAAAGTAATTGCGGACTAAAAAGGTGAGGATTGAGACTAATAGCAAGTATGGTGTTAAAAACAGGATTACGATTTCTAATACACTCTTACGCAAAAAAATCGAAGCACTATGAAGGAAGTGGTTGTTTTTGATGAAATTAAATATGTGTATAGCTCATACACAGATAATAAAATGATTAAAAATCAAGGTCATAGTATCTGTTCACGGCTCACCCATTCAGTTTCACCCATTCAGTTTTCAAATTAGTAGTTGGTTGGCATTCATCAGTTGTCGCTCCAATCTGCGATATTTTGTGGCGCCCGAATCTGGCGGCCTACCATGACCCAGACGTGCTCGATTGGTGAAAGGTCTGGTGACCTTGTTGGACAAGGAAGAATATCAACTGCACGGAGACAGTCCAGAGATATGCGACCGGTATGTGGCCTGGCATTATCTATTGGAAAATGGCCCCGGGATGACGTGCCATGAAGGGTAATGCTACCGGCCGCAGGGGGATATTAACATATATTTGAGCTGTTAAAGATGTACGGAGGATGACTAAAAATGACCTGCTGTCATAAAGAAATAGCGCCCCACACCATCATATCAGGGATTATGGCTGTATACCTTTGTAAAACAAAGGTTGATTGGCACCGCTGGTCTCGTCCTCTCCAGACACGAACACGGTGGGTCATCTGTCTCAAGAGTGAAGCTGGATCCATCGCTGAACACTATACGATGTCACTATGATGGCAGTCATGGTGATCGGCTGCGACACCACTCCAGACGGCTTTGCCAATATTGTGGGGTCAAAGGCCAAAGGAGTCTTAAAGGCATCTGTGAGCGTAACACCGCCTCAGACAAGCGCCGTGAGATGGTGGACGGTACCACACGGGAGGTACAGACGTGGCTGTAGTGCGTTGAATAGTCGACAATTATACGGTTGGGTTGTTCGGGCTTGGTGAACAATCATCTTATCTTGCCTCGCATTTTTTATCCTTGGCCTTCCAGAGCCTTCATTTCGTCGGCAATTTCCTTGTAGAAACCATTGCTGACAACATCTTTGCACAGCAGTGTATGTACGCTGTAGGTAGCGGCGTATTGCTGGGTATGTCCACCCAGCATCACGCAAGCCTACAATGCGACCACGTTAGAAGTCGTTTAGTTGTCTGTAAGGTCTTCGATATCGTGGTAACGGCATCTTTAGTAGCTTCTTTACGGAATTACAATGGCAGCAACAATTTGTTCATTTGCCTTTAAACTTTAATCATTTACATATTCGATCAAGATGTTTTTGTATACCAAATTTCGTCACGATCGTAAAAGTCCTTCTTGGTGCTTCGATTGTTTTTTTGCAAAAGAATGTATACGGTAGAGCAGACGTTAGATTAACACCTGCTATTAACTCTGGTAAGAAAAACCAACAGCCATCTAAGTTATATAGAGTGAATGAAAAAAAAATTCCATTCATATTATTGAAATCGACTTAAAAATCCGGCGTGCTTTAGAATGGTCATTTCTTAGCAGCAAAAGTTTCTAGAGGCATATTAGGTTTCTCCAAAATAATTCTGATGATACAAAATAGTAATAAAAGACACTGCTCGACATTGATTTAGTTATAACATCCTTCTCATATTAACAGAACATTTTAAAACTTTTAGTACTGAGCAAATACACTCTTACATACTCACACATAGCTATTAAGAAATTCCAGACTAAGAATTTAAGTCACCTACGTCAGACTTGCTGCAATGTATCGGAAAAAGTGGTAAAACACCCTGGTTAGAAAACGTATTGAATTTGACGTAATTGCCTTGAAGATGAGTTTTCATTTTTTTTTTGCTTGAAAACTACCGGATTAGTGGTTTATGAATCTGTATATATTGTAAAATCTTGACCTTTTAAGAAGTGTTTAAAGTGATACATTACATACAGGATAGAACGATATATTACATACAACGATATATTACATACAACGATATATTACATAGACAGATATATTACATATAACAGTCCTATGTAATAAGTACTGTACACTTTCTATGCATCATTTAGTTTTTTGAAAAAAAGAAAAAGTGATAGGCTTCCACATGTCACTGGGACCACCAGTAGCTGAGCGGTAAAGTCGCTGAACATTGGTAGTTCAGTCCGAGGCTCTAGTCCCGGCGAACGGGCTGGCTGCATGAGCGTTTCCATAGTGTTCTCAATGTATACGAGCCAGCCTCCCTTAGAAAGTCCTCCACGAAGGCATTCTTTCCCTGAGGCAGATAACCCCGTGTTCTTTGCCGTAATTAAATAAACCAAACCAAATCATCCACATGCCATTTTCTGATTGCTGTTAAACAGATCCAATGTCATAATAATTTTTCATACATCCATGTAGTTGCGGATTTGTTATTAAAAATAGTAGTACTTGCTAAGTTTTATTTACACTTTTTAGCTTAGTTCTTTTTACTGTTATCTTTTTATAGCATCTTTTAAATAGTCTTGATGTATGAGGGACAATTTTAATGCCGTGATAAAAATTTATTAAAACGAAGACCGTGAAGACGTCATGAACAGTTTTTAAGAGTTCATAAAGTTTGCACTTTCTGTGGAAGGGTACCATGCATTGAAATTAATTATCCTGAGAATTCTAAATTTTGTACATAAGGATCTAATTTGAATATGTTTATACAAACACTATAGTACTGTAATTTCTTAAAAACATTTTTAAGTGCGATCTATGTTCATCTTCTGACGAAGAAGCTATTAACATTTCCTGTGGTTAAGGGAAAATAAAATTTGGTACCTCATGTTTAAGTGGCAGCCACGAGCTCTTTAGCGAAATCTGGTGATATTTGAAATTATTTTAGAGAAAACCAGAAAAAGAATGTAGCAACTTTCAGAAAATGAAAAGCCGAAGGAATGTATGAAAGCAAAGTAACATTTATTTGTCTTTCTGAAGGCCACAATTCAGCAACTGCTGCTATTACAGAATTAAATATCGTTATATTATGATTTTCACCCATATTTATCAGTTTGTTGCACCATCTAATGGAAGTCTATTCTTCGGCCCAAAAATATATGAAGTGAAAAACAGTAAAAAGAGGAATCTTGGAACCACGAAACAAATTATTGGCATGAAGGCTTTCTCCGTGCAGTTTTCCGCCTACCATCTTTGTTTACTTTATCTTCCGATAAACTGATGACCATTTTTCCCCTTTCGCTCAGTATGCAAAATTCTGTGCTCTTGAAGAATAAAAACCAATGCTTCTTTTCCAGTTGATGGTAAGGTAAATATGCTCGATATTTTAAATGGAAACATTATTTAAGAATACGAAAGAATAAACGATATCACGGGGGGAAAAGACTACTGCTTATTTCCCACTTGACGAAGAGTTAAAAATATTTAACATTTTAAGAGGCAAAAAGAAGTAAAGAAGGTCACGCGGTCTAAACAGAGCGTGAAAATCAAATACATTATGCATTGTGATTATCGGAAACAAATGAATGCTTCTTTTCTAATTCATTATAAATTAATTAGTAATGGTAAACATTTTAGATGAAGAAAAATATTGAATCGGTATGAGATGGACAACTTCGTAGCCAAAATTATCTGTAAGATTAGTTGCTAATTTTGACAACTAATTTTCTGACGACGGATCGAGGTGGCCGCTTTAACAGGAAAGAGCCCAAAATTCAGTCGTCTAAAATTTTCATTTATAAGTCTTTGAAATATAGATGGGGCGTTACCTAAACCAAATTTATAAGATTGAACACCAAAGGCATTGTTATTGCAGTTTTTGGGGTTTTTTTTCTGTGTTGTAGGTATCTGGCAATATTTTTGTACAAACCAAGCTTTGAAAAAAATTTTTGTGTTTTGTAAGATGTGTGAAAATTGCCTATTGGAATAAGTTAACAATCAGGAACTGTTTGATTATCCAATATTTTGTAGTCACCAACATGAGCGAATTGTGCCATTTTCGTTTTACAGTAGGAAGCGAACTAACCCATTGCGAATTGGGTTGTCTAATTATACTATTATCTAGCAAAAATTTGAATTCTTGTTTTTGTTGAAGAGTCTGTGTTCTCTTTGGGATCTGATTGTCAGGCCTTTTTATAAACTAGTAGCCCTTTTGTTGTGGTATAATGTTTGACTTCACGTCACTTATATTGATTTTATTTGAAACTGAAATAACTTCACATAGAAGATATAAGTTACGCTGAACAATCGATTTTCTCCTTTTAATGTTTATAAACAGGTTAAAATTATTTCAAAATTCAATGCCTAAATTATGCGTCTAGAAACGTTGCCACTGGCTTAAGTTGCTATTCATGGAGTTCTTAGCTGATAATGATTCGTGGATAGTAACCACGCTATATTAGCAAACACGTTGCTGACGATATTAAGCTTCTTAACAATAATAAAAGATAGTAGTATGAAATTAATTAATTTATTATTTACAATATCTTTGCTATATTAGCAAAAAACGTTCTGTTAATATGGCAAGAGTGACAGAATTTGCCATATTAACAGAACGGTTTTGAATACCTTCATTTATGTACTTTTATGTAGTCATTAAAAGAATTTAAAAATTGTTTTTTATTGTTGCCAAACTTAAGTCTAAAATATACTCTTGCCAGCCCAAATTTCTTTAAACAAATACTAAACTGATAAATAATTCGAATTTGTACTGTAAATACAAATAACAGAAATTGATTTGGCAACAATGGTAAAAATAATATCGATTTGACAACAAATATTATAAAATATAGATTTTTAGAATAATTATCTAATTCCACCATGCGTTTATGAAATGGGTATTTTTGAATGACTTTTGTGTTTAAATTCCTAGACATAATTTTATTTACCTTGATTTAGTAAATTCTACTAATTACGTTAACTTATTTAGTAAGAAACTTTATTTAATCACAGCACTGTAATTTGGTTTAACATTGGTAGTTTTCATTATTGTTCAATGAAAGAAAAGTAATTCTAGTAGTTATTATATATTGTCTTATTTACATACGGAATTGGTTATTGATGATTTTAACGATGAATTTAACTATTATTGAAGGAGAATTGCCCAAAGGCTTTTAAATAGGCAGCTTAATTTAATTTTTTGAGGTCACCAGTAAATCTGGGGAAATTTAAGTAATTTTAAACAAGTTGTTAGAAATTATACATTTTATGAACTTCATAGAAGAGAAGGAAAACTATTAATAATGATATACAATAATTTTTGTGTGCTCGTAAGATGTATATATTATTTCATGGATTCCATAAAAATGCAGGAAAATTGAAGAAGCTTCTTTACAGACCAATTTCCACAAATTTCCCATTATTGTCTGTTCTAAAGATACATTATTTAATTTAAACGTTCATTGAAAATCTTCCGACATCTTAATAACGGAAGAGTTTGTTGCCAACCGGCTTAATTTAATTACCCGAATTCCTCTAAAGATTGACTGAGGGCTTAAGTGACAATTACCTCCGAAGCTTGGCACATGATTGCGAAAGCTCATATCAACCACTTTCATTTTAATTTAAGAATTGTACCAGAGGCAAACATGTTTTAACTTTATTAAGCAGTTTGGCGTTCAATGGAAGTTTATCAGGGAGGCTCTGAAGCAAGGAGCAATTAATGTCACTCTTTGAGACCACGAATGCAATATGGGAGGACTTTTAAGTATTTTAAGTGAAAAGGAGCCATTAAGCAATTAACAGGCCTTAATTGCCAACAGGAGGAGCCTCATTGGTTTATATCCGTTTTTAGAGCTGTTGTTTACATCTGTTTTCAGCATCTGACACCCTTAAATAAGGTATGTGATGTGACGATTTTGTAAAGCTTCGTCTTTCTGATCATCATCAGAGTTGTGGAAGTCGATACTGTGAGTTAAAACATTCATAAAATAAGCTTTTTATTTAAAATTCATAAAATAATTGTCACATAAAATTAATGGAAACAGAAGATTAAATAGTTTTCTTTACAAAATTCCTCTACAACTTTATATCACAATTAACAAAAGCTTTAAGCGCGCTTGCTATATTTATAGAGATATTTTTAGCGATGAAATTCGGTTATTAGATTTCATTATTCAGACGCCCACGCTTTTATTATTCTTGAGTCTGCTTTGCAGTTTAACACAATTTAAACAGACTTCTTTGGAGACTAATGTAACTATACTCTAACATATTTCTGCTAAAAGTGACGTCTTTATTAAGCACTACAGCACATATTTATTGCTTAAATAAGTACTAAAATAGTTTTTCTCTTTCATAAACATTTTAGTAGCTCCATAAATTGGTGTCATTATGTTTTGGTTTTATAATTTATGAGTTTAATGAAATTTAGGAAAGTAATATAAAACTCGTTCGAATTTAATTGCTTAATTTTGTTTTGCAAAGCAGTTAAAATATAAGTCGTAACGATTTTACACTGAGAAACTCTGAAATTTTTTTACAGGTAATATTCCAGTAGAAGTGTTATTATAAGTCATAAATTTTATTATGAAATATTATAAACGATTTTTTGGTAGAAAGCGTAGTCATTTCTTGATCCTAGCGAATATCACAAATGTTACATTTTTCACTTTTTGATAATTTTAAAGAGAAATAAACTGTACTAAGTGGATTCGCCTTCCTTTTTTCCACAGATTTACTTTGAGAAATGTTTAGTCAAAATAAATATTTTTAAATGGTATTTTACATATTAATTTTAATATTTCTCAACATAAAAAACCGGCGTTTTATTTTTCAAATGAGAAAATAAAAGCTATTTTTAAATAAACAAAAGCAATTTAAGCAAACAAATAAAATAAAAGGCGTTTTTCTTTCTTTTGAAGCAATTTAATTCTATAAAAAATGAACAGACAGAACTTACCTTTTGTGACTGTATACGTATATTATAAAGTTAGAAATCAGCTAACGTTAATACTGTATTAAGATATCAATTACACGTAGGGTCATGTGATAAACATTTGGCGAAATGCAATTATCTGGATGATAATCATTCCGTACTCATATAATATAACGCCTTGTGTTTTATTTTTCATCTACAAGACTTGAGTGCATTGTCATGCAGATGTACTGTACAAAATATATTTAACTTCCGCTTATGTCAGCGGAAGACCGATAAGGTACGGCTTCCGTTTCATTTGCTTCTGTCTTCTACGTTGCGTTTATAAACGATTTTTTTGGAAGAAGAAGAAATGGTTTAAAAAATTTCCATATATTTATTTTCAACAAATTCTTGGTGATCCTTAAAAGGAGGAAGAGATAAAACCAATTTAAAATAACAGCTGCCGTAGGCGCATATGAGAAAATTTGAAGTGCAATGAAATGTAAACGATATGAACACAACGTGTAACAAATACAAGTATATAAAGATCAAAATGTAGAAAAAAAAAATAAACGAAAGGTTTCATATTTTAAATTACGTCTAAAGGGCATTTTTTAACGTTTTCTATGTTACCTTTATTTATTAAATATCATGCTCTTTGCACTTAAACTATAAAATTCAGTTCAATAGCAATGTCCCAAAATAATTTTAAAATCAGCCTATCTTTAGAATTTCCGATACACAGTTCCGCGCGCTGGAGATAAAAAGTCCCCCCCCCCTGTAAAGTGTTGCCATTGCTCGCTTTGATATCTCTGAGTTTGTTAATTAAAAATTCGTTAAAGTTTTACAAAATATGAAATCGATTATAAAACAAATTCCAAATTTCAAACTTGGTCTTCCACATGCCCATGTTCGTAGGAGGATTACGTCATTCAAAATTCGATGGCTCTACGTACCTTTGTTTTATCGCAATGTGAGAAATATACATACATTTACGCAGATTTTTTATTATTTAATTTCTTCAAATGTAATGCAGGACTCTAAGATTTGGTGGCAACATTTTGGAAAGTGAAACGGACATTTATAGTAATTCAACGCAAAATCGAAAAACGATAAAAATAGTCCCTCAGGGACAAACAAAGCCCCTTTGGACTGAAAACTGCTTTTATTAGTGCGTATGTAAATTGGACATACCAACATCTGCACTGTGGCACATGTAGTTGTAGTCTCACTACAAGAGGCGTTGGCAAGGTTGATTTTGTAGAGTATTAATTTATTTTCATTAACCAGTTATTTTATGTTCGTCATCTTTGTTGTCTTCCTCGCTTTGGATTACCTTAACAGAATACTAATTAGATCTGTTCCGCAGATATTTAGTCTGTGTTAACTTGTACGTTTTCTGTCTCTGTAACCTTTGGGCTAACAACAACTCAATTAAGTTAAATTCGTTACTTTTAAGTCTTAAATGCTGGCTGATTCTGTAAGCACAAGCTGTGAATTCTGTTAATTTATCTGAATTTATAAAAGGGTCTTTTACAACCTTTTCCAAGTCTCGATGTAATTTTCAATACAATTGAGAAGTCGATTAAATCTTCAGAGTTCTCACTCAGTTGATATTTATTACGAAAGAGGGACTCCATAAACTCCTGGCATTTGGACACAGACGTTTGATCATGTACCAGTTCTTTTTAACAAAGTTCTAGGCCATTTTTTTAAACAAGATTTTGTACTGCAACCTGACTTAGTAATTTAACGTGAAATTTAGTTTTTTTTTTTATTAAAAATTTTAAATCCTCGTGCACCACATAGTATTACACAAGGCTTACAGAGGTAGGTAAACAAAAAACAAACAAATACAACAACACAAAATAAAATAAACTTACAAATTTACAGATGATACGTAAGAGATAAATTTACAGAAGAAAGAGAAAGCCATTTTATGTTGGACAAATACATAAAGAGGGGGAGGAAATGTAATATTCACAGAGTTTAACCTAGAAATGAGTTCCTTTAGTCCTTTCTTGAGCTTTGAACAATAGAACAACAAATGTTCGACATTTTGCACTCCCCCGAAACTGCATGAACACAAGTCTGTACTAGATAATCTAAATCTCTTCAGATATGGATTGAATTTACCATGTCCAGTTAGAAATTGAGTAACTTCAAAATTGCAGAAAAAGTGTTTATTATTCAGTCTGTGAGGAATGGAAGGAAAATATAGTTTAGTCAAAGAGGCAGTAGTAGAATTCCTGTATAGTTCATTCCACTCGAGTATTGTATCATCCCTACTTTTGTTATTGTAAAATGACTTAGGAAGTATCATTGGAGTAATCACTTGAACATGTGTAGCTTGTTTTGCCAACTAATCAGCCCTTTCATTTCCTAGATTGCCAGTGTGGCCACGTACATGAGAAAAGGTAACACCAACACCTTTATTATTAAGGTCTTTAAGAAGAGCATGGGAAGTCAAAATTAATTTATTATATGAGAAGATATTCCTAAGAGAAAATAAGGATGAAAGAGAATCAGTGCGAATAAGAAATTTAGCACTTAGCGAACAGTTGTTAGATATCCACTTAATTGACTCGCTAATGCACAGTAATTCGGCTTGGAAAACACTGCATTGGGAATTCTAAAGAGTTTGTATTCCAGTTCAGAACCATTATGGAAAACGACATAAGCTGATCCAACTCGATTATTAATTTTACTGCCATCTGTATAACACACAACAGGGAAATTATCATCAGCAGAAATGTCATAAATGATAGTTTGAATTGGCAAACGATCGACAGGATGAGGAAGATCTTCAAACAACACCTTGGTATCGAACATAAATTTGCTGATGGTATCTTTAAACTTTTTGTCATTCAAAACATGAAGGTCAATCGGAGGAAATCCTGAAATTGCGAAACAGGCTTCATAGCTAATTGTTCTGTAGCCACGCACAACTCTTAGTAAAATTCTTGTTTGAATTCTGCGAAGTAGACGGGAATTAATCTTCTCTTCTAAAGCTGTTCCCCACACTCTAGAAGAATAGCAAATAAAGGGGACAATACCCTGCTTATAAATCATATCAATAACATTAGATTTTAAACCAAAAGTATTGCAAGAGACACGATTAAGTCCTCTAATTATATTTTCACACTTATTGGACAAATACATAATATGATTTTTCCAACGAAACTTATGATCAAGAATAACGCCTAAATATTTAATTTCATTCACCGTTTCGAGTAAAGTGTTATCCAAGTACAGTTGTTGGTTTGTATAGCTGACATGCTTTCTTTTAATTATCATAATTTTAGATTTATTAGGATTGAATTCCAATTTCTGTTCTCTGGACCAATTGGAAATAATATTAAGGGTGTTTTGAGCCGTATTAAAGAGAGTAATGGGACACTTCTCTTGAAAGCAAATTAGTAGATCATCAGCAAAAGCAATTGTTTTACAACTCGGACAATGTTAGAGTCTATTGAGTGGATCATTCATAATTAAATTCCACAATAAAGGTCCGGAAACCGAGCCTTGAGGGCAACCTCTTTCCAAAATGCGGGAGGAAGAAACGTGGCCAAGGGAGAGCAATGCAGATCTGTCATGCAGAAAATCTTTAATAAGTTGGTAAATATTACATATATACCAGCTTTCCTTAAAAAAACAAGTATCCCAGGCCATCAGGCGTGATCGAAAGCACCTTTGATATCAAGAAACACAAAAACTGCGTGTAAATTTCTCTTCTTACCTTCGTCCACTATGTCTTTTAAGTACAAAAGAGCATCTTCACAACTCTTATGAGGGGTAAAACCAAACTGTGCTTTATTTAGCAGTATTTTATTATGCAAGAACCAGGTAATTCTATTAACAAACAGCTTTTCTAGGCATTTTCCTAAACTGGGAAGAAGCCTAATGCATCTCAAGTTATCTAAATGCGGGATACGAGGACCACTATTCATAGGGATTAAAACGACATTCGCTGTTTTCCAGCAACGAGAAAATGAACCAAGCCTCAGACAAGTATTGAAGATTTTGGAGAATAAATTTGGAAACATTCTATGAACTTGCTTCAAAATTTCGTTTGAAATAGCATCAAGACCAGGAGCTTTATTGCATTTAAGTTTTTCTATAACACTATTAATTTCTGACATAGTAAATGGAGGATCTGGATTAGCAACATAATTTAACGAAGCTTCAGCCCTAATCATTCTATGAAACGAATTATCCGTGCTAAAATGGTCCGTGGGAAAGCTTCTGTTAAGAACCTCATCAACAGTTTCTTCAAGCGACTTTGTAAATTACCAGATGGGAGATAAATTCCACTGATTTCAATTCCTTTCATAAAATTTTTCTTTATACCATTCGTATATATTTTTTTCCAAACATTCCTTTCATTTATACTCATTAGGAATTCTCTCCAAGACTTAAGCTTTGCATCCTGGAGCTTTAAACTATAACTATGCCTTAAGTGAAGATATTTTTGTTTATATAACTCTCTAAGAGTAGGGTTACGATTTCGTTGAAACCTACGTCTAGCAGCGTTAACCTGTTTTCTCATACATTCGATTTCAGTAGTCCACCAAGGTACCTTATGAACCCTTGACATTTTTAGAGGCATGAAAGCCTTGGATGCGTTATAGAGAATCGAGACAAAATTTTCTAGTCGAGAGTTTAATGCATGCTTATCCGTACAGCACTCAATAAAGTGCGACAACTCATTAGTCGACTGCTTACATGTATTGTAAAAAATATTCCAGTTAGCTTTATTTACACTGAAGACAATTTTGCTGTTTTTTCTGTCATAGAGAGTGTTATTAGAAGCTACAGAATGTTCAAACTCAATCGTACAGTGATCAGAAAGGGATTCATAATCTGATTGACACCAACACAAAATATCTGCAAGAAGATCAGATCCCACAATCGTAATGTCAATATAGCTTGAACCTTGAGTGCTACAGAAAGTAGGACCACAGTCTTCGTTTAGAACGAACAAAATATTCATACTTAAAAATTCACAAAGTTTAACCCTCGAGAATCTGAAACTGGGCTATGCCAAATTTCAGATTTGCTGTTGGCATCCATAGCCCAAATCAATCTATTACAATTTTTTGAAGCTAATGCTACATTAATTTTATGCAAATCCAAGTCGATATTTTTATTAGGTTCAAAATAATAGGCAAAAAAGATAAAATCTTGAGTATTGAATAAACACCGTATTATAATCAAGCTTATTAATATCAAGCAGAGTAGACAGCTTTTGATTCCGTACAATAATAGCAGCTTTAATGGTATCACTATTAGCATCAAAGTAAACCCGGTAAGAGGAAGGCAAGTTGGGAAGAGAGCATTTATAAGAGTGAGGCTCCTGAACAAGAGCGATATCAATGTTAGAATTTTCCATATTTAAAACAAGCTGCTGAGTAGCCATTTTCGAACGATGAAGATTAAGTTGAATAATTTTAAGAACAGAAATGGGAAAGTTAGCCATAATTAATTTGAGAAATAATTCTATTCTTCATAAAAATGTGAGAAGGACAATTTTCCGAGAAAGGCTTATGCTTGACATCAACTTTCTTGCCAACATCCTTGATTTTGCTATTATAACGAATGCAATTTACACAAGCTTGGGTTTCTTGAGTTTGGCAGTGCTCACTTTTATGTTCTTTTGCACATTTGAAGCAAGCAAGAGAATTTCTGCAGTTAGCTCCTTTGTGATTATAGCCAAGGCATTTAAAGCATCTATTTATTATGATAAACTCCTCTACTTTACAAGCCGACCACTCAAAATGCAAATACCCCAAAGATAGGCATTTTCTGTATAGCTCGGATTTCATTTCGACAACGATATGCTTTGAGTTTTGGAATTTTTTAAGAGTGAAACAGAATTTCTTGTCATTAATACATTCATTACCATAAAAAATGTCAGGATTTTGATCAAAGAGAACAGTTAATACATCTTTATCATCAATTTCATTTGGAACATTTTTAATAAGTAAAGCAGGATTTTTCTGTCTTGGAAGAGAAGAAATTAGTTCAAGTTGACATTCCGTCATGGCAAATGTTAATGATAGTTTACTTTGCATACGATTCTTGAACAAAATCTCTTAATTTTGGTATTATCCCGCTTCTATGTACTGTAACATCACATTTTATTCATTAACATGTTGTCTCGGAGGTGGGAAAGCGTAATCATTAAGGAGGTTTTCTTCATTGCTACTACCTTAGAAATAATAAAATACAGCTAAAAAAGAAGGATTTCCCTCATCACATTAATTACATCAAATTATCATGTTTTTCATTTCAGTTTGGGTATATATTTATTTGGGAGATTCTCTATTCTGACTACTCAACAGAAAAGTCTTACAGTGACCAACTTGTTACTGCAGAAACACACATGAAGAAAGCAGAAGTAAAGTGCCGTGAGAAAAGAACAATTAATTTAATACGTTTGGTCGAGCTTTTATTAAAGTTATAATAATAAGAGTTAATTTTACCTTAGCGTCTGGATCATCATTCTAATTACATTTTATAATTTTATATTTATTTTGATAAAAAACTCTGATATGGACACCATATGACTTTTTTCTACTGCCTTTTAAATTATACACAGTTTTTAATAGCATTCATTTAAACTTATTTCCTCGAATTATTCTAATTTAACTAATCGATTCCGCAAGGAAAGTTGAAAATGAAATCAAAAACTGCCCATTTTGAAATTAAATAGCTCTGCCACCTTTTTGTCGTACGGGAGTCAAGTTTCTGGTGTTTTTATTTTTTCATAACGAATATAAAACTTCTTTAAGTATAATTATAGGAATTGTCAGACAGTATTAAAAGTTACAACATTGCCAATACATAAATATTTTCGTTATTTAAGGATGCTTATATATATATATATATATATATATATATATATATATAGTATATAAGCGCCCTTAAATATATATATATATATAGTATATAAGCGTCCTTAAATATATATATGTATGCACTTTTAGTATTGCTTAATTGGAATAAAAAAGAGAAATACGCAAATGGATATTATAGCAGTCGCGTGTATAAAATTTCAACGTTATACGGTTGATCATTTTTGAGTTGTGAGAGATATATAGTTATGCAAGTATGTACTTGTAGACGTCACGAAAAAATTCATTTTTAATCCATATTACAATCTATTTTGTAAAAGAGAGGCTTTTATTCTCTTCGTACATACAAATGTCATTCAAAAAATTATCGAAATGGATTAGGAAGTGGTCAAAATGGATTGAATATGATTAGAAAATTGAAATATGATACCCGAAAATTTTCGCCATTACAATACATCCTTCACTTCTTTACATCAATGATATTCAAGATATTACTATGTGAGTTCCGTTTGTTTGGTTAGTTAGTATACTAGTTTTTGCAAAGAACTCTAGTGCTAACTTTTAAGAGGGGAAATGCATCATAGAGAACTTTATCAGAGTTAGTGTGCATTCAACTTGGATCCTGGAGGAAATATGTTAATCGTAGCAGTCAAATATACCAGCTTAGTTCAAGTCTTCCTCTTTAAATGGAGCCCAATAAATTTTGACTTCCAGCTTTCAATGTTTTGAATGCGGACAATTTCTATTTGTCCGCTGACACATGTGCATTTGCATGCACAGTGATCCGATGACAAAGGCAAGTAATCAGTACATTAATAGAATTATCTCTGTCCTTTCTGTTTCTTGCATTGTCTCTCGCGCTGCAACATTTTTGACGCGTTATTGTCACTGTGATTATCTTTAAGTCTTCTAATGTGCTCAACGTCTTTTTAGTTTTCTAAGATGAAATTACATTGTACGTATATTCATTCTAATTAAAATATTTATGAATTTATCATATCACAGTGTCTTTTAAAGTTATTTTAAGTTTCAAGAAATGTTTGGCATTATTTGACAAACTTTTCTTAAGCCACATTCAGAGACATTTCCCATGTAACATAACGATACTACCTATTTCTTTGCTTTACTCCATTTTGGCTTATGAAAAGCTTCATAGGAAATCTGTCTTCTTGTAAAGCGAGGGAAACCAATACTTTTAATCGTTATAGTAGTAGAAAATTATTCTTTTGTTCTAAACTACAATAAGATAATTTTTTAATTAATAAAAGTCATTCTCTTTTTCATAAGTTGCAATCAATGCACTGATGAATCACTATTCTGCAATGTGTCATCTTAAACATAATGGGCCCAACTCGAGGTCCTCAATGTATGGGCCCATCGTTTGGGAAATTACTTGTTATTCTAGAAAGCTGATGTGCTAAGAGCCACGGATTTCTGAAAATCTATGTTCACACAGCACAGCAAAATAAGCAGCTTTCTAGTTAGGAAGAATACAGAAATAAATAGTTCAAGAAGAAAAATAGATAAAGCACACACAAAATATATTGCAGATTACTAGTGCTACTCACAGGGTAAACACAACTCGATTAAATCTTTGAACCGAACTTTTAATAACTCTTAAAATTAACTAAATACTGAATGTCGAATATATACTTATACACGACTGCAAGATTTTCTGGAAGATTCGGACAAAATCTTTGTAATATTGTTAACGTTGTAATTTCCCTTGTGTACGCCTTTGCGACCTCCAGATGCATCATAGGTTTTGTCCAGTTTTTCTACAGCTGCTTTAGTCCTACTCCATATGAAATGTTCACAAATTTTATAGAATGTCCATCGAAATTGGAACGGAATTCCGCTGTTTTTGTGGTTGTAAAATCCCTTGCCTCCCTAGCCTCTTAAGGTATACTGTCCGTGATGGCTAAATGAGTAATAGGTGTTGGCTACTCTTGACGAAAGTATTAAATTGAACCAAAAGCAACAACTTAATGGAGCATTTCCTTTACGGTAGATTTACCATTAAGCTTTGAGAGTAGTAAGAACACCAGGACTTCATAAAATGAATTGCTATCTTAAACTCTTCCCATACTCCGCTTCTCGTTTGCAGCTGAGAATACCAGTCTGGAGGTGAAGTGAATTTCATAGAGCCCAGTAACGTTTCTTTATCGGACTAAAAGCATGTCGTTTCTTGCCAGATGGATTTTTCTTTTGCAGTTTACATAAAATCCATTACTGTGCGAATTACGGGAGATCTATTTAATAACTATGCCAAATGACCAGGAAGAAATTAATGATTTATTGAAAAAAATAACGGCATGCGACAAAATAAACATAGAGAGGCCTTAAGGATAGCGTAAATTCTCGTAGCCCACAAGAAATATATTTCATTACGAATATCCCGCACAGGGTAAACTCTAAAATGCAGTTCTCATAAATAAGTGAGTTTAAACAATAAATGAAAATCTTAGAGAGAAAGTTTTGAAAATTTAAGTCCAGAACGCTTCAAATACTCACTCAACCTTTTGGAGTGTTGCGCTGATTATTTATGAGTTGGTTCTTTTTGTTGCACATGAAATGATTACAGAAAAAATAACGTTTAGTTCGTAATACTCGATCTGAAAATAACTTAACTACTATTGCGTTACTAGGCCGCAAGCGGGCGGAAGTTCACTTTTTGTTAATTACTTTAGTTGTAATTTCAAGCTGAAATACGCCATGCTAGATGCTATAAGTCTGAATTAGGGCTTAATTTTCTAAAATTTGAACTGCTCGAGATTTAATGGAAAGCCTTCAAGAAAGAGAAGCAAAAAATAAATAAATGAAATAACTAATAAAATAATTAAATAAAAAATCAATAAAATGTAAAGATATAAATGAAAATGTAATAAATGATTAGATGAATGGTAAATAGTTAAATAATGAAATAAAATATTGGATCACGTCTTATTTGGGGCTCCGGCTGAAACTACAGCTTGATTCAAAAACTAAAAAACTGTGGATCCGGGTTCTGACTGAATTTAACCCCTGAATGTGCAGTATAATACACTGTTTCAAAGGATGATAGAAACAAACAAATAAATAAATAAATCCCCCATAGCACACCAATGAAAAAATGTAAGACGGTTAAAGAGAATAGAGAGAATGCTAGAAATGGTATGAGAATATCAACGAAAGTTTTAATAGAAATGTAGGTATGAAAAATAACGGAAGGGTTTCTAACACTTTTGAAATACTTCTAGCTATAGCTAGATTAGAATATAAATTAGAATGTGACAGAGGAAAAAAAAAATTCGAATCCGAGGCTTGTTCTGTAAACTGAAAGCAATCGTAACGTTTTTCACCCCGATATTTAGTTACATCGTTCCATTAAGTCCGCAAAAGCTCTTTTCCGTAGAAAGTCACTAGCGTTGGAGATGTTTGAGCCTTGTGTCTTAGTATTTCGCTATGCTAAGCCTATTGTTAACTTAAAGCACATTTAGAAACACAAATAACAGTTCTTCTTCCCTGTTCTGTAGTATTCTGTTCGCAAGTGAATGAAACCGCCGATACTGAATCTGTGGATATAACAGCACGACGAAGGTGATAATTTCTAATACTTTCGGGAAAGAAAGATTTACTGTTTTTAAAAACAAGTTCTCATAGATTCATTGCACTTTCTACACAATAAGCATTTTATATGTAGATGAGGAATAAATATTTTTCCTTAAAAATCTCAACATCCATTTAAGGATTTTTTTTCAGGAAAAGATAGGCTACATTATGTAAGTTGCTTATGTAAGTGTCAGATTTCTCTTAGTTAGGCCTCCGGTGAGGTCTTGTGCAATTTAACTTTAAAAAGGGACAAATTCGTCTGCCAGTCTAGTAAGGTTATTCAGTTTTCATATTAAATGCAATTAAAGGGTAACAAAATACTATTAAAATGTTATATAAGAGGTTAAAAATGCGTGTTAAATTAATTACATTTCATAAAATACAAAATACACACAGACAAACATTTTTATTTATTTATTCATTCATTCAAGCAAAGAATTCGCCTACATTTTTATTTAAAGCATAAATAAAAATACACAACTGATTTTTTTTGCTTTAAAAAATAAATTTAAAAATAGATGGGGTTTAAAACACCATAGCAGCTATTCTACTCAGCTGGATCTAGTTTGGGAAATAATGTAAAGTATAATTAACATTATTAACAATCTGAGCAAATCAGTTAGAATAAATAAATACGACTGAGATTTCTTTCTTCTATTGGTGATTTACGAATAAACACTACATTTTACTCCTGTGCATAACAAAACACCAGCAAATGGATTAACATCTGTACAAATCATGTACACATTTGTTTAAGTAATATAATTCTATATACAATAATTAACTAATGCCTCTCTAGAACAAATAAAGACTGGACGCTCGTTTTATAACTAACTGAATTCTAGAATTCTTTAACAAACGCGTAAGTTTTGCCATCTACACAAAGCATGGAAGAACGGTGAATGGCTTGCAGTGACGGTGAATTCAGTACTGTGCTAGTGGCGCCATCTGTTGATTAAAGCACATACTGATATAAGGAAAATAAAGTTTTGCACCTCTTGTTGGAAACCATCAGTAAATGAGCCCCATTTTATTTACAAATGGCCGTCTGCAAGAGGTACTATTAGTAAGTACTGTGTAGAGTTTTGTAAGAAAATTTCAAATTAAAACCTATAATTACAATTTAAATAAAAATAAACATAATTTTCTTCTTGCCTCTCAGGACTGAATTCCGTAGAAAATGAATTTTAAATTCATAGCCTACATCTAGTTTCAAAGTAAATTCAGCAGTTTGGTATGTAATGTATTAAGATGTGCACAAATGTTTTTTGTTAATAGAAATGCTTTTTTTTATTTATTAATAACATATAAGAAATTTTGCATTAAATGCTCTAAACAAACAACCCCACCCCCAGGATAAAAGAGGCCAAAATTCTAAAGAATTTATGGTGAAAAGGAATTATTCAAATTTTACGAAATTTAACATGAATGCAATATTTAGATTTGGAACAAAAGTTTTTTATCCAAAAAATCAAACGACATTGCTTTTTGTAGATTTACTAAGAACAGCAAATCGACGATTTTAACATGATTTAAAAGTTTCACAGTTGAGAAATTAATTGTGAAATTAAAAAGTATAAAACATCTAAATCAATGTTTCTCTCCCTTTAAAATTAAATAAAACTAAGATGTATAAGGAAAAGTAATTAAATTAAAAAATATAGCGAATATAAACAAAAAGTTTCTAAGATTTTAATGCAAAATAATATAATATTTATTTTAAATATTAGTCAAATTAAATAACAATTTTAAATCGAAATTTGTTTTACGGTTACAAGCATTTAAGCTAAAATCACTAGTTATTTTTCTTTCTATAATCCTCAGATGTATAGGTGTATTTGTAAAATCAAGCGTTTTCGTTTATGATTTTATAAATTCAAAAGGAGCAAATTAATCATTCGCACAGATTAATATCTTATAATAATGGCTATGAATTATTAATTGACGACCTTAAACGAAATATAATTATCATAGAGATAAATTAAATTAATTTGTAAATTTAGGTAATCAATTAAATAAAGTATTATAAAATAATTAAATTAATTTATTTCTAAATTTAAGCAGTATTTTAATTAATTAAATAGTCATAAAATAATTAAAATTAAAAAATAAACCAAGTTTTTTATAACTCTAATATTAATTAAAATTGTATATATTTGAAGATAAAATGTGACTATTGTCTAAAGGTTATGCAATTTATATTAAAATAATCAATCAAGCAATGTGCGTTTTTTTTTTTTTTTTGCTTTTTTCGTTTAAAGAATTATGACGAAAAATATTTCCACAACAGGATGATTACGAACTAGTACTATTTTGTGCTTTTAATCAGTTACTTGTTAAACATTACTTTTCTGGTTAAGAAAGCTATAACTTAGCAAATTAATGTTTAAGTGAAATCTATTAGTTAAGTGACAATGTGGAAGAATTATTTTGTGCACACCTAAATACCGTCTCTCTCGAGCATTTATAACATTATTGCCATTGGAACATAAACGAACAGCTAAACATGCAATACGTTGTATGCACCTACACTATCAACAGTTCTCACTTAACACATGACAATAAACATACATGCCTAGAGACATAAATCTATGACATTGGGCTTGATAGTCGGGAAAACTAAACACTTGAGAAACTTCATTATGTTGTTTCGTCAAGTGGCCTATTTCCCTAGATACGTCGACACAGAAACTTTGTTATACTTATGTATACGTACTCGTATTGTTCGAACTTGGAAACTAAGCTACTTTTTGAAACAGTGACAACACAAAATACAACGTTAACGGTCTTTGTTGGTTAGGGAAGCCCGAGAATTATATCGAAATTAGAGTTAGAACACATTCTTGATTATATTTCACAAAACTTTTTTTTTTATTTTTTATTTTGTTCGCTCTTTGCTCAACTTGTTGCACAACTTTTATGAAGACTTCAGTGGCTGCTTTAAGAAAGTCTAAATGATATGCTTGGCCTTGCCTCTGCAGTGGCAGTTTTACCTTTTTTTTTTTCCAGTTGTAGTAAAATAACACTTTTGATGAAGAAAGTCACTTTAAAATTTCAAAACTATGAAGCACAGATACAATATTCTGTTGCTATTTACAGTATCGTAAAATTCACAATTCATCTCCTTGCCATAAAATTGATATTTACAAGTCATTTCTTTCAAAGCATCCTTGCTGTCTTACACATTATATTACATTAAAAAATTTTAGCTTTCAAATATGCTGTACTGTAATATTCTTTACATGCAATTGTTTTGTGAATCATTGCAGAACTTTTGACGCCATGTGACCGTAACTCAAAGTTTGAAGATAATACTTTTCATTAGATTAAGTACAGTATGTACATTTTAAGAGAGAATTGAGTGCGTAAATCTTGAGTGTTTCTACTTAGAAATAATATATCTTGGCAAAAAAAGTGATTTATTTTCAGTTTGTATAACGCACAAAAAGTTAGAAACGAAATTGGTTTTTTTTTTTTAGTTAGAACTTTGATCATCACAGAGAAGCCAGACTATCCTTGTCAGTTTCAGTTGTCTGTTCCCTTGATGGAGTCATCTGGACGCTCAACTTCACTTGCTCAACTGTAGTTCCTAAAAGAAGAAGAAAAAATATTTATGAGCAGTTCGAATTGTTATATGGAAATGTAGGTTAATAATCAATTTAGACAAAGTTTCAACGTGCAGTGAAACTTCGATTCACGAATTCATTTCCTTTCTGAAGACAGTTCGTTAACAGAATCCCCATAGAAATTAATATAAAATAAATTAATTCGTTCCTGGATAATAGGTGTTTGCTTATTTAGACTTTACAACTGTATTTTGGGCCCATATTCATGACCCAAAATCCTAATCAAACATAAAAAAATGGAAATCATTAAAACAAAAAAGAAAAAGAAGATAAATACGCTATTAAATACATAAATAAAAATTAATAAATTTAATTTTACTCTATCTGCACGAAGAGAAGTAAGTGGAAATGACGAGTCATATTCGTTCTGAGTTATTTTTTGTTGCCTAGGTTTAAATGTTTCTTGAGAGAAACATTGCATTAATTGTCTTTGAAAATGCTTATGTTGTATCTAGCTACTACTTCATCAGGGTAATATCATTATTTTGAAACTTCGTATCTACCCAGTTTTTAGATTAGAGAATTAAAATAATTTTTTGTTCTTCCCATTCTCCTGATGACTTTTCAACTGAAATCATCTTTTGATGTTGCTTCTGAAGTTACTGGAATTCTATTTTATTGAGTTCATTTTTTTGGTCTATCAGTAACTTTTCCACTCTTTCGCTGTTAACTTCCTAGCCCATATTTTTCCCAGAGCCTCATTATCACAGATAAAGAAAAAGTCTTCATTATGAAGTCTTAAGTTTCAAAATCTCTACGGGTAATCCAGTCTGGCCATAATGTCTTCCAGGTTGAAAATACGTTCCTGCAAGTCACTTAATCGCTTTATTATTGAGAATTAAACAATAGAAAACCTTAAATGACACTTTCAGAAAGTGTGTTAATTATGGGGGAAAAGTTACCTCAAAATACTTTTGAAAATCATACGCTACTGATTTGAATGTTCGTAACAGACACCATTCGTCATACGAGACGTTTTTTGTTCAGATAGTTTGTTTGTTCATAAACCGAATTGCTCAGGAAGGGAGACCTTCATTATCCGAGGTTTTACTGTACAACAGAGCCTTCATTTAACCGAGCGTTTGTCAACCGAGGTCTCTATTAATCGAGCCTTAATTGACTTAAAGAAATCATTGTGAAGATTTTGTAACAGTACAAAAGTACAATAAAAATCAGTAATATTTGCGAGTTCTCTTATCAGTGATTCATCTAGATTTTCCTTTTAATGATAATTAATGTAATCATGTAAGTAAAGTAAATTATGTAAATCAATTTATATGCCTATAAAAACGTAAATGAAAATGAATTTTTAAGATGAAGTACTACCAAAAAAATCTGCAGTCTTAAAATTCGAAACCATACAATTAATGCTAAACAAATGAGTTTTGAGCGAATTTCAGGAACATTTTGATTAACGATTATGATACAAAGTACGAAGAAACTGCACACAACGGGAACATATTTGAAAAGCTTTTAAAACTGAGCGTAAAACCAATCTTAGCTGGGCGTAGATTTTGAATATACCATTTCCGAGAATGATCGGATATAGGTGCCTCTTCTGCAGAAGTAAATAAGTTTTCAGAAGCAAAAATGTTTATACTAAAGTATTTTGTTTCTGAAGAAGAGGTCCTAAGTCTGATCGTACTCGACAGAACAACTTTCGAGAACAAAAGGAAACTAAGCGAATTCTATAGAGATTCTATTGATAATCGATGAGACTATTATCGACTCTATCAATAAAATTCTATCTCTGCGCACTAGGGAAATTGATATAGTTTTATTTAAAATTTAGCTGTCATGAAGTTACTTTTTCGCCTAATTTTAAATTCTGTATTGACGTGTTTCTGTTCTAATCAGATTTTGAAAGCTGTCGGAGACTGTAGTTTCATCTAATTTATTTCTAATAAAAGTTCTATTACGTGGTTAATAGAATAATTATTTTAATAATACGCAATTAAAATGATCCCGAAATAAACTAAGTTCAGTGTTTTAATGTATTTAAATGTCAGTATCAAGTTAAACATGGAAGGAGATTTTATTAAAAATTTAATAGTGCATAATAATTAATTTATATCTCGAAATATGAAAACGAGCATTCATTAATTTCAATTTAAATAACAAAACTACACAAAAGTGCTAGTTTACCACATCAGATATATTGTCATACATTTCTTAAATGTAAGTTTTCTGAGATATGGTTCGTTAAAATTTTCCAGATGGAATATCCAAAGGAAAATATTCTTTATCTATAAGAATTTATTAGAACTTTCCTTACTTTGAACTGTGATGAAAGTAGGTATTCTTTTAGAAAACAAGATAGCATTCGAGCCAATAACAGATAACCCTTTCTTTAAATGCTACGTAATTGCTTCATTAATGGAAATGAAAGTACTTTAATTTATCGGAGTTTGTCAGAGGGAAAATGAGTCTGGATGAGATCCAAACAAAATAAGTAAATAATTAATGTCTAATTGGAAGCATAGGTATGGATACAATTATCTAAGCTGGAAACTTAAAAAAAAATAGCAAGCAAACTACGATTTGTGGATTCTCTTTTTAACGCCAGAAGGGTAAAAAAATTCAATTTTCCTATAAATCTTCTGGCATTTTCCCATTAGTTGCTATCTTTCGAGAAAGCTTTGTTGCTAACCACGAATAAGTGCCAAATGTTGTTGAGAATCGATAGGAAAAGTTTCCAAATGTCATTTTCTAAGGTTTTCCAATGTGGAGAACAATTTTACAATTTTGCTTTTAGTTTGAAGACGATATAGATTTCCTCCGTACTTAGTAATTACCACAGTAGTTTGAATATAAGATTTTTTTATTTCATAATTACAAAATTTTGGATAATGCTTAAGATTTTTATTTCTTGAAACAAGAAAATTTGTTCTGATTTTTTTAAAGATTTTTTTAGGTGTTTATCAATAATATAATTAAATTTAGTTTGCTTTGTTTTGGTTTCATGTGGATAGTTAAATAACAGAGCATTAATTTTTTAAAGTTTGCTGTAAGTAAGCCTATTTTGATTTACATTGTTGTGTATTATATAGTTAAGACCACTGAATATTAATAGTTCGTACTGGATTAGAGCCTAGGCAACCGGGCTGGCTGTGTAGTTGTCTTTCGTAGTTTGCTCCATATGTAACGTGAATACTAGCTAGTTTCTCTCAAAACGTCCACAAAGGCATACCTACTCTTAGGCAGATAACTCTTGTGGTTTTGTCACGTTCACATAACCTAATCTAACCTTTAACAAATAGGCCAAAAATTGTAATAGGCTTTAGAAAAGAATATCTCGACATTTAACTAAGTTTTGATTGTAAAATCTTGTAGACATATTTCGATATCCTTTATATTGCCTTTACCAACTTTATTTTATGTTTCGGATATCAAAATATTTTAAATTAAACAGAAAAAATAGTTTTATCGGCGAAAAATTGTAATAAACTTTGCGCGCAGCATATTGGATAAACAAATTATTTGTAGCTACTTTTTTGTGTATTAGAAAAATAATGTACAATTAAAATAATCTATTTTAGAACAATCGAATAGTATTTTCTTAATAACATTTTATAACTTGAGAAAGCAAAATGTATTTTTTTTAACACAAAAGTGAATGCAATTTCTAAGGTCTTTAACGGCAGAAGCCTAATAAATTAAGTTTTTTTAATCCATATAGTGTTTATATAAATAATCAAATTTCTTGAAATTCTGACCAGTCGTTTCAGAGAAATCATGTACGCAATCAAGAAAATTATAGTTTTGAGAAATTTTAACTTGAAGTTATAATTACCTTCAAACTTTCTAAATGTGCTTTATTTTCTTAATAGTAATAAAGAAAGATGACATTATATTTATCAGTTAAAATTTCCACGTATCTACAATCATAATGAATATAATTTTATAAGAGAATGGAAAGCGATGAGAGGAAATTTTCGTACGATTTCAACTTATAGTAATTCGCATGTCAGAAATATAATAACTGGTAGCTTTTAAATACCTATAGTAATAAAATTTTGAAATTTGAAAAAGTAAAGTCAAGTATTTTTTCAAGATAAATTTTAACATAATTCCTGAAGTTTTTATGCAAAAAACATAGTAATTAATCAAGTTTTTTTTTTAACTTACATAGAGAGCACACCAGCGGCCGAGCAGTAAAGTCGCTGAACACTGGTAGTTCGTTCCGAGGTTCGAATCCCGCGAACGGGCTGGCTGCATGGGCGTTTTCGTGGTTTTCCCCATGTGTAACGTGTATACGAGCCAGTTTCCCTTAGAAAGTCCTCCACGAAGGCATCCCTCCTCATAGGCAGGTAGCCCTCGAGGCTTTGCCATAATCACACACACACACATTACTTACATAGAATTTTTGTAATTGATCAAAATCTCTTAAAATTCTGACCAACGGTTTTAGAGAAATCATGAGCGCAAGCAGGAAAATTATAGTTTGGAGAATTTTTAATTTAAAAGACATAATTACCATACACAAATATTAAAAAAGTGAGTGGTGAAAATTTTCATATCATTTCAACTTTAATAATAATTATAAAAGTTATGATGCCAGAAGCACAAAAACTGGCCATTCTGGAAATTTTAGAATTTACATAGTTTTCAAAATTTCTTAAATTCTAATCAATTAATTTACAGAAGTCAAGAATGCAAGCAGAAAAACTACATTTTTCTGAAATTTTGCCTAAAAAAGGAATTGTGTTGGAATTTTGTAAAGACACTGCAAGGATTTATTTGATTCTAACAAGATATTTTTTTTAAAGACTTTTTTCTCCTTTCCCTCCTAATTTCAGTTTTCTGCCGGAATGCAAATTTTGTATGATGTAGATGCAAATTCTCAACGTGTTTCAGAAGAAGTATTTAAGCTGCGTTTAAAGATTTCAAAAGAGTAGTAGTGGACTTAGTTCCGATGTTTATGCTGCGAGTTTAAAATTAGCTCACTAATTCGGAGTTCGACACCTTTCAGTTTCTACTAATATTTATCGGCTCGGTTTTAATGTGTGCAGTCTGTTTAGAGTTAATTTAAGCTAAGAAGCCAGTCATTAGAATTTTTCAATTTACTATTGATTTGTTACATTCTTATTTTCTGTTACGTAGCCACAAATAATGGTGGTTTGCGAGCACGAAGTGCATGCATCTGTTTTAATTTTAGTTTAAATAAAAAGGTTATTTAAACCTTTCTTCTGCAGTATTTATTCTCAAAGGCATAGCGAGAATTCGCTATGTCAACATAGAGTTTAGGGTGTATACTACCAAAGAATACCCACAGAATCTATAATACTACTTTCTTAAAACTAATTAGCATATAGATAATAAGTTAGTAAGTTAACTTTTTTTAATATGTCACTATAAAGTTACGTACAATATAAGTTATTATACAGTTACATACAGAAATATTTCATATGTATTTCAGAGGATTTAATGTGAAGAATTTGTTGAAAAGCAAATGCAAAGAATGCACCTGACCCGTTAAAATAGCAAAAGTTCAAAAACACCTTATTTTGTAATGTAAACTAGTTTGGTTTTAAAGCACGTTTTTACACGCCGCTTTTCTAAAATGCACGTAAATAAATCCAATTTTAGTATAAAAGAATAAAAAAAAATTTTTTTTTTAAATTAAGTTACATGGTCTCATAAATGAAAAGGACAATAAATTTGCTAATATCCAAATATATATATATATATATATATATTTAAATATTACTCATAAAGAAAAGAACACCAACAATTAAAAGAAATTAAAGCGATAGGGCTTTTTCTGCATGAATTTCGCTCTTTATTCCTTTTTTCATACATAGTAGAATACATTTCTTACAGCTTCTTGAATGTAAAGTTTTAAAGTATGTTTTTGTAACATTGAATTTCATTTCTAAATTTTCAATGTAGAAATTTACTTAGCTCTTCTCAATATATTCTGGCGAACGAGGAAACAATGAACAGTTCTTGAACTTGTAGAGACATAAAGTATACTTTTGGAAGCAGGAAAGATGAAAAATAGCAGCCGCCTTCGCCGGGAATCGAACCAAGCACCTCTGGAATACCGGCCCAGTGTGCAGAACCACTACACCATGAAGCCACACTAGAGAAGCGGGATAAATACCTTATAAGGTATTTCCCCCGCTTCCCTAACGTGCCTTCGTGGTATAGTGGTTCTGAATACTGGGCCGGTATTCCAGAGGACCACGGTTCGATTACCGGCGAAGACTGTTAATTTTGCATCTTTCCGGCTTTTCCAATTAACCTAATATCTCTACAAACTAAAGATATAAGTTTTAATGTGCATAAAGAGTGTAGAGCTTACCATCAAACATTATTTAAGTGCTATACAGTTCAACCGATGCTTTTTCTTTAATCAAAATTGAATCGGGTATAAAACACCTAGTTTTACAGCTTTAGTTTCACTGATCGTTTTAGTTATTAACTAAAGTAATTTCAAAATTTTATTGTTTTCACATTCAAATTTCTCCTCTTTTAACTAAAACAGCTTTCGAACTACATTTTATCTATACTATTCTACAAGCATTTCAAGGCCATTTCTTTCCTTTCCAAACCATGGCAAAAACTGCTGTGGAAAAAAGGTCGAGTTCTCTAATTTGCTACAGCCCTCCAGTTTCTTCTGTGCAGGGATAGCGACACACATTGCGATTGTAAATGAGGAGCAGTGCCGCTTTGACTGTGAATTTTTTTTAACGTACCTATTTTAAAGTAAGCGCTGTGTTAAAGGACATGCAGAAATTCATTGAATTTGAATTATTATCCATTACCCTACATAATACATAAACGGCGGAAGTAAAACAAAGAGCATATTTTTCAAACTGCATGAGCATATTTTTCAAAGAGGATACTTTTTTCTGACGTCTAAAAGTTGTTGCCCAGCTGCACTAAACTAAGTTACCTTGGTTGCGGTTAGAGAGTTTTATCATCAGCAAAGATCTAAAAGCAGGTGGAAGATGTTAAATGGTTGACGATCTCAGTGGCAGATGCTCATTGCCGGTATGGTTGATGATCTACGAGCTAATGTTTACTTAAAGCGCATCGAATGCTAGAAATTACATCGTCATCCTAACTTTTTCATACTTTGTATTCAGATTGATAGTTAAGGTTAGCAATGATTGAAGAATGAAACATTTACTGATGTTTCAAATTCTCTTACACTTCAAGAGAGTTTGATAAAATATCTCATTTTTTTTTTTTTTTTTTTGTTTGTTTAACATTCGAATCTTTCCGCTTTCTTTTAACTTCACTACTTTAAAATGTAATTTAAGTTAAAAAAGTGACACACGCTATAGAAATGAATGAGCTGAGGTAATTTATCTTCGATCGGGGTTTTGATGCAAATTTCAGGAACATTACCGTTGGCAATTTGCGAAGGAAATGTCTGCTTTTGAACCACTGAATAATAATAAAAAGGGACCAATTTCAAGCAAACTGAATGTTTATTTTTGAATGTTTATTTTATTTTTGAAGAATACTGGACAGAGAATTTGCACAGGGTTTGCTTATTTTGCCAAAATCGATATAATCATTCATCACGGAAAAATGCGCAATTCTTAAATAATCCGAAAAGATGGAAAGGGCTTAGCTTCAAAGCCACTCTTTTGTTGCCATCAAGAAAAATCAAAAATACATCTTTTGGTTTTACAAAAATCGATTCATTTTTTTTGAGGTTGTAATCCTCCCTTGAGGGAAATCAACATTTTATTTATTTTCAGTTTAAATTTTCAGATAAATCTCCAGCTACGTTCTCAAAGAAAAATAAAATACGAACTTATTTTAAAATCATCTTCGTTTTCTATTTCGACATTACAGTAGGATTTCTTTTCTTGCACATGTTGTTTCGCTTTTTCTGATTAAAGTTTTTTCTTTCTGCTTTTTGTTTATCATGCAAAATTACGTGCTTTAGGGGAAGGTTTCTTTTGTGTGCATTTTATGTTGTGAAAAGATTTACCTGAAGAATTTTCATTTTTATTTCCTTATACGAAGTATTCACAAAACGTATCACGAAATATTTCGGGTATCATAATTCAACGGAAATATTCATTTTGGCTATTTTTCTGCGTGACGTTTGTGTCTACAGAATAAAGAATTCTTTTATCCAAAACGGGCATTAAATGAAGTCGAAGGGGATTTTTCATGACGTCAGTAACTACGTACGTACGAATGTATCTCGCATAATTCAAAAAGGATTAGCAATAGAACGATGAAGTTTTGTATATGGACTGCTATAATATCTAATTGAGCACATCCCTTTTTTATTTGCAATCGGCAGTACCTACATATTTACATACCCCCTTACCCGGATGAAAAGTCCTTGCCTTGTTTTCGCAATCGTTGGTCGTAGTCATATTCTTCCTATTACAGAAGTGTTTTAAATGACAAAAATATTCATGTTTGGGATACGTCAAATTTAAAAAGAAATTACTTTTGGGCGAATAACAAAATCTAAATTTTAATGCAGTACCCCGATTCCTGTACTTATGTCTGGAAAAGTTTTATACTCGTTATAAAAAAATAAAATATTTTGTTTAGCTCCCACACAACAAAAATTGACTTACCCTATTTAATTTCCAAATTTGAAGTTTTTGATGTGATATTTGACTTGAGTGATAGTAACTAAGTTAAAATAATTCGAGGAAATAAATTTAAATGAAGTGCAGCAAAAAATGTGTATAATTTAATAGGCCGAACAAGAAAGTCCTGTGGTGTCTACATCAAAAGTTTTAACTTGACATTTAAGTGTTAGATGTCATTTACTTTATCTTCATCTAGTTTATGACTTCAATGTTCGTAAACACACGTGTAAGTTGGGCCACAAATACTGTGGAAAACTCTAAGGAGAGAGCAAAATAAGGTTTGGATTCTCTAACTGCAGACCTCTTGGCAAGCAACTAAGACTTTTACAAGCCAAGTAGTACAGTTTTTATGAATTTTTAGATTTGACTCTTGCCACAAATAACTTTATAAATGCCTTTCTTAGGCCTTATAATGTCCTTTTTCAGTTTTCCATGTACAGCTTAATTAAAAAATAATTGGGAAATAGAATAGAGCGCAAATTCATGAGCTGTACTCAATTACCCGGCTAACTTTATTCGAGTTAATAATAATCATCTCAGAACTTAACTAAACTAATTAACACACAGGCAAATCAATAATTACCTAAAATATTTATAAGAATCTCACAGCACAGAAGTTACGCAGACTCAAAATAATTGTCAACCGAACTTTCTATTCGTAAACTCATACACATATACGTAGAAACGTAATACCAATCAATGATGACGTTTAACTATCTGAAAGTAATTATGTGCAATTAAAACGTTTTCGAGATCTTTACTTACTAAAAAACTTATTTCTCACCATGACTATTAGGCTTTTGGAAGCAAGAAAAATAAAGTACAACCATTCCTTCTCCGAGATTATTTCCACAGATCTTCCAGTTATTATAGTCTGTTACTTTACAATAATCACTTCAGCGCCATTTCTTACCATTATGGCCTCTCTGGTAACCATGCTAACGACTGCTATGGAAGACGGCTGAGTCCTATAATTTGATAAAATCTCCTAATCTTTTCTGTAAGGTTGTAAGGATCTTAAGTTTTACTAACGTTTATTTTATTTTAAATCTTTACTATCACTTCTTATTTTCTACTTCCGGCCAGAATTAAAAGCTTTAACTTATTTATGCAAATTTGTCTTGGGAACGCCAAGTACTTAAGTTGTGGCTTTTTGCCAAGCAAGAGAGAGAGGAAGGAGTGATTAGGAGCAGGCCGCTTGCCATTGCAGTTTTACTCGGTTGCTGGTTGCCTTTAAGGCCAGAGGTTTAATCCTCTTAATAATTTTAAACGTATCGTAGTGTTAACAGTTCTCTGTACTACATACGGCCTTTCGGTTAATATACGGCCAATCTTCAAGTAGCCACTTGTTTATTAATTTAAGTTAGTTTAGTTAGAATTTAGTTAATATTTTTATATTCTTACGTTCAGACCACAAGTGGTTGGTCTCTGTATTCCGAAGTCCGGAAATCATTGTAAAGAGAGAAAAATAAAGGGTTTCGTATACCCTTCCTGTGTATCTTGTCTACTTCCCATATTTATTGAACATAGCTTTAGTAAGCTCCCTGTTCCGAGTCAGGTCATTTAAAGTTCCCCAAGCAAGTAAGGAGGAACACTGAACCTGATAAGGTGTTGAAGACATATGTTACGATCATAAATAGGAGTAGAGTAGTTATGATCTACTGTTTTAAAGCAATGCATTATAGCTGGATGTGCTTGTACAACAATAGCACGTACGGGGAGATTCAGTTCACCAAATTCAGGGGATGATGAGTTAATACTCATTACAATTTTAGTTCACGTGCTACTGTACAGACTATTATTCTTTTCGAAGAGGAGAATATGCAAAATCAATTGTGTTCTCCCGGCATTCGAAACACAAATTTTCCATTGATTACTTCGATGTGCTAACCTCTTGCAGTAGGACAGGACGAAACAGGACATGAGGTATTTACAATGAAATCAGCAGTTTTAACCTGTCCATGCTACCAATCTTGAATACTCAAGGAAGGTGCAAGTGCCCCCTCCCCCCATTGGCCTCCGCAGCTTGACGCTCAGCCGAATACCACCCCAACAAATCTTCGTAGCCCTTAGGGTCATCTTCAAACGCACGGACTCAATCACACTCACCGATAATATATTAAAACCTGCTTCGTGAGCTTAGTATCAAATACATAGTGAAAATAAAAGTACATTTTAATTACCTGCTGAACATAGAAGTACACAGTGAGCATTAGTAATACCTAGTAAGTATACATGTTGAGCATTTCAAATGTACGGGGGACATAATAAGTACATGGTGAACATAAAGAATACAGAGTGCACATTAAAAATGCAGGATGAAAGCTGCAAATACGTTGTGAGTGCACATGGTGAACATAAAGAATACAGAGTGCACATTAAAAATGCAGGATGAAAGCTGCAAATACGTTGTGAGTGCACATGGTGAACGTATCAAGGATGCAATAAATGTATCAAATACCTGGTGAACAGGAACATATATGATGAATTATCGAGTACATGATAAGCATATTTCAAATATCTGCTAAACATACTGAATTGATGGTGAGTATATCACAAACACGTCTGAAGAAATGCGATAATTCCTTTAACCTTTAAAAGGTTATAAATCTCTTACTGAAAAAGCTTGCTAATACACAACTGCATCTTGTCCATGCATGAGTTTCATTTGTAAGAAAATTACCTAAAAGTTGTACTTGTTGAGAATGAGAGCAATTTTGTAAATGATAAAAGAATAAAACGATATAATTACAAGGTAAATGTTGTTTTCAATTCTTTGTTTAAATTTTTTATTCTTCTGACAGTGGTTTTATTCTTTTGACAAAGGTGGTCAGATAATCGTCATGGATAAGAACACTTACATCGATGGTGTCTTAAACGAAGGACCATACAATCCGATCCCTAAAAATACTTCACCTTATGAACTGTCAAAAATAAAAGCTGCGATCAAATCTTCGCAAATCCTTTCAAGCAACTTAAAACATTCGCTTATCTGTTGCGAATTGTGCCAGATTATATGCTCTTTCCAAAATTCATAAATGTGGTATTCCTTTCCGCCCTATTGTAAATTCAAATTTAGGTACGCTCTCGTATCCGTTAGCTAAATATTTAGTTCCTAGATTTTCAACTCTATTAGACAATAACATTTACACCATAAAAAATTCAATAAAGTTTGTAAAAAAGGTTAAAACATTTCTCCAACAAATTTACTCATGGTTTCTTTTGATGTAAAATCATTATTCACCAATGTTCGAGTGGAGGGTGCACTAAAATGTCTAGAAACCAGATTTCGCGAATTTCATTTCTCTTGCATCGAAATTGATGAGCTAATTTCTCTCACTCAACTCTGAAACAAATGCATTTGGTTTTCCAAAATAAATATTACAAGCAAACTGAGGGATTAGCCATGGGAAGCCCCCTCAGTCCCATCCGGGCTGATATCTACATGCATTATTGTGAATCAAAATTGTTTGAAACTTTAAACTTCCCGGCATGGTTACTTTTGAACTTGAGAATTGCAATTCTCTTCCGTCTCTCGACATTCTGGTCACACGTAACACATCCAACTTAAATACTACGGTTTACCGTAAACCTTCATCGGTTTGCCTTCCACCACCACTTTAAATCATATCATCCGACTAAACAGAAGTTAGCTTCATTTTATTCCTATGTTTTCCGTGCTCTTCAGGTTTGCTCCTCCAAACTATCCCTTAATGATGAACTAAATTATCTAAAAGCAATAGCTATTGGCAGGGGCTTTTCACCCAACATTATTAATCAAGCAGTTAAAAAATTCGCATCTCAACACACCAAAAGGCACACTCTTGTTTTAGGAGATTATAAAAATTCTGTTGTCATTCTCCTCTTTCCATCAGTTAATTATAAAGTTTCACGTATTTTGCAGAAATTTAAGTTTCGGGTCATTTATTCTCCCATCAATAAAATTCCGAGTTCCATACTCAAGAACCCCATTCCGGCTATGAATTCCTGGGGTATTTACAGGATTCCTTTCCAGTGTGGTTTAATTTACATTGGCTAAACCAAGAGAGCCCGAAAATTTCGCGTTAAGGAACCTGAGGCATATGTTAGAAAAAAGGAAACACAGAAGTCTTCTGCTGCCCAACATTGTTGGTCCGAAAATCACACTTTCAAATTTTCTAAGGCCAAAATTATTCAAAAAAAAAAAATCTTCCATTGGTTAACTGGATTTTCTAGAGGCATTTCACAATAAAAAAATCTTTCTGTTCTAGTTAACGACCCTAATTCCAATCCATCTTTGCTTTCAGCCTTTAAAGAAATTATGTTTTAGTTCTCGTTTCATGAACAGATGGCGCCAGTAGCTTTATCTTGTCATTATATGTTATCTTGTTCATTTCCGCTTTTGCAGCTGAGGATGATGGTTCGGTAAAACCATCGAACCTAGTCCTGTGAAAATTTGAAAATATAACGCAGATTTTTGTTGTTTGACTTAAATTAAACAATTAAATTAAACAATTAAATTAAACAATACATGTATCACAACTGACTAGGTAATGACGCAACAATGGCACGCAGCTAATGTTGCTGATATCAGTACTGTTGCCACTAAGAAAAATGAGGGCGAAAATTAGCGCTTTCACAAATTTTAATTAATATCTCTAATTTAGCTACTTTTTCTCGAAAAATGTGGACGTCGACCTTTCCCAGGACCCGGAAAAGAATTGTAGAAAGTTTGGTGACGATAGCTATAGTAGTGACTGAGTTATTAGCGAACAAACGCACAGACATTGTTCTTTATATATATAGAATTTTGAATCTTTATTTAAATTCTTATCGATTCCAGTTATTTTATAATTTGTATCTTTACTGTCTTACAGTTTTCCGCCAGAATGCAAATGAGTTCGCGTGTAATTAAGTGAGGGTTTGAGTTGTTATGACAAAGCGTGTTCTGCCTCTTGAAGGCCACATTACTAGGTTTACTCGTGTAAGAAAAGAGTTCTCGTCTTCGGCCTTGCATTATACTTTCCGATCGTTATGTTCACGCCGATTAACTCCGAACCAACTTCGTGTTAAATTGTTCTGTGTAGCCTTCGGCTATTAGTTATTAAAATTTAGTTTTAAATTTGAATTTCTACCTTATATTTCTTGCCATAAATGGTGTCAGATTTCTAACTTCAAGAATTTAATGGTAACTAACTATTAATAAGTTTATCTTTCTCTTTGCGATGCTTGTTTTAATATGAGAAGGCTATAGTGTTCTAAATAAAATAAAATCGACATCAAATAACGTAACAATAGGTTTTTTTTCACATATGAGGACTTAATATCAATTTGAGACCCTGAATCGCCCTTTTCAAAACTTAATCTGTAGAATTTTACTTGGAGTGCCTTTTACTCGAATTTGTTCCGTTATTAGAAGTAAGATGATTTCTAATTTCTAGTTTTGCATAGGAAAATCGTTTGTGCGTCTGCCAACAATAAGCTTATGGTGAATGTTTGTTTATACACTACATATATAAGTTTAGACATTAAATAAATAAGTTTATGCAATTAATTGATTTTAGTTAACTTGGATGATTTTATTCTGCAATACAGAATATATTTTTATTTTTAAAATGACGATAACTGATGGATGAACTATTATAATTGTGACTGCTTATTGTATTCACTTACGCTATTCCATTTAATGAACATTAATGAAAGGATTAATTAACTAGTACTTTAAGGGAGATTTACCTGTTCTTTAATTCACATATTACTGCAAATAGTGATAGGATTTAGAAAATTAAGAAAATTAAACGGAAAGTAAATGAAAGCCATAATGTCTTAATCGAATATACTAATATGAGACCTCACTACTTGAAATGAGATTGGCAAAATTCCCATTTTATTTTCTACCTAACCATTTTTGCTTCTAAAAAAGGCAGATGTTATCGTTAATCATAACATAATGAATATGCTTTCATTGAAATTGAAACTTAAGTTCTGTTTTTCTGCTATTAATGATTACTTTTAACATCTTTATGTGGTTGAAACATTTCCACAGATTCTTGTTCATGATGAAAGGGCCATTCTCAAATTCGAAGAAAAGCGTAGCTAAGTTTTATTATGTTTCGCTTTAAACCAGAAACTTCTAAACTAAAATCGAAACTTTGAAGTGTTAGAATTAAAGTGGATGTCTTTACCTCACGAATATCATCTGAAAAACAAAGCAACTAAATACCAAAGAATTCAGATTCCTCAGAAAAACAAATATTTTCTATGTACCAGATGCTCGGGAAGTAACCTGACATCATAGACATTTAAAAGTTCGAAGCCTGGGACCATTAGCTTCAAATAAGCCATCTTCACATAAGAAAGTTACTATCTTAACCGGCCTTTTTTTTTAACACTTTTCATTTCTGGATTCATATTCTATTGTCCGATAAACTGAGACCGTAGACAAATTTTTATTTTTTTACAGATGGTTTGCGATACTTTCTAGATTTAACAAGCTATCCGGAATTGCCTTTTGTTGGAGATCTACGTGCGCATTATTATTTAGTTAATTTTCCGGATGGCAGTTTTTGCTGTCAATTTGAATTGTGATTTTATCATTATGAAAAGGCAAGGGATTTAAAAAGCTAGCGTTTCATGCAGAATCCTCGAAGAATTCTGCACAGATCTTAAGCCCACCAGCGGCCGAGTGGTAAAGACGCTGAATACTGGTAGTTCAGTCCGAGGTTCGAATTCCGCGAACGGGCTGGCTGCATGGGCATTTTCATAGTTTTGTGTGTGTAACGTGTATACAAGCTAGTCCCTTAGAAAGCCTTCCACGAAGGCATCCCTCCCTTTAGGCAGATAGCCCTCGTGTGCTTTGCCATAATTGAATAATCCAATCTGCATAGATCTTTTTATTGTCTTTTATAGATTTGAAGATAAATTATTGAAAATGTGTTCCTCATGTTGTTCGATTTTAAGTGAAAAAGATGGATACAAATTCAGCAAAGCCTTTTTTTCTTTTAATAATAGAAAGTTCTTTTTCTTTTTTCTTTCTTGCTTTAATATACGTCTAATTATGAAATTTTTTTACCATTCATATTTCATTTGAATGTGACTGCAGTTTGGATCTAAAAGTTTCCTATTGTTTCCAAATATCTTACCTTCCCATTTTTCATGAGCGTTACATATTTTTTCTATTACCTTCTCATTTAGCAGTATTCCCCCCCCCAACATATTGGGGAAATTATAGAATTTAGATTATTCATTTTATAGTGGTTTTTTTCTTTTATGTGCATCATTGAAAATACCAGAATTATTGAACAACACTTTAATAATTAATGCTTTTTTAATAAAGAAAAATTTTCAACAAAATAACTTAAAAAACTAATAGCACTTAGTTACAAATTTGTAAGTATTTGGTACGTATTTATGGTTGAGAAAAACATAATAATTAATAACGTCATTTAAATTTCAATGAATGGTTATGAAAATGTGATTATGATTGAAAACACATTTACACTAATGCATAATTTTAAAATTAATGCCTATTAAAAGTTTATTGAAGTATGATTATTGGAAGACAGAAGACAAATAAATCAAAATTTTAAAACAAATCCAATATTTTAGTAACTCTGTCCTAGCAATAGTTTTTTTTCACATATGAAGATTTAATATCAATTTTAGGCCCTGAATTACCCTTTCCAAAACTTAAATTCAGACTAAAAGTAGACTACATTGGATTATTGCTGGTACTATCTCAGGAAAAAAGCATTCTTGTTGTTCTTGCGAATTTCCTTATGGTATAGACCACTTACAATAACTTATCTACATCTAACACTTTAAGTGTTGTATAAGGAATAAGAATTATATTGCGAGAATCTAAATTATGCAAGAGAATTGCATTTCTTAACATTTAAATTCGAGATAAGAGTAAGTTAGTTTCGGATGACTATAGGGATTGGACATGGGAAAGTATTACTGCCATTCCTTTTTGTTCCTCGCAATATAGCCAGTCTTAGACCGAACTCCATTCTTTTCTAATATTTCTAATGCACAGAGAAAATTGAGGATAAAACCATTAGGATCTATATTAGTGCAAGAATGTGCGTGATTAGAACATGTCTGGGCATTAGTGCACTTGAGACAATTCTTTAAAATATTTGTTTGCTGGCGAAGTCTTCACGAACACTCTACATTCCTTTCTCCCACAGAATCTGTTACATGTGCTAGAATATGTGATTGATTTATTAAGAATTTCAATGGAAACTTTCGGGACTGTTTAAACTGACTGGTTTGATCTTAAATAAGACTGAAGAGCTGTATTTGGCAAATATACCGTGTCTGCAGTATGATACTTCTTGAGACTGGATTACATCCATAGGATAGACACTGTGTAGAAGCAATACTGCATGGGTTTGACACTGCGTAAGACCGATACGGGGCAGGACTGACACAGCATAGAATCGACGCAGGTTTAGGATCGACACTAGTTACCAGCATACGATCGACACGATGAAATAATAATTTGGATAATAATGTAATAATAAGTAAGAGGATAAATGCACATTTGTCCCTTTCACAGAGTTGTACGACAGACACTGCGGAGGGTTGATACCAGAACAGCATGGGCAGAGCATAGCAATGACACTATACAATGGACATTGCGTAATGTAGCCAAGTATCATAATTAGCAACAGTATATAGTATAATGAAGAGGGAAAGAAGTTGATTAAATGATTTTTTATGTCCAGGGACCTAAAGTTCCAAATATATATATCTCCAAAATTTCGAATAATTTTTGTTGCTACGTATTATCCTGTCTACTGTGGGCGGAAATTCGGAAAATGTCATCAGTCGTTACTACGGAATTCTAAAGGAAATGGTCATCCATAGTTGGCTCTAAATCGTGCTACTTGGCCGTTTAAAAACATAAGACCGTAAAACAAATCCAATATTTTAGTAACTCTGTCCTAGCAATAGTTTTTTTTCACATATGAAGATTTAATATCAATTTGAGGCCCTGAATTGCTCTTTCCAAAACTTAAATTCAGACTAAAAGTAGACTACATTGGATTATTGCTGGTACTATCTCAGGAAAAAAGCATTCTTGTTGTTCTTGCGAATTTCCTTATGGTATAGACCACTTACAATAACTTATCTACATCTAACACTTTAATCTTTAAGTAATCTTTCGTAAGTACCTAAATTTAGTTAGAACGATCAGAAGAGCCATGCAAGTGCAAGTGCGTAAGACTTCATTATAAATATAGAGGTGGCACATGGAATAGACACTTCCTGAGTTTCTCCTCCTCGAGTCTCTAATTGTTTTGAAGAAATGACATTATTTGGTGCTTTGACCAACAGTGCTTCGAATTTTACTTTTGTTCTGCATTACCTCAGTCAAAGAAATATCCTCCTCATCTGTGCTTTTTTTTGGCAAGTAAAATACGAAACTTGTGCACATGGTACATCGTCGATTTTGACAACTCTAAGGAAGGAAAGAATGGGGTTATTCTTCAGCTTACTTATTGTTACATTGATCAAAATTAATGTTTTTCATCTCATCAATCATGTGCCGTTTATTAGTGTGGCCATACGTCAGTGTTGATGCTATGTTCTGTTAATCCTAGGCAGTATCTGTCCTCTGTAGTGTGGATTCTGCGGACTGTGACTTCTATGGATGTAAGCTCAAAGTTACGTTTTACCTTATCAGCATTCTTATCTATCAGATTCATTATGCCTACTATTTCTGTACCTACTTAGCCAGTTTTGAAGATTGAAATAGGTTGTGTTCTGGTTTATGTAAATGTCTTAATATGACAGCCAACAGTGACAATTTTTCCTCTTCAGTATGATTCTTCTTTATCTTAAAAATATTTGATCTAAGAGTGAAAACCGTCTTCGGATTTCTTTCATTAGTCGAAAAAAATATTAATTAAAGTGTTTCATAAGCGAAAATTTCTGTAAAGCAAACTTTTGTAAAGCACAGGATAAAGTTTCTTAAGGAGTACGTATGTACTGCTTTCAAATCCTGGAGTGTTTTAAGCACTCCAGGATTAAGCTCTATTTTAATCCAAAAACCACTTTGAAGACCTTATATCCCATAGAATGCTCACATTTCTTAGAATTGAAAATCTCCTGAAAATTATGCCTTTAAACCATAATGTCACACAATAAATGATTAAGCTACAGCTGTAAAAATAAAAGTACAGTGCTTAGGATAATTAAAAAAAGCGTTATGGGGCTAGAATTCCTTCTAAAAAATGCAATCTTTTAAGAGATTGAGCTATGTTGTTCACAAACACATTTAAAATTCACGCTGAGTAAGACTTATGCTTATTAAAACAGAAGGTAGAAAATTATATGAATGGTAAACTTCGCTTCTAATTAAGAGTGCTCGTATTTCGGTTTCATGAGTTAATTTTGGCTCCCATTCTTCCTTCTTAAAGCTGACATAAATGCGCCTCCTTCGAAATTTGGAGTCGTAAGACCATTCTTTGAGAAAAAAAAAAAAAAAAAAAAAAAAAAAAAAAAAAAAAAAAAGAGGAATCAATTCTACTGCTTCACATCCCGTGAAAACGAAAAATTTCTGTTTATTTTTTTTTCCTCCATGCAACCGTCTCTTTGTCATTAAATTCTCAATAAAGCCCCACGAGAGACATAAAAAAAGGGAAAGTAAAATATCTGACAGTCTAACACAACGCAAAAAATGTTGGCTCATTAAATGCTTTGGGGCAGTCTATGCTGGATTTAATGGTTACGTCCGAAGAAAATAAACATAGCTTTTATCTCATTTAAAAACCTTTCTAAATAAACTTTAGGCGTTTCCTAGGCGCTCCTTTTCACACTTCTTTGGATACGTGAATGGGGGAACAAGAAATAAAGTGAGAAAAAGGAGCGTGTAATTTTTTTTTGGTTAAACACAGAAGCCATTTTTTCCTTCCTTCCGGAAGAATTTTATTCACCTTCATTGTTAGAATATGCATAAGCCCCCCCAAAAAAAACTTGTTATCGGTTTCTTCATGAAGACTAATAAAGTCATTCTAAATTAAGACGGTTAATCGTTGCAAAGAAGTATGATTAGTTTTGACTAGATGCTCTTGTAATCTGTGCTATATTTTTCTTAGAAGCAATGTGAAAATGTTTCCAGTCACAGCATGATTGTGTTTTCTTTATCTATGATATAGATTTGATTTAAAATTATATTTTAGTGTTACTTGAAATTCTTTTACTTTAGTTTCTTCCTGCAATAAAAATTGATTTCCGTTCTGAATTCTTTTTTAAAACCTAAAACATTTTTTTTCTGGGCAAAGAGAGGAGATAATGTGGGATGGGAAATGACGATGCAGTATATATTTTGATAACAAATATGTGCCTGTATTTTAGGGCTAAATCATTACATTAAGGAAAAAATAATGAAAGATACAAAATACTAGAATACAACATGTGGGTTTGCACCAAGTCTTTCCATTATAAAATATAGGTAACTTAGTAGGAGTTATTTATACCAAAATCTTCAAAATGCAAGATTTTAGATTTAGTGTACCAATAACGAAATCATAAATGAGATTTTGTTCAAGGTAACTTTTATTGCGTTACAAAAATAAATAATAACTGCCGAATAGAAACCGACCGATGTTATATCCAATTATCATTCAAAAGAATCTATAACAGGTTTAAACTGTTATTAGAATAAATAACAGTTTTCCTAAACACCTCGTCGAATGGAATACTTTATGGAATGCTTGCTTCCAGGAATTTTATGTAATTAAGATACATAGGAATTTTATGTAATTAAGATAAATTCCGTGATGCTCTTTTGTTCTGGTTAGATGATATACGCGAATTACAGCGTTGAACGAGACGCTTTCGCCGTCATCTTCAACTATTGCGGCTGGAAGTCAACGTTTAAACTAGTTCTTAAGAAATTGAATTTACACAAAAAATTTCTTTTCCCCTCCAACGACCGGATAACTTCTCTATTTAAGCATTCATCATAAATGGCCGAATCCGTGGGTTATTTAACCATTTCATCACTGAGAACGCTGACCAGAGTGCACCACAGGGAGTGACAAAATTACATCCGCTACTAAGTGCCCTCACACCGCAACGATACTATATACTAGTAAACCTGCTTTTCTCAGGTTTCGAACCTGGAATCATAATGTCAACAGGCTAGCTTCCTAGGAAAAGTTTCCTTCTGCATTTTGAGAAAGTAAATGTGATACCGATTTACTGCGGCAAAACCTATCGAGACTTCCCTGTAGGTTATCACGTCAGGATGGATCTTAAACGAAAAATCTACAAACCCTATTATATATCTAAATTTAGTTTCAATTCATTACTCTAATTTTGAAAATCTAATTAAATTATACCTAAATTTACCCATATCTTTCAAAACGATAAGCTTGCTAATTTCACAGTTTATCAAAATCCATACCTTATATTCAACAATATAGTATAAGAATATTAGCATTCATTTGTGCTAGGTTAGCTAAAACGAGGCTAACCTAGCACAAATAAATGAATTTTTCCTCTGAAATATTTTGATTTGCTTCTTATTAATTTGCTGCAATTTTAATCTTATATTTGCTACCTTATGTTACGTAATAAGAGCATGTAAAAGTAGTATGTTACGTAATCTGAGATGAGGCTGCTTGTTATGTATATTAAATGTTCTACAACTCAAAAGAATATTGACGCTTTGTAAATACTAACGTTCATTGAGTTCCATAGTTTGGTTCAACCTAAATGTCACTGCTGACAGGAAATTAAACTAAACGACTCAAAATCTGGTGAGTAATTGTTTTAATGCATGTGTTGCGTTTTTTTTTCTGACACCAATTGTTACGTTATTTTCTTCTTTCACGTTCATACGGGGTTCGTATGGATTTGGAATGAATAACGACGACATTTGACGATGAAATATCGGAACACACTTTAGTTAGCCAATATTAATCAGGACAGCTCCAAAGTCGCTTTTTACAGTCGTCGAAGATCTACTATAAAAACGCTGACACAATCAGCGACACAGCCTTCAAACTATCAGGCCATAACGGTGGAGATAGCTTCACTGCAAAGCAGCAGAGTACAGCTCCCGACTCTGCTCGGTCGTTCTCGGAACTCCCCGTACTCTTGAGACTCTCCACGCTACAACTCGCGATGCACTCGACGACACACAGAGCACAGCTCCCGAGTCTTCGGTTTAGTCATTTCCGGAGCTTAACACACTCTCTCGACGATGCACTAACCGCGATACACTAAGAGACTCTTCGATCAACTCGTCGCTAGACTTCGAGACACTCGCTCAATGGCTGAATATCAGCTCGCTAGACGAGGCACACACTAAATGATAAGCAGGACTTATGTCGCCAAATGGGCGATTTCTCGCCAAATGTGGCAACCCTGCATTCCCTTGCTATTTTATGTCAACCCTAAACCTGCTTTGCGAGAAGCTATCCCACCGCGCCTGTACATTTAGTAACACATGGAGTAAATTTTGTTTGAATACTGGAGCTATAAGCCTATGAGCCCATTTGAATGAAGCAGAGAATTTCTTGTGCTATAAACAAATCCCTTGAGTTGTAATTACTTATTCTGGTATTATAATTACGTTTTCTTTCATAAGGTTTAAGTTGCAAACTACATTTCATGTTGCAACTCGGTTGATTAATTGTTTGACTTTAGATTTTGATTTGTGTTTTCGTTCATAGCAAAAGACCTCTATTTTTGTAAGTAATATGTGGAACGATTTGGGTTGATATAAATGAGCAACCTTTTTTTAGAAGCCTTCATTTAATTCCTCATAGTGTTTCAGCGTAATTGTAATTATGTTATCAATTTTTAATCTACTTCCCGATACTATCGAGGTTCAAAATTTTGCACATATGCTGTTGGTCGATCGATTTCAATGCAGAGTGGTGAAGTGATGTTTTAAACATTTTGTTTAGAATTTTTTATTCAATGTTTAGTGATATTCTTTTAACTAGGAAACTAATTGTATCAATGTTTGCATCATCGAGTACACCATAGAAAAATCTTTTCAATGAAAATTGTATGACAACTGTAATTTAATTTCTGATTTTTGAAAGTTTCTCGAATTTTTAGACTACTTGACGCTTATGATTCAAATTTCAATATCTAATAATACATCGTATACAAAGTTTTGAAATTTTCACAGAGTATAAAACAAACCTTTCGCTCTGTTTCGAAACAAAAATGGTAAAGAAATATTAATTGAGCTATTTTCTATATTTAAAAAAAAATGTCGCAGTCTAAAGTACACAGTGGAAAACAGCGTTTCTCGTGGTGAAATGCTTTTCATTTTGCCATCTTGATGATAAAGTTTAAACTTATGATAAAGTTTAACTTAATGATAAAGTTTGTCGTCTTGGCGATATTTGTTTCTTATAAGATTTTTTTAAAAAATATCATATTGATAATGTATAATTAAGAATAAACAACAGGAAACGAAATACAGTTAAAAAAAGGTTTTTATATGGTAAGCTTTTATTTAAAATGAATATTATAATTAATGCACTAAAAGGAGAAAAAAAAATTGTCATATATTTTAATGGCAATAATAGATTAAATGACTCTATTACAGAATATGTTTACAATTTTGTATTGCGAATAATAAAAGCAGGAGGCACACAGGATAAATTAAAAAAAAGATAATGGCTTATACATTTGACAATATAATTATATTAATAGAAAATAAAAAAGACTTATATATTTGACAGTGAAATTAAATTAATAGATTTCGTTAATTAGGCGCTCCACGCTTTTATTATTCATGATATAAAATTGCAGGTGAATTTTGTAAAGTGAATTATCTAATCTATTTTTCCCATTAAACTATTAGACAAATTATTTGTTCTCTTTTTAATGCATTAATTGTCATATCCATTATAAATAAATGTTTAACTGCTTAAAAACTTTTTTAAAATTGTATTTTATTCAATAAACAGTTAAAAAGCATGCACACACATTTAAGGGATTTTTACCTTTGCCATTGCCTTGATTAACGGAAGTGCCACATGTACTGCTAGTTGGTGCCCTTTTGTAGGTGGCGCTGTTCATGGTAAGCTTTCGCACGTTTTTGTCCGGGTGGAAGATGATAATATATACTTTAGGTGAGAAGAGACAGAACAGGGCTACGTATGCACTCAGGGACGTAGAGACGCACAGTGTTGTTATCTGCACCTGCGAGCAGGAAAAGAACTGTTATTCTAAAACAATGATACATTTCAATAAATTTTGTTAAAACTTGGAGCATTAGAAAGCATTATTAATTTTCCTAACTTTTCACGACTTGCACTAAATTAAGTTCCTTAAGTTAATGATGTACAATGAATCCTTTTTCAATAACCCCTTCTCGTAGATGACCGTCTCTGAAAGTGACCAGTAGTTCTCAGAACATTTATAAAATTCTCCAAGACTAGTATCCATAATCTAAACGAAATCAAATATGTATTAAGGTGACTGCTGACAGTTTTAGTTTTTACTATGAAACTGATGTATTTTACGCAAAAATTAAATCAAAGAATCATATTTCCACTTTTACATAAGCAAACCTGCTTTTATGCTAAAGTGTTGTTAATCATTAGTTTCGCATGGAATAATTTATCATGAATGCTCGATCAGGTATTACAATTATCTTTAGATGGTTTGTCGCATTCCTAGTTTTTTTAATTTTCTGTTCACATCAGTGTTTGAATGGTTTCTAAGAGAGTTTTTTTATTTCTATTTTGATATTTGTTCCAATCATTAGATTGAATTTATATAAAAGCGTACGCTGTTTTACTTTAAATTTCTTAATATTAAATGATTAAATTTAAACTGAAATGTCCTCAAAAAGAAATCAAACAAACGAAAAAAATAGCATTAAATTTAAAACCAAGATTAGAAGTTATTTAAAGTGTTGCTGGCGTACAAAAATGGCGGAAAAAGGGCAATAAATGGTTGAAAATAATAAGTCGATTAATTTACTTGATAAAATTATTTCAGAAATTTCAGTGAGTAATCCGACGAGAAAATCAACTAGGCAGACTTCTCTTGATGAATATTTTAATAAAATATGAATTAATATTTAATAAGCGATCAATGATTTAATAGCTGATTAATAAAAAGATAACTGCACTTCTACTGAAGAATTTCGTTTCAGCACCCATCTAAGATCTTAAATAAGATAACTATATTAAGAAAATCGATAACAGTTGTAGGGTTTATATTTATTTTAACTAACATTTATTTTAAGTTTAAACTGTCTTTCCTGTCAAGCCTTACTTTCCCCTGGAACTGCCAATGCCAGAGTATGTAAATTTTAGTAGAACGCGCAAGGATTCAAATTATCAGCGGAAGTATTCTGAGTTAAATAGAATGGAAACGAGTTCGAGGTGTGCTGTTCTTACTTCACGAGCGCGGAGGTAGTTAGCCAGAAATTGAAGAACCCCGCGTTTCGGCATGTGTGCTTGCCTCGGAGAATTGTTAATCGTTCAACGTGATATTCAAAGTTTGCTGAATTAGCAGCGGTATTGTAAAACGCGGTGAGGTTAGTTACATTTAGAGAGCCTCGTAGGTAGTCACTTGTTATTATTCATTTTTAGTTTCTTATTTTTATTTTACCGCCGGATCGGCGTAGTTTGTGAGCGTCAAGAGCACGCAATTGTAATTTCTTAAGTTGAATAAAAAGGGACTTAAACCCTTAGCAAGACTCTGTCTATTTTCCAGTTTCAACTGTCACATCTTGGTTGCGTGCAGGTTGGAGGCGCGCAACTCTACACAGTCATCACCTATCTTCATCTTCTCTATGACGACGACTTCAGAAGAACATCAAAAACTCGGAAATAGGACGGTCGTCTTAAAGAGGGTTCATTGTATTTCATTGTTACAGCATTAGATATCTAGCTTAACTTGTCTGCATACATGCAACTGTGAATATTTCATTATGAGTACATGCGCCTTACGTTATTGGAAGAAATAGTGAAGGCAGACTTTACGGTTGAAGGGTTTTGATATCGTAATCAGACTATTTTAATTACGTCAGGAGAAGCCTGAGTAGATCAACACTATTCGAAGAGATCAAATACATTAGAAATCTCACTTTTTGATCTTCCATGTTCACAGCTGTGGTAATGTACCATGAAGCAATGAGCATAGAATTAGAGAAATTGCAGCGTAATGTAATCATACTTTCAGGAAGACAGCTTATTGATTTCAGAAGCTGCCATAATGTTATTGGCTCCACTTGCAAACATTTGCGCCTATTCTTATGGAATAAACTTTCATTCTGTATGTCAATGATTTACAAATTGTTTGATTGCAGAGGCTGGCTTAGTTGATCTTGAGTAAGCCAATAAACTTGAGAGGAAAACCTGAAGGAAGCGTGATTGCATAAGAATATACGAGTATGAAAGAGTTCTGTATTAATGTATAGAAAAGAAACTGCTACATTAAACTCGTCGTTTTTCCCATGTATAACATGAATATCAGCAAGTTTTCTCCAGAAAGATCTTAACGGAGGCATCCCTTCAATTAGGTAGATTAGTCTTGTCATAATTGCATAACTGATTAAGTAAACTCGTGCATTATTAAAAAATGTTGATATTATAGGAAGAAAACGGAAGAAATGTATATTATAGGAAGAGACTTAAATATTAAAATCAATTACTAGTAATTATTATTAACTATTGAAAATTACAAAACCGTTTCCTCGGATTCAAAATACAAAATACAGAATGCTCTGTAAAAGAATTAAAGAATTATTTGAAAAATGTGAAAACTGTTCACTGTCGAAGCCTGATTATTCCTTAAGCCTTTTAAAGTTTTGAGCTTCTTCTTTTAGGGTGTCCCAAAATCATCACATAGTTTCCTTTACATAGCTGGAAAAGGGGCTGCATGGGACTCCCAAAAGGATATCCTATCGTACCTAGGTTTGGAGGCTCGAGCTCTGTTTACTCTTACCTGTAATGAATGTATTTCTCAGAACATTTTGCTGTTTTTTGATTGGTAATTTTCCGAATGGCTAAATATTCGCAAGTTTCCGTTTTAGAAATTCTAAAGAATCTCGATATTAAAAAGCTAGAAGAATTGTTTAATTACAAAATACATTTTTAAATGCGGAAGAAATAATGTGAAGTAGGAAAAGATCCAACAAAAGGAAACAAACAACAACAAAGGATTCGTTGTTGTATATAGAAGGATTTTAGGGAATCTCAAAACTACATCACGCCAGAGAAGGGGTTCAGACGAAGAACAACCCATACATGAGTATTGCTCTTATCACGGATTTTATCTAAATGGTGATATAGCGATCACATTACCCGAGAGAGACTTGATAGTACGCTTACAGTCCCTGTCGAGACTTCACGGACCACCGTAGAAACAGTAGTTCTAATCCTGTAAAGGCAGCTATTCTTTCATATTATTCACTTCAAGCAAATAGCAATGACCAGCTCGGAAAGGGTCGGATCCGATTAGTGGGGTAAGCAGGACAGCAACTCACGGATAGCAGACTCACGGAGGGGTCTCAAAACTACAGTTGAAAGAAATCAGTCCAAGAGGTTAACGTTTGATTGAATCGATTTTTCCTCGTTCTATTCTTTTCTCTGTTCGCTCCATCTTCCCTATTCCGTCCCGATCCCACTGCTCATTTGATTCTGGAAATTAAATGGAACTATTTTCTTTTAAATGTTTTGATAAATGATAGTAATTTTTGTTGCATTTTATCACTGCGTTAGTACGTAACTTGCTGTGTTTTGTCGTGTGTAATAATATCCTTAATTACTGTAGTTTACGAAGATTAAAAGTTTTATGAGATTTAATAAGAGCTGAAAAAGAAAGGCAATCAGTGATGATGACGAATAGATAGCAAAATCTATTGATAACCGATCGGAATGGACTGAAATTTATCAAAACGTTATCAGTAATAGCATCAAACGGAGATGGGCACACGTGCAGTGTCGGTTCAAAGTTTTAAAATCGTCTAGTAGAATTTATGCTGCCGCTCTGCTTCCAAACTTTTGCCGTCTGTAAATGCTGTCGTCCAGTGTGGTAGCAGTGGTTATACTCCGGTAATTCTGAAAATGTTGAAACAGAGGCAGATAACATGCGCTAAAAACAATTATTTTTTAATTATGTATATTTGGACTCTTTTATGTTCCCAGATAAAAACATTTCGGTAATAATTGAAATTTATCTATTGTAGAATAAATTTTGAAAAAAAATTATGTTGATGCAAAAGGATTATTGCATTGTGATTTTCTGTGATTTTAAAGTGAGGCTAAATCAAGAAAAATTAAGCTTTATCTCGTGCTAATGTATTAAGATGGTTTGTAGAATTTCGCAGAAGTCGAAATTCTCTCCTGGCTGAAAAACATACACGAAATATTTTGTCAGCTATATCAGAAATGTATCGGTCACATGAAAAATATTAATGACAATTCGCTTTAACTATCAAATAGTGCACAAGGAATTTAACATTGGATTCTCAGCTATATATAAAAGTATTGATGAGGAATTTCATATGAAAAAAAAATATATACAGTTTATTGTTGGGTTTAACATAAATTAACAGAGCTCACCAAAAATGGAATACATCAGGATCAGTAAAGAAGCCCTAAAACTACTTAATAGTGGTGGATGCTTCATTATTTCTAAAATAATAATTGGTGACAAAAGGTACATACCGTTTTTGACGTTCCGTCACATCAAGAAATTTAGATACATGTCTTTGAAAATGATCCCTAACCAACAATGGTGAAGAAACAATAAGCAGTGATAAAAGTAATGTATGTAGTTTTCCTTGGAAAATCCAAAATCATTAACATGGAGAGACAGTAGACAGTTACGACTAACTAATACACCACTAACCCTTTGCGGTCATATCAGTTTGTACATAGGTATCGTGCTGATCGGAATTAATTTTCAATAATACATACTGTGCAAAATTATGAAGCTTGTAGACTTAATATAATGTAAGATCAGTATGGTTCTTTGCTGTGGTGGCTGAAAACGATATACGACTAGAATGGTAAAAAAGCTTTGGTGACTGAGAGTAACCATACGACTGCAAAGAGCTAAGTGTCTTCGAGAAATTCTTCAAAACATCATTAGGAGGCTTATTAGCCCATTAGACATTCCCCATTAGATATTAGGGGACATTAGACATATTCCCCATGATAAATGATCATCTCATTCAGAAAGCTAATATCCGAATTTCTTAGACAAAACACATCAAAGTGACAAATCATCTACTTTATTTTGCTGGTGTGATTCGTGGCTGTTTTTTAATCTAAAATTGGCTGTTTTTTAATCTAAAATAAGATTTATATGACTTTAGTTTTCATTTCGAAGATGAGACTATGTTAATTAATTATATTTTTTATCAATTCTAAAAAAAAAACATGGTTTGAAGCATTTAATCTTTCGAAAGTTAGCTTATAGAAGTGCATTGATGTTGGAGGACACTACTTTGAACACACCTAAGATTTGGCAAGTTTAGCTTGTCTCACTTTATTTTATCTCAAACATTTATGCGTGATCTTCGTACTAGCTCTGCCGCCGATTCTGTGCGGTTCAGATCATGATGATATAAAACACTGATGGGGGGCGGGAACCTGATCTTTGAATTAGCACTTTTAGTAAAGCCAATCGTAGGCTCTCTCTCTCGAAGCCACATTTTTATAGAATGACTGCAAAGTCATAAGATTACTCAAAACACCTTTGCTAAATATGAAACCAGATTTTAGTTTAAATAAACAATAAAATTTCACTAATTACCCTTGTTAAGTAAACACTACCATTTCTAGCATCAAGTTTTAATTAAATTTTAAATTCCAAATAGCATTCATAGTCAAAACTAAAGTGAGTTTATTATTTCAGCAGCTCAAATTTTAAGGAATTTCTTGCGCATGTTTTCAGAACAAAGGAACTTTCAGAAATCATTTCAGTGATTTATTAATAATTAGTTTTCGCTTTTAAAATTGAAGTAAATACCGAACTTTGGCATTTCAGTAGCAATTACCGTGGTGAATTATAAAAGAAGAGCTAATTGATAAAATTAAATAAACAAAATCCTAAGCAGTTACGCACTCAGGTTTAAATTAAGTTAACGGAAAACTCAATTAAAATGATTAATCGTATTCGTCTAGAATACTTGGAAATACATTTACCCATATTCCTGTTATTCCAAAAACCTTTTATCTGTCAAGAGTTATGGTGGTACTTGTCAAGAGTTATGATTATGATGTAATTCAAATTTTGCTATGTTTAAGTGGTTCTGACTTCAAATTAAGTTCCTGTAGAGCAAATATTTGAATTCCAAATGGTAGACTATTAAACATAAAACTGCAGAAGTGAACGCAGCCCAGCTGAATTTTAAATACCTCTAAAAGTTAATTTTACGAAATAAAGCAATTACAAGCGCTTTAATGATGTCAAGGCTTAACTTCGATTATTAAAACGAGAATTGCCATTCAGACGTGACCGAAACTATTGGAAACAGTTCGCAAGAATTTAATAAAGCCCTAACTTCGATTCTCGGTTCAGAGAGAACAAAGGACGTAAGCAAATGCTTAATTATATATACACATTTTACCGTCTTCCTCCAATAAGAGGTGGCGATTCCCCGAGTCTCAATGGATTGCAAAGTGGTAGGCTCTTTTAATTATGAATATGTATGGGGTTAATTAAATCGATGAAGGTTGAAACGCAGGAGTTTCCATCGCATCAGGTATTATATTTGAATGCAAATGTACTGGAAATATATCAGCAGGTTCCCGGAAATGATTTTGTTGACAGAGAAAGCAATATAAGGTTGTATAAAACCCAGAAAAGAACTGAGCAAGACATCTAGGAAGAATTCAGTTTAAGATGATATGAGAATGTAATTTAGAATAAAATATTGCCAATTTTGTGGCAGAGGATGCTGTTGTCAAAGGTGAATTGAAAAGAACTTAAAAAGAATGACATTAACACTAGTAACAGTACAGTTTAAAGAACGTCATAGAAAAGTTAAAAAAATCTAAGCCAACATTTAAGACCATCTTGCTGATCTTATGAGTTACTTTGTTAACTGTACCTGCGGTATGTACAAAAATTTCATTCTGATCTTATCGTGGAGGCATTTAATAGGCGGCCACCGTTACCTCCCATGAAGGGACGGACAGTTACAACCGTGCCTTCTACAGGATTCGAACCCGGACCCTTCGATATCGTAATCAGCTCATTTAACCATTATACCATCTAGACGGCTAGTCACATCACCTGTGACTTGAATAAAAAAAACTGATTGTAAAAGCATTCACTACATGTTATGATTGAGAGAAGAAAGTAATTAACTTACTGCGTATCTGAAAATAGAGTCACTGCTTCTTTTGTGTCTTATTTAGTCATTACTGCATAAAGTTGAAGCTAAGCGTGAGAAAAAATAAACTGTTTCCAGGAGCTTGTCAGATGTTTTGGAAATTTCCGAATGCATTTAACCTTCTGTCCTTTAGTTTCAAAATGATAACTACAGTGGTTATTATTATTTCAGAGGTCGCGACAACTATAACTCAGCAATAATTATTATTATATTAATCTTACTATCCAAGAATAGCTTGTGACAATTTTTTAAAGTTTTATTGAATTTAAGATTATTATTTTGATTCTTTCTGTTATGTCTCATTTAGTCGCATACTCACTTAATCGGGAGATTTTGCCCATTTTATGGCAAGCTGTGTAAATTAAACTGAGAAGAAGCATCTTGTAGTAGGCTGTTGTCATTGTCGTCTGCTTGTCTACTAGAGCGGAAGTTGTTGATTAGAATGGACGCGAATATCTAACATTCGGCACGAGATTGGTAAGTGCTGAATGAACGTTAAATGAATAAATGTTAATTTTATCTCCCTAGCAAAGAAGAAATAAAGTTAATAACCTCTTAAATATTATATACTTTTTCGTAAAAGAAAAAAAATGTAATTTATTCAGTCCACAGATGATAGTGATTGTGTTTGCTAATATATGTTTTAGCTATTGTTATATATTACATATACATTTGTTTAATCAATTTGAGTTAAGTTGTCTGATAATGATCTTTCAACAAAGAGGAAGGCTTGCAAATATGGTAGCGGAAATTAAGAAGTAAAATTAATTGCTGGACCCCAATGCCAACTTTTTATTGTCTTTTAGCCTGTATTCAGAATATCTGAAGCACCTCAAATGGCATAATAAAAACATAATTGCTTAACAGACACGCGTTATAGTACTAATCGGGATATTAAGCTTGTGTTTCAAGAGTTCTAAACCTTTAAATTGACGGTCCTTATGCCAACAGCTGGCACAATTTAAGGATAACTGCTCAGTTGCAATTCAGTATGCGAGAACATATTTGACCACGGTTAAATATTCCTTTAGGCTAATAAATGTTTGCATGGAAGAGCTTCCTTTAACACAGAAGCTTGAAATATTTCGATGCTTTATCAATGTAATATTTACTTTTTATTTTTCAAAATATGGAACTTTCAGCATTTTGTTGTAGTCACATTTTATTTTTTTCCTGCACGTGAATGCGGAAAATAAAAAGCTGGAATTCGGAGGTCTACAGGGCATGTGAAGACAAATATGGGTGAGAAACAAGTGCTTCTCTCAAGATTACATTTCTGTGATTTATTGTGGAATACTGTGATTATCTTCAATGATTTCTTTATATAAAATGAGTATTTCTTTGAGTAACATGCATGAACTTTGATGAAATTGTAAAAAATATAGTGAATGCCATACGTGATTTATCGTGAAAAAACATCTGCTTACAATAATGTATCTTGATGACAACATTACGGAAATAAGTACTCATTCTTATCTCGAAACCGCCCCGTATCAATAATCTTGAGGTTCTATGTGAATATAGGTATTATCGGAAATAAATAACGGAATTAGCAAAAGATGCCTTTTCCTCTTCTGCCCTTCGTTCTTCACATTATTATGTTAACATACTGGACCTCCACATTGCTTAAGATGTAAAATTTTGGAACGTAGAAGACATAGGAAGGATATACTACTTTATTCCTAAAACTTCAATGCTCTTTCTGCGACTGAGTGAAGTTTCGCTCATTTTGCAAAATAATGTATTAAAACATGAACCTGCGTTTCCTTTGACGGCCCAAATTACTTTTATTTGACAGGCGTTCGACAAAACGACTTCATCTGTAGAATTTACTAAATAGGCGCAAGGAAGCATTATGTACTAATGGTTAATCTGAGCAGAAATAGGTATGGATAAATACTAACTGCTAAGTTGCTAGCAAGGAAGTTGAGCCCATTGTTGATTTGAGCGCAAGAAATAAGATATGATAACTGCTAATTTGTGCGCAAAGAAGCATGATATGATAACTGCTAATACGTTGGCTGTAATCTGCGAGCAAGAAATCATGATATACTAATTTCTAATTTAGAGGAAAAAATCTGAAATGTGTAACTAGATGGTCCAAATAACAAAGCAGTAAAATAGTTTTACTGAGATGTCAGAATATAAAAAGGAAGTAACAAAATTTGTGAAATGAAACCTGAGAGAAAGAATTAACGGAGGGAAGAAGCTGACAAATTTTATATAAAAGGTAGCATCCATTTTATCGGAAAACACATTAATTTAAAACACGAAACAAGAATATTATTAAAGACACATAAAAATGTATTTTATGGCACATAAAGAAGTTATTTACAGCATGCAGCACAGAGGGATTCCTGTAAAGGTACTAAATTAATCAAAGATAAAGAGGACGGGTTGGGATAAGAATGAAAAAATACGTTAGAAGGGGTATGCTTTGTAATCATATAAGAGTGAAAAAAGGTATAGCTTGGATCATATAAGAAATGTGTTAAATGGGGAGAAATAATATTTCTTAGTATTAATACCGCAAACTTTAAATTATTAATGAAGAGTACAAGGGAATACGGTAAAAGATGAAAACTAAACAAAAATTTATTTTCAAAGTATGGCTTAGCCATACCGTAAAAAGCTGGATTTTTGCGTCAAGAGAATTTTCGATTCACTACTTAGAAATAAATCATTATGAAATTTTTTTTTGTATGCTTAAAATTTATAACTTGAATTATTTCCTTATTTTTAAAAACGCTTCATTTCCTGTATGGCATTTTTTTGTACGTTGTTAGATATGATAACTAGAGCAAGACTTTATCCTCTCGCGAATTTGCAAGATTAGTTTTCTCGAATTCTCAGAAATTGCTCAAAGATTTTTTACTCAAATATTTAAATAAATCTGTAAATTTCAGGTTTTGCACTTGCGATAATAGACCAAATGCAAAGAAAGCTTAATTTGGAGTTGATTTTGAATAAAATTCTGCCGATTTTAATGGCAATCAAAGTCTCTTTCCTTCAGGAGAAAGGGAAAAAAATGTTTTGAAAGCAACGTATGGTAAAGATGGTATGAAAGGTTCGAGTATGTTTGAGTAACAACGCAGCTTCAAAGATGACAGAGATGATATGAAGCATGATGATTCCAGAAGCTGAGAGCTGGAAACAGTAATAACGGATGTTAATAGCAACAAAATGTACTGTGTCATAAAGTCCGATAATCGATGGAGTATGAGATTTGCAGTTAAAAAATTACATTTTTAATGGAGAAACAGGTTATTATTAAATGAAGGAATAAACTCTAGAAGGATTCCTGCGAAATATATGTCTTCCATGTATACCCCTAATCAGTGCTCTTAATCATAATAATAAATATATTCCCCTAATCAGTGCCGTGGTTGGTGCTAAAGAAAGATAGATAGAGTCCTTGAATGCCTTCTCGGGGTATTCTCCATTAAAAACTAGGATGGAGGTGGGTAAAAGTCGAACTGTCTCTTGGAGAGAGGACTTGGTCAACGACATGGCTGTCCTCCTGTTCTCCGTGATAAATTGGTGAACATCATCTAAACAAGTATGTCAAAATCGCATGGGTTAGTAACAAGAATAAAAAGAAAACAGATACGAAACAGTATTCTAGAAGAAAAAACCCAAACATGCTTTCAAAAATGAGAACACCATTTTTAGTGTTAACGTATGGATAAAAACATTCATTTAGCGTATGGATAGAAATGGGAAGTAGTTTGAAGGTAATAATAATGAAGTTCTTCAAGAATATATTTCAAAAAGTGCATTCCGGGAATTAAATTATCACATTCTACATATTTTAAATCATTAATTTACAACTTGTAAACATTAAGGTTTTAATAACATTCAATTTTACTCAGAAATCTAAAGGTTTGAACTTTGATCTCTAAAGAATTTTCATTTAGTTTGATGGAAATTAAAATGTCCAGTAAATGTTTAGACAAAAAGCAGCTTTAAGATTGTTTTTGGCCTAATTTTGCTCTTTCGATTGGATACCCATGTGGACTGAATGTGCTGAGAGATAGTTCACTTAAATATATTTCAAGGTTTAATAAACCAGAGATACTATTGACTTAAAATAGCTTGAGAAACGCGCAAGAGTTCAGTGCCCGGGAAATGGTAAATGCTGTCATGCTTAGAAAGTGTGCACCATGTTTAAAATTCCTCGCGTTTCCTAACCAGTTGCTCTGTGACTTCCAAGGTGAAGGTAATATATTTTGAAATGTCATAGCAGTATTAGAAAAATCAAATGTAGAAGTTTATTTAAACAGTGACATAAAATCTAATAGCCTGCAGAAGTTGAAGACGGTATAGTTATCAGAAAGGAAATGCTCCCAGAGATCGAGTGATGCTACTTTGCTTTGAACTAGGCGGAATGCTCAAGAAAAATCTGAAAACTTTTACGAAGAAATTTTATTCTTTTCGAAACTCAAACAACAAGATTCCTTCTTCCCGGGAAAACCGAAAGTAATGAATTTTCTTCCAAACGTTTAAATGACAGAAATTTTGCAAAAATGAATGTTTCTGCATTCTGCCATTTTTCTCTATTTACAAATTATAAGAAGCATTTATTAATCGAAAGTATTAATATGTTTTAATAAAGTATGAAGATGCTTAAAACTAAATAAAATAACTGCTAAATAAGGACGTTAGATTAAATCTAACAAATGAAAGAAGGGGTACCGTTAAATACAACATCAAAATAAAATCATCACAAAAATAAATAAAAAAAATAACATTATTTAAAAACACAAATGATTCTATATCAGTTACGCATTATATGGCGGTAGAAACATCATTTACCAATTTCAGAAAACCTGCAAGAGCCCATGGAGAATAGCGGTTGTACATAATATTATAAATTAAATGTATTTTAATTTGCGTCTTTAAAATGCGGTATTAAAAAGTAAAATAAAACTTCAAATTTTAGGAAGAGCGTTTATTGCTTTTAAATCTCACGGTTGGTTAATTAATAGTAAACTTTATTAAATATGGACATAAAGATCTTATGCCTGATTGAATGGCAAAATTTGGAGAATTCATTGTGCATGATACCTTATGGAGGGTAAATTAAACACTTTTTGTTTCGTCACATTATTTATAAATCATTTATTAACTATAATATTGATTAAAATCGAAATATAAATTAAACGCTTTCGGTTTTTAGATTTTCGTTTTTGTTCTCGAATCTACGGATTCTATTTCGCGAGGACGACGGAGGGGAACAATGCACTTCATTCAGAGTTTCGAGATGTAAAATATATACGTACTGAATGGTTTAGGTTATGCTTTAAGATAGCGTTATATTATGCCTTAATGTTCCTGATGCGTTAGAATGGAAGAAGCAACTTGGAAAATTTTAAGTATTTCATTCGCTACTTATTAATTAAAGGAAAATTTTAAGTATTTCATTCACTACTTATTAATTAAAGGAAAAATTTAAGGAATGAAAATTGTATTTCAAATTTGAAAGTTCAGACACCTTTAAATAATTAAAAAGATCGATATTTTAATAGTTTTTATATTAAAATGCGATTTTTTACAAACTTCTAAATAAGCTCCATGTAATTATTCGTTCTAGAACCAAAGTTACGGTAAAAATATTTCTAAGCTTGTGCATGGGAATGATTTCTTACTGAAGTTTCGTTAAGATTCTTAGTAAGTAGAATGACATGCGAATGATGTGGATTGCATTGCAACGTATACATGCTGTAATTATGATATGAACGAATCCTCGAAATTTCTCTTAAGTAATTGTAAGAGGAGTTTCAATTAATATATATTTTTAGTATGATAGCTATTTATTCTTCTGACAATACCTACAAAATTCCTTGTTCGAATTTTCTCATAACATTTAATTTTAGTAAGAACAGATAACTTTTGTAAAATTTGTACAGATCTCACTTAATTTTTATTGTTCGCATCATGTTTCCAATACTTTATACCTCTATCAATGTATATGAGAATTTGACTTTGTGACATTCTTAGTATGCTCAGTTGAAATCTTTAAAAATTGCTGAAGTTTGATACTCTGAGTTTTTAAGGAATTCCTAATTTGCTGCGATTTGTGAAGAAAGAAAATCTTCCCAATCTTATGGAGGCATTTGCTACATACTTCTTTCGTGATTTCTGATGCTGGAATGTTTTATTTAAAGTTGCTCAAGCCTATCAAAGAGTTGAATGCTTTTGTTGTTGGTCCTAATACTTTTGATCGCACCAAGATCAAGTCCATGAAATTGGTCCAGGCTAAGAGGTAGGTTTGCGTTTGTTGTTCGCTTAGATCTAGAGCATATTATGGGTGAGACTATGAATTTGTCTAATTTCGGCCCATTTGATTTGCATAAATAATCACCACCATAAAACTCATACTAAGAATTGTAAGCTAAAAGATTTTTAAAAGCGTTCATAAATGAATTTAAATTTTACAATTTATATTGCCATCAATTTTTTCTTTTTATCACTGAGAAGATACAAAAGATGAATGTAAATAGCTTTTTGAAGAAAGAGCTACACGTATTTGTTTTTCAAAGATATGCAAGCAATACCTTTTAAATGTCTTATATATAAATTCTTTAAATATAAATAAAGAATTTATCTATTACGTATAAATTTTTTATTTAGCAGCACAGCCCGAGTATAGTACAAGTTTTAAGATTATGGTCTCAGAAGCCAATTGAACCCTTCAAGAGTTACAGATGTACAATTTCATGAAAAAGCGTAGCTTTCTATTCGTTGCTCATATAAAATTCTATGAGTTCCTGATGCTTTCCGTTTTGGTATTAAACGTGATTTTCCATTATGCAATTTCCATCTCGAACTCATAGAGCATATTACTTGCCTCCCCCGAAATCCTTCCGCTGCTTAGATTTAACATAAGTTAAAAAATAATTTAATTATAATGAGGAAAAGGAAAATTATAAAAGAATACTTTTAGGAGAGAAAGGAAGCTTAATTTAAAGCATCCAGAGCTAAAAGTTTAAGAACCACTGTAATATACAGCAAAATAAACTTTTCTTGAGAGGGAATCTTACCGTCAAGTTAAAAAACCAAAAGTAGAGAACAAAATAAAAAAATTCTCATTCTATCCCGAATATGTTAGAGTAAAATATGAATGGAACATTAAGCAGTCTGTAGCAAAATATAGATGTAATGTTAACGAAATATATTTTTTAAAGGCCGGACGCTTTATTTAATAGCCATTAGCCTTGCGCCACTGCAAGAGCCCGGAAGTGATAGCCATTTCATTATGGTATAGGGTATAATGTAATGCAATAAAACAGAAGATGTAGCATAAATGTATTTTAACCGAATATAGGCTGTTATAGAATGAAATGAAATAAACCGTTCAATAGATGGCGTCGTTCAGGCATAAGTAGCAAAAGAAGCTTAAAGAGGGAAAAATATTTTAGTCTTGCTCATGACGCATTATGAAACATATATGAATAAAATACCACATGGTCCATAATGAAATAAATGTAATGTAACAGAATATATATGGTGTTAATGGACGACGCACAATGAAATGTAACGGAATACTGGATATAAGAGATGTGGTTCACGAAGCGCGCAATAGGTGGCGCCGTCCAGATAAAAAGAAACTAGAGATCAAAGAGAAATTTCTTTGTTCCCGTTTGATGACAGAGTGTAGAATACGAATTCCACGTAACGTGTAATAAAACATGAATTAAGAGAATTAATATGCAACATGAATTAATAGAATAGTGTAGAATGTGTCTACAAAAAACGTAGCAGATGCTGAAGGCTAGATAAAAAGGACATCGATAAATTTTCTTCTTGGTTGATGACATAGCGTACAATAAGAATGAAATACATTTTATACTGTACTGAATTTTACAACATTCGCGTTCTTTTTATGTAATATAACGTGTTGTGTCTCCAGCAAATTTGTGCACCATGTATAGTAATAAATTTCGTGTTTTCCATGTTCCTTAAATTTTTTTTTTCGCCTATTTCCCGAGGTATTTGGTTTGTCCAAATGAAAAAGTGAATATAACACTAAAATTTCTTCCCACAAAAAATGAAATAGCGATTAATTTTGAAATGACCAGCTACTGCAAAACATTCAAAAAAATTATTAAAAAATTTTTGAAACCTTTCAGATTTTATATTACGTTTAAAGGGGCGTTTTTTCAACATTTTATGTGTTCCCTTTATTTATTAAACATTATGTTCTTCGCACTGAAACTAGGAAATTCAATTCAACAGCAATATTACAAAATAAATTAGAAAGAGCATGTCTTTAGAATTTCCGATACACAGTTTGTCGCGCTGGAGATAAAAACGTATTTTTTCCCTCGCAGAGTGTTGCCATTGCTCGCTTTGAAATATTTGAGTTTGTTAATAAAACATTCGTTAAAGTTTTACAAAATATGAAAGAGAAAACAAAACAAATTCCAAATTTTGGCTTCCAGATGCTCATATTCGAGTGGAGGACTAAGTTATTGAAAATTTGATGTCTCTAGGTACCGTTGTTTTTTCACAGTGAGAGAAACATACATTCATTCATGCATATTCTTCATTATGAAATTTCTTTAAATATAATGCAGGGCTCTAATAATTGGTGGCAATAATAATAATTGGTGGAATGCCATTTATAGTGTGTAAGGATTATGTTAATTTTATTTACAGATAAATTTTAAGTTCCTTTCTTGTCAAATTCTTAACTTCAACTTACTACTTCTGGCCAGAACGTAGTTTTAGAATCACTCTGAATTCTTAATGAGGAGGAGCGGTATTTAAACCGCGAAGTTCTACTTGCTGAGTTAGAGAGAATCAGAGTTTCTGATTTGCGCCCGTCTGCCTTTTGGCTACCCTCTCTCAAAGCTGTTATTACGCTCGGCCGAACTCTGGCCGTTGATAAGCTTCGTAGTCAAATAGAGTTAGGGGCCAACTCGATTAGAATATTGATAGATTTGGCTATATCTCTTTAGTTAATCTTAGTCTTAGTTTATTTCTTAGTCTCTTAAGTTCAAGCCCAAGTGTCGACTTTGATTGTACACCCCTAAACGGAGTTTTGTTAAATCTTTTTGGAATAATAAAGGGTTAGTTACCCTTCCATCTTGTTGTTTCTTGTCACACGAACTTAAGCGATTATTTGCTAACTGGTTCTTAAGGTTACTCACTTTTGGCTGCAGTTACACAGTGGTAAACCTCACAAGTGCACCAACGCAAAATACTAAAACAAAATTAATAGCCCTTCTGGGAAAACTGCCCCTTTGGGCTAAAAAGATTCGTGATGTCATGTAGCGAGAATGATCACGTGTAATAATGTGATATAGTACTGGTGCAATTTCAGTCAGACGATAGGGCTGTTTTAAAAGTGTGCTACTTCAAAAACTGATTTCAACTACGAAATTCACCTTATCCGTTTTCGCTCATTCATCCACCTTTTCCATGAGTTCAAGTGTAATGATTACCACTGACGTAATGTATCTTGCAGATAAAGAAAGCTTCTGACTTCATAATGCTCTTTATTGGAAAAATTTCAAGTTGAAATGCTATTTTCAGGGAGCATATTTGTCAACTACTCCTATCGTCCGGTTGAATCCGAAACAGTAGCTTCTAGTATCTTCGTAAAGAAAATTTTCAGCGTCGTCGTTATTATATCATTTGACTAATACATATACAATTTTAGCTGGTATACGCTATTACACAGCTACAGCAAGATTTGAACCTAAAGAGCTTTATTGTGATTGGCTACAATCAAATAAACCAAACCAAAACGTTAACAAGAACTTTTCTTTAAAAAGGATAATGACTTCTAAATATATAACAATATACAAACACTATAAAAAATTCATAAAACTGTTTGCATAAATAACATTTTTTGTTACCTAACTTTTCGTATTATCTAAAATCTTAGAACAATTCTGTGACTTTCAAGAACTCTTTTTTTTTTGTTATCTCGTAGACGGTCATAATATCTACTTGAAAAGCCTTTGTTTTAAGCAATGCTGTCACATATTTCTGTAAATTTTAATTCTAAAGTATGAAAAGCATAATAGGTCTTTTATAGCTTTTTTGTTTGATATGTATTGTAATTCTTACAAAAAACATATCTTCCTGCTGAAATAACCCAGACCATTTGATCCAGTAAGATAACGTTTTATTAATTAAGTACTGCATTTAACCTTCAGATCTAATATTTCGAGTTGCTGCTTTCAAAAATAAATTGTGTTCTTGCTTAATGATGAAAAGTCAGCAGAAGTGGTCGTTGATCCAAGTGATTGCGATGCAGTAAGGATGCTATCTTAATGGCTCCCACTGCTGGTACGTGTAGGAACAATCAGGAAAGCAAAAAATTACTGGCGGCTTCAGGTAATTGCTTTTCACCGCATTTATTTTTCTGGTATTTCTGTTTTTTCTGTCTCCCCTTCCTATCCTGAAACACCGCAATTCAGAATAATTATACCTAGTTTCAGATGACTTTTTGCATTTTTTGTTGGAAGCGTATGGTTAAAGAAATCATAATTTACGTGGAAGAAAATTTGAAACTTATAACTGCTTTATAACTATTTAAAAAAAGAACATTGCAAGAAAAAGGATGATTTTATACTTAAGTGCAAAATGTATAAAAATATTATTAATTACTTGAATTAATAATAATAAACGATAATTAACTTTCCTCACAGCCTTTTCATTTTTGGTGTACCTGATGGCTTAAATCTCACTTTATTTCATTTATAGTAACAATATGTTTAATTTTTATGTAGCGATGATGGTAGGCGATGATGCATGTAGTACATGGAAATGGATGGAAACAAGCAAAACTAGAATGTCACCATCTTTAGAATTATTAAACTTATGTAGAATCTAGCAGGAACTCAGAATATATTAATGAAATCATATAATCATCAATCAAGTTGTCAAAACCTCTGACTTTACAACAATAATTTTGTTTCACTTATAAAAAAAGGTGACCTGTCTGTGCATTATTTTAACTTGAAAACTACACATTTCTTCTAACTTATGTCCGTTTCAGACAGAAACCATGGCACAAGACAAAACGACGTAACCGCGTTCATAATAAAAATATTTTATGTATGAAGGCATAGTGTTGCTGATTTAAATAAAACTTATAATTAAATTTCTATCAAAAAGGGGCTTATTATAGAGTTATTAAATGAAATAATTTGATGGATTACTTATTATATATTAAATAATTTGGTGAATTATAATTTATAAATTTTTTTTCTTTTTGAAATAATTACTTAACAAGTTATATTACGATAAAATTTCTAGAATTGAAGCAACTGCAAACACTTCATCAAAGGAAGACTACCAAGTACATGGTGCAGTAGAATGTTTCTCAGAAAAATATTATCTCAGAAATTGCATGGGTTGGATAAAAAATAATGGCAACACGCTGATGCTTCCAAAAAGGGTTAATTACCATGATACTTATAATCGCTGAATACAATAATCTGCCATGTTGCTGAAGCTCCTAAAACCCGCATTACTCCTTTTTGAATTGTGCCTCACATGTTCTGCTGCTTTTAAACTTCTGAAAAAAAGTTGGCGTACGCATCTTGCAGAGATTCTATTCAAATGAAGATGTTTAGATAGCAGGCGAAAAAAGGGTTTTAGATAAATCCCACTCTTGTTGACATCTCCTTGATTTCATATACTATCACTAAATATTTTCCTTCTAGACAAGACCAATTCTCATGTCATTGCCTTGAATTGGTGAACTTTGACAAAGATCGTCTTATACTGATTCTCGGCAAATGCGAAATTGTTCTATCCAGTGTTCCGTTGTAGAATAAGAAGACGCTGAATCAGCCTACATAAACAAGAGCTTGTTTATTTTGGATTCACAGCTTCTTTAGTGAGGAATTTAATTAGAGAAAGATACTCAATAAATTTCAAAACAAACTAGCAGATTACTTCATTTAGCAAAGAGTCAAAAAGGAACGCATATGAGTTCTCGGTTGAAGCTTTCAAATTTAAGTATCTAGTATTGCCACTACCTGCTACAAGAATTTATTACCAAATAATATTTTGCATGCGAGGCCAGAATCTTTTTTTAACTACCTATGTATCTTGAAAAATAGTCTATTTTTGGATAAAATAAATAATGTAGCGTTTAATTAGAAAGCATCTAGTTGTAACGAAAGTTTTCTGCTAAACTACGCTCTTACTAAAGTTAGAAAAGAAAAACATGAAAACAGAACCTTTAGTACAGGTAGTAATCACCACCCAAATCTATGATATTCTGTCAACGTTTTGGTAGATTTTCAAAGCCTTCGGCCCAGAAATTTGGAGGTCGCGACTCCAAAAACAAATCAACCTCATTTCAGACGTCCTGTGCAGAATGGAAGATAGCGCCAGCAACATGTAACTACAGATGTGAAAAAGGTAAAAGTCCGAAGGAGCGATATCGGGGCTATATGGTGGGTTTAGCAAAAGATCCCATTCGAGTCCGTACAGAGTCAGACGATGAATGCAGACGTATGTGCATTATCTTTATGGAACACTACCTTTTTGTCCCCTAACTCAGCTCGACATTTTTCCTTGATAACAGCGTCAACACGGACTACTTAATCGCTGTACACCTTACTGTCGAGGGTTTTGCCTTTTTTCAGATACTCTTTATGGATCTCTCCAGATACAAAGCATGATTTTTTTGTTAGTCAAATTGCGCTTTGCGACGCTTACGACGAGATTATCGGATGCAGACCAACCTCTTTTCGGCCTGTGTTGTTGAAGTAAATCCACTTTTCATCACAAACGACGTTCTGGTCCAGAAATTTGTTCTGGCATTGACATTCGAGCAGATTAGTGCAGGCCCGAACGCGTCTGTCCTTATCTGCTTGAGTCAGCTCATGCGGCACTCAGCAATTGAACTTGTACATCAAGTTTATGCGACACATAGCGCGATTAATATATATGGGACTAAAGATCCGTTTCCATTACTGCGTTGCGAAAGCGGCGCGTATGCTTTTCTCCAATCAGCGAGCGAATTCATTTTGATTGACATCTGCAAGCTGGTCGGTGTGCGGTGACGGACGATGGATGGATGAAGTTTAACGATATTCATCTTCTATCCGTATGTCTGCGGAAGCGTTGGGCTCACGTTGTAAATTTACCAAATTTTCACGTGGTAAATCTATATTTGCGTTTTATAATTTATTTCTATTAATATGTGCATTAAATCTAATGTTGTAGTTATATTTTTAATTTATTTAAATTTTCACCACAAAAATTTATTTTGAAAGTTATAATATATTAGGAATTTAAAGCATACTGCCTGATATTTATATATATGTTTTTGTTTGACTTTTATGTGAATGTACATACATGTGTAGTGACTTTGGGATGTTTCCAGCTTTAATCTCTCACTACGAATTAAAATGAGACAGAATTAATGCCCTAAACATTTTTTAAAAAATTTCTTATTTTAATAATTGCTTTAAAATTTAGTTCTCTCCAGCTGAAGTGCGGGAATTATTTAATTAAATATTTCTAATTTCTTTATCTTATATACATAGTATATACATATATATAGGAACAGAGAAAAGCTTATTTTTATAACTTCTTCTATAAAAGAGATGTGAATTTAAAATTAAAAATAATATGTTATGGATTATGCGTAAAATATAACTGCGCATAGTGCATTTTAAAATAAACAAGATTTTTAATAAATTATCCAGCTATGACACTGAAGAAATTGATGCTAAAATTTTATATATTATCTGTTTTCTCTCAAAATTTGGACATATTTTAAAAATCTACAATCTCATATGGCAGTCAGTCATATACAAACATTACAAATTATGTGTAAATATTGTGAACCATTTTTTACAGCTGCGCTGTATTTTTAAAGTACCAGCCATTTTTAACTTTATTTTTAACTTTTTGGTTTTAATTATATGTTATTTCATAAATGTTTAAGGCTTTTAGAAAAGCAAAGAAATGTTTAAAAATTACTTCAGCTTCTATGCAATTAGAGATCTTCATAATCATTTTTTCGTGTAGTCACGGAAGTACGGCGTAGTCAATTCAAACATTTTTCCTACGTCTATTTCGTCATAACGTGCATTATAACTTTACTTATGTAAAAAAAAATGCTAACATGCTTTACTTTCACAGTTCATAAGCAGAAATAAAAATTTCCAATAAAATCTAATTTAAGTATCTTAAGAGTCTGAATTCTGTAAGTTAAATACAGAGACATCTGGTGGCAATAAATGCAATTAACCACCAAAGTTTCATAAGCGCAAATACAACGCAGTAGTCTGCGTATGCGCTTCTCCCAGTGACGCTAAGCGTTGGGAACGCACTAATGGGAACGGGGCTTAACGTCTAACTTTTTAGCAAGTGGTTGCATACTGATGTTCTTCCAAAATTTCTCGCAGGCGGGGCTTATCAACATCAGTAGGCCTGCCAAAGCATTCTTCTTCTTGAATGTCGTGTTATTTGTTTTTGGACTTTTTTGGTACCAAACCTTTACAGTGTTCATTGGTACAATATTAGTACCTAAAGCTGTGGATGATAATGATTTGGTGACATTCTGTAGGTGACTTTTTGTAACAGAACTGGACGTAAATGATGGTTCTAATCTGGTAGCGTGATAGTTCAATTTCAGATACCTTGTACTTAATGATAATGATATTTTTTTACAGATTTCGCTACAGTGTTCTAAAGCAGGTCTCTTTCTTTCAAATGCCAAAAATCGTCTGACAAAACTTGATTAAACACGCCAACGGGAACTGTTTGAGCAGATGATATTTGCCGTGTGTGTGTGTAGGGGGGAACTTATGTTAAAACCCAATAAATGAGTTATTTGGAATAATCATGTTTTGAAATTTGAAAATCGATAGTCTGAACATAATAATTACTGGAACAAGATCTGGTTTTATGTAGTTTGGGTACTCAAAGAATTTAATTGGTTGTAATGATTGCATTATAAATGCTCTTGCAAAGTCCTTAGTGTTGGTTTACAATATTTTTATTAAAATAAATATCAGTTTTGGATGTTCGTACATTACAAGTAAGATCCAAGTTTTGTTCAGGACAAAAAATATAGATGATGAAGATTTTCCAAGAGTTAAATAATGTTTTCAGTGCTTTAAGTTTAGGCTTATCTCTAGATGCACATTTTGAGATATTTATTACTTCCTTATACGAAGTAAAATGGAAGTATTGTAATCGGGAAAAATTTCGGGTATCATATTTCAACGAAAATATCCATTTTGACGGCTATCGAATACAATTTAATGATGTTTTTGCGTGACATCTGCACGTAAGGACAGAATAAAGGACTCTTTTTCCTCCAAAAATTATAAAACTACTTTAAAATGAATGCTGAAGAGAAATTTTCGTGGTGTCTGTGCCTGCGTACGTATCTCACATAATTCAAAAACGAGTAGCCTCAGGACGTTGAAATTGTGTATGTAGGACTACTATAACATGTAGATATGCACCTCGTATTTTGGTTGCAATCGGCTGCACCAAAAGTATATATGTATATATATATATCCACTCTGTTACTTGGCTCAGTGAGCTCAGTTTCTTTATACTTAAACGTTTGTAAATTGTGCATTTTTTGCCTTGAAAATGATTGAATAATGTTATTCTTATTTTGCGGTTAAAGGTTTTACGCTTTTAGTAAATCTGCATGCAATATTTGTAGAATTATCAATAATTTAAATGTTATTTAAGTGCGGCTAAGCCTAATTATTTTTGCCATGGCAGCCATGTTTGTTTACATTTAAAACTCGGCAGAATAGTGGATTTGTTCCCAATCTAGAGAAACTAAGCTTCGCAACAACAAAGATAACGCTTTCATTTATTATTGCGAATTAAATCATGCTTAATCCATTCTAGAATTTATTCGAGGAAGTAAGAGTTTAAGATTTACTTCGTAATTTTTAATATAGATATTTTGACTTTTTATGTATTCTTCCCTTGTCGCGAAGTGAGAACTGAATTAATTGAATGAGAAATACTGAATCATCTGTGAAAAACTGTTTCTTTCTTGTTTTTTGTTTGACTAATTTCTTTTATACATCGTTTTAGATTTAGTTTAGTATTTGAATAGAACATGTGGCAACGATTAGATAATACTTCAAATGATCTAAATTTTGTGCATTCTGAGTTATAAAATATGAGTTCCAAAATTTTGGATTTTTATTTTCTTATTCAGGATTCCCCGAAAGGGACAAATATAGAATGGTAAAGACCGATTGGTCCTATACCACTTACTAAAGTGATGACCTAAGACCTAAGTTATAAAATGAATGAAATGTAACTCTGTTAAGTGAATCTAGCGCCAGAGTGTCACTATGGTAAACAACTATAATGAATTTTAAAGAGTGCATTTATTCTATTGTGGTTTATGCGCTATCGACAAAGTAGATTTAATTCAATCCAATAAGTTTAAATGAAATGCAAGAAAAATGATTATAATTTAATATTCCGTACAAGGAAGTCATGTGGTGTACACATCAGAATTTTTATATTAAGATTTGCAATTAAATCTGAGATTCTGCACAGATTTATTTTCTTAAGTGTTACTTACTTAGCAAGAGAATGTTTTTTTTTCTCATTACCAATAGTTACTTTCTATTTAAAATGATACTGTTTAAGCATACAAATATTTAACTGTCCTTGATAAGAAGTTTTAATGATGTGGTAGGCTTATGACTTTTTTCTATTTCTTTAATATATCAGAAGTAAGAAATAAATTTGTGCTGTAATCTTAAGGAAAAAACAATAATCCAATTCTGTCAATTGTGTGAGGATATATTGTTGAAATATTAGATGCAAGTTTGAAATAATTAGAATAAAATAGAGACTATTGAAATGCTCCTTTTTATGGATTATTTAAAGCATTCTATTTAAAAATAAAACTATAATAATTTTCTTGATAACATGTTATCCCCCCCCGATTTTTTCTTTGAAATATTCATCAGTTGAAGTTGTTCAGAACATCATTAAATATAATCACATACTTTCTAGAATGCTAGATTTTCAAGAATTCCCAGCCAGCTTAATTTAGGTAAACGAATTTTGATTTTATAATTGACAGAATGCAGTACAACAGTTTGAAAGGGTCTTTTATTATACTTACTAATGATTCCATTTGATCGAAAATTGTAAGTCTATTAATAAAGTTGAATAAGAAATCCTAATTAGGTTTGAAATAATCTTGCTCGCGGATTGAAGTAGTTCCAGTCAGCTTTTAAGTACATTTATTATTCCTAATTATGTTGCAGTTTATTGAAACATTTTATTATTTGCTGTAAAAAGGAATTTTTGACATTTTAAAGTACTTATTATAAAATTATTATAAAATAATTTTTTATAATAATATTTGTATTTAATTAGCATCTGTGTATTATCTGCTTGGAAAGACAGGTAAGAAGCTTTATGGTAACTAATGACTAAAGCATTGAATTACAGTGTGAAATTTAGATTAATAATGACGAGAAGTTTCAACTGACAATGATTCCTAATTATATTATAACATTTTTATATTACTTGCCGTAAAAAGAATTTTTGGCTTTTTTTGAAGAACTTCAATAAGTTTTTACAACAACATTCCTATTCAGTTAGCATTTGTATATATGTGCTCGAGAAGACAGATGAGTACGATTCATCGTAACAAGCATAAAAACTTATATTAAATTGTGAAATTTAGGTTAGTACTGAAATCTTAGCTGCTCTTTGGAAACACATATCTGAAATCTATAAGAATGCTTTCTAAAACACACTGATCAGTGGTCGAATGCATAAATTCTTTTAATTGTTTGTTTGATCATTTATAGCCTTATAAAAACCTAATAAAATAAGCATGAAATGGCTGTTTTCCTTTAATGAAGGATGACTTCGGCAAGGATTTTATAAAGTAAACTAATTCAGGATTCACATTGAACATGAAGAAAACCACGATAACTCCCCACGCAGACAGCCCCTTTCCCGTGATCGGAATCTGAGATTAATTATCAGTGTTCAGAGGTTTTATCCACTATGTGACTAAAAGGTCACATTTTGAACTGATAAATCTATTCCGATATTCAACAGCTTGCATTCTTCATCCTTATTGAGTTACGTTTCATTTATAAGGTATTTCCTATTTTTTCCGGCATGCCTTTGTGGTATAACGATAGCACACTCGGTTCATATTCGAGAGGTTCCATATTCGAGAGGCTCATTTCGAGTCCCGACGAAGCATTGCTCATTTTTTAAGAACTCCTACTTCAAAATATCCTAATGATTATATAGTGGCACCCGAACTAAAAGGTGGTGGATGATAAATTCGTTATAACCAGGATTTGGAGACTGGGTCCCCTAATTCCCAGTCAGTCCTTGAAAGGGGGGGTATGTAAGGTTTTTCTCCTTCCTTCCAGCATACCTTGGGAGTGTAACTGTAGCACACTCAGCGCGTATTCAAGAGGTCCATGTTCAAGTCCCGGCGAAGGCATTTTTCATTTTAAATGTGTACACATTAATGATCCGAATGTGATCCGTGGGTCACATAGTGCCGAATTTCAATGTAATTGCCTTCATTAATGGGCGTCACCATACGGTCTGCTGATTGCAAGATTAAGTTCTGGTATCAGTTTGAGCTTACTTCGCTAGTTAGTATTTTCAATAATCATCATATACTAATCTGGCTTAAAGAAGTCTTTCCAAACATTTTGTGAAGACCCGAGAAGTGTAGAACAGGGATTTGTGGAAATATTCCTTGTAGTTGTGCTAGGGATAATACTACGGTTGTTGAATATAAGGTTACGGTATACACTTATGTGACTGAGTCCTAATCTGCTACTTCAATTAATCTGCTACTAAAATCATATACTTTCTTAGTGGCTTCTTTGTGCTATTTTTGTAAGCAAGTGACGTCAGCGTCAGGAAGAGCCTAATCTTGTTTGTCAACTGACCTTGCTCTTGCTTGAATCGATGTACTGATTACAACAGTACATAGAAGAAGCATCTATAATTCCTTCTTATAATTCCTTCTAAATTCAAACTTCAATTTTGTGAGCTTCCATTGAGCCAGGTTTAATGTTATTTAAGCAGAATTATAAAGGCAATTTAGTCTTTTCTGGATTACTTCTTTAAACTTTCATTATGAACTTTGCCCTGAGTCTAAATCTACGCGAAGTTTCTCATATACATGGGCATATATAACGTTCGAATAGCACTTTTATATAAAGAACAGAAAATTGAGAGTATATCTGTGGATATCATGACAGTGACGCTAGGCTATATAAGATTTTTGAAGGTCAGGATTAAAAAAAAAAAAACACGGAGTCGACAGAAAAGGGAAACTCTGAATAATACTATTAGGGAGGTTCGAAATAATAAACTTTTTGGAAAAGATTTATTATTGTCACCTTTCATAATTTTGTGCTTAATTTTTCTGTGATGCAAAGCACTTATATTTAAAAGTAATCGTACAATACATATGTTTCATTCTTAAAACTTGTCCTTGAATACTGTGTAAGCTTTAAAAACTGAATTTTTAAGTAATACATAATGTTTCACAATAATAAGCATGGAAATGATTCTTTCGGTCACTTAAACTCATTAAAATTTCCAATCCCACATGAAACAAGGATGAAAATTGAAAAATGATACTTTATTCATAAGTTAGGAAAATTTTATCTCAAATGGAATTTGAGATGCTAAATGAGTATTATGTGAAATTATTTAATGAAAAATGGCTACTTGCCTTTTTACTCAAGGTAGTCTGCCGTTTAATATAGCTCATTTCATTGGCGGAGTCGATACTTATAAAAATGATCAGAATTAAACATTTTCCCATTCTTTAACATGACAGTTAACATTATATTAATTTTAAATTTTAGCAATAATTAACAAGTAAATGATACTATGCTTTAATTATTAATTTCGAAATGTGAATTACTTTGTAAATCAGTCGATATGATAAAAAGAATATTAAAAAGCATTTTTTAGAATACGCGTATGGTAAAAGTATAACTTAAATTTCTTTCCTCGAATTATTTTAACTTAATTATCTGATCCCGTAAAAGAAATTGAAAATGATATGAAAAATTGCAAATTTTGAAAACAGATGTTCTGGTCAATTTTTGAAGTACAGGAGTCAAACTTCTTCTAATTTTATTTTTCATAAATAAAATTAGAAGACCCAAATATGCGGATTCACCCAAATATACGAAGTTTAAGTACAGAAACCGAAAAACCGCTTTAACAGTTAAATTTCGTTACCTGTTGAAAATTAAATTTATTATTTAAATTTGACTTTGTCAAAACACAAATACTTTTGTCATTTAAAGGCTCATAAAATTCTAATTACGGTAACTTTAAATTTTAATTATTAATTCAATAACTTAAGCTTAATTTTGTTTTTAATTATGTTAATTTTATTATGTTTATTACATTATTATATTATAATGAATTTTTTGTTAAGTTAGATACTAAACCAGAAACTGAATTAATTAAATATAAAGTATTCCTACAAATTTTTTATGATGCAATTTCTAGAATCTAAAGTTTTGTTTGACACGTAGAAATGCCGAGAAGACATCATGCCAACTACTATCTTCCATAAAATGAACATTTCACTTGAGTGACGACTCGCAAACGCCTTCCTGCGAAACCTCCTATCATCATGCATTGCTGAAAAGCTTTAACTTTGTAGTGCAAGTGTGAAGCTCCCTGAGGAATTTCAACCCCCCTTTAAACCCCCCCTATTCCCTAATACCCTCATGGATCGATGAGTTAAGTGTCGATGCGGAAGGAATGGACCACTGCACCTTTTGACTGAAGCCCATATCACCCCTACGAAGAAAAAAATTGGAAATGGAAGATATAAGCGCGAAGGAGGTGGAAGGAATCCACCGAATCCCTTTTAGTCGAATGACGGTAGAGCCATATTGATCAGCTCAACACACTCCAATGACCCTTTTACGAAATCCGGCTCTCTATTTTTTCTTCTTCTCCACAGTAAAAAAGAGAAAAGAATATCTTAATAACTACAGGCGAAAATGATAGGGGGAAGGTTCCAGGCAACAGAAATATATACCAAAAGCAGAGTTTAGTTTCTTTGGGAGACTAAATAATGGAGTAAAAAGTCAAATCATATAAAATGATACCCAGTCATAAACACCGGAACAGTTTTATTGAGGTAAATAGGGAAGAGAATAAAATGCTTCAACAATGGATGAAGAGATTGCTCTGTTGTTAGCTTTTTTTATCCTCTTCCTGCCAGCAAAAAAGAAATACAATAGAATTTGGAGAAAAGACATCATTTATGTTTTAAGTCACGAAAAGAGTTGGGTTCCAATGAGAAGTATCACCAACAAAAAAGAATTCAAAAGCTTCTTTAGCAAAAGAATCAGCCTATAAAATGCGGCGCACCATCAGATATCGCTTAAAAATGGAATGCAAGTGAGGAAGAAAATTCCTTTTTGATGTAAAGAATAACATCTGCTTAATGCGGAGTATCAAATGAGTTCGGAAAAAAAGTATTATCTTTTTATTGTTATGAAATTGCTTTTTGAGGAAAGGATCTTCTTAAAAGTAGGATGTAATCTTTCTACCAAAAGGTTTGAGAATTCCAACTAATAATGATCGTTCTCTTCTCGTAATAATTCAATATGTTTTAAATAATGCAAATATTAAGTTCAGATTATAAACCATTGCAACTGAATTCTGTTTATTTGGAACAATTTTAAAACAAAGTATCATCCGAATCAAGTAGAGCCATTTTAAAAGAGCACCTTGTTTCGAATAGCCCATGAGAAATAATTTTACCACGTGAAGACGAAATAAATATGCATGGCTTTATTAAGCAGAGTATGTATTAAAACACAAATGCATATTTAGCCCAAAGGGGCAATATGTCCAGAAGGGCCACTTATTTTGTTTTGGCATTTTGCGTTCATTATAAACGGCGAATCACTCTTTAAATTGCTGCCAGCAAATATTAGAGCCCTGTATTATACTTAAAGAAATTAAATAATGAAGAATCTGCATAAATCTATGTATGTTTCTCGACTGTGATAAAACAACGCTACCTAAAGCCATCAAGTTTTGAATAACATACTTCTCCACACGAATATGGGCATCTGGAAGCCCAAAATTTGTTTTATTATCTATTTCATATTTTGTAAAGCATCTATGAGTTTTCAATTAAGAAACTCAACAATTTCAAATCGAGCAATGGCAACACTCAACGGAGAAACAAAACTTTTTTATCTCCAGCACGCGAGAATGTGTATCGAAAATTCTAAGGACATGTTCTTTTAAATATTTTGTGAAATTGCTGCTGAATTGAATTTTATAGTTGAAGTGAGAAGAACATTATATTTAATAAATAAAGGTAACACACAAAACATTAAGAAAACGCTCCTTTGGGCGTAATATAAAATCTGAGAGTTTTCAAATTTTTTGTTTCAATAATTATAATATTTAAATTATAAGTGAACTCTTAAGCCGGTTTTCTAAAATAACGTACGAATAGTTTGCTATACCTAGGCTTAGCACTATTTGATGAGTAGTAGAGACGAAATTCATTTTCTGAACAACTTAGATTTCACAGTTTGCTGTTTTTTCAGCCAATAATTAGAAATCATTTGTTCGTAATATAAGCTATGTATTCACCACTTAATCGCGAGATAATAAAATAAAGAAATTTCGAGATGAGTGGTTTTTTTGGACTCGTTACTACAGTACTCCACGTTTTCAGTTCAACTGCATTCCTCTTTACTGAGGCAATAACTCGTAGAAATAACGCGCATAATCTGACTTCGATGAATCTAGATTCGACATATTCCGGTTTGAAAATTAAAAGCAAACTAAATTTAGACTAAGAAAAATGAAAATAAATTTCAAAAAATTAATAATCAAAATTGTTTTTAATACATAAATGATAGTTTTTTTTCCTTTTTTGCGGTATATTTCTCTGCCGTTTTAATGTCACGCGATACAAAACCAGATACCAAAACACTCATTCACACAGATGAACAACGGGCTTATATGAAGAACGGGGGTAGGAGATTTAAAAAACGGTGTCTGTGTTGAAGTTCTTGCTCGAGAATTAACAGCTGAACAATTACGAAAAATTAGTGGAATGGGTGAAACCTTATCAGGTGTAAACTGAAAGTTGATACCAATACTGAAGGAAGCTTTACAATTTACCTAACTGCAAAGCAATGAATTTCATTGATACAAAGAAATTAAGAGAAAATACCAAAGAAGATAAACGGGCAGACATCGATATTGCAATTTTAGAGAATAAAAATGAATTAAGACCAACATGCATTAAAAAGTTATTTTTAATGAAGATTGTAGGGTTATTATTATTTTAATTAATCAGCTATTTACAATTTGAAACTTTTACTATCACTTCCTTTCTGTTTTCTTACCGGAAATGTTTAGAGAGTATTTAATCTGATGGTTTCGAATTGTAAGGCACAGAGTATTTTGCCTCTCAAGGCTACATTACCAGGTCTCGACGCTCTGATAAGAATTGAAGTTCTTTGGCTTTTCGTTATTGTTCCCGACATTTAACTGTTATGCCGGTAAGAATTTCTTAGTCAACTTAGAATTTAAAATATATTGCGTAGTCTTTGACTATTAGAATTTGAATTTGGCTGTTAGTTACATCGCCACAAGTGGTAAGTGATTTTTTTCAAGCACAAGAAGTGCGTTTAAGTTCTATTTTAATAAATAGGTTTTTGCTTCAGGCATAAAGGTTATTGGCCTCAAATCTTTTAGGATTTCGAAGCTAGCTTATACTATCACAAAGGGTCCTTTATAAGACTCTTGAATTTATTAATCATGCCGTATTCATTAAAAAACAGTGACAAAGTACTGTTTTGGAACTAATTGTCATTTTATTTTCTATGTATTTAGTTCTTCGACGTGAGACGTGGAAGAATTCGAAAGATCAAAAAGATAAGTGCAATTTGATTTTCTTTTTATTAAGATTCTGTATTATTTCATACCTAGAAGGACTAGTTGCTAGATTATTTTGAGTTTTACCTCAGATGAGGTTATTTTAGTTTATTTAAAGAGCAAAAAGTTTCGAAAGTTAAAAATGCAATCCATTCATTTCAAATTTGCTTGAGAAACAAGAATACGATTTTAGTCTGAGAGACTGATATCAGGTAACGCGAATGAAAGTGCTAAGAATTTCAACTCGCAAACTCGTGTTCGCGATGTAAATGCAAGTTTAATTCTCTAATTTAAAGTATTGTAAATGTTTTATTTAATGTAATAAAGCATGTGTTTGTCTTGTGAAAAATAGTCTCGATGTATACTTGTCTAGCTAAAGTAAGACTTGCATAGTTATAAGAATTCAACTATTTTGTATGAATGATATGTAATGAGATGTTTATGTGCAAGCTAGAAAAATTTAAAGAAATGTAAGCTAAAAGAAAGCTAGCTGTTTTCATGAGTTAAGTTAGGCTGTCAGCTAACACTCAAGTTAATATCCCTCTCTTGATCTAGTTAGTCAATATTGCTAACATCTAGTTTTTCGATTAGCTAGTTGTCTTTTAGTACGTACACAAAAGACACTGTCTCGATATTACACCCCAGTTCTTCTGGAGAACAATAAGGGAAGAGACTCAAAATGCGGAATAAATGTGTGGAATAGCAGATAAATTTAAATGAAATGTTTTGTAAAGCTGTATCTTGTTTGCATAATATTTTGCTAAAGTCTTTCTGGAGGGATGTGAGCTGCTGAAAAGTTGTATCTTTTGAAGAATGATCTATTGCTTTATAGTGTAAACACAAATTGTATTACACTTGAAATTTCATGTTATTGTAAGAGGTAGGCTCTGAAAAGTTTAGGTAGTTAGGTTTAAGTTCTTTAAAGAGGTCGTTAAGGACCTCTTTTGCGTATGCTTAAATTCTGGCAGGGACAGATGTGAAGATCCATTTAATTTATCTAGCAGTTGATTTAATTTTTGAAAAAACCTTTCCTATTATGCTCGTTTTTCAACCCACTCTTGGTTGGTGCCCACTCTTTCTTACCAGAATGTTATTTGAGCCCGCACGCAAGTATTCAAATAAGATAGAAAGAAGTTAGTATTTAAAGGAAGGTTTTGGAGGTCGAATTCAGAAAAGAGCGTCTTCTGTCGCCGGAAGGTTACGTTGCTATACTTGGTTGACTAAAAATTAGATTTCTGTGGCGTTGAGCGCTTCTAGCCATTAACCTTATTTACGCCAACTTTTATGAATCAGAGCCTGCCTGCTAAGTAACCCGTGAAAGGCCGTTAGGATGATTTAATTATATTTTAAGTTACTTGTTACCTTTTGTTGTAAACACGAGTTGGTGCCTTCTGTGAAAAGATAGTGAGTTAATAAAGGGTTCTTTACGCTCTTCACTGAACTTTGTCGTATTTAAGACTTGAGGATAATTCCTCACCCAGTCTTCTAGCATCTGGTTAGTTTGTACTCGCTAAGAATACCCGACGCTGTGACATATCAACATGCATATTGTTATTACTGCATAAAATAAATGTTCCTTATTCTCGAAATGAGGCGTAACTAAATATATAAATGGAATGTCTCATAATCATTTAAAATTACTTTAATTTTTTCCCCATCAACAGTGAAATATTAATTTACAGATAAAATATCGCTTGCGAAATGTTCACTAAAATCCCTTCCACTTAATTTTTTTCATTGCTAACAGTGCATACATGAATTAATTGCATTGACATCAATTTTCTGATTTATGTTTTAGTAAAAATCTACTGCAACACAAATTGTCTTAGGAATAATTTATTTGTTAAAGTTATTTGATTAAAGCATTTTTCTGTAAAATAATTTAATTAGAATTTGAATTGCTTCGATTTTTTCTCGTTTCATTGTTTTTATTCAGAGGAGTTTAAATTACCTTCTTATAAAGCAACGTTAAGCTTTATATCTTATACTTCGCGAATATACTTTTAAGTTAATTAACATTTTGTTTTAATTAAAATTAATTTTTTAATTTGGATATTTTTTGCCTGATTAATTTACCGAGATGCCCAACTTTTCGCTTGTTGGAATTTTAATTCTACGAATTTTATCAAATTTACTTCAATACACTACTGAAAAATAAATTAATTTTTACTAGTCTAATTTTAATTAAATGTGCTAATTAAACTAAGCTCGTATTTTAACAGAAAAATGATCACGGTTTATGGACTTCAGCATCAGTGAAATTATTTCACAAATTTAATTATATAATTGAAATTTGGATAATACCATTCATAAATAGCATTTATTCAAGTTTTAATTAAGTTCTTATTAGCTTGATATTTTCACGATTTTCCGATCTATTCTAAACGATATTCATATCACTCATTTTATATATTTAACTAGAAATTAGCTAAAATGAAAGAATGATATCCGATTGTGGTTATTAATTGGATATTTATCATAGTTTGAAAAAATGAAAACAAGAAGCAGTATTTATATTGAGATATTTTTGAAAATGGTAGTCTCAATAATTATTTTAATTAATATACTTTCTTCTTTCGTATTTTTCTGAATTGCTTCTTGTTTATAGTGACAATATTCACTCAACTATGCAGAAATCTAGAAGTATTAATTGGAGTGGGAGATAGTAAAGGCAATCATATACCAGAAGATGCGTAAATCAGACTTTTAAAAAGTGTAGCAATTCCCAAATGGAAATTAATGTCAAGTGGTTTCAATAAATCATTTTCCTCTACTGTTGCAAGTAATATAGGACTTGAAATTTCATTTGCAGTTTAATTAAAAACATTTGTTTGGTAAAAGATGAATAAGAGCTTTTCCCAATCAGAACGAAGGTTTATGGTTTAGCATTAGTTCGCAACGCATCAATTTGATTGCGATTTTATTACAGCATTTTACGCCTATCTTGTCCAAACTCAGACGAGATGACCTGCCACTTCGTTACGGTGAATGCTTCTTGTTTCTCGATATCAAATTACGAAATCCTTGTCTTCTTAAGTTTATAAACATTTGGGAAGGTATGTTTAAACGTTTCAAGAATGTTTACGTAAGAATGCATTGCGAAGTGTTGCTGAATCATAAAAGTTCCTTTTGTTTGGGAACACCGCATCACTATGTTTCAAACGTTAGCAGCGTAAACTGTAACTTAAATTTTAAGCGATGTATTCTTGTAAGAGTATAGGGGGTGCCGACATTGAAATAGTTCGCCATCATTATAAATTTTGAGATTTCCGCAGTTTTCAATAGTTTGAAAGGCTACTTTGGGATCCCTCTCTCTCTCTCTGGACCTCTAGAATATGCGCAGAGTATGCTACTGTTAAACCATGTATGCATACTGGAAAGAGGGAAAAACTGCCTTATTTACTCCCCCTTTTAAGGGGCGACTGTGCATTAGCGCACCATTCGCCGAATCCTGGTGGTGACGGATTAATGCCCACCACCTTTTAGTTCAGACGCCACTGAAGAATCATTAGGTTTCTTTTGAAGCAAGAGACATGAAAAATATACAATGCCCTAGCCAGGACTCGAACCTGGATCTCTCGAATACCCGCTGTATTTTGCTACCGTTACACCACGACGGCATCCTGGAAGGAGGGAGAAAATACCTCATAGGGTTATAATTAACATACCATTGCATCATATTAGCAAACAGATATGTGCTTTTACCCCCCCCCCAAAAAAAAAAAAAATCTTAATAAAGGAAATTCATTAATGCAATAATTGAACTGCCCTGTGAGTTTTTCGATTCTATAAAAAAATAATCCTTTATTTGCATAATTCAAAGATTCATTTAGAAACCAAAAACTTTTAATTCGGAATGCTAAACTTTGTAAACTTTAAGAACTCAATAATAAATGAAGTATTAAATTTAAACGAAAGAAGAAAGGCTTCTATCCACGTATTCCTTTCATAAAATTTACGAAACAAGAAAAAGAAATGATTTAGATAATAATTAGCAACGAAAATAATAAAACTTCAATGCAGTAAGTACTCCATATACAGCTGAAATGAAATAACTTATTTAAAATTTTGCAGAGCATGTACGGGAAAATATTAAATCACATGTATCAACTCATATTTCATCATTTAATATTTGCTTTCTGCTATAGGTACTTCATCTGTGATTCCTCTTGAAGTTAGGATGGAATTTCGAATCCTTTTTAGTTCGTTAATGAAACTAGATAAAGGACAATTGGATTGCATTTACTGTTATTAGCTAAAAGGTTTTGTATTTTTATACTCTAGTTTAATAAAAAGAATACGACATTGCAAAAATAAACCAATATTAACTCAAAACAATAACACGAATAACAGCATGTATTGACTGAGTGTCGAGGAAACCAAATATTGCATAGTGAAAACATTTCCTCTACTCAGAATAGGAGACTACAAGCAATATTAAGCCATTAAAATTCATGAATTCAAATTAAAATGTGATTCTAGAGAGTGTTTTATCTCCATAAATATGCAGAATATTGCATAGCATCATCAACAATATACTTTATACATCTTGATACCAAAATAAAATCTCATAAAATGGAAAAGAAACACTTTCCGCTACTTGAAAAGAAAAGATTTATTTTAATACATTTCTTTCCCCTCGAAAGTTCGTTTCCTGAAAAGAAAACAACAAAAAAGATAAAAGGCTTTTGAATCAATGTATTGAATGCTATATTCAGTACATTAAATATTGGAGCTTCCAAGAAAATTAAACTCTGTTTTCATTTTAAGAGTGAAAGACGAAATTCGATATTATATTAACAAATAAGAATACTTTAAAAAAGTTAACAGCAAATAATTTCAAAAAAATAGAGAAAGAAAACATTTTACTTTCCTGAAACTGCATTGTGAAAAGCAAATATGTTCGAATTTGAGTATTTCTCTCTAGTGTAGTAGCTATGATGGCTCATGTCCGATCATGATATCTTAATGAATTTTATATTCGTCACATATTTCATTCTCTGATATCTTTGTTGTACAAAATTTAGAAAACAATAAGCGTTAAGCTACAACTTTTAAGAAAAACAAAGAAAAAAAAAAAAAAAAAGACATAAAATTTTTCTCAACAGTATAATGATTTATCACATATACTATGTTGTGTCATTAAGTTTTTTTTTTTTTTTAAGCACCAGACGTGAAAACTCGAACTTAAACCTCTCGAATACGCGCCGAGTGTGGTACCGTTATAGGGAGAAAATACCTTATATACTTCCCCTTTTGAAGGTCGATTGGGGATTAGGGTAAAACAGCAAAATCCTGGTGATGGAGAATCAGCACCCACCTCCTGTTTTAGTTTGGGAGCCACAGTAAAGTTATTTAAAAATTTTTAGAAGTAAGGAAACTGAAGAAATCCGCAGTGTCCTCGCCAGGACATAAACCCGGACCTCTCGAATACGCGCCGAGGGGCTAACAATTACACCAAAAAGGCACGAAAAAATAACTACAGCAAGCGGTAATAGTGTAAATTGCGCAAATTTTCAAGACTATAGTTCGAAGGTTAAATAAAACCTTATTCACATTTGTGAATAATCTTTCAGTCCTTTTCAATGATCCCTGTTCTAATCCATTTTTACTTTCAGTTTTTAAAGAAATTATTTCATAATTCTTTTCAAATTTTGTAAATGGACAGCGTCAGTGGCTTCATTTCCTCTTTTTTAAAAGGAACTTTATCGAAATGTTTTGCCTATTATTGTGGTCTGAGCGCATGCTTCCCATTCGTCATTTCCCTTCTGAAGCTGAAGAAGAAGATTCTGTTTAACCTTCGAAACTATACTGTTGCAAATTTATGCATGTTACAGTAAGTCTTGTCCCTATAATATCTTTGGCATTTCATCGTGGCCGTGTCATTTTGTTAATAAAGTGTAACGTGTTTTAGAAAACGAAAACATTGACCAAAAATAAATAAATAACAAATAAATAAGAGGAAAACATTTTGTTAAAATAATAAAGAAGATAAATATTAATATATGATATGTGAATCTTTGAATTGAATGTATGTTTGGCCTTAAATTTCTGTGTTATCATACACAGAAATGCTATGTTCTGTGTTTCTGTCGTAATACTTAGTTGATAGCAAAGCTCAGGCAGAGTCAACACCTATTCCAGCTCATTCGGAAGCGAGGCAAGATCGCCTATCTATCTTCTTAAGCTCAACATGACAGGGTTGACAATTTTATTTCTCTAAATACTTTTAACTGCAAAGTCGCAGCTAAATAGAGCTATAATAAATCGGGTTTTAACGAATGTTAAGAGAAAGAAAACATATGCTATTAACATTTGGATCGATGATTTTACCCTGAAAGTTCAAACGATACAGTAATTCATCAACAAATACACTAAGTTCAGAATAGTCATTCAAATGTGATACTACTATTGCATCTTTAAGTGCTCTTTATATGGGGCCCTTACAGAGCTTTTTTTGATCTAGCAGAATTTATTATCTTGTGTTATTTTCTCTCTATATATTACTATACAAGATGAATGTAAACAGCATGTCTGTTACATGGGGCAAGTTCTTTTTCTTGATCTTTTTAAAGGAGTGCAAACAACAGCACTTCTGAAAATACCTTTGTAAGTGAAAAGCCTTCTTGCATCAAAAGAACAAAAGGCGGAACTTAACGATAACCAATTTACGACGACTCGATTTTATAACGGTCAAGAACTAAGGTTAAAAACTGTCTAATTACCACCCGCCTATGCATATACGCAATAATAATGTACGTCCAATGCAGTGGGACTGCCAAAACGTCGCTACATTTACATAACTGCTAAGTGACTTGCCGATGTTGTTTATTTCATATTATTGTTGTAATTAGTAGTGGAATGCGCTGGAGATATAAGATATCAGCCCAATGGCATGGTGTGGTAAATTTATATCTCCAGATCATCCTGATACTATTATCAATGAACATGGAATCTTGAAGCAAATTCTACACCAGGATCTATATGGAGCATGTAGAGGAATTAGTCGGTAATGAAGTATCATTAGTATCAATACATTATCAATCATTAGTATCAATACGTAATTAATCATTAGTATCAATACATAATTAATCATAAGTATCAATACGTTATTAATCATTAGTATCAAGATTCTAATAATTAGCCAAAAGAATAAGAGTAATTGGGTAAATTTGCAGTATTCTAGCTTTGAAAGTTAAACACAGCCTTGTCATGTCGCGAATTTTAATTATTAATATGTGTTTTAAGTTATCATTATTCTAGTTTTTTTTTGTATGTATTCATGTGTATTTTAATCTGAAAAAAGTATTAAGTTATTAAGGCTTTATTTAACTCGTTATTCTTGAGTAGAAAGTGTAACAAAGGCGAGAGATGGTTGCGAGGAAACATCTAGTTTATTGCTCTTTTTACTAACAATGGGGGCAGTAGGGTGTTGTGTTGTTGCCTTTTATTAATGGCGTTTGATACGAAAGTCGTCTTGATTTCGCTTTGTGATAGTTGCAATTTTGTTTGCTTCAAGACAGTGGGGGTTGTGGTGAGCTTAGGTAATTAGATTCTCGTATAGCTTAGCTTCCGCTTGTTAGTTGGGGGGTTCACTTTAGTTCCTACGTTGTGTGTACAGATGTTTTTTGGACTTTATTGTCAGATTTTCTGGTGTTTGATTCGTCATGGGGGTGTAATTTTCTCAGTTTAGATAAAGTAAAATTCTGGCATTGGAGTGATTTTAAATTTATGATTTTCTGTAAGCCAATGAAATTTTCGGGGGGCGGAGAGGAGGGTTTAATTCAGTGCTTGCACCAGGCTAGAGTTCATTCTGATTCTGATTTTCGAGCTAAGATAAAGAAAAAGGAGAAAAGAGTGGGGGCTTGACCCCTTGTGCGTCTTGTTCTCGCGAGCGACGTGAAACTGCGGGCTGCGATTATGATTGTATCGGAGTTTGATTTAAGTGAATTTTGAGCAGCCGCGATGTGAAAGAAAAGAAAGATCGAGGGGCGTTTTGCCCCCTGCTGCGGGGTCTTGAGCAAGAGGGCTGGAGTTGCGTTTTTCCGCCCTTGCTTTAGTGGATGAATTCTTTTCTGCGAGATGTTTAAAAGTTTTGTGTGAGAGATGCAAGGAACATTTTCCTGCGAGATGTCTAGAGAAACGTGAGCTAGCTGCAGAGAGCATTTGACTGAGAGCTGATTACTACTTTAGTGCAAGATATAGAGCAATCTACCAAGAAAATTTAGCACAGATTTCCTCTGTTCACCCGAATCGTAGGTTTATCTCCAAGAGCCTTTTTCCGAAATATTCAGCATAAAATGTTGATTCGCCGCTTCGATGATGCAAGTGATCGTGCTAAAAACTTGTGTATATTCAGCTACCTGTTATTGAATTGAAATAAAGCTCTCGAAACTATGAAAATTTATCAATTATTAGTATCAATACATTATTAATCATTAGTATCAAGTTTCTAATAATTATCCAAAAGAATAAGAGTAACGGGAGTAAATTTGCAGTATTCTAGCTTTGAATGTTAAACACAGCCTTCTTCTTCATTCTCTTCTATTTAACTCTCGAAACTAATTAAAATTGCAGATTTAAGCACGTTTGCTTATTCTTATTCTTGTGGTTAATTATTAGTATCTTTAGCAGATAGTTAATCTACTGATACTAATGGCCAGGGTAAACAAGAAAAAGCTGTATCTACGAATTTGTAAGAACAAAAGTGTTTTTTGAATACTTTGAACTTCATTCAGATATCAGATGGGAAATTTGATAATTACGAAACATAAATGCTTGCGTAAACAGATTCCAGTTGCAAGACTGGGGACCAATACGTTACAAAGGTAAAAAATGCATTTAGTAAGAAATAGAGAATAAGAAATTCAGGAATTTAATAAAAGTTTCAAAGACGAAGATTTGTTTACGGAAAACTTACTGAAATTTCGTTGCCTTATGTCCCATTCAGCCTCTCTCGATGGGATACGTGAGGTTTAATTAGTTAAAAGGAGAAGCATAATTTAATATCTAGTTTAATGGAAAAAAGTTTAAATAATTTTCTTTATGAAATTCATCTACAAATTTATATTCCAAATAATAAAAACGTCGTCACCTAAATTACGAAATCGATTTGCATTTTGAAAAGCACAAGCCAATATTTTTATAAATCGGTCGAAGACACCCTACACTTTTATTATTCATGATATAAAACAGTAAATGAATTTTATGAAGAGAATTACTTAAATTCCTGTTGCCTTTAAACTATATAATAAATTAAATTCTCACTTCAAATCTTCCACGCGGCATCAGCTCTAAATTTGAAAATGTGATTTAAGTTTGCTTGATTGTGAGTATTTAGACAAATGTTTTTATGAAGAATTATGTCACTGGTGGTAATATCTCGAACAGAATGCTTTAAAAGTTTATTTGTTTACAATTCAGTGTTGTTCCTATCTTGAATTACGGCCACACCCATTGCTAAACCGTAGGTAAATATTTGGAGAAAGGCATTTTTTATTTACAGATGTATACACATTTCGAGAGCTTTTGCGCTAACACCACATTGTACTAAACGTATTTAAAAACAGCACACCTTTAGAATTTCCGAAAGATAGCCTTGCGCTAAAAATAAAAATGTTTTATTCTCCACAGTGTTGCCGCTGCTTTCTTTGAAATTGTTGAGTTTTTTAATCAATGGAAGTAATAAAAAATTTTTAAAAAGATTTTTGTAAAATAAGCAAACAAATAATTTATTATTTAGTTTAATGGAAACAACTGTTCAATAGCTCTGTTTACAAAATTTATCTGCAATTTTATTTCACAGACAATAAAAGCACGGAAGGCCTTTGATAGAGTTATACGGTTAATGGTTTATGTGTTTAATAATGCGGTTCAATTATTCGATTTCGTTACTTAGACGCCGACGTTTTTATTATTTGTGAAATAAAATTTTAGAATGAGTTTTCTGAACAGAAATATTTAAAGTTTTGCTCTCGTTAAACTATAATAAATTATTTTTCTCCTTCTAATTCTTTAAAGATTTTATAATTTTAAATAAAAGCTTATTTTATTTTTATTTTTCAGCATCGTCATCTATCAAAATTATTGACTTGAAAAATAATTTCTAATAGTGAATAATCACTCTTTTACTTCCACTATTTCTACTTATATTATGTCAAATAGTCAAAAATTCCCACGATTTTGCCAAAACAAAAATTAGAAATTACTTTAAAATCTCATCTCAACTTCATTTAAAAGATTGTTTTCGCTCTGTCCGATGAAGAGAACGCTAAAATTCTAACTTTCATTTTGTTCCTCAAAAGAAGATATGCACGGAAAAAAGTTTGAATTATACAGAATTAAATCAGATTTTGAAAAATAATCGCTATAACACGTTGTATAATCATCCACAATGCGTGCAAAATTTGAACTCTGTACTTTATCAGGGAAAAGTTTAAAAATGAATGACAAAGTTTTATCCATAGTGACAAAAACCATGAGCGAGTTATAAATAAAAGCCTGTAAATACGCGGCTAGATTAAGAATAAATTCTACGCTTAATAATTATTAGTCCAAAGGTGCTTGTCCCTGAAGGACTATTGTTTTGCGTTGAATCACTATAAATGTTGCTATTTTGCGTTGAATTACTATAAATGTCCGTTTCACTTTTCACACTGTTTCCATCAAATGTTAGAGTCCTGCATTATATTTGAAGAAATTAAATAATGAAAAATCTGCATAAATGTATGCATATTTCTCGCATTGTGATAAAACAACGGTCCATAAAGCCATCAAATTTTGAATGACGTAATCCTACTGCGAATATGGGCATGTGGAAGCCCAAATTTGAAATTTGGAATTTGTTTTATTATCGATTTCATATTTTGCAAAACTTTAACGAATTTTTGAGTAACAAACTCAACAGTTTGAAAGCGAGCAATGGCAACAATCTACGGGGGGGGGGGGGCATTTTTATCTCCAAGCGCGCGGAACTGTGTATCGGAAATTCTAAAGATAGGCTCATTTTAAAATTATTTTGCGACATTGCTATTGAACTGACATTTAAGGTTTAAGGGCGAAGGCATGATATTTAATAAATAAAGGTAACACACAAAACGCTAAGAAAAGGCCTCTTTGGACGTAATTTAAAATCTGAAACCCTTCAGATTAAAAAAAATATCATTCTTGGTTTAAAAGAGGACGAAAAATTTGTTTTGTAACCTTGGCAAAATTTTAATCGTTATAACATAAAACTTCGGATGTTAGAATTTTAAATCCCGCAAAAGAGCGTAATATTACGTGCGAAAATACAATTAAGAAGGCAACTTTTAAAATGAAGAACTGAGAAATATACATAAAGTTATGGCGTGATAAATTTTCTTTCAAATAATTTTGAAAGTTAGTTAAACCAGTTGGTTTTGAAAAGCGAAATCAAGAAAAACCTATGTGACATAATGATAACATAACCTTGAAATTCAAGAACCGATTATTCCTTCTTTTCTGTGTACCATAATGTTACGAATTCATATTTAGATAGCTAATGTTTTTCTGTGTTTTATAATATTTAATGAAATTATTATGAGTTTTTATACAATTTTGTAAAGTGAGAACTGAATTGATTGAACGAAAAATATATCTCTAATGAAATTCGAGGAAGTAAGTTAGTTTAAAGGAAGTACTGTAAAAATATATATAATTTAATAAACCTTACGCGGAAGTCATGTAGTGTCCACATCAGAATTTTTTAAAATTATTTATAAGCTTTCGTTCAAAATTTCGATTATTTACTCTGTAATTCTAAGATCGTAATTTCTTTTCATAAAAGTAACTCTGTACATAATATGATAAAAGTTGTACTTTCGGATTTGAAGATTAAAATTCAGTTAGTAATAATCAAAAACTCCCTATAACCAAGAAGCGGATGGAAAAGGAGATATGATAAGGGATTTGCATGCATAAATAAATTAACAGCACTGAAAAATCTTAAGTCGTAGTTGCATGAGAGCATATTGAATTTAATAATTCACAAGGAAAAATCACTCGTTTTCTTATAGTCCTCGTATGTATTCTTTTCTTATACAAAGATCGAATGGATCGGATATTGAATTCATTTTTTTTCCTTTCTGTCTGGCAAAAAAGCTATCAATAATCCAGCTTACTCTTAAAAGGAAGCGAGGATTGAATAAAGGTACTGAATACCCTTGCAGAGTTGTAACGTGATTTATGTAATATCCTGTCTCTTTTTTGAAGGAAAAAGAAGTTTTCTTCTCTCTAATGACAGGTGACCACCAAGGTATAAATTTGTCAGTGCCTCTCAGGCAGCATTATTATCGAAGACTAATAACAGAGCTATATTCCTTCCCTATATTCTATTTTGGGAGTCATGGAAATGGACAGGATTTCCTAGAATTCGCTGTCGAATGTCAAGAAGGTAATAGATTCATGTGTTCCATTCCTTTCTGGTCTCGGCTTTTTGTGCGAGAAAAAGAATGGCTAGAAAGAGTAGTTTTTATATTTGTTTTGAGAGTTATTAGCTTTGCAGACGTGCGAATAAAAAACAATAATATTTGCTTTAGGTTTTTCAAACGAAAGAAAAATATGCAGCATTCTTCCTAGTTTATGGGGATTTCACCCGAAAGTAGGTCATAAACGATTGTTTCGTTAGGAAACATTCTGACTAGAAGGTGTCCACTAATCTCCAAATTTGTTCTAATCTCCAAATTTGATGAATTTTCGTAACATTTTTATTACATTATTTCATAACTTATATATTTAGCTTCCCAATACTACTTTTATTTTGTCAGTCCAGTCTTTAGAAGCAGAGTTATGGCCTTTCGTTACCTATGCCATGAACCGAAAGTTTCTGTTTAAGTCTCTGGAAGTTGATGTTTAAAGGGACAGAGACAACTATAACTAATTCTAAACTGAGAATTATTCATTTGAACACTTTTGGTGATGTCTAAAAGATTATTTTGAAAATTTTTACTTGTTACTTGTGCTGGAGAACAAGATCAGTTTTTCAGTTTAATTTACATATTTGACAATAGTTTATTTTCATTCTGTTTGGCGTTTACATTATATTAAACCTATCTTTTTGAAAAACTTTTCTTTTTAACTTTTCTGCTACGAAAAAATCCTTAATTTGAAATAGTACTAAAGTAATTTTATGAAACTTTTCGCAAATACTGTATGAAACATAGTAAATTTTAGACTTATGCACATATTTAAACGTTTTGCAGACAATTTTTTGAATGAAAAGAGAAATATTTCCCGAAAAATGGTTAGTGCATGGATTTAAACAGGCATAGTTAGTTGACATTTTACTTTATCACTTAAATTTTAATCCATTTAACTCTTTATACCGTGATAAATGTAATTGAAAAAAAATTAAAAATATTGGTAAATAATTTTTTAGAAACATATTTAATAATCCTGAAATTTAAAGAAACTTTTAGCTCATAATGAAGAAAAGGCAGAAACTATAATAATATATCTATGACCTATTTCTGTTATTTTAAGTAGCATTCTGCTAAATAACACCAATAATAGCTATTATCCAAAATTTCGGTGTCGAATGTAGTCGGATACTTTAAGCTGTAGACTACAAAATTAAAAAAAAAAAATAATTAAAAATAAGAAAAAAAATCTCTCATGAAAAATAAAAAAAAAAAAAAAAAAAAAAAAAAAAAGAAAAGAAAAGAAAATCTGAAAGGTTTCAGATTTTAAATTGTGTTCAAAGCGGCGCTTTTTTTTAACATTTTGTCTGTTTCCTTTATTCATTAAATATCACATTCTTCGCACTTAAACCATAAAATTCAGCTCAAGAGCAATGTCGCAAAATAGTTTTAAATTGAGCATATCTTTAGAACCTCCGATACAGAGTCTCGCGCGCTGGAGATAAAAATGTTTTTTTTCTGTATAATGTTGCTATTGCTCGCTTTAAAATTCTTGAGTTTGTTAATCAAAAATTCGTTAAAGATTTACAAATATGAAATCGATAATAAAACTAATTTCAAATTTGGGCTTCCACATGCCCATATTCGCAGTAGGATTACGTCATTCAAAATTCGATGGCTTTATGTACCGTTGTTTTATCACGATGCGAAAAATATACATACATTTATGCAGATTTTTCATTATTTAATTTCTTCAAATATAATGCAGGGCTATAACATTTGGTGGCAACAGTTTGAAAAGTGAAACGGAAATTTATAGTGAACCAACGCAAAATCGCAAAACGAAAACAATAGTTCTTCAGGGACAAAGCCCTTTTGGACCAATAAAAATAAAATCTTACAATCTAAAAACTTCAGATAATAGTCTAAATCGTTTTAAAAATTGAAAAATAAAACGTTTCAGAGGTATGAAAAGCATGTAACATTTCTCTCCTTCATTTTAATAAAATTAATATTTTTTGTGTCTATATGTTGTATGTATATTTGTAAAAGTTTAAATTCTGTTTACTACATTCTTGTATTATTTATTTGATTTGTAGTTGTGATTATATTGATTTTTTTATATATGTGCTTGTGTCTAATATGGAATTCTTGAATCGGAGAATGGAAACATTCAAAATGTAGAAAGAACTGAAGTGTACCGTGAGAGATACTCTGTATGCCCTAGATCTTCCTTGAATTGTCTGGGAGCTATGAGTTGTTGCTCTAGCCATCTCAGGACTCTGTGACCAGCTCTTCAAGATTAATACAAACGCATCCTCACTTCTACTTAGATTAAAATTCGAAAATGCAATTTTTTATAAACTCCATCAATCCTGTGATACTGCCCAGTGTCCAGGAGCTGTAGCGTTTATCGCTATTATTCAACGACCATATTGTGATTTACCGGAATTGTGAATTTATTATACGAGTGCTTTTTACAGTTGCTGATATTCCTTGCGCACTAAGAAGAAATTGTTCATATCTGCGCTGTGCTTAGGCAGTTTAATATTAATTATCGTACTGTTTCTAATTGAATTTTTGCAATAAATTGTTAAATTTTTCCCTTAGTGAACCTTCAGAGAGTTATACAACAACCGATAACCCACTACAGTATATAATGTCAACTCATAATGCAAAATTTTAGCAAAAAATAATATTGTAACTGGAATAACTTTTTAATTTTGAAAGCTTCGGCGGTTTTTACTGCATTTTCTTTTTAAACATAAATATAAGAAAAATAATAAATATTAAAAGAGTTTTTTAATTGTCATTAGAATAAAACTGAGAAAGAAATTTATGTATAAACATGTAGTTATAGTGTTACTATAAAATTTCATCACAGTTATTTAATCCTACTTTGAATGCTGACGGCAGTGGGCACAAAATAAAAATTTTGAGAGCTATTATAGGATTTTAAAAGCTTCTTTTATTAATGACACTTATGGTATAAAACAACACGCTTCAAAATAAAAAGACATTCAGATAAAATGATTCTTCAAATGCTTGTGTGATGCATTGGTGTTTGTTACGCTTGTGTAGAAGGGCTTATATATTTGTGCATACTGATTTTTGGTGTCTAAACGTGCTGTATTTGGAATCTACAGGCCTTTCGGTTTGTGAAGATGTCTTGCTTTTGAAGATTCGAGGATTTTTGACCGAGTTACAGGCATTTTAGGATTCATGCGTGTTTAGGGGCTCATTTGCATATGACTTTGAAGTTTTGGCCTGTATTCTTTTACATCGACTTGGTGAAGTACTTTTGTTTTGATATTAATTTCTATACATCGTTTGCTATCTGTATGGTGAATTTTATTCAATTTCATGGTCTATTTTTAAAGTTATTTTGTATTTGAAAATTTGATACTACGTTTTGTTTACGTTTGAATCTTTGTAATTTTGCACCGCGAGCATGTCAACTTTTAGCCAACTGGAAAATATTAAAAATTCGGATTTTTAAATGTTATGGCAGGAGAGACTTATATATAAGTTGGTGCGTTGATTATATATGTTTTTCAGCCCGATGGATAATTTTTGGATTTTCCGCATGTAAGATTGATTTTATATTTTACTATGAATGCTTCTCAGATTTGAGGTGTTTTTAAGTATTTTTGATTATTTTAATTTGTAAATCTCAATATTTTCACCTTTTAAGGCGTTTTTAGTTTTATTTACTCCTGATATTTATAAAATTGGATTGTTCGGATGCTAAAGCTGGATGGATTTGATTGTGCTGTAAAAACATTTTTGATGCGTTTTGCAATCATCTTAATATTGTAGAATGTATATGTTTTTGTGTGTGTTTCTGTTTATGTGATACAAACCACTCTGTATTTTATTGAATTTTATTGTACATATGAGAGTTCTTGTCATTTTATCTAACTTTAAATTGTAATTATTGTAAATCTTACATTTGTATATATGTTTTTATTCTGAAAATTTTAATACGGCCCCGTCGCAGTTATATTAGTGAATAATAGTGTGAACTTTTCGTGATTTTTGTGATGAGTCAACTGAAGAGTAATAAGGAGAGTAAACTTGTGGAAGCTGAGGGAGAGACTTTGGAGAGTTCGGATGAAATAAAAGAAATTATGGACTGTGGTAATGATAGACCTAACGATGGAGGAAAAATTGAGAGTGTACTCGTTGTTGTTAGATCATTATATGATTTTGTAGACAAGTTAAAAGCTAGACGAGTCTCACGGGAAATTACCGATGGCCTAGCTAGAGGTATAGATAGAGTTTTGGATTTGCTTGTCTCACAGAATTTAAAGACTATTGAAGGTGCATCAAGGTGCAATCAAGAACCAATATTTTATTTGATATTAAACAGGATATAGATAAAATTAAGGTTATTTTGCAGAAAGATAGAGATACATGTGAAATGAGGGATAGAAAGAATAAAGTATTGGATGTAAATGATTGGAGAGAAAATGAATTAATAGTTAAACCAGCTGCGAATGGCGTTGATGTATGTATACGAGGAGTTAATTGCTAATGTTAGACCAGAGGATGTTGATATGAAAATAATGAGCTCCCATACGAGAAAGAATGGTGATTTGGTGATGAGGTTTAAAGATAGCAGAGAAGTAGACACGGTACAAAATGTTATTGAATCCAGAAAAAATTTAAGGGATAAACTTTATACAAGGAAGAAAAGGTTTATACAACCGAAGATTATTGTATATGGCGTATGAAATTTAATAGATGATAAGGAGATTATGGATAAAATGAAGGAGGAGTGCCTTTGTGATGGAAGTTGTGTTCGTCCTCTCTTTAGACAAAAATGTAAAGAGTCTCCGACGAGATTTCTCATCGCGTTTTCCGTGTAGACCCTCGATGTCAAGGTGTTGTCCTGGAAGACTGCAGAGTTCGTATAGGTTGGAAGGCATATTCGGCTAAGCTATCTTAATCCGAAGAGGTGTCTGCGTTGCTTTCGATTCGGACATACTACTAAAAATTGTGAAAATGAAATTGTATGTTTTAGATGTTCTGAACCACATGAATTTAAAAAATGTAAAATGGATGTAGAGATTTGTGTAAACAGTAAGAACTCTTCAAATGCTATCTGGAGCAACGCACTTTTATAATATTGAAGATAAATTAGAGATTTTTCTCAATCGTAGTCTAGCAACCAACTCTTTTTTTTTATCGCGGGTATGATTTGATCGAAATTAAGATAAAACGGAAATAGGAAAACATATTTTCTAGTTTCCGTAAACAGTTTTATGCAAAATTTGAAAAGGTCATTTGAGTTTTTCATTGCTAAATTGGAGAAGTTATATTTTATTGAAGCATTAAAAATTCACTGACAAGTAATTATTTAATGAGGTATCAAATATACATGGTTTCCGATACTTTCCAAAATATATTTAGCGCAGAAAAAAGTCTCTTGCTTTTAAATGATAGGCATATTTAAAAGTTTCTATAAAATAATTTTCATTAACTATATTTTCTTAAAAATTTTTTAAAAATTAAATTCTGTGATTAAAGCAGTAAAGCATTCTTACCTCAAAAGAATTTCCTGTCCCGAAGTAAATCGGCACAAAAGCGAGCCAGATAATGCACGTCGTGTACATAGTGAATCCAATAAACTTTGATTCGTTAAAATTCTCCGGTATTTTTCTTGTCTTGACAGCATACACCGTGCATACGGTAATCAATATCATATTATAGATGAGCGAAAGAAGGAATGAAGAGTCTCGTATGCTGCACTTAAGGATCACCTGGTTTCGTTTACCGTCCGGGTAATATTGCCGGATCCCTGGTGGCTCCAACAGAAACCAGACCGCTGTTCCTATCACTTGGACGGATGTGAGCACGGAAGCGATGGCCAGTTGCGATTTGGGACTGATGAAACTTGGCCGACGGGCTGAACGTCTGGCACTCTCAAAGATTCGTGATATCCGGTTGGTCTTGGTGAGCAACGAGGCGTAAATGATGGCGAAGGAGAATCCGATCCCGAACCGCTGCAAGCCACAAATAACGGGAGTCGGCTTTGCCAGCATCACGAAGGTCATAAAATAACAGAACATGATCCCCATAAGCAGCATATAACTGAGCTCGCGGCCAGCCGCTTTAACAATAGGGGTGTCATTGTTGCGGAAGAACACCACCATTACCCAGAAGGTTAGTAGCACCCCGAAGGTCGCAATGACCATTGGCACGATGGCAAACAGCGAGTCCCAACGCATGTGTTGCTGATCCAAATCATAGCAACTCTGTTTGTGGGGATACGGCCAGCGGCCATGTCCGCAGTCCCTGCAAGTAAACTCGTCCACCACATATTCCCAAGGCTCACAGCGATGGCAGATCCAACAGCAAACGTCACCCGATTGGGTTATTTTCACTTCGCCCACTTCGCATGGCAAGGAACAAACGGATGAAGTGAGGCTACCTAATGGCCATTTGACGTCATCAAGATCCATGTGGAGACCATCGTACCATTTGCCGACCACTTTGTAGTAATGAGAGCTAGTATTGTCATCTCGCTGGTAATTGTAAATTGTGTAGCGTCCTAGGCCGTCTCCTTGCCTGTCGAATTTCACTTCATTACCTCCTGGATCTGAAAATAGGGAAAGAAAAACAATAATTCATCTTTCTTTATAAAATTTTAGAAATGACTGCTTTTAGGTAAGCGTAGATTTTACTGTATAGTTTCTTTATGTATAGAACTGTTTATTATCATTTCAGAAGTTACTAGCATTACAGCGGTTTCTTAGACTAAGACCTAATTTAAATTAATTAGAAAGATTTATTTAATTTTATATAGCAGTCATAATTAATAAAGTTAGAAATCGAATTTTAAAATTATCAATTTTACTGTTTAGCCTATAATGTGCTATAGTTTATGTGACATTATATAAGAAAATAATCATCTAGAAGAAGGAAATCCTCTAATGTACATTATGACTTTAAAAGAATAACTTACACTATTATTTGGAAGCTATGGACTTGTTCACTTTTATGTCGTTTTAATTCTCTCTTTATATAAATACAGACAGAATATTTGTATTTACACAGAGAGAAAAAGACTGCGTCTAAGCTATTAAAATGCACCTGCATCTCGATTAACTTCTGAATCTTTTTCAATATCTGGACGACGAGTATTTGCTACAACTGTGAAAGAAGGCTACGCTTACGTGCACTATCTGTTAAAAAATGCTTTGATATGTGTACAAGAAACTTCTACAGGAAATACCTACTCAGTGATTGACAAGGTAGTATAGTATCTTCAGCGGTTAACTGTGGAACGATTTAGATAGTGTCTATTAAATTACTTAGGAACATTAGTAACTCATTAATAATAATAGTTAGATAATTTCTCAATCGTGCTATGATTTTGAGAGCACAAAGGATCACTATACACTAAGTCCAACATTCTGGATAAGGACACTCACAGAGAGAGTAGTATCCTAGTTTGAAATAAAATCAGTGTGAATGCTCACTATGTATTAGCTAGTAGAACTCTGAATCCTCTGGGAAATCAGAAATAAGTTGTTGAGCAGTATTCTAGACCATTTACTGCAAACTTAGATGATTCATGTTTTAGATACATATTAACGTCGGAGGCAAAATAGCTATGCTGTGTTTCCCTTTAAGGTTCCCCTAAATGAGCTGGAATGCAAGATAAGGCCTTCACGGGCTTTGCACCCAGCTAATACGTTTAACAATTAGATTATCAGGGAGGGCATGGAAAGGACATGACAATTAGTTTTCACTCCAAAGCTGGAAAAATTATGTACTAAACTACATTTTCTTCAATTTACATTTGCGAAAGGACTCTTTTACAAATGCTTTTTGTTTTTGCTTTTCTTTCGTCACTCATGAGAATTTTATAAATAATATTTTGTAATGTTTCAGTACATAGTGCAAAAACTGTAATATTTTGTAATTTTTCAGTACATAGTGCAAAAACTGAAAAATACGAAAACAGAGATTGTATTATCAATGCATACTATAAACGATTGCGTAATTGCTGCGCTAAATTTTATGCTTATATCTTGTTTGTCTTAACAAAAGTCTTAAAAAAGTTGGGCCCAAAAATTTTATGCTTATATCATGTTTGTACTAGCAGTTACACCCAAACATTTTATGCTTATATCATGTTTATAATAACAGTTAGGTCCCATAATTTGATGCATATATCATGCTTGTCTTAACAGTTAAGTCCAAAACTCGGTTCCTTAACTCTTTGTGGATAGCCAAAATTCTTATTATCTGAAAACCTTTCTTATTTTATTTGTTTCTTACGTGATGAATTTATGACCAGTCATTCATGAGATATTTAATCACGTTATCCTTTAGAAACACTCTGTATTTACCAAGAGACTTTACTTGAAGAAAGTTAAGTTACTCTCAAAGAAGAAGGGGAAACTCCTTGATACTCTCCGTTATTTTAAAGAAGACAACTGAAATGGGTCGATATCGATTTTATAGGGGTTTGCAGTGCAATACAAGAGGTCGATAAAGTCTACGGAGCAGCAAATATCTAAAACATAAGCTGCAATGCTAATGCTCATCCACTCCACTGTTGAAATTTTAGAAAATAAAAGGTAATTTTATTTTTTTAATGCAGCTATTATACAGATTACCAACTTCATTCACCAAATACAATTATAATCACATTTTACTTAACTTATGAATCAATAAAAGATCATTAATGTCTAAATAAAACAAATGAAGTTTGCAAATACTACTACACGTTACTACTAATGAGTTCAGTTTTATCCTCAAAATTCTATGTGTATTCAAGAACGGAAATTCTTGAGACGCAATGAATTGTTTCTGAAGGTTTTACGATTTTTAGGGTATTTAGAGGCAGTACATTAATTTAAATATAAATTCAATAATAAGTATGCCGAACTAATTTAAAAGAAGTGGACAAGTAATTACATTAAGAAGCTAATGCTAGAAACTACATTGTTTATCCTTTGAGTATAGTGTCATTTTTGGCGGAAGGACAGTTTAGAAAAATCAACTGTGCTCTGGCAAGGAATCAAACTTGAAGACTTTCCAGTAATCAGACGAATGAATGAATGGATGAACTGAACACTACATCTAAGCACACATGGAAATTAAAGCCTTTAATTCTTGTTCGATCGTAAATTTGTTAAATATTTTGTAAAACATAATTTCTGAGGAATAAATTAGGCGAACTGAAACAAACTAAATTTTACGAAGTGTTCTGCGGGAAACAAAAGTGTTTTCCTTTTTCAGTATTGAAGATGCAGGGATTATCATCGTAATATGCAATAAGAATATCGATAAATTACAAACGATATTAGTAATTTTTTGGGAGAGTGTATTAAAAATTAAAGTAGAATAGAAATGGAAAAAAAATTAAAATAAAAAAAAACACTAATCCAAAGAGAATAATTCTAATTTTTTGCATACTAAATTCTTTTATGCACAATAAACATCAATGAAGATTTAAGCACAAAAAATAATGTATAAATATTACATTTACAACCAAAAGTACACATAATATGCATACCCATTTTCGCAGTCTTGATCGTAATCATATACTTCCAGTTACAGAAAAATTTTAAAGACAAAAATTTTTAAGTTTTGGCAATATCAAAAATGCGGTATCACAGTTGCTATACTTATATTTGGGAAAGTTAAATTATAAGAAGTTTGACTTCCTTATAAACAAAATTGACTACAGTATTTAATTTCAAAATTTACAGTTTTTAGTGTCGTTTTCAACTTGCCTTGAGGGATCGTTTAATTAAGTGAAAATAATTCGAAGAAATAAGTCTAAATGAAGTGCAGCAAAACGTGTGTGTAACTTTAATAGGTCGTACTTAGAAAGTCATGTAGTATCCATATCAGATTTTGTTTTCGGCAGATGGAGTACTATCGATTACCCCTTTAAACACAGAAGATATAATTCTTTGCCAAAACTATTTAAATTACGCACAGGAATAATTTAGTTAACTGTAACAGAGCAGTGTCGTTTATTGTGGCTGGTTAAATAGAGGAGGGTGCTTGCACACTACAAACACTAAAATTACATGCCGAGAAAGCAGTATATGTATTAAATTTAATTCATCAATAAAGCATTTTCTTTGGAGGCTCATATATGAATCATACGAAAAAGATTAGCAGTATTAGCAGAGAAATAGAAATAGCAGTATTAGAATAACGGTATTAGTATTCATAAATAAAGCAAAATTCCAGTAAGGGAAAACAAAAACCTAATATAGATTTATACAAACATAAACATGGTTACAATATAGTAGTCCCTATGTAATGTATTGTAATATGCCAACAGATGGTACTGCTTAAAAGCCGCGAGTACAAGCGCGATCTTAGTTCTCTCGTCACACCACTACAGAAGAAATTTATTCCGTTCGCTGACAGCGATCGCTCTTGAGGAATGGAACAGGTTTCTTCACTCTCTTCGTGGTAATGTGACGAGAGGTTGGAAGGCCTTGTTTCTCGAAGGTCGCAATAGAATGCTCAGAGTAGTATGTAAGGGCCGTTCCCACTGGGGTTTAACTGAGCTAACGGAGTCAGTTCCATGTGTCGACTAGCTCCGCTGTGCCTGCAGTTCAGATTTTTCAACTTGCTAGCCTGTGGGAAAAAACTGGTTTTGGAGATGGTTCGGCTACGTCAGGTGTCTACGTTAGCTCAGATAAACCCCAGTGGAAACAACTTAAGAGATAACGTAAGACAATGTAGTACAATGTAGTAGAGATATAATGATACGTTTACTACCCCAGCTTTCAGCTGAATTTATATATGTATAGTGTATATTTTATTAATAAATTAACAGTTAGAAAAATAAATGGCGTAGCCAATCTGAAAAACTGAAGCTAAAAAAATACTATCATACGTGTTGGTGGTTAATGCTATCTTTTGGATATTGTTACGAAATTCTCAAAGCACTGCATTTTTGTTACACGTAAACAGCAAGAATTCATCGTTTATTTTAAACTGTGGTTTAATGTAAACAAAATTAAAAATATCGTTTGGAATTTTTTCCAACAACAATGGAGTCTCAAAATGCAATGGCTTTTAATTTAACCCAGCCATGTGCTAATTTTAATCCATTTTAATTCTTTATGAAGAATTTTTAACTCATAAAAGCGCATAAAATGTGTAATTAATTCAACAGATAAAGCGGATTTATAATAAAACTTCATGACGTACAAAATGGATGATCCTATGGAGTGAATGATGTCAGCAATTTTTTGATGTGCAGACTTTGTAATAGAATAACGAACCGAAGAATATCCTTCTGACTAATTAGCGCACTTGTGCAGCGGATAAAGCAAAAGTCTTGCTAATGGATACTTAAGCTGTATTCTTTCTAGGAAACACTACTTCTAGGTTTTTGATAGAGGAATCATTAGAACAATGAGAAGATATGAGACTTATGAGATGAATACTAAAAATTAAAATTTTTCCCGTTCCGAAGATTGGCCGCTTGTTGGGAGACAGCTGGGAATAGCTGAACCCATCGATCTTCTAACAGTCTCATCACCAAACGCTGCTTAGGGTGTACTTCAGCGGAAGTGTTACGTAAGGATCGAACCTACATCCTTGGTTTCAGGCTAGCCGTCAGCGTTAAGCTATTATTATTTTGTTTAGCAAAGGCTGACACCTTTAAACACCGTGAATCTTGTACTTTAATTTCTGGCATTCAAAGACAGTGGTGGCTAAGGGTAAAGGCTTGAGGAAGCAGCTAACAAAACTGAATTGAAGAATCACCATCTTTATTTTTAGGCATCCCAAATCATCCCTTTGGCAGAGAAATTACTTTTAAATCATCGTTAAATACAATAAATTTTAATATATACTGGTTTAAAAGGTACGACGTAAGTATCTTAGCATAAGCGGCGCAGAGTTGTTTGCATGGCAGAAGTCAGGAAAAAGGAAGGTGTCATTGCTCGCGACGCAATATTTATTCTACGTATGTGCAAGTGTGAAGCTAAGGCGTGATTGGTAAATTTTAGTTTTAGTTACTTTTTTAAGCAGTGTTATGTAATTTGGAAAGATCTCGAATTTGGGAGAACAGATGAATTTAGGGGGAGAGCATAAAATTTAGAATAGTCAATTTTATGGTCGCCAATTATTACTTAACATAGCCATCGTATTTTATTATATAATACAATATGTATTATATATATATATATATATATTGTTGCATTATTCCAGTTTTCTTGCCGCTCGTGGCTTAGATGTTTGTTTAGGATTTATCGTAGAGAGTACTAGAAGTTAAATTGCCGGGCTTGGTTGAATATTTTAATATATATATTATAATATAAATTTAAGGTAATAGGATGAATATTATAATATAAATTTAAGGTAATAGGATGAATATTATAATATAAATTGTCAGAATATAGTAATTTAATAAATGTCCTAAATTTATAGCATTTTTAGAATTATCTTACCAGAAGGAAATTTAACTGAATGATCATTTAAAAATAATAAGAATTTTCAAGGTATTATTTCTTCTTTCCTAATATTAATTTAAAATTTTCGAGATAATTTCCGTTTTACCGATTTTCTCAAAGATTGTTAAAACTGTATTATGCGTTCCAATAGGTATAATCTGAGGATAGAATTTCACATTTTTGTTGAAATTTATGTCAAATTGGATACTGTTTACGATATATATTTGTAACGTGAAAGAATACTTTTAATATTAGGGCATTTCATCTATTCGTCATTTAAATTTATCCATTGATACGTTTACTTAAATAAACGTTTCCTTGTTCACAATCGTTCTTTGTTTTTGCTTTTGTTAAATGTGAAAGTTTTCAGTTCCAAGAATTTTATATTTAGCAGCCTAATGATAAGTTTCTTGATACTATTTTGCTACGATGTTCTACAGCAAAAACGAAAATGCAGTGTATGCTTCTTAGTTTGGCAGCATCATTTGCTTTTCAGGCCTGTTTTAATCTCTAAAAGGCTTTTAACAGCAAACACTCCTACCAGCCTTGGCATCGATTTCTGATAACAGCACAGCTCAAGAAGTGTTTTCTCAGCAAAAATAGCTTTTCTTTCTCTATTTCGCCTTCAGGACAAACAGCTTGGGTGCGTAAAATTTACATTGGATAGCGGGTCAAAAATATTTGTAAAACCCCTTAATTTCAAACATGAAATTTCTACAGTAGCTTAAACCAAAGATACAGAATCCTTTTCTATGCCGAATCCTTGAAGAGGAGCTTGATCTTTGATCTATCTGTACGTGTTTTACTATGGACGTCATAAATGTTTTTGTACCGTTGGACAGAACACTTACTTGTTAAGCGGCAATAAAATATCACTTTAAGTGTTTAACGAACTATCATTTTCAATTCTATGTTCTGTCACATCTTTATTCGAACACATGCTCACCTTCTGAAAAATGCAAGATTAAATGAACGAGATATATATTAATAGTATAAGAAAGAAGTAAGGCCAGTATAATGATTAACAGACTAGAAGAGATTTTATGTTGACTAAAACCACTGATCAGTTTTTTTCTCCTTTGTTCCCATATTGTCAGTTGACGGGAACAGGGCAGGACAGCTTTACCTTCTGCCAAAAGTTAAAAGACCCGGAAATTTTAAACATTTTTTCTCAAGTTACGTATTCATTTATTTAAAGGATTTATTTATTTTAATTTATTAAATTTAATTTAGGGTGAGTTTCGGATATTTTCAGTTACTCTTCCTACGTTATAGTAATAGTTGTTATTTTAACACAATATTATTATTAAATATATATATACATTTAATAATAAATTTTAATATATCGAAATTCTAAGTATGATTTATTTGTGAACTGCTAAAAAAAGTCATATATAGTCATATATGATAATATATGACTTTTTTTATTTGGGAGAGACTGCAAATAAAGTTAGTGTGTTAAGAAATTGTCTGTTAATTTAACAGTTTTTCGTATGACTTACTAACCCGTTGACAAAGCACATGTAAGAAAAATCCATTACGTTCTTATGTAAGCATATGAAATTAGGAGATATCGTGATAAATTAAACAAACTAAATTGCCTGAGATTGTTAATGAAAAGGTTATGTTTGATGGCCTTTGATAAGGATCCTAGTAAATGTTTGAGAATTGTAAACCTAACTTAGTACTGTCAGGACTACTGTTCCGTCTAATGCAGATGTACAGATGTTCCTTGGAAACATTTGTACATCCTGAATGGAAGCAGGAGGCCTTTTTGAAACTATGCTCGTGTGTGTGCAGAAGATACGACTACCACCAAATACTATCGCTCTGTATTATCTTAAATGATGAAGCATCTGTGTGTATGTTCCTCGCATTGTGAAAAAACGACGGTACCTAGAGCCATTAAAGTTTGAATAACGTTGTCCTCCACCCGAATATCTGTACTTGGAAGCCATAATTTTGAATTTTATACTTTATATTTTGTGAAACTGTAAAGAATTTCTTATTAACAAACTCAATGGTTTGAAAGCGAGTAGTGGCAACACTATACAGAATAAAATATTTTTGTTTCCAGCTAGCGAGAATGTCTGTCGGAAATTTTAAAGATATGTTGTTTTTAAATATTTCGCGATTTTGCTCTTGAATTGAAATTTACGTAATGTATAAAAAATAAAGTTAACATACAAAACGTTCATAAAAAAGTAATAAAAACATTTTGTAGGACATCTTACTAAGAAAACTGAACATTGATATGATTAACTCAGAAAACACGGAAGAAAGTAGAATAACGTATGGCAACACTTAACACTGCATCTGGAATTCTAAATATATGCAGCTTTTAAAATTTTGGCAATTCTGCTGTTGAATTGCATATGGCGTAAATGCGAAGAAGTTGGGGTTTAGTAATAAAGCTAGCAGGAATGATTGCTATGGTAAACTACTAGATTAGGAGCTCAGTGAGAGAGTAAAAAACCTTAAAAATTTTTTTGGGCGATCGCTAAAATCTGAACTTTTTCAGACTTTTTATGTTAATTATAGTTTCTGGCCTAGAATGACAATTATTTCCCGTAAATCGTTTTTTAGTAATTTGCTTCTCCATATAAAATGATGTCATTCTCTCCTCGCCTAAAGAAAACCTCTTTTTTTACTATCACTAATCTGATGCTCCCAAAATCTGTTTTCAAAATATTTGCTTTTTGAAAAACTGGCTATTTGAAATCAATTTCCATTCAGAGAGGATTTTCTACCACGGGCAGTGATGAAGCCTTTCAAAAAATCCCTTTTGTCATCATAAAAAACTTGAAAGTAATCATAACAATCTTGTCGTCACAGCATTTTATCTCTATGTTAAATTGGTCGGATTCTCCATAAGTTTGAAGTCCTTTTTTCACTTATCAGTACAATTTGTTCTTCAGTTCTTAACTCTGATTTTAATTTTTATGGAATTTTAACATATCATATCAATGTGCTTTGAAATAGTTAGGCTAAACTGAAAGAGGCGTTGAAATGTTTAAGGAAATATGAATAGTATGTTCAAAAGGGAGAAATGAATAAATTTTTATTATTTAATCACAACTATTCACTTAATCATAATTTTAACTTAAAACTACAAAAAAATTATCCGTCAAGGACCACAAAAAATATCCGTCAAGCTTCTTCAGTTAATAAATTGTGCTTCTTTTAAACATTTACATTAACAAAAATTGTTCTTCTTTAGTTAATGATATTAATTTTTAATGTTTTCAAAATTCTATTATCTCAGCTTTTTTCTTTACTATTTTCGTCGATAAATCACGATACATACGTTTTTGCTTTGTCACATCGTTTACTTTCGATATAAAATTGAAATGGTTTCGCTCCTTCTACTGTTGAAATTTTCTTTTCCGGCCCTGAAATAGTAGGATCTCTGCCTGATCGCTGTCGAAATTTATTTCAAAATCTACCCGAACCTAAAAGGTTTATATGTAATTTTAAAATGCACATTCAGTATCGCATTGATTGAACTCCACAAAAAGTATCGCAAATTTCACTATGCAAATTTATATATACTAGATTATTATGTTTTATATTTATATAAATAATTCTGTATGAATAAGATATGTAAATACGCTTACGTACTGCTTGACAAAAATCTGCAGTGCGAAGAAGTGAATATGTATGAGTGAGTTGCAGTGCCATTTCGGTAACGAAGTTTGTGCAATTATGTAATTTAAAAAAAAATGAATAAAATTTCTAGCCAGATATAAGCAGGAAAACATTAACTGAAGCTGTCATTGTATTCATGGCTGTTCAATAACGGACTTTTAATATTATTATGTTAGAAAAACTACAATGAATGTCTATGTTTTTGCCACTGTACTCGCTTGTGCAATGCTCAACCATTAAAATCGATACATCATAAGGACGGCATTCAAGAAACGTTCAGTTTGCATAAAAGCTACTACATGCTGGGATATGTAAATAACTAGCAATCCAGCGCATACGCACAAAGCATGTATGATTGCGCTATCTGCATTGTGCATAAATGAGAAAAACTGCACAGCCGGTATCTTATTTGAAATTCACATATTATTCACATTTTAACGTTAATTCTTTCTGTAAAGGTCGTGCATCGTACAAGGAAGAAAACATCCTACCAAGAAGTGTCGAAATCAAAGCACAGCAGGATCGTGGCATATTAAGATTGCGGTTTATCGTTCCGCAACGTTCTCCTTTTGGCCAAGATCCCATGACTGTCAGGCGAGTATGGAATCGATGTGTACACAAGGAGCATACTAAGTGCCATGCAGAAACTCAGTGGCGCTGGGTCAATAATGCCTAAATGGACAAACATGTTATCTTCTCAGCTTTGCGCGATCGTATGACTACGCCAAGTACCCTGAGTGAAGAAATGGCTCATGTGCAGGATGACAAGTATTCGCATGGGCAGTTCGACGACATCTGCAGCACCACAGAATGTCGTCAAGACGATCATTGTTGCGGCATCTCTTGACGCTAAAGTAGAGACAGGCATGCCTGCAGCGACGCGATAATCGACGACACTCGAAATAGGAGTGGCACCACGTCGTCGTTTCAGACGAATTTCCATTCTGCTACAACATCACGATGGGTGTATTCGTGTGTAGAGGCGCCAAAGAGAACGGCCGTTACCAGCTTGCTTTCGTCCTTGACATACGGACCTAGTACCAGGTATGCTGCTATCGGGTGTTACTAGGAACACAGTCTGTTAACCTCTTGTTCGCGTAGCCGGTAAAGTGGACAGCTGCCTTCTAGTTTATTAAAACCCTTAGCTCTCTCCTGTGTTTGAAGTTGCGTGATGCCCTCTTTTCAGCAACATAATGCACGACTGCGTGTTGTCCGTGCTGTCCTGACTTCTCACGATGCAAAGAGTGTTTGATGGTTGCCCTGACCAGCATGTTCTTCAGATCTCTCACCCACTAGGAACATCTGATCTTGGTTACTGAGAGACTAAATTCTGAAAATTGTATACCCCAAACCACCTGAAACACTTGATCATGTCTTCCTCCCATTGTACTAATTATGCAAAATAAACAAATTTCTGTTATTAACTTTCTGTCTTTTGTGTAGCAATTTTAATGGCCAGCAGTGTAATTTCTTCAAACAAATATATTAACGAAAGGTTTCGAAGTATGTCTTCATACTTTCAGTTGGTCCTCGGTACATGCATCGAAACAGAGGCAACATAATATTACAACGGTAAGTCTCATTTGGAGATATTAGTCTTAAAAGGTAAATGTACGAATGTAATAATGCGAATACAATTGAGAAACAGATGCCAGAGTGCAAAGATAGCCGTATTAGATGTTATGCTATTAGTATATAAATAGTGATATTTTACGAAGTGTACTGGGAATGAGAATGCTTTCTTATTCATGTACAGTATCGAGAAAGTTGACATCCATTATGATGGTTACTGTTAACAGTGAGCCATCGTCATCATTGCATTGAATAGTGTCATACCAGACCTCAGTACATTGCAGAATGGAACAGTATACTGTTGTGACAAAAATACCGTTTCCATCTCATCAACAATAACCTCTGTGTGAGACTAGAGAAAATGTCACCTTCGAGGGATCTTCTTTACTGTTTTGGGGCGCGCATAGTCCGTTAATATCAAGTTTTGGTTTAAAACGTTAGCATCTCCAAGAGCTGCACGTTAAGGACGCATTACGGGCAACAACACGCGGGTGTAGTGATAACCTATAACGATCCATGGGACGAGTTGTCGGAGGTATTTTCTCCCTCCTTTCCGCATGCTTTTGTGGTGTAATTAGAAGCATACTCGACGTGTATTCGAGAATCGTCGCGGCCCAGACTAGCTGTCTGATGGATTTCGTGGTAATCCTCATACGCAATATGAATTTGAAATAGTTTTTCTTAGAAAGCCCTCTACGAAGGTATACCTTCGCTTAGGCAGATAGTTCTAATGAGCTTTGCTACATTTAAATAACCAAATAATGTTTGGTTAGGCTTTTACATAGGCATCCCTTCTTAGACAGATAACACTTGAGTGTTTTCCCAAAATCTGAACAATTCTAACCATTATAGCCTGAAACATTTTATTTACAATTAAGGACGAAATTGGCAATATGTATATTGAGAACCTGTTCGAAGTAATTTGTACGGCTAGAAAAAATTACTACAGATTATCTCAAATTTCGATTTTGATTGCATTGCAAGAGGAATAGTTGCCCACAAACTGCAGGTAGGATTTAACAGATAATTACTAAAGTGAGGTAACTACAAATCACGAGTCTAGCGTAAGATTAACTAGTTGTCAATTAGCTTTCGTTTCACGATGCGCCTTTGAACTACTGCACAGAATTCTCAATTGTTGTTAACTCAGCATTTCTCATAGCCTCAAATACTAGAGAACTATGATATACTACTAATGATATTCCTGTGTTTACCTACTGTTTCAATCCTTAACTATCTTAATTATTCTTTATATCACTTGGATAAAAGCACCAATAGTTGAAAATTAATAAATCTTTAATATTTTCCTTTATTTTATTTAATTATCATAGTGCAGTAATTGATTTATATGCATTCATGTACCTCCAACAAAAGGACAGAAGCCCTTTTGGTAATATATAAGTCATTCGACTTGTACTTCGAGAAGAAAGCGTACTGTTTTACACTTGCGCCACATAAAATTTAAAAGCAAAATATTTCGAAAAAGCGTATCTTTAGAATTATCTATATAGTGTTAGGATTAAGACACAATAACACGCCGAATAAATACTAATTCAGAAGTCAAACAACAAAAATCAGCGTTATACCTACAAAATTTTCACAGGACTAGTTTCGATGGTTTTACCGAACCATCATCTTCAGCTGCAAAACCGCAAATGAACAAGATAGGAAATAATGATTAGATAAGATAAGAAAGCCTGGACAAGAATAAGCAAGTGGCGCCATCTGTTGGCGAAACCAGAACTAAAACATAATTTCTTTAAAGGCTGAAAGCAAAGATGGATTGGAATTAGGGTCGTTAACTAGAACAGAAAGATTTTTTTATTGTGAAATGCCTCTAGAAAATCCAGTTAACCAATGGAAGATTTTTTTTTTGAATAATTTTGGCCTTAGAAAAATTGAAAGAGTGATTTTCGGACCAACAATGTTGAGCAACAGAAGACTTCTGTGTTTCCTTTTTTCTAACATATGCCTCATGTTCTTTGACGCGAAATTTTAAGGCTCTCTTAGTTTGGCCAATGTAAATTAAACCACACTGGCAAGGAATTCTATAAATACCCCAGGAATTCATATCCGGAATGGGGTCCTTGAGTATAGAAGTTGGAATTTTATTGATGGGAGAATAAACAACCCGAAAGTTAAATTTCTGCAAAATATGTGCAACTTTATAGCTAATTGATGGAAAGAAGGGAATGACAACAGAATTTTTATAATCTCCTAAAATAAGAGTGTGGCTTTTAGTGTGTTGAGATGAGAATTTTTTAACTGCTTGATTAATAATGTTGGGTGAAAAGCCCCTGTCAATAGCTATTGCTTTTAAATAATTTAGTTCTTCATCAAGGGCTCGTTTGGAGGAGCAAACTTGAAGAGCACGGAAAACATAGGAATAAAATGAAGCTAACTTTTGTTTAGTCGGATGACATGATTTAAAGTGTGGTGGAAGACAAACCGATGAAGGTTTACGGTAAACTGTAGTACTGAAGTTGGATGTGTTACGTGTGACCAGAATGTCGAGAAACGGAAGAGAATTGCAAGTCTCAAGTTCAAAAGTGAACTGAATAGCAGGATAAATAGAATTCATTGTTGAAAGAACTTTATTTAAATCATCTTTATTACCTTCAAACAGGGTAAAAGTATCGTCTACGTAGCGGAACCATGCCGGGAAGTTTAAAGTTTCAAACAATTTTGATTCATAATAATGCATGTAGATATCAGCCAGGATGGGACTGAGGGGGCTTCCCATGGCTAATGATATAACACATGGTGTGACAACATTTGGCGGCAGCAATTTGAAAAGTAATTCGGACGCGAAAGTGATACGAACAAAGAGGGAGTTTCGAGACTAATAGCACTTCTGGAGTTAAATATGAGTCTAGAAAATAGTAGCTAACTACTTCAGTGCTACATTCTGACTCCATGATGATAGGTGACTTATCATCTCGTGTAATACTTCCGGTGAAATAACACAGATCACAGAAAAAGGTTTAAAAGAAGCATTTTTATCTTGTTCTTCAGTTTAACAAAACTAGACAGCTCGTATAGCAACGGAACACGTCACTATTTCTTGCGAGATAACATAATGTAAAGGTTAAGATAAACTTTAGCAATTAGAGTGTAAATGCAGGAAGCAAAGTTCTACATTAAGTTTTAGCTCTACTAAATCACGTAAGCAAACCTCGCTAGACGGTTAGTGGTCACTGCCACACGTTCTCTGCTAACTCTAGAAAGTCTGTTGTTTTATATGTTAATTATTTGTATTCTGATGGGAGTCAGTGAATGTAAAAGCGTCAGTAAAATTAAAATTATAAGGTAATGGGCTAATAAACATAAAACACATGTAGTAGAACTTCAAATAATCGGGATAATTGTAATCACAGCCCTTCTGCATATTTTGATATGCAAGTTATATCTCCCCTTCCCTTATACACCAAATAGGTCTTAAGAATAATGAAAAGGAATAGCAATCGTTTACCAACGCATTTGCATCTAATACCGTATTAATAAATTTTATTCTCAAACTATTCTTATATATTACATTACTTTTAGTAATATTTGGTGCCTAATATTCTTAGTAATATAAATCTTTAATTTTATATTTAGATAAAAATTTGTATACTTTTATTTTTTTAAATACAGCTTTTCATTGTCTTGTATGTAAAGGTTTTTATAAATATCATTCGCATTTTTTAATAAAGGTCTTCGTATGTAAAAGACGCGACACAGCTGTTTGAAGCTAAAGCTAATAATTAAAAGAGCTGAGTAATTTCTTAATAAAACTTCGTAAAAAATCAAATGCAATATATTTGTGAAGAGAAAAGAGATTTAAAAAAATATCTGGAAAATCATAAAAAGATCTGAAATTAAATTTTTCCCAGTCATTATTTTCTTAAAATGTCTGCCATCAAAGTATAAAGTAATTTTGCTGGGAGTAAATAAAAATAGATTCTTTATTTTGTCGCTGTTTAAAAATATTTTCATTTAAACCTTTTTTCAATTTAGATTAATTTTTATTTCGTCAGCCTTCTAAGATATACAACATGTCCTAGAAATAATTAAATTTCTTCTGAATTTATCGCAGACTTTCGAAGTGATTTTATTTAAAATGAAAATGAATTACGAATAAAGTATTCAAAAAGTAATTCGAGTGTTATTAATTTAAAATAAGAAAAATGTATTCATTAGAAGGAGAAACTTTACTTCGTCGTGAATAATTTATAAAAATTCTAATTAGAATACGAAAATTCAAATATTTAGAAGAGTTAATTAGATATTGTGCAAAGTATGCAAAATAGATAGTGTGTAAAATTGAATCTTTTCACTTCAAGGATTCTCTTTCATTTCAAATATTTGTCCCAGTTAACATTTGTCGAATTCATATTATTTCTTCCATTAAATAAGTCTTTCAAATGAATGGTAATTCTTGAATACTTTAGTTAAATATTTAAATAAGATAATCGAAGCAATGCTTTAAAGAGACACATTTCATAGTTGATGTCTAACATTTGAAGGTTGTTGGTGTCTGAAAATTTTATTCATAAATCTTATTTAATTCGAATGCAAATTTTAACTGTAAACTAATTTCAATCAGATTGTGCTAAGTAACGTACAGATGTCAGTTTCAAAATTTGCATTTCAAAATACAATTTAATCACCTAAAAATCGCAAATTGTAATTCACAGATATCGGTACAAATTTTGTGCCGATGTGAGACATGTGTTAGGAACGTTGACCGTTAAAACTTAGTGTTGGTCAGAGCAGAAGAGTTCTTATAGTTATAATCTTAGTAGAAATAGCAATTAGCACAAAGGGGGGTTAAGGATATTACACATACTGCTCGGTTTGATTTCAAGGACATAGAAATAATTTATATCTCGTATAGACATCATTGATGACACTAATAGCTATCATGAATAGTTAAGGATATTACACATACTGCTCGGTTTGATTTTAAGGACATAGAAATAATTTATATTTCGTATAGACATCATTGGTGACATTAATAGCTATTGCACTGACTGGCAGAAAGAGAAAGTGATGTTGAATATATATTTAGAATATATATAAGTCTATGTGGTTTTAATATTTTCTGAAGTTCATCTGCTATAAGAGCGGCAATTTTGTAATCTGCTAGTTGTTGTGGTCATGGATCAGAGATGAGAAAAGCAGGTGAAAGATCAGCTAAATGTACTCTCCAGAAACAAGTAAAGCATATTGGCTGTTGAAAATCCTGGAACACTACTTGCCACACATGTGTCCTCATTATCCAAGAGGTAATTGGTCTCAGTTTCCAGAGCTTCATAAATGTGATGGAAGTTGTTTAACGCAACAAGAATGCGTACTAGGTGAGATCATATTCAGAATCCAGTAGTTACTTCTAATCCAAGGAAACTACGCAAGCCTCGCACCGTAACTCAGATGCCGTGTATGAATAGCTATACATAATCAAAGAATTAGCCCAATGTAGTAATTCAGACATCACTATGACCAAAGTGGTGTCTTAGGCGTAATCGGAATTTCTCTTAAGATGCAACATTCCTTATTTTACATGAGACGTTCTAGATACCATTGAAGTCACATATATCCTGTGAAGTGCCATAAAATGTAGCCGAAATAATGGATTATTCTTACAAACATTTCTCGGTATACGTATAACACTTAGCCATTCGTTCGAAGATTGGGTGCAATTGCGTACACTCTTATTTCTTAAATTCACTTGTGACTGACAAGATAAATTGCCAAGCGCTTTTAGTTCTACCAATGTTCAAATCTTGGACAGCTAGTTGTCAGCATAAAACTTTCATGATTTTTTCCATGTGTAATGTGAATATCAGCTAGTTTCTGTTAGAAGGTACTTCATTGAGATTTCACTACCTTTTAAGCAAACGATTCTTGCATGATTTTAACATTTCATTATTTCATTATTCATTTCATCAGTCTTGTGTTGACAGAACCGCTGGAATACTTCTGGATTGTGAGTTCTGTCTTCGACGATCGACTTCATTTTATTCTTACTGTGAATGCACTTCGTTAACTTAAGCACATTCTCGGGATGTTAATGCGTTATCTGGATATATAACATTTCTTCTGGAATCAAAGGCGGAAACCTACCTCATTGTCAAAGAATGCCGATGCATATTCTTTGACCAAGCATAATTTGAGACGTGCATACAAACGGTCAATGCGTACAAATATCGAGTGAATAAAAGTATCAAATAATCTTTTTTTTTGTTGCCTCAAGAAGGTGTTTTGATGCATGTGTATATGATTTACATATGTACAGCCCTATTCTTTATTTACATACCTTTCATAATCTAAGCATCATATTAATTTCGTTTAGATTGCATGCAAATTCTATAGTGTTCTAGCTTTAATAGCAGCAGTACATTTCCGCAAACCTACAGGATACTTATATAATTTGTCTTAGTTAAACATTTGTTCTTTTTATATTTGTCCGATACGGTCACAGAGTAAACTATTTAAAATATTTCAAAGGATTTGCTAAATTTATTAGTTCCTTATAGTCAGAATTTCTTAAGCTGCCAATTTCTAAGAAGTGTTCATTTGCAAACTAATTATAAGAAAGGAAAAGATATGTATATTTTCGCTATAAATAACCAGTAACGGTCTTTGTAGAAACACAAAAACATATGTTTTTAGTCAGTTAAGAGAATCTGTAGTTAGCTGTTGTTACATCACACTGCGCAGTACAATATTCGTGATTGAATCAGTTATTCGACAATCTAGTTTGTTGGTAAAGTCGGGAAATAAAAATCTCAGAGAATTATTTTCTTGTATAGTGGGCATTCAGACGTTTACGCGACAATAAAAGTGTTTACTTTTATCTCTTTGAGGAGATTTTGGCTATTTGAATCTCCTGACTGTCTTATGTGCCTGGATTGTTTTGTCACATCATGTAGGTTTCCCAAGAATTATCAGAAAGCTCTCTAGGACCTACAGACAAGGGGAAAACTGGATAAATTTTTAAGTTGGTATTAGAGGTCACTTATCACAAAACTGCGAATTGAATTTTCTGAAGGGTATACAAACTAATACAACGTAACATCAGTAATATTAATTTTGAGAGAATCCATGTTAATAAAAAATAAGTGAATATTAAAATATGTTTAGGTTTTTGATTCATGCTAAGAACATAAAACAGAAAATCATATAGATTCGAATCAAAAATTTGGCTTCGGCGTTAGACACTTTTTTAAGCTCTAACTAAACTTGTCAGTAATTAATAGGGGGAGCAAATTAAAGTAGAAGCCAAGTTATCGTAATGTGAACGCATTATGGTAAAAAATTACTTTCAGACCTTTCTCTACACTTTGGAGAATTAACATTATATAAACCTAAAAAACAAAACAAATAAAAAACGAACATATATTCATTCACAATTACATGTTCAACTGATGAAAGACAAACGTAATTTGTACAAGAATTTTAAAATTAAGAATGTGCATTGTAGTAAATACTATATTTTAATATAAACAATCATATCACATCGAAGTTAAAAATAAAACGATGAAATTTAATTAAAAAATATAATTTCATAACACATGTTGTAGTTTCGGATTTTCTTTGAACTATTATTTAAAGATGTTTTCCTTTAGCTACCTTGCTAAAGTGTTTTAAAATCGTCTGACATCAAACTATCATCAGGTATAGCGATGGTCTGCTCTTGAATATGCAAAAGTGCTATTTCTACGACGTTTAAACCAATAGTAAAATTAATTTTATATGAATGTTTTATGTACAATATCCATAGGTTATCATTATGACCTCTACGAAAACTGTGCATTAAAGTTGCAGGCTTGTCTATACATCTTTTGAATCTGTAATAATACCCATTTGAGCTTATACGAGTAATATTATCCGTCTAAGCTTTCCATCTGAAATATAATAATATCCATTTGAACCTTTTAAATTAATCAATAAACTGAGCAATTTTTAATTAATCATTTATTTCGTTGTTTCTTTCTTTCATCACTTAGTAGAGAATTAGGGGAAAATCATAACACGAAAAACACATTGTTCTTTTAGAAACCTTAAATGTATTCTTTGCTCCAACCTTTAACTTTGAGAGTTGTTAAGTATTTTATGGTAGTAATTTTCCTTCAGTGAACATGAACCTCTGGGCAAAAGCACTCCTGAATTACTGCATTTCGATTTCTGTCCTCAGCAGTGGCACTGTAAGATCGAACAATCAATACTTGCTCCCTTCTCCTTCCATGCACCCTCCAGGGCAATAAATGGTCAAAAGCGTTTCTAATGACAGAAGCAACGTAGTGTGCTCGGACTTTGTCATCCTCGCTGTATTCACGAGGTATTAGCATAATCTACCGGTGCTTTTAGGCAGTCGCTCAAATGTGTACAGCCTTTCCATTGGAGCCTGAGGATAGTGAGACTAGGGGAATCTGGAACATCAAATTACATGGTCTTAAACTTCCATTCGCCTCCCTTCCCTTTTCGAAAATGGCGAATAATGATTGTTTGCTAATGGAAATCGACGAATAAGATACCTGCAGTATTGGGTTGAAGGATGTGGTGCAGCATAATTGGACTTTATGAGTCTGGGGCAGTATCCTGTCATGGGAATGAAAGCCGATGCAGTTCTGAGATAAGTCACGGATACCTCGTAATGACTCAAGAAGAGCGATTGGCTAAATGATTTATTTGCATATTAGTGTATGATTAGAGAAATAGCTAGATTTGGAGATTAATAATAACTCTGATGCAATCAGGGTATGACTTCACCAGTTTGCAAATTCTGTTGCAAGAATACTCATCTGTAGCCTTGAAACCATGAAGTTACCTTCAAGGATGCGTATGAAAATATGCTAAAGATGTTTTTATGTAACGAAAAATTTAGATGGTGGTAGCAATTTTTGATAATAGGAAATAGGGAAATGCTCTGCATAAGTTTCATGTATTGCTATTTCCTAACTAATTTAAAATTAAGATAGTTCATTTACTTGAGACTGTTGTACACTGAGCTGTACATAAGTTTATTTACCCCAGATTGTTGTACATTGATTAATATGATACTTTCAGTGACGTTTCCCCATATAAATTTATGTTTTTAACACACGTGTTGCACATCAAATACCGTATTTCATAGCGCAATTTTCCCCCTATTTTTAAATAATCTTATCGTCTGAAAATCGTAAGGGGAAAATTATGTGAGTAATTTAATTTTCAAAGAATGCAGTTATAGTACGATCATAACAAATCGAAAATAGTCATAGATAAACTACAGATAACTATCACAATATTATTTCTTTAAAAGAAACCAACATTCCAATAAGAATACATAATAATATTATTACTACGGAACTGACCGGAGACGGCTCAGTAACCTTGTAAAGCCCCAAGGGTACTTACATGAATGAATCGTGATCGGAATGTTCAAGAGCGACATTGGAGGAACGAAGGAGAAGAGGGATAAATAAAAGAAATGGATTTTGAAAGATTGAGTACGTCAATAGTAGATATGTGGATATGGGTATAGTGAAGTGGACATCCGCTCTTTAACCTATGCAATGTTACATTAATATTGTCTAGCTGCACTAATTATCCAGATAACTAACCATCACAGGGCCTACAGGTGGCCCGCCAGGTGTTGCTCTATTTTTATACGAGTGTTTTATACGCTGTCTACAAGTGGCAAACAGAAAATTCGTTATGTTTATGATTCACTTTCTACGATGTTTGTCCTTGATAGCATATCTTATAAAAGATTTCTTACTCTTTATGAGTTTGAAAGTTTCAGATGACGTTCATCTGTGAAGAATCATTAAAATAAGTACAGTGTTCAGGGCTGCCTCTTTCTCCACATATAAACTAATCTGATATAGCAAAGTTCTTTCATAAAAGTACGTGGAAAAGGGGGCATGCCATCTCCCACGTAAGTAAATGAAACATTATTTCTCTTGTTCTTGAACTGGGTGCAGTACCTACTTTTGGGAACAGTTGATAGGTCCTTCTCTCTTTTTCGGCGTTGTCCCACCAGTTCTTCCATCTAGCTTAAATTCGTTGGTTATGAGTTTTTTTGAGTGCTAGCCAGAACATGGCATTGATAAGTTTTGTACATTTTAACTTCTGCTTCTTTGGCTAGGATGTGAGCCTCCTGGTTGCCTTTTGTCCCAGCATGTGCTTTCCGCCACGCGAGAAAAGAATTGTTGATTTTGTGATGTTGAAATTCTTTCAGCAACCTGTGTGACTAATTTTGATCTGTGGTGTGGGTTTGCGATGGAGTGCATCGTTGAAAGACTGGCTGTGTGTTTTTAGGGAGTTTGTGATGTTGTATCTTACTGTTTCCAGGAGAGCTACTGATAACGTTTGGGACACTCTGTTTTGTTGGTATAAATGGAACTTTTGTTCAATTCTCTAGTTGGAGTCTAATAGGAAGATATTGATTGCGCTGCCTTTACCTTCTTCTAGGCCGGAACTGTCTGTATAGAATTAGAAAATTTCGTTTTGTTTGCTTCTTGTTTCATGCTTAATGTGATATTATTTTTCTTTCCTGGGGGGAAGGGTGCTCGTATGGGTGTGCTGGTGTCTCATATTTCTCTATTGTAAGTTCTAAGGAGCTATAGTGGCTATTCTTTTGTAGTTGCAGTATTGGTGTTTTGTGGAATTCTTGTTCAGTTCGGATTCAAAGTGGTGCGCTGTTAGTGATGTGTTGCGAAGGGCTGCTGGATTGCATGAAGCCTTTTTGGCTTTAAAATACCATAAAATAAGTAAAATCAAGTAGATTAAAATACAGGTAGCCGGAATTCATTACATGCATTTAAAAATGGTTGCGAAATAGGTATTAACAATGGGACTACAAGACAATAGTAATTAAGAAATTTTTATTACTTTACAAGGTATTTCTCTCGCCTTATTAGCATGCCTTCGTGGTGTAGTGGCACGCTCAGCGCGTATTCGAGAGGTCCGTGGTTCGAGTTCTGACGAGGGCATTGATCATTTTTCATGAGTCCTGCTTCGAAATCACCTAATGTCTTTACAACTTCATTACCAATTTTCGATAAGGGAAAGTTTTCTTTCTCGAAACAATTTAATCTGAATATTATTTCAATTCATGTACGCTTTATAAAAAGACTGCTACATCTTCTCAGTTGCTTGATTATTCGCTTGAATTTTTAATGTCTGTAATTCGCATTTTGTGCACCTTTTCTTTAATCTTCCGCTTGGAGAAGGAAAAAAAAATTATCGCAACAATTTTTGTCGTTTTATTGTTTTAATTTTTTATCGTTTTTATGATTTATCATTTTCATGTTAATTTTGCCGAGTCATGAATTATTTTGGAGTCATCCAGTATATACCTTGGAGATGTACTTACTCTTGTATTATAAACAGCTGCTTATGCAGACGATAAAGCAGATATTTTATTTAAAGTTTACTAATGAAATGTTGTTTAATTTGCATCTTTGCTTTCTGTTTTGTTTCACCGCAAAGTTGGCTCATAGTTTATGAAGATTTGAGTAGTAAGCAGGTTTACTATAACATTAGAAGAATTACAAAAAGCTGTGTTTGAGAGTTTTGGTCTTCTAGCGGCAATTTCCTTGCCGTATAAAGTTTTGCTTTCTGCTTGCGGCTATGACCCTGATCTTGAATAGTGAAAGTCGGGCTTTGCTTGGTAAGCTGTATGTCGCGATCTAGGCGAAATTTGTAGCCCTTGATTGTAAATAGATTAATATTTTTCAGCTTTTATTAATTTGAAAGAAAACTGTGTTTAGCTTTGTTTAGACCTAGTGCTGATTCTAAGAAGCTAGTGGGAACGCTTACACTAACTATGAATGGATATTACCATGGACATACGAATGAGTTTGTGACTGTATATGTCCATAGACAAAAGTGTGCGTTTAGAACAGTGAATCTCGATTAATTACTGTAGAGTCTTAATTCCGTTTCCTATATTGACAGAATAAAAACAAATGCTAAGAACTTACTTAAAAGCGTGTTTTTTCATTTTCGACAAATTCATTTTTCAAGTTTTATGAATTTTAGAGCTTAATATACTGTGGTTGTGCCCAAAGATGAGTGCATTATGTAAAACAGTATTCACTTAAGCATTTTAAAGACACTACTACGAATTTTGTATATATGTAAATAATTTTTTTTGAGATTTTATGTAAACTGCAGTATCTCTTATATAATGTAACATGAAATGTCTCAAGAAAGCTAAGCTCCGTCGAAAAAATAAGGTTACAGAGGCAGGGCCATTTAATCCTTTATTTTCCCTACGTCCCTTAAAAAAATTGCCCAATTATGTCCCAACGGGACTTAATTTAACCCCCAATTTTAAATTAAAAAAATCAATGAGAAACTTATGACATTTTTGTAAATTTAATGTGAGATGTTTCTCATTCATAAAGAAACATAATAAAAAAGTTTCAAACACTTTTTTAAAAAATAAAGTAATTTGTGACATAAAGGATGAACATTAAGGTAAATGTCTACCTCCTGAATGTTTCGCGATAGCTCCAAACTGGCAATGGTTATGGTGACTAACTTTTGTCGCTAAATTTTGAAAGATATTATCACAAGTAAGCCAAACCTTTCGACATTTTGGTCCGATCCCTGTTTAACTGTAACTGTATCCAGCCCCATGTGATTGAGACGGTAAATTTCGATAACAAAGGTACTGGAAATTTCTCGGAAGATGAGGAAACGTTGTATAAGATCGGATACCGCATCAGTTTTCAGTTTACTTCAAATTTAAGGTCAGAGCTTAGGTCAACTACAGTTTATTTAGTTAGAGTTCAATTATCTCAGAGTTTAGTTCGGAGTTAGAATATTGAGTGTACTGAGAGATCACTTTGCAAGCATACGCATTGAGGATTTGTATATTTTTCTATGCTTAGCGTATGAAGATTGAAGTGGTAGCTACTGTTTGTGCTCTGTAATACTGAGAAGAGTTGTACGAGTAGTTTTGTGAAAAGTTCCAGAACTGTTAAGTGTTTCTTTTCGGAAAATAAATTTTATCAAGCTAGTATCGGTTCTGTGTGCATTAAATCCATTACGAACCGTGCGCACGTAACAAACGTAAAACCAGTCAAATATTACTTTCATTTTAGATTTGTTCTTCCCGCTGAAGTTGTGAATGGGATCACTTCTGAAGCATTCCCAACATCGATGACAAGATTTACTGCCCTTCCAAGATAAAACTGATAGAAAGTTCTGATTGCCACTTAAATTCAAATTTCTTAAGAAGAATGCATAGTTACTTAATACATAGAATCACACTTTTGTTTCGTTAAGATTCATATAATTGTTGACTTTCTCTTGTCAAAATTTTAATACTTACTTGTGGTAAAAGTTGCAAAATTATTTGTTCAAAAACTTTGCCATAAGCATATTAACAACTCAGCTGTTAGCTAAAAGAAGTAAGCGATAAATGTTCTTTGTTAAATTTTGTGCAGAAAATCCGTAGTTTTGAACAAAATAGATAAATGCAATCATGTTCTTTTTACGGTTGCTTTTCAATGACGCGCTTATTTCGAATTCCTCATAGCAAAATCATAAGTACGAAGAAAGTACATGACTAGACATTTCGCTTTGAAAAATAGTTTTACTAACTTTTCCGAAAACCCAAAATTTAGATGTTCCTTTCTTTTTACTTGCTTTTAAAATCGTGCTGTTGAGAACAAAATAACGGTTCTCACGCGATCTGTCCTAGAATACACATTTGAATTTAATGATAACAAAGTTTCAGTTCGATTGGCGGGAAGCCAACATATGGAAATACCACCTGCGGATGTTGGTGACTTGCTGCTATTTTTAGCTTCTCTGCTTCCTAATATCTTCTGTTGTACTCATCGGTAATCGATATTTTCACATTTTACCTGATTCGATTCTGCAAGTCACTATTTAATGATATTGGTGCTAGATGATTGGATGAGCCAAATGTAGTTTAACGAAATACAGGAAAAGAATTCCGTTTGAAAAGTTGGAAGGGGGAAACATGATGCAGAAATATTGTTTAAATAAATTGTGCGCCTTCATTTGCTTCTAGAGCTGTAAGCGCAAGGAATGTTTTTCATAGAAGAATTCGATTATTCAGAAGAAATTATAATTTTTCAAACATTTGTCGAATTTTCCCGCAACATGTAGTAATTAAATAGTTTTTTTTTCGAATAATTATTTAGTGGAAGTTTCTCAAATACATTAGAAGAAATGAATTTTTATTTGCAATGTAAACACGCAAATGAAATGAAATTGCTTTGAAATCTTAAAAACAAGAAATTATAATACATGTCAAATATTTTATATATTTTGTGTATGTTTCACGTGTGTTTATTTAGTACAAAAATGATGAAAATCTCAATTATAGCCCTCTGATATTCATCAGGAAATCAGAAATGAATCAAAAGAGATCAATCAGTTCGTATTGACTCTTATTACCCCGTCGAATTACTTAATGGAGTACATAAATTATTCCAAAGTTTCACTTCTGTAAAATGTTCGAACCTTTTTGAAAATAAAATGCACTGTGAACACATATTTGCAAATACCCCAACATGCTTTCAAGTGCAGTATATAGTGGACGAAATATTATAGTCAGTCTGATACGTTATGAAGTGTCTCATGTTAAAACCTGCAATGAAAGCTCACAAATGTTTAAAAAAAGCTGGTTAAAAAGATATAAAAAAAATCTTATCATTCTTATCAGACATTCTTCCAAAAGGTTAATCACTTTGACAAAATAAAACAGCATGAAGCATCCTCTCTAGGAACTTAAATGCTGAATGTTCACAAGACCAACTGAAGATCATTCAAATGTACTTAGAAAAGATCATCAAATTGCCTTTTGGTACTTTTTCAAAAGAGTTTCACTGAACGTGATACTTAGAAATATTAAGAAGCATCCGCGCTAGGAACTTGTGCTAAATATCACACGTATTTGAAAGAAAACATGTCCTTTTACACTGCATTCGAGTTTACTAACTCGAATATATTCGAATTGAGTCACAAACAGCATAAAAAAGAACCAATCAACCAAAATACTCAGTTCTGTTCAAATAACACACTTTAGGAACATAGCCTCAAACTTAGCACTTTCTGACGCAGAAAATGGGCATGTGGGTTTTTGATTCCGGGGACAACATTTTGAAAAATGCAGTACAGTGCGTCGCTTACTGAAACGATATATAGCTGTGTCAGTTAAAATCAATCGATTCTTTCCTTATGGAAAGACTGATTATATCGATTCTCAGCTAAGAAAAAGATTTCAAGATTATAAAGAGCAAACAATTTGGAAAATATGCATTAAGCTTTTAGAAACATTAAAATGAGCTTTAGTTAGTTTGCTCAAAAGTACTTACTTACCTTTTATGCCAGAAAAGAATTTTAAATGAAAATTAAACGTAGTTAAATATGAACACCTTTTCTTAACGTAGATAAATTAAAAAGCAGATACATTCTTCCATAAAAAATGTACCGTATATACAGTACACATATCACTTCAAATAGCATAAAATACAATACGCAATGATACCTTTATAACCATCGTCAAAATGAAATAAAGAAACAGCTTCATTAACTTAATGAAAAAAAATATATACCATATTTATTCTAATTTTCTATTTTTGATATATTTCTGCTAAGTATTTTGATATATTTCGGCTAAGATCTGCTGCTTTCTAAGATCTGCTGCTTTCTAAGATCTGCTGCTTTCTAAGATATGCTGAGATCTTATAAAGGTATTTTAATGAATGAAATTTCATAGTGAGAGAAGGAACTTAATTAAAGTAAATTATAAAAAGGAGCACGAGGACTATTGGCTTAGGAAGAAGGATTACTTCGTGAAGAACTTTCTATGGGGAACTGGTTTGTATACATGTTATACTTGGAGAAAACACGAAAACGAACCATACAACCATCCCGTTGGTCTGACTTCGAACAAAGGTCAAACTACCTGTACTTAGCTACTTTAACCGCTCGCCCAGTGGGGCGGCCAAAGGAGTTTAATTATTGCAGTGCATAGAATAATTACACTGTTTATATATTAAACAAACCACATAGGAAATTTACCGCTATAAGCGTCTCTAGGCGAATGAGTTCAGTTCGAGCCTTCATCCAGTATAATGGTTATTGGAATGCTTGAAAACAAACAAGTGATAAAGTACTATTAAATTTCCTTAATTTTTCTCTCTGCCATAAGTATTGCATTTAATTAGATAGCTTATCTTTCATGCTAAGCAAAAACAAATGAGTTTTAATCAGCATTTCCCTACATTTCTATTTCTTAAAATTTGTCCTCATATTTAAGGGGGATATTATATTCGAGGGTTCGTATTTTCGAGTAAATGTGATATATTATGACAATATTATGAATGATAGTACCGCATTTATCGATGTAAATGTCTCAAGATATGTCTATTAAAATATCGTATAATGACCTTTTAAATTTGGAGATTATGCAGAATAGCAAACATTACTTTAAATGTCTTAAAAATTGTTTTGAAGCAAATTTCCTTTCATACATTTAGAAATTTAAACATATTTGAGAGACAGCAGTCACGAAAACATTGATAATTGGCCCGAATTCGGTTTTCGGTAATTAGTCACTTAGGGATTCCTCCGTATACGTAAGCCCAGCCTCAGGAAGATCTACGTAAAGCCAGATATTCTGTGAATAAAAAGTCATTATTAATTAGCAAATGAAAGGTTTTAAAAACGTTAGTTAGAAACGGTTTTGCAAGAACACAAATAAATTACAAAATATGGTATGAATTGCAGAAGTTAAAATGATTTAATTAATGAAACATTTCTATTTATTAGATGTAAAACAATATAAGTGAATTATATTGAAAAGAAACGCAGTATATGCAAGCAAAGTTATGAACTGTGGTTGAATTACCAGGATTAATTAAAAAAATAAACCTTCCAAACTGAAAATATATCAAAGTACATGTTTTTATTAAAAGTAAACCACGACCCAAAACTAACAAATCTATTAAAAATATAAAATTAAACTTATAAACTACATCATAATAGATGAGGAAAGTTCATACTCTATAATCGGAAAGATTTGGTCACGATTTCGAAACTTTATCCAACTGATGTATCGCCAGTCAGAACACAATAAGACATACAAAGAGAAAGATTTAATTTTTTGCATTCCCTTTATGCCTAAATTCTGAATAATATAACCTGGGGTTGTGGGCACTTAGTCTTTCAAGCGTGCGTCAAGTGGTGTTTTGTATTCGTAAAAGGAAAATAAGATAGTCGGGAGCTATAAGGTGATTTTGGGGCCCCATAAAAACAGATATCCCAGGCCTGGTTCTCGTAGACTTAGGCGGTAAGCCTGGTCTGATAAAGACGAATGGGGAGCATACAAAGCTTCTAATCAACGCATTCAAATTTAATACTGAATTATACTGTCAGACTTTTTAAGGGAAATTTTTGATAAATTATCAACGGAAAATAGATATTGCTGTCGCTTGGATTCGATTTTGTGTCTTTTGGTTTGCTGGACTTAAATGCAATTTGTTATGTCTGAAGAGCACAAGAAAAGAATATTTTAATTCAGTGGTGGGTCGTCGATAATATTTTGAGAATATAATTAAAAATATTTTATAGATACCATGAAATTCTCTGTTGAAGTCCATGCTTTGAAGCTTCACTCTTCACGCTTTGAATTATAACCACATACTTATAACTGCTCAATATATGATACATATTTGTGATATTTGTTATACTATTACAGCCTGAAAATTGTGTTACATATTTCAGAGGAAATGGCTTTTAGCTATCAGGGTAACATACAGAAAGCTTAATAAACAGCTTTACCATATATTATACTGTATTAGCCCCACCAGTGGCTGAGCAGTTAAAACCATTGAACGTTGGTAGTTCAACACGGGTTTGAACTCAGACAGACAGGCTGGCTACATGGTCGGTTTTCGTGATTTTCGGCGATGTGAATACGAGCCTGTTTCTCTTAAAAAGGTCCTCTACGAAGGCATTTCTTCTTTTAGGCAAATAGCTCTCGTATAATTTGCCATATTCAAATAACCGAATCTATAATCTCTACAGAACTGGTTTAATAGCTATAGGGATCATTTTGACAGTTGGATACATGTCTCGAAATTTCAATTTCGTTATAAGTATACATTTTTACGAAGAGAAGGTGCTTATAATATTTTACCGTAATATATGTTAAAATACCTAATAGCTTTTATTCTTAGGCATCGAAAAGCAGTTCATAACCTTAAGGTATTTCAGATTAGCTACTGGAAAATCTTGAAAGTTATAAAATTTAAATTAGCATCCTCTGAGGTGATTTATTCTATCTTGTTGGAAAATCAGCATTCTAATTATAGAATGTAAAGAAAATGTGACGCTTGTATTCCTGAAATCATTGGAACTTTATTACACACCCATTAAAAGATTAAAGCTCGGTAAAAAAAGAGGTAATGTGCTCTTTGTCGTTAAATAACTTAAAATAGACCATTCCAGACTATCGATTAATCGTTAAAGGGAGGAATCTATAATCGTTATCTTGGAAGGGGAGTGAATTTCCTAAGCAATGGAAGATAATTATTTAATTTTGTAGCTGGCTTTGCAAACTAGATGCCTTTTCCTAATTTAATTATGCGAAAGTTGCTGGGAATTTTAGGACATGACACATTTTAATTTCATTGAATATATTCATGAGAGATAGATTTTGTTTAATTTATTAAGCACTCCATCAGAACGTTATATTATTAATGATTTCACTTATATGTAGTCTTTTATTTGTAACAAGTTTTCTTCATTCTCCCGTTTTAGAAACTTCAATTTCTTTTAAGAATGAGACTATCGAATGTTCACTGCCGAAGTTGTATAGTTGGAATTGTCTCATGTATCAATTCTTTCGCGTTTTAGATTTTTTGTGCGCTTGGACACGTCTGCACAAGACAGAAAGAAATCGTTGATATTGCTGTTCAATCTTCTAAAGTTGCTTTCAATTGCTCGTATGTGACATTAAGAATTCTATCAAGGAAGTATTTTTACGAAATGACTAGTTTTTCCGACACTCGAACAAACAAAAATAATGAAATGAGAACCCAGGGCAGAAGTTTGGCAAAAAATGTTAGGGAACAGAGGAATTAATTTTTGAACCATTTGTCTTAGAGCTGTGTTAATGTGCTTACCATTGTTTGTTGATAATATATAAAATACTAGCCCGTGTACATTGCTGAAATTAATCTTGGGACTTAGATTGAAATTCGTACTGCTTGTCAAACATTTTGAATTTTCTCATTTAGTCAGTTACCATAACATATTTGTATGAATTCATAAAGAAATTACTCTTTGCCCTGTGTATGGTTTCGTGCTGTAACTGTAGCACGTTCGAGGAAAGACGATAATTCCTTATAAATTTAAATAATACCTTCTTCCATAAACCTATTATGATCTTATCTACCACTGATTGATACTGGCAGTTCCTCCTGGGCTCTGTTCCCTCTAGAATAGTTTGTATCTAGGTCTATCTAGGTGTCTGCTTTACAAAATTGGAAGACCGAGAAAATTCTGAAAAGGAGTTTTATCACTATTTTTTTCAAAATAATTAGTTCATGTTCCGGATGCAAATTAAATTTCATACAAATTATATTTTATACAATGTATTTCGTGAACCCAAATGGAAATTTTTTCCTTCATCATAGCGTGCTTTCGTGGCGTAACTGGAAGCACGTCCGGCTGCCAAATGATCTGGAGTTCGAATCTCTGCGAAAGCTTCGCTGATTATTCGTATTTGCTTTGAAAAGCCTGATATACTCTACAAGCGGTGCCTGAAATAAAATGTAGTGGTTGATAATTCGTCACTACCTAGATTTGGTGACTAGGTCCGCCTCCTCCCCACCCGGCCCTTAAGTGACTGAGAATGTAAGGAAGTTTCTCATTTCTCACCACGGGTCTTCGTGGAGTAATTGTCAGCACGCTCGGCGCGTATTAGGTAGGTTCGTGGTTCGAGTCCCGACGAGAGCATTGCTCATTTCTTCGACTTCCTTGTTTCGAAAAAATTCTGAAATGAGTCTACAGTGGCACCCGAGCCCAAAAAATAGCTGGTGAATGATGATTCTCATCCACCAGGATTTGGCGATCGTGTCCCTTAATCCCCAGTCGTCCTTTAAAAGGAGGGGGAGTATATAAATTATTTCTCCTGGCTTCTTAGCATGCTTTTGTGGTGTAATGGTCAGCACTCTCGGCGCGTATTTTAGAGGTCCGTGTTTCGAGTTCCTGGGAGGGCATAGCTAATTTTTCATGTCTCCTGCTTCGAAATAACCTAATATCTCTACAAATTACATTTGCACTAAGTTCATACGAAAGATAATTCAAAATTCAGATTTCGAAGTGCACATTTTCAAAAACTCAGTGGTTGTATACGCCACATTTTTGCGCATATGAAGAACATATATATATATGCATGCACATGAATTCTTCATTATTTAATAATAAAATATTAGCTTGTGTAAAAATACTTATTACTCCTTTTTGATTATCCTAAGTTTTCTATTTAAAACTTAAAATTTGCAAAATTGATTAAATTTTTAAAGCGCGGAGTTATTTTTTGTCGCTCTTTGTATCGGGTCTTACAAAGAAGAGTATTGGTTGGATGTACAGGTTAGTGGGACATAATTATGATTCGAGGATTAACTAAACAATATAACTAAACAATGAGAATGTGAAAAAAGGTTCAACATCTGATTTTTAAAGGAAACTAAAATAAAATAAATAAAAAAGATGACATACGAAGTAAAATATTTTATTTTCTTTTATAATTTCGTACCTATAAACGCCTAAAATTATTTAAAAATAATGATGAAGAAGTGACATACGCAGGTTTAACCGTTGCGGAAATCAGGTCCAGCCCACATGAATAACTTTGGAAGGATTTACTCCTTCCTTACTTCGTATATTAGTGCTGAAATTGAAAGCACGTCTACCTAGGAATAAAGAGGTCGGAAGTACTGTTCCTGGCTTTGTGATAGCTGACTTGTTCATATTTCCTACCACCGAAATATTCTAAAAGACTTTACAAGAGGATCCCGAACTAAAATGGAGGGTGGAGTATTATTCGTCAGCAGTAAAATCTGACGAATGAGTTCCTTTCTTCCCAGATGCCCTTTCATGAGTGAAAATGTAAGAAATTTTCTCATTCCTTACCACATGGTGGAATTTTGATAGCTTCTCCTTCCTTACCACATTCTCTTTTATGTAAGTGGACTCTATTTTTTATGTAAGTGGAAGCACGTCTGGTTCACAGTCAGGAGATCCGAGTTTCAAATCCTGGCTATAGCATTAACGATTTGACGATTTTTCCTTTTCCCCGTTTTTAAAAAGATGTACGAGAACTCTACAAGGGACAGTGACTAAAATAATGTGATAATATTTCATCAATGCGACTAGCTCCCTTCGTTGCCAGTCACCTGTTAAGTGGGGCAGAATGTAAGGAAATTTCTCCTTTCTTAATTCGTGCTTTTGTCATGTGATTGGAAGCAAGTCCGGCTAGTAGTCTGGAGGTTCGGAGTTCGAATTTTGGCAAAGGTACTTCTTGTGAGCTCCATGATTTATATTTGTTAACGATATTCAACAGCACTTGTGTTTCTTTTTATGCAGATTTTGTTTTTGTAGTTTGGCAACAGTAAGAAAGATTATAATAATGTTTTGATTTCCTTAAGTGTGTAAGCAAATAAAGTTTGGCTTTCTTAAGCAAGAAAATGTTATTGTTTATTTAAAATATTTCTTTTCATGTGTTATAGAATGGAGTCAGATGTAATGTAAAGGCGAGAACGACTGAATGAAATAATATTCAGGTAGATTCAACGCAACAGTACTAACGATTCTTAATTTTCCACAGTTTTTTTTAAAACAAACTTCTAATGTCTTTAATAAGGAACCCAATTTCACTTGGAAAAAGTTCCATGAAGGTATATGTCTTCTTCGAGAGGCAGCTGTCTACTGAGTTACCAAAATTATTTTACTGAAATTGCAATCTACTGTTTTTTACAGAGTGAAATCTATTTTCTGTTTTCCGTTCACAGAAATTAATTAAGAGATTTTTCTTAATCTATTCCTAATGAAACATTTTATATTTTCTAGCAAACATCACAGAGAGTACTTGGTAAACCAAAAAATGTCAGTATTACTGCTTTCCGATAATTAAATGCATTGCTTAGAATCCAAGCTGATTTAAACACTTTGTCTTTCTTTTCGATGGCAATAAGGAGGATTTAAGCTAGTCAGGAATTTAAATGACTCTGTTACAGTACTTATTTTCTCTTCGAATTTAGAGATTTAAATTCCCTTCCTTTCCTTGGCATTTTAGTTACGATTAATGAAAGCATGTTTGGTTCTGTGGTAAATTGCAGCCTTTTTCAGTCCCCTCCCCCTCACACGGGTTTAGTCTTCAGACAACTACAAAGCAAATGATAGCTTCATTTTATTTTTTCGCTTTAATGCAGTCAGCTATCTGGTTCTTTCAATTCGATCTTCGTCTTGAAATGGATTATTAACAAGTGTTGCTATTGGCAAAATCTTGTTTCTCAACCTCATTGTTTCAGGCAAAAGTCTCTTTCTCAATCTCCTTGTCCTCATTGTTCCATTTTGCAATTCAAAATGTTTGTTTTTATATTGTTACGTGCGTACGGGTTCGTAATACATTGAATGCTCAAGTCCGATAAAAGGTTAATAAAATTTTTTCTTATCACAAGATATGTAACAAAACGCGTGAATTTTCCTCAGAGCTATTCGTACAAGTGTTCGGCACTAATAATCAGTTGAATGCAAATACGTTAAATAGAACAAAATGCAACCAGTAGCTATACTTTAAACTAATAAAAACGTTAAAATACAACACAGTTGAAAGAGAAAGCTAATTCAAATATCTCAATTCTCGTAGAATTAAGCAAACCGCATTAACAGTAACTAGCAACTGAGCTGAGATGTTTTCCTCCGCAGCGTTTTAAAGCTTTTAATCGGTCGCGAGAGAGTTGTATTAATTTTGTTGTTTCTCGAGATTTCTGGAAACCAACAGAAGGATGGAATTATGGTCACAGCTAACACAGTAGTCAATTGCACATATTCAGTTTAAATATAAATAAAAGAGATAGCTATTTATTCAATGTTAAATGCACATGCTCTTATATTTTTACTTTCGTAACAATATAAATTTTGTATCTAGCCATAAATTATGTAAATTTCTTTTCAAATCTCTTTCTCTATCCTGGATTTTCTCTTTCCCTTTTCCTATTCTATGCATTAGCTTACATTACATGCATAATGATTTGAATTATTATAAGGCTCCCATATTTAAATAGTTATTTTTATTGCACATATTTAAAGTATTTGGACATACAATTTTTAATATGAAGCACTAAATTATTGGATCTATAGCTTTTATTACATTGTAAAGAATTTTCTTCTTCTTTAGCGTGTGCTCATCTGGGTGCAACTGGTAACTTGTCCGGTTAGCAGTTGGAAGGCTCGGGGCTTCCCAATCATCATTTCAATGGGGAGAATATAAGATATTTTATCCTTCATCACTTGCTGTAATGTAATTGGAAAGTACATCCGGCTGGTAATCGGAAGGTTCGTAGTTCGAGGGCATCATGGAATTTTCATGTATTTTGCTACGAAATAAACCTATTCAATCTACAATTTAACCTTCAATATTGAAATAAATATAATCATAATCAAGTAGTAGTGATTCTATGGCAGGGAAAAGTTTTGCGAATTGTTTCGAGATTTCTCAAAACTCTGATGAAGAAATTTTCCGCAAATATCAAATAAATGATCGAATTTAATATTCTGCCTACTACATACTATCGTTTTGGCAAGAAAGTAATTTCGTTTTTGCTTTTGTGTGAAATAAAACTCAATTTTTTCCTACACAAAAATGAGCTTTAATCAGTCTTCATTTCTGTTCTTCATTTAATAATCTTCATTCCTTTCGATGATCTTCTTCCATCTTTCTGATAATTTCATAATAATTAATTTCATAATTCGTAGAACATCTAGTATTCATCAGGAAAAAACTCGCCAAGTTCTGTTTGAGGTCGTCGTTATGACTGAAATTTTTACTATTTAAGAAGTTTTGTAAACTTCGAAATAAATGACAATCCGACTGTGCAAAGTCGGAGCTATATGGGAGATGCGACATCACTTCCCAAACAAGCTCCAATATTTTCGCACGTATTGTTAAAAATTTATGAGGTCTCGCATTGTCGTGGTGGAACACGGCAAGAATTGGCGGGTTGCTGATTCTTGCCTTTCTCTCAAATTGATTACTACAATTTCATGTGCTGTTGGCAATTAACATCTGAGTTTGATCGTTTCTATAGTTTCATAGTCTGATCCTTGATCTGCATGGAAGCAGGCTCAAAATACGCAACAATTCTGTAATTTGCCCACGCTGACAGCGTCATCGTTTTCTCGTGCAATTTAGATTTTGATGTGATTTGTGCTCATTAGATCATAACAACAAGGCTTAATCATCATAATAATAATGTGACTGGAAATCATAAAATTAGATCATAATAATAAGGTTTATAATATCATATGGACTACTAGAATATTTAAAACTCAGAAACTTAAATATATTAAAATAGCATCTTGCCTGTTTTCCAAAATGAACGTTTTAAAACTTAGGATGCCATTTTAAAATTGCTTTACATACCATTGTAGTCCACAGCTTCAAAACAGAGAATAATTAGATTTGATCATTTTGATATTTATAATTTTTTATAATGAATCAGTATTCTTGCGTGCTAACAGTTCGTATAAAATTTGTGAATAAACTTGCCAGTTGAGCAACCAAAGGAAGAAAAAACGAATTGAACCCTTTTTTACAACTCCAAGCAGTAACAATTTTTACAGATGAAGATATTAGGCGAAAAGCTTCCTGATACTTTCATCAATTTAAATCCCAAAATATAAATAGTATAACTGGTATTAAAAAATATGGCAGCTCTTAACACTTTGTAAACAGGTCTTTAAGTCCACGGTATGTATATTAGCCTTTTACAATACAATATTGTCAGAATTTGAGAGATTTTTAAATGTAAATGTTAATTTAAAAATATGTAATATAATCTGATTTAGTTATGTAATTATGATTTGTATTACTGCTTTGTTAAATAACCGACAGTTGTAATAAAACTTTAAAGCTTACAAGATGATAAGCTATGATAGAAAATAAGGTCCCATTTATAATTTTTATTTAAGCAATTTTAAAAGGAAATTTATAATAAGTATAATTTGCTTTCAAGTGCTGATAACAGCATTCATCTAAAACCTTTATTTCAGGAATCATAAAAGTCTCATTTTTAAAATGTAGGGCACACGCGAAAGAAAATAAAGGTTAATTTCGAGTTATTGCTTAAATTTAAGAATACATTTGGCAGCAGCTTTTAATTTTCCGCTTTGTTTCCATTTCTGTAAAGGTAAGCGAATTTGTAGTGCTGATGCAAGCAAAGAGAAGAAAGAGAACAAAAAAAATTTAGAATAATTTTAATTTAAACGAAAAGGGGATTGTGTTTCTAGACCTGGAGCAATGAAAAAAAAAAGAAAAAGAAAAAAGCTATAGTAAAGGAAAGTTTTTAAGAAGTTGCTCAAAAACGAGAAAATATATACCGCAGGGCATGAGCTAAAATAGTGTTCGTAAAGTAGAAGAGAAATATAAAAATAAAAATAAGCTCAATAGGTTGAAATAATAGAGAACGATAACACTCATGCACGGTCACAAATTCACTTTACTGGTGAACGTTCTCCTTCTTCCCCGTGAGCTTCTAAGAGGAAGAATTTCTTGAAAGTACTCTTCAGATTTTCTACTTCCTTGAACAAGAAGGAAATACTGAAAAGTTACAGTTTTATAACAATTTTCAGTAGAAATGTGCATACGGGAGTTTCATTGCATGAAATATAAATTAATTTATATAAAACTTTAATGCTCTGAGTTCTAATTTTTATCCTATGTCTTGTAAAGAGGTCATCTTATAAGAACTTACGCATGCCTTTGTGCGTGCTATTGTTGCGTAAGTGTTTAATGCGTGCAGGTAGCAAACTGGAAGATCAGTAATTCAAATCCCAGCGAAAACAAGTTTGAGTTTTGACATTTCCTGATCCGAAAATGTAACAGGACTTTACATGCGGTCCCAGAACTAAATGTGGTAAAGGATTATTTCTCATTATCTGGATTGCAACTAGATTTCTTATCTGTTATCAAACGCCCCTGTAAAGTGAAACGAGTGTAATGAACTTTTGCATGCTCTTATGCGTTTTCTTGTAGTATGAGTGGTTAGCACGCCCACTTAACTGCTGAGAAATCCGTTGTCGACTCCGAGCGAGAGCAGAACTAATTTTTCATGCTTCCTGATGTGAAACGTCTAATGGCCACTACGGTGACGTCACCCGAGATAAAATGTGGTAGACTAAGTCACATATATCTGCCCAGTCGTCTTTAGGAGTGGAAGAATATTAGGAATTATTGCATGGCTCGGCGCGTGTTGTAGTTGGCTGTTGGAAAATAGTGGTTCGAATCCCGGCAAGCGTATAGCTCAGTGGTCTTCAAACTGTGTTCTACCGAGTCAAAATAAAAATTCAAAAAGAAAATTATAAAGCATTCAAACTACACAATTAGCACTTATTAACTAAAATATATAGCTAGCTTTCGTTATCTTTAAAATGCAAGCTCTCAGGCAGTAAATAGAATGTAAGGGTCGGTGACACTTGGAACACGACTTAATGCTATTAATGAAAAAAATTACATTGATTTTATGTTAAATTTTTTTAAATAAATATACAGTACCGTTTTTCAATTGTCTTTACATAAAATACTTAAAGCATATTGATCTAGTTTAGATATTATTGTAAGGTATATTTTCAAAGAGTGGGATGCGGTTTCCCGAAAATTCTCTATAGTTATAAAGATTCCGTGAATCTACAAAGTTCGAAGACCACTGGTATAATTGATCTTTCATAATTTACGACCGCAGTATCTAGTAGTTTCTACGAATTACGCGGTGAAAAGACGGTGAAATTTATATGCTTAAGTTCCTAAATAAATGTATTATCGTATTACAAAATGTGTTTATTTTATGTTATCTTTGCGTTTTGTTTAATAATAATCGAATATGAAGGCTGCTAATCCACGGTAATTATCTTCGTTTATTCTAGAAATTTGAAATAATAGCTGCGTGCACATGAATGTTATCATTAACATACGTGCAACGTGAATATCAGTTCGGTTTCATAAAAATTTTTTCCATGGATATATCCTTCCCAAAGATGTTAACTCTAGAATATTGTGTGTCCGAATAAATTACTCTTACCTTATTAATTTATTATGTCTATATCTGACATTGTATCTTATGTTGTATGTTATTGTAATCGTAAAATTGCGTCATGAAAATTTCGTACTTTATTCCAAGAACAACTGATTTTTAATTTTTGAAAAATTTCTTGTTTAAAATGCGATAATGAAATAAATCTAAAAAACAAAGACCCTTATTTTAGTTTAGCATTGCAGCAAAATAGATTTAAGCGCAACATTTATAATCTGGCGAATAATAAATGAAATATCTTAAGTTCCACATGTAGAAGAACAAAACCTACATTCAAAATTCATTCCTAAAATAACTTCTTTCAAAAATTTTAAATTATAATCCTTTCTTCTTTTGTTTAGTATTGAATTTAACTGGAGCTTTAAAATGAACTTGATCGAAGTGAACTTCGACCAAAACTTCTTAGAATCATTTTTATTTATCTATTTTCAGAATAGGCTTTGATTACTGTAAGTCCCGAAACTTGGTATACTTAGAGAACTAAACTTTTGATGTTATCGGATTACCTTTGACCTTTTGCTACCACATTCGCTATTAAATGTCCACCTTGGCAAGCAAGGTTTCGTCGATAAATGGAGATGCTAGCGCCGCCTGGTGAGATTCGCTGCTCTCAAACTTTTTTTTTTCATACTTGGTCTTTTTGTAACTTCGTAAATTTTTGTCTGGAGTATAAAATATATCTAAACATTGTTGATATTATCTAACGCCTGTTGCTAATGGGATGTAAAATTCAATGTGATCTCCAAAGTTATACGTTCAATTAGCTTTGCATTTAATTCTAAATGCGAACGGTAATATTAAATTAAACATCATTTAAGAAATGTTGCGTGTACATGTTTTTGTTCTTTTATTGTTTAAACTGAATTTCTCTTTAAAAACTTGCATTAATAAAAAAGATCTTGATGAAAATAAAAGTGAAAAATCATCGTATGCCGCATTGATTTTCATAGCATAGCATAAACGAATATGAATGATGATTAAACATAATGATTATAAATTTCCTCATTGTTGTGGCAAGTAAATTGTTTGGTAATTGAATTGATTGTAGAAATAAATATATTGTTTATGAGCTATACTGTAGGATCTTTATTTTGCAATTTCTGTGATAATTTATAATTAGAACAAAAATTACATTATAAGAAGCTTAGTTGTTATTTCCTTGTTATAATGGCCACCAAAGTTGAATCACTAATCAAAAAAGATATTTCGCCAAAATCTTCCCCCTGTTCTCATACCTCGCTAAATGTTACATTTTTGTTTTCGACACGTGTTTTATATTAGTATCGGGTTTCAATTTTGGCAAGGGTTTCAAATTTGCATTAACTATTAAAAATATTTCTTGCTTTTTTGTGAATATGCAGCTAACAGTCTTTAATTGATTAAATAAAGAAGATCTCGAATAGAGGAGCTCGTATACTTGTAAGGCATATTTTAATTTTATAACAGTTATTTTAATTTCGAAACCCTTTTCTATCAAATCTTGTTTCCTCTTACAACTCCTTACCAGAATAAAGTTTTAGAATCGCGTTCAATGCAAATGAGTCAGATGAAGTATTTAAGGAAGGTTCAACTTATTTCAATAGAGAGTGCTAGAAGTTCTTAGTAAGTGCGTGTTTGTCTTCCGGCTAAGTCACTCTTGAAGCTGTTACACTCGGCCGTATAATACGTGTCTATTGATATTCGCCGACTTGTTTAATTTAAGGGCTAACTATGTTATATGATTGTGTTTAGCTTCGGCTAAGTCTCGTTTAGTTAATTATAGTTTTATTTCTTATTTCTTATTCTGAGTTAAACCCCAAGAAGAGGCTTCTTGTAAACCCTTCTCGAGTCTAGTTGTTCTGAATTCAGCGATAAGTCGCTACATAGTTCACTAGGTTTCTCGACGTTTCATCTTAAACAAAGGAGTGAAGAACCCTACATATTTATGAAAAAAAAAGTAATTCAACATGTACAGAATGGATCAACGATATACTCAGACTGCTGGAAGGGACTTAAATGGAGCAACCTGAAGCTGGTTACAGAAACTTTACTGTTAACAATAAGTGCAATTTTGTAGATCCAACAATTAGTGTTCACGCACAAAATGTGGAAAGAAAGTAGGGTTTAGCGAAATAAAGCGTAATAAAAAAACCATGAGAGTGCTCCTCAAGATATGGGAAACTTTCTCATCTTTTATTCAAATCAGTTTACCATTTACAATCGAAAGATCATCTTTGTGATTAGTTCTGAATTCTCACATTCACACATCTCTAATTCTGGATTAATAAAAGTTTAGTGAAAAATAGCAAAGCAATGAACTTTTGTAAGTAATATTTTAATGGTTGTTAAGAAACAATCTGTAATGAAGAATATTGAAAATGGAATGAAGATTTTTGGTAGCATTATATATATGCGAAATCAGCCGAGAATCGAAACGCTAAATTTTCACTTCCTAGCTGGACGTACTAGCCACTTAACTTCACAAAAGTGGACACTGGAGAAAGCTATAACTATATGCAGTTTTTTCCATCTAAAGCACAAATTAAGTAACTGAGGAGAGGCACGATACCCAGTCGATCGCATCCGAAGGTGTGAAGACTTATAGCATTCGCACATTTTAATTTTGGTTGGCTTCATTACAGACCGTGAGGCAGAAAAGTTGTTGGTTTTCATAACATAATAAATGAAAATAACTAATTTTGTTTCATGTGATAGCTTTGCTGTTCAATATGTGCCATAACGGAGAAAAAATAAAAATAAGAAAGTCAAAGAAATCTGAAAAAATATAGCAGATTTCTTTGCTTTTTCTTGTCCTCTTATGAAGACAGACCCATACCTGTTTGCTCTCGAAATCCATAGAGCCTTCACTAAAATCTACGCCAAATCTTATTTTGACTAATTTTATAACTTGCTTATATATAACCTTTCATTTATGTAAAAGCTTTTCATGTGAGCTGAAGAATTTTAAAATTTAATTCTAATTTTTAAAAATAATATGATAAATTCATCCTGAGAATAAATGCAGTCAGAACAGCAACTACAGTTTTATTTCCAGTGCCGATGTAGAAACTGTGCTATTGGCTTGCTTACTGAAATTAGCCATTTGTATTACAACTGTCGCGATTAGTTCTTTCCAATCAACAAAGAATTTTTCACTCTAACTCCATGTGACCATTCGAAGACAGCAAGAGAGTCTCAAACCGTTGATTAAAGGGTTGATTGTTTGCAGTTGGAGAATAATGATTTCATCGACCACCAGGCGTCGCCGCTAACGCCAGAGGCTGAACCGTTGCCAGAAATAGCAACCTTCTAAATTCGTTAATTGATGGGCTGCGGAGTTAGTTTTCGCTTTAGCGGAATGGCCTGCAGTGGTAGTGGCTACCTCTGGACTTTCCTCTCCCTCGTCCTTCATCTTTAGCTACAACTCGAAATGATTTACCTCTAGTTGGAGTTGATTTATCGGCAGCAAACCAAGCTGAAAATGTGCCTTTTTGTTCTTGCTGTAACTAGAACTTCTTGGAGTGTACGAGAATCAAGTTTTTTCTCTCAGGTCGTAATACTGCTCACATAAAGAATTTTCAGAGTGAAATACGTTACAAACTGTTAGGGAGTTCTTGTAAAGGCTTTGAAGTAAGCCATTACTTTCATGAAAACACCTTTTATGTGTCTCATGTACACATATAGGAAACGTTCTAATAAAATCGATGACCTCAACTTCTGATTAACCGGAGGACGATGGGAGAAATAACGATATTTAAGATGCGAGTTTAAACTTAATAACATTCTTCAGATTCTCTTGTAAATATTATTCTTGACTACTGTTATAAATTGATATCGCTAGCTGCTAGGTGGCGTTTCAAATATTTTCTTTTCTTCTGTGTGGGACAATTTAGTCACGAAAGTGTTAAGCCTAAAAATCTGAGGTTCTGAGTCTAATAATTTATATTGTTGTAACCTATATATTAGATATATGAATAAAGTATATGAGTCAAGCTCACTCATCATTTATGTCAAACTCACTTAATTTTGGAATTGATGGATTAAAAAACTTTTTTCTGAATAAAACTTCAGCATCGTCGTTGCAACAAATTTCATTTATAATTTAGTTTTTCCATTTCTAATGATTCTTCCGTTATTTTCAGCACATTCCTTTTGTTCTGAATTCGGATTTAATTTAGAGAATCAAATAAATTTAGTCTCTAGATTAAATTGCATAGAAAAATCGGGAAATTATTAATAATATTTTTCTCTCATTTATAATAAGGTTTACACCTCTCGTGTTCTTTGCTTTAACTGATCCTGATTTAACTATGAGTTAGCTGGATTAATTCTCCGTTATACGCCAGTTAATTTGAAGTTCACTGAAGTAATAAATTCGATTAAATTTTATTCAATTGCATAAAATATTGCAGGGAATACTGTTAGAAAAATGTCATATCTTGGATTTCAATTGTAGGTGTCAACGAACTTCATTTAATAAAGGTGAATTTATTTTTGTTTTATATTCTGCCTTGTTAACATATCGGTCGAATTATTCGAATTTACGCATGTTAAACATAGTAATATTTAAGTATATACAGTTACGTAATTGCAGTTATATTTCTAGTTACATCCGAACTTCGTTTTCTATTTGGCAGATGACATCATAACTTAAATCGTTAGTGTATTTTAAAGTAATGTAAGAAAAAGTAAACATTATTTCTGTTCGCTATGAAGCATTTCTTCCCGATGCTATGGATTATTTTATTCATACCATAGCAGAAAATATTTCTTGAAATGAAACTTCAAGCTTTGTATGTATGAAATAAAAATTTAGCGAAAAAGTTTTAATAAATATATAAAAGGAAATAAAATTAGACGAGACATTAACCGATTTAATACTTTCTGCTTTTTTAATTTAAAAATTTTGAAAATACCCGGTTTAATGTATAATAAATTTTGATTTTAATTTAAACTATCAAAATCTTGCGTAATATTAAAAACATCTAACTCAATAAAAGACACAAAAACAATTCGCATCTGAACATTCGCAAATTAAAAGACATTTTCGAAGAGTTTATTTGTTTCTAATATTAATTTGGATACTTTATCGTTTATTATACATAAACATCAGATGCTGCTGTCATTGCGTCTCGATATGTGTTTGGAGTTTCTTTCACGCGGACCAAAAAGGGTGGCAGATGAGTAACGGGAAAGTACTTTAATTTAGATACTGCATTAAAAATGGTATTGAAATTCACATATTTTTTTATACAATTATTCCGATTTTTTACTGCCAGTAATCAAGGAGGGTTATGTTAATACAATACAATTTTTTACTTTTATTTAACTGATTCCCGTTGAGATAATCGTCCAATTATTTTTATTATAGAAGGAATATTAAGCATAACTATTCGTTATACTTTAACGCATTTTAATAATTCTACTTATGAAATTCCAACGAAAATATTACTAACTGGGTGTTTGCTTTACAGAAATCCTACATAAAACTGAATTTTATATTTGATGAAATTTCCCTTCTAAAAAGCGGAAACTATTTTCATAAGCAGCTTGTTTTTATAGTGTTTAACTGTTTAAAATTTAACACTTAAATTATAAAACCTGTTTTAAATTATTTTGAAAATTCAATATAAATTACGGAATTTGGATTACTATTTAAGGAATAAATCTCTTTCGCAAATGACATATCTCGAACACATTTTATACCCCATGTGCTTCAATAAATAATCGTAGTTTCAAGTTAAGAAAAATGATGATATATATGTAACTATACCTAAAAATAGTCATGAAAAGCTGATAAAATGTAACAAAATGATTGCAATATTTTAAAATTTGAATTATTTATTTGTAACTTGAGAAAATTCATATTTTAAAAATAATTTGATGTTTTATTCATGCATGCGCAAATTTTTATCTGCTTCCCTCCTCATCCAAAGATGCAAGTTTATACAAAAGAAGAAGGTCGAAATATTCAAATTTGATTTTCTCGGTGATGGAATTTTTGGCATCCCTCAGCATATAAATAAATATGTTGTCTCTCAAGATATGCTTCTAAATTTCTGTGCATCATTATACCTAAGGACAAATATTTAAAAAAGATTGCATATATATTGATTTTGGAAAAGGATTTAAGTTTTTAAACTTTGGAGGAGAAAAGATAAATATATGAATTTATGAAGTTTAAAAATATTTCCTATCTAAAATTTATGGTTGGTGAATTAATATAAGTTAAAGAATTTAAGTGACAGAGAAATTTAGACTTTCTAAATTTTGGAAAAAGTGCATGTAAAGCGAGTAGATCACATAGCTAAAACTACCACGTGAAATCATAGCTAAAATCATAGCTAAAAAAATACCAATTAACTATGGAAAATAGATAATTCAATCCGAATAGTATTTTTTCCATTTATCAGGGACATTTGATGTTTTACAGTGTTGTGAAGTAAAAGGCTTTGTACTACTGAATAATGAAGGGATGAAGAAAGTAGCATCGAATTTGAAACAGAAATTAGTTATTTTCTTATAACACCACTGATAAATATTGGACATATATTATTACGAATTTTCTGAACTTAAGTTTGACTTACAGAATTTTATTGTAGAGACATTAGGTTAATTGGAAAAGCCGGAGAGATGAAAAATTAGCAACCGACCTTCGCCGGGAATCGAACCACGGACCTCTGAAATACCGGACAAGCGTGCAGAACCACTACACCACGAAGGCACGCTAGGAAGGTGGGAGAAATACCTTATATTATTTCCGATAAAATTCAGGAGCTCAGTACAGCAACGTTTGTGCTTTATCATCGGCGATTGGCAAAATTAATCATCACTAAGAACAAATTAGAATAAAATAATCTGATAAAATTCTCTAGCGAAGTTCATAATTTGGAAATTTTAGAGACCATCTTCGAAATAGCTAATGCATTTGGGTCAATTTAGGAATGAATTATGAGGAATTATTTCCAAATCGGCATTATACCAACGTGATCTGTCCTATAATAGAAAAAGTGATGTTTATCTTTAGAGAAGTTGCAAAGTAATTAGGTATTTAAATTAACGTGCCTAAAAACAGGATGCATATAAATTTGCCTTTCTAAACTAAATCGTAATTTGCTTTCAAAGTGCCTAAATAAATAAAAATTTCTTCGCTTCTTAAATAGGTATCAGCTGTTTCCTGGTTATTTTTTACTTGCACATCAGAATATTGTGACATAACGTGAGTTTAATTTGAAAAATAATAATAAAGGGATTTTTAAATAGAAACCACTTCTTAACTAGAAATGGGTTCATTGTTTTTACTTCCTTGTACGAAGTAAAAAGCAAGTATTGTAATCGCGAAAAGTTTCAGGCAGCATATTTCAAAGAAAATATCTATTTTGTCCGCTATCGAATACAATTTAACGATGATTTTGCGTGATATCTGTACATAAGGACAAAATAAAATACTCTTTTCCTCCAAAAAAATTATAAAACTGCTTTAATTCTAAAAAATTATAAAACTGCTTTAATTCTGAATTCTGAAGAGAATTTTTCGTGGCGTCTGTACGAACGTATTTACGTACGTATCTCGCATAACTCAAAAACGAGTAACCCCAGAACGTTGAAATTTCGTATATAGGACTGCTATAACATGTAGATGTGCACCTCGTATTTTGGTTGCAATCGGCCGCACCAAACGTATATAAATATATTTTTATCCACTCTATGTATATCCACTTTGTTACCCGGCTCAGTGATCTCAGTTTCTTTACTCTTATATGTTTGTAAATTGTACATTTTTTGCTTTAAAAATGATTGAATTATGTTGTTCTTATCTTCCGGTTAAGGTTTTTATGCCTTTAGTAAATCTGTATGCAATATGTTTAGAATTATCAACAATTTTAAAGTTGTTTAAATGCCACTAAGCCTAATAATTTTTTTGATGTCGGTCATTGCTTATTTACATTTGAAACTTGGCAAAATAGTGGATTTGTTGCCAATCTAGAGATTGCGAATTAAATCATGCTTAATTCTTTCTGTAATTTTTTGGAGGAAATAAGTGTTTTAGATTTACTTCGTAATTTTTAATACAGATATTTTGAGTTTTTATGTATTTTTGCCTTGTCGCGAAGCGTGAACTGAATTAATTGAATGAGAAATACTCAATGAGATACATTCCGCAAGAGAAGAAGAGGAAGAATGACCTTGCTTGTTTGCATTAGCTGTACATAAGTCACGTTATCTCTGAGGTCATCTGCATTGTTTGTTTACAAAAGGTATACTTAAGTCACCTGATCAATGAGATCATCGGAATGTATCGCATTGTGTGTGAAAAACTGTTTATTTTTTTGTTTTGTTTGCTTAATTTCTTTTATACATCGTTCTAGATTTATTATAGTATTTGAATAGAATATGTGGCAATGATTAGATAATTCTTTAAATGATATAAATTTTGCGCATTCTGAGTTATAATATGAACGAAATATAATACTGTTATGTGAACCTAGCGCCAGAGTGTCGCCGGGGTAAACAAATAGAGTGAATTTTAAAGAATGCATTTATTCTATTGTGGTTTATGCGTTGCCGGCGAAGTAGATTTAATTCAATCCAATAAGTTTAAATGAAATGCAAGAAAAAATGCGTATAATTTAATATTCCGTACAAGGAAGTCATGTTGTGTACACATCAGATTTTTTAAGTTAGGGAGAGTTAGTGTTTCTAACAAATCTCATATTTTAGAATACAGGTAATGCTGAGTTTCTAATATAGGTTTTTTTCGTTTTATATTTTTAAGATTTGGATTTTGTTTATGCGAAATATTTTTATATTTTCAAATTCATTTATTTAGTAATATAGTTTTAAACCGCAAAAGTAATAGTTACCTGAATATTTAAGTAGCGACTTTTATGTGAGATTTAAGTGATTAAGCCTTATTCCACATATTATTTTATTTAGATTCTGATTACTCTGGTTGAATAAAATAATCTGCATTTTCTACATAATTTTAAATGATCCTTTAATCCACCTTCTTTTTTGAATTGAGTGTTTTGCTTTTACTTTCACATGAAACATGTATAAAACATATATAAAAAGTATCTGCCTGTTCTTAAATCATGGAAACATTCTAATTTTCAAATACTTTCTAATAGTTTTAAATTTTCACCCAAAGCATAATTTGTAGAAACATTGCAAACTAAACCATAGCTGTTTTAGTAGCTAATTTTCCATTGTAAACATTTTCCAGCCCCATTCTGTTAAAAGGACGTTACGAAATAAAATTTATAAATCCTTTTCATATGCATAACTTTATTTCATAATTAGACAAATAAATGAGATATTATGTGATTTTTGCATATTTCAGTTACTCTTTCAATAACAAAGTTTAAAATTGCCTAAAAGTACCATCTGTTGTCCGAACACATGGTTAACTATGCATGAGAACCAGTTGAGAGGAAAATAAATATTTTTCTTGGGCATTATATTTTTCTATTTCCTAACAGAAGAAGACATTTCTTGATCCCTCTTTTAACTTTTTGTTTCCACCTTATTTTCTTCTTCGTCTTCCAAAGTTTTTGCTCATTTTCTCCCTTATCTTAACCGACACAGCTCTCGAATGTACCAAATGCGGTGTTAGATTAAATTTCTTCTGAAAAAGAGATGAAACTTTGTCATGGTGCAAGGTTTGAAGAAGTTAATCGCATGACGAAATAATAATATCAATTTCTTTCCATAGCTTCTTGACTTAGATTACATACTGGCTAGAATTCTTTCTTTTAAGCAATCTATATTCAGTATTTCTTTCAAATTCTTTCTTTTTTTAGGTAAACAACTTCTAAAAATTACATTATTATGCACAAGATAACCCTGAACATATTTCCATCAATAAGGCTATAAGGAAATATTAAATTCTTCAGTGCTACGTTTTTCGCGCAGACTTACTAGAGTTTTAAGGAATTGAACAGACCTAATAAGCACACATTTGCACAAAATTAACTAATAATCTCAGTCAAGTGTCAGAAAACCAATAGGCTATTAAATTAAAGTTAGTATGACGAAAACAAGCAATTAATCTTGGAAATAAAACTCCTTGTGACGAGGTCACATTGAATTAATTATTTACTACGTTATGGCAATATTTAGATATTTGCATCAGATTCCTTTGGTGACAGTTTAATTTTTTTCGCCAACTTGTGTTGTAAGGTGAGGAACAGATTTCATCAGACAACTGTTGTAAGCGGAAGAAAGTATTTCGTCAGACAACTAGCGTCTTCACTTCTGTTTGCCTGGGTAGCTGAAGGTATTTTGCGATTGGTTGCCTTCTGACGCTGGATCTTTTTTTCATTGGGCGGCAAAACTTAACTGTGGAACTTTATAAAAGGCGGTATTTTTTGTCTACCAGGAGGGAGGAGAAGGAGGAGATTGTGAAGGTGCGAGATGGAGATGCTGCATAGAGAAAGACAGTAAGAGTGGAGTAAAAATGCAAACTTGTGGGAGTTTATCGTGCAAGCTTTCTTTAGTCTCCCAGTATGTATGAAAGAAGCGAGTTTCTTTCTCTTTGATGTTGTATCTGCAAAATTTAAGCTAATCTCCTTTTTTTTTCCCGGGCTTGGCATTTTCGCCCGGCATCCCGAAGAAGAGTATCTACATGTGCGAGCTGAAATACACCAAATCTTCGAGGGGCTGTGTGGAAGAATTGATCTATCTTTTTTTTGTTCTGAGTGAGAAGGCCTCATATCGTCATGTGACATACCGGATTACAAAAAAAAAAGGAATATCTCTTCAGTATTGTTGGTATCCAATAAAGCAAGAATTACATCTGTTTTCACGTGTTTGTTACTCTCTCGTCACGGCGGGCTATAGACCTGGATCTTGTCCTGGGGTAAGTTGCCACTATATTCATGTTTATCATAACATGTGACATATACGTTTGCCACCACAACCAATGAAAATAATCATTACCACACTCCTTGTTTAAAAGATTTAATGAACTATAAAGGGTCTAACTCACAGTCTTCAAATTTGAAATTTCTAAAAAGATAAGGATATAATAAATATTATCACGAAAATAAAATGAAATATATATAATTCACTACTGGCAGCAAAGGGTTTTCGAACCACTAACTCCTAGTGTTTCCCAATATATTTATGTATATATTTAAGTCTGAATTAATAGATATTAAGCACAAATGCAGGCTTCACAATGTGTATTTAAACTAGAAATGAAGCAAGCAAATTATGCATTTATATCTGATTCTTATCTATATCTATCTTTCTCCCTCTTTATATATACGTATATACATGCATATGTGTATGAATCTAATTATCTAGAAATACGTGATAGTGATCATTAGCAGCTAATGTTCTATATATAGTAAAAAAGTATCAAATATATAGTTTTTTATTTATAAAACGAACTTTCTGATGAATTTTAAGGCTAACAGCGAATGTTCTGATGAAATTTCGAAATTTCGCGAAATTTTAAAAATTACGCTTCGTCGCCACAGACTATTAGTTTGGTATATTTTTTATATTGATTTAGAACATTAAGTGAATCTAAATGAGAAAAACGCATTTGTATCGTTTTGCAAGATTGTTTAGAGGTGATGCCTTGAGCGAAGTTTCGGTGTTCGCTGCTGCTGTGTTCCGAGGGGGATAGAACTTGAGTCTTTTTTGTTTTTTGGTTGATGTCTGAAGTTATCAAGCTCAAAGTAACAAACACACTGTGAGTGATTCCAGTCACAGCATAGTGGATAAGCTACACACATTAGGGTTTCTACTTGACAGGAAGGATGTCTTCGTGGAGGGCTTTCTAAGGGAAGCTGATTCGTATTCACGTTAACAAGGAAAAAATCGCGAAGCGCAATCAAGCATCCAACGCAAGAAGAATTACCAGCATTTAAAAGTATTTTAAGCATTTGTCTGCTGGTGGCTGTGATGTCAAATGAAACTAACTAAATCTAAATTTAGCATTCTGACCAAAGAACTTAAGGTTACAATATCTTATTACTTTGCATGTTTCATATAAACGTAGTTATAATTATTTATAATTAATCTTTCAAAGTTCCCAAACTCCTGACTTGTGTACACTTAAATTAGAACAAAATATTTGTTCTTCCCCTTTCGTAGTTAACTAAGCCACGGACATGAGTAGGCACTTAAATCCGGGGAGTTTACAGACGCCTGAGCTTTTGGCTTTATCTCAATAATCTATGTTTTGAGGAAGTATTAAATAAACGTTAGATTATAGACTTCATGTGAAAACTAATGCGCGGCGAATGAAATTTAGTATTTAAACAAACTGCAGGTTTCTTTAAAGAATTAGAGAAATACATGCAGAAAACAATTATCAAAACTGTTACATTAAACAAAACTTTATTGTTAATTAAAAGTTTTTGTTAATTACATTTAAAATAGAAAGTTATTACTTCACTTAAAAGAAATTGGTAATGCTACTTAACAATTAGATTATCAAAGAATTAATTTAATAATTAACTATCTGCATAGAAGAAGAGGTATCTTTTGAAAAATTTTATTTCGCCGTTTTGATATTCACCAGTTACAATTTTTTTTATCCTAATTTTACGAAAATCTCTTATTATTACAAATGAAATATATTTATTTGTTTATTTATTTGGCAGCAAAGCTATAAGTCTTCTTACTTCAGAATATTTTGGTGACAGAATTAAACCTGTTAAATGCAGAGCAGGTGTTTAAATGCTCCTTGTCGTTAGGTTGTCCAGTGCCATAAAGAGGACATACTGCATAGTTCCTGCGTCTAAATCTAAAAACATGAGTATTCACGTAGTCGTGTCCGGTCGAAAGATGGAGTGACACCACAACTTTAATACGATAAATGATGAAGGATATTATATATTTTGTACAGAAGACATTGCCAAGCCTTCCTTAGATTTCATGTAAAATGAATCATGAATCTATCTGGTATTTTCTCACTCCTTAAGGCACGCATTCGTGCTGTAATTGAAAGCACATCCGGCTCGCAAATGGAATGTCCGATGTTCGAATTCCACCTAGACATTCGCTGATCTTCCATGTTTCTTGCTTCTAAATAAGACTAATGGCTCTGCAAATCTTATTAAATTCCACGTTTATCAATCTCTTAGCAGAAAGAAAGCTCATAAAATGTCTACGGAGGACAGCTCCTTTCTTATCTACGAAATCTTCACTCTCAGAAACGGAATATGATAAGTTACATTTACTTCTTAATAAAATAAAGCGGTACTAAAAGCATTTGAAAAATCTATAGCTAGTATAAGGAAGTGAGATATATCTCTTATAAAGAATTTATAGTGGCCTCCATAAATTTATATCCTCGTTGTTTATGAAGGTAATTCACGCGTTTTTATCAAGTATCTAATGGTTTCATCATTTTTTCAGTTAATAAAAAGAACAAATGGTAATACCACGTTTGCTCTCCGATTATTCTCGTGTCTCTCGTTTACAAGCCAGATTTACCGCAGATATGGCAGAAAGTGTAGTATATTCCCTTGCGCAGCTCAAACGATTACTTCACTGATGAGTTACATTACCCTGGATAAGGTTCCTAACCAATGCTATGAGTTCAAAAGTGAATGAAATTTCTATTACTAACGCTAATGAAGAATTCTAGTCAGAACAGTAATGCAGGAAATGTATATAATGATGTATCCAAATTCCTGTTTTTGTCCTTTCCTTACTACAGTATGTTTTACATTAAGCTTCATCTAAATTTATTGTTCGAAATAAGTTTAAAATATTGCATTTGACTGCGAAGGATTTATTCCATTTCATTTATTTTTTTCTCGGAGCATTTCGAAGCAGTAACGTTAAAAGAGGCTGAAGTTCGTAGATTAGTTTTTGATCAACTAAATTATGTTTTCTTTCTCAAATGTTAATTTTTAATATAAATCAACAGAAAATATCTATAGTTCCTAATATCGATTGGTATTCCGTAGCATTAAGGAAAGAGTGATAGTAAATGTATTAAAATAATAGTTTAGTGTTATATTACACATCGTAGAACAAAAGGACTAGCATGAATATCATAAACAGTTAATATCGATTACTTTGTCGCAATAAAACTCAACCCTAATGGTCGAAGCTTGGAGACATTAGGTATTTTGGAAGCAGAAGAGATGAAAAATGAGTAATGCCGTCGCCGGGACTCGACCACAGACCTCTCGAATATGCTCCGAGTCTGCTGACAACTACATCATGAAGGCATGCTCAGAAGGCGGGAGAAACACCTTATATATTCCCCCTTTTAAATTGCGAATGGGGATTAGGGGACCCAATCGCCAAATCCTGGTGGTGGATGTCGCACTCCACTGTAGAGACATTAGGTATTTCGGAAGCAGGAGAGATGAAAAATGAGCAATGCTCTCGCCTGGACTCGAACCACGGACCTCTGGAATACGCGCCGAGCGTTCTGACCACTACACCGCGAAGGCATGCTAAGAAAGCGGGAGAAATACCTTATAAGATTTCTTTAACTTTGGCTACCATTTGGAAAATATAAGTTTTAAAATTAGGCCAAAAAGAAAAGGGTTGTGAAAAAAAGACATGCATAGATTTTGATTAAAACTTTTTAGAGTTAATGGATGATCAGATATACCTGATCCATCATTTTTTACCCTTTGTTTCTGAAGAAGAAGACCTAAAAATGGCTTTCATTTATTTCAGAATCGGTAAAGTTTTATGCAAACTTAACATCAGTTTACTATTACTTTTTTTGACTAATTTTAAACTTTACTCTGACGTATTTCTCCTTAAATTGAGTATATGATTTACCAGGAAACATATAGTTTGTTACATTATTTCGAATTTATTAATGTCAGCTTAACTAGAATGGAAGAAGATCGATGATAAATTTGTATAATCAGAACTTATTATCAAATCCTTTTAGCTGAAAATTAATTTCATTATCAGCTTAGTTGTGAAGCTAAAATTACTTTTATTTAATCCTTTTAAGTTTAGCATCTGAACATAATGCAGCCGATATTAGAAACAGTTAATGCTATAAAACTGTTACACTAAAATCTAGACCTCAATTATCCTCTGCGAAGCTTATTAGCATATAGATTAATTTTATGTGTATTAATTATTTAGATTGTTTAAAACTTTCTGATTTCATTCTTCTACAAAATAATTAATTTGCCTCCGTGCGTTTTCATTTTTAAGGTACTCATAAACGCTTTAAGTTTAGTTTTTCATATGTTTTAATCAATTGTTTAGTAACTATAATACACATTACTAAACAAATATGAATGCAATTAACATGCTTAATTGTTATTATTAATATTTATGTTTATTATTAATACTTATGTTTATAAGGTATTTCTGAAACCTTCCTAGCGTGCCTTCGTGGTGCAGCGGTTCTGCACGCTGGGCCGGTATTCCGGAGATCCGTGGTTCGATTCTCGGCGAAGGCGTTGCTAATTTTTCATCTCTCCGACCTCCAAAAAAATCCTAATGTCTCTACACGTTTATAAATATAGTGAAAATTCCCACTTTTTCATTGTACTTAATTCAATTAAATACTATGAAAGTTTTCTAATACATGATAAAAATTTCAGTAAGTCACCAAATGAATAACTATAATTTATATCAAACAATTAAACGTCAGAAGTTATGTTTTAAATTAGTTTAAATTAGGTATTGCTAAGTTATGCATTGGAAGTGTTATTTCAGTATTACTCCAGTATTTGTATATTTTGTGCGCTTGCTCCTTTCCATTGGTGAGTGCATTTTCGTCACTATAGAAAACTGCTGAAATTTTACTCCATTATTTATATCTGTGTATTATTTAAACCAAATTTCGTAAAAATTAAGTTCAGAAAAAAACTAAAGTAGAAAATCACAAATATGAATTTTTGGATATTTGATTTTAGGAAATAGTTAATATTTTAGTCTTATAAATTGCCCTTATATTTGTATATCATGATTAATTTTCATGATTCCTTTTGAAATTTATGTCTTTTTTTATAAACAATACATGCAAAAAATTAATCGGATTCACTAATTGTTATTTATCAAAGGCCATATAAGGCTTAATGACAGCTTTATTGCTATTTCTCATAGCCAATCATGAGAGAAGTTTGCAATAACCAATCGAATTAAAACTAAGCCTACTCTAAAGCATTTTAATTAAATAAATTAAAATACCTTTCAATGTTTTAACTTGCATTTTTCAAGCTTTTTGAAGCAAGTTTTCAATAATTTTTTAAAGTGAGATTACGATAATTTTACTAGATAAAACAAGACCTTGTTTACATGATACGTTCATTACTATCGTTTACAATTAGACATGAAAGAGTATTTTATACATCACAGAAAGTAAAATTGAAGTAATGAACGAAAGAAAAGCAAACACTTTAACGTGGATCAATAAAAAATTTGTTGAGCCCAAATCAACGCTCTCAGCGCATATATTACCTTAAGCGAGCATTTTCTTTTTCTTTGCCTGAGTACTGGTGGTGTGCTCAGGTAAAGAAAGGAGTGAAAATGATTGCTGAGCGCAGATTCATTTTACTCTTTAACAGAAGTGAAATGGATTAGCAGATTAATAATAAGCAGAGTCTGTAATTAGCCTTATAGGTTTCTATATACGCCAAGTTTCGCAGATAACTGGTTATGTAGGAGAAGTTTGCCGGAAGGACGCTTTTATAACCTTTATTATAATACAATAGTAATTTATTTCTCTCAGCAACTTCTCAGTCTTAAATAAGTTATATGCAATTTCATATATATACAGATAGTTTATATATATATATATAGTAGATATTATATATATATAGTTTCGGTGTTTTCATTCGAAAATGGGCTGGAACTAAGACACAGAGCAAACAGCTCCCACGCCTTTATTTCAATAATCTAATCTGACTATTACTTATTTTCATTTTTTAGTTGTTAATATAAACACGCAAACATCAACAGTGCCAACTTGTTTCCAGAATAAACAATTCTTGCTGCAGTTGAACTTAATCGATCTTTTATCGTCGTGCAGTTTTGCTCTCGTAAGTGCTATTGATATTACAATACTTTTCAAAATTATGCGAGACATTTTAAAAATTCATTGCAAATAAGTTACATATTACACTAAATTAAAGGTAAGTGTTTATATATTTCAAAAAGGCTGCATGTATTTACTCTTGCAGACACAGTTTACATTTATGCGTGACTGAAAGGATTAAATTCTGCATATTGGACAAGCTGGCTGATATCACAGTTTAATGAAAACAATGGTGATAACATCTTTTATTAGAACATTTGTTCGAATCACTGCTACAGAGATCGTTATCGAGAATATCTCTATCAAAATTTGCCATAAATTTCAATAGGAGGTACATTATGAGGAAATAGCACTTTGATGCGGTAGCTCTTTTTGTCCTCTGATTTAACTCCGTGGGTTTATTTCTTATGCGAGTTGTTAAGGATACAGTCTTTATACGACCACACACAAAAAGTTTTCAATATTTGCAAGCATATCGCCAATGCTGTGCTTCTGTAATCGCAACAAATAAAGATGCAAATAAACAGGATAGTTACGTCCGCCAAATTTGATGTAATGAGTACTTGTACAGTATATGAAAAAATTTAATAATTTTATAAGCATTTAAGCTCAGTAAAATTTTACATTGGTTTAGGAATTAATTTGTTACCAAATTTAAAAATGTTTCAGAGAGTTAACAATTATTAAATGCTTAGAAAATGAACGATTGCCTGTAAAGCTGATTTCACTACCTACCGACTGTATGCGCTGGGAAACACACACGCGCCTAAGAATGAATTAAGCAAGAACGTTGGAGCACGATTAGTTTTTACTTTCCAAGATCAATCTTATGCTTCATATTAACAATATTATGTTTTTCTGATAGTTATGCTTTTTCATAAGGGAAATTAGCTGTTTTGCCTGCTAATATAAATAATTCTGTGAGGATGATTATGCGAATTACGTCATTATCATGTTAAAGAATTAGATACACAGTGATTAAAACTTGCCAGATGATATCATCATTGCAAAAATATGAAGGCAGGAATCGAGACCCGAAATAAGCAGATTCTGTAATAGAGAGTGAGTATAGGAATAGCATATTGAGGTGTTACTGGACGCAGTCCAAAGGTACACAAAAGCGTTCTGCTGACGTTATGTATTGCTACACGAAAGCGTAACTCGTCGATATAAATTTTATCTGTAGAATTGCGGCCTGAGCATTTTCTCAAAGGAGGTACCGAGAACGATTCACGAATATCTGTTTTGAAAAGCTTCTCCGTTTTTGTCTTCAACCTCATAAAGTCCATATTGCTGAGCACTACATTCGCGTGACGTTACATACCCCTTGAAATTCACGAGAGGAATGATCATTTACGCCAGCAGAATGCTTTTACCTACGTCTTGTGAGCGCTTCGTGCCACTTAATGCGACGTTTTGACGAACACATTCTGTTACCGAATCTGCTTATTTCGCTCCCCTCAATTGCTTTTACATTACTATATATTGTTTCTCACTTGTCATGTATTTTTGAATCGAACTGTATGTAGTCTCAAATGAACTCCCAAAATATACAGTAGAGATATTTATTTACTAGCAAATATTTTATTTTTAATTACTGTAGCAAATATTTTCAAGAACTCATATTTTGTAGAAAATTACGGATCAATAATCAAAAGGAAACCAAATTTTCAAATAATGAACGACTCTGTTGCTGAAAAAGGACAAAGGACAACTTAGCATAACGTAGATGTTATATTCTAATTTTAAACTAATGCATTCTTAAATGCTATGAAGTATGGCTATTGAAGGTATGTACAAAAAAGGTGGTTAGAGGCTTTGTTTCATTAACCATTAAATAACAGCCATTGGAAAATACTTCAATATCTGGGTTTCTTAAAATTAGGCATATAGTTTTTGTGAAAATAGATTCATCAGTGGAGTAAAATAATGCAGACAATGAAAGAACTAACTTTTTAAAGTTTAACCTGAGGCAACACAACTTTGCTTTCAGACATAGACGAAAGCAAATTTCTCTCGAACTTGATTAGTAACAGTGCTGATGGTTTCAGACTAAAGTTTAAATATAATATGGACAGAGTACTGTTTTACTTCAAAATGGAATAAAGAAAAAAATTAGCTTTTTTATTTATATTCTAGATTTAAAATTGTTGTGAGTAGATTACAAAAAATGCTTGGCTACTGTTGGGCCAAGCAAAATCCTTTTCAAAATATTTTAGAAGAGAATGTACTATTTCATCCGGTTTCTGCAGGTGTTTGGTGATAAATACAAATGAAGCAGTCAAAAACATGAGCAAAATTCCATTGAATCATATAAAAATCAGTCTGTTCCACGATAATTTGCTATTTCTAAAGGCGGTTGGGAAAACCTCTTTTTTAATCATTAGGTTTATTCGCAAAGGTTTGCTTTGTTTTATGTGATTATGGAAAAGCCTCGAGGGCTATTTACCTAAGAAGGGATGCCTTCGCGATGGACTTTCTAAGGGAAATTGGCTCTATAGACGTTACACATGGGGAAAACCACGAAAACGCCCATGCAGCCAGCCATGCAGCCATGTTCGCTGGATTCGAACCATGGACCGAATTACCAGTGTTCAGCGACTTTACCTCTCGGGCGCTGGTGCGCCCTTATTCTCAAATGAGTAATAGAGATGCAATATTTGATAGCCAGCAAAAAGTGAATTCTGGACTTTCAGAAAATTTTGAATTGAACTGAACAGGATAAAGGTCTAGAGAATATGAAGAGGGGAAATATTATTTCATTCATACTCGGCAAGTTTTCTTTTAACGTTTATCAAAATGTGGGAATAAGCATTGTCATAATGGAAGACGACAATTCAATGATTGGTCAGTTCTGGGCTCTTTGCTTCGATTTCTGTTTTTAAAACTGTCACCTTGGGAACACTGTTGTTCAGAATTTATAGTCTAATTTGGATGCAATAATTCATAATATGGAGTTCCTTTGTAGTCCCTGCAGTCCCACCATACAAAAGTGTTACATTTTTTTGATTCAGCCGTATTTTGTATTATTAAATGAAGTTCTTTTCGCTCGCCTGATGATCTCTTTCCTGTAACACTATGTAGTATCTTGTTCTTATCTCCTGTAATAAGCCACTCCAAAAAGGAAACTTGTATGTTAGCTATTAAAAAAACTGAAAGGTTTCAGATTTTATATTACGTCCAAAGGGACTTTTTTAACGTTTTGTGTGTTACCTTTATTTATTTATTATCATGCTCTTTGCACTTTTTCTCAATTAACAGAATTTTATAATTTGATAATGACTTAAGCAATTTAAAAACCACATGGTAATTTTAATAGAGGTTACTCATATTCCCTTTTGTAATCATTTTTAGACTGTATTTTTCATGAAAAATTACCAATAGAATTTTGCAAAAGAGATTATTTAGCTAATGACCTGCATTAGTTAACTATGTAAGTTTAAAATTCTACTAACTACTCATATTCAGTTTTTGAATGCCTGAATGTTCTTTTTATTTTTTTAGTAAAAATTTAGTATTTAATCTAAAATATGAAATATTAAAGTAAACGTATTTCTCAATCACTCACACAAAAGCAAGCAGAGAAAAAAAAACCTACTTTTGTAAAAATAATACTTGGGAAGTACTTTTGTGATCGCGATATATAGCTTTCAAAGAAATACTCCATAATGGAATTGAAAGTAGAGAAAATTCCTGAAAATCTGATGGAAAGAAAAACTTGTTCTTCATTACAAAACAAAATGTTTTTGCTTTTAATTATTAATGCCAGCACAATGCTAAAAAAGTTATGCAATAAGATCAGTTTGAAAAGAAAATTTTGCTTAAACTGAGCATATTATACACGTGCTCTTCTATAATTTTATTTGTTGAAGCTACTAACGAAAATAGCGATCTCAGAAGCACAAAGATTTTTTATTTGATGAAAGTAGATTTAGGAGAATTCCGATTTCATTTATAATTTTACGACAGGATATAAAACTTCTGAGCCATCTCTGAGAACGATGTTGAGATAGGATTTCGAGAATAAAGGCAAATGATTATTTCATTGCCTGAAGAAATATATTACATTCTGTCGATTCTCAAAATCAGTGGAAAAAGAAACATATCGCATGTATAAGTTTTCAATATTCAACACCTGCTTATTTATTTAACTCCTTAAAGAGGAGCTGACTGTCTAATTAATTTATTACAATCAATCTCTTTTCATCTATTTAATATAAATAGAAATCAGAAATCCAAATATTTCCTTTTTACATTTACGTAATTCTTACTAATGTATTGTTTAAACAATTATTTAATTTTGAAGTTATGTGTACATATATATATATATCTTGCTCATTCGTGAAATATTTTCCTCACAATTTCATTTCGTATTTCAATTTTTATCTTTTATTTCTTTAAGAAATTACATTTGTATGCTCTTACATTTTTTTTTGTTTCCAAATGTTTTGAAACAGTTTCCTTTTAGGTTCGTCATCGAGAAAATCGTCTTTAGATTAAGATTTGTGTAACATTGTCTCCAAGTTGAGCTAGCAAAATTTGTGTTACAGATTCAAAGCAATTTTCTTTAATCAAAATGTTCTTTTACTTTCCTTACAATATCGTAACAATTATTTTTGTAAATTAATTTGGTGGCATATGCATAATTATCAGTAGCTATTTCATTAATACTATAACTTGCTTACACTTGATACCACTCTGTATGAATCTCAATAAAAAACTCTTTTGTTTTATTCAAAAACAATTTATATCTTTGAGTTTATATAAGTATATTTGTGTCCGCTAAGCGGTAAGTAAAGCAGATGGCTATAACCATTGTAAAACATACAGATATGCTGTACAAGCCTAGCTGCAAAAGTATTAGAAAACTGTCAAAAACTGGGGAATCTTCGAAATGTGAACCCAGTTCTTAAGCTTTCATATACATTATGAAGTCTAGATATACAAACAATCTATTGTATATAACTTATAGCTACCTGCGAAAGAGAACAAATATATACTTTACTTATAAAAGGCAAGTCATTATTGAATTTGAAGAAAAACATCAATGGAGATGATTTTTCAATGAATATATAATTTGTGATTATAAAAAAAAAATAGGCGAAAGAATGCATTTTCGAAGGACACGATCGAAAAATGCCCCATGCGCTTTCTCATCTGCGGAGTTTCTATTTCGTAAAACCCTCCCTTTCAAATAGGAGTTGATCCCACGTTCTTAAGATGGATTATAATCAAGTAAAGCCATGGCCTGTAGATTCTCAAAATGAGCTTAGTGGATAACTAACTCTAAAGTTGACATCTTTTCATTTGTGATCAGAGTTATTCAGTCCTTCTAAAAGGTTCAGCTAATCCTTTATGGATATTAAATAATCTACTCTAATGTTACATTTTTTTCTTCAACTAGGGAAAAAACTTCGGTTTCTTGGATGACCCGGTAATGCGTAATGTTTTACCAAACAGATTGTAAGGCTCTGCCTTCAAATTGGAAGCCCGTATGCTGCTCATGTAGCTATGTTTTGCCTCCCGAGAGTACGTTTCATTTATGCACAAAGAGTGTTTACCCATTTTAGACGATTTCGGACCATTTCATTAATATTAGGATGCAAACTATTTTTTTCCTGGACGATAAGTCTGTATCGTGATTTCCATGATAGAAGGGCTTCCAATAAAATTTCCAAACATATTGATTTTCATTCCTCTTCCATTACTTTCCCGAGTCCATTTAACGTGACGGGTTTACGCTTAAAAAGACACTTTTCAAGAGATGAAATAGCTCACAGGTAATGCCAGGGGACATCAAAGGAAGACATTGAAAAAGTATATTTGTAACACCTATCTAAACAGACAGCAATAAAGTGGCATCGATTCTCGGTTTCACAAAGCGGCGGATCGGTGTTGAGAAATATTAATAAATTTACTTAGTTTTGTTAATTTTAAAGTTTGTAATTAAGATTTTAGTGTAGCTTTAGCGTCAAAATACATTATTATTGTATACATTGTTAACGTATGAGAGGGCATGCCCGATGAAAATTATGATTGAAAATTGGGTCGCTAATACTGAAAGCTTGAGTAACACGCAACTTACTGAATAAAATTGATGAACTTACTGAACCTTTCTTTCCATTGATGGATCTGGTTCCTCTTCGTTTTCGGTAATTAAATAAACCTTTCATAGCAGTTGCAGTCATTTACGTAAACCTAGGCTTTATTCGATGGTCGTAACGTATTTCCATTTAGCTTCTGCTAAATAATTTTCATACAGGGTTCTACAAATTGTTCAACATTGACGCACATGCCTCGGAAAAGGCTAGTTATGTTTTTTACAGTTGAATTTAAAGACTCTGCAGTGAGCAATTGAGTCCTGCATCGTCGAATTGTCTCTTGTTATTAACGATTTAACTTTAGAAACAGTACAATGTTTTCCGGTATACGTTTGGAGACTTCTTTTCGTGTAGAAGGTATTATTGATGGTTTTTTTCTTTTCAATTAATAATGCTTAGTTTTCACTTAGAAATTTATTACCACGCATTTTCAAAGTTTTTAAATTATGGAATAGTAATATTTCTCGTCGGAAATATCCTTCAATCTTGTTTGCATGGAAAATTTCGAAGATAAAAAAATATATATTTAAATCTGGTTTGCATGAGATATTTGGATTACAGAATCAATTAAAAGTAACGGCTAATATTTTTTTTTCAAATGACAGCCTGTTGCTTAAAACTTTTATTCCAAAATATTTACGTTTTTAAAATTATTTATCGAATTTGTTCTAAAAATGTGTACACACCAACTGTATCTATTGAAAGTGCAGTGCTGCAAATATTTCAAAATCTTAGATATTTGAAAGCCTAGTTTACATTATTTTCATCCACATTGAAAAATGAACATGGATAGCGCACGTCCTGTAAATAGACCTAATTAATTACAGTGGGATATAAATCTTATTAAAAGGTTTGAAGATTCATATATTATTAGTCTAAAAGGGTTGTTTGCCCTGAAGGACTATTAATTTCGTTTTGGCATTCTGCCACTTTTCAAAACGTTTCAAATCATTGCCACCATATATTATGGCTCTGTCATATATTTAAAAGAAATTAAGTAATGAAGAATCTGCATAAATGTATGTATATTTCTCGCATTGTGATAAAACAACGGTATATAGAAGCCATCAAATTTGGAATAACATAATCTTCCGTAGAATAAGGACATATTCGTAGAATAAGGAAAGTCCTAATTTGAATTTAAAATTTGTTTTATTATCGATTTTAGATTTTGTAACACTTCACCGAATTTTTTATTAAAACCTAAACGATTTCAAAGCGAGCAATGGCAACACTGTACGAAAGAAAAAACACCATTTTTATATCCAGCACGCGAGATTATCGGAAATTCTAAAGATAGGCTCATTTTAAATTTTTTAAAAGTTTACGATATTGCTGTTGGGCCGAATTTTATAGTTTGAATACGTAGAACATGATATTTAATAAATAAAGGTATCACAAGAAACATTAAGAAAACGCCCCTTTGGATGTAATTTAAAATCCGAAACCTTTCAGATTTTTTTTTAACTATCATTCTTACTTCTGCCAAAAATAAAGAAGCTTAGTTACGAAAGTTTGCACTAAGAATAATCACTTTCTCTAAAAATATATTTATATGTAAAAATGATTTTTTCAAAGTTAAATATTAATAGGAATCTGAATGACTGGTGATCATGTACAATTTGTGATGAAAATAATTTCTAGTAATTTCTCTTTAAGGCCACAAACTATCGGAACGGAAAAAGCAATCAAGCGCCCAGCTGTAAAAAGAAATAAATGAGTTCAAAATTATTTACATAGAGAAGAATTTAATACATATGAGAAAGAGACTGATTATTTATTCTCACGTTACGTCCCGTTTGGAAAATATTTTTAAATTTTTAGTTTAAATTTTAAGTAATTTACTCGTATTTAATGATTCTTTAAGCATGTTAGAATTATTTGAATAAATGTCAGCCTGATAGTTTAATATTTGATATCACATCTGAATAACAAAATGTAACCAACAAAAATGTCTTTCAAGTACCAAACTTTAGATTTCAGGTAGAATATAAATATAAATATAAATTTTTTTCTTTGCGATATACACTGCTGGCCACCCTAATGGCAACACCAAGAAATACAAGAGATATCACAACAAAATTTATTTATTAAAAAACTCTTTTGTTTTATTCAAAAACAATTTATATCTTTGAGTTTATATAAGTATATTTGTGTCCGCTAAGCGGTAAGTAAATCAGATGGCTATAACCATTGTAAAACATACAGATATGCTGTACAAGCCTAGCTGCAAAAGTATTAGAAAACTGTCAAAAACTGGGGAATCTTCGAAATGTGAACCCAGTTCTTAAGCTTTCATATACATTACGAAGCCTAGATATACAAACAATCTATTGTATATAACGTATAGCTACCTGCGAAAGAAAGAGTGATATCCATGTATAACATGTTGACCAAGTATCAAATGATTAAACTTGTAGACTTCTGTGGAGTGCGGTTCATTCCAGAATCAGTAGCCAGATTAGCCGCCATTGTTGGAGATCACCGCTGCCATACGTCTCGGCATTGATTCAAAGAGATTCTGGATGTGTTCTTGGGGTACAGAAGACCAACCAGCTTCCAAAGTTGGAAGATTCATGATTCAACGTTGCCAAAGTTGATCTGGTGTGGCAGCTTAAGATGTGATCTGGGTCAATCGTTCACCAACCATGGACCACATGCTTTCTATCGGCGAAAGATCCGGACAGCGAGCTGGCCAGGGAATCAATTCAATCTGGCGATTGACGAAGAACCCTTGGACAATGCGTGCCACGTGTGATCGAGCATTATCCTGTTGAAATATGGCTGTGGGCAAGCCCTGAAGGTAAGGAAGGGCAACTGGCTCCAACACCTCGGAGATGTAGCGCTGGCTGTTTAAAGTACTTCCAATGCGTGCTCTAGGAGTGTGAGAGTGATATCCAATACCGCCCCATACCATAATACCCGGTGCAGGAACAGTGTGGCGGTGCATAACGCAGCTATTCAGCATCCTCTCTCCACGGTGTCTCCAGACTCGAATCCGACCATCGTGGTGTTGCAGACAGAAGCGTGACTCGTCAGTAAAGGCAATTTCATTCCATTCTTCCGTCCACATCCTTCTTTCATCGCACCATTGGTGGCGGAGACGTCTGTAGTTCTGCGTCAAGGGTAGACGAAGCAATGGACGCCTTGCGTACAGACCACTCTGCTGTAAACGACGTCGAATGGTACGCGCAGACACTGGATGATGCGTTACAGACTGAATGTGCTGTGCTATGGTTCGTGATGTGACTGAGCGATCCGTCACTACCATGCGCACAAATGTTTCTGTCATGACGTGAAGTGGTGCATTGAGGTGAATGCGATCGAACACATCGGTACGTCGTACCCTCCTTCATCCAACGGTCACATATCCGCATTATAGTTGTTTGGTTTCGTCCAACACGACTACCGATTTCCCTGAAAGATAATCCACACTCTCGGTAGGCCAATATCCTTCGTCTATCGAACTCGGATACTTGATCAAACGATGATGGCTGTTTACGATGAGGCATAATTGATAGTATTTAAAAAAAACCACAAGAAAAACATAATTGCCGAACTTGAAATTGTCGAAACCTTCAAGCCTTAAACAGCGCTTTGAAATAGCGCCACAGGCGCGCGTGATGTGCGTCTGCGCTGAAATTCTAATCATTTGCATGCATGTTGTAAAACCTCCGCTAATGCCTGTTGTAAATTTCATGTTATTTGCATGCTTCCTTTAGGGTGTTGCATTTACGGTGGCCAGCAGTGTAATGATTACTATTTATGTATATAATGATAAATAATGAATAAGCGAAATTTAAAATTTATTAAATTTTTTTATATTTTTTTAATAAAAAATTTCTTAAAAAATTCTCGCCCAACAGCTGTCTTCAGATAATGCATTCGGTCCGTGTAGATTGAGACCACTGCTGTAAAGATATACCCCATTTTATCCTAGGTACGAATGGTTATTATGTCCAGCTAGCAACTGAGAAACATTCGCAGTTTGAACCTCAATAATGACACATTTGAATTTTCATATTTAATAGTCCGTAAAATGTGATATTCTCTAAAGTGGAGCCCAAACTGAAAACGTGATTAATGAAACTAGATTTAGGCGACTAGGTCTCGTGCCTATTCATAGACTACCATTAAATGGTAGAGAATGTAAGGATTTGAACATACTCCTTGCGTGTTATAGTAGTGTAAGTGGTTAATAATTCCAGCTGTTTCCGACTAGTGGCTGAGGCATTAAAAATGCTGAATACTAGTAATTTGATCTTAGTTCGCGCTCAGACGAATGGTTCGGCTGTGGGGTTAATTTTCATGGCTTTCGTCATCAGTAATATGAATGCGAATCAATTTAGCTTAAACATTCTTCTAAGGTGGCAGCCGTACCCTTAGAAAGATAGCCCTCATATGCTTTGAGATATTAACATAACATAACTGAATAGAAATTCCAACTAGCAGTTGAAAGATTCACGATTTAAATACTGGCTAAAGCATAGCTGAATTTCAACCGGAAAAAATGATAATCTCTATAAAACTTCCAAAATATTAACATTTCTACTTAATATCAACGCACAATTCTAGACGCAAAATACCATTAGGTATAAATTTTGGTTTTCGTACTTAATTAGTGCATGTTATATAACTTCTAAGTTATATTAGTTATATAACTTTAAAGCTAAAAGGAGTAGCAGTGTATACAACATGTGATCAGTAAATAAAATAAATGATTAATTGCATGATTTATTTTCAGGAACGGAGCTATATATATATATATATATGTACAGGAATATATATTACTGTCCTTCGGAATAATAGCCACTCATAGTTATGGACATCTGAAAGTACCTGTAGAGGTCTTGAATACTTTGGGACAAGGCAACCTGCGGAATGCGTTGAGTTCAGCATACACATTGCGTTGTGTCAGCAATGTCCGACCATCTTGTACAGCATGTTATGGCATTCTCTTGAAGTTTCCCGAAGTCTGAAATAGAACTGAAGTTCCCACGTTGCTCCGTTTCACCCGTTAAAGTGTTGCTTCACTACGTTTTACTTCCCAACACATGCACACAAACTGTACGCCGGACACCACATGGTTTCGTAAATGATGGCTGACAGACTTCCGGCTTAACTGACCTGACCGTCAGCCAGTGGTATAAACTACACTGCACATCAGTAAGTCATTCACCGCGTTCATTGGGTATAGGTTAAGAAGTAAACTGGCTTATTTCTACTCATTGCTGATTTTACAACTATCGGATTTGTGTATGTGCCTTGGTAGAAGTTAAAATTGAATTAGATTCGTTACGCTATTTAACGGATATAAATCAATAGGTTTCTTTGCTTTCAGTCAGAATAACGAAAAACAAATTGATTGCAGAAGTTGCATGACAACAGAAAAGAAGGTTAAAATAAAGAAGCGTTTGCTATCTGCGATCCACTTGACCCAATGCGTTGCCGAATTTTATGTCTCTTTATCTTTCATTCCCCTCCTACCTAGGATGGATTTTTCTTCTCCTTAGTCTTCCTTCAGGGTAGGATTCGTTTAAGCGGATGTTTTTTTCTTTGGTAAGCTTCTGTTTTTTATAGGAGAATTTCTTACTCTTTTGAAGCGAAAAAAAGTCCTGAAAAAGAAAACACGGCACATTTGGTTTTATATATCTTCCTTCTTTTAAAATATTGGCTGGGAGGTACGGAATTTGGCAGACATATATTATATCAATAAATCCCAATATCTGAAAAGATACAATCCTGTAATTTAGTTTTATGTTCGTAAGTTATATTTATTTATCTGGGCTAGAAAATAGGTATATCAGTTGATGTGAATAGAAGATCTTTTTTATATATATATATTACATATGTTATAAGCTCATTATTTGTTTTTTGTTTTCAATTGTCAATAAAGAGTATAAGAATTCCGAATCCATTTTTTTTTTTTAAAGAAGCCTATTGTGCGATTTTGATACGTGATTTTTAGCTAACTAGGCACAGTCGACAGCATTAATACTACATGAGTAATGTAACTAGACTAGATAAATCGTTTTTAGGATTTTATAGTTAGTATGAGAGTTTTAGAAGTTATTTCGTTGTGTTTTACTCCTCAGGTTTTTTTCCTTCAACAGTAGTACTAGAAATATTCTTTACGTTTGTCCTTTTTTTAACTGCGAATTCAATAATAAATTTTTAATTGGGAGATGAAATGATTTCCTCAGAAAAATTTGAAAGTATTCAAAATAAATTTCAAATAAGGAGCTATAGTCGTTATTTTCAAAATAAAATACTTTTCCTCCTTGATGGCTATAGTGGCATCATTAAGCAAACGAATCCATTGTCTGGTCTGAATGTAGAAAACTTAGCTTTTTGAGCAGAAAATTATAACATGCATCCATAAGTTCTAATTCAAGCACGGAAGAAGAAATTTTCTTTACCCAATCATAATAAAATTAACAGTTTCGCTTCCTTTTAGTTGCTTAAAGCACGTTAAAACAGGAGTTTGTGCATTAACAATAATTTTTTGTATTTGTTTTATTTTTTTTATGCAAATATCTTAAAAATTAAATGCATTTTATTACTTAATATACTAAAAGCTTGCGATAATTTTGTGAAGTAGACAAATTCATATTTTATTTTTTCTTTTATCACTACCTTCAAACATCAAGTAAATTCTATGTCACGTTTCAAGTGTCAAGATCTAATTTAGAGGAATATATCGCAAGATTTATTTTACTTATTTATCTTTATTTTGACCATTTAAGCGAAATATATCTAGAAAACTAACGCAGAACATAATTGCTCCTTGAACATTTTTACGTTATATAAGAAATGATTTTACACTTGTTGTGTTGGCTATCTTCTAGTTTTATCTTATAAATTTAAGAGATGAATTTCTGGTATAGTGGCATAAGATGTGTATTTACCTGAAGAAAAGGAGCGACTTGTATCATGCGACTATGGTTTCAGACTAATTGGATACTGGTATGGAATTATAAATTGTTAAGCATATGCGAAATGCATGGATTACAGTGATTACGAGAGTTTAGTTGTTGTTTTTGTCTTGTCCATGAATTTTATGGAAGAATGCTTTCCAGAGCCTCAAGAGGTTGGACTTCTATTTCCATCCCAATTTTGAGGGATAGACACCCCAGGGGAGTACGAGGGTCACCCATTCTTCCCTCTTACCAACAATCCACATGAAAGGATTTTCGGCTCATCATATATTTAGAGTATCTTCATGTCGCAAAGACGCTATACATTTACAAACATGCATGCCTTCTCCGGGATTCGAACCCGGCCCTTTGGTACCGCAGTAGGGTCCCCCAATCACTAGACCATCTGGGCGACCAGAGTTTTGTTTCTAAGAAAAATTGTGTACTATGGCACTACATGTAAAAGGTTTTAGTTTTTTCTACTAGTTATTGCTTTAAATCTTTTATTTAAACAATCCTGAAAGAATTAATCATTCGCATTAGCTCAAATCTTGTACGAAAGATGCGAATTTAAAATATAGTAACTGAAGAAACCTCTTTGTTTGGCCTTACGAAACACGAAAAATCTTTCAGACTTTGTTTTAAACAATGATCCATGAAAGATACGATTTTAATTGAAAAAACGACTATATTGCGCATTTAAAATTAACCAGAGGATGAGAAGTTGAAGACAAACCTCAACTTTCAACATCTGAGAAGGCAGATATATCATCTGTAGAAAGTTTAATGATGATCGTGTATTAAGCTGAGTTATCGAAGCAAGAATAGAATGCAACAGAACAGGCATTAAGGTAGGCATATAAATAATCTGTAATGATACAGAGAATTTCAAAACTAACTTTATCTTTCTCCTATAATCTAATCTTGCAACTCCCAATAACGAATCTCGGACGACTCAGCTTAGTGCACTATCGTTATAGTCACGACCTCTGAATCTTTCGAAATGCTATCTCTTCTCATGCTAAGGATTTTATGCTATGAAAGATGATGATACTATGACGTATTTTTTGTGTTCCTACAAGTGACTGACTAATTGCGTACAAACTGGCCCTACATTGATAACTTTAATATCAATCTAAAGTCCTTAACGAGGTGATGCATTTCATACAATTTTGATGTCTGTAAGTCAACGTGTTTAAAGACTATTAACGTTTGAAGTCTGCATATTATACATTTTTTCGCAATGTTTCGCCATTTAACAACTCGTTAACGACAATATAAATTCTTTAAATTTGAATTTAATGCACTAAATATATAATTTTATTTATTAATTTTGCAAGGTTGTATAGTTTATATTTTTTATTGTAATTTAGTTTCTATATAAGAAAAAATATTGCTGCTGTAAAGGATATTCAATATATTTCAGTTTTTGCTCGATGTTTTTATTTTTAAATTTGTCGAAAACCATACTCTCAGATTTTGATACTTTATTACATATAAACACCTATTTGAACTTTTAAATTTAAAATTTATTGATAAAAATTGTAATGTCAAGTAGTAATTTTTATATCTTCAAATAGCTAAATCTTTTCTCTTTCATATGATATAAATTTTATTGGGAAATACTTTAATTTGTGATAGATATTCCCTAAAATAAAATTTTCAATTCTATTTATTTTTAAATTTGATTGCCAGATATTGCTGAATATTTACTCTCGTTAAGAATACTAGCGTATGCAAAAATTTAATTTTATAGGAAATAAATACTTTATACTTAGTTTCTTGCCATTAATAATTTATTTAATAATAATAATTCTTTTGAAAAAGGATATCAACAACTCCACTTACTAAAAAAATATTATCATTAAGATTCATATAGTTTATACTTACCTAGCTTTCAATTTCCCTGTAAAACTTCTTTTCTAGTATCGTTATTACCTTTAGTGGTAACATTTATCATCATTTCATCCTTTTTTAAGTATTAGTTTGACTATATATTTCGTAATGGTTTAAAGTAGGATTAATAAGTGTTATTATTTAACTATGGCAGCTACGGAAAACACAGAACACCATACGCCACCAGGTGTGCATAGCGGTAGGTCTTCATTTGTAACTCCCCATGCAGAAAGACCTATTTCAGCACATTCAAAATCACATTTTAGCAATACACATGGAGATATATCAGATCCAGTTATAACAGCGAGTACTGCTAAGGACGTTAGCGTTAAAGTTTCAAATGAACAAGGTTGTAATCCTGCTAATTTTATTTCCAAAGACTCTTGTTCCAGTGAATTTACTGATTCTGCATTTGAATGCTTAGAAAATTTAGAGGGTATCCTTTCTCGAGAGAATATTTCAAAGAAACTCTCTAAGACACTAAGATCTTATTTCTTGGATATTTTAAAAATTGTAACAAAACAAAATGCAGTGATAGCGCAACTCCAAGGACAATTGGAACAATCACAAAACATAGAAAACTATTTGCAAGGTATAGTGGAGGTAAAAAGCAATGGAATTATTCGAGAGACTTATGCAGAGAAGGCTGCAAAGACAGTGCACGAAAGAAGTCGATCAAAATCTAGACATAAAGGCCAGAGCGAACATATCCTGCTGGTTTACCCAAAAGAGGATGGATAAACATCAGAGAATACAAAAGAAAAGTTGAAAAATATATAAGTCCTGCAAAACTCAAAATAGGAGTTAAAAGTGTCAGGAAAATTCGCAAAGGAGGCATTCTAATTCAAACCAATAAAGAGGAAAACTTAAAATTCTGGAGGATGCAATTAAGGAAAATGCAAAATTAAAGGACTTGGTTGAACCAAAACAACCGACAAAAATTAATCCTAAAATCATAATCTACAATGTAGAGGAAGGTTTTAAGGAAGAGAAAATTGCTAAACTTCTAAAAACACAGAATCATGAGCTACGTGATGCGACCATGGAAATTAAATTCAAAATGAAAGGTCAACATGGATATAATTGGGTTCTCTCACTTGACCCCACAGCTTTTAAGTTAATAATGCAATCTCAAAAGGTTAATATTGGTTGGAAAAAGAAAAACATTCGTGAGTATATCCGAGTAATTCAATGCAAAAATTGTTTAGAATTTGGTCACACAAAAAGATCTTGTACAAGAGAACAAAGATGTTTCAAATGTGCTAAAAGAGGACACCTTAACAAAGAATGCAATTTTCCGCAACAAAAATGTGTCAACTGCAAGCATGCTAATAAACATTATCATTTGAATTTGGATATCAATCATAGTAGTGTAAGTAAAAAATGTGCAAGTAAGCAAAGAGAAATGGATCTGTTAAGTAAAAAAATTAATTATGGATATAGTTAAAATAACACAGTTAAATTTACAGCACTCACGGAGATCAAGTGCACAATTAAAAGTTGACATTGAAAATATTCCAAATTTAAAAATAGCTTGCATACAAGAACCTTACCTTATTAAAAATGCGGTAAGTGGATTTCTACAAAGATATAGGATCTATTCTCATCAAATACAAGCAAAAGCTGCAATAATTGTGAAAGAGGGCTCTTTTTCAATCATTCAGATTTTCACAATGGAGGAAATAACAGTAATCAAAGTAGAAGGATCGCCCGCTTTTATATTAATCTCGGTCTACTGTCCACCAAGCACAGAAATTGATCCAATATTAATTACATTAGAAGAAATAATAAATGATGCAGGTGATCTTCCAATAGTTATCTGCGGGGACTTTAATTCGAAACATAGTATGTGGGGTCCAGTACCAACAAACCGTCGTGGAAGAAGAGTGGGAGACTTTCTAGCAACAACTAATCTCACAGTTATTAATGAACAAAATAGCAACCCGTCATTTGTAGGTCCTCTGGGAAATTCGTGGATTGACTTAACTCTCCTCAAAGGGCTACAAAGTTTAAAAATAGAAAATTGGGAAGTTGATCCGAGAGACAGGTTAAGTGACCATAAAGCAATTAATTTTGAAATTCACATGGATATGAGGCCTTCTTCTCAAAAACTCAAACTGAGAATAGAAAACTCTCAATGGCTTACATTAAGGCAGGAGATAACATATCTTTCTTGTTCAGAATTTAATTTGAATTCTGATGCAGAAATTAATTCCACAATTAAAGAAATTTCAGAAAAATTAAAGACGCTCTTTAAACAACATTTAAGGCATTTACCATCTAATAAAACACACAAAACTACAAAAACTTGGTGGAGCCATGCTCTCACACAGGAAAGAAGACAACTAAAGAAATTGCGCAAAAACTATCAAAATGCAAGGAATCAAGATAGGAAAGATAAACGTCAAATCTACAATAAAGCAGCGGCGGCTTATAAAAGAAATATATATAATGCCAAATTACAGGCTTGGGAGAATTATTGGAAGAATTTAAAACTGAAATCTCCCTTTAATACTTACTACGATATAGTTAAAGGAAAAGGATATAAAAAGGATATAAAGCCCTTAAACTCTGTAAAATTAAAAGGACAGATGGTAGTTGGACAAACACAGTTGAAGATACTCTACGCTATATCATTTGTGTTCACTTTCCTCAGGACAACATTGACGATGATAAGGAAGAACACAGAGAGATAAGAAATCGTTCTATGATAACTCCAGACACAGATGATGATCTCCCAATAACTACCCAAGAAATAAAAAATATCATAAAATCTACAAAAAGAGGAAAAGCGCCGGGGGACGATGAACTTTCCATAGATATCGTAGACGAAGTCTTTATTGCTAATCCAAATCTAATGACTCGAATTATGAACAGATGTTTAGCAACTGGTTACTTTCCAGAAGAATGGAAAATTGCTAATTTAGTCCTTTTTCAAAAAGAAGAGAAAGATGTTACAAATCCCAATGCCTACAGACCCATTTGCCTTTTATCGGCTTGGGGGAAGATTTTAGATAAGCTTATTGCACGACGACTAACTCATTTTTTGATTGCAAAGAAAATACTCAATAGCCAACAATATGGTTTCACAACGGGTCGTAGCACAATTGACGCAGTAAATAACCTAGTTAATGAAATTCTTAACAATAGAATAAACAATCTTCATACATGTGTTATTTCTTTAGACGTTGCATCAGCGTTCAATAACCTTTGGTGGCCTGGATTGCTATCAAGGTTAAATAAAGTCAAATGTCCAAGAAATCTTTTTCGCATAATTCGAATTTATTTGAGTAACCGAAAAATACAATATTAAAGAGATGGAGTCAATATCTCACATTGTTATCAGAAAGGGGCACCTCAAGGTTCCAACCCAGGGCCCACTTTATGGAATATTTTGGCTGATACAGCTTTAAATTTAGAATTTGACACAGGCGTAAAAATTCAAGCATATGCTGACGATTTCTTAGTCATCATTTCTGGTAGCAACATACTGCGAATTGAAGAAAAGGCTCATAGAGCTTTAGAAAAACTTAAGCACTGGAGCAATAAATATCAACTTAAATTTTGTATTGATAAAACCAAATTAATTTTGTTTCCTAAAGGCACTAAATTACATAGATCGCCTCCACGTATTAAGTGGGAGAACATTACCATCTCAAGAAGTTTTACATTAAAATATTTGGGTTTTATTCTTGATCAGAAACTCACATGGATTCCACACTTAGTACATTTAAAGGAGAAAACACAAAATTTAATTCATAAACTAAATCGGATCATTTCTCAAAACTGGAGCAAGAAAGGAAAATTACTTAAAATACTTTATCTCAGAGCTATCGAGGGATTAATAGTTTATGGGTGTCCCGTGTGGTTCACGGGAACCGTACGCCAAAAGCAAAAACTTTCACAAATACAAAGGTCAGTTCTTTTATGTATTACCAAGTGTTATTCAACATCTCCCACATCAGCTCTGCAAGTTCTTTCGGATCTTATGCCTTTAGACATAAAATCTGAGATGGAGAGAAAATTCTTTAGACTAATTCATTATAAGGAAAACTTGGAAATAAGCAATCTTGTTATATGATACAATACCTTAGAAGAAAGCGTTCCGCACTTCCACACGCACCCTGCTCATCAAGACATACTTCCCTGGCATAAAAATACTCCAACACAGAAAAATATCGAAATCTTTACAGATGGATCTAACATTGGTAAACATGTAGGTGCGGCTTTCGTTATGTACAACAATGGGCACGAAGTTCATTCAGAAATTTATAGAATAAATGATACGGCTTCCGTGTTCCAAGCAGAGGTTCTTGCTTTAAAAAAGCCCTCATCTGGATAGGTTCCACAATAACTGACAACATTCCTATTCGTATTTTTACAGATAGTCGTAGTTCCCTTCAAAGTTTAAATAGTGATAAAATTACGAAAAGAAGCATTCTTAGCTTAAAGGAAATCATAAAAACTCTTTTAGATTCCCGTTCTCTAGAGCTTAATTGTATTAAAGCTCACATTGGAATCGCAGGGAACGAAAGAGCAGATTCCAAAGCAAAAAGAGCAACACAACAAGATCAGATAGATGTTGAAGTGCAACTTTCAGAGATTTCGGCCAAACATCAAATCCTGCAAGAATCGCTTAAAACATGGCAGCAAAGATGGGATGAGGACTCTACAGGACGTTCGACTTATGCCTTTTGTCCACAAATTTCTCTCTCTCGTATACATTCAGATCACATTTTAAATCAAGTCTTGACAAATCATGGTAAATTTCCGCAATATATGCAAAGATTTCATAAAAAGAACACAAGATGTGGCTGCGGGACAAGTGGAGAGCTTGCAGGAGCTCTCCATTACATCACGTCTTGTCCAATAACAGCAAAAGAAAGAATAACTCTTTTTCCATCGCCATTGCCTTCACTGGAAATTTTGGCAAAATGCAATTCTACTCTTAATGCCATGAAGTCAATTATGCAACATATACATGCAAATGACTCAGACTTTATTGTTTATCGTTAATCCTACAATGTTTATGTCATTCTGATTGTTATTTTTCATACACCTGCAGGAAATTGTATATCTGTTTATAAGTTTCTTTGAATTTTTCTATTATTTTGTTATTATTGTTATTTATTATTTATTTTTGTTATTATTATTATTTATTTGTTATGATTATGCTTATTATTTTATCTGTTATGATTATTATTTTGTTTGTATATATGTTTATTTTAAATTTTACTCTGCTTTAATTAATTGTTCATTTATGTAAAAAAGTTTTTTTTTCCCTAAATTACGCTAGCATTGTAACTTTACTGGCTGTCCCTTCACTTCCTGTTTTAGCCGCATGACTTGCCCCCTTTTTTGTTTTAAGTTTACAAAGCTTTCTCTAAGTTTAGCCTTTCCTCTCAGCCCCTTTTAGTCGATAGGCTTTGCTTCATTTCGCCTGTTCCCCTTCTTTTTCTTTTTAGCCGTAATAGCTCTCCGCTTCTTAGACTAGTTTTTGGCTTTTTGTTTCTTTCCTTTTAGCCGAAAGGCACCCCTGCTCTATTAGCCGCTTGGGTGTTTTTTTTTTTTTTTTTTTTTTTTTTTTAATCTCTTTTGCTTAGTTGACGTGCTCTGCCCAGTTTTAGCCTATTGGCTTTTGCCCACTTTGGTAGTTGGCACCTGTCTCCTCCTGCCTAATCCAGAGTAAGATAACGGAGTGGTTAGAAACGTGGATTCCAATCGTTACACTTTAACAATCGTTTTGTAACAATTAGAATAGTTACAAAACACCGCAGTTGCTTTCAGTAGCAGGAGCGGTTATAAGAGTTTGTTGTTGTTCTCATGCTAAGAAAGGGAAGCAACACTGTATATCGTTTCTATTTACTTGAGTTGTATATTTATTGTATGATTCTTTTTTCCTTTATCTCTCATATTATATTTAATACGGTTTGGTTATTCTTTTTAGGAGGTCAAAATTATTTCCGTGTAGATTAGTAGTAATTATCTCCTATGCATTACGCCACTTACGAACGAATCTGCAATAATGCGTAAGCACTAAAAGTTCAGAAACATTTGTAAGCTCATATAAGGAGAAATGTTTCTTTCCTAGTTATTATTTTCCGTTAATGTGATTTAGCTATTAGTTATAATTGGTTAGCCATTAATTAGCTGTAGTTTCGAAATTCTGAAGTAGAGATTTTGTGCAACCTAAATACGATTTAAAGAGTTTCTTTCGAACAGAATATTTCCGAGAAACGTGAAATATAATATCTAAAAATAACTGATCAGTCTAATAAACTGTTAACTTTAAACACAATACACTTATACACCGTTTCTATGCAATTTGACTTTCTTCTATCATTATTTGGAGGTCTAACATTTGCATTTTTTTATAAACAATGATTTTTTAGCATAAATATGCAATTTAATCAGCAAAATATTTCAGTATCAATTAAATTTGTTACATATACAGTCATTAGGTTATTTTGAAGCAGGAAATGTGAAAAAGCGGCAATGCCTTCGCTGGGCCTGGAACCCTGGCCCTGTCGAATACGAATCCAATATACTTCCATTTACACCATGAAGGCATGGAGAAAAAAGGGACAACATTTGAACATTATAAACATTTTCCGATATTTTGTAAACCTTTCATAATCTTTCTTTTGTAAATCTTCTGAAAATTGAAATCTCAGTTTTATTTTAATTTTAAACAAAGACATGTTTGTTTTCCTACAGCATCTTTTGCTTGTGAAGGTAAGAAAGATTCCTACCTTTTTCTCTCTTTTTTATCCGAAAACTTAGCACTTATTTCATTTTATTTTTAGCTTCAGAGTCTCGCTTCGTTTCCTCCTCTACTTAACTCACTTACACTGGACTTTATAGCACGTGATGCATCCCAAGTTTCCCTAAAAAAGATTTATCGCAAGTTTCCTCTTAATTTGTTAGAGCTCTTGTTTCACATTAAAACTGTGTTTCTACCTTCTTTTATTGCTTCCCGGGGACATTCTTTATTTTCATGCATTTCTAGATTTAATTACCTCCTTTATAAGTTTTATTTACCTTGTGTACATTTGCTTTTTTATATTTTAGTTTTTGTTTTTAAATCATGGATAATGGAAATTGTAATCCATCAGTTTCTCAAATTAGAAACACTGTGTAAGTGAAAATATATCTATATAATGCATCTTTCAGTACATCTTTTATGTATTTGATAATTTTGCGAATGTTTGTGTTGTCGATAGATCATATTTAATTTAAAAGATAATTTAAGTACTTTCAATTATTATTCATGAAGAATCCATTTTATGTTTCAGTAGAGAAAAAAATAACCATTTTATAATTCGGCTTCGGATTTAAACCTATTTACGGTGTATATTCTAATTATCTAACGCGTTACGTCTGTTATTCTTATAAGCTCTCAATATCTTTTATTAATTCTTATACTCATATATAACAATGCTTCAGCCTACGCATGTTTTGTATTTTGTAATTAAGACTCCAAGGAGTACAGAGCACAATTAATTTGATGGAATTAATTAATTTAAAAGAATTTTATTTTACTTACGAAATCTCACTTTTTATACGTTTCCTCGTCCTTATATTTTGGAAACTCTTATGCTTATTATACGAATACTCTTATACTTACGAAATCTCACTTTTTATACGTTTCTTCGTCCTTATATTTTGGAAACTCTTATGCTTATTATAAAAAATAAAATGCAAAGCATTTTACTCTGGTATGAAAATACTTACCAAGATCTTTAAAAAAAAATTGAGAATCAGATTCAGAAGCTATGCACAAATTAAAGAGAAAATGTTTGCTTTTGTAGGTAACTAAAAATAAAATATTAGTTCGGACACCTTTTTAATACTAACAAATTGAGTAACAAGTATTTCTATGCAAATTGTGATGAAAAGTATTGAATAACATAATTTTAAAAAAATTGTATATTAATAATGTTATAGGAATTGTATTCTAAACACACAGCAGGCTTCAGTATTGGCACATAGCCAACTTGTAATTAATTGCAGGAAATAAAATTAAAAATATTTCTTGTTTAATACATTTTTTGTACATTTATTATGTCATGATTCTTAAGTAGTAAACCTTCATGAGAATATTAGTGAGAGATGTTTAGCGTTTAAAAACGTACAAAAATTGCTTTAGTGAAAATGGTTTAGGTATACTACGTATTTGTAATAAGATATAAGCAGCGTTACATAAATGTAACATACATTACATACGTATTTGTAATAAGATTTAGGTATACTACGTATTTGTAAATAGATATAAGTAACGTTATATAAATGTAACATACATTACAAAAGAATATCATTCAATGGCATTTAAGGGGAAAGTCAACCTCGATGTTTAGGTTTACTTACTAACTGACAAAAGAAATGTCAAATATTCAACATTTCGTTTTGTTGTTGTCATGAGTCGTAAAAGTCATACTTGAGTCAAGTGTCGTCTTTGAATCAAAAGTTTTGTGTTTTAATTTTATAATGACTATTAAATATTTCTAAATGCAAATATAAGATCCATGAAGATAACATAAAATATTAGATTTCGTCTTTTTCGTATACTGATTTGTTTTAATTTAAAAATGCAAGTACGTGAATGTTCGTATCATTTAAAATATTTTGGAAACTGGAAGTATATCTCTACGACCAACGATTGGGAAAATAAAAGGCCGAGTAACAACGATTGGGGACTCACTGTATATGTATTTATACGTTTATAAGATGGAATGTTTGGAGTATAATCAAGAAACGTGCAATTTATACGACTTGCAGCTTGTTATAAAATCTGGTGCTGCGAAAATGATGTAAGAAAAATAACTGCTCCAGTGGGAAGATTTCAGTAAATTAGCGTGTGAACTTCCTCACGAATTTTAAATTTACCGTGCAATTTAAAATGTAAATTGTTAGTTGAAACTAATTTACTAAACCTCAGAAAAAAATTCAGAGATTTAATTTTGCTTTCTTTTCGTAAATAAATCAGCCCACAGACAGAGAAAGAATTATTAGCAATAAAAGAGATAATCAATTAAATAGCAGATCAATGAATCAGCAGGTAGTCAATTAAATAGTTAATTAATTAATCATCAGATAATCAAATAAATAGGTAATTAATTAACGAGCAGATAATCAATTAAAATATGGGAATTAAAAACAAATCTCAGCTATTTCTTTTCCTCGGCTACGACATGCTATTGTTATTATACCTCAAGCTTGAAAGCATATGTTGTATTTTGTGCAACGCATCTGAAGTTAGAAACCGGAAATGCTTATTAAATCAAAACCATAAATTGTTATTGTTTCGTCAAATCTGAAATGAAAATATACATTTTATTCTAAGGTGCATCTTGCACTTCTCTATTTTTTTCTGTTTTTTTTTCTCTTTCAGTTTTTGTTGCTAGTGGCAACTGATAATGCATCCAAACAATTCAATTATATTCAAACCGGAGTTAAGGATTGGTTGCAACCTGGAATCTACTAGAGCAGAGTCTTCTTTATAAAATGCGGGAGAAATGGAATAATAGTGGATAAAGTTTATGGTTTGGCTAAACATGAATATTTTAGGAAGTTCATTAACGAAAAAACGAGGCCATGTTATTCGCTAACAAAGAAAGCACGCAATTTATAAACTTAGAACTGTGGGCAGTGGAAATCAATAGTGTAAAACCTCGCGTTCCTAATGGATTATCTGGATTCGAGATTACGAAAGTGTAGCTAAGGCGATGGAAGTCTTTTCAGCTAGCTATTTAAGAGCTAAAGTGGCAGTTTTTGTATTTGTATGTTAAACAAAAATCGAATAAAATATTTGAGAAAAAATGCATAACAATTAGTATTTTGCACCCATGGACTAGAAGTGCCGCTTTACCAGAAGAAAGATTCTTTTTATCGTTTTCCAATTTCTCAAAACTTTTTTACGGTACTTACATATTTTTCCATACATTGTTTTCGGTAAGCAAAGAGTGTCGCCAAGCAGTGCGATATAGCGCCAATAACGGATAAGCGTGGCATCACAGAACACGCATAGCATCTTCGCTTTGGTTTTATGTAATCCCGATTAATTATCCATAAGACAGTTTTGTTTTTGTGAAAAAGGAAATAAATTAACTGGTTTTTTCTGGGGTTTTTCTCGTATTTTAAGAAAAATGATTAAAATTTAAAACATGCCATCTACCGAACAGCAAAAATTGGAGTATTTTCAAAGTCACAGTACTCTGCCATCATACTGAAAACATCGAAATACGCATACTCAAAACATCGAAAGACTCTGGGAAGTGTTAAAATGGCGAAATAAAGAACAGCGCGACACAGCATACATTTGTATTGAAGCGAATTATTGTGGCACAGAATTCACTAAGATCATGATTGTTTTGCAGTTTTTTTAAATGCTATTGGATATTTTTAGCCGTCAAAATGACTGTTGCCAGTTTTAATGAATTTTTGAGATAATCAAAAACTTTACGCTCTCATATTTTTACATTCTTTTATATGCTGTAGCAGTAATTTTTATCTGTTAATCATAATATTATATACGCATTGATCTGCGATTTTTAACAGAAAAGTAGGTAGCGTTTGTATTTCAGGAAACATTTTCTTACACAGACATTTCGGGGGAACAATTAATTTGACCCAAATTCATTTACGAAATACTTCCAAGTAATTTAATTTGAAAAACTCATTTGTCAATCTTACCGACGTGAAATGCCACAGACTTGGGTTTTCGTGAAATAGAGAAAGAACATAAGTTTAAATCGATAGTTTAAATGATTACCGAATTGTTTAAGTCGTCAGGCAAAGCTCGGATCACTTTGTTATGATTAATTAGGAAATAGGGATGTTTCTTCAAAGTACTTACGGAATGATTCCTAATCCCCTCCAGGATTTCAAAAGGTTGTATTACAACTATGGCATGAATAGTGGAAACGTGCATAGCAGTACATAAAGAATCACTTTCTGTTTCCATTCGTTAAAAGGCCCTATCACTAATTGTAGATTTAGCTCCTATAGGTGGAAAGCAGTATGTTACATGGCAATATAACGTAGACGCAGAATTTACTGACGAACGCAAAGCGTAATCTATCTCAGAATGCGTTGAATATTTAAGTGGGTTGTGATGGCAAAAAGAGATTGCATGCAAACTATCAAACATGAGAGCTTACACGAGACGAGAAAAATTCGTCTGTGTTTACAAGAACTTCAAGCGGATTGGTCGCTTTACGAATGCGAAACGAACAGGTGGGAAGAGTCATTGGTTGAAAATGAAGTCCTGTAAGTTCAAAGATGGCACATATCGAGCAAATACGATACAAACCTTCGAGAGCTTGGTTATATAGTGGCATGCCTTTCCTTTTAACTACTTATTAATTTTGACATTTTATAAATTTAGGAAAGCCACAAGGGATTTTTTTAACACTTTTAGTTTATCACAGCATTTAAGATGCTGTTTTGATACAAATCATAAGTATATTATACTTTATATGGTCCTCTTTACTGTAAAACGTAAATATTGTTATGAAATGTACAGGCGCGGTAAGATGGCTTCGCCGCAAAGCAGTTTTAGGGTTGCCATATAAAAGCAAGGAAGGCAGGTTTGCCATATTTGACGAAAAATCGCCCATTTGGGAAATTTGGCGATATGCCATGGACGGATGGAGAATCTTCTGGAACGAATTCTTACCGGTTTAGCTCAGAATGTTCTCGAACACAAGCCAAAACCTATATAAACCCTGCTGATCCGCAGTCAGTGAGTGTGTGTGCCTCGTCTAGCGAGCTGATAGTCAGTCATTGAGCAAGTGTCTTGAAGTCTAACGCCGAGTTGGTCGTCGAGTGCATCGAAGAGCCTCTTAGTGTATCGCGGTTAGAGAAAGCGTGTTGAGCTCCGGGAACGACTGAACCGAAGAGTTGGGAGTTGCGCTCTGTGTGTCGTCGAGCGCATTGCGAGTTGTGGCGTGGAGAGTCTCGAGGGTACGTGGAGTTCCGAGAACGACCGAGCAGAGTCGGGAGCTGTACTCTGGTGCTTGTAGTGAAACTGTCTCCACCTTTATTGCCTGACAGTGGGAAGCCTGTGTCGCTGATTGTTTTCTAAAACGGGATTTTGGAGATGTCCTGATTAATATTGGCTAAATAAAGTGTGTTTCGATACTTCATCAAGTATCGTTGTTATTCACTCTAAACCCACACGAACACCGTACGAACGTGAAGGAAGAAAATAACGTAACAACTGGTGTCAGGAGAAAAGCGTAACAATATATAGCTCAGTGTTTGCCTTAAATTAATGACTGCACACGGTCATCATTACTCTTATTAATAACTGCACGATCATCTTTATCCTAATTAGTAATAACATACAATTATATTCGCGAAAAAAACAAAATACGTAAGATATTTACTTCCTAGCATTGAAAGAAGTTCTAAGTAGACTCTAGATCAGGGGTTCTCAACCGATGGTAAGCGTGGCACTGATGGTACGTAAGAGAAAAATAAGTGGTACGCAAAGTATTTTTAAATATTACATTCAGAAATTAAAACCCCAGCATCCTGATTGCATTCTTTCTCTATCACTCGTAAATCTATGCGTTCTGAGCTCTGTTCAAGAGTGGTGTTGTAGTACTTTGCAGTGGTGGGACTAAAGATTTTTAATTTTTGTTCAGATGGTACGCATTAGTCAAAATGTTGAGAACCGATGCTCTAGATCTAAGTTCTTCCAGGTACTTTTTTTACCAAGATCTCCAATTCAAGAAATCAATAAGAACGGAAGATTTAAGCATTTTCTGTGAAGTCGTTAAACTAAAGAATTAAAATTGTTTTTCTTATCGAAGAAATTTTTCTTTATACTGAAAAATATGCAGTTTATGCAAAAAAAAAAAAAAAAAAAAAAAAAAAAAAAAGCACTGAAAAAAATTCTAAGACTCTAGATCAGTGGTTCTCAGCCTTTCTTACCCCGTGCAACCCTTTCACCATTGCTAGACAATTCTTTCCCCCTCCTTTCCAGGAGGGGGAAAGAACACGAAAACACGAAAAATACATATACATTTACTTAAATTTAGATTATTTTAATGTTTTGTAAATTAAATAAGAAAAAGTATAAAATGTGTTACTAGTAAATACCAAAACTTGAATAAAAGTAGATTTTTATATTCATAAACTGAAACTAAATCCTTAACAGGTTAATAAAAGTGTGATCGCAATCTTTTCTTGAAACTATGAAATTCCCCTTGGTTAAGATCCCCTGCTCTATATCTAAGTTCTTCTAAATACCTGTCTAACAAGATATCCCAGTCAGGAAATCCATAATAGGATTTATCTAAAGAATACAGTGTTAATTTGCCTGTCTTCGGTCGTCGAACGTAAATTATTAAACAAAACGAAATAGCCAACATATAAGCTTACGAAATCCTGTATTAATAAATTGTATTTAATACGTAAGTTTAATAACTAGAAATATTTCTTCAATTATTTTTGTCGATAAATCCACTGCCCTACCTTTCTACACTATGCAATTTAATAGGAAGCTTATAGTAATAAGTAGCCGAATGATTCATCTAAAGAATTTAATATCTTCCCTGCTTCGTAATATCTCTCATCGATGATGGTGTTTGAGATATTAAGTCAACACACGGTAAGCGGAGATGTAAAGGTTAAGTGTACACATAGACATGAAAGAGGCGGTCTGATCGTCGCACTGAGTTATCCTCATTCTTTGCCACAGACATGCACGGGTTTAGTTTACCTTCTGCCGTCTTGTAGATTGGAGATATCTGTTCAGAAGGGAGAAGATAAAAGTGCTTTTATGTAGAAAGACTTGTTACCATGATATGAACACTATTAACTCTTAAACAAATATGTGTTTTTAAAGGATAATATTTATCTTCTAGTTCCCCTTACACAGTTAAATCTTAATGTTTGTATATCTACCCATACGCTGCTAAAGAGATTTTTTTAAATGGTAATTAAGTCTAAACATACTAGCAATTTTTGTTTTGTTTTGTTTGGATTTCGGAACTTCATGATTTAAACACGATATAATAAAAGAAAGTTATAAATTTTGTAACATATTTGTAAAGCTTCATATTTAATAGAAATTAATTTTTCAAAGGCATCGGTTCCAGCATTAACGTCACTCCTCCAGTGCCACCCGAACGGTTAAAAACTGCTGAATCTTAGTAGTTCGTTCTGGCGCCAGACAAACAATCTGGTTCCAAGGTTTGGTTTTGGTTTTCCCTGTACGTTAGATGGATATAAGCCAGTTAACTTCAAAAATTGTTCACAAAGGTATCCTTCTCTTTAAGCAGATATCCCTGGTGTACTTTGTCATATTAAAATAATTATTTCAAGATTAGCCTTAAAGTAGATGAAAAATCGAATATTTATCATGTTGAGGTTTATTTGGGGTCAGCTAAATGAAACCAGTTTACATTAGAAGATAAAGATTTACACATTTTCCGATTTTTTGTTCTTCACAAAGTTATTCACTTCGATATTATAAAGACTGAGGTTAAGAAAAAGCAGACACAAAAATGCAGTTAGAAGGTATAGCAGACTTGCTTCTCCGCCTATAACTTGTATGCCTATTTTGTTTTGATGCCTTTGTAAAGTGCTATGATTAAATTTTGTGCGTGAATAAAATCTTCTGCTGCGGATTTTCAAAATGTTTTTTTTATAATTTCGAAGTAACTTAACAGAGCATTGAGGTAAAGTTAAAATTGCAGAGAGACAATGTTATTATCGAGAAGGCTTACCCTGGTAATATTTTCTTTTTTAACTAATAACATCTTTAGTTAGTTGTTAGTCAAATTAGTGCTTAGATTAGTTACAATTTTAAAGTAGGTAAACGAAGGATTTCTTACACTGTCATAATTACGGATGTTTAGCAATGATAAGTCTGCTTTTTAGAAGTATGAGGCAAATAACGGAAATTTCAACTTGTAATTTTTCTGGCTTGGAGAAACTAAAATGTTATTATGTTTCGTGATACCATGGTACCTCGGATTATGAAGTCTGTCGCTATGAACAAATTATCTAAAAAAATGGCTCGAACGACAAAATATCTTGAATTAGAACGCTTCACTTGGCAACAGATGATTGCCAAATGTGTTTGAGATAACCTGTCTACAGAACTAACACTCTGATACTTCCTGAAACATTACTTTTATATTTTCTTACTCTCCCATTAATTAGCTCTCATTAACAAAACCCGGAAACAAGGGACTTACAGATCATACTTTCGGCCTAGAGAAATTACAGCTAGACTGTGGTGCAGGTAGAATTTTTGAGGGCTTTGGTACTTAGAGCTCTTTTCTCTGATTTTGCGTCTCTAGTCTAGGACTTCGAAGTTAAGAATTAACGCTTGGAAGAATTATTAGATAACCACACAATAAGCTTAACGTGAAAGAACTGAAACAACATCGGAAGCAGCAAAAAAGGCAATTGTGAAGGAAATATCTTTTAGAAAAATTACTCCGGAGCGAGAGAAGAAAAATATTCAAAGTTTTCTGATTAACGAAAATTTGGCAAAACGGCACAAAGTGCAACCTTTTACGTAACGATATCACTCTCTTAAAGCCGTAGCCAAATACAGCATATGCATTTTCAATGTTAGGTTCCTGTTTCTGTTCAGAAACATTTTAAAACATGGAAAATAACAAATCATATAAGACAAAATATTTCAGAAAACGAAGGCCAGGTGAATTTCAAAGAAAGTCGAATGGCGCTAAGAAACAAAGAAAAGATGAAAGAAGACTCAATAGCAAGACCTGACATTTTCACCAAAAGGGTCTCTTCATCCAGATAATAATGTCGAACTGCTTTCAGGAACGAATTAAATTCATGAACTGAGGTTTCAATTTAGATGATTTAGCTGTTAGTAACTAATCCTTGTGGTTATTCAGTCAATTTTAATTAATTTCTGTGACGGTCCTCTCTGAGTATTTTCTAAACAAATGAAAACTACTCTATGTAATGGAAGAGTCTAAGGAATGGAATTAGGGATTGGCTAGCATTTTTTAATTCAGGCAAAGGCAAAGGGCTCCATTTAATTCTAATTGAGAGAGCCCAGAAAAAGATATCTTGTACCCAGCTCTCACTTGCAATCACACTCTCCAAAGGAGAGATTTTTAGTTGCCGCAGTTTTAAGTGATTGTAGATTAACAAAGTTATCCTCATTCGGAATTCTAGCCTGAGCTCAAATAAATAGCAGTCTGTCACAACTAGCTACTCCAGAAAGCTCAGTATTAAGTTTTGTACTTAAAACAGTCAGTTTGTATTTAAAAACATGTGAATTACCAAATAACACAAATCATATTCTCTGAAAAATTAAACAGCTTGATCAGTATTTAAGCATTCCTGTAAAAATAAATTCTGCCATGCAAAACAAATTAACGTTCATTTAAATCATGAAATACACAAATAAAATAAGATACATATTTGTGCGCAATTTACATTTCATTTTTTTCATCTGTAAGTTAACGAAGATAATACAAAGGTAATTATTTCATGTTTTATTTTTTTTCGATGTAAACAGATGACGTACGCTCTTATGACCAAATAAACTGAAATAGAAGAAGGAAAACAAGTGTAACTTTTGTGGCATAGTATAGAAAAATTGAGAAGTTATTAAATTTGTGTATTCATTATGTCTAAATAAACAGATTTTCATGTTGCTAAAGAAGAAACTTAAATTTCTTCTTCAAACTTATTAAATCATTTATTTATACTATTATGGCAAATGCCAAGTTTCATTCCTCCAATTTTGTAATCGATAATGTTATTACTATATTTGGATACTTTAAATTTCAGTTCTAATTAATTACTTCCACTTTGATAAATTTTGTAATATATTCATATGTTTCTTTGGAGTATGATCACTTTGCAAGGCAGAATGAGCTTTTCTCTTTTTTGTGTGGTTTATTTTCATACGCGTTTCTTAACATTCGGAGCAATTTTTCTAAATGAAAAACCAAAGAATGTAAAAAATGAAGCGAATAAATCACTTACCGCAAAACTGAGAAGTGGCTTATACTTAAAATGTAACACGTTAACTATTAATACGGAAATGGACAAGTACTTAAATAGCGTAATTCTGGCAATGCTTGAAATTTTAAAATTTAATACTTAATTTTGATGAACAACTTTTTTTAGCAAACTTTTATTGAAGAACAACTTTCTTTGAACAAATAACTTTTTTTTTTCTTTCTTAAAACAAAGATCAAACAGTTGGTTTCGAACGGCTAATATACATTCTTAAACAAACAAACAAAAAAAAAAAAAAAAAAAAAAAAAAAAAAAAAAAAAAAAAAAAGACGCACCACGACGCACCGAGAAGATATAAAGCAAATTGGACCCAAATTGATATGCATACAGGTTTCGATGGAAAATGCAAAATTTTACATTTTGGCTGCCAATGAATGAACGGTTGTCGCTACAGCGCATCTGATTTGCGCAACTGGTAGGATATTTAAGAGGAGAAATTATGATTCCAGGTCATAAATTCTTCACGAATTTCATTACGTGTACTCTGGTAGACAGCAACTATGCCTCGCAAACAGGTGCGCGAACGATATGCGCAGATGTCAGAATTTGAGAGAGGCCGTGTAGTTGGGCTCAAAGAAGCCGGTTGTTCTTATCGGCGAAACGTTCGACATTTGAGCAGGAGCGATGCAACTATTAGACGATGTTGGCATGAAAGGGTAAACCATGGCCGCACACAGAGTCAAGAAGGAAGCGGTAGGCCTAGAGAAAGGACAGAACTTGACGATCGTCAGAGCGGCACTCACAGCCCCAGATGCATCATTATCATCGATTGTACATGCAACTAGTGCTTCAGTGACCGCAAGGACCATTCGTAGACGGATCACAGAAAGGAAGCTGAGGTCACGGCGCCACTTGCGCCGACTACCATTGACTTCTGTACAACGTCAAGCCCGTATGCAGTGGTGACGGGCTCATTCGCACTGGAATGTCACTGACGGGAGTAGAATAGTCTTTAGTGATGAGTCCAGTTTTGAACTGAGCCCCGATGACCAGCGAAAGCGAGTCTGGAGACGACTGGGACAGCGGTGTGATACCAAACTGACTGTCTTCCGGCAGATAGGCCGACAACCAGGAGTGATGGTGTGGGGTGCCATTTCCTTTCATAGTAGGACCCCTTTGGTTGTTATCCGTCTCAACCTTACAGCACAGCGGTACGTCAACGAAGTTCTAAGGCCCGTTATGTTGCCCTTCATATCATACCACCCTGGGCTTACATTTCAGCAAGATAATGCCCTCCCCCACACTGCACATGTTTCTACTGCTTGCCTTAGTGCTTGCTGAACATTACCTTGGGCAGCAAGGTCGCCGGATCTCTCTCCTATTGAGCACGTTTGGAGTATTATGGGCAGGGCCCTCCAACCAGCTTGGAATGTTGACGATCTAAAGCGCCAGTTGGACAGAATGTGGCACTATATGTACATAACTTCTACCAATTTTTGTCCCATTCGCAGAACTCCTTCATGGTGCTATGTTTTCTTTTCTTTTTTTTTCTTTTTTTTTTTTTTTTTTGTCTAAGAGTGATGCAGAGTTTCTAATTTTTTGTTTTAGCTCTTGAAATTTATTTTAACGTCGTCTTTACTAAAATCAGCTGTGTTACTGAAAGATTGTTTGGTTGTTAAAGTTGCATTACTGCAAAACTTAATTCTAGATTCTGATCCATCTCATTGAAATGGTTTGAATATCGAGGGTCATTTATATTCTATAAATTGAAATTCATGTACTGTTTAATAGTAGATAACGCTTAGTTAGTATCATATTTTTATGGATTACATACTATTATAATCAAATTATCTTTTTTGGTCGCCAGTTGAAGCTAAAAACAGTTTATATAAATGCGTAAGCAAAATATTTAAAAAAATTTAAATAAGTTTCTATGAAATCTGAAATTTCTAATTTTTTAGTTTATTATCATAAATACTTCATTTAATCAATAATTTTACCGAAATAATGAGAAAAGTAAATAAAATTTCTACAATTTCGTTAAAAGATTTTGGTGGTTCAAGTTATTAAAAGGATTATTTACTTGAATCCGCGAATATTAATCCGCAACTTAGCACAAGTCGGTTTGAATTCTTCTTCTGAAATTGAATATTATTTTTTCAAAATTAATGACTTAAATTGTATTTTTAATTACCCTTTTTTATGTAGTCCACTTAATTACTGAAATCATTTTAGAGCTGTAATACGTCCTCAAAATCCTTTTAAGAATTTAAATTCGCTAAGCATATAAATAATAGCTGAATTTATTGGAATAAAGACCAGATTAGAAGCTCAGTAGAGTTAAAGGAATCAAGTTGCTTTAACAAAGCAAAACAATGCTTTGAAAGCTGCAAAAACTTAGTAATGCGTGCCAGATATGATATTTAAAATTCACAAAATTATAAGAGCTGTTGAAAAGTGTAAAGGTCTTTGTGATATACAATGCTGTGTAAACAAAATAACTGAACAGAATTAAAGTTGTTTCGAAACGTTCTCTAACTTCAGAATTTTTAATCAAGAAAAGATGCATAATCTTCCAAAACGTTTGGTGTCTCAGAAAGAGAAATAGTTTCTCTTTGTCTCTCTTTTAAATATCTAAATGCAGGCACTTGCCTATTCAGTAATGGCCACTCCTAAGGCCAGAAGTGGTGGCTATTTTATTGTGGTGACGCCTTGCAGTAGGGTCTCTAACCACTATACCCTCTGAGCGGCATAATTTCTCTTGTGCATAATGTAAATACATTACCGTCACTAAATACTGCGTCAAGTAAAATACAATTAGTTAACAATTAATCCTCCTTTTCAGAAAATGACGATTCAGGAAGAAACGGCATGATATTCAAAAGAACAATGTAAAGCATGCCTGTAAAAATGTACCACCGATAATCAGATTACATTGCGATTTAATAACATCAAATCTGAAATGCGAAAATACTACTGTTTCATTTATTAAATATTTATTCATTAATTAAAAAGGAAAGTAATGTTGTCGGGTTTTATGATTTTTAATCAGTTATCATATCATTTTACATTTACTGTCAGTTTTCCTTTTTCATCTCACACCAAGATGCAAATTAATTAGTGGATATCAGAACATACTTCTTGATTTTAAGGATGCGTTTATGTTAGCGATTGCTGAACGTCTCAGTATTATTTTAGCCTAGCTTTGAAATTTACTTGGATCAACTTACTTAAGTTTGAGCCTGCGCCCAAACTTACGTGTGAACTTTAGTCTTGAGATTATCGAATTTCAAATACTTAAGTTTCACTTTAACCTTTGCGTTCTGTTAATCCTGCAAGAAACGGCGACCCTTCTGTTATTACACGAGTCGCTACAAGGTGTTAAGATATTAGTAAAAAGGTTTGTTTTAAACCTTCGCCCAAGTTGGTCGTACTTTATTGGAAGATTTAGGACAAGGCGAAAATCCTTTGACAGGAATTAAGGAGTTAAAGAATTAAGACCGTTAGCTTCCATATAAAGTAGTTTTGAAGATTCCTAAAAGAAAGACTAAGTAAGAAAGACTAAGATGTAAGGTAGTTTCAAAAGTAGTCATAAGGAAACCTTTGTGATACACAATTAAGCAAAATATACATAATCAATAACCATAACTTATTTTTAACATGTTTATCTTTTCAGATAAAGTAGTTCTTTAAACTATACTTATTAATAAGTTTTTAAAGTTCAGAAATGTATGAATATTAGAATGAAAAATAACTTTTAACAGACCTTCATAGGCGGAAAAGTCAAAGAACAAAGGTATCTGTGTAAGTATTTATGTTAGTAAAGAATAAAATTTGTATTGTGAAATTTCCTAATTACATACATTAAAAATGATACTGCAATAAATTGATATTCATTTCAAATTTGCAGCTACATTCAGGAAAAGCGTGATTTCTAGTTTCCATAGTCAAAGTATGCAAAATTTAAAAAAGACCATAAAGATTTTTTTATAAGTAATTAGACTGAAGAAACATCAAAAAGTTAAACCTAAACTAAACCTTTAACATTTTGTTGAAGTGTTAAAAGTTTAGTAACGAGTAGTAATTTAGTTCGCTACGATGTGCGAATGGTTTCCGAAACCTTCCAAAATTTCCTTCGCTTTGAAAAAAGTAATGCAACAGAGAAAATTATTTTCATAATTCCATTGTTGTTTGCACAGGTGCAAGTACAATAACTGATACTTAAAATATGTTTTCTACAATAAAACATTTTAATTTAAAAGGCAATATAAGAATTTACATTTCTTATTTTTACCCAAAAATCTCCGACAAAATACAGCTTGTTGTTATCTAACTCTTTACATGATCAGCACTGTTTTTTTCATTTGGAACTATAGATCTAACACCAAATGTTCAAAGGATAAAACCGATGCAAAAGATCTACAGTTTTAAAACATTTCATATATTTTTAAGTCCTATGGGATAAAAGTATCACCGATGCCATGTTTTTAAATATTAAGAACGTAATCAGACACCTGATTGCGGAATAAGACGTAAACGTTAAGCATTGTTATATGCAACTAAGTTACTTCACAACATTTTTTCAATAAAAAAGTAATTCTTTAAAGTTTCGCAAATTTATTATTTTTCACGAAACGCTTACGCTTTTCTTTCTTTTCTAGTTTTTCTACATTAATTAAAGGATGCCTTAGAGAAAAGAAACGGAAGTAAAAATTTTCAAGTAATTAACTATGTTAATATTTCGTATAAGCTTGCAAGACAAAACTCTAGAAAAATCTAGAATAGTGAGATAGTTCTGCTGTAAAATCAACAAGATATTATCTACTCTCTTTTCAAACTTCGGATTTTAGGAAGCTAAAACAAAGCAAAATCGGGAAGGCTTAACACGGTAATTAGTTTCTTTTCTAAAAAGTGCACATTTCTTGTTTGTAATTAATGATAGTCGTTAAGCTGTGACAGAACAAGAAGTCACTAAGTAGGTCTCCTGAGCTAGTTAGAGAATGTTTTCTGCAGATAATTTAAAAAGCGCCTAACTTCATAATGTTGAGCCTATTAACAAGTAAACAGACGAGTACTATTTAATCTGAGTAGACTTCCGTCAGATTCTCCGATATTTATCTAGAAATCTAAAATTCCAAGAACACGCACACATAAAAAAAGAGGTAAATATAAAAAAAAAAAGATTAAATTTACTTAAATATGAAATATTAAATTACGTCTTCTAGATTTACAGAAATTTAACAAACCTTATCTATCTGTATTTAAGGAGGAGGGTAAAGGAAATACAATTGCTTAAGTAATGTACAACACAATGGTAATTTCAAAATGCTAACCAACTTGGTTCCAGTTATCTGCGACGTCTTAACAAATACAAGAAATCATTCACCATATCCAACTCTGTTCACAGGTGGACTCATGAATTAAATTCTTTTTTAGTGTGTCGTCAAATTTATTTCTCTAAAGTTACATATTCGCACGCAGTTTAAACTCCACTTAATTTGTAATATTGTGAAGGATTATGGAAGAAATAAAAGTTAAAGTAAAGAATTAACATAAAAATAATTTGCTACTAATTCTTGTCATTAATATATATTTATTTCTTGAATGTGGAATCAAACTATAATTTTTAGATGAACATTTTGGTAACTTGAATGAGATTTAGAATAAATTTTAAGCGTGTAATTTAATTTATTTTCTCCACGAAATAGTTCGTTTGCTATATTTTACGCATTCCTTATGACCCTGAAACCATATAGCTAGGATGAGTAATATATTTTTGCAACTGTCAATTAGTTTGTACATTTCTAAAACAAGACATAAGTAAAAATTTCATACGTCATTCCGGAGGCAAAAAGTATTCATATTCAAAATTATTATACCATGTGACTACAAATTTTTCTTTGGTTTTTAAATGCAGGTTGTTGCAAAAATGTATGCAAAAATTTTACATGATTATAAATATGTCGTTAATTAAAATATATCTCATGTTTACTATCCAAGTTAAAGAACATAAATATTTGCCTTTATAAATTAACGCAAATGCTCATGTCTATCAGCATTCTGGCTTGGTGCTGTGCAGACTAATGCAGACAAATGGAACTGCAAATACCATGAATGATTTTATTTGCTATTTGAATGCATTGTCTAAATGGAGGCTTTCAACCCATCAATGTGTCCTATTGTGTAAAATAAGCGTCATCTTTGATGTGCTCTCACTGATAACAATCCGTCTGCATGAAATATGGTTCGTGCGTGATATTTCAAAAGCTAAACTTTGGTCCCAGAAATCTGTTCGGCATATCGCTATTAAATTAATTGCAATATGATGAAGAGACTAGAAAAGAGATGGATTTCGTTGTAAACGAATGCTGTATATGGTCGTAAATAGCAGCAAATACTATTGCAGTTAATAGAAGTAATCTATTCAAGAAAAAACAATCTTTTTGATACGTACTGCAGAATTATTTATTTAAGAAATAATAATATACATGTTTTTTCATGAATTCTCATATTTAATTCGGGTATTTCTAAGAATGCCTTTCAAATTTTATCCTCATTTTCTTTTAAGAATTTTAAGTTTCATATTCTTTTGATTTTCCCGAAACTATTGTCTTTAAGGTCCTTAATTGTTTACAGTCAGTTTGACTGTAAACATTTGAAATCATTTCTCACAAGCAGCGCGGGCACAATGTTCTTTTCATAACTTTGATGGATTATCCGCTTTGTTTCTGTGGCGAAACAATCAGACAAGTTTTGAAATAAGTCATTAATTAAGACATCTGTGCATTAGGCCAAAATGATATGATATTGAGTTGCATGAATTAAAAACATTACTTTCATTTGATAATTTATAGTATGTACGTGACAGATTTACTCATACAATAAAAGCGGAAATTTTCTAAAGCTACAACTTGTGGTTCCGAATGACTTTCGTCTTTTGCGAAGTCATCTTAGTCATTTTAAAGATATATTGTTCAACAGCTATAATTTTTATATTTTTAGAAGCTTTTTAGAAGGTAGCTTTTAAAGGTGCTCTTCTAAGGGAGGGAGCATGCATGGTAGAGTTTATTATACATATTTATTTTAACATAACCAAGAGCTATTTAGAGTGTGCTTACGTTAATATACAAGGTGTCCACAAAGGTTTTACTTCATCCTTATTTTCGCAACTTTTATCTAGCCATATATTTTCAATCACAGAAACATTTCAAATGACGAAAGTATTCACGTTTTATACTCATTATAAAAAATAAATCATGAGAAGTATAACTCTTGAAACTTAAATTCTTCACGAATTTCATTCCGTCTACTCTGGTAGACAGTAATAGTTTATTCTTATATGTTTGTAAATTGTGCATTTTTCGCTTTAAAAATGATTGAATTATGTTGTTCTGGTTAAGAGTTTTATGCCTTTTGTTAACTTTCGTTCAATAATTGTGGAATTGTCAACAACAGAAAAGTTTTTTAATCGCGGCTAAGCCTACCTTTTAGTTATCATGGCGGCTATGTTTGTTTACATTTGAAAGTTAGCAAAATATTGGATTTGTTGCCAATCTAGACAAGCTAAGCTTCGCAACAGCAAAGATAACGCCTTAATTTATTATTGCGAATCAAATCTTTCTGAATCCATTCTGGAATTTATTCGATGAAATAAGTGTTTAAAATATGAAATAAGTGTTTAAGATTCTTAGTTTTTAATATGTATATTTTGAGTATTTATGTATTTTTGTCTTGTCGTGAAGTGAATTAATTGAATGAGAAATACTGAATCGTCTGTGAAAAACTGCTTTTTTTTTGTTTAATTTCTTTTATACATCGTTTTAGATTTATTATAGTATTTGAATAGAACATGTGGCAACGATTAGATAATTCTTAAGATGATATAAATTTTGTGAATTCTGAGTTATAAAATGAAGAAAATGTAACTCTGTCAAGCGAACCTAGCTCCAGAGTGTCAGTATGATAAAAAATATAGTGAATTTTAAAGAGTGCATTTATTCTGTTGTGGTTTATGCGCTATCGACGAAGTAGATTTAATTCAATTCAATAAGTTAAATGAAATTCAAGAAAAATGCTTAGAATTTGATATTCCGTACAAGGAAGTCATGTGGGTACACATACGCTCTTTTTATACTCAGTATATAATTTTAAACCATAAACATAGGGGAAAGAGGAAAAAAGTTAGATTTCATTATTTTTACAAAACTGATTACTTTAAAATGTCAAAATATGAATATTTCGTTTAGTTGAAACATTTATATAACTAGAATCGTTTGTTAACGACTAAGGCTTCCAGTATAAAGCCTGGTAAGAGCTTTTAAGGTCACTGTGCATAACCAGTGGATGTAATGATAATACTATCTTATAAATATTGTTGATATTACACATAAATGGCACAAGTACATACAACTCGTGGTTCTATAATAGATATTTCAGTTATGCATATCCTTAATTACACATTCCTTTATAAGTGACAGGTAACCTTTACGATATCGGTAAAACGACACTCACAAGTTTCTTAATTTTAGGAGTTCCACTAGTCTATGCTTGTAAAATATTCTTCCTTCCTACTTATTTTATTACGACACTAGCAAATCCCGTACTCCTATGTCGTCCCAGTTGAAGCAGTCAATAATCAATACAACGCAACTTGAATAATGAACTTAAAACGCCGCTTCTGTTTTCTTTGCTTTTGGTGACAATTACCACTTCCGAGTATGTTAATAGGGACATTCTTTCTTCAGAGGAGCTAAAAGATCTCTTTCTAGTCACTGAAACTATTGATTTACTTCCGCTGTTCTCAAATTTGTCATTTACAAGTTTCTTACATCATGTCAAGAGAGTACTGCCACGCCTGCAGTGTTTTAAGTTTTCTAATTTCTTAGAAGAAAAGAATTTCTTTCAAAGTTTAAGAAGCATTGGTTCAGGAAATGGGAATCACCAGAAAATTCTAAGAGCAAAAAGTTTTGAAAGAAAACTTCTTTTAAGAGTTTTCTAGTTTTGATGGTTTCAAATATTTATCTCCGCAAGTTTTGGAAAGATCGATGGTCCGAATAGTTAAAGATGTAAGTTATTTCTTTCGGCAGTACTGATTATTAGCTTCCTTAGATTAAAATGAAATACTTTAATTGTTATACTGTTTAGTCACAAATCTCAAGAAGAAATGCTACCATACAGTTCTGATATGGTATTCTTAAACCTCTGAAGATATGTAGGAATTTATTACGACACTAAACAGGAAATGGGAATCCCTGTAACACGAATATATTGCCAGAATGTATTTTCAATTCCTAGCCGATTTAGAAAATTCCCATATGTTTAGATATTTTTAAGTAACTGTACCATCGAATAAGTTTTCCTACAATCCAATAAACCAGTTTTTAATACACTGTTGACCAGTTTTTAATACACTCTCAGTTGATGATTACAATCAAACATCGGCTAATGATCAACGGCGCATCATATGATCTATGCCGCGTAAAACTAGCGGCTGGAAATGAAACGCGTATTAAAAGATAAAATGCGTATGTTAGGTATCCATAAATATCATATACGAGAAATCACCTCAAATAATAAAAATATTTGAAAGTAAATATTATTAATGTACTATCTGGCAGAAACAAATACGAGATTGAAATAACGGCTACATAAAGTAGATATAAAAAAATCTCTGTGTCATAATACCGAAAATATATAGGATAAATAAAAGGATAAAATGAAAATAACAGTTCACACTGAAAATTCGGGAAGAAGCTCGAATGAGGAAATAGATCGTAAACACGGAATTCATAATTAAAAGTCGCAATAGCAAGAAAATATCGGGTATATGTATACGTTCTACCTGTTTTATGCATCTAAATTATGATCAGGTGACTTATATACCAGATGAAGCTAAATGACTTACAATAAGAATTGCATTTTTTCAACAAAATATGAGGAAGTAGAATATACAGAGAAACCGAGGCTGTCAGAGTGAGTGTCCAACGGATTACAATAGGAATTGTCTTCAGTGTTGTTTACCGTTAAGAATCTAAAAAAAAAGCTATATTCTTGCCAGTCCTTTTCGTAGCATTTGGTTAGGTGTTTGGAAAGTATGCATTTGACGATAGTATTTATAACTGACATTCTCGGATAGAAACATATGGTGTACTGCCTAGCCTCATTCTAGATGCTCATCAGTGGTTTCTGATGACATTTGGCACCAAACCATACAATAAGAATTGCATTCGAATGCTCGTACACTAGAAGGAACATTATGGATGCACAGTACAACAGCCGAAAGACGGATGCAGGCATCTGTTATTCATTGCGAATTTCGATCAATGATTTTTGTATTAACTTCCTACAAAGAAAAAATAGAAAAGAGTTGCTGTCTGTGTTTCTTTTCTTTTTCATTATAGAAATTTAAACCTTTTGAAACCAAATGTGCGGAAGATGAGAAATAAGTGTCACAAATAGTATTAAATATTGAAGAACTGTATAAGGAATTTCAGAATTGCGCCATCGACTTCAAAATCAGGACTGCATCCCAGAAAGAATTTGTTACGTGTATGGTGGAATATCCAGAGAATAATTTACTAGGACATTATTAAACGACAAATGCTGACATCTGTAGCTCAAAATTAGATAGAGTGAGAAGAGAACTGACATTTAGCCATACAAAATAAGTAACCGCAAAAGATTATCATACAAAATAAGTAACCGCAAAAGATTATCATTCATCCTGATGCCGCTAGAGCTCGGTTTATTTTAATTCGTCGGCAAAACCTGGTGACGTTTTTCGGCCAGCATTTTTTTTCAATGACGGGCCTTGCCTCCATTGACATTGGCCACTCCTAACGGCATTGACACTCCAGAAGTGGTGGCCATTTTATTGTGGAGGCACCTAATAGGCGGCCACCGTTACCTCCTATGAAGGGATAAACAATTTTATATCCCTGCCTTCTCCGGGATTCGAACTGGAGCCTTTCGATATCGCATTCATGCTCCCCTAACCACTATACTCTCTGGGCGGCTTTTGGCCAATGTTTATCTATTAAAGTATTCCTCTCTTAACAGACTATCATCTTATCATATCTTATTTGAAAATTATAGATCATCACTTCCAAATTTTTGATGCTGTTGAGGGTGTGCAAAGAGCATCAGATAATCATTTTGCTTTTAAAGCAGGGAAGTGTTATGGATGTAGGATACACCTAGTATATAACAGATGACAAGAGAGCTTATATTATGATGAAAATTATAGAGAATCATAGTTACGTAACCTTTTGATTACTCCGTCTTTCGTTTCCGACTAAGAAACAGATGCAGCATTTGCAGATAACTAATACAGGTATAACAAAGTCAGACTATGCAGCTGCATTTAAAAAAAACTAAGATTTTGAAAAAAATCAGGAGACACCGCATATTATTTCTCGAATTGTTTGAAATTCTAATATGAATATAGAAAATAATTAGTAGTTAAAGACGATATTCAGGAATACTGCTCCGTGTTTATTTGGCACGGAAAAATGTATCCGAACTGGATCACCGTCAGTGAAATTTTCTTCTTCATATATTGGACAAATTTGGGCATAAATATGCAAATAAGTCTGAAGAAGTAGTCAAGCTGTATGTACAACTGAAAGTGTGTTTCAGAGAGAAGTTTACAAAAGTTTGCAAGCTAGTACGTGCCGAAGTTATAAGTAGAATGATTATAAAAATTATACAGAAAGCAAATTCTTGCTATTATGTTTAAACAAAGTTATTTTATTTAAATCACTTTCACGAAATTCTCTTCGACAATATTTTGTGCAGTTCCAATCCATGAATTGCTATATTCTAAATTTTATGCAGTTCTTATAACTATATCATAAAAATTATAAATTAAGAAAGGCGTTTTATTTTCTAAAAAAAAAAAAAATGATTTATTTTATAAATGATTTTGCCCAAAATCTGCACATAATATTTCAATTCCCAAAATGTTAACAAACTGAATATCATTTATTTGTTTCCAAGGTTGTTGCAGAGTTTTTAAGAATTTAGAAATCAATCGATCCAAAAACATATACTCACATATATATTATATAGGTATAAAAGAGAAACACAACATTTTCGTTTAGAGGTTATACTGCCATTGATTATCTCAATGAAGTATTTATGACATCATGAAGTAGAAATAATTTAAGTTAATTATAAATGTCAGAAACATACGTTGTAACATAGCACAAAATTCAGGGGTATTTGCTTTGCTGGATGGCTTTGTAGCAAAAGCCGCATCTTTCGCGGTTTGCAACTAAACAGCCCTCTACACGAGGAGACAGATCTCCGAACAAGTATCTCTGCAAGTCTGCGGCTCGTGCGTCAGTCCGTCTACAAAGGGAATCATGTCTCTGTAGCATCAGGTACATGTTTGCGGCGCCTGTATTGGAGTTGTGAACCATTTATAATTATTATCTCTCTATATATATCTCTGATCATGGACCGTACCCAAAGTACTTCTATGAACGAAACCTTTCAGAGACTGAAATGTGCGTTTGTGACAATACCGGTGATCCGGACCATTATTTATTCCAATGACCAATAACAGAAAACCATCAAATCCGCCATCCCACAGCACCAGAAAGAGACTTCAAACGCCTCTTGATAAAGCACCGAAAAGTCCACAACAGTATCAAAAACATAATTGACACACTCCATCGTCACGGCCTGGAACTGTGTGTAGCATAACTCAAGATATAAATGCTTCTGCTTCTCCTTCTCTCTGGCACAAACGCCAGTTCTCCAATGGAGGTGCCTTTATAGTCAATGTAATAGAATATCTTAGTATATCGAGGTCATTACTGATATAGCACCAAGACAATACGACCACAGTTATGCATATCAAAAGAAAGCATGACTGTTGAACGCTACTGACTGTATGAGACTATGAACTTTCTCATTACATGGCTTTAATCAAATTACTGTTAATGTGAACTGTAAACTGTGACTCGGATTATGTACCTCCTATGAACTATCAGTGAACGTTCACAAACATAAACTTTGATTCAAATAGCAGTTACTGAGAATTATGAACTGTGACTCAATTTATGAACTTTTCATGAACTGTCAATGAACTGCGCACCGTCAATCACAAATACAGAATTTGATCAAATTACTCCTGCTATGCTCCGTGAACTGAAACTCCGTACTGATACTGCACAATAAGCAATTCTATCAACTTAAACCCACAAATGCTATTCTCAAATATGTATTATACTGTTCCAAATTACATCACATTAATACCACAATAATTTAACCAGGATAGTAATGTTTAATGCTTTTCTATTCAGTTCTATTTGTTTATTTGTGTACCTATACTTATATTTCACCATCAACTGTAATGTATTGTATTGTAATGTCATTGTCATGTGTCATCAACAAATGTATCTCCCGGCTATGCTCTGTACCAAACGTTCCGTATGGCTTGATGATAATTTCTCAATTAACACCAATGCGGGGCGTAAATGCGCCCTGTGGAAGTGTTCTCAAGATGGTTAGTGTGAAAGAGCGACACCAGTTCTGCCAATGGCGATGTGTTGCTTCTTTCCGCACTTAGTGCTGTAAGCGGCTTAAGTGTTTGTCGCCGATAGTTTATTGTTAACACTTAAAAAATGAGCGCGGAAATTAAGGTTTCCGCAGTTTTTAATTAATATCTCGGCCGATTAAAGTCGTACGAAGATGAGAATCGTATCGATTCGCAGAAAGTTTTGGAATCCGAGGACACGCATCTCGAATTTCAACTCGGGGCCGTTCTGTAGATATTCGAAAGAAAAGAATTTGGCACATAGACAAATCCATGTAATAGGGAAAACCCAAGAAAAAAAGTGGAAAATGTAGCAAAAACGCAAGGGAAAATTAATTTGTAATTAAAATCTCGGCTACGAAAACTTGAATGGTCAAAATAGCGTGCCACGAACCTGCGGAATCCAACAACGTCTTCGCTAAGCCCGGGAGCTAGCCGTTTCGGAGGAGACGATGTTACTTATGAGAGGAAGTTGCCACGGCACAGGGATGCCGTTTCAATTGAGACGTAGACAACTTCCTGTAAAACTTGCCTTTGCTTATGACCATCAATAAGTCTCAGGGCCAAACACTTAAGCGTGTTGGCATTTTTTTACCTAAGCCTGCATTTGGACACTGTTAACTTTTTGTTGCCTGTTCAAGAGTTCGTGAAAGAACGGACGCAAAATTAAAAATAATTGATGGTCCTCTGCAAGGCGAGCTTAAAAATGACGGAAAGATCTACACAAGAAATGTTGTGTACAAAGATATCTTTGACATGTGAATTAACATTTTATTATTTAAATCACCTTTGTTTATTGAGCTAGCGGTGGCTTTTAAGGAAATGTACCGCCAGTGGTTTCCTTCATTGCACTCTACGTTAAGCAATTAAGCAAGTAGAAGGGGGAAACCCCGTGGGGCAGTAAGCAAAGAAGCGTCCTCGCCGTCTGCCCTGGGTAATTCAGTTTGAATTAGCAGACACCTTTGCACAAATCATTTCAATTACAATTTATAATATCTAGATCAGCGGTCATTTCGTATGACTGCCGGGCTTTCTAGTATATATACATAAAGGATTCTAATTCCATAGCTTAACATTTTCCCTCGCGCTGTCTAATTTTTAACTGTTGACTGCACGAGGGAAATTAACAGAACTCTCACCATTTTGTTTTATGAAAGGAGATGTAAGATGTTATAGATGTTGTGTTAATAGACATACGTTGTTATAGATGTATTAATATATGAACGATATTATAGATGTATTAATGTTTCATTAAATGTGTTTTGTTTAAACATGAATTGTGATTCTCAAACACAAGAACCCGTATATATATATATATAACATATAAAAATATATGAAGAAAAAGTTATTACCAAATTAAACTTAATTCGAACGGTCGTTTATATGCTTAATTTTGATTGCACATATCCGTTCCTCAAGGCTTCATACTGCACCATGTTACGTCATACTTTCCTGGCAGTAACCACAATACGAAATCTCCTGCCCAAAGGCTGCTGCGGATTTAAACGAAGACTTTCTAGGCTTATAAATAGTACCGCAGCTAACTAGGCATTTTTTTTTCCCACTTCGCCTTCCTGCTGCCAACATATCGCTTAGCCTCTGTTATTTTCCCCTTATGTAAGATGTAATTGCGCATCTAAAATTGTGGGGTGAGTTTGTAAGGATCTTAAGTTTTACTAACGTTTATTTTATTTTAAATCTTTACTATCACTTCTTATTTTCTACTTCCGGCCAGAATTATAAGCGTGAAGGAGTTTATGCAAAGTTGTCTGGCGAACGCCAAGTATTTAAGTGTGGCCTTTTTGCCAAGCAGAGAGGAGAGGAAGCCGTGAGTTCGAAGCAGGCCGCTTACCTTAGAAGTTACGCAGTTGCTACTTTGCCTTCCAGGCCAGAGGTTTTAATCCTCTTGATAAATTAAACGTATTGTAGTGTTCACAGTCTCTGTGCTACATACGCTTTCTGTTATTATAAGGCCAATCTTATTCTAAAGTTAAATTAGAGTTTAGTTTTATTTTGATATCTTTTAAGTTAGACCCCGAGTGGAGGGTCATTGTATTCCGAAGTACGGAAGTCATTGTATATAAAGAAAAAAATAAAGGGTTTTGTATACCCTTCGTCTGTATCCTGTCTACTTACTACAATTAGTGAACATAGCTTTAGTAAGCTCTCTGTTCTAGTCAGGTCATTGTATGTTTCCGAAGAAGGTTAGAAGAAACATTGAACCTGATAGTGGCGCCCGACGAAGAATAACCATGGCCGAGTTTCAAGAAGAACCTGTGCTGCCTGCAGAAACAGCTCAGAATCCAGAAATGCCAGCTGCCGCCCTGGAAGGATTTGGGTATATTGTCCAGACCATGCGCGCTTCGATGAAACCAGAAGCAACGTTTAATGGAAACTCACAGGTAACCAGTTTTTTGGAAAAATTGGATGACCACTTCATGCTCTACCCCGTGCACGAGTTTCAAAAAGTTACCTTAGCTACCAGCGCTTTGAGGGGCCAAGCGCTTAACTGGTTCAAATGTATCGGCAGAAGTCTCTTGGGTCAAGCAGGAAGTCCCACCTATACCTACGAAAATTTCAAGACTGCCCTACTAAAAGCCTTCCCTGTTGTAAGGGATCGTGCGAAATTAGAAACAGAACTTTTCAGTATATATCAACAAAGAATGGAAAACCTCTCCAGGTTTATTTTAAGAAAAATTCACGTTTTCAAGCTCTTGTATGGAAACCGTCCGGATCCTGAAATAATTCAAGTGATTTTGCCGAGGTTACTACCCCAAGTGCAAGACTTTATTGAATTGAGAAATCCGACTACACTGGAAAAATTATTTGAGCTAGCAATCCAGTTTGAAAGTAGAAGAACGGCGGACGTCGAAAGAAGACGCCAATATCAACAGCGAAACCAATTTGGTACGCCAAGACTACAGCAAACTCAAGCACATGGCTACGGAGAAAAAGCGAATCAGTGGGCAAGGAAACCCGAGCATTCAAAAACAGCCGGCGAACGTCGACAGTTCAATAGCAACCCAGAAAAAAAGTCTCAAGGCCAGTGGAGAAAGAAGGAAAGCACCGAAAGAAAAAATAATTTAAACTAAAACGGATTTCTGCTGACGAGAGGGTGCGGAAATCCGAAGGCCACGAAAACCCCTCTTCCTACAAGTTAAATACAGTAATGGTGAAAAATTTAACTCTTCCGAAGATTGAAGTCTTGGTAAATAATATCCCGGCCACCGCACTCCTGGATACCGGCGCGCAGTGTTCCTGTGTGGCAGAAGTCTTTTTTAGAAAGTATTTTCGCAAATACCGCATATATAATGCGGATAATACAACAGTATTAGCGGCGCAAGGAGAACAATGTAAGTGCGTAGGTAAAGTACCTTTGTACATCCGTATCAAGGACGAACAAGTAAAGGTGATGTTTTTTATAGTAAAGAATTTGCAAGCACACTTAATACTAGGAATAGACTTTCTTTCAGACGCACAAGCTACACTGGATTTTAATGAAGCGTCTCTTAAGCTGACGATGAAACCAGTGCGTGTAGAAAAGGTTGAACCGCCAAGGTTAAATCTCGACCACCTGCCTAATGACGAGCAAGATAGAATCCGACAAGTGGTAAGTGAATTTGCTTCCTTATTTAGTGATATTCCAGGATTTACCCAGGTTACTAACCATAGTATTGACACCGGAGATGCATTGCCGGTTCGTCAAAAACCATACCGGTATGATAAGAATAAGGAAAAAATTATAGAATGGCATATTACCGATATGCTACGTAAAAAGATCGTAACGCCTATCTCAAGTAGTTATGCTAGTCCGGTGGTTTTATGTAAGAAAAATAATGATTATCCTTTGGAGCATCCAAAAAGGTGGAGATTCGCTATTGATTACCGTAAATTAAATTCCATAACGAAATATCCGGTATATCCGTTACCGATTATAGAAGAAATTTTAAGGAACATAAAATCAACCAAATTTATGACAACTTTAGACTTAACGAATGGTTATTTTCAAATAGGGATCAGGCCTGAGGACGTGCCTAAGACTGCTTTTATAACCAAGTCTGGCACTTATGCATTTTTGCGAATGCCGTTTGGCCTTTCAGGCGCCCCAGCAACATTTCAGCGATGCATGGACATTGTGTTAAGACCTGTTCTTGGAAAGTCCACATTTATCTATTTAGACGATATCATTATTACTAGTGATAATCTAGACCAACATGTACAGGATTTAAGACAGGTGTTTTCTTTATTAAATGAGGCCGGTCTAAAAGTTAATGTCGAAAAATGCAAATTTGCAGCCCCTGAATTAAAATATTTAGGTTACAAAATATCGCAAAAAGGGATCGAGACAGATGAATCAAAAATAATCGCTGTACAAAAGTATCCGACTCCAAACACGGCAAAGAAGCTCTCTTCTTTTCTAGGACTTTGTTCATATTATAGGTCCTTTATAAAAGATTTTGCGGCTATCGCTGAGCCATTGTTAAAATTAAAAAGGAAAAAGGCAAGATTCTCGTGGACGGCCGAAGCCAATAGTGCTTTCGAAAAATTAAAACAAGCATTAACGCAAGCCCCTGTGTTGAAATTTCCTGAAAAGGATGAAAATTTAGAAATTTCAGCGGATGCTTCGGATTATGCGGTAGGAGCGGTACTTTCGCAAAATCAGCAGCCAGTAGCATTTTTTAGCCGAACTTTAAATCAAACACAAAGAAACTATTCCGCGACCGAGAGAGAGGCACTTGCAGTTCTGTTAGCAGTGCAAAAGTTCCGAGTCTATTTTGGAAAGGCGCCGATAACAGTATATTCTGATCATGCGGCGGTAACTAGATTGTACTCTGGAAAAAATTTATCCCCAAGGTTAATAAGATGGGCACTCAAGCTGCAAGAATATAATCTGGTAATCAAGCATACCCCCGGAAAGGAAAATATCGTAGCAGATGCCCTGTCACGAATTAAATTAGACGAACAGGGTAATACCGTAAAAGTTGCAATGCTGACAGCGTGTACAATAAATTCCCGAGAAACTGTAATAACCGAACTGGGTAAGGATCCTGAGTTTGGAAGTATTTATGAGTATTTGAAGGATCCTGAAAATTTTAGCCACCAAGATATTGTGGCGATAAGAAATAGGGCGGCCCATTACGAACTAATAGATGGTCTATTATTTTATACAAAAACTACGAATTCCAACAACGAATTTCGACCTGTTATCCCAGCTAGTCTTAGATTAAATATCCTGCAAGAGCTCCATGACAGCCCTTTAGCTTCTCATGCTGGTATTCGAAAAACTACTCAACGCGTACGCGAGGCAGTCTACTTTCCTGAACTGCAAAAGTTAACAAGGGCGTATGTCCAGTCCTGCCCAACATGTCAAGCCGTTAATTATATTAATTTCCGCCCGGCCGGGTTTCTAAATAGTATTAAATCCGAATTTCCAAATGAAATAATCGGCATCGATTTATTGGGCCCTTTCCCAAAAAGTCAGTTAAACAAAAGTCGCTATCTCCTTGTTATAGTTGATCATTTTAGTAAATGGACCGAAATTGTTCCCTTAAAACGAGCCTCCGCGAAATTAGTTACCGATTCTATTTTAAATAAATATATTTTAAAATACGGGGCGCCCCTAAAAGTTATATCGGATAATGGTCCTCAATTTGTAAGTAATATATTTGAAGACATGTGCCAAAAACTGGGCATACGTCATTTAAAAATGGTCCCGTATCGGCCGCAATCAAATATAGCGGAACGGGTCAACAGAAATATAGTGAAAATTATCCGTAGTTATGTTAAAAATTTTCATAAAAGCTGGGATAACTATGTCAATGAATTTGCTTTCGCCCTTAGGACCGCAAAACATGATACAACGGGAAAAACTCCTGCTGAGTTATTTCTAGGCAGAAAGATTATAACACCGTTAGATAAACTATTTTATGTGCAACAAAGAGCCCCAGAATTTAAAATGGGTGATATAGAAAAACTAATAAAAGAAGCAAAAAAGAATACAGAAGTAGCACAAAGAAAACAAAAATTGTATTATGACTTGAAACGACGGGGAGTAACTTATAAAGTAGGGGATGAAGTACTAAAAATTAAGCATTCACTTTCTTCAGCACCAGAAGATAAAACTGCCAAATTTTTCCCACGCTTTGAAGGACCATATGTTATAGAAAAAATAACTCACGCTGTTGTAGTATTAAAGGCAAGAAATGGTGAAACCTGTTCCGCAAACATTGACCAGATAAAACCATTCTATGACCGTAATAAAATGCAAATCTTTTCAGATCTTTTGCAGGATCCGGGACGGCAGACACCGCAGGTACAAGTTCCAGAGGTGGGAAAACGACAAGTACAAGGGCAAGCCAATGAGAGACAGAAGCAAGTGAAAAGAAAATTGCCCCGCGGAAAAATTGAAGGTACAAAGAAAAAGAAGCCGTTCCACCGTCCAAAAAACAGAGTTCACGAACACCCCCAGAATGAAGAAGGGAGAAGGACGACGTATGTGGAAAAGACCGGGAGAAAGGACGGCAACTATAACCCGGCTGTGAAACGGAAGATTGACTCATCCGACAGAACTCTCCGCAGCAAAAGTCGCCGAACTGCGGAAGGGCCATCAGCGGCGGAGGAAAAAGTACAAGAAAAATTTGAACGGCCAACAACGAGGTCCAAGCAGGATCACGACAGAAGTTTCCCGGTTCCACCAAGACCAGCTGCCTTCAAACGGCCAAGACCACAAGCAGAGGACAGAAGGAAGATGTTCAAGGGTGGCCGTAGTGGTGAAAAACGGAAGCTTCCAGAGGAAAGCACTGAAGGGCGAGCCCGTACAAGAAGGAGGATCAACCAAGCTACGGTCTGCAGCACCTTTAAAGACTGGGCCCAGAAAAGGATGTCTGAATATTACAAAGATAAGTAAAATTTTATGTTACTTTACAAACTTAAGTTAATCTTTCATTCTTACTGCAAGTGGCAGATATCAAGAAGTTTTACCTCATGCGAGGTGTACCTTTATCGCCAAAAGGGCGAGAAATGAGTTGTGACCGATTTTCTTATTATGTTTTTCAATTACTCGCGCGTAAAACTAAAGTTGATGTATAATAGCGTTGTATAAAGACTTAAATATTGTAAAAAGTTATTGTATAAATTTTATTTAAAACATTCTAACAAGAAAGAAGTTTTAGTTTGAAAGACTTTTTGAAATGTAGTATTATTTCAATGTAGAAAGAATTGGCACTTGCTTTGAAAAGAATAGAAGTTAACAATGTACTACTAATGTATGTTTTCAAATGTGTAAAATTAACGGCATCTTGATATGTTCTTGTATACATGTGAACTGTTATTTTGAATGTTTAGAAATACCGTGATATGGTAAAAGTGAAAGTAATGTTAAAAAATTTGTTATTCGTGTGACTGTAAAGATTAAATCATGGTGAATATGTGTTAAAGGTTGAATGATGTAGTTAGGCTCTCTGACGCTACACTTTAGAGTTAGCCACTTTCAGAATAGTACCTCAGGGTCTAGAGTTGAAATTAGGGTGTGTTAAGAGGTCTCGTATGTTGAATTTTAACATATTAGTGTTTTGATTGTAGGAGGAAGTGTTGAACACATAGACAGAAACACATTCGTGTTTGGTGTTTTTACAACACATGTCAGAGAGCACGGGGAGAGATAATTAAAATAGTCATGAATGAAATAAGAATGTTAAGAAAAGTATATTCTATATGTTATTTGCAATGTCATTCTGTAACATTTCATTAAACTAGTTTTCCTTCCAGATCTCTGGAAGGAACCAGAATTGAATAAAGCTCCTGTTTTGATGCAGTACAGATGAAAAAGAAAAAAGATTGTTGTATATTCCGGGAGCTGCTATTGTAACAAATTTCTTTCTTTTAAAATTTTCTAGTTTCTAGCTAAGTTATGTTTGTAAAAGTTTGGCCTCGCGTTAGTTTCTAGAGCTAAAAGTTTTCAACAAGGTCGTTTTAGACCTCAGTTTCAAACTAATTAACTCTGGCGGGAAGTATGTAAGGATCTTAAGTTTTACTAACGTTTATTTTATTTTAAATCTTTACTATCACTTCTTATTTTCTACTTCCGGCCAGAATTATAAGCGTGAAGGAGTTTATGCAAAGTTGTCTGGCGAACGCCAAGTATTTAAGTGTGGCCTTTTTGCCAAGCAGAGAGGAGAGGAAGCCGTGAGTTCGAAGCAGGCCGCTTACCTTAGAAGTTACGCAGTTGCTACTTTGCCTTCCAGGCCAGAGGTTTTAATCCTCTTGATAAATTAAACGTATTGTAGTGTTCACAGTCTCTGTGCTACATACGCTTTCTGTTATTATAAGGCCAATCTTATTCTAAAGTTAAATTAGAGTTTAGTTTTATTTTGATATCTTTTAAGTTAGACCCCGAGTGGAGGGTCATTGTATTCCGAAGTACGGAAGTCATTGTATATAAAGAAAAAAATAAAGGGTTTTGTATACCCTTCTTCTGTATCCTGTCTACTTACTACAATTAGTGAACATAGCTTTAGTAAGCTCTCTGTTCTAGTCAGGTCATTGTATGTTTCCGAAGAAGGTTAGAAGAAACATTGAACCTGATAAGTTTAGCATCCCTAGTGTTCTACCAATTATGAAGATATATATACTAAGAAAATAGTCATCCGGAAATAAATGATGTGTAACTAGCAAGCTGGTCATGCTTCTTCCAGAATTCGATCCGGTCATCCATTACACCGAAATTTCCATCTATCTACGCAGCAGTTTTCTCGGCCATGACTAAAAAGGTAATTGGCACAAACCCTAATCAAGCTGAAATCTAATATCAAGTTATCTACAACAAAATCTTTATATTATATATATATCACTGCTTTTTAATTTATAATTTTTATTTATTTTCATATTTTAAATTTTTTGTATTTTTCTTGGCATTCGTAATCACTGCTACGTTTACTACAAAGTCTTCTGTTTATTATTATTATGATTATTATTATAACTATTTATTATTATTATTACAACTTTCTTTGAAAAATAAAAGCATTGGAAACTTTTCAAATTATTGTTTGTTATGGGATCAATGGAGGTTTCCTATTGGATACAAATTATGTCATCTGATCTGACTGCTCTGGTTGGCTTAGTAGTTCAGAGAAACTTGGATACAAAATCTTCCTGTGTAGACGAAATGCTGCCTGGATTCACGAGATACGTCTTCTTAATATTCCCGGGGATTAAGAAAAGTCAACATCAAGGCGTAAGACATTCTGAAGAAACGTTTTTGTGTTGCAAAGTTAAATTTTGGTAAATGAAAAGTCATAAAATGACACTCTACAAAAATGAATGTAACATCAAAATTATTATCTGAAGAAAGAGAAGCAGCAGATGAAAACTACACGAAATATATTGATAGCGAACGATATAAAATACCTTTTAAAGCATTTATTACGCAAAAAAAAAAAAAAAAAAAAAAAAAAAAAAAAACTAGATAGTCATGTTTGTGCAAAACAAATAGAATTTAAAAGCACTGCATTTTTTTTTTTTTTTTTTACTTTGCGGCAACATTTTGCACTACATTTCTTTCTAGAATTTTTTGCGGTTTCTGAGAACAACGTCCTCCTTTTCCAACTAGTTCAATCATGTTCCTAAAATTCCAGAAATCCTTATTTTTCTTCTAAGCAGCGGCGGTTTGCTGTAATCAGTTGTTTGTCCAGATCGTATTGTTGACATACACTTCGGCTTTATTGGAAAGTTTTTGATGTATGGTTCTCATATTTTTTCGAGGTCTACAACTAATTGTGGTGCTGATTTAAATCATAGTAGCTCTTAGCATAAGCTTTTGATCCTGATTTTAGGTGTTTTGAACATTTAGCAAGCTTCTTTCTGTTGACATCTTTCTTCATTAATGGAAAGAAGTAGTACGTTATTAGTATCTTTAGTGAATACCGTCGGCCATGAAATTTGCGCAATTAATTCAATGGCTCGAAAATTTTTAAAATTATGTTAAGTAAAATTTACTTCTCTTATGTTAAATTATAAACAATGTCATATATTTTTGCCACACAATTATTTCCACAAATTACAATTTAATGTGCTTAAAGCAGCATATCATTGATAATTAGCTGATTATAAGAAATAAGAATTTAATATTATGTTGCTAAAAGATGAAATTATTGCAGTAATTTTGTGAAAACTCCTTTTAGAGTAAAGTATTTGATTTAATTCAATCCTATTTAATTAAGACTGTAAACTTATCAAAATATGTGTGTTATTTATTAAACAATTTTAGTGTCTTTTATAACTAAACTATTTGACTAATCTGCTAAATTGCCTTTAATGTTTTTAAATTTTGATGGAGAATTTAAACATCTAGACTTTTACTTTATAGTTTTATTTTTTATTTTATTTATTTTGAGAAATAGGAGAGTGTGTGTTGAACTTAACATCCAATTTTTTATTCAACGATTTGTCAAAAATGTGTGAATATTAACATACTTAAAGAAATCACTTTTGTTAATGTTAAGAACCTTTTTAAAATGCGGCATTTTTTTCACTAAAATTTAATATCCGTAATCTATATATTTTAACGGCTAATCTCTGTAAACAATCAGGCGACTTACAGCCTGTCGTAATCTTTCATTAAAGTATCGCCAAATCAAGAGAACGTTTAAACAAACCTTTTTATTAGCACTTCAACTTAACAACTTTATACAGTTCGTGTAGTAACGGATGGCTCCGTTACTTGCGGATTTAGCAGAATATAAACTTTAAATTAAAATTTATGTATTTTAATATGTGAAAATTTACAAGACGCATTGGGCTGGTAAATTTTGGCTTAAGCTCGCGATTCACTTAAGCAAGCACAGCTAGAAAAGGCTAAAGCTGATTCAAGTCAGTTTAGAAGCTAAACACATATAGTAACAGTTGCTCAATGTGCGCTTTCAAAAGCCTGTCTTAACTTCAGCAGCTCTTGAATCTTAGTAGGAGAGTTGATTAGAGTAAAAGGGGTTATACAGGCAAATAATAAGATAATTGGTTAGTAAATATAAAAATCGTACATCTTTTTTTGTTTTTGTATAAAATGCTTGCGTGTAAATTAAATATATTAACTAAATGGTTTTATTTTTAAAAATGGTAATTATATACGCCATTAAATCTGTAATTTTAAATAGAGCAATACATACTTGTATTAGCTGAAGCAACATTTGCTGGCTGAGACGTATATTAATATAGTTAGTAAGATTAAGTGAAATGTTGCAAACATATATTTTTAAGATGGTGTTATAAACAGTATAAAGATGCTTACGCATGAAAAAATATCGCGAAATGAAATCAAAGCTAAAACCGTTTTACATACCTTATGCGTAAAATAAAATTTTTCATTGCAACATTCCCATTTCCAGAATGATCTTCTACAGATGAACTAAGTTTAATACGCATCTTTCATATATCGAAAATATCTAATATTCCAAAAAATTAGGTTTCTGAAAGTACAGTAAAATTCTGATAGAAAATTTTTATTAATAAAAACAGTCAAAAGAAAATCATGCAGAGTGTGATGTTTTTGCATTTTATAAATATTTTACAATAAAATAGTAAATAGAAGATTATTAGCATAGTTTGAAGTACTATATTTTCTGAAGGTTAAGACTGCTTGTTATGTAACTATCATTTTATAAAAATTTATATTGAATTTTGTTGCAGACATTTAAGTGAAAAAGTGCTTTTCAATTTCAGGCTGGGATTTTCTTAATCAAAACAACTTATAATAACCATCATAATAAAATATAAATCACTTTGCTACTTTTGTTAATTTTACACTGAACAAACCGCAGTAGAAATACACACACAATTTTATAAATAAATAGAAAATTAAACTGCCTAAATCTTTTATATAAGAATTAGATTTCGAAATTTTAAAACTCTTTACAATTTAACTTTACGAATATACTTTGATTTATCAAATAATTCGCCTCCTTACCTTTTCGTGTTTTGAAAATGATGTGTTAAATTCATCTGTGAAATCATTCATTTTTTCTCAGTACGAAAAAAATCTTCGATGGCACACTTCCTTTTTTTCTATTCATTTGTACATATATTTTGCGCATACACGTGTTTAAAATTAGATCCTGGAATTAGAACTATAAGGCTGACCATATTACTTCAATCACTAACGAAAATTTAACAATAATTATGCAATGATAGTAAACTAATTTATGACGGATGATTAATGTTTACTCCTAATGTAGATAGTAAAAAGTATTCATACATTAAAAGTGGGTGCAATATGTAAAATTTAATCAATGATTTAAATTTAAATTTTTCTAGGAATCCTTATGTTACTTTACAGGTAAACGCGACAGATTTTAGGCAGGGTACCAGACGTCTTCATAGCGTCCATAGCTATGGAAACAGCTTCGTAAAAGTATACAGTAAACTTTAGATTTGATAAATTAGTATTCTCCTAAACTCACGTTTAACTATAGTATTTAAATATTTGCTGATGATACAGCTTTCAAAGCTACGAAATGGAAGATGTCAGGTTCTGTTTATTGGTAAGTTAGTTTATTAAATGATTCTAATCATTATTTCAAATTGAAGGGTACAAAGAACCCCTAACACCCTTTTAAGTGTTCGATAATTAAACAATTATCGAATGCAAAGAGAGATTTGAAAGATTAGTGGAATCTTCATGTTGAGTGGCCACATTTGTTAAAGTACATATGGAGCTACTTCAAGTGGACTAATGGATCGCATTCGCTTCATGTGCATTAGAGCAACAAGAAGGAAAGCCTTTTATGAGTTAAATCAGGAGATGTGTGAATATTTTTCTATCTATGTAAGTCTCTCCCCGACATATTTTATCTGAAGGCTTCTCGAAGAATTGGTACCCTACCATCAGTCGAGCAGTAAAATCGCTATGGTGGTTCTAAGGTAACTATGCTACAAGGTTTACTTTTCCAGGCCAGAAAGTTTAAAGCTTTTAATTTCACTGGCTCAAAACCTGGTCCAACTACTGCCTTTGGAAATTAAATGTAATAGTTTCTTTTTTTTTCTCCCACTTCTGTAAGCGAAGTGACGTTACTAAACTCGAGTCTGGGCAGAATGCATTTCAGATTTCGTAGTTTTCTGTATGTGTGAAGTGGATACGAGCCCGTTTCTCTTAAACTATTCATCATATGTCTGTTCGTACACAGATGCCCTCGAGTTTCTTAGTGTCAATTAATTAATCTAACCTGTCGAAGACTTATTGAAGAACGGTGGTATTAAGGAAAAGGATTGAACAATCGTAATTTTGAAACTAGATGCTCTTATACACATGTGGAATTTCTGACTTTATATCTTATCAACCTCTTTCCAGAATCGTATGTGAAATATATAAAGGAGCCTCCCTCCTTACCTCCTACCTTCGTGGTGCAAGCATATCTGGTTAGCAGTGGGTAAGCCTGGATTTTAAATACTGGTAACGGATTGCTGAGTTCGCATGCTTCCTGATCCGAAATAAGCCTAATGACTCTACAAAAGTCCCATCTAATAAGTATCTGTCACCGATGTGAGTCCTGTGCATCCGTAAGAAGGGAAACAGTATTTTGAAATAAAAGATTAATTCTCAATATGTTTTTTTCCCAAACAAAAGGCTAAAGAGAAAATACACGTACAATGAAATGCATCCAAATTCCTGAATTTAGCAATGGTGACAACATTGCTTCAATCGCTTATATTTTACTTAATACATGTTTTGAAAGAAAACCTATCTTTGCCACTAACAGTTTTAGATTTGAAAAACATAATGCTTTTAATTACATCACATATTTTACGTCATGAAAGATACCAAATTTAACCATCCACAGCCGAAAGTCACCTCTGTTGATGAATAAATATAACATGAGCAGTAAAGATTTCAATGATAAAAAAGGTAAGAGGATAATAGCTAAAATTAATTAAATGAAATGGGAAATAAAGACTGCTGAAGGAGCTGTTCTGTTTAACATCTTTCTACAATAATTTTGTAAAAGACAAGATAAAGATTTAGGAATCAAAAATCAACCATTGATGTAAATAGTCGACGCAAAGTATTAGACCAAAACAACTTAGTGAAACAAGTTATTTCTGTCTTTCTTGATTTAGAATGCTTTAACTATTTACTAGCTTCATAACTAGCTTAGTACAGTAAAGTTCCTTGTATTTTATACATGTACATTTTTACTTAAATTAAATTATTATTCATAACAAAAATTATTAGAGATGGAAATGTTAACGAGACTTTGATCATGGTGTATTGCAATCTAATACTTCGACAAATGTGCTTTTACCAAACATGATTCGAAAAGAATAACGAAACGTTAAAGCAAGAACTACTCAGTCAAAAAATATAATAATTAAATCAATGACAAGGTGCTCCATTCAACGGTTTATTTTTTCATTTACTGAATCATTCGTAAAATTAATTTATTACCACATAGTTTGGCAGAAGAAAAATGACGCGTTCTTTTTCGCCTGTTAAATAATGTCATTAATTGTCCACTATGTAACGTTGCTACAGAATTGTTTAGATTAATACGTTGGATAATATTTCATTAGTGACAAACTGCGGAGTAAAAATGAAAAGACTGATTAATTATATGGCCAATTAGAAAAAATAACAGCCATTTCTTAAAGTATTTATGTTCACGTACTACAAATATTAATGAATTTCTTTTGAGGTAATCATCAGGAATTTCATCTTTAAAAGGTGACTAATAAAAGTTCATTGAGAGGGAAAACTGTCCTATGAAAATATAGAAAAAAAGACTATAAAAAATTCTCTATCGTTCTGGAAAAGTATATAATGATTTCAAAATTTAATCATCGTGAAATTCTGTTTTGTTTAAGTTTCAAAATCAAGAAAGTAATTAAGTAATGTATTTGATTAGATTTTTAGTAATTTAATGATCATTCACTCTTCCTCGTAAAGAAGATTCTGATTAACAAGAAGCGTTTTGAAGTTATATAAACACGAAGAAAATTTTTAAATATTTTATCTTTAAGTGAAAACTTGGTCCATAATCTGCTTTTCAACATAATTTTCACACACATTAAAGCTCGTATTGTATCTTAGGACCAAACTCTGAATGCCTTTATCATAGAAAGACATCTGATAAGATATCCTTTTCTGGTACCTAACGTGAGTAGAACTTCAAATAATTTAAGCTCTCTGTCTTAATTTCAAACAGAACATTTCTTGAGAAATGACGAAATGGTGAAATCGTAATGCGCAGTCATGAGAAATGAAATTTGGTAATCGTCTGTTATTAATGGGGTAGAAAGTTGTTCATGGTTTCAAGAAACGAATGTTTTACGATTTCATAATTATCTACGAAGTTTCTTCATTTTTCAAATATTCTATTGTATGAAAGTGCCTGATAGATGGTTTAAATTATCGGAAATTTTGTTCAAGCTTTGTAACAAAAATCGTTATTCGAAAAAGGGATAGTTCTATATTTCAATTCTGATAGACCGATTGACGAAGTTGAACTTGCGTTTTTCATGTCTCGGAAGTGCGACTTAGGATATATGTTAGGTTTACATACAGCCCCCAATTGTTCTAACATAGGTGTTTGAAGGAATATTAACGATTGGAGAACGAATTGGAGATATTAACGATGGGGTTAACGTTTGCAGTGGGAAGATCAGCTAGATAGTTGGGACTATCCGACTGGCGTGTGAGTTTAATGAATTTAGAAATAAGCACATTTTTATGCCGTTGACAAACGGTATCGGTTCTAGACCAGGATGTATGTTCAAATATAAATTTTGATTTTGGATCTGCAAAAATTATCCAAAAGGCTTCTTCCATAGGTGAATTGGATTTTCTTGAGACTTTTCACATTCACAAAGATTTGGCAGGTTTAGTTAATGATTTGAAGTCCAATCCAGTCCTTTCTAATGCCTTTAAAATTCTACTATCTTAATTCAGTTATTTTTGCCGATAGATGGCGTTACCTCCTCTCGTTTGGTACTACCAGAGGGTATAAAAAATCTCCGTTCAGTGGTTGCTTTCCATTAATTGAAGTTCAGATTTTGAGCGTAAGGTGCATTTGCGCCTCGCTCCCTATTTTAACTTTGCTAATTTTATTATTAAAATTATTTATTTTATTATTAAATTAAGAATTTCGCCAACTGAATTATTCTTCTCCCAAATTGAAAAACTGCGCCAAAATAAATTTAATAAATTTTTAAATTTCGCACAAAGTTTCTCACCAAATTTTACAAAATGTAATATTTAGGCATAATGAGTCGTGGAATCGAAATATGCGAAAACAGCGGGATTTCATTTCAAAAAAAGTCTGATTTTGTGTCGAAATACCTATGCTAGTACAATTGTTGTATTTAAAATCTGACATATATCCTAAGTCGCGCTTTCGAGACATGAAAAACACAAATTAAATTTTGTCAATCGGCCCAGTACAACGACAGAAACTGTCCTATTTGTGAGTGTCTGTATGTGCATAATGTACTTTAAAGTATGTGTAAATTATGTCGAAAAGTCTATTAAGGCTCGCGTTTTCATGTAAATTAACGTGCAAAACGTTGTGCTAGTGTTCATATAATACCGAAATGGTATACGTTTAAAAACACGACTGGGGACAACAAACAACTAACAAATGAATATATCTCCTGCTAAATGGAAAATAAAATATTAATTATCGTATGCTCTAGTTTAATATATTTAAAAGGCTTATATAAATTACCATTCTGTTTACATCCGACAAACACAACAGAGTTTTAAGTAATTATATTTGTAATTATTGTACTACATGCATTATATTTAAAAATAGTAAAAGATGATGCTGTAACTAAGATGATGCTGTCGTTTTAAAATGAAGGTATTATTGCCGAAAGATTACTTTTAAATTGATGACACCAATAATTTTGATTTGTAATTGCTTTCTTTTGCCAGTGATTATGAAGTGTGGGTTTAAGTTTTCTCTACTAGGTTTTATCTATGCGGTGTTGTTATTCAGCTTAGTTAAGGGTGCGAATAACTTGAATAGAAGTAGTTTCGCAATCAGTATATTAAAAATGTTTCATCTTGCTTGCGACATTTAATAACCTTTGTTGCAAAATGTTAGAGAACACAAAAAATTTAAGTTTTAAATGATTTAATTTGTTACACTAACAATGCAGTTTAAATTATATACGTTCAGGAAAATCCCTTATACATCATTGAAGCAAATATGCTGTCATGGTTTACTCTTTAGCGGATAGAATTTTGTATTTAATAAAACATAGAAGTATCTCAAGCGTTAAAAATAAAAGAAGGTGTAACTACAGAGTTTCTATAAGTAAATAGTTGTCCCGATTAATATCTCGCTACCCTGTAATCATAACATGTGATCATGAGGAAAGCTAAAACAAATTTCAGCTAATGATAATATATCGGACAGAGAAGCGAACCAAAACAGTTCATGTGGCAACTTTCAGTTAGGTTCAATGACATTTTCAATCTTCGCTAATTCTATCAGAATATAAAGAATATTTTATTGAATAACAGCCAAACAAAGAAATCTTAGCAGAATAACAATCCAATTCGACAACGAAATCTATAGCGTTGCTATGCTGTGTTTGCTGAAGGAAAAATAAAACCTGAGAAACAAACCACAGTAAACTCGAAAAGTATTTCTTTGAGTTCAATCATGCAAAACATAAAACTTCATTTCTTGCACACCGTAGTATGTTATTGTTCATTTTTATGGAGGTCTGAGAAAATCATGTTATGTATGCAGATCGATTTGGAGACTGGAATAAGCAAAAAATACTGAAGTGTGTGTGGGGGGGGTGGACGAAGCACGAGGAAAATAATTCTCTCCCTCGAACGAGCAAAGCCTTAACACAGAAGTAAAAGGGGGAGAATTTCCATCAACATGGAGTAACGTCTCATAGATAAAGCAAGTGGTTCTATTTTGGATTTTTCCATTCTAAAAGGATTTGGATTTGCATAATCTGTCGAAGTCTTTTGCAGATGAATGCTTAGTATTATCTGCAGTTGTGAATGATAACGGATGAAGAATTTTTAGATGGTATTGATTTCTCAGAAACAAATTCTCGATAGACTGCAAAAATTCAGAATAATTCTTAGATTGAATAATATTACTGAAATTTTTCTTTGCTATATTTAGAACAGTAACTACAAAACTGAAGGGATATTTTAACACTCGAGTATGGTTTTTTGGAATGCGTACAGTGCGAGGTTTTAATTCCACGTCAATAGTAAAAGAAAATCGTTCACGAAAGATCAACTCATTCAAAATATCATTAATATTTTGTTTGATTCGTTCTAATATGCTTTTATTTCGCCATTGTCTTTACTTAATCGCAGCCCATACATAGAGTTTATCTTAATATTATATACGCTACGAAATGATAAATATGAAAAAGGATCTTTGAAAAATACTATTTCTTATGTATATTGAATTTTTTTTTTGTTTCTGTACATTGAGGATTTTGTTTTAAAATTTACCCCTTTCTAATTTTTAACACATCTAATGGAATTAGCATGAAAGAGAGAATATTTTCAAGATTTTGCACTTCTCTAATTTTGAATAATTTCTAAAGAAATATTCTTTCGGATTAAGAAGTAATATATGTAACAAATGGTAAATAAAATATAAGAAGTAATGAACAAAAGCAATATCTTCAATCAATTTGGTGACTGAACGTACTTCTGAGCCAGAAAGTTTTAATATTGTTATTTGTGTACAATTCTATCATTCAAAATAAAATATTATTTAAGTAATTAACAAATTTTCTGTTGTGTAAAGTATAAAAATAGCACAACTCATTGTATGGTAAAGCGGAACTGATAAGCAAAGTAGTATGTTATATTTACTATATTAGTTGCTTTTACTATTTTTTTTTAATTTTGAGATCAATAATTTTGAATAAGTATTAAATTTTTTTTATTCCACGAATACTGTTCCTTTTTGTAGTCTAAAAATCTTGTAAATAACTATGGTTAGCGCGAACTTCACAATGAATTGACCAGTTAGCATGGGCGAGATTGATAGTTTATAATCAAAGTCAGACTTTATTAAAAGTCAGATACTGTCAGATTAAAGTTATAATGTCATATGTAGTTTTTAAACTTTTTCATAAATTAATCTATAACCACGAGCCATGTAATCTACTAAGACGGAATACAAAATACGAGGAAACTAAAAATTAGTCAATAGATCTAAAACGCTAAGAGAATTTTCTGTCTAAAAATCTTTTTCTAGAAAAGAGTTAAAGTAAATATCTTATGAATCATTATTGTGTCACTGGAATCAAGTCGCACATCAGTCTAAAAGCCAAACGGCTACTCTATCTACCACTAATATTTTCCTAATTTACTATACTGTGTTCCATTTTGGCCAGACTCTGCAAAATGAACAGGAATCGCTGCACATGCACTAAAGGCTGTGTAACCAAGGCCTTGCTAAGCATTACCGGGTCATCATCATACTGAATCATCACGAACTCAGTTCTTCATAAAAATATGAAGATTGTTTATATTAACAATGGCATACTCATCAGCGTTCTTAGATTGTAATATAGCGAACAAGAACAGCAATCATTTCTCTTTGCTTTCAGCTTATTGAGATCTAAGTTTTAAAACCAGTTTTAATTATTTGTCTTATAAACGTTACCGAAATATCTTGTTTTTTTTTTTTTTTTTTTTTGTCTGGAGTGATAAATTGTGAAATAATAACTTAATGAGGGCTTACAAGAAGAAAGATAAAAACTTCTTACACTTTTAGCGCATACTATTTTTATTACGTATAACTGTAATTGAAGGCAAGAGTTAATCAATTTAAGTCAATCTCTTAAATTGGACGTTATATGCGTGTTAAAATTAAAGATTAAATGTTAACAATAACGATTTCGCGATTTTGAAAACAAAAACTTTTGGGGTAGAGAAGGAATTGGTGCAATGCCATCAGGTTTGTTTAGTATATTTTTAGAAGATGACTACTTCTTAGGACTAAGAAATGACTCAGTGAGAAAATATATGTATATATATATATATATATATATATATATATACATGTATATAGAACTATCTACATACGGTAATCACGTTCCCGTTAATAATACACGTACTTGTTGAAATTTGTAAGTCAATCTCACGGCTAATTATCTAGATTAATTTCATTAAATTACCTAATATTTTAATAAAAGATATAAGGAATTTTCTGCTACCTTACTGCCTGCCTTCTTGATGTATTTGGAAGCACGCCCAGTTGAAAGAGAGTCCAGTTAAATTGGGAGGTCGAATCCTGTCGGGCATTTCTTTTTTTCTTTTCTTTTCTTTTCTTTTTTTTTTTTTTTTTTACTGCTCTAAAATAAGCCTACTGATTGTGCCGAAGTCGTATAAGCAATATGGAAGTCCGATGCTGCTTGTACGCCTGAAAGATACACCTAACACACAAATAGGAGTTTGGCCTAAAACTACGTGATAAATTTTAGATAAGAAAAGCTAAAAAATAAGCCAACTTCTATCTACTACTTCCGTGCGGAAATTACACTAAAAAAAAGAAAAACTGCTGCAATTAAGAGAAAAAAAACTTCAGATTGCTAAATGAATGTCTGGAGTGTACATGAAAGATTTTAGACGAGGGAAAATGAGAAACGAAATTTTAAATTCATGTAATTACATTTAGTTTGAAATTTAGTAGAATATTACACATATAAAATAACTTTTTTTTTTAAAATGCAGCCTACTGTTAAAAAATTTCGGCTGCTTAATTTAAAGGAAGCTCGCATTTTGTTTTCTCTTCATTAAGCCGTTTCTTCCTTTAAAACAATTTCGAAATCAATGAAGTACTTTATCTTCATGCAAATGAGAAGCGATTAATTAACATGGTGTCAGTTGTGATGCTTGAGGATAAAAACAGCGGTGATGGTAATTAATGATGGAACTTCAAGAATTCAAGAAACCTTTGATATGATATGAATGTGCTACAAAGTGCATTTAATTTATGCTAAACAATACTGTTTTCCTTTACCTCATTCTTGAAGTTTAAAATTTCTTATTGCTTTGTAACTCCATGTCCTCTTTTCCTCAAGAAACTCGTATTAGTTCATATAAAAGAGTAGTCTTAAAATATTTTACTTTACTTTGCATTTTGAAGTTTACGATCATTTGCTTCTAATTTGTTAGTCTCAAAATCTCTCGTTTTGACTGAGGTAGATATTAATTATAAATTAAACTTGAAAATTAGAAAAATCCTTTAGGATGACTAAAATGGTGAAATATTTAAATGTGTGCTGTAGAATACAAACCTCAGAAAGCTGCATTTAATTATATTCATTTTCCATTTACTTAAAGCGCTTTATACTGAAAATGCAACATGAAAGCAATATTAAGTGAAAACACTTACGCGATAAGGTCATCTTTAAATAACATTTTATTAAAAGATATCCAATACTTGCTCTCTAATTTTGAAAGCTCAGTGAGTAAACGCAACCTTATGGCGAAAAAAAGGAAAGATCTGTTTTCAAATGCCTGGCCCGAATTGTAATTTTCAAAGAAAAAACTTCAAAATTCGAGGATTTAATAATGATGGATTGAGATATATAGTATATATATATATATATATATATAATGCTGGCCATTAAAACTGCTACACTATGAAGATGGCATACATCAAACGTCAATTTTACATGAAAGATACTACATGAATGGCATATGCAAGCGGTTAGCATTCCTATGCATGCACACAAAGCAGATAGGAATAACGCCATCTACACTGTGTATAAATGGGAGGACTGCACAGAGAGTTTCTCACTTCTGAATTGCATTTGAACATTAGTTGTTTGTGTAAAGGTCACGTTATGCGTCATGTAATAAAAAAACTCCTACAAGCACGCATCGGAATTCAACAGCGACAGGACTACGATTTATCGTTCCGTGACATTTCTGCTGGTGTTGATCAGGATCCCATGACAGTCTGAGGAGTGAGAAATTGATGAATATAGAACGCCATGCAAGATCTCAGCGACTTCGGGTTGTCAGAAATTTGGTTCGTATGCAGGAAGACAAATGACCGCTCGGAAAATGCGGCAATATCTGTAGCACCACGGACGGTCAGCACGGCGACATTGTTACGGCTTTCCTTGAAGCAGCAACAGAGACAGGCACGCCTACAGTAATGCGACGAACGATGACACTGGATACATGAGTGGCACCCCGTCGTCTTTTCAAACAAATCTCTATTTAGGTATAACATCAGGATGAACATATCCCAGTGTGAAGGAACAGAGGAGGACAAACTTACATGTCCTCCTCTGTGCCTCCACACAAACACGCCTATAGTAATGCAAGGTATCATGCGTTCCCAGTGGCGTGCAGGCGTGCATCTATTTATATAGAATATACATCCTATAATTGACATAAATGGTAACGTGGATAGCTGCCGTTGCATTTCCGACATGTTAAGACCCTTGTTTGTGCTATACTCGAGGTCTGCGTAACACTATCTTTCAACAAGATTAATGCACGGCAGCATGTTACCCTAGGCTACGGTTATCATGATGTTTTAAGTAAAAGCAAGATTTATAAAAAAACAGAAATAAAAAAACTGACGTCAAGCCATTGAAGTATTATGGAGCATTACTGAAAGCAACACTGCACGCTTGATTCGTATAGTGTGTCTTCGAGCAAAGCCGAAACTTTGGCTGCCTTGTTCCCAGTCCATGCCGTCGCAGTAACTATTGCAGCGCATGTGCGAATATTTGAAGCTGTGTAATTCACCCAGTTTCCTTAGAAGGATATGAGATTTTGTTACATTAAGCGTAAAAGGGACCTCAATACAAAAAACAACGAGTTTCCAAACGAAAAATCATCTTTTCAATATGTCTTATTATACCACTACGAGGTACGTTTATTCTTGCTTATAATGTGCGCATGTCATAAAATGAAGATCTTTTGTACGCTTACCATAATATGTTCTACTCAAATCGGGACAATTTTGAAAAACCACTCTCAATCGAGAATATAGCCTACAAGATAAGTAACCATGATTGAAAAATCTAGGTTAAAAAAACAGTGAGTTGAAAGAAAACCTAATAACTCAACTGAATATTTCATATTATTAGGAAGCTGTCAGTATTTATCACTAGTGTGAACTTTCTTTGCTATTTTTAATGGTATAAAAAATTCACTGCTAATTTTGCTGTTCGCAAAGCTTGAAAGGTTTATTCATAGTATCCATTTTCTTTATAACTTTTATTTTTCCACTTTCATAATTAACTGACCAAAAATACTCTTCAATCACCACTTCATCAACAGGTTGATCCATGTTTATTGTAATATTTGAGGCAGTTACATTATTTTTTTCATATGCAGCTTCAATTTCAAATCATGCTAATTCACTGTTCTTACCCAAGTATAAGATTCTACATCAAAATGGTCTACCTATAGTTCAATGTAAAAACGACATCTGTCATCATTTTGCGGGAAAACATCTAGAGTCTACATGTGGAAATAAAGTTTGTGGTCCGCGAAAATTTACATTGCAAACTTAGTGGTCTGAAAAATCCAAAAGGTTTTTGAAAGCTGATATAGAAAATATTAAAGTACTTAGATATAGATATTACAAAATATCTTCAAAGACATTTGTATTTAGACTGGCAATAGTGAGTGTAACAGAGGAATATTTTAATTTCTAAATCGCCATTTTATTCGATACTGCATAATTTTTACTTCTACTATTTGGTACTTTAAACTAACTTTTGCATATTAGGCACTTAAAATTTTACCAAATAACCGGGACAAAATAGCAAACTGGGCGGATGGACCATATGATCAAACTGGGACAGTTCTGGTCAAAGCGGGACGTCTGGTAAGCCTAATCATTTCCATAGTTTACACCTTTCACGCAAACTCCAGTGCACTTGTAGGATTTTTTCATATTACAGCAGCTTTAATGGTTAGGAGTATAAAGTAATATCATGTATTTGAGTCTTATATAATTAAAAAATTATGTTTTAATTAATGAATAATTTAATTAACCACATAAACTATGTGACACATTATAAGCTTTTCCTTTCGAAAATTAAAACTTTTCCAGCAGTCAGATAAGTTTTAGAGATTTTACTCTTCAAGATATCATAAGGTATTTCCAAAATTCTATACTCAAATAAATTACCAGTTTTGAGTCTAGTTACCTTTCGCACAGAACCTCGTAGATGTCATATTACAATTAATAATATGGCAGCATTCCGATTAATAAAACGTCCATTAACATATAAATATTTTAGTGACAAACATCTCCCATGCAACTTATTAGTTAATTTCTAACTAATAAGGAAAGCATTCCTGTGGCATAACAGCTTACATATAAATATTTTTGTACACATATAGAATTTGCATTATCCAGAACGTAGTAAAGGAAAATATTCGAATATATGAAGATTTTGGGCATATTAAAAACAAAGCATAGAAGAAAAAGGAAAAAACACAAAGCTAAAAATTTGCTGAATCGGAAGAGCGCCTTTTTTGTTTTGAATAATGTCATTAATTAGAGGCATTTAGTCATATTATGAATGCATATATTTGTAGAAGTTTCATTTATTTGCTAAAGGTACATCAGCGAAGTGCTAGGCACTTAAACGGCATCTATTTATTGCTCGATCATTCCTACTTTAGTTATGATTTAGAATTGATGCAAAATACTCAGGAGAATGAACAAAAACACTTACCTGTAAATGAAACATTGAGAATATAGTCGAGGTAGAATTTCCCACCATCTACTGTCCTCATTTCATTGCAGTAACTTTCACCTTTTGGCTCACACAGTTCGCGCCACACTTTGTCCAGCGCATGAGCGAAAGCATACACAGCATCTACCACGAACTGTACTTTGGATTCTTGCCTGTAGCCTACACTTTCGTCCAGTCTAAGATTTGGCGAGCACACAGGCACACTAGAATTCGGTTTCACATTTTGCGGTAGTTTACAAGCAAACACGCTTTCCCAATATTCTTCGAACCATGGATTTCTCTTATTTGTCGTAGGTATAAGGTTTTTCATATAATCATTAAATTCTGTAATTTCTGTAGATTGTAATTCTACTGTTATCGCACCCTCTGCAGCCCTTTCAAGGCCTTCTACCAGCTTCTCTTGTTTGCCCCATCCATCACTGGCGACCCATGTAAATATATGGTTGTTGGATCTCATAGCTGCCCTCAACATGCCAGCGGCATCTTCTGCCCTGGTGAAGAGAACCACGCCGCGGGCGCTGATCTTCTGCAGCAGGTTCTGATAGATGGAGTCAAAGACCTCCTCCGTCGCAGAGTGGGGCACTTTCTCAGACACGGCGATGCAGATATTGCGACTACGGGCTTCTCTTTGGAAAGCAGTCATACCTGAATCGCCATACTGACCTTCAGATGACACCAAAGATACATATGACCAATTAAAACGCTGAACCAAATCAACTAAAGCCACAGCTTGGAATGTGTCCGACGGTACAGTGCGGGCGAAGAAGTCATATCTGAAATACATAAGTGCATGTCTCATTTGAAATGAAAAAATATACTGACAGAATATAGATAGATGTAAGAGAAACATAAATTTATAATTAAAATTTACTTCATCATTAACTACTAGATTTATGCAATATATGTATCTTTTAAAATTCTTTCATGCATTCCTGATTGATAGGAGTTGCAGTTAAAGATAGGTACATAAAATATTTGTAATTTTACCAATAATGATATCAGCGAATTCTGTAATTAAGATACTTACGTACCATATTTCACAAGAAAATTTATTATTATTAACAACAATAAAATATGCAAAAGATTTGTTCCTGCAATAATTTTTATCATTAGTATATTTACTTATTTCTCTAAAAGATTCTGTTTACTTAAATCAGATAGTGGGAATGATATAAAATTCTACTAACTTGAATAAAGGTTTTATATTAATACTTACAACTGTTATGAAATTATTAAATTATAGCCATTATAAGGTCAAATAGTTTGAGCTATTAATATTTGGATTCAATATTTTGTAAGTAAAATAAATTAGTAAACAAATTTACAGCTTAAATTTCGTTACATAAATAAATGAAATATTTTGAACCAGTTTTTTTTTTTAATTTTTTAAACTTGGAGAAAGAAAAGTATTTGCTTCTTGTCACCGTAAAGACAAAGATATATGCATCGGGTCGACAAGAAGGTAATTTCGGTTTTGTAGAGTGAAATAAAACACAGTATTGTTTTTACATAAAAAATTAACTTTTCAGTCAAATATATTCCATTTTGTTTGATTACTTTTTGCCGTTTTCTGGTAACTTTATGATTCCGCTTATGGAACACCTGGCCTTTATCAGCAAAATACTCAACCAAGTGCGATTTAAAGTTATTGTTATTGCTGAAATTTTTACCATTTAAAAAGTTTTGTAAACTTGAAATGAGGTGCAAGGTCGGATCTATATTGGAGATGCGATGCCACTTCCCCACTAAAGCTGCAATAATTCCGTATGTATGTCTAAAGATGTGTGAGACCTCGCATTGTCATGGTGGATCACAATTCCTTAGCACTTTGCCAGTTCTGGCTCTTTCTGTTTGATTTCTTCCTCGAGTTTCATAAGAAGTTGCCAGTAAAGATCAGAGCTGATCGTTTGGTTGCTTGGAAATAGATCCGAATACACAATACATATGTAATTCCACCAAATTAGCGGCAGTACCTTTTTCCCACGCAATTTAGTTTTCGGTTAGATTTGTGCTGATTCATCGTGCTTGTACTATGATCTTTTCCAATTAATATTATTCTAGTCGATCCATTTCTCATCACCAGAGAAAATTAGTTTAAAAAAAAGGCCGACTGCATCACGTTTGAAATGCACATTGGAAATATTGATTCGTTGTGCTAAGTGAATTTTTTCAATTCATGCGAAACGAAAAAATCAAGTTTCTTAACGTGTTCAAGGCATCTTACGTGATTTTCAATTGTTGTGTATAATATATTTAATTGTTTGCAATCTCTCGAAAAGTTGTATGACGATTCCATTCAATTATGGATTTAATTTTGTCATCATTAATTTCAGAAGATCGGCAAGAACCCTGCTCATCTTTAAGTGAAAAATCTCCAGAAAAGATTTTTTAAACCAATGGCACTTGCGTTCTGTTAAGCATTGAACTCCATAAACTTCACATATTTTTTTGTGAGCCTCAGCCGCTTCCTTACATTTATGAAAATAAAAAATTAAAACGTGCCGAAAATGTTTATCTTTGCAACCTATGACCATTAACTAATAAGTTTAAACAAAAATACACGAATTTTTTTTCTGTAGCAAAATAAAAGTGTCAGCTGCGGATTCTCAAATAAAGAAAATGTAAGATTGACAGAAGAATAACAATACGAAGATAAAGCTATCTATTTGTCCAAGTAGAAATTGCTTTTTTGCCAACCCAGTATTTATCTTCAAGAAATTTGTACTTATATGCCTGATAAATATATTAATGCAACTAAAATACTGTGTCGTTTCCACTTATTAGTTTTAAAATTTGATTTCCTTTTATACGAGTATATTGACATTATTTTATGCTTAAATAAATATGGTATTAAAAAATTTAATACCATATTTATTTAAGCATAAAATAATGTCAATATGCCATATTAAATAAATATGGTATTACTGGAAAAATTAACACAATAATTAAAGCATTTTATTGAATTACCTAGTTTTATCACTCAGAGAAGTACCAGTGGAAGCATAGGATATCTGTGGAATCCTGAATAATCTAAGAAGATTGGCTACTTGAAGTGAGACTTCGCTATACGATCCGCCAACGACTCCTGTTATTGCTTTAGTTGAAAACTTGATGGTAGGTGGTGATCCATCAGCACATTCAAAAGCTGTTGCATCGACTGTATTGATCGAAGCTCGAATAAATTCTAGAGACTGGTTCAAAGCGTAACTGTCGCTGGAACATGTATCCAGTATGATTGCTCCTAACTTAATGTCTTTCAGGAGGCTTGTATCATTGTTGATCTTCTCCAGGGCATACAGCATAGATTCCACGCGTTGGACACCTCTGTCCTTATTGATGGCACCGCATCTGGTCTTTACACCTTTCTGGTGAACAGGAAAGAGCCCACCAAGTATTACGTCACCTTTCAAAATGGCCTTTCTACTGTCACTCAAACCGAGGTACAAAAGGACAAGACTTGCCACGCCTAGAAGATGGGAGGCAGGTGGTTTGTACCCCCCGCCCCTGAAGGAGGTCGTACCGATCGTCATCGTCTGTTGGGAGTGCTCCGACAGCGAGTAGATTGGGAGAATGCTGTCTTGTTACAGCAATGGTTACTTTGGCCTTGCATGAGTCGGCTTTGGATAATTACTTTCAGGACTGACAATGCAAAATTATTTCCTAGAAACAAAATAAAGTAAATACGTAAGTAAAATCCTACAATTTAATTCAAATTCCTATTTTTATATAGTATCAGATTATGTAATATCATTAGAATATTAGCAAAAGTCAGTACTTCAAACTTGCCAGATTCTTTAAATTTATTTAAATTGTAGAATTTAAAAAATCTATTCATAATTCCTAAAAGTTCCCCAACATTACCTAAATGTTTCTAAAATAAAACGCATAAATGAAAAACTAAGAAGATCAGTATTTGTAGGGTTCTGCTACATTTAAAAGCCTATATATCAAAAACCAGCAGACCATACTGCACTGTTAACGACTTATATTATCCCTTAGCCTGAAACGAATCACATAATCTAAAGAAGATTAATCTAATTTTTCTATTTACGTCTCAAATTAACAGAGAGGCACAGCTTGTGTGACAGACAAACCTCTGGTATTTGCGGGTATTTAAATTGACGTAACAGAAAGTTAAATTTCAAGTGTAGGTAACGGAGTTGAAGACTACGGTTGAAAAAGATGCTCTAATCTAAACTTTCAAAACCTTCACCTTAAATGCACATGCAGCTAATAATGCATTCTGGTGAGGTCTACGGAGAGGAGAAGTTACAATAAAGGTTTTAAATCATAAATAATTGCCTAATTAATATAACATACTAGATTACACAGTTAATATTTATTATTACATATAATTTTAATATGATCAATGTTTGAACAATGCAATATAAAAAAGCATAACTCAAACTGGTAAATAAAAAGCTGTAAACACTTTCCTTTAACAGAGTTTTGTGTGACATTTATGATTTTTTTTAACTAAACAGTCATTGACCCATTGACATTGACACATACACATACGCACGCGTAAAAAAGATCTAGAAATTCAAGCGTAAATATATTATTTAACAATAGTCTTAATCGATTAGATTTTACTTCCTTGTACGAAGTGAAAGAAGTATTGTAATCGTGAAAAATTTCTGGCATTATATTTCAATTATTTTCAAATCCACTTTGGACACTTTCTTCTGTTTGACACTTGTACGCACAGAATAAAGGACTCTTTTTTTTTTTCCGAAACGTATTTAAAGCAGATTCAAAAGGGATTTTTTTCGTTTCTTTTGTACGTACATATGTATTTCGCGTAGCTCGAAAACGATTAGCAGTAAAGTATAGAAATTTTGCATATCGGACTGCTAGAACACCAAGTTGTGTGCTTCCTTTTTTAATTGCAATTGGCAATAACAAATGCATATATGTTATGCATAATCGTTTATCGCAATCACATACTTTCAATTATGGAAATGTTTTAAGTGACGAAAATTTTTATGTTTTGGCAATATCAAATTTTAAAAAATATGTTCGATAAATAACGAAATCTGACTTTTAATGCGGTCTCCTGTTTCTTTTATTTATATTTCAGAAAGTTGAAAAATAAAATAGAATTATAAGAAGTTTGACTCCTGCGGGACAAACATTGACCAGGATATTTCATTTCAAAATTTGCAATTTTTAACGTCATTTTCAACTTGACTTGACAGATCGGTTATTCAACTTAGAATAATTCAATGAAGTAAATTTAAACCTAGTGCAGCAAAAATTGTGTACTTTTTAATAGGCCATAAAACAAAGTCGTGTAGTCTCCGCTTTTTTTCAATATTTTAGTTAGGGGATGCTTCTGAATTAAGTTTTAATGACCTTTGATAGCTCAAAGTAATGATAAAAAATTAATGGAATTTTAATATAATGAATACACCAACTGGGAGTAAGCAGACAAATCCAATTCACCTCTTATTATTGAAAATGCACATTGAGGAGTAAAAATCCTGATTAAACCCAGGATTAAACCGATTAAAAACTATATGAAAGTAGAATTTAAAAGTATGCAAAAAAGCAGCTTTAGTTTGGCACAGATCTTGATGCCAATTTATAGTTGCTTTTGTACCTAATTTTAAAACCTGTTTAAACCCAATAGTGAATTGTTCCTTGATTGGCTGCCCAAGATTTCTAAGTACATAATTATGCAGAGTAAATTGACGTAACAGATTGAATCAGAAAGCTTGTTGCATCATATATTTTGCCGCTAAAATTTGAATTACGTAATTTATGAAGAAAAATTACTTTCTCTATTGCAGATAATATTAATCTTTATTACCTGCAATGGCAAAGCCCGTATGCGGGTATTTAATAGCTTTTTCTATACTTCTTGTTTTCTTGCGTATGTTTAAAGGTTACAATTGATAAGCAATACAGAGCAAATACGTACATATGTTTATAAAATGATTCCGAATATGCAATTCTAAACACACATATTTTCAAATCGGTTCTCCATATAATATATTTACATATGGAAAACATTTTGAAGATTTGAAAGACTTTGATGCCACAGTTCTAGTACTGAAAGATAAGCCTATCGCAATATCTGAAAGATCGCTTTAGGAAAAGGAACGTATTTCCTTTGAGAAAAAGAAAAGGAGAAAAGGTAGGCGGAATAACGTAAAGAGGGAAAAATGTGACAGAATGCTAGTTTTATGATAATGACGGTTTAAAGCAAAATGTGACATGTACCTTAAAGGAATTCTAATGATTCCTTTCTGAAAAAAAGGGAACAAATGTGAGTTGAATTCACATAGGTGTCTAGTAATACTCTGAAATATTAAAAGAAAAAAAAATTGATGTGGACACGACATGTCAATGCGGACTATTAATTACACTCATTTTTACTACACTTCATTTAAAGTTATTTCTTCAAGTTATTCTAACTAAATTAATCGATCCCTCAAGGCAAGTTGAAAATGACATCAAAAATGACAAAATTTGAAATTAAATATGCTGGTCAATGTTTGTCATACGAAAGACAAATAGTTTTTTTTTTTTTTTTTCATAAAACTTTTCTAAATAGAAGTATAGGAGCCGGGAAACAGCATAAAAAGTTAGATTTCGTTATTTGTCCAAAAGTAATTCTTTGTTAAAATTTAAAATTTCCAAAATCTGAACTTTTTCCTAATTTAAAGCACTTTTGAGACCACATGACTACGACTAACGATTCAGAAGACAAAGGTTGGGTAAGGGGTGTTTGTATATATGTATATATATATATATACTTAATGTTAGGATTTAATTATTACCTCTTAAGAACAGTATTTCAATAAACATTAAATTGACAATAAACATTGCCAAACATTAAGCACATTATTTCCGATTCCAATAATTCGTGGGAAGCCCTTTCGAATATTCCCATCTTCGTACGACTTTAATCAGCCGAGGTATTAATTAAAAACTCTGAAAATATTAATTTTCGCACTCATTTTTTCCGAGTGGCAACAGTCTCGTGCGTTGCTCATAAAAATGTTTCGAAAAGTGTTGCTACTGCTTGCTTTCAAAATAAAAGCGTTTGTAAAATAAAATATTTGTAATAGTAGCATTTGTAAAATAAAAAATTTGTCAGTTTTAACAAAATCTATATATGTATATAAAGAAGAATGCCTGTTTGTGTGTTTGTTTGTTCGCATTATTATGCTGATCAATTATGATCAATTGTTTGCCACATTTAATCGACTAAAATTGAATATAGGTGAAATATTGGATTTAACTTGAGTTTTTATGACCATTTGATTAAACAGACGATTATCACTAAAAAATGCGTGCCATTGGTGCTGATATAATGAGAGAGAATTAGTTTATTTTTCTATCGAAATTTTTATGTGGATTCTATATCGCATCAGACTACGACTATGAATCGTATTTTATTGCATCGTTATTAGAAAAGGATTACAGCGGTATCGTTCTCTCTGTTGTTAGACACATTACTCTCAATCTAACGTAACTGGCATGCACGTGCACTTTTGCATGTAATAAATTAATGTTTGGAGGAGCTTTGCACTTCTTAGATCTACTTTTAATTCCATTCCATAAGGATTAAAGTTTGCATGTAAACATATTTTAAAAAATTATTTTCAACCACTCTATTTACTGGGACGAAGATGTCCGTGATTAGCGCAAAATTATATTGATCCAAAAACAGTTAGAAACAGAGGAAAGAAAAATTATCCACATAGTAATTGAATGAAAAATAAGCCCAATTATTTTTAGTTATTTTCAAGCAAGTTTAACTTGGCGAATGTTGGTCTGATCTGTATAGTGGTTAACAATGCTGATTATCCTGTCCTTAGGGATTCATTCGAATTCCATAATAATTGCTTGACATGCGAGAATTTAAAGTACTAGCAAGATGAAAGCCTTTCTCGAGAGGTTTAGTTATACGAGAAGAGCAATGGTAGACCCTCCTCCTTTTTTACATGAAAAGTGTATTTCTGGCGCACTGTGAGTAACATTGTCTTTAAACAGACAGCTATATGGACAATGAGTATTGACCACTGATGACGCTTAGGTTGTTAGTGTCTGGTCATTTGAAACAACAACAGCAAAGTGGAGAATATATTCATATAAATGTTACGTAAATCAATATTCTAAATAAAACAACCACATTGTAAATAAAGGAAGAATAAGCAGCGTTAGAAATGAAGAAAAAAGCTATACATGACATTAATAAACGTTATTTGCAATAGAATTTGAAAATTATTATTGAGTTCAAATAGAGTTAGGGTGATGATTTTTGGTAGTAATTCTTCATTGTTCCGGAACAAGTTATTGTTTTTTCTTTTATTCATAAAAAGCCATGTGGATCCTCTTCTTTTAAATCGGAAATTGGTTTAAATAGAATATATGGCATTATGACTATCATTTCATTTCTTTTTAGCAAACGTAATTGACAATTATTTGGTTATCAAAAAATTTAATTCAATCAGTAATTTTTTCTTGATTATTTCAGTCACATTTGCGCGTAAACGTGTGCAAACTTTATAGTTAACATATTAAGGAATCATAAGCAACTTCTAATTAACTTCAAGTTTCCCAGAAACTTTTCAACAACTAGTTACGTAAGGATTTTCTTTCTCTTTAGGCTATTGTCACATATCCATATTTTTTCAGGCGAGCAACCGTTTCAAACAATTTTCTACCTGCTTTATCATTGAAAGAAAGACGCACGAATTTCTCTTCCCTTTCGAAAACAATTATAAGTTGTTCTTTTCAACAACCAATCAGCTAGAAGCATCGAATCCTCCATCATCAACAGTCACTTGTAACTGAAGATCTAGTTTTCGTTTTCCATGGTAATCCTCAAGTAATCCGTGGCGATTGGTTGTTTCGCACCATATCAAAAAGCAAAAAATTATTCTAAAGAGTCATTCTCCTAAAATATTTTGACTGTGTGATTCGACGTTCATCTTGTGCCTTCCTAGAAAGCACGTCCGACTAAAATCAGAAGGTTCGGAGATAGTGTCCAGGCGAAGTCATTGCTTATTTTTTATATTTCTTGCTTCTACAGTAAGTCTAACAGACACTACATTTGGTTGTTTTTAATTTCGAAGACATTATGAAAAGTTAGGTCTTATATATAAAGAGCTCTTTACCTTAAATAATGTTGAAATTGTTTTCGTAAGATTTCTTATCAATAATTTAAAGAAATATTTTAGTTAGAAATATATGGTTATGATCAAACTTAAAAAAATAAAAACTGAAGCAACATTTTTCGAATACTCTGTATAAGGAGAACTGATCTAATATGCCGAGGAAATTACTCGCATTATTATTAGGAGGCTGGTCAATTCGCAGTTCATTTCTTACAATGATATATGTATGAGTGTTGAGGTAGCTTCTTACAGTTTATTCGAAGAACATGATGCGAATGATATAATACCCAACTCAAATACCAGTTATTGAGTCTAATGTAGCAGGTGTCGTATCGTTCACCTTTATATAAGATACAAAATGGGAATTTTATTCCCTCTTCGATTAAGTGGCTCTCTTTAAATGGGATATTTCTCTTTCTCCAGAGGTGAAATGAAACAGGGCCAACTGCCTCTTCTTGTTTCCTGAAATTGTTCCCCTTGTTGCCAACGTCATGTTTTTATCGGACATGTGTTAGCCATTTCATAGATACCTTCTTCCTTTTACAACTCTTCAACGTTTTACCGGACCCAAAGAAAAAAAAAATAGTCGAAAAATAACTTTACCAAGACGTAGTCTTATCGTCGACCATTACCCAAGAAAGTGTCTTAAAGAAAAGAAATGCCTATTCCCGGCACCTAATCCCTCGCTTAAAGACTTTAGGGGTATGGGATAGGACAGAGAGTGAGGAGGCTGGTAGAAACAAAGCCGTCATCGCGGATCAATATCTTCCATTGTCCAACATTGCAATCCAGTCACGACTGCCTCATGCGGCCATTCTAAGCTTAAGTGCCGAAAAGCTCTTCAATGCAGCTATGGTCTGTTCACTCATTCTGCACCGAATCCGACTTGAGAATGAACTTTGGTTGCCTTTTTGGCCAAACGTCTAGTACCAGGATCACCGAAAAGTATCCTGGCTTGAAACTAATTCCCACTGAAAGAAAATAAGACTTATTCGACAATAAATTCAAGTCTTTCGTTATTTTTGTGGGGGGAAAAAAAAAAAAAAAAAAAAAAAAAAAAAAAAAAAAAAAAAACGAGTACTTAGTTCATGATTAATGGCTAATGCAAAAGTAACAGCAACAAAAAGTGTCCGTCAAAAAAAGAAGAAAAAAAGTGGAGGATGATAAAAAATATTCATTATTTCAGTGTTTCATAAATTCTGAATTCTTTGAAATGCAGCATCAGATTCCAGTTCTTTTTTTATAGAGAAGTACAGTCCTTATAGTAACAACTCTATTTTTAACCGCTATGATTGTCAGTTAGGTTTTCAAGAAAAAGCTTTGTCAGCAAGACTTCGTCATTTTTATTATCTTAATAGGCATTGAGTAAAGTTTTTTATTTTCCAAGATAAATAATTGATTTCACTTTACAATCACTTAGTAAGGTGCTGATAACCATAAATAGCGTCTGTTTGTTATTAAGCAACTAACTAAACATGCAGGAAAAAACTTACTTATTTCGGGCTGTAATTTTCAAGTTAAGTAGGACAAAATGCAAAGCAGGGTATGATTTAGTACTTGCTGTGCTCTGCATCAAATCTTATCAAATTAAAAAAAATTAATTTAATTTACTATTTAAAACAGGAGAGATCGTTTAAACAATGTAAAGCAAAGAATGCAAATAATTATTTTAGAAAAGAAAACATTTAGAGAAGTTGTACTTAACCTTTTTGTCTATGCATTCCTTTCACCATTGCTAGAAGATCATTGCTCCTCTCCTTTTCAAATTTCGGAAAACACATATACAGTTATTTAAATTTAGATAATTTTTTAATATGTGTTACAAATTAACTAAGAAAAAGTACAGAATGTGTTGATAAATGCCAAAACTTAAGAATAAAAGTAGTTTTTATATTCATAAGATAAAATTAAGTCCTTAACAAGTAAATAAAAGGCTAACTGTATTCTCCTCTTGAGACTATGTTCTGCTTAAAATCTCCTGATCTAGAGGTAACAGAAAAATAGATCTAATTTTTCAGTAATTTCTGCAGAAAACAATTGCTTTGTATACTAAAATACATATTACATTCACATTTATATTCATATTCGTCATCTCAGGATTTATTTAATAATTAAAAATGTAATGTCTATATCTGTTAAGGTTGTTTAGTTATATGTTATATTTTTTTCCCTCTGCTGTGATGGAACCTGCCCAATCGCCAGATTCTCGTGTTCCTAATCTTGTCAATGTATATATATTCAAAGTATTTATCACAGATATATGCTTACAAACAGAGTTTCTAAAAATAAGACGCACATTTTTATAAAAACAATGTTGTTAAACAACAATGAGAATTGACAGCATATCCTTTAAAAATATCATTACTACTTTTACATAGTCCTCCCTGAATCAAAAATTCCTATTAGCGGAATTTTTCAGTATGTTTGAATTGCTTTAAAACAAAAGTGCGTCCTACGTTTAATGTGCAAATATAGCAAATATATATGAGAACGAATTTATGGATCAAAGTACTTTTTGTACCAACTAGTTACTTATATTTTAAATATTTTAAAACAGATAATTTAAAGCGTAGCCATAAAATAAAATTTGTACCCTTGATGATTAATGATTTTATATTAAATAAAATAATATTCGTGATTAAATTTTAAGCTTGTTCCTTTATTTTAATAAGACTATTATATTTCAAGTTTATTTCTTTTCTGAGATGTACCTTCTCAAATTTCGTCATCAAAGGTAGAATTTTTAATTTTCAATTCATTAAATACACAATAAACATATTATTAACAATATTTTTTATTCTAAGGCCTGAAAATTTAGATATTTTCGATACAGGCCTTATCGCAGTGGTCTCAAATTAATGTCCAGAAGGCCGTCGAAACAGTTTTACATTGCTCAACACATTTCAGTTATGCACTTGTTAATACGGTTCTTAGAGATTTCAAAGAGCTATGAACTAATCTTATGTTCACACTGTTAGAGGAGGAAAAAAAGGGATAATAAAAAGACTGAGATCTTGTCACTGTAATGTATGTATGTCTGGACATGTGATTGTGGCAAGGTAAGAGAATTTTCCCTGTAGGTACAATCAAGCAAATTTAGTTCGCCAGCTGGCGTTGGCGGCGCTTCAGTATTCTGTCTGACGTTTTCGATTTTTTCCCGCCACCGTCTTTCGTCATATTGCAGCATGCAATTTGAGTTTCAGAGAGCTGCCTTGCAGAACAAATTATAATATGAAGTTAGAGTAGAATATTTGATTTGCAACAGAGAACCCTAGATATATCGGCTTAAAGAGAAGGAAGCCTGCGAGAAGGACAATTTAAGGGATACTGGTTGATATTCATATTGTAAATGAGAAAAAAAATTAAAACTACCGGGCAGCAGACACAGTTTTCATTATTCGAATCCCAGTCGAGCTAGTAAACGTATACACTCAACAATTATTATGCCAATAATATAAGAAGCGCAAAAAATGGTGGGGGGATTTTTTTATTAATAATAATTTTATTACATTAAAAAATTTCTTTCCGTTGCCTTTAAAATATAATTTTCCATTTCATTCTTTTTATTCATTCTGATACAGAAAAAATTATTTTCTTCTGTTTGTAAGATCTTTTATGATAGAAGAGAGTTGAAAATTTTTGTCCTTTCATGTACGTTTTTATACCTTTAGCTGGGCATTTTATATGATACTTAACCAACAAAAACGTGATATGACAATTGGCATTGTCTACTTTAGGGAGGAGTAAAAAGTAAAAGAAAAGAAAACAAGAATATCTCGAAGAATTCAGATTTAACGATGCATAGGAGGATTTGCTAAGGTTTTTGTAAGCTCTCGCTGATCACTTCAAGTTACTAATCTGCTCTTGGACTCATGTCTGCTAATACAATGCTTATGCCTTTTTAACTTTATTGCTAAGCATCGCTTTCTTAGCCCTTACGCTCCATAAAATTCAAGAGAAAAATCACAAAGTATTTAAAAACAGCACATCCTTAGAAATCTCGACAAGATTTTAGAAGTTGCCATAGTATTTTTTCCAAGTCCGAAGTTGCTTTATCCCTGAAGGTTTTCGTTTTGGGATTTTGCGTTGAATCACTCTAAAAGTCCGTTTCACTTTTCAAACTGTTGCCACCAAATGTTAGAGTCCTGCATTATATTTGAAGAAATTAAACAATGAAAATTCTGCATAAATGTATGTATATTTCTCGCATTAAAGCTCAAATTGTGATAAAACAACGGTCCATAGAGCCATCGAATTTTGAATGACGTAATCTTGCTGCAAATATGGGCATGTGGAAGCCCAAATTTTATATTTGGATTTTGTTTTATTATTGATTTCATATTTTGCAAAACTCTAACCAATTTTCGATTAACAAACTCAAGGATTTCAAAGCAGCAATGGCAACGTTTTACAGAAACAATTTTATCTCCAGTGCGCGAGACTCTGTACCGGAAATTCTAAAGATATGCTCAGTTTAAAAATATTTTGCGATATTGCTCTTGAACTGAATTTTATGGTTTAAGTGCGAAGAACGTGATATTTAATAAATAAAGGTAACAGACAAAATGTTAAAAAAACGCCCCTTTGGACGTAATTTAAAATTTGAAACCTTTCAGATTTTATAAAAAATATTAGCTGCATTATTTCTTTGCAAATTAGCCGCCTGAAAGAATTTTCGTAAAAAAGAAAAAATATTATGATAATTTTAATGGGTCCAGTAGTGTGCTTTCATAAAAATATTTAATACTTTAAATTAGACATCTTATGATTTAAATGTATTTTTATTACCAATATTTTATTATCAATTGGATACAAAAGCAGAAAAAAGTTAAGAACTGCAATTGTTGCTTTTTAATTGCGTGACGATAATAACTACTACATTTTTTTGAGGCAATGGGGACACATGATTTAAAGTGACATATATGACACATGATTCGATGCCGTTGTTTTTCCATAAAGGCAGGAACATATATACATAATATTGATTGTACGGTATTTAATTAAAAAAAAAATCTGAAATGTTTCAGATTTTAAATTACGTCCAAAGGGGCGTTTTTTAACATTTTGTGTGTTACCTTTCTTTATTAAATATCATGTTTCTCGCACTTAAATCATAAGATCCAGTGCAACAGCAATATCGCAAAATAGTTTTAAAACGAGCATATCTTTAGAATTTCCGATACAGAGACTCACGCGCTGGAGATAAAAATGTTTTTTCTGCACAACGTTGCCATTGCTCGCTTTGAAATCCTTGAGTTTGTTAATCAAAAATTCGTCAAAGTTTTAAAAAATAGGAAATCGATCATAAAACAAATTTCAAATTTCAAATTGGGTCTTCCACATGCTCATATTCGTTGGAGGATTACGTTATTCAAAATTCGATGACTCTATGTACCGTTGTTTTATCACAATACGAGAAATATACATACATTTATGCAGATTTTTCATTATTTAATTTCTTCAAATATAATGCAGGACTCTAACATTTTGTGGCAACAGTTTGAAAAGTGAACCGACATTTATGAGTCCGACGCAAAATGCCAAAACGAAACTAATAGTCCTTCGGGATTCAAATCCCTTTGGACTAAAAAAAAAAAAAAAAAAAAAAAAAAAAAAAAAAAAAAAAAATCACGGTAACACTTGGTGGCAACAATGTGAAAAGTGATTCAGATACAAAACTGATATGGACAAAAATTAATTTTCGAGACTAATAGCAGTTCCAGTAGTAATAAAGAAAGAAAAATTCTTTAATATTTAGATTATTTATTATTTAGCATGAGTATTTGTTATTCTGCCATTTAAATATGTCGCATTAACTTACATAATATTAGAAAATTCACAAAATTCCATGACTAAACCGCAAAGCATGCCCGTCTGACTCCGAATCTCTCGTAGTATACTTTAAATACTTTCCTTCAAACAAATGTCCTTTGTGTTTCCAGTTACACCCTATCTTCAAGTCGCGTGTAAGCTTGAGTGATCAAACCACAGCACTTGCTTTATTTTTTTTTTAAAAAAAGAACTTACAAAAGACAAACACTTTTCTTTATGCTACTTTGTACAGAACTTCGCAAAAAAAATGGTTGTTTTTCTAATTAAAGGACTATATCGCTTTCTTTCTCGCTCTCCTTTCCTCTCTATTTTTTTTTCTTTTTGTATTCTCTTTTTTTATTTTCTTATGAATAGAAATTCGTAAGATTTCAGCTGCAGTCTTTTGATTTAAGTGAGAACTTATTTGTTGTCGCCTCTCAGTGAATAGAGCCAATTAATTCTTTCTGAGCATAAACATATGCTTCGAATAAAACACAAAAAACGGAAGAATAAATTTTATAACAAAAACTGTTCGTGCCTTTCGAGAGATTGAAATGTCTGAATCCTAGCGAAATGTCATCAAAAAGCGCTCCGAACTGTCAAAACTTAATGAAATTTTGGCAGCTTGCTTTATCTACCGCGCTGTTTGAAATAATTTATTTTCTTCTTTAATATTTTTTGTTCGAGAAGGAAGAATTTAATTAAGTTTCTTATTGGGCCCAAAAAATAATATAAATGCAACACATAAATAGTATTTGCGTCACATTCAGGGATCATCACATTTACGGATTGTAAATTTAGCTAATTTTTTCAATTACTGATATTTCGGTAAAATTGTTAATTAAAACCAATTAATCAGTCATTTATCGATTTATTTTCTTTTCGATAAGTTTAATGAAAATGTAAGCGTAAAAATTACCAAGAATAGACGCTTTATTCGAAAGGTTTCCCATGCACATACTGATGGAATACATACTGACGCATACGCATGACTGAATACATACGCATGGAATACATACATTTCTCGCATACATACTGAGAACAGAATATAAAATATGTAGCAGAACTTAAGAAATAATTCAAAACAATTTTACATATATATAATTGTTTTGAATTATTTTGTTTTGAAGCAATATAGTATATACACATATAATTTATCTAAATTTATTTAGGGACAGGTTGTTGTGCTGAGGTAATCTGGCTTGCAGTAAAAGCAGCTTGACTCAGAAATGGCCAAATTTAACATAATTTTATTATTGGACGAATCACTTCTGGAAACCCAATATTTAATCCTCACATCATTATGGACGCAATATGTACCACACATTTGTTAAATTTAGCTCATCTTGAACGATATGCAGAAGCGAGAAACAACGCGTGTTAGCCAGAAAGCGAAAGCGGAAAAGGACTACATATTTAAAAGAAGCATGCGGATTAATTTTGAAATAACGCAGTTTAGATTGATATGTTATAAGTAGTTATTATTTTTAGGGCAGAAAGGGAAGGTACCATAATTAAAATGAAGAATAAAAGAGACAATTGTCAATTAGGAGATCGTTGCCATACTTTTTTATGTTCCACTTATATAAAGAAAAGTTTAAAAATTTCAAATTAAAATAAGAAATTATTTTATGTAAATAATTCATTTAGTCTGTTAATCTTAATAATTTTATTAAAAATAATTTCTAAAAATTGATTTTATTATTTATTAAAATATTAGATTTTTAAAAATTACTTCTGAAATATTAATTTTTATTGTTATTTATTTTTGATGATTAAATTAAATAATACGACATTAATTTCAGTTCAATTTCAAATTCAACACTTAATATAATATCTCCAACATTTTCATTTTTCAATTTTGCAGGCTACATTTTTAGACCTCATCTCAGTTCTTGCTTTTACTATTTCCATTCATTCAAACTTCCCTCCTTACCGCTCATCTCGACTCTAAATACTAAAGAGTATTACCGAAGATTTTGAAGAGAAATGTTTTTCTTCATTCAGTTTTAATTTTCTTCTTCATATAACATTCTAACTAATCTATTTAATTTAAATGAATTAATTGATTCAGCTATATTTTTCCGAATTTTAGAGAAGTTGCCTTTGTTAATTTAAAATTTTTATTTGCAATATTATTCCTTTTTACATTTTCGGCTATCCTTTTTTACACGAAATTTCTTAATTTGAAAACTTTTCTGCATAAAGTTTTATTAAAAATTCTTATTTTACTTTTGGTAAATTTCTTTTAAATAAATTTCCTTTTCTACATAAAATTTGACTTTAAATATTTCTGCTTTTAATTTGATTCGAAAGGTATTTCATATTTATTTAGCACATTACTTTTAATTTACCCAGTGGTTATTTTAAATGACAACTCGAGAAAAATATACTTAGAGGACTTAATCCTGTCTTTTGGTTTAAAATCTAATGTTATTGATATGATTTATAAGCAGGGTATTTCCCCTTTATTTGCTATGCTTCTAGAGTGTGGGGAACAGCTTTAGAAAATAATTTAATTCCCGTATACTTCACAGAATTCAAAGAGTTTTACTAAGAGTTGTACGTGGCTACAGAACAGTTAGGTATGAAGCCTGTTTCACAATTTTCTCCGATTGACCTTCATGTTTTAAAGGACAAAAAGTTTAAAAATACCATCAGCAAATTTATGTTTGATACCAAGGTGCCGTTTGAAGATCTTCCTCATCCTGCCGATCGTTTGCCAATTCAAACTATCATTTATGATAATTCCGTTGATGATAATTTCCCTGTTGTGTGGTATACATATATCAGTAAAATTAATAATCGAGTTGGATTAGCTTTCATCATGGTTCTGAACTGCAATACTCTTTAGAATTCCCAACGAATGCAGTGTTTTCCAAGCTGAATTACTGTGCATTAGTGACTCAATTAAGTGGATATCTAACAACAGTTCGTTAAGTGTTAAATTTCTTATTCGCACTGATTCTCTTTCAACCTTGCATTCTCTTAGGAATATCTTCTCATGTAATAAATTAATTGTCATTTCTCATGCCCTTCTTAAAGATCTTAATAATAAAGGTGTTGGTGTTATCTTTTCTCATGTACCTGGTCACACTGGCAATCTAGAAAATGAAAGGGCTGATTGGTTAGCAACTGCCCAAGTCATTTTTCAAGGAAAAAATAGGAATGACACAATACTCAAAGTGGAACGAATTATACAGGAATTCTACTACTGCCTCCTTCATTAAATTATATTTCCCTTCCATTCCTCACAGACTGAATAATAAACACTTTTTCTGCAAATTAGAAATTACTGAATTTCTAAGTGGACATGGTAATTTCAATTTATATCTGAAGAGATTTGGATTATCTAGTACAGACTTGGGGGCCCACCAGCGGCCGAGCGGTAAAGTCGCTGAACACTGGTAGTTCGGTCCGAGGTTCGAATCCCGCGAACGGGCTGGCTGCATGGGCGTTTTCGTGGTTTTCCCCATGTGTAACGTGTATACGAGCCAGTTTCCCTTAGAAAGTCCTCCACGAAAGGCATCCCTCCCTTTAGGCAGATAGCCCTCGAGGCTTTGCCATAATCACACACACACCCTAGTACAGACTTCTGCAGTTTCGGGGAAGTGCAAAATGTCGAACATTTGTTGTTCTGTTGTTCAAAGCTCATGAAGGACGAAAAGAACTCATTTCCAGGTTAAACTCTGTGAATATTACATTTCCTCCCCCTCTTCACGTATTTTTTTTTTTTTTTTCCTTTGAGAACATACAGACTCCCCGTGCACCACATATGTACGACACGGGGCTTACAGAAGTAAGTTAACTAGAACATTAAAGGTTACATGTATAAATAAACATTAAAAATTACATGCATAAACAAAGCGAACAAAAGCAGAGAACAGCAGTCTGGACTTCACGAAAACAGATAAGTTCACTGGCCAAGTCACTCCGAACATTTTCAAATCGTTCTGTAAGCATAATCTAGGGCCATCAAATGTAGGGCACAAGAAAATCAAATCTTCCACATCCTGAGGAACTCTTTTTGAACATTCACATAAATTGTTTGATCGTAGATTAAAACGAAACAGATAACTTGCAAATTTACCGTGACCAGATAAAAACGGAGACACTTTAAAATTTAACGAGAGGAAAGACTCGAAATTCAGTCTATACGTGTCATGGATTAAATGGCTTTCTCTTTCTTCTGTAAATTTATCTCTTACGTGTGATCTGTGAATTTGTAAGTTTATTTTAGTTTGTGTTGTGTTGTTCTATTTGTTTGGTTTTTTTACTTACCTCTGTAAGCCTTGTGTAATAAATACTATGTAGCGCCCAAGGAATTTAAAATTTAAAATTAAAAAATATTAAATTCTCGAAATTAAAATCTACAAATCTGTAATAGGTCGCATATTAAATAACAATTTAATTTTTAATCAAAACTCTTTTATGATTGCTGATATTAATAAAACAGTTTTGCTCGAAAGTTTCTATATTCTTCTTTACAGATTCAGTACTCTCATTCATTAATTCCTTATTATACCGTATTATTTCAAACTTTACACTAATTTTCCTCTATGTTATCAAAATTTGTAATCAATATTCGCTTCTAAATTTATCATTCATTCACCGCAGGTTCTCATCTCAGCTTTTCTGATTTTGCGAATGATTGTTTGGAACTGATAACATTTGCAGGCCAGAAAGTACCACTTTTGAAAAGATCGTGACAGTTCCAGCAGTGCATAATCATTCCTCCTCAGTCATTATTCCCACCGCCCAGAACGGTCAAGGAATTCGAGTGCTAATGTTTCCCCTCTGGGGGAATTATCAAGGTGTGGGTGGTGAAGGAGGAATGCGGAAAGGGGATATTTGCAGACGACTGGTCGATGAGGGCACATTGGAAACCACCTGCAAGTGGCCAGCATGCACGGATAGGCAGTTGTCTAAGCAAGAGAGGATACGATCATTGCAACCACAGCATTAGGCTCGTAATTCAATGGCAGCTGCGGAAATGGTAATTAATAGAGGACACAATGTTTGCAGTTGTGCTATGCACGCATATTGCCATTCTAAACATTTCACCTCGTGGGATTTCTTGCAGCTCCACGGCAATCTCACGGAAGAAACAAATATTAAAAGCACGATTTTCAGTTACTAAAATATATTAAAATAATAAATTTGTTTAAATTGTAATTATATTGCTGTAAATAGTTTCATGGAAGGAAAGATCTTAATTTCAACGCCTCATACAGATGTAATGTTAATTACTATGTGACAGAACCTTTATGGTTTCTGAAAATTACTTTGACATGATGACAAATGGTGCCAGAAGCAACACTTGTGGAAACTAATTATGCAAATTTACTAATGAAAATAACAACTGGCCTGAAATTCTGGAAGTAACTCGAGGAAAAATATTGAAATGTTTCTGCATATAGTGTAGTACGTTTACTAAATATCAAATGCACGCGAAATAATAATAATAATAATTCAACCTTAAATTCTTTAAAATTATTTCAGTTATATTCATAAGGTATTAAGATTTAAATGAAAGGAAAATGAAATAGGTTAATAAACTTACAAGTTGTAAAGCGCCAATTTACAAGACCAAATTACACGATTTAAAAAACCAATTTACATGACCACCCAAACTTCGCTATAATTAATATTCGCTTCAGATTTTAAACATTTCTGCAAGAGTATATTAAACTTTGAGCTAAGAATTTTGTATCTAATCTTTTTAGTTTGGGATTATAACATTTTGATCAGAAAATAAAATACCAACTTTTGCCTTTTCCCATTTTTTCTTACTAAGCAAAATTTTATACACAGTTTGATAGATTAATTTTCGACAGTAATTATTGTTACCTTAATTTATTAGGTTTAAAAGATGTTGAAAATATTTTGGCTCTTAAATATCACAGTTTTCTAGATTTAGTTAATATATGGATTTGTTCAATTCTTAATCGTCATACGTATGCAGTAAATCTACAGGATAATGCAAAACTCGTTTTGCGATTCTTTTTTAATGTTACCCATTGCTATCTAATTAGAGCTTCTAGTCAGAGCCGCAGCAGCCAGTAGTTCCTAGAAAGATTTTCCGTATCTTATCCTTTCAAGAATTGTAAACTTTATGTCTGTAGTTATTTATTGTTAGTTTTTAAATATTTATTCATTATTTTTTCACGTCGAAAATTAAGGCTTAGCAACAATCTTGAGTTTTGGTTCATTGCTTTTTTATGAAATGTTTGCATAATCTATTAAAATTTCTTTTCGTTTTTCCCTTTTATCCTTTCTTTCTTTTCTCATGTTTATTTTGAAAAACGGTAAATTTATATAATGGTGTTTAACTAGGGGAGTAGGTGCAGTTAATGAGTTTGTTTAACATGTGTTTCTGAAACCTGCATGTAACTTTCGTTATAACACTTCCAACAAAGAGCGTTTGAATGGTATATGATTGAGCTAGTCACCGTTCCAAGGAAATTTTGGTCTGATATTGGCATCACAATAATCCGTTTACGCAAAAATTACTTCAGTTACTCCATTTAATGCACAATGATTTCGATGCTTGTACAAAAAGAATTTTCGGACATCCTCCATTTATTTACATAAATATCTACACATACCTTTTATATTTCTTAGTATCTTTTTCAAATTAAAAAAAAAATTTAAATACAAAATTAAAATTAAATGCTCGCTCATAATATTTTTGCCTTAATATAAACATATTCAAAAGTAATCTTTCTTTCTTTCAAGAGTAATTATTTTGTTTAAAATTAGGTTAAAAAATTGTGAAGCTTCTTGAGTTAAGCATTTCAGATAGATGGAAATATTGCATTTAAAATATTTCTTGACTTAAAATAAATAAATATTCGTTTCCTATTCCCATGTATTTTATAACGTTAGTTGACATTAATAAATGTAGTTATAAAATACATCTTCTAAATTTAGCATTTTATATCATTTTAGAATTTATTCAAATTTCAAAATATTCAATTAAAATACACCGTTATTGATTTATAGAAGCATTTGGAATATTTAGTTTGCAATGAAAGCTTTTATGGCTCGTCATAAAGCACGAGTTAATATCATTTACACAAACGTAACATCATAAAGCAAAGTCAGTAAAATTTTCATAAATTAGAATGCTTAGATTTAGAGGATTTTCACATCGCATAAAATGCTTTCATGTAAGTTGCTTTGTAAGCATCGTTTCAGATGTTAGCTTTGTGAAATGAGACTGCATATTACAATTTAGAAATGAATAAAGAAGAAATGGCAGCAGGCACTGAGTTTTCTGAAGAGGGCAGTAAATAGTTAATGTCCTAGATTATTATAGTCTTCACACGTGCACTCATACAATAATTTGCGAATGCTGTCCCACATCTATTCGATTCTGCATTTTATGAGGAATTATAGAGATGATATAGTACATCTGAAAATTTATAAGAGAATTTATTGTTGTTATTTGTCATCCAGGGTCTGACATACAAAACTGCAAAATCATATTATGTACATTAGTTACATAACTTCTGGAAATCTAACTCCTGCCTAATTCAGAAGTTTAACTAATCCAGCGAAGATCTTTCTGCTTCAGTCCAACATTTGAAGATATGGCTTGAAATGACCTGTTTAGTACACCATTCTAAATTGAAAATGTGTGAACTGAAAATTTGACACAAGTTTAAACTGAGAAGTGCGAATTCAGTGAAATTGAAAATCATTTTGTTCTCTTACAAAAAGAGAGGTCCAGCTAGTTCATACATCTTTAGCAATCCCAGATCAAATTTCGGTACCAGATCCTCCTGCTTCAATCTATTATTTGAGAAATGACTTCTGATGTCCTATTTTGTACGTCATTTTAGGCAAACTGGAAATTCTTTTTGGGCCTGACAGTAAAGAAGAGTAAGGTATTAATTCCAGGAATGTCTTTGCAGTATTAGTAATGAGAAAGGATGATTTCCTAAGTTCAATATTAAACTGAAAAAAAAAATTAACATTTTAATTGTGACGATCTATTTCTGCAATATTTCTTGCTTTTTCACAATTTGTTCTGATTTATGTACCACGTTTTTGCAATGCTCATGCATTAAACATGTCTGAGTATATATTGAATTTCATATCTCAATAATAATGAAAGGTATTTAAATTTTATTTAAATAATCTAAAGTTATTCAAGTTAAGAGTTTTTTTTATCTTTCGTACCAATTTCTTTTTATCTGTTTACTCTAAAATTAGACTATCAAAATACTAGAATCGTAGACAACAAGCAGTATGTTGATTTGAACATCCCGTTAGACACCAAGGTGAAAAATTCGAAAGATTTCATGAGTTCGGTAGAAGGTTAGATATTTTCTTTTCATTTACACACAATCAGAATTCAGTACTGAAAAAAAATTAAATTAGAGAAACACACTTGAAATTAGATTCTACAAGAAAGTAGGAAGAAAGAAGTCTGCCCCTTTTTTTTCAATTTTGATGCGGATTAATATACACAGGCTATATGCTTAGTCAGAGCGATCTTAATCTGAGATCTTTCTTTCTCCTATTTGAGTTGCACATAGGAAAACAATGATACATTCATGTAGCCAGCTGTTAACCGATATTCAAACCCCAGTGAAATTATTGGTCCCTAGCAGTTTCAGCATTTCGCCATTATTGAGAGTTCTGTTTAGCAACAGTGACAAGATTTAATATGAAGTTAAACATTTAATAAGATAAGTCTCTCATTTTGTTAGTTTTATTGTGTGCGATTAAACTACCAAAAAAGGAAGGAATTTGTGTGCTTCAGTTTCAAGATTCAATGATAGGATCAATAAAGTTCATAATCGTTATGTTATACTCAAGAAAAATCAGATTTTATTTATTTATTTTTTTAAATACGTACTTAAAATGATTCTCTCTGCACTTAATTTAATCAATTTTGTGTTTTTACGCAACAGATATTAGAAGTTCAATACATCATATCCGGCTATAGAAATACTTTGTGTTTAATTTTAAGCCTCATATAATGCGTCAACAAAGTTCTAGCATTACATTCGTGTAAAGTCAAGGTATAACGAAAATAGTTTATTCAACAAAACCGTCCAGTACCCCCCTGCCGTATTCTCAAGTAATTCGTTCCAGGACACACTGCGGATAACAGCAAACTATATGTACAACAGGAAAGATATAAAAATAAAGCTGGCAATAGTCCTTTAAAGTGCTAATTTGGATCCTAAGACAATTTCAGCGCATCTATATTGCATCACTGATGTCATTCTTTCCTTACAATTTCCTTGCCGTAAACGTTTGCTCAATTACTGTCCAAAGCTCAAACAAACGAGTCTAGATTATAAATAAATTTGGTTAATCTTTGGATTATGGTAACTTGGCGATTTTTTAGCGAAATTTGGGGACCAACTCTGCTACAGCAACCTGCTAGTGTTTGTTTGGACGCCATTTTGTTTTCACGAAGTAAAGGCTTTTTTTTTTTTTTTTTTTTTTCTTTTAACTCAACATTTTCCTCCAACAATCTGCTAGCCGAATTACGCTTATGGTAGAACTTTTATGGAACAAAAGTGCTTAATCATGACGAAGATTAGGTGCGAAATTGGGAGAAAGTGCATAATCGCAAACTGCGTGCCGCGTTTTTAAGAATTGCACAAACACGGTATCCATGTACACGTCGACCTATTTTCACTTAAAAACACATCCCAGAATTCTAAAAAAATGGCATTGCGCACACTCTTGACTTTATCCATGTACACTGCTAAAATCCTAGCTAGTAACCTTTATCGCCTTACCAAAATGTCGCCAAACTACCTGTTACCATATTCCAAAGATTAGCCATAAATTTAACTGCTTTATACGCTTCCCTTTCGCCTGCTGCTGCCAGAGTAAGCCACGGCTCTCGCTTTGCTATAATGTAAGCTGCATATACAAAATGTTAGGGTGGCTATAGCACCTATAATCATATGTGAAGCAACTATTGTGTCTCCAAAACTGCTTTATCCAATGATAAAATTGTACTGGATTCGCCACGCCTGTCTGCAAGTCTGTTATTCTATCTACGCAGTAAATCATTGCCATTCTGGTACAGTTATCACCTGCAAAGTTATTTCGACCATGAGTAAAAAGTGAATTGGATTCATATTCCCTAGCTAACTGTCTACTAAGTTCTATCCACGTACCAACTAAAATATATATATATATACATAATATATAATGCAACATATATTATATATATATATATATATATATATATATATATATGTATATATATATACATAATATATAATGCAACATATATACATTTGTTATAATTGAAAACTTTATCAGAGTAAGGTATTTTAAAGATTACTGAATAGTAATAGAAGGTATTGTACACTATGGCCACTTCATATAGCATATCGTTAATACAATAAAGCAAAATTTACTCTCCAAAATGTTTGGTTCTCATTAATTTATAAAACACCATCGCTTATCTTAAAGGCACTGGTCATTTTTCTCATTTTGCTTTTGGAAGCCATTGTAAACCAAATAAAATATTTCTGAATATAAAAGCTGCGGTAGAATTCGACGAATGAGAAAAGGCATATTGTTAAAAGCAGAACTGGGAGAAATTTAACGGAGAAATCTGGGTATGTAGCGAAGGAAGAGGACACGGATGTTTTGTCCACTTACAGTCGTGGTCTCCTGGGGGCATTTTTATAGCCGCCATGGAAGAAAGATTAATTAAGCAAAGTGCAGTCCTAAAGAGCGATCTTAAATCCGAGAACGTATATGAGGTTCCTAGATGATCATCTCCTCTCATTTAGTAATATTCGTTAAGAAAATAATTATTGAGGAATATCAGTAGTCGCGATTACTGTGGAATATAAATGCTTACCTTGCTTTTAATAGCTGCGTTTCGCATTTGGCATCAGCTATTAATCAATTGTTACATCCTTTGCTATCTCAAAAGACATTTTTTCTTTCTATTATAAACGGAGAATAGTCCTTCGGAAGTTAAACATTTAATGGCTATTTTGCAGAGTTCTGAGCTCCCTTCGGTACTTTTGTAGTATTTCCAAAATGCTCTTAACATGATGTGCTTTAAAGGAAGATTTTACATTGAGAAACAGTAAGCAATTAACAGGTGTGCACAGCGACACTTCTAATCGCAATATGTTTCTTACAAAATATTTCATCAATCAAAAAAAATTTCTCGCTTCATTTCTTCCATCTACTAAAGTCGTAACTACAGATATCGGCAGGTCACAATATTATATAAAATTATTTTCATATATTATTATTTTCTGTAAATAAAGCAGGAATAATGAAAGCTTTCTGAGATACGTTAGTGGCCATTGCCAAAAGTTATCGTTTTGTTGTTGAACTTGATGTGAAAAATTTCAGTGTTAAATTATGGATATACTATATATTAGGTTACACTATACATAACTGCAAATTGTCTTGTTTGTTTTATTTGGAAAAGGGTTATGATTTATGCAAGTCGAAGAGAGTTCCATTGCTTTATTCTGTTGAAATAAAAAAACATGTTTCGCATTTTGGCTTTAAAGACATAAGGAAGTATTCTAACAACCTATAATCTTCGTTGAAACGAAATACTTAAATACGTTAAGAGAAAAGAAAAATACCTTCTTTTGCGTTAGAATAAATTATGCATTTGATGTACGGGAGTCAATAGCCCAATTATCCGAATATTTCGATTATCTAAATGAGCTACGGGTCCAGATGATTCGGATACTGAATTCTACCAGTATAAAATGCAGATTGAGGATTTAAAAACATAAGCCAGAAACACCTGAAACTGTTAACGACTAAAATGAATTATATGAATATGGAATGTTAAATTTAATAACAATGAAACATCAGAATCCAGTGCCGCCATTAAATAATAATTCATAATAGATAAGAACTCGGGAAGCAGGAACTTATATTATTTAATAAAACATTTCGAACTGTACCTGCGCTGTGACAAAGTGATAAAATTATGGGATGTCTCTAATGTTAAAGAGTTGGGCTGTGGCATTGAGATATGGGATATCTCCTGCATGATTACGAGAAAGAAAGCACAACACAGAAAAACCAATATCGTCGGAAACCACTGCAGATAATGAATTAAATGTTACGGGGTGTGGCTGTGAATATAAATATTAACCTAAAAGCTCACTACGCGTCTCTGGTTTCTGAATTAAATAATCAATACTATGCCATGGAATATGAAACGATATTTATATTTTTGTCATTTAAAAGATGTACTATTATGTAAATTAATGTTTTCCTTATTCAAGCTAATAAATGTCTGTTTAAAATAAAAAATCTTAAGTATACACCACATGACTTCCGTTTACGGCCTATTAAATTATGCACATTCTTTGCTGTCTTTAATTTAAACTTATTTCCTAGAATTATTCTAACTTAACTAACCGATTCCTCTGAGAAACCGTAAACGCATGAAAAATTTTACATTTTGAAATTAAATATCCTGCTTTTCTCCCTCGTACGGTGGTCAAGCTGCTCATAAATTAATTTTTCATAACAAATATAAAATATTCCCAAATATAAATATAGGAACCGGGAAACCGCATTAAATGTTAGGTTCTGTTATTTAATGAAAATTAATTTTTGTTTTAAAACGAATTGACAAAAGATGAATACTTTCGTCATTTAAAACACTTCTGTGATTGGAGATAATTGGATGACTACAACCAATGATTGCGAAAATAAAGGCCGGGTAAGGTCTGATAAACCGGCTGAGAAAGTATATAAGGTGGTTATAAAAAGCTTTCTAGCCATATGAGTCACTAGCGGCCTATCCGCTCAACCAATCGAAATAAAATTTTAGATATTGGTATTTAGAGGCATGCGCTCGAGATTTTAGTAATTTAAAACAATAGTGCTCTCATGGTTACGGTTGCAGTGAAAACGTTTCAAAATTTTCGAAAGGCAACATGCATATTTTTCTGCGTAAATTGATCAGCTCACTCAAAAACCATAAATGACACACGTATGAGGAAACTTCCTGGCGTAAAATTATTGCAAAAAGAGCATTGGAGAAGACCAATAACAGCATCAGAGAGTAGAATGAAAAGAAACTTTTATTGGAATTTCAAATTTTCAGTGTTACAGCGTTTCAACATAGAATCATCTTCCTTAACTTTTTTTAACTTAGTTTCATGGGCATCCCTGGACCACACTCCGACGGAATTTTGGTTCTGGGTTATCTGAAATCTAAGGAGTGGACATCAAATCCATGAGATTTTTCAGAACTGAAAGATATCATAAAAAATAAAATTATACAGATTCCTGCGATGTTAGGTTCGCCATTGTTGCAACAATTTGCCGCATTTGCGTTACCTTAATGCGAAGGTAGCCGCTTTGAAAACTTGTAATTTAAATAAAAGTTTTTTCATCTCTCCTCCCTGGTGCTGTCATTAGTATTTTCCAATACTCTTCTTTGAAAATATTTAACTCCGGCAATTTTTGCTACACGTGTATCTTTTCAACGCCATTTATGCTTTTCCAATATGCTAACTACATTGTGCAGGAAAAACTCGGATTATGCCATTCGAAAATTGTGAACATTTTTCATTGTAATCTTAACCGTGAGAGCTCTATAGTTTTAAATGATCACAATCTCGAGCTCTCGAACGCATGCATTCAAATAACAATATCTGAAATTACGTTTCGATTGGTTGACTGGATAGGCTGCCATGATACATTCATGATACAGGGGGAAATGTTTTATGACCACTTTATATACACTGAAAAGCCATTATATTATAACCACCCTGGTAATAACATGTAGGACCACCTTTAGCCCTCAAAACTGCCAGCACCCTGCGTGGCACTGACTCCACAAGGTGCTGATGCGTAATCTGAGGTATCTGGTACCAAGCGCTCACCAACTGGTCCTGCAATTCCCGCACATTGCGAGGGGGTAGCGTGGCAGTACGAATTTGGTTTTAGAGGTGGGACCACAAATACTCTATTGGATTAATGTCAGATGAGTTTAGAGGTGACGACATGACTTGAATGTCACTGGAATGTTCCTCGAACCACTCCCTGACGATTCGATCCTTATGATATGATTCATTATCCTGTCGATAAACGGAACTACTGTTATCATGAATGGGTGAACCTGGTCTAGAACGATGCTCACGCAGAGCACAGACGTCAGGAATTGTTCTATGAGGATTATGGGTCCTAATGTGTCCTATGAAATTATTGCCCACACCATAATACCCTCTTCCCCGGCTTGTCTCCGTCCAGTTGTGCATCCGGGAGCCAGCGTTTCGTTTCGAAATCGGCTTATTAATTAACGCCCGTTGATGTGATGAAGCAGAAAACGTGATTCGTCGGACCATGCAACTTTCTTCCATTCTTTCAATGTCCAATTTGTCTGGGTCGCCACTGTCGTAGCTGGTGGTGATTTCGGCTGTTGTAGCTCTTCGGTCACGGCGAACAATGCGTAGCAAGCAACATCCTCTCTCCTCAATACGCCATCGACGACAGACTGCTTGTCGTTTCACCATCCATACACCACTTTCGATACGTGCTCACAACAAACTGCACTTGAATAGCCCACTAAACGGGCCGTTTCTGATATAGATGTTCCTAGTCGCCAAACCATAACGATTTGACCTTTATCGTAGTCTGATAAATCAGCTACTTTTCTCATTATATCGCTAATCGCGCTGTGCTTGGAAAGACAATGAATAGCCGCTTTACATGCTCCAACAACAGCCGCCTACGCGCAGTGGTTTTGTTCCTGCTTAGACATCAAATCTGTATTACACTTTGATCATAGCCAAAGACAGGAAAAACTGTACTTGTCTTCAATATTGTTACGAAATGTCCAGGTGCGGTAAGATGGCCTCCCCGCAAAGTAGGTTTAGGTTTGCCATAAAATAGCAAGTGAAGGCAAATTTGCCCCAATTGGCGACAAAATTGGCGATATGTCATAGACGGATGGAGAACCTTTTGGAACGAATTCTTACCGGTTTAGCTCAGAAGGTTCTCGAACATAAGCCAAAAGCTATAGAAACCCTGCTAGTACGCGGAGTCAGTTAGTTAGTTATTATCGAGGCAGCGAGTTAGTCAGTTCCGTGCCGAGCCGATTGAGCTAACAGCCGGACAGCGAATGCCGAGTGGGTCGTCGAGTGCATCGAAAGAGTCTCTTAGTGTATCACAGTCAAGAGAGTGTGTTGAGTTCCGGGAACGACTGAAACGAAGAGTCGGGAGTTGTGCTATGTGTGTCGTCGAGCGCATCGCGAATTGTATCGTGGAGAGTCTCGAGAGTACGTGGATTTCCGAGAACGAACAAGCAGAATCGGAAGCAGTACTCTGGTGCTTTGCTTTGAAGCTGTCTCGACCGGTATAGTCTGATAACCTGAAAAATGTGTCGCTGATTGTTCCAACGAGTTTATAGTAGATCTTCGACGACTGTAAAACGTGACTTTGGAGCTGTCCTGATTAATATTGGTAAATAAAGTGTGTTTCGATATTCCATCAAGTGCTGTCGTCGTTATTCACTCCAAATCCACACGAACCCCGAACGTACGTAACGTCAAGAAGGAAAAAAAAATGCAAAAGTATATATATATATATATGATACAATAGCCATGAAAAAAAGGGAGATGCTCAGTGCACAAATATAAGGATATAGCGGTCCAATGTATGAAATTTCAACATTTTACGGCTAATCGTTTTTGAGTTATGCGATACACATGAATACATACCGTACTTATCGATGTCAATAAAAAATCGCTTTTGAATCAATTTTTAAATCCATTTTTTAATCTGTTTCGGTAAAAAGAGCCTTTTATTCTGTGCGTACGTAGAGATGTCACGTAAAAAATCGTCCAAATGTATACGGGAACAGTCAAAATGTATATTTCCGTTGAAATATGACAACCGAAATTTTTCGCGATTACAGTACTTCGTTTACTTTGTACAAGGAAATAAAAATATAAATAAATGTTCATTTTTAAACCTTTTTAACTATATTTTAATCTCAATAACACGTTATCAAATTATTCAAGTGAAAAATTGTTTTTCAACAATGACTAATTACTCTTTTACTTTCAACAGTTCTGTTGCGTCAAATGATAAAATAAAATAGTAACCAAAATTGAAAATAAAAATAAAAAAAATATAAAAAATTCTGAAAGCTTTCAGATTTTATATGACGTCCATAGGGGCGTTTTTTTTATCGTATCGTGCATTACCTTTATTTATTAGATATCATGTTCTTCGCACTTAAAACACATAAAATTAAGTCAACAGCAATATCTCAAAATATTTAAAAGCAGCATATCTTTAGAATTTCTGATAGACATAATCGCTCATTGGATATAAAAATGTTTCTTCTTTTCGTACAGTGTTGCCATTGAAATCGCTTTGAAATCGCTGAGTTTGTTAATCAAAAATTCGTTAAAGTTTTCCAAATTATGAAATAGATAATAAAACATATTCCAAATTAGAACTTCAAGATCCCCATATTCGGGTGGAGGATCCCAATATTCAAAATTTGATGGTTCTAGGTACTGTCGTTTTTTTCACAATGCGAGAAACATACATACATGCATGCTGACTCTTTTCTTTATCATCTTATATTCAACTAGTATATTCCATGTCTATTATATTACTATATTCTTTTCATATATACATGAAGATTCTTTTCACTATTTAATTCCTTTAAATATTTTACTGGGCGACAGTATTTGGTGGCAACGATTTATTATAGTGAAAAGCCACAAAATCCCGTTTGGAGACTAATAACGCTGCTGGGCTACCTCTGCTGAGCTAAAAATAATAAAATAATAAACAAACAAACAAACAAAAAAAATCTTATCTGAATTTCGTTTAAAAGATTTTTCTCCGTTCTGTCCGATGGTGGAAACAGTAAAATTTCGGCAGTTTTAATTTATTAATCCAATAAGGATATGTGCGAAAAATAGTTTCAACATTACACTAAAAATATGTAAATCGAATTTTGAAAAAAAAAAAAAAAAACGGTTCAGGATATTGTATAAACATTCGTAAACAGTTGTATATACTATAATTTTCACTAATTCAAAGTCATTTTTGGAAACTTTTATATTCTCTGTCACATTCAGTAGATAAACAATTTTCCATCTTCCAGAAGCATTCCTTTCATAACCTATGTAACTTTTAAATCTTTATGACATACACACTTTTGGATATTATAAATTTAAAGTGCCATAAAAGAATGTATTATTATGTACCCAATAAAATTAAGAAAAAACAAATGTTAATTTTTTATAAACTTATGAAATGGAAAATATGAAAAGCGACGCATTAGATTTCATTATGATTCAGTAACATATTTTTTGAAACGAGTATATTTCACAGCAATGCTGAAGTAAGAAGCAATTCGTCATCGCATTAAAACGTAAAAATCTACTCAATTAAATATGATTTAAAAAAGGACGAAAGGTTTGTACAATCAATAAGATCCGTGAAAAGTTCAAAAATTGTTAATTAATAGATTTTTACATGTCGAAATTTTAAAATCATAAATGTCAAGTAGGTAAAAACATCGAGCTCCTTTCGAATAAACCAGAAACGACGTTTAAAATTGAATATACATTTCATTTAAAAGATTTATTTCCCATTTTGCCTGAGGGTAAACCAGTAAACTTCTGAAATTTTTAATTTTGTCATTAAATGAAGATAAGTGCAAAAAATCATTTAAGCGTTAAATAAAAAAAATATCTAACTCGAAGTTTGAAAAAAAAATGATTCACTACATTGCATTGCCATCCATAAAGATTATGTGCGTAAAATTTCAGCTCGATAGCATGTCAGGAAGTAGTTTAAAAATCGTAAACGAAATTAAAGCTTATAAAAATACCTGTATCGTGTTTATAAATAAATCATTGCGAAATCGAAGGGTTTTCAAAATATAAGAAATGACATTTGATGAAAGATTTTAAGATGCTTGAGTTGAAAGATTAAAAAAAAATCATTTAATCTCGAAAGGGGAGTACTTCTAATAGTACTTATCTCATCGGCTTACTCGGCAATTTATAGACCACAGCACTATCGAAGTATGGCAAAAAACTTCGACATGCAATCATAATCCCTTTTTTCAGCTTGCAAATGTATTCGCTATCTTGAAGATCGTAACGAGCGCATCACGCGCATAAAGTCCTTCCTGGTGTGATTCTTTTCAAATATATTCACAGTTCATGTTATTTGATGTGAAATACATTCTTTTTAATATATTTTTGCGTGATTCTGACATAAAGAAATGCATATTTTTCCTACCTACTAATCTCTGTGCATAAGGTATTTTGTTTACATTTTGCTAGTACAAGTATCCCTCTTAAGACACGGCGGATAGTTCCTAGAAAGTACTGTGTTGCGTGAAACCGTGTGTACGATAGTAACAACTAATACAAAATAGAGAAATGCGTTTCGAATTTTACTTTATGGTTCTCACTGCTTTCTTATTTAAATTTAGAATTTTTGCAACGTCAGATCACTTGTCTCCTTTTAAGAAAGGATTCAAAATTTGTATTTTTCAAAGAAAAAAATTTATTATTTTTAAATATACATTTCCAAAATTTAAATTATGTAATTTATTCAATCTAGCAGTTGAATACTTGGAGCGCAAGATACATACGCGCAAGAAGTGTAAATGACTCCTTGCGATCAAGGAGCGCAAGGAATGTAAATGATCGACATGACTCGGTTTCAAAAGAATTTCTTCGGTCAAAATTGCGGGTATATCTGAAATTCATTTTATTTTTTATGTGTATCGATAAATACGTTGTTATTGTGTACTGCATACTTTGACATAGTACGTAACTTAGTTTTGCAAATGCTTAGAATAAAAATCGTGTTATCTAAATATGTACATACGTAAAATGTTTCAAGAAGGTTTATTCATATTCATTAACGTGCTAGGCTTAAACTGTGTTCACGTGCTATATACCCTGTGACGGCAATTCCATGGTACACGGTGTGGTTTTCGCAAATTTCTTATCGTGTAAGAGCGACACTATATCGCAGGCAATCGTATTAATGTTGTACAGAACTCGCTTGTAGGAAAGAAGACAGTGAAAAATTTATCAATTTTAAAACGTCGCGGGGGTTCAAATATAGCAAAGTGGATGATTGCATACGAATTTTGTAAGTTTCCCTGTACTTAATGCAAATATGGTAGCAGCTTCACAGTGTCGACGATAGGATCTTATCACTCGGTGAAATCTTGGATAATCCTAAATTCTGCGCTCAGTGCCTACTTAAATGGTAGGTCAAAGGAATGAATTTCGTTCTGTAGTGGTAAGCGTTCACAGTAAAAAACAGTCTGAAAATTTTGTCATCCGTTTCAAATGCATTGGGTTGAAAGTAATGGCCGTTTATGTTGTGTTTAAAATTACACGGTAAAAATAAAATGTGATGGCACAATGTTTTATGATATTCGAAAGAGAATCTTTCTCTCTACAAGATGGTTTATTTGAATTTTTTTGTCTGAGCTAATTTTTGTTATTTTTCAGATCATTAAAATTGAGTGGCAAGTCGACAAAAATAAGCATTTTCGACACCTTCTTCTTTTTGCGTTTAATCGAGGCGCCAATGCTGCAGAAGTTGCTTAAGAGATTTATGAAATGGATGAAGAAGGTGCAATGCTGAACGAACTGCAAGAAATTGTTTTGCCAAATTCGAAAATGGAAATTTCGACCTCAAAGACGCTGCTCGTTTTGAGCGACCAAATGAGTTTGATGAAGAGCGTTTGAATAAATGTTTTTCATTGTTTTAAACAGGTAAAATAATTTTAGTAAATACAATTGGGATTATTTCCGGGTGAGGATTTCGCTGAAGAGTACTAAATTTTATTGTAGTTTTTCATTCAAATGTATGTCACGGAATACATCCCGAATTCTGTAAATTTTCCAAGTGTATTGATTTCCACTGCTTCCCAGAGTCAATCAATCGAGATGGGGTTTCGCCTAAAAAGAGCTCTCTTCAAGAGACTAAATGCATAACAGTCGCTGGGCCAAACATGAGTGGACTTCACAGAAATAACGTCGAAATGGTACATATGCAATACTGTATCGGTCTTCATTTTTTCAAGACACCCAGTGGTAAATATCGAAATTTGGCTTTTTGCTTTATTTCGAGGAAGTTTCACTCTTTAAAAGTCATTGTGATAAAAAAGTGGAATGTTTTCTGCAGATATCCAATGCAAAACCTTCCCTTGATAGTATGTTGAATTGATATTAACATTTCTTCCCCACACTTCTTAATTCTAATTTCCCATTGTCAGGGATTCCTACGACAGTCATAAACCCCTTACTAAAACTGTGTTAGTATTGACAGAAGCAAGTTTGCACACTTTTTTCTCTTCGTTTTTAATAATAAATAAATCTTTTTTTTTTTTTTTTTTTTTGTTGCAGTCATACAAGTAAACCTACGTTATCCAGAGTCACACTTCGATTCCATTTATCTCCCGGTAAATAGTTTTCATACTGGGGCCTATAATTTGTTCTGTATTAAGAGACATGTCCCGAGAAAGCTGGTGAACATTACGCTTTTGAGCTTCTTGGTTTATTAGTTTATTTATTATTGCTACTGATATATTTAAGGACTTAGCAATTTATTTCTACTTAAGCAGATATTCTCTTTCAGAAGTCAAACAACAAAAATCAGCGTTATATTTACAAAATTTTCACAGGACTAATTTCAATGGTTTTACCGAACCACCAACTTCAGCTGAAAAACCGCTGCGTTTTTTGCGTTTTTGCAGCTGAAGATGGTGGTTCGGTAAAACCATTGAAACTAGTTCTGTGAAAATTTTGTAAATATAACGCTGATTTTTGTTGTTTGACTTCTGAATTAGTATTTATTCGGCGTGTTATTGTGTCTTAGATATTCTCTTGTTACCAACGATTTAACTTTGGAAACTTTAGAAACGATACGTACCTTTTTCGGGTAATTGTTTGAAGTCTTCTTTCAATGTACAAGTAATTTATAGTTTCTTTCTTTCTGATTAATATGTTGCTTATTTTGTAGTTAGGATGTTCGTTACTATACATTTCACAACGGTTTTTAGCTTGGGAGAGGAATATTTTTATTCGGAAAGCGTAAAAAACATATCCTTCAATCCCCAGTTTGTTTACACGCGACATTTTGGAAGAAGAATAAATTTAAATGTAATAGACGATATTTCTTATTTTAAATAATGTATGAAATTTTATTCCAAAACATTTGCTTTTTTAATAATTTATCGAAATCTTTTTAAAAACATGTAAACATTTTCATTTGACAGAACAGAGAGTACAGATAATCCGACAGAAAGATACTATGCAGTTAATCTGACAGAAACATGCTTAATGGATATTTGAATGTAGTAGGTATATAAAATGCACATTTCTGCCATGTTTTTGCCATTCAGTGTTTTTAGCTTCTTTTTAATTATGTTGATGTTACATAGGAAAGTGTTGAGAAACAGCGAAACGTATATAGCTGATTTATTTTTTATCTGGTTGTTTTTATGACTATTATTAAAAACTGCAAAATTTTGCAGATCTCTTAAATAGTACCTTGATATTTTGGAAATGTGGAGTTTTATCTTTTGCTTTTTTTTCTCTCATTATATTTCTTATGGCGATATTTACGCAGACGATATGCACAGCGTTCGGTAGAGTCATTTGCAGCCGACTTCTATTGGATAATATTGACCGTAAACATGTAATTTCAATTTAAAACTTTTTCAAAATATGATACAAATTTATGAGATGTTTCTTCATTTAATTTGCTTTAATAAATCAAACATAAAACATTCCAAAAGCAAAGGCAACACGTTTTATGGAAATAATTAGACGCTTATAATGCTTAATGTTTCGTGTTAACGTTCTAGTACAAAAGTTTACGCTACCAGAAAGTTCCGTTTATATCGGAAATTCATAGAAAAATTTAAAAATGAATTTGTTTATGCAACCTTTCAGAGCTTGACTTATACTTAGGACTTTGGGAAGAGATTACAAAATAAAAAAGTCATCTCCGTTTAGCAATTGATAATTCTATGCTAAGACAGATTTCGCTAGTAAATCTTAAACTAACACTTTTGCTAGCAAACATTTGACGGAAGATGTTTTCTTTTAGTGATTGATACTGAATGGTGTTTGGAATGCTTAATAAATTGTTATTTTTCATTGAATTAAAAGCATACAAAACGTTGCGTTTTTGGTTTTAAAGAATTCTTCCTACCCATAGTGTTGATTTGGTTTGATGCTAGTTTATTCGATTAAGAAAAAGCACTCGAAGACTATCTGAAACTCTTATTTTAAAAATGTCTTTCGAAATATATATCTAGAATTAATAATTGAGCCAGTAAAACACATCTCCAGCTTTTCGTAGAAGCGTACATTTTATAATACACAGTTTCTCTTTCGTGTTGTAACCTAATATGAGTAACTGTAAATTAAAAAAAAATAACAACTGATATAGGTAACTAACTATATTCATCTTAAAATAGCTAAAATGAGAAGAATTAAATAAGCACTTTGTAAATATCGTCAAGAAAAACTATATATAAACCCATAAATGCTAAGAAACGGCTACTTTTCGAAACATTTTCCTCTTCATATATCACTAAAATATTCTCATTTGGCGCGACTTTTGAGATTTCGAAATAGCTTGAATTTCTCTCAACACAACCATTGAGTAAATAATTCAGGAAAAAACACTTTTCTCGGAGCGCTTGATGCATTTGACGCAAGTCTGGATAAACATTCAGCCCTATAAAACTTTCAGGCAGAAAGTGAGAAAATAATTTATTTTCCCGTTACCGCTTCTGTGTAATGTCAGAAAGTGATATAAATCTCTGCATGAGAAAACATATTTTGATATATATATGTGCAGGTAATTTATGCCGGTATAAAAAAGTTATTTTTCTGAAGAATTTATCTCATTTTCTGTATTCCTAACGTTAAGTTAGAACAAAGCAAAAATACCAACTCTTATTTTTATATATCCAATTATAGAACATTATGTTGTAGTAATAAACGTTTCATCAAATTAACAGCTGCGTAATCTGACTAATGATAGTGTGGAGATAAGGCAATGAGACCAAAGAAGCTCATCTTGAACAAAATGAATTCTTTTTTATGTTAATCTGCTTCTATCTGCAACTTGATGGTAAGTGTTGAAGAAGATAATTACACACTGGAGTTCTGATTTATTAACATTCTCCATTTAATTTTCTTATTTATTTCGCTAACTTTTGTTGAAAGCAATGAGTGCTGCAATTCCACCTAATAAAGATGAAACATACGACTCTCGCAAATTCTGAAACGAGTTCGAGATTTGAAAGTGGAATCTTCGCGCCTTTTCGTCATTTGAATCTTCTGAATCTTGTACTAACTCCGTTAAACGTTATAATTTAAAACTTTTAAAATATTGGTTGAATTGATATCTAACAGTAATATTCGTTAAAAAAACGCGCTTGCTATAAATTAAATATTACCTGGATCAACAGTATGAACTCACAGTCAATTTCTGAGGCAATTGAGTCAATTTGAATTTTTAAGGAAAAAATGCGCTATATAACCTCAAAAACTGTGGAAACTAGCTCTTGAATCGTCTTGCTAATTCTGTATGTGTGCATAAATTGCTATTAATGGGTGCTATATATTTCTAGGAATTCATGCAAAGGAATATAAAGGATGTGTCTCCCATTGACTTAAACTGCTACCAGCTGTGACTATCATTGTTGCATTTTAAAATGTTACTTGAATTACTTTATTTTTTAGATACTTTTTTGACTAACTTTGTCGAGAAAAGGAACAAAGGTTTAATTACATATTTTGTAATATTATTGTTTTAAACTAACAACTTATTATCTTTTGGATCTGTACTTTCAATTCTTTTTCCCGTTTCTTCACAAGAATGTAAAAGAGGAACTAGTATTTAAAGTGAACTTACACAGTTTAATTTTCAGTGTTTTTAAGGATTTTTGCTTTCTAGTAAGAAATGTACTTTATTAATTAGTTGAATACTTTTTTGTGATTCAGGATTTCATGTTTTACGTACTTATTTTCTATAGAACGTTTTTTGAAGTTTATTTGAGCAAAGTAATTTGTGGTGTATGATTCTGTTGGAAAACTGTGGATTATAAACTATCATGAAACTATTATAAACTAACACTCCATTCTGCACCAAACTAAGTTTTAAACTAGTTTGTACCAAAATGTATTGCTTTCAAAGCCTTTTATACTAAGGCAATTTATAATTCTTTTAGCATTTCGGAGAAGGTACACTGCGAAAATAAAAGTCGGGGGGCAGTTCTACATCTTCCGTTCTACTGGGCCGATTGACGAAATTCAACCTGCGATTTCATGTCTTGAAAGCGCGACTTACGATATGTATTAGATTTATAAATAGCATTGTTCTAATATAGGTATTTTGACACAAAATCGGACTTTTTCTGAAATGACATGCCAATTGTTTTCCATATGTCGATTTTACGACACAAATTATGGCAAACTGCCAAGTTTGTAAAAATTGCAAGAGTAATTTTTAAAAAATTAGCTGTCAAAGTTTCAACTCCTCTTACATATTTATTAGTATATCTTTTTTTTATTTACATTTCGAAATTTAGGTACCTTACAAATTAAATTCATCAGTTTTTATGATTTATTTATAAAACTGATATATTTAAATGTTTATAATTTAAAAAAAATGAATTAAAACGTGTAAAATTTTGACAATCATTTTAAAGTAGATGTATTTCTAAACATACCTGCAAAAAACTAGAATGTTTTATTCAAAATTTCCTAAGATATACATGAATTTACATTTTGGGACGTTTTTAAATTTGGTATATTTATTATAAGCGATAATAACGAAAATGTGGTTTACGCACTTTGTTAAAATTATTTGAAAGAATGAACGATGGACCTTTTTTTCGTTCGTGCATCAGTGCAAAAAAGGAAAGTACATAGGTTAATATAAATTAAGAATTCCGCTAAGTGAATTGCCGGAAAATAAAAAAAATGCGCCAAGATAAATTTCTTAATTTTTCCATAAATTTCTCACCAAAAATTACAAAATTTAATATTTAGGCATGATTTGAGTATTAGAATCGAAATATGAAAAAAAAAATGGTGAGTTATTTCAGAAAAAGTACGATTTTGTGTCAAAATACCTATATTAGAACAATGCTATACATAAATGAAATATATATCCTAAGTCACGCTTTCGCGACATGAAAAAGGTAATTTGAATTTCGTTAATCGTCCCAGTAGAGCAGGATTTTATTTTCTCGGTGTACATTAACTCTTGTTACGTGAATTTTATAATCTGGTTGAATAGAAATTTTTTCCCTTTTTTTAGTTGCGAAAATATTTATTTACATCTTTTGCATAGGCGATAGCAGTGAAAATATTCACAGCTACTGAATGAATAATTAAATAATTTCTTTACTAAAAAAGTGCAAAAATATCTATGTGGCATTAATCTACATTGGAAAAAAAACAATGAAATTTGTATTTACCGTAGCCTTTACCATTCTTATGTTTAACTGTTCTTCTAAATTTAGGATTTTATGATCTTTGTCTCGAATTTTTTGAGAAATTTAAATTAGTAGAATAAACGTCTGTATTTAGCTTAAAGCTGTTTCAAATGTTGAACTGGAATCTAAATTGTAGGAATAGATTGAATTTTTTTTTTTTTTTTTTAATTTTTACTTTTATGTTTACATTTTTTTTCATTAAAATTTGAAATTTTTCAAGATAAATCCTTTTTGGAGGTATCAGATCTAAAGGTCTCAGGTTGCACTTTTTAAAAGTCTCTTTGTAAGAAATCTAAAATCAAAAATAAAGTTGACATCTAAAACTTGAAAAACCGTTTAGGCTTTTACAGTTTGCAAAACTTAAGACTACTGGAATAAAACTAAATGTTTTTAACAATTAAATATTCCAGTTTTGAAATTCGAAAATTTCATGCCTCGAAAGGGAAAAACTATTCAAATTAAATTTTTTAAAAATAATTACAAAATTTGGTTTAAAATATCATTCTATAAATCTTATTTATATCACACCTTTAAAGCAATTGTTTTGTGGCAGAACTTTCAGTTCCTCTAACATTAATCTTGTCCAGTACAAATGGCATCTTCGGGTTATTTCAGCATCATCAATATGAAAAGATGCCAAGAAACGTTTGTGACTAGCATAAACTCTTTCGCCCTTAACTCCAGTGCGCTACTGTTTCTTTCCCCAATATGAATTTCCTCACGCTGAATTGAGCTGGATTTTGTAAATTAAAGGTGTCTCTGAATTATTTTGGCGACTCTTTAGATCCAAAATATTTACGTACATTTCGTATAAAGGAAAATGTACTGTTGAAGTTCATCAAGTTTACTCATTAATTTTCTTAGAGTAAAATTAATTCCTGTGGTTGATTTCATAATGTAAATAAATTATCCCTTTGCTTTTGAATTTCGCAGTGTATGTGTAAATACTAGCAGTATCATTTATAAAAACATTGTTTTTCTTTCCTTTTCATATAAGTAGTTCAACACATGACATTAAAAAGTACAGATAAAAATTTTGACTGAACATTTCCAAACATGTCTATCAAATACAACAAACACATTTAATCTGAATTTTATTATGTTTTAAGAAAATTGAGTGACTATTAGAATCATTTTTTTAAGATATAAAGAATTACTGTATTTCGTAAAATGCTTTCATGGTACAATGAACCGATAATTCGTAAAGGTACTAGGTTCGATTTCGGGTAAGGGGGAAGCGCCTGTTTTTATCTTGGTTTCGATGTTCTTTACAAGTAATTTTCTTTAGCTATATATCTTATATTTACGTAGCTAGATTAACACTTAAATTGCTTAGTATTGATAACTTAACTATTAAAGTTAAGTTATCACTTAACTATTTGATAACTTTACTATTAAAGTAAAGTTATGTAGATTAACATTGTGGAGTATTGTCCCTTTTGTGTCTTGAAAAGAGCTCTTTCTAAGCACAAACCCACCACGTTTGTTGGACTCTGAAAAGTAAAATGTAAAAGAACTGGAAATCAATACCTCTCGAAATTTTAAGTAAAACTCTTTTATCATGGAAATCACGATGTACAATTATAGTTCAGAAAGAAGGATATAAGATCAAACATAAAAAAATCTTTTTACTTTAAACGTATATTAAACAGCCCCCCAAAACGTGTAGACACTCTGTGTAGTTTGATACTAACAGACTAAAGTCAACAATTCTTACTTTCAAGTCACATAACTGAGTAGTAAATGGACTCTGATTTCTATGAAACTACTGAATCACTTTTTACAATTTGTTTTTATTCATAGAATAAAGTAATGACTAGTATTATAATCACAGCTATTTCGCAGATTTTAGAAAATGAAACTAATAAAGCTATTTACAATACAACTCTTTTGAACGCTATAACCTAAATTAACAAATGTATTTTAATCCTCTGTTACAAAATAAACGTATTAACTAGTCTTAACAGATATGGTAACCAGCCTTAAAATATTATTTTCCTAAATAATGTCTGTAAACCGTAAACCTTTATGAATTACCACATTTACCAAATGACAGAGTGCAGCAGCTTTTATAGTCAAGGATTTTGTTAAAGTTTCTAAGTTTTTAATTAAAGAAGCATACACATACACCGAAAATAAAATTACACAAACTGAGATTATGGAATAGTAGTTATTTATCTTATACATTAAAATCATTATTCTTATACATTTGAGATATATTATGCAGGGTAAAAAAAGATCGTTACAGAATTATGCTATTATGTAATCTCAAAAATCACTTTTAAATGTTTTTAATTTGTTAAAATACAAAGCTGCAGCTCTCCCTGAGCGACAAAAGATGAAACAATCATCACTTAATAAAAAAATGGCAAAAAGTATACTTAATGTTACCCTCTAACTTTTAAGCTTGTTAAGTGGTGAATTCCATTAAAGCTAAAGCACTTAACATAAGTAGGTTTCACATTTGGAAATAATTAAAAATAAAATAAGAGTAAGCAAGCATAAAACAAGCAAAGGTCCTTGGAAAGCTATGAAAAAGAACAGTAATTTTAGCCTCTTAAAGTGATATTCTTGGTTATTAGCGGGCTTTATAATTGCCAGTCTCATGAATGTACATTATTTTAAACTCTAGAATGGTTAAAACTTTCAGTAGTTTTCCCAAACCGACCATGTGGGAAAGTACTTCAATTATTTTCTATTTTTATGCCATGAGAATATTTTTAATTTTGTGGGAATAAACTGCAGTGTTTAGTTCTCAAAGAATACTTTGAGACTATTTTCTTTTTTAATTACTTTCAAAACCTATGACTTTAATTTTTAGAGTTAAAACTAAAAGTAATTCATTGTGTTTTCTAGAAAGGAATGCATATTTTCATCTATATTTATTTAGCCATTTGTTTAATGCAAAACATATATTTTACTATAAAATTCGGGTTGTTCTAAAATACCGTTAGAATTTCGTCCTAAAATGCAGGTAAACTAAAATAAATATATAAATGAATAAAATAAAATTCTGAAAGGGTTTCAGATTTTAACGATTGCCGAAAAGGTTTGTAAGTTTCTTTACGCACTTGCTGAGCTCACAGTCTACCGGTCTTCTCTTGCAGTCACTCCTGCTAACCTACTTTTTTTGTCTTTTTCGATTTATAATTAGATATTTCCTTAGCGCTCACGCAACATACAGTTCAACAACAAAGTCACAAAATTTTTAAAAGCTGCGTAGCAGCATATGTTTAGAACTACCGATAAAATGTTAAAAGTTGGCCCACGTTTTTGCAGAGTTTCATTATTTCTTAGTTCATCATGTCCATTTTCAGAGTTAGTAGTCACAGTAGAATTAATAGTTACATTTTCGTATTTATGCCACATAAAATTAAGTTCAACAGCAAAATCGCAAAATATTTAGAAGCAGTATATCTTTATAATTTCCGATAGAGTGTTAGAGGTTGCCCTGCATATTTTTCTGTTCGCTATATTATTTCTTTAAAATCTTTAAAATCACTTGCTTGGCCAGACGCCTAGAATAGTTATCATAAAAAGAAAGTATGTAACGATTTTAATGAGTCCAGCTAATTATTTATTAAAGGTTTACAGGATATGAAATAAATAATAAAAATAAATTTGAAATTTAAAATTCGGGATTTCGGGTGCATATATTGGGGTGGTGGACTACATTATTCAAAATTTGATGGCTTTAGGTACCGTTGTTTTTCACAATGCGAAGAACTTACATTCATACATGCAGATTCTTCACTGTTTAATTTCTTTAAAAATAATGCAGCGTGCAGTGACATATTTTGTGCAGTGGCAGGCCGTTTGCGACGTAAAATCCCATTTCGAGATTAATAGTCGTTTTGGGCTAAAATCTCAATATACTGGTGTAATAGAACTTTCAAATATCCTTTTCAGAGCTAAATATTCATTCAGAGATTTCTATAAACATCTGCAAGCGTGTATTAATGCTAAAAAAATTAGCGACAAGCAATATTCTATGTATTTTATATATTTTATTTGTTTAATTGCACAAAAGATAGGTTACAGCAGTAAATTTACCGCTTGATGTGACAGAGAACATTATCTATTCTCCAGCCTCACAAATGTTGTAACAATTCTGGGATATGATAATGTACTACTCAACATGTAATTCCTATTATGTACACTTAGCGTTATAATGTTTATTACAACATACAGTATGTATTGCGTAGCATGCATACGACTAAGAAATTATTATATTTCAAATGACCAGGCACTTGCAACTTAATGCATTCGTCGGGAATAGCCAATATTCATCGGTCATTTAGCTTTATTTAAGGATAATGTTGATTAAGCTGCACCAGAAGGAACAACCGTTTTCATATCCTCGAGGATGGAGAATATCTACCATACCTCTCTTACTATGTAACCTTTCGATGGCGTGTTTGAGTCTTCACTATTTTAAGTGCTACTATGCTCAGATAATATACACTTACAAACATCTAGGCCTTCTCCGGGATTCGAACCCGGGCCTTACGATACGGCAGCTGTCAGCGCTAGCTACTATACCGCCCAGGCGATTGTAAGACAAAAAAGTTTAGTTCATGAAAAAAATTGATAAGAAAAGAAAACAGAATGTCACTGAAAATGATAAGTCTTGCACATATATCCACCTAAAACCAATCGAGTCTGCAGAGGTTGCACAGTAAAAACCAAAGAAGAGGAAGCCCCCTCCCAAAACAAAATGTCAGGAAAGTTTCTTTAATAATGAAGATTCCTTCAGTTATAATACGTTTAAAATACATTGATTGGTAAAGGGTTTGGCTAACTAAGCCCAAATTTTCATGAAAAAGAGGTATTTCCTTGATTTTATTTCCCAAATGCTCCTTGTATTACATATCTGGATTTATGCACTTTTAATATATTGCTTAATTTCATGGACATTTTTCAAGATGCAAGTATATATACTTTCTTAACCGTCATTTTGACGGATTTTGCACTTCATGAAAATTCCCCAAACCATTATTTTTATAGCTTCCTAATTTATGCTAACAATTATCGATGAAATGAGACGAATACATACCCGAATATATTCCCCCTTAAACTCTTTAATTTCAAAATTTTGCATGATGTATATCTATCTCTACGGATACCCATCAAAATGACGGGTAAGCTTGTTTCATAGTTAATAGTAATTAACCTTTTTTATAAAAATATTTTTATAATTACAAATTTAAAAATAATTAGAGCGTAAATACTAAATAAAAATCACAATTAAACGGAAGTATCTTTCGATAACTTTGAATCCAAATCAGCGCACCGAGTTTATCCAAAGTAAGGGATATGTCACGTGTGATTATCTGTCAATCGGTACGTGCTTAAAGAGCAAACATAAAACGTTAGGCTTAAGTTGGAGGAATTATCTGAAATTGTTGAGCTCCAGTCAATGTGTCAAGATGTTATAGAAAAAGTTTTAGTTAGTGGCAGTACAGACGATCGAGAAGAAAATGTTAGATTACTGTGAGTACTAGCAATATCATTATAGAATTAGAAAAATTATTAGTTTTATTTTATTCTGGCGAAATACCCCGCTTCTTTATTCGTCACGAATAATTCAAGAAGAGATGCTAAACTACTAGACAGAATAATTAGTATCAACGAAGATTGCTTTGGTAAATCTGTTAACACAAAAACTACCGTAATTGTTTTTACACCGATAAAAACAACTACAAATTCATCATATGGATGGTTATCGGTAGTTCTAGTGTTAAGACTGAAATTATTTAAAAAAGTAAATCGTTTTTAAAAAATATATGATTTTCTGCATTCGTCAATTTATCGAGTGTTCATAAATACACGTATACAAAAGTGTCCATAAACCTAGTGTTAAAAACATCACAAAAAATATTCTATGCCGGGTTTAAAACACTCTGCCGGCTTTGTCAGTCAGAGTGTTTTAAATAATAAAGGATCTATTCCATATAGTGCATTAAAATGTACTAAAATATAATGAAAATTATATCAAACTAAACATGAAAGACAACACGTTAACGTAACGAATTTTACTTACAGAATTCATCTATAGTTTTTTACTGCGAATAATAAAAGCGTGGGTTACCCATGATAAATTTGAAAAGATAACGGTTTATACATTTGGCAATGCAGTTAAATTAACAGCTTTCATTATTTAGAGGACCCACCCTTTTATTATACCCGAAATAAAACTGTAGATGATTTCCGTCAATAGAATAATTTAATCCCTTATTCCCATTAAAATATATGAAAAAATATTTTTCTCCTTTTAGTGTATTAATTTTTAGTACACCCATTTTAAATAAATGCTTATTGTATAAATACCTTTTTAATTGTATTTTATTTACTTACTTTTTTTCGAGTCTCAATTAAACGTTAGCAAAGATAGTATAATTTTTTGTGATTATTAAAACACAAGCAATCGATTGAAAGAAAATTATGAAATAAAGAAAAATAGTTGAACATCATGTTATTACAAAAAGCATTTTATTTGAAGATAGAATAAAGTAGAAAATCGCTTTTCTCAGCAGACGAGAGTGCAACAGGTTTGTTTAAAAGTTTGTGAAAATTTTAAAATTATATATCAGATACATTTTTAAAGAAATTTTAAAATCATAAACGTCAGATAATCTAAAAAAAGATTGAATTTCGAAAATTCGCTAAAAAATCAGAAATTAAGTTAAAATTTTCATACGAGTGTCATTGAAAATAAATTTTTCTGCTCTATTTAATGGTGCAAACGTTAAAGTTTTGCTTAGTTTCTTCGTTAAACAAAGATCTGTGCGAAAAAGTATTTATATATTAAATAAAAAATCTAAATTGAATTTTGAAAAACATCTCTTTTTGCCATCCGCAAACTGTGTGTGTGCAAAATTTAAACTCCATTGCTTATCAGGAAGTAGGTTAAAAATCGATGGCAAAATTCCATTCAGTGGAACACCATAAGGGAACTAAATAAAAGCTCATAAAAAAACATATTAAAAAAAAAAAAAAAATCAGAAAACTTTCAGATTTTACATTACCAACAAAGAGGCATTTTTTAACATTTAGTGTCTTATCTTTATTTATTAAACATCATATTCTTCACACTTAAAATATAAAAATTCAGTTCAACAGCAATATCGCAAAATAATTTAAAAATGAATTTATCTTTAGAATTTCCGATGCACAGTCTCGCGCGCTGGAGATAAAAATGTTTTTCTTTCGTAGTGTTGCCACTGCTCGCTTTCAAATTGTTGAGTTTGTTAATCAAAAATTCATTAAATTTTACAAAATATGAAATGGATAATGAAATATGAAATATATCAATATGAAATGGATAATAAATAAATTCCAAATTCCCAATTTGTCCTTCCAGATGCCCCTATTCCGGTGGAAGCGTACGTTATTCAAAATTTGAGGTTTAATGCGAGAAACATATATACATTTATGCAGATCCTTCATTATTTAATTTCTTTAAATATAATACAGGGCTCTAAAATTTGGTGGCAACGGTTTGAAAAGTGAACCGACATTTCAACGCAAAATGCCAAACGAAATTAATAGTCCTTCTGGGCAAATTGCCTCTTTAGACTAATTAAATAACCATTTAGATTGGATTTCATAAGGAAATCAAGTAATTAACTAAATAATTTTTAATCTTTTACATTGTACTTGTAATGAAATTAAGTAAATAAGAAGTATTAACTTCATTTTTAGAGCAAAATCAAGCGATAAGTAAAATACTTAAGCTTCTTATTAATGTTAAATGACAATTTAAACTGTTAGTGCTAGCATATAAATTGTTTTTGATTGCAATACAATACCTACATTCATGTAGGGATTGTGAGTAAACACCCATATTCTTCTTAAATATAAGCATTTTTCAGATGATAATCTAAAAATAAAGTTTTATCTAAAGAATTTGACTATAACGAAGTACTTTTATATATCAAGAGAGCTTTGTTATACTCGGTCTAGACAACATATCTCTGCCGAAAATTTACTTACCCCACGAAATTCTAGTCAAAGAATTTATTGCCTATATGTTGAATTCGTGACAAGCATTTTCTGCTCTACTACGTAATTGGCACTAGGATGACAGATGGAGACATCTTGAAGACAAGTCCTTATTTCTTCGGAGTGAAGTGTTGTAAATTTGACTTTCTTTCCGTTCTATAAACGTGCATCGCTGATTATAGAAATGAATAAAACTACGCATTTCTCTTCCAATCCTACACTGTGTAAGTTCAACGATATACAAAGGATGCGATAAAAAAAAATCTTATTTTACTATTTTTGTCGTAGAAATGTGCAAAAGAAACTGCACTTCTCATCTTTAGGAATTCAATACTTCCTAGACTGAATTTATATCATAGGATCTTAAGAAATATGTGCTTTTGAGTCTCAAATAAAAGCGCTGTAAGTTTTATTTCTATATTTTAGTCTAGATGGATGGAATGGTTTATTTATTTCACATCTTAATGAATTTGTTTTTCAGTTTACGTTATTGTGATATATACTCTCAATATTATCCTTGTCCATCAAATACAACAGTCACCACTGAATTTGAAGATTTTCATTAAATTTTAAGGTAGCATTGTTCTTTATTCAGGGAATCCATTTTTAGTACTTTCTTTAATTTTAGTGCATCGTTTCACATACCGGACGTGTTCCATTTCCTAAGAATCCCAAATAGAAGAATGTTTATACATTTCAAAAATCATTGCCTATGCTAAAGGCAAAATGTCCAAATTCGTTAAACATCTGAAATAAAAACCTTTTCGCATTTACTAAATGACCACAAGGCATAACAATATACATTTCGATGAGTGATGTCATAGAACGGGCACGCGTAGTAGGGGTAGCGTGGCCGAAAGTATACTTGATAACGTGTATGAACGCGTCCGAGCACGGCCTAGGAATAGGCGTTATGAATTTCTGTTAGCAACATTTAAGCATGCGAAGAAATAAAAGAGGTTGTAAAATGAAACGTGGAATGATTTAAAAGATCTCTTTCAAGCTGATAAATGTGCGAAAGGAAGTCACTACTGCTGAAATCAGTTTATCGATAATCACTTTAATCATTAAAGTACGTTTAAATATGTTTTAAACTTTTTCGGGATAGATAGACAGGATTTTTATGAAGATACTGCTCGAAGTGATTTTTGTGACGAAATATTACAAGGAGTAGATGAAGATGTTAGCCAGAAAGAGCAATAATAAATGCTAACATACAAGGATGTTAAACAAATATATTGCAAAGAATCCATCGTGTGCGTTCAGAACGCACCCGGATTGGCTCTTGTTTCTTTTCGCTGGCCACATTTGATCCTTGTTGCGAAGCAGTAGTGCAGGAATTGTAGCCCTCGCTCATGCACCATACGCAGCTGATCTTGTTCCACCTGATCTTCTTCTGAAACGAGACGTGAAAGATAATGTTTTTTTGATATTTCAAATATTCAAAATCATATGACAAGAGTTCTCCGTGTGATACTGAAAGAAGACTTTGCTACAATTTTCAGGAGATGTACAGTCTTTGAAGTCAAAAATACAGGCTGATCGGGTCGGGAAAGCTTTTTTTTTTTGCTTTTCATTCATGTCTGAACTGAAATATAAATTTTATCTACGGACATAAATTATGTTCGACAAAATCTGCAAGATTAATTCCTTTAGAAAAAATAGTTTCTCTGTGATTTTGTTACAATGAAACGTGCGCCCATGAATTGGATGAGACATTATTAGCTGGCTGATTTCTTCTATCTGCATAAATAATTTCTCATCTACACCAAATTCCTTTAGAATATTAGGGCCCACCAGCGGCAGAGCGGTAAAGTCGCTAAACACTGGTAGTTCGGTCCGAGGCTCAAATCCCGCGAACGGGCTGGCCGAATGGGCGTTTTCGTGGTTTTCCCCATGTGTAACGTGTATACGAGCCAGTTTTCCTTAGAAAGTCCTCCACTAAGGCATCCCTCCCCTTAGGCAGATAGCCCTCGAGGCTTTGCCATAATCTCACACACACACAAGCCTTTAGAATATTAGAAATTTCGTTATGAAGTACATATGTGCATAAAGGGGTAGCACGTCTGAATAGGAATCAAAAGCTACGTGGGTCGAATCTCCACGAAGCACAATTAATTTTCCCGTCCGTAATTCGGAAAATACAATTGGATTTGGCGACTGAGTCTCTTGGCTACCCACAGTGGCCGTTCTTGTGGGAGGGAAAGAATTATCGCATTCCCTAATGCGCGCTGTTGTGGTGTAATGGTAACCTGTCGGGCTAGTTTGCGAAAGATCCATGATTCGAATCTCTGCGAGGGCATGGTTTACTTTTCAGAAAACTTGTTTATCAAAGCGATCAAAATAACTATTGCTATAAGTAATATAAATATTATAAATTAACATTAGTTATTTTATGTATGATTTAGGTGGGTAACAGAAAGCTCTCAAGTATGAAATAAAAATAGAAAAAAGCTTCCTTTCCTCATATTACGCTAATTTAGAGATCTAATATATGAGCATATAAAACAATATCTGCTTTCCTTTCTGAGACATTTTGGAGCATTTTTGAAAGAAACTGCAATTCTTTAAAATGTCACATTCTGTATTGTATCATCGAAACATATAAAATGATATCATATGAGTGTAATATTATGGTAGCCTGCTAATCATGCACATTTTTGTGTTACGTTTGATCACTCGGGCGGGATTTATGCATTGTATAACATTATTTGTAATCTTAGAGAACTTTAAACTGCATATTGTAATATAATATACTAAGTTATAATATATTATTGTACTAGAATTATAGTAGTATTAATATTTTAGTATTACAATAATAGAACTGCATGCTTTCTACAAATAACTTCGAATAAACTTATTATTTTTCGAGTCTAAATATGTAATAATATCCAAGTTTTGTTGATTAAATTAAAAACTTTAAAATTATATTGTTAGCCATTTTGTTTGCAGTACTATTAATATTCTAGTGCTTTAATCATAATAATAGCAATGTTCTAGTATTATAGAATTACTAAAATTTTACTAAAATAGTATTTTTCAAGTGCTACGTATGATTTATGCTAACTTACATTCACGTTGACACATTGAGAATTCAGATATGCGTTAGATGTTTTAAGACATTAGCAAAGCAATCATACGTACAGTTTCCATCAGTTAAGTAAAGTTACTTATGGTAACTTGTTTACAGCCTTTTTCTCTTGAGTTCAGTAATCGTATTTTAATATTACAGGAATTTTAGGTTCTTATGTAGCAACGTAGAATCATTATTCACAAAAAACATCATTTTTTACCTTTATTCCGTAGCATCTTCCTTGTAAAATATACTTCTAGATCTGCATTTATATCACGTAGAATGTGACAAGGGAACAAGATTGAAGAGTTCCGAACACTTGAAATTGTTGAAACCTAAGCGCATATTTCCGTGAACAGCCTATGAGTGCAAAGAAAGCGTTCTTTTCCAGCCTGGCTGTCAAATGCCGTTTTTGCATTCCCTATCTTTGATCGATTTGAGTAAAATTTCGAATTCAGATAGTTCTACTTGGTGAAACGTGATTTGACAGCAGAGGATCTAAGTTGCAACGTCCAGGATAAAAAGCAAATGGATATTCGGTAAAGAAATCAAAAATCCATTTTTCATTCTATGTGCATATAGATAAAATATTTTATAATAGCAGAAAATTTCATTGTTGAGTTGCTTTGATCAGGCCGTCTCTTTTTAAGCTCTCAAAATAAATAAAAAATAATCATTTTCATATATATTCAAGAAGGCAGAATACAGATAAGAAAATGGATGACAGCCAGTGCAGGTAATCTACTTCATCTTTTCGACGAAGTACCTTAACTGCCGGAGGGAACTGACACATTAGTTTTACAATGGAAGTGTCCTATTTTAATTCGGAAAAAAAATCGATATTCAAAATAAATAAATGAGAATGATACGCATTGAGAATGATACGTATGAGAACGTCGTATAATGAGAATGATGATCGTATTTTATTTATTACTCTATTATTTGTTTTAGAAATGAAATGTTCAGAATTATCAGAGATAGCTTAATCGATTTCATTACATATTTAGCCTTTTTCCCTCGAACGTATTTGTATTTAGAGTAAGAGAGGTAATTTTCTAATTATTTTAAGATTTTCAGCATGTACATCTTGATGAAATAACCATCCGGTGTATTTAATTTAAGTTCTGATACTTGATACCAAAATAATTGATTAAAAGACGGCTAACATAATTGTATAAGCGTGATCTTACTACTGTATTAATTTCATATACGCACTTTTTAGGCTATTAGCTTCAGCCCTTTTTTTTATATATGTAATATTATTAATAGTTTTCCGAATCTAACTTTTATTAATGTTTGTATTGTTACGTTTTTCTCTTCCGATGCCAGTTCGTACGGGGTTCGTACATTTGGAGTGAACAACGACGACACTTGATGAAGTATCGAAGCACACTTTATTTACCAATATTCTCAAGACAGCTGCAAAATAATTTTTACAGTCGTCGAACTGTTATAAACACGCTGGCACGTTCAGCGACACAGCCTTCACACTGTCAGGCAATAGCGGTGGAGACAGCTTCACTGAAAAGCACCAGAGTACAGCTTCCGACTCTCTTCGGTCTTTCTCGGAACTCCATATACTCTCGAGACTGTCCCCGCGATGCACAAGAGTATAGCTCTCGACTCAGCGCAGTCTAAGACAAAACTCGACGATGCACTAATTCGCGAGGCACTAAAAGACTCTCTCGATGCACTCGACGACCAACTTGGCGCTAGACTTCGAGACACTCGCTCAATGACTGACTATCAGCTCGCTATACGAGGCACACACACTCGCCCTCTCGATGAAGCACACACTGACTGACTGCGGACCAGCGGGTTTATATAGCTTTCGGCCTGTGTTCGAGAACATTTTGGGCTAAACCGGTAAGAATTCGTTCCAGAAGGTTCTCCAACCATCCATGGCATGTCGTCAATTTTGTCGCCAAATGGGCAATTTCTCGCCAAATGTTGCAACCCTGCCTTTCTTTTCCATTTTATGGCAGCCCTAAAACTGCTTTGCGAGGAAGCCATCTTTCCGCGCCTTGACATTTCGTAACGGTATATTGCAATCGCAACAGGCATCCCTGTACATTCTCATAAAACTAAATATTGTATACAATTTTTGCTTCATAATTGAAGTGCATAAATATTTGTTTTGATTTTATCTGTATCAGTACACAAACACTGCCCTTATCGTATTTACATGCCCTGCGTGTGTTGTAATAGGCAAAATTGGCTAAAATAACTATTACATTACCTATTTAACGATGTAAAGTATTACAAATTTGAAAGGCTTGTTTTAATTCAGCATCTTTTATATACTGTCCTTTTTAAAAAACAATTGTGAAACTGTTCATTTGGATCATAACTGTTGTACCAGGCAAAGCCATTGCGTACAACATGACTTTTTAATTAATTAGTAATCATTTGTCAGGTAACAGTAGCTTATCTCTACTGAGGATAAGTCGTCATCCGCATTTTTCATTCTGTCCCAAAAGCATTATCCTCCCCATGATTCCAGTCCTTCTTTCAATATCCCTCACCTTGCATTGTTAAATCGCGGAGACATACCTCTAAGCTCTTGTTTGTCGATACCATTAACGGGACGCAAAGATGGAGGTAAAACGTAATGGAGCGGCTATCAGTAACCCTCTTTGTAAGACCCGTTGAAGGTATTTTGCTGATAAGATTTCCTGCCTCGCTCATTTTTATCGGCCCAGTCAAATTGCTAATTACATGTAACTCTGCGTTTCTCACTGTTTAAAACATGCAAAGAAAAACTTCGCTTTAAAGTTAAACTAAACGTTTTTTGTGAGATTAAAATGTTTTTAAATTTATCCCAATTAAAATTTCGCTATTTTAGCATAAAATAAGATATAAATAAATACAGTAATAATGACAGGATGGAGATGGAGATGGAGATGTAATTTCAAAGCAATCAGTTCTTCTGTATAACCTATTTAAAGAGAAATTAAGTGACGGTAGTAAAATATTATAAACTGTATGCACATATAACGTTAATGACTACAAATAAATAAATAAATAAATAAATAAAAAGTGATGGTAATAAGATGACTTGGAGAAAGCTGCAAAATACTGTCGCTGGGGAGACTTTACTGCACAGTTAGAAAGATGACACTCGAAGGGAAGACTTGTAAACAGACGTGGCCGAATTGAATATACAATTTATTGATACATACGAAATAATTATTAAAAACATATCTTTATCACACATGATCGTGGGCACAATACGCACCCCAAATTTTTATGTATAGCATCACATTTTAGATAATAGCAAAGTTAGCTGCACGACAAAGCAAACAGAGTAAAGAAGCATTTTGTCTGCAGGAGAGCTGAAGCTAAAAAATGCGGATTTATCCAACATGGAGGCTCACCAAGAGAAGGTTTTGGTTTAAAATTAGAAAGTTTTCAGTTCTTAAAATTTTGAGTTCAGGTTCCGAGTTAGCTACGTTATCAGCGTTACGCAAATCTTGCAAGATGGATTGATCTAGAAATGACGCAGTCCAGAAAAATTACTATTTTAAAACTCAGCAGCTTAAACTGCAAATGTTTCAAGTGATATATTGCTTGTAACAATACACGGATATCGCACATTGTAAGCAATAAGCCATTAACAACCATTTTGGAATTTTCACAATTTTTGAAAGTTTGATAAGCACGAGCTTTGGAACATCCATGAATTAATGGACAAAAACTCTTTGCCGTGTGTGTAATTTTTCTGAAGTAAACAGGTACGCTAAAGGGGAAAATTACATAGTTCATGCCCTTTTCCTATTATTTTTAGTTTTTTCCCATACCCTGGGTTTAAAACTTCAAAAAAGAAGTCAAAACGTATGTGATCTAAACATCAACCAGAATCGGACGTATAGTTTTTTAGTATTACTGAAATATTGAGTCACTTATCAATCGAAATGCCTGATAGAAAATTAGCTTTGTCAGCCAACGAATGTTTCTGCAACTATCAGCCAATTATGATTTGCAAATAATAAAAAATAAATGCACCTTTGTCTTAGTTTGTAGTGGTACATTTTTTACATTTTTGAGGGATCAGGGAAAGGCAAGAAATCAATAATGTTCTTTCCGGAAATCGAATCGCGAGTCTAACAAAAGTTTTAAATAATACTTTTCCTATAATTTAACTTAAACAGAAGGCGCCACTGGTGCATATAAACAAAAATCCTTCACTTGCGAGTAGTAGAGTAACATAAAGCTGAAATTTACAATTTACAAATATTGTACCAGAAGACTACACAAATTTGGCCAAACTAAGCTGAATCAAAACATTCATGGCACGTTTTTACCGTTGGCTAGCCAAATGGTCAGTGCCGGAGTATTAACTGGCAGAGCTGAACGGTAGAAAATAAAGTTGAAAGCGCAGGTGCCAAAAGACCTATCTTTGAAATGTTCAAAACCCTTCGTCTTAAATACTTATGTGCATCTTGGTAAAGGCTAAAGGAAAGGAAAAGTTATAGTAAAGGTTCAAATCTTAAAAATTGGTGAATTGACATGCAATACCTTACAAATGGACATGCATCACGAAAGCATGCATGAGGGAATACCATAATTCCTAACATTTTCCCCAATTAGAAAGCAGTTGAGGTGAGCCACGAGACCCAGCTGATCAAGTCCAGGTGATGAAGAATAATCGTTCTGTTCTTGTGACATTTGAAATGATATTCGCATAAGCATTAAAATCTCAACTCATTTCAACCATTATTCTACACTTTTCGATCGGCATTTTCTAAGAATTATACATTTCAGTTTTTGTGGCTTAAACTTCAGTTATTGCTTCAACTTCTTCACAATTAGATATTTCTCTGATTTTTATATTAGGAAAATACTTTCTACAGAATGGAAATTATGCGTGTTTGATTTTTGCACACGCTCACACACAGCGTTAAGTGTGCGTGGGCACAAACACTCACAGATAATCTGCAAACGGGATAATCCGCACTGGGATAATCGAGATAATACTTTACTTTCTTAGAAGTTTAAGATTTCTTACGTTTACTTTGTAGAGACATTAGGTATTTTTGAAAGCTGGCAAGATGAAAAATTAGCAAAGCCTTCGCCGGGATTCGAACCATGGACCTCTGGAATACCGGCCCAGCGTGTAGAACCACTACACCACGAAGGCGGGAGAAATATCTTATATACTCCTCCTTTTACAGGGCGACTGGGGATTTTAGGGGACCCATTCGCCAAATCCTGGGTAAGGAGAATCATCATCCATCACCCTTTTAGTTCGGGCGCCACTGTAGAAACATTAGGTATTTTGTGGAAGCAGGCAAGATGAAAAATTAGCAACGCTTTCGCCGCGAATCGAACCGCAGACCTCTCAATACGCGCTGAGCGTGCAGCCCACTACACCGCGAAGGCTCGCTAAGAAGGCGGGATAAATACCTTATAACTTTTATATAAAATTTGGCCTTATAGAAGTCAGTAATACTGTGGGTATTATTTCACCTAAGTTGCTCCCAAAGAATTGCAGAAAATCTCGGAATAAACGTCTTGCCTTTAGTTTCAGAAGTTTTGCAACCCTTTCTCAAAAATTGTGCAACCTTACATAAATCTGAATTGTTTATGTAAGTGAATTTCTAGAAGAAAGAAATATCATTTCCGGATTTTATTTTCTGAGTAAGTAAGATGGCTTTCTCAAAACTTTCTGAGTTGCACCAGGGATATATAAAAAAATTTAAACTCTGATATTTTTATCTTCTTAGGCTTTTCTTGAAGATAGAAAATAAGGCGCTTTCCGATCATGTTGACTGTAGTTCGAAAATATTTTTGCTGTTTAGATTCTCGAGTTTAATACAGATTTTTCATGTTAAAGACATCTAAACAAAAGTTTTGTTTTTGATTCAAGCATAGGAAAAGACGTTCCTCTTCCCGTTGGCCGTGTTTTTAAATTTTGTAGGTATATTATAAATGTAGGCATAAGTTGCAGAGCTGTGTAAATTTTAACACTAGAGAAAATGGACATTTTTCTCTCACTAATCATTTTAGAGCCATTATTTTGACGGGCAAAATTAAAATCACATGTTTAAAGCATTTTTCATAAACAAAAGTTCAGCAGTTTAATTTTAGGTTTATTTTTCACGAATAAACTTTGAAATGTAATATATTTGGATAAGATATTTTATTGGCCTATGTAACGAGAGCCAAAAATGAATTTAATGTAAATGAGTTTAATATAATGATATTAGCCCTGTTGCTTATAACCTAAGCTAAGTGCATGAAAATATATTCGTGAAGTTACACATAATTACTGTAGATAAAATAATATTCTTAATTATATTAATTTTAATTGAATCGTGTAAATTATACATTGCTACCACTAGATAAGATACATTTAACTATTCATATTCTTTGATGAGGCCCATCAGTGGCAGAGCGGTAAAGTCGCTGAACACTGGTAGTTCGGTCCGAGGTTCGAATCCCGCGAACGGGCTGGCTGCATGGGTGTTTTCGTGGTTTTACCCATGTGTAACGTGTATACAAGCCAGTTTCCCTTAGAAAGTCCTCCACGAAGGCATCCCTCCCCTTAAGCAGATAGCCCTAGTGTGCTTTGCCATAATTAAATAAACCAAACTATTTTTTGATAAAGAAAAGATACATTCAGTTATTCATATTGACATTATCTCACCAACATTAACAGCATTATCGCACCAATAGTTTAATAAAGAGTTCTCAGAAATAACGCGTTTTTGTCCTTGCACTGATACATTGTAATTTGCGATTATTGTACTTTTAAGCAGAAGCTGAATCGAGCGTCATACTGATTGAAACTCTCAATTTTTTGTGGAATCTCTTGAAGCTCACTATCACATGGCATTAAATCACATGGAAATCAATCACATGGCATTAAATGATGAAAAAAGGCAAATCCCACAAAATTTATCCATTGTCCGTAATAAGCTAAGAACGTACAAAAGAATTGAAAAGAGATCGAGCACATCTAGTACTGATCAGTAGTTATTATGAAGTTGCCAACCAGTTTTCAAATACCTACTTTAGTACATTCTTTTATTCTTTTTCTCATTATTTCATCTATAAATAACTGTAACAGTTGTTTTCAATTTATTCTTCATAGGTATATTTGCATGTACGCTTCTGGGACCTTTGGTTACAAAATCGAAGCTAACGAGTGTTGTGTTTCTTCATTAATTTCAGAATCCTTTTCGGACATTTCAAGTTTTTGAGGAACTGGATTTCCAGCTTTCTGGAATATTTCCTCGCCTTCGAAATCCGTTTCACCTCTAATAGATGAAAATGAATTAAGATAATTTTGGATTTCGCTTGACTAATTTAGATGAAATTTAAACAAAACGTTTATCTTTTGAGTGATTCATATTGACGAAAAGAAATCATGCAGGTGCTGCATGATTTGTTCATTTGTAAAACTCATGCGACGAACCGCCATGTTCGTTTACACACTGAAGCATGATTAAAATACAATCGCCTTCTATTTCATATATCGTCCCTTGAAATTGATCACTTGATGAAAAAAGCAGGTGTTTTCAAATGAAAAATCAATTGCCGGAAACTGGAGAAAGGAGCTGATGTACTTATTTTGCCCACAGCAAAGACGGAATTGCTTTAAACATTTCTGCTTGTTTTCTATAATATCCTCAAAATGACGGATCTCGATAAGTGGTTCTCAACCTATTTTTTCGCCGTGCACAGTTTTCACCATTGCTAAACTTTCATTCCCTGAACCTGTTTTCCAAAACTGAAGAAATACATATACATTTACTTAATTTTAATTCGCTTAGATTCGTTTTTAATGTGTTTCATAAATTAACCAAAAAAAAGTATAGAAAAATCTAAAAGGTTTCAGATTTTAACGGTCGCCCAAAGGGTTTGTTAAAGATTTTTATGCACTCACTGAGTTTACAGTCTACCAGACTACTCTTGCACTCATTCTTGCTAAATCAGTTGTTTCGGTCTTTAATTTTTATTATTAAGCATCGTTTTCTTTGCAATTACGCTATATACAATTCAACTGCAAAATCACAATATTTTTAAAACCAGCATAGTAGCGTATGTTTAGAATTTCCGATGGAATGTGGACTGTTGGCGTACATTTTTCAATTTTTTCCAGTATTTTCTCAGTTTATTGGGGATTATTTTTGTGCTACCGAATTGTGCCAAATGGCGCCAGTATATTGTAAATTGTATAAATATCCCTGAAAATATTCGCAAAGTGCTAAGAAAAATAGAAATGACGAAAAAATAGATAGTATTTTTTTTACTTAGTCAAAGTACAACTTACATTTTTACATAATCCTAAGTTTAGTCTCACAATACAACACAGTCAGCAGGAACATCAACAGAGCATATAGAGCTGACATTATAGAAGAATTCGGAGAAGCAGCGTTAAATATTTGCCCAGCAAACAGAATACACCAGAACACATTGCTAAACTACAAAAAGCATTACAAAATATTTGAGCATATCAGTTGAAAATTTCGTATCACTTTTAAGTACTTGGAGACAAGAAGCTTAATAAACGGGTTCTCCATTGTTTCATTTACAAAACGGCTTGACTTGTAGTCTGGAAGTCTAAATTTCTTCGGGAACATAAAAGCTTTGCTTTTGAATTAGTATATTAGCACGTAAAGAAAACATGAATGACGTAGCCAATCTGATTAATATCTAAATGCTAATGAAGCCTCTAAATACAAATGACAGCTGATAAGAGTGATATGCAGCTGGTAATTGATGATAGTTATAAGGAAAACAATGGGCATATGCAGCCTCGTGGTATGCAGCCGATATTTCTTCTTAAAATGTTTTCCAACGAACAGTTAGTGAATCTAACAGACGCCTTGATCGGCATAGGAGCTAGCATTATTGGCTGCAGTATCGATGGGCTAGGATTCATATTCTACCAAAAGATGTTTGCAAGTTAGTAGTGTTTTTGACGCTTGGCACGCATAAAAGCTAGCAATCAGTAAGCGTAATTCATTAGGAGAATAAGGGTGAGAAACTCCTGAAATCGTTTGCCAAGACATTCCCTTTCAAAACTGGCCCAAACTTGGAGAACTTGGCCCAAACTTGGAGAACTTGGCCCAAACTATCACAAACTTGGCCCAAACTATCACCTATTGGGTTCCTAAGATGCATGCCAACGAGCGTAATCCTGCGCTCTTCGCCGCCGTAAAATTGTAGGCTTGGTCTGATGTTACAGTCAGACAAATGAGGCAAGTCACAGCAATAACAACTATTTGATTGTCCTGTGTCCGAAACGGTGCGCTAAACGACCTAAATTGTTCAACACAAATTACTGTTTATGGCAATGCAGAGATTGACAATGGCAATATTATGGTAATGCCCAGAGTATGAGGAGACTCTTCTTTACCTGTTTCATACATTAGACCTCTTACCAATGGAACTACCGCATTTTTACTGCAGCAAAAATTTATTATCTATTGCAGTCACGGACTCAAATTATTCAATTTTATGACTATTAATTTTCCCTTTTAAGTAACTTGACTTATTCTGCGGCTATCTCTAAACGGCTTTTAACTTCATTGTAACGATTTCATTACTGATCCTGAATAGCTTACTAGCAATATAGACTATCTGTTTAAGGAGACAGTTGATTCTACGAAGATTTCGATGAACCTTAGTTTTATAAATTAGCCAGTTTGTCTCATTTTTCGCCTTAAATTCGCCTTAATTCGTTTACTATTTATAAATCTTTGAAGCAGCAAAAAGAAAAACAAGTAAGAATGAATCGCGTCTATGATAGAGATTGTCTATGGAAATGTTTGTGAACAAGCAGTATAAATGTTAAAAGTTATTTTGATAGATTTACAATTTAAGATCCTAACACAGTACTCTAACTTTTCATTACAGTATAATAAATTATTTAATATACCTAAAATTTAGAATTCTAAGAAATCTAGCTAATTCTCGGCTTCTAGAATTACAGAAGTTTAATACCTAACACTTCTAATTAAAACATTGTTGCACTCTAATACATATGAACTGTGTATACAATACATATATATCAACTGTGTAACCCACAACGATTATATGCAGGAAGAAGGACATCTGTTTAATTATTGATTAAGAAAAGCTGAATACGCTTTTTATTTGAAATATATGTATATTGTGGCACTAACCTACATAGAAATCTTAAAATAGTAGCTTACCTCCTGATTTTCACATTAGGGCAAAATGCTTAGTTGTTGTAAAACGGAGAGGGATAAATGTATTCATTTCTTTGAATTCATACTTTTTAAACTTATATATGAATGCTTTGAACTCATCCTCTTTAAAATTTAAGCTGAAAGATTCTGAATTTCAATCTCAAATAGTTTTAGCTAAAAATCTCACAAATGAAAAAGTGATCCATTTCCTGCATAGCTCAGCGAGTACGAGTTAAGTTCTCAGAGAGTTAGTTGTAAGCTCACTATTATACAAAACAACGATTTAAAATTTGGAAGAAATACTTTATTTTATATCTATGAAATTTATATTGATGACTGATAATACTATTTATAATATACATTGATAAGTATGTAAAGCATTTATTTAAATAAATCTATCACCAATATCATTTGCCACAATTCCAAATACCGCTCTTTCATAAATATATCTTCACATTTTTCTTCTCCTCTGTCATACTTATTCTCGATTCGCACGAGTTCTGACTGTTGTAAAACTTTCCTTGTTTTTGTCAAGCCAACTCTTGCTCCAAGTTAAAAGACTTGAAGCGCTGTGAAGTCGAGTTGAAGTTTTATACGAGAAAAGTTAAAGGACGAAGCGAGGGGGGAAGGAACTTCAGCGGGATACCTCGTAAGACTACTTTTGTGTCGACAGTTTCCTATGGGGACAGGACGCGATGAATATGCAAATAAAGCGTTGCCAAGCAACCTGTTCCACGAGGTTGTGAGCGAAGGAGAGTCGAAATGGTTGCCGCATGCAAAGCGAATGTGGAGCGGAGGACCTTTTTTCCATCATTAGCAACCATTTGAATTTCCGATTAAAGAATGGAGACAGCCCGTGCGAGAAAAATTTATTCGGGATAGACAGCCGTGCGGATAAGGTTGTAAGCAAAAGGAGGTAACGCATTTGCGCCATGACTAGTTGAGAGAAATAGTGTCTGACATGCAAACTAAAAAGTTGCACTGTTATTGGCAGTTCTTCGATAGCAACTGAAACGTACACGGAAAACAATAAAAGTAATTGAGTAAAGTCATACGTAATTGAACTCGACATAGTTACGCATAATTTATCTTTCATTTTTGAAAATGAATAACTTGCTAATTTCCTCCTCATCTTTAAAAGAGAAAAATCTAAAATTTTCTGTCTATCTATAGGCAAAGTTGCTTGTCATAGCAACCTAAAATGTAAGTGACAAAAATCGCAGATATTCTGAGCTATCTTTTCACAAAGAAAAATTTTAGTTTCAAGAAGTTTTGATTCATTTCATATATTATCATAAATTATTCGTACAGTTATTAGAAATTTTGTTTATGACTTAATATACATATGTGACATCATCTTTTTTAAATATGTCAAAATTAATCCTTTTCAACGAAATCAACTCCAATTAGCGGCCGAGTGGACATCGGTAATTAGAACTGGTTTCAAATTCCGGAAGGGCTGGTTGCATGGGAGGTTCCGTGTTTTTTTCATGTGAACCGGTTTCCCATGGGAAAACACTTCACAGAGGCATTTGTACCCTTAGGCTGTTAGCCGTCATATATTTCTTCGTAAACCAAATAATAATAATAATAATTTATTGTTATTAATTAAATTAAATTCTGGTTCGAATTAATCTGGTTTCGAAACCAGTTCTAATTACCGATGTCCACTTGGCCGCTAATTGGAGTTGATTTTCGTGGAAAAGGATTAATTTTGACGTATTTAAAAAAGATGATGTCACTTATGTATATTAAGTCATAAACAAAATTTCTAATAACCGTACGAATAATTTATGATAATATATGAAATGAATCTAAACTCCTTGAAACTAAAATTTTTCTTTGTGTAAAACTAGCTCAGAATATCTGCGATTTTTTTCACTTACATTTTAGGTTGCTATGACAGGCAGCTTTGTCTATAAGAGTTAAATAATTAATAATAATAAATTGTTATTATTAGTGTATTATAAATAAATAAAAATACAATTCTTCTAGTTTTGGCTAAAAATGAACCATCATTATTATAATAAATTATTATTATTATTAGTGTTGTTGTTTATTGTAGTTATTGTTGTTGTTATTTTTATTGTTGTAGCTGTTGTTATTTTTATTGTAGCTGTTGCTGTTGTTGTTATTTTTATTGTAGCTGTTGCTGTAGTTGTTATTTTTATTGTAGCTGTTGCTGTTGTTATTTTTATTGTAGCTGTTGCTGTTGTTGTTATTTTTATTGTAGCTGTTGCTGTAGTTGTTATTTTTATTGTAGCTGTTGCTGTTGTTATTTTTATTGTAGCTGTTGCTGTAGTTGTTATTTTTATTGTAGCTGTTGCTGTAGTTGTTATTTTTATTGTAGCTGTTGCTGTTGTTATTTTTATTGTAGCTGTTGCTGTTGTTGTTATTTTTATTGTAGCTGTTGCTGTTGTTATTTTTATTGTAGCTGTTGCTGTTGTTGTTATTTTTATTGTAGCTGTTGCTGTTGTTGTTATTTTTATTGTAGCTGTTGCTGTTGTTATTTTTATTGTAGTTGTTGCAGTTGAGGTCTTTGATTGCAGTTGATTACATTGCAGTTATTATTGTAGCTGTTGCTGATTTCGCTATTGTTATTGCTGTTGTTGTTGTTATTGTAAATATTTAAAAATATCAACGTTTGTGCTATCTAACCATATACTTACTTATCAGAGGTATAGTTTTAAATTTATAGAATATATAACTAAAGTTTGCCAATTTTGGATACACGCTGGGATACTAATTTGGGCACGCTGAGAGATCAGTTAATTGGCTAACTGATCAAGTTTTCTGAAATTTGATTTCAAATTCATAGAAAAACGAAAAATAAATTTAACATTTTTCAAGATTTGTTTTCCTCTCTTCTTTTTTCTCATTCGTAACACATACGATGTCTTGATCAAATAAATACTTTAATCCATTAAATAGTGTAATTTAATTCTACGCACGAGGAGGAATTAATAAACCCTACGAGAATGAGTATGGATTTATTCTACGCAGTGAACATGTATCTGTGTCTGGAAGTTATCTTCAAGTCTCGTATCATGTAATTTTCCTACCAGGTGAAGTTCCTAAATAAGCAGGACTTCAGGACTATAAGAAAATTTTAACCCGTAGTATACTAAATGTTTTTTTTCCCGAGATGTTTAAGATGTAGATGAACGTGCCATTTAACTAATTAACTAGCATATATTGCATATAATGAAAACTTCTGTAGTGAATTTTATTTTCTTACATATGACACGAAATAACTTTCAGATTTTGTTCAGTGCCAATTGGTATGTGTGTGAATGCAGGACAAGGTGATTTTGGGGGAAGGAAGGGGTAGAATCAACGTATTATAGATAAATAAAAATACAATTATTGTATTTTCGGGATAAAATGAGCGATCATTGTTCATTATGATGAAAAGTTAATTTTGAGTGTTGTCATGGAAAGAGAACTTTACATGTAATTTAGCATGCAATTTGTTTATATAGTTTGGTATAAATTAAAAATCACTTTGCCACACAATTGAAACTAAAGGCCAGGTTTGAATGTAATTTTATATCGTCGTTAATCAAAATTTCGGATTCTTAGATAAAAGCAGCGGACTAGCAGTTTTACATTGTTAACCGACAAGAAATTGTGAAGCTAAATAGAGAATTCACCAGACTCCATTATGTATTCTTAATACATCCAAAATATATCAGTAGCGTACGGTAGTAAAAATATTGCAGTTAGTTATTTTTATTTCAAAGTTGTATGTTATTCTATTTCTATATGATAACATTTTTAAGCCATTATTCGTTTTCGGTGGAGCATTCGTCTTTTCTTTTTTCCCCAAAAATATAATTTTATAAAGTAATTACGTTTATTTAAGTTGAAATAATTATATTCATTCATAACAGATAAAATTTAATTGGTCTAATTTTGTTTAGCTTTCAACTGGGTAATTTCTTCCAACTAAAATATTTATAGAAATCTCAGAAAAGTTAAATTCTACAGTTTCTTATCTAAAACTTACAGGAAAACCTAGATATCAGTTCTTGTTTAAGCAAATGCTTTTGGTTTATTTAATGTATTAATACTTTATATATGCGTGCTAATATGTTTAGATTCAGTGTAATTATTTCTCAATTTTCAGATGTTATGATATGTAAAGATTTTCCATCAATAATTTTGTGAGCAATATTCTTGTTCTCTCTCTTGTTTGTTTTTAAGGAAATATGAGATTGTGTAATGCAGGCTCACGTGCTGCAAACTTTCTGAGGAAAGTTTCGCCACTCGAATCCCAGTGAAGTGTCAGTTAATATTTTCTAGTTCATGCTTCAAAGAAAGCTACTATTATCAATATGCTTTTTGCCAAATTAAGTAGATAATACATACCGTAGACTGTAGTTGGAAAGAATGCGATTAAAAAATATTGTTATGTTATTTTTGCCAGCAGTTGTTACGTTATTTTTCTTCCTTCACGTTCGTACGGTGTTCGTGTGGATTTGGAGTGAATAATGACGGCAACACTTGATGAGGTATCAAAACACACTTTATTTGCAAGTATTTTCAGGACAGCTCCAAAATCACGTTTTACAGTCGTTGGAGATCTACTAGAAACACGCTGAAACAATTAGCGACACAGCCTTCAGGCTATCAGGCTACCACGGTGAAGACAGCTTCACGGCAAAGCACCAGACAGCTCAAAGCACAGCTCCCGACTCTGCTTGGTCGTTCTCGGAACTCCACGTACTTTCGAGACTCTCCACTCTACAACTCGCGATGCACTCGACGATATACTAGAGTACACCTCCCGACTCCTCGGTTCAGTCGTTCCCTGAGTTCAACACACTCTCTCGACGATGCACTAACAGCGATACACTAAGAGACTCTTTCGATGCACTGGACGACCCACTCGGCACTCGCTGCCCGGCTGTCAACTCGATCGACTCCGCACGAACTGACTAACTCGAGACTTATCTCGCACTCTGACTCTCCGCGTACCAGCAGGGTTTATACTGCTTTTGGTTTGTGTTCGAGAACAATCTGGGCTAAACCGGTAAGAATTGTTCCAGAAGATTCTCCATGCGTCTATGGCATATCGCCAATTTTGTCGCCAAATGGGCGATTTCTCCTCAAATGTGGGAACCCTGCATACTTTTGCCATTTTCTGGCACCCCTAAACTTGCTTTGCGGTGAAGCTAGCTATCTTACCACGCCTGGACATTTGTAACAATATTGAAGACAAATACAGCTTTTCCGGTCTTTGGCTATGATCAATATGTAATACAGGTTTGGTGGCTAAGCACATCTACAAGACCATCTGAAAGATGGCAGTTAAAAGTCCGAATGAATCAAGCTCGACTATGAGAACACATAAACAAACTCTTAAAGCCGGAACTGTAGAGTGTAGTCAAACGTCCTGAGCACCTGCAAGTACTAATACCGCACTTTGAGAACGCAGAACAACTTGTAAATTATACAAACAAAAATGACTTTTGAAAAGGAATTAAGAGAAATAATTGGATTTACTTTAACTTAGCTAAAATTGTTGATACATTAGCAAACAATATCGCATAAAACAGCGATACTGTTTTAAGTACTTAAACCTAATATTTGTATTTATAAAATTCAGTGACATAACCCTTTCATATATCTCTCTCATCTCTCATAAGTCTTTCCCGACTTTCCATAATAAATCATCTTTACAAAAACTCCGTTTTGGATTTCGTAACAATGTATTCAAAATCCTTGGCAACCTCAGTGATTTTTCTCAATGGCAAGATCAGCTGCACATGCTACCTTCACTAATCGCAACATACAACAGGAAATAGGTTCTCTATTCAATCCGGTCTGTTAAATATAAAAAAATAATGCTTTCTTCCGACTAAAACCATTAAGTTCAAGATGGCGCACTGCTGAGATAACATAAGGAAATGGCGTTTTTCTCCTTTTCGAAACAGAATACACGCAGCGCTATTTGAAAATGATGGAACCCGATCGACATTAATGTCAAGAATTCTATGCGACTGGAACATTTACCTCGTATATTTGTGGGAATGGATGAAAAATCGTTATACATTACTTTAAAATTCACCATAAAACTGCGTTCTTAAATGCAATTTGTTTTTATGCGTAAATACATTTAAGGAAGAGATAAAATTCTTGAAAATTCGATGACGAGTATGCAATATCGGATATCTGTACGGTGTTTAAAAAGAAAAGTTTATTTTTATGAAATGCTTTTCTGAGTGCTTTTTCGTCATTATTCCCCGGTACGTAAACACTAGAATAAACCACATATGTGAAGCATTCGGTTTTTCTTTTCAATTTATTTTTTCATAAGTGTGTCGACTTTAAAGCAACAACTATAAGCAATTTTTTATTTTTAAACACCTATAATGTTTAGATTTTTTATTAGTATTCTAATTAGTTACAAAGTCAAGAAAAATACCTTAGATAGTAAACTGCTGAGTAAATAAAACAGAATTGAGAGGAAAGGAAAGTTTGGTTTCGTTTATTTGATTATGGCAAAACACGCAAGGCTTTGCTACTTCCTCCATAAAGTTACTCCTTCCTCCTGAAGGGAGGAGTGATTTTATGAAAGACTTTCTAAGCATACGTACTTGTATCCAAATTACACATGGGAAAAACTACGAAAAAGGCCTATGCAACCAGCCTGTTCGCCTGGTATGGAAGCCAGGGGGGACTTCCAATGCTGAGCGATTTTACTGCTCTGCCACAGGTGGGCCTAGAAGAAACGAGAGATTAATACCGCGAGGTTTAGGTCATAACGTTTGTTTGTTTAGCTGAAGATTTTTGATCCGTGAACTATTTATTAAGTGAAGAGATTTAACCAGTTGCTCTAAGCAGCTGAAGCTAAAAACGCAAAAATTCCTAAATATTTCTGGGGAAGTTAATTTAAACAAAGATAATTTATAAAGAAATCATAAGAAATTATAGCATTTTTTTTCCTCTAGGACAGGACGTGGATTGTTAATGTGCGAATTTCTATGTGGGACTCTTTATAATAGGTTACTTAAAATCCATGCAATATTTTTTAAATACTCAAATGAATCTATGCAAATAAACTAAATTGTTTTACGCTGGAACGGAAGTAAATTCAAAAGACATTTTTATAGACTTTGCAAATGCTCATTATGCTGCAGAAATTTATGAAGATGTGAAAAGGATTATGATGCTTGCTAGTCTCAGTGTGAGAGTGGAGGAGCGATAACCCCAATTACACGCGATTTTGAGTGCAGCTGAAATACGATGTTTAATGGAGATGGAATTAATAGCACTTTGTTAGGATATATTTGGAATTATGAAGCAGATAGTCTGAAATTTCGAATTAAAGATAAATTACTTAAAGATCCGGCTAAGGAAATAACACAATGGAAGAGTCTTCAAGTTGCAGGCGAACTATACGATACTATCGGTTTCTTATCTCCCTTTAACTGTAGTAGCTAAAATGATGATGCAAGAATGTTGGCAAAGAGGATATCAATGGGATGCACCACTTAACCAAGAATTGCAGAAACGATTTAAAACCTAGCATAATGAAATTCCTTAACTAAAAAATGTTGAAATTCCACGATATTATTTCAACAATCTATCAAAAATTAATATGTCGAATATCCATTGAACTGTTTTACAGATTAAGATAAGGGATATGGTGCTGTTGCATATTTGAGTGAAAATGGGCTAACAAAAACATAATTTTTTAGGTCCAAAGCAAGAGTTGCTCCCATAAAAAGGGTTACGTTACTTCGATTGGAGCTTTTAGTAGCAGTAATTGGAGCTCGACTTATCACATACAGGGTGTGATTCAAAAGTTTCAAGACTTCAGAACTAGAAATATATTGGCTATTTAAGTACAGCGGATTAAAATATGATCCTTAAGCTTCAAAATATGATCCTTAAGCATCAACAGAGCGCTGCCACAGGGTCTTCCACTGTTCGTAGCCCTTCTGGAAGGCATCGAGCGTCATGCTGTCAAGGGCTCTCGTCGAAGCCTGCTGGATGGCGTCGATGGAGTCGAATCGCTTCCCTTTTAGGCCTGTCTTGATTCGGGGGAAGAGGAAAACGTCACTTGGAGTTACTAGTGATGAGATCTGGGTCTACGAGTACGATCCTGAGCCGAAGCGTTAAAGTTCAGAATGGCACACTGCTTTCCTCGCCGAAGCCCAAGAAAGATCGCATGAGCAAGTCGCGTCTGAAGTGCATGTTGATTGTATTTGTTATGGTAAAGGAGTGATTCACAAGAAGTTTCTTGCTCGTGGACAGACTGTCAGAGGGTGACTTTTACGCTGGAATGCTCCGCCGCTTGGGGGATCGAGTCAGCCGCGTCCGCCCGGCGATCAAGGGCGATTGGATCCTCCACCACGACAACGCGCCCGCTGCCGAAGTTTTGGTCAAGTTCAACGTGACAACACTGCCACAGCCAGCCTACAGCCCCGACTTGGTTCCAAGTGGTTTTTTTCTTCTTCCTCCGAATCAAGACAGGCCTAAAACGGAAGCGATTCGACTCCATCGACGCCATCCAGCAGGCTTCGACGAGAGCCCTTGATAGCATGACTCCCGAGGACTTCCAGAAGGGCTACGAACAGGGAAAGACACGCTGGCAGCGCTGTGTTGATGCTGAAGGATCATATTTTAAAGATGATTAGTACGCTGTTTATTAAATGTCCAATAAATTTCTAGTTCTGGGGTAAGTCTTGAAACTTTTGAATCAAAGAACTTAAGAAATGTAGATTTATAAGTGGACAGATTCAGAAATTGTACAACATTGGGTCAAGGCTGATCTGACGAAATGTAAACAATTTGTACGGAATAGGTGTCTAGAAATCCAAGTGAAAACCTGATCCAGACTGGCGGAATTATTGTCCCAGCCATAAGAATCCTTCGGAGTTATTAACGAGAGGACAGAAAGTAGGAACCGTTTCAAAAAATGAACTGCACTGGTATGGACTACCTTGGCTTGTTAAAGATAATATCTTGGCCCAGATCTTCAAGAATATTTAAAGAAGATGATAAAATAGCAAATTCTGAGAAACGAATGGAAAGAGACAAGAAATCTTAACAGTAAACAGTGTTGTTGTAAACAGCGAACCTATCATTCCTATCGTGAACTTCAGTGACACAAAGAAATTGTACAGAATAACATCTTATGTTTTTAGAATATCAATAATATCAAAAACCTAAAACTAAGAAAAATTGGACCTGTCAATGCTGAAGAAATGACTGAAGAAGAGAATTTCTGGGTCAAGAAGTCTTAGGAAGAAAATTTCATAGAAGAAAATAAAGAAGATGAAAAAAATCATAGATAGCTCGAAAATATTTGCATTAAATCCATTTGTCGACTCGAATAGAATACTCAGAGCAGGTGGAAGGCTACAAAATGCTGATTTAAGTTATAATCAAGCATACCCAGCAATATTACCTGAGAAGTGTCATTTAACAAATCATATCATTAAAGATTGTCACGAAATGCAAGAATATGCTGATAAAGAGTGATAAGTAGTCAAGATATCGCTCCTGAGCTGTGCACCTGCAATTAGAGTGTAGCTAAACAGCAAAATATTTTCTTCTGTCCTTTAGAAGATTAATTTCAAGAAGAGGAGTATGTCGAATGATACATTCAGACAATGAAAAAACCTTCAAAACAGCAAACAAGGATTTACAAAAGCTATGGAATACCATCAAGGAGACAAAAGCTCAAAATTATTTTGGTAATGAAGTATTGAGTGGAAATTCAACGTGGAAAAGGCATCCTGGTGGGGCAGTTTCTGGGAAAGACTAGTTAGATCTATCAAGTTATATTTGAAGAGAATACTCATGAAGGTTTACCTAAATTTCAAGAGTAGGAAACAGTTTTAATTGAAATTGAAGCAATATTAAATTCATGTCTGCTGAATTATGTTTATAGTAAAGTCGGAGAACCAGAACCGCTTTTTTTCTAATTGGACGAATACTGACATCTTTATCGTCTGGAAAATTTCTTGAACCCAATTCAATTATTAGAAAATTTAACAAGGCCATATAAATAGTGGCTAAGATTATTAGAAGTTTTTTTGGAAAAGATGAAAAACGGAATACGTACTTGAGATTAGTAACTTAAAGAAATTCAGAGAGGTAATGCCGTTACAGACCTTTTGAAGAGGCCTGTAGTTCTAATACATAAGGAGAAACTACCAAGAGTGTTATGGAAGATCGGAGTGTCATCCAGGAGAAGATAAGGGCTTGCACTATCCGTTTAGCTAATTGAAATCATCTTCCTCGTCCTGTGCAGTTATTGTACCCGTTAGAAATGACCTGAACTCTTTGAAATGAATACAGGGAATTTAAATTGGGAACACTGAGTCTATGAACATTTAAAGTTGTAGAAAATTAAAACATTTAGTGTTTAAGATGACTCCAGAGTCCAATCCTTTGATGAACGAAGTGTTGTTAGAACCAAGAGGATGTTACAGTTTCATGTTGTTGGCCACGAAAGGGCGCAGAATTTCTATTTTATGTTTAATATTTGCTCTTGCCGCATTGCGGATTTTGTGACTGTGATGTATTGGTAACGATGGGAAAATGATACCTGTTCTTTTGTAAGCATACATATTGTAAATAGCTATAAATAAAGTTTTTCGTGTGATAAAATTGGAAAAGAATTCCAAGCGTCCAGTGGATTTCATTAAAGAAAGGTAAGCAGAAAGGTTCACTTTTCAAATATTGTTAAATGTAAGAGGTAAGAATAAGAAAATACAAATTAGAAAGAAGACAAATATTCAACATGCTTAGTTTAAGTAAGAAGATACACTTTTTTTTAAAATTCCATATAAAAGAGCAGCAGCTATTCATCTGAGTAGAATGAACTAAGAAAAAAGAGATAAATGTTTTAATTACCTGAACTATTGGAATATTGAACCAATTTGGTAAAAGAGATAGTTATTTATTTTGTTTTTAGTCACAGAAAAATAATTGTACATTATTTTACTGTCACTTGTCACTTTTATAAATCATAAAAAAAAGTTTCGTATCTGACATATTTTTCTGTCCTTATCATACGGCAGGAAAACATGTTTGGTTTCAGTTCGTAATACTGTCCACAGACTTATCTGAAATATGTAAAAAAATCATTCATTTCTTCCAAACATAATTAGATAATAAACAGTAATTCAATTTCGGTTAAGTTGATTATATTTAACACTATCGCACATCGTTTTCAGAAGGAGAAATAAAATTTTCAGAAGTAAGTTTAGGAAACAAAATCAGCATTTCTATAGAAAAACGCAAAAGATTCCAGGAACACTGAATTCGAAGCAGTCGAAAATATTCAAAGACTAATCCTTACTGAGAAGAAACTCTCTACGTAGACTACCACCGAGACGCATTTACGTTTCTTTATGCATTGGAATAGCTGCTGAATAGTTTAGAAACTTCTAATATTTCTTTCTGCGAGAAACCCCGAACATTCTAAAATTAAATATACAGTTCCTTGCTAAAATATCTGAGTTTACTTATCAAAATCTTTAAATGAAATTTTCCTTAGTTTTAATGAGATATGCATTAAATTTCAATCTGCACGACATGATATATAACAAAATAATAATTAGTAATTTTGTTTAAATACATCATTTACAAAAACATATACTAGAAAACATCGGAACAATAAAACACCTCAAGTATTACATTTCTTGAAAAGAAGAAAAATGTATTGCTAGAGAAAGTAAATTATTTGTATTAAGATTATTTATTGCTTTGAAAATATTAATAACAACATTATTAAGCAAGTAATTTGAATAACGGTTGCGCATAGATGTGTAAACTAGTAGTTGCGTTAAAGATATTAGCCAGTCGTGTCGATTTTTAATATTTTTACTTCCTTGTACGAAGTAAAGCAAGTATTGTAATCGCGAAACACTTTGAATATACTTCAGTGAAAATATCCATTTCACCGATCTCAAAACCATTTGAACTATGTTTGTGAGTGGCAGCTGCATGTACGGACAAAATAAAGGACTGTTTTGCCGAAAAGGATTGTAAAAATGATTTAAAATGGATTCAGAAGAGAATTATTCTTGATGTCTGTACGTAAATATGTAGGTATGTATAAATCTCACATAACTCAAGAATGAGGAGCCGTAGAACGTTGAAATTTTATATAAGTGACTGTTGAAACATATAGCTATGCACCATACTTTTTCGTTGCAACCGGATGCACCAATTATATATGAATATATATATATATATATATATTCTCCCTCTACTACTTGACTCGGTGAGCTTAGTTTATACTTATATGTGGTTAAATTGTGCATTTTTGCTTTAAAAGAGATTGAATTATGTGTTTTTATGTTCCGGTTACGGTTTTTATGCCTTTAGTTAATATACAAGCAATAGTTGTAGAATTGTGAATAATTTAAAGGTGGCGAGTTAAGCCTAACGAACGGTCATTTGTTTACATATGAAATTCGTTAGAATACTGAATTAAGTCACTCTCTGCAGCTTCAATGTATTTTTGCCTAGTGGGAATCAAATATAAACTTTCATTCTGTTGCACCGAAAAATCTGCCTTCTTACCTGCTTGCCGAATAGCTTGTTTTGGCGTAGAAACTCTAATTTGAATTGTAAAACTATTTTTTTAACTGTATTTAGTGTTTTCTATATTTTACAAGTTTTAAATGAAGGTTTTTTTAGCTTTTATGTATTTTTGCTTTGCCGCGAAGTGAGAACCAACTTGATTGAATGAACAATATTAAGAAATTCGAGGAAATATGTTTAAATGAAATGCAGAAAAAATGTGTATAATTTAATAGTCCATACAAGAAAGTCATTTGCTATCCACATCAAATTGTTTCAAGTCAGTAATCTCTCTGTTCTTAAATAACTATATCAGTATCTTCTGCATTTTAGAAATATATTTAAAGAAAGGAGCAGTAGCAGAAAACGCTCTGTAAACTGCAGTAAATTTAATGGTAAAGAGAAACTAAACCTTTGCAAAATTTATTTCAAAAATAACTATTAAATTTATTACTTGTTTAAGTTCATATGCTTTCTGGATTAACCTAAAGTCGGAGTTTTGAAACAAAAGAGTAGGCAGTCTAATTAGGCCTAGAGGAGTTACACAAGTAAAATTTTGTGAAGATAGCATTTATCGTTTTAATTCTGTGGGTGTGCCCAAAGTGGGCACACTGATTGAATAGAGCTTCGAAAAGAGTGCTGAAACGAGCATTGTTGTCAATGAACTGACCGATGAGATGCGGAGAAACAAAAAGAATACACACTCTCAGTTGTCCTAGATTATCGGTGAGCCCGGTCTGAGCACACCTAGGGTTCGCCGTTTGATTTTAGGCAAGATTTTAAGGTAAAAATTTAAAATTAATATAGACTAAAGAGATTAGCATACAACTAAAAATAACATAGAAATTTCTTTTCCAACAATTCTTTTATACCCTAAAAAAATCTGAAAGATTTCTTTGAAAAATGAGGGTCTTAAAAAACTAAACATTGCTAAAATATATGGACTGGTTTCTGTTGAGCTGCCATCAACTATAAATAAAGAAGGTTCAGAGTAACCTATAATTCCTTTTTCATTTAATTTTTCTGTGCGTACAAAAGAAAATTTTTAGGTGTGTCCAGACCGGACACACTGTGCCACAAAGGGTTAACAACAGTAAAGAATGGAACATTAAAGAAATAGAACAAATGAGGTGCTACATTATTTCAGAGGCACAACTAAACTGAAAACAAGATATGTAACAGTGCGTTTTGTTACATATCTTGTTTTTGATATATATCTTGTTGTTTGTTATCTACATTTCTTGTTGTTTGTTATCAACATATCTTGTTGATTTTGCTCATCAACATTTAATCGTGAAAAGTGGCTCTAAAATTTCAATTGTAAAAAGAAATTAAATTAAAAGCAAGTAATTAAATTAAAAGCAAATAATCATTGCCATTGATTGATTTAAATTTTACAATTGAAATTTTGTTATTCATGATTTAATTCAAGTCCCAGTTAAGCATTTTTACCTTAGGAGATAATATAATCAATATTTCTTTAGTAAATAAATTATTATTAACTTACTTTGAAGTTATTGTTCAAGTAGTAGAATAACTTGTTTTCGCACTAAGTGAATTTAAGATCATACAACATTATATATATATATATATATATATATATATATAAATTATATATATAAATATATATAAATTGTAGTAAGCTCGCCTAAAAGTTACCAGGAGCTACCTTTAGGCATGCATATATATATATATATATGCATGCATAATATGACGAATTTTCAATTGAAAACGGATGCAATCCCTGACGAAATTTCTAACTTAATTGGCAACAGAACCTTTAATTCCTAATTTTAATTTAAGTACAACCTCTTTCAAAGGCTGCGCCAATTATCTGCAGTGATCCGCAATGCGAATACTCTTGCCGAACCGCTGTTCAGGATTCAAGGAATTTCCGAGCTATAAACATTTCAGCTCTTTTATATGCAGTCTCGTTTGCCGCTTGCTTATGAGTGAACCACGCCTCTCGCTTAGCTGTATTTTCTACTACTTAAAATGGTCCCATTTTAATGGTTGCGTGTATAGAAAATGTGTGGCGCTTATAACACCCCAAGTGTTGCGTGAATCTAGGATATGTCCTACGAAATAAAAGATATGATTGAAAAGATATATGAAGATTCTCCAGGAATAAATTGTGTTGAAGTTGGTGAGTTTGTAAGCAAATCCATCATTCCATCTACACAACAGTTTTAAGTTTAATATCAAGTTATCTATTGTGCGTGTGTGTTCGTAGATGATGGTGAAGTTGTTGTTAACTCAGTCGGGCAGACTGAACGCGTTTTATGACTAATAAAATATTTTTGATGTGGTACTGATAAAACACGGTTTAGTTGTTGAAGAACAGGCTTAATTCGCTTCTGTTCATGAAGAAGCAGATCGCTACTACCACATACCTTTTTGTTTACATTATGCATACCTTTATTCTTCAATAAGTAGATTCTGATTCAGGTAGATTGGATAAATTTAATCAGTAGTTGTAAATTTATTTGGAAAAATGCAAGACAACTATCACTTTAATAAAGAATCATCTTATAGAATATTAAACAAATGCAATATGAAAAAAGTCATCTATAAATCTAAGCTTATAAAATCTAAGAGCAACGATTACCGTTGTATAATTAGCTTTCAAACTGCTTATAATGTTCTCGATATTGTATGAAAGTACTGCTTTCCACTAATATGTAATTTAGGAGTATACAGTGAAATTCCTAACTAAGAGGAAAAAAGAAGGATTGATAATTATGAATAACGCGGTAAAATCTACTTTTGTTTAAACTATTTTTCTTTCAAATAAGTTTGATAATTTGAAGGAAAGATAGCTCATAATAAAGGAAGCTTCGCCAAAACATCAAAGCAAACTCGATCGATAACTAATTATGAGTGTTTGCAAACTAACAGAATTGCCTTTGATTCGACGTGTTACACAGTCAGAATAAAGTCTGCAAATCTTTTGCTTTTACTTGAAAAGGGCTTAGGCATTACGGTTATTTGATGCAATTCTTTTTGCATCAGCGTTTGCAGAACAACTTCAATAAGTGAGGGCTTAATTATTAATTTCTTTTCAAACGTGAGGATTATTCTGGCAGCTTCCCAGTTTTAGGAAATAATTTCTAATTATACTGCTGCGGAGTATAGGAGCTGATTTGCCAAAATTGTATTGTATTTGAGGTATAATTAACCCAGTATTAATATTAGCGACCCTTTTCTAAAAACTTTTTGGTCATACGTAATGATTTTAGGTCATGGTCAGATGTGCATACATATAGTTATTCCTGGTCATGGTCAAGTTTATGTATACGCAATGATTTCTGGCCCTGGTATTGATTTCAGGTCATGGTTGATTCTATTCGCCTCGTTATTAATGCAGACACTTTGTAATCGATAGCCTTTTATTAGTGATGCACTCCTAACATTACAGAAATGAAATAAAAGTGGGGATTGAGGAGTTATGATGCAACCCTTTTTCTTCAGAGAAGAATGTAGATTTGTATTAATTACCCTAATAGTAAATAATTTTAATGTACGGGTATATGTTTATTGTACTTTCATTTTACATTATGATAAGTAATAAAGGAATATATATGAAAGATATGAAACATATTCTTCAAACATCCGGTTGGTGAAGGAACAGAAGCAATTGGCAATATCATTTTTTTAATTACATTTATTTCAAACTTTGCTATAACAAACAGAACTGTTGTAGCTTTTGGTTTCAAACTTAATCTCTTGCCTCTGTAACTGCAATACCATCTAAGTGAAAGCGACGAATACAGAAGGCAAAACATCATAGAAATATATCTGTGTTTGTTTCTTAAAAGGTTAAATCCGTTGTAAAACATTTGACAAAATACGAATTTATTTCTGTATTGCCAACGTCTTATCGCAAATTTATCAGTTTCTCCTTCCGATTTACTTTTGAACTCGCATCACTTTTCTCCCAATTACAATCACTCTGTATATATATTTCAAGTGTTGCTTCAAACGTTCAAATATGGCACTTGTATATATATATACGTATTTTCTTCCTTCGCGTTCATACGGGGTTCGTGTGGATTTGAAGTGAATAACGACGAAGCTTGATGAAGTATCGAAACACACTTTATTGACCAGTAATTGTCAGGACAGCTCCAAAACACTTTTTTACAGTCGTCGATGAACCACTATAAACACGCTGACACGATCAGCGACACAGCCTGCAGGTTATCAGGCTATCACGGTGGAGACAGCTTCACGGCAAAGCACTAGAGTATAGCTCCCCAATCTCCTCGGTCGTTCTCGGAACTGCTCGTACTCTCGAGACTCTCTACGCTACAACTCGCGATGCACTCGACGACACACAGAGCACAGCTCCCGACTCTTCGGTTCAGTCCGTTCCTGGAGCTTAACACACTTTCTCGACGATGCACTAGCCGCAATACACTAAGAGATCCTTCGATGCACTCGACGACCGACTTAGCACTCGCTGCCCGGCTGTCAACTCCATCGACTTCGCAGGGATTGACTCGCTAGACGAGACACCAACTCGATACTAACTATCTCGCACTCGACGAGGCACACTTTCACTCGCCCTCCCGACGAGGCACTCTCCCTGACTGCGGACCAGCAGGGTTTATATAGCTTTTGGCTAGTGTTCGAGAACATTTTGGGCTAAAATTCGTTCCAGAAGGTTCTCCATCCGTCCATGGGATATCGTCAGTTTGTCGCCAAATGGGTGATTTCTCGCCAAATGTGGCAACCTTGCCTTCCCTTGCCACTTTATGTCAACCCTAAATCTGCTTTGCGGGGAAGCCATCCCACCGCGCCTGTACATTTCGTAACAATATATTCAAAATATGTTAAAGGCAACATGATTCCGAAAATGTATGTACATTCTTTGAGTGTTATACACTTATCGTCTCCTTCTTCCCCAAAAAGAGAAGTGTATTTTCAAGTCAAGTTATGTGGATACACACGGATGCATTTTAATTAGGTACTTTTTCAATATTTGATTAGTTTTTAGTAGCTACATTAAATTGGACTTGAGTTTTCCTCTGAATTTTGCTCCCCAGTCGCTAAATCAGGACAGGAGAGGAAGAAATGCGCGGTTCATTTGTGGTTTTGTAAGTAAATAATTCTTACAGCACTAGCCCCATGAAGTAGTAAAACTGCTGAACCAAGTAGTAAGACTAACCACTAAATAGTAAGATTGCTGAGTAGTGAATACTGGTAGTTAAGCTAATTTCGAGCTCAGACGAACCAGCTGGCTGTATGGTTGTTTTTCGTGATTTTCCCCATGTATAACACGAATAAGAATAAGTTTCCTTAAGGAATTCTTCCACGGAGGCATATCTCTGCTTCTAAGCAGGTAGTCTTTGTACGCTTTAGCATATTCAAAATAAGCTAACATTACTTGAACACACGGCATCAATGTATAATTTCCGTCTTGATGGAAAACATTCTGAGGGATGGATCCGAGGGTATACAACCTCTCTACCATCAAACGATTTGAGATAATTTTTGAGCTTATTGGTATTTCAAATCCCTCCTATGTTGCATAGACACTATAAACTTACAAGCATTCGCACATTCTCCGGGATTCGAACTCGGGACTAATGATACTGCAGTCAACATCGCTGTCCCTTATACTAAACAGTATGGCCAGTCGTTAATGATGCAATCAGAAAACCAAATTAAAACATAATGTACTTAGCAGTATAAGATACTTATTATTTGGCTGAGACAATAAAGAAACAGTTTGACACATTTTACATTGAGCATTATAAAGTATCGAAATCATTATCTTTGCAGTACTGTTATTTAATTAAGCGTTATTCAATTTATTCAACGTTCAGCCTTTGCCTTTCTGCTTTTTTAAAGATAACATCAAAAACAACTGGCTTCTATTTATCTTAATTTACTTTTGTTATATAAAAAGCAAGCTGATAATTAATAAATACTACGACGATGTGGAAATTTATTCCTGAAAAGAGTTGCGCCGGAGTGAGGTTTATGTTCATGATTAAATTAGTAAAGGCAATATAATAGAAGTAAAGTTATTTTAACTCTTCATCAACTCATTGGCAAGTCATAGATCACCGTAATTGAGTGCTTTCAATATTTACATAATCTATAAGGTAAATGCTCCATGCCAAACTTAAACCGTTATTTTTTTAATCCGCTCGATTCTTTTCCGAATTTTCCTTATTTAATTAGCACTACCATATTCTTTCAGTACGTCGTAAACATCCATTTACTGTTTTTGAATTCTTTTATGTTAGGCAGTGTTTGCACTTTGCCAATATTCTTCATTTACTTTTATGATGATGTCATATTTTATACATTCATATTCAATTAACTGTAACCCTTTTTAGAGAGACAATTATTTGCCTGTAAAATAATTAGCAATGTTATGATTCTAAACTTCTCCTTTAGCTACGTGTTAATGATCATTTAATAAAAGCGTTAATGAGAAACATTTTCTTGCATCTTTTCCACGCAAGCCAATTTAAGAAATCCATTGCTAGCCATATGAATAGTAGTGTCACTTTTATCTTTGCTATTTTAACAAGCATGGTATATATTGTTCCAAATATGAAATCAAAATTAACGCCAATATTTTTCATTTAATTTCGTCGTGACATCAGTTTAATATATAAATATTCAGTTTAATTGTAACATATTTAAAGAACAAAATGATTAAACCGTAAAATAATTAACAATGTATATGATCCCAAACTTCTGACTTAACCGCGCATGTTATTGATAAAGCATAATTACAGAAAATTTCCACATCGTTTTTCAGCATGCATAGTTACGAAATCCATGAAGAGCAAAAGCCGTTATATTTGTTACTTTGCAAGCATGGTATTTACTGCATCAAACAAGAAATCAAAATTATTGTTTTTCTGTTTGAAATAAAATTACTACCTAATACGGATTTTGCTCCAATTATTCATCAGTAACTACTGTAATTTTGACGATATTATAAAACTTTTTTTGTCACTTTCTAATTCGAAGTCTAGTAAGTTTATCGAGGTAGATATTTTCTGAACTTCTTTATAAAATGCCTATATATTTTTTCAAATTTAAGGAATGGTAAATATGCAACCGCATTCAACCCTAAAGGGGATAATCTCATCTTCCAGCATGCGAAAGAAGTCTGGAAAAAAAAACCTAAATATTTGGCTAACTCCATTTCAAATTGTGACTTTTCCTGAACAGAGGTAAAAAATAAATACAGTTTCTGACCAATAGATGAAAATAATATTTCTCTAACATGATCCATTAATACATAAGATTATTTTCAGGAAACTCACCTGCCAGGAGCTTAATGTCAAATTTACTAAATACTTGAGACAATTTAGATAAATCAGTCTGCTTAGAAATACAGCGACGCTAAGAAAATACAACTATTATTTGCATCTTTAAATGTTAATAATGAGGTCGTTAGTATAGTATAAGGGTTACTCTCGTATGAAATCATTGACTCCTAGTTAGCTCAAAAGCAACTATTCTTTTATGTTCGTTTTTCCCACCTCTGTAAGTAAGTGACGTCAGCTTTGGGAAGAGCCTAACCTTGTTTGTTTGATGATCTTAGTAATAGCTGCATTTTAAACAGCAACGAATATAATTACCCTCATTTTGGGAAAATGCTTGAGATTTAATGTTAAATTTATGAATGACAAGTTTCTAATTTAATTAGTAATTTTATTTAAAATGTGAGATCATTGTCTAAAATACACTGGTGTGCAAAAATTAAGGACGAAGTCGAAAAATTAGCATATCAGCTGAACGAAGAGGCAGAGCGGACAGAAAGACCAATCAGGAGATTAAGTAAGGTGATGTACGGTAGCACTTGCGCAGATATGCAGGTAGACGTAATGGGGGAGTGTCTGAGTAGTATAAAGCATGTTGTCGGTGTAAGATCAGTATTTCTGCAAAGAGACTGCACGCCGTATAGCAGTTAAAATCACACCGAGTTCCTGCCTCAGCGAGAAATGGCGAATAATCAATCTGTTAGACGACATCTGGATGCTTTTACCCAAGGTCGAATCATATGGAAGTTGGAGGAAGGCCGCAGTATGACAAGTGTGGCTGCAGAGTTCGGAATTACTCACAGCATCGTTTCAATAATTTGGAGACAATTTCAAACTACAGGAACAGCTATCCGGCGGTTTAATAGTGGTGGACCACACCCGCAGATGACCGGTATATTGCCTTACAGGCCAGAAGAAACAGGCGGCAGGCAGCGGGAGAAATCGCTAGACACACGACACAGGCGACTGGACGACCTATATCGCGTTTTACCGTAGCCAGAAGATGGCACGGTGGTGGTCTGTTTGCACGACGCCCTGTACGGTGTGTACCTCTAACGCCTGTCCATCGGAGAAGGCGTTCTCTATGGTGCCGGGAACACCGGAATTGGAGGGACAATGAATGGGGACGAGTACTCTTTACAGATGAAAGCAGATTCAGTCTGAGTAGCGATTCTCATCGCATACTCATCTGGAGAGAGCGGGAAGCCGCAATCATCCCTCGTACATCATTGAAAGGGACAGGTATGGAGGTGGAGGTGTTCTCGTTTGGGGAAGCATCATGCTTGGTAGTCGTACAGACCTTCACATCTTCGATGCAGGTTCAGTCAGCGGGACCCGTTATTGTAACGAGATTCTTCTTCCATATGTGCATCTTTTTAGAGGCGCTATGGGTCCGCAGTTCCTTTTCATGGACGACAATGCACCATGTCATAGTACAGTAGCTGCCGAACAGCTCTTAGAGAGTGAGGATATTGAACGTATGCATTGGCCGGCACGATCTCCGGATCTCAATCCCATCGAGCATGTATGGGATTTTCTAGGCAGACGTTTGGCAGCTCGTACCTTACCACCAGTAACGATTCCGGAGCTTCGATTGGCGCCGCAAGACGAATGGGCAGCAATGCATCAACAACACATTGACACCCTCATTCTCAGCATGGGCAGACGCTGTGAAACCTGCCTAGCAGTCAGGGGAGATCATATCCCCTATTAAAGACCGGATGTTTCTTGCTGGACACCCATCACAGGGAAGTTTCGGCCTTCAGTCGCATTGCGCTCCATGCTACTTTTTCAATAAAGCTTCTTTTTATCCCTCTGATTTCTCTTTTAGTAAGTGTTGCTTACATTACTCATGTCCTTACGTATTGGGGATCTTACGGTATTAAATGTGTTGATTTGGAAAGCTTTTGTACAAAGTTATATTGAAAAAACCGTCTCGTCCTTAATTTTTGCACACCAGTGTAATCCTTTTAAGTCGTTAGTTACGTTCACTGTTTACAAGCTGACATTTTGTATCAGCTTGTATTATGTATGTAGGTCAGAAATTATAGAAGAAATGCTTTTATATGTTTCACATGCTTATGAAAACATGCTTCGTTGTTCATAATTAAGCTCTGTGTGGGTTGCGTGATTCTGTTTTACAAAAAACCAACTTTTTGTTACGAAGAGTACAAATAGGAAATATACATCAACATGTAACTTTAGTGACGCATTAAACTATTCGTAAACATTGGGGCATTCTTTGTCCATAAAACAGCAAAGGCAAACAGAGAAACATGGCGATTGCTGTTCGAGAATATTTAGATGAACAATGAGATGTGTCGGAATAATCTTCATCTGATAAGCCTAACAATCAGATGATTGAATGTAGTCCTCTTCCCCGTACTCGCAGGATTTGAATCCCCTTTAATGATATCTATGATTATTGCTAGTGATAGGGTTACTGTATTTTAGGAAAAAAAATTCGGGACTATGCATTTCTGAATTATCCAGATAAGCAGAATTATCTTGGCTGCTACTTGAAAAGACCAAAGAATCATCAAATTTTATAAAGTGTTTTGTTTATGAATAATTTACTTTTAGTTTCTGATTAAATTCCTGCTTCTGCTTATTTCTTGCTTTCTTCATAATAGCCAGAGTTCGCCTACTGTTATTGAATATTTCAAGTTTAATTTTCAGTACTCACTTGGCTTTTGATTATTAATTGGATTATTCCCTCCTTTTAACCTAAAAGTATAATTGCTGACATAAGCGCTTACAGAATTCTTCAGACAGTAGTAATTTAAAATTTGAAATCGAAACGTAAATTTAACCAATCAAAATAAAGGTGAATTGATATTGATTTATTCTGAGCTAAGCTTGCAATATCGTCACACTATCTCTCTCTCGTCACGTTATCTCTCTCGCCCATAATGATGCTATAAATCTTCAAATATAACCAAGAACCGGCTGCGCAGCTTGCGCCTATTACATTGTGTAATTCTTGTTAAGAATGGGTTTTCAAAGAATAAAAAATCTTAAATTAAACCACCTACTGGCCTACTACGACTGCTGTATTCACGAAGTTCTATAACTCTGTATATCATGTTTCTAGAATTATGCATGCATTCATATAATAATGATGATGATTTAGATTTAGAATATATGCAATCATGACATGAAAAGTCAAATATAACTGATTTGATAACATAATGATAAAGATATCTGTATATATTTGTTTCTTCGATTATATATTTTTTTCACATCGTTCACACAGGCTCAAGGCTGTGCGATCACACTTCTGCAGTTTCTCTGAAATTGACTTCAGTTTCTTCAGACAATACGCCATGCAGTTTGAGTTTTATTTATACACTATTTTTTCTACGTTTGCGGAATTTTATGAAATTTTGACTGGATCCAGGGAAATGAAATTCTCAATATTGAATACTTTTATTTTATGTATGCGAAGCTAAATATACTTATATATGTACACATACATATAACAAAATAAAATTTTAATAACTTTTTTAATTGTCTCAAAACTAAGAAAATGACGAACATAAGGAAATTATACAAAAAGCGAAAATACGTTTTTAAAATTAAATAATAAAGCCAAAAATGAAATAAAAAGTGATTTTAAAATTTTTGAGGAGTAAAATAATATTTAGTATTTCACATGAAAAATTCTTTTGTCCTTTTACATATATAATATATAAACATAATGCCGCCCAACCGGGATAGTGGTTAACGACGCTGATTACCGTGCCGAAGGCCCCGGTTCGAATAAGGGAGAAGGCATGGATGTACAGTGTCTGTGCGGCATGGGGACACTCTAAATATGCGGCAAGCTGAAAGTTCTCTCGAGAGATTGGTGTAAGGGAAGAGAGGTTGGGAGACCCTCTAAACCGTTCCCCTAGGTGTCCTCTATTAAAATTCGGGGGCGGAACTGAGCACCTGTGTTATGTGACCTGTGTGATGCTCAAGGCTGTTGCCAACGGCAGGCGCAATCTTACACTCCTTGCCATGATGAATTTCGTTGGCTTGTTACGATGTTACTATAAGGCAAGTGAGATAAGTAACAGCAACAACAACAGTTATTTTGAAGACTCGGAATAAAATGAAATATTTGTATTTTTGTTATTTTACAAAGAAACGCTGCAAACTGAACAAATAATTCGTGTTGTGCAAAACAGAATTCCTATTCGATAAAGTAGTAAAATAAACTGCATGAACTGAAAAGAATTATTGATCAAGAAGCAGCAAAGAGATATTCCATTTTTATGTCGCAAAAGAAGTAATATGTTACATAGCACGAAACATAATTCAATTACTTAGATATAAAATTTCTTGTTATCATGCATTTTACAACAGATAATAAATTCCAACATTATTTTTCCAAAATATGCTAAAGGAAATATTCATAGCTTTCTATGAATATTTTATTCTCAGAGAATTTATTTTCATTTTAAAATTTGAACTATTGCCAAGCATTTGCGTCAAAAAGCAATGTGATATGAGTATAATGGAGCTTTAAAATTTATAAACATATCTTGTTTTCATGCTTTCCTCTCTACAGTTTGCGATTTTGGGTGCTTGCCATAGAAAATATCATTTCATGGCTTCATTATAAAATTTGCTTCTAGGAAAGACAAAATTTCTATAAAATATTTTAAATGGGGGAAGTATTTTAAGACTTCTGCAATTACGTATCTTGATAATGTCTGGAAACTTTCTTCCGGAATTGTTAATGAAAGTGCATAAGATTAAATTTTACATCAATAAGTTAAAACTCATAATGTGATATTTTTTCTTATACATGTTGTTACACATTTAGACAGTATTTTATATCATTTGACAAACATGATGATTCGGAATAATTGACTCATGTTTTACACGAGCATATGTCTTGCACAAGTTGTCCGTGTAATAATTAGATACTCGAATGTGATTAAAATGGTATAATGAATGATTCTATGAAATACCAGATATCAGAATACAGGCCGATTTTCATTATAATCCCTTCAAGATAAACTGAACTATTCCCAATCCACATTCTTCAGCTTTTTTTCCGACTCTCAAAACTTAAAATTGATTTTTATGTAAACTACTTCGAGACTCGCAGCCGCCCAGACGGGAAAGTGGTTGGTGAATCTGACTGCCGTACCAAAGGGCCCGGGTTTAAATCCCGGATAAGGTATGGATGTAAATTGTCCGTTCTTTCGTATGAGGTAACGCTTTCATACCTATTAGAATTGGATTGGATTGGATTATTTAATTATGGCAAAGCACACGAGGGCTATCTGCCTAAAGGGAGGGATGCCTTCATGGAGAACTTTCGAAGGGAAACTGGCTCTATACACGTTACACATGGGGAAAACCACAAAAACGCCCATGCAGCTAACCCGTTCGCGGGATTCGAACCTCGGACCGAAATACCAGTGTTCAGCGACTTTACCGCTCGGTCGCTGGTGAGCTTTAAATTAGGAGTTAACATTGTGGAAAAATCCCTATAATGTTATTTTAACTACCTCTTTTTATTTTGGGCTCGAAATGTCTGGTAACTTTATTCTGGAAAATGCTAGAAGTTTTTTTAATGCCTGGTGTAAAATTTGCAAAAATGGACTCTTGGCGTTCCAACAATAATCGTTTCAATTTTAGACACTAGTATATATATATATATATATATATATATAATTAGTATAATATTATATATATATATGTATATATATAATTAGTATCCTGTATCTTTTAGATTTAATTAGCCTCCTATATTTGATTCTCACTGGAAATTTTCCAGCTGATGCGTACGCTTGATAATGAGTTTCGATGTAACAGCATCCAAATGTTTTCGCTAATGAAAGAATCAACTGTAAAGAGATACAAAAAATTTCTAAATGTAAATTTTGTTCATGTTTAGTTGTTGATAGGAAGATTTAGACCTCCAATTCCAGATAAAGCTTTTAATAACGGCAGCCAGTTAAAATGAAATATTTGGTATTGATAACAAAAAGTATTTTTTGACTGTGAAAGAAATCAGAGACGAGGTTTGACGGAAATTAGGTGAGAAAAGTCTTGGAATAAATGACAGATAATTGTCTTAAAAATAAGGAAATGAGAAAATTCTTATCTGCTATTTCAATTAGCTTAATTTCTCTGATCTTGGTTAGCAATGAAAATGGTTAGCTTTAAAAATGAAAGAAAAAATTGTTAGCATCTATCCCATAAAATTTCCTGAAACAGAAGATTATTTTCAAGAGCTTATTTATCAAGACAGGTATTAAGTAATAAAAAGGAAAGATTCAAGGACACCCACGTGAGATATTTTCATTATATTCTATTTACTCATTTTTATAGATACATTTACTCATTTATTTATCTTCCAAATGCTAATACAAATGCTCTTCAGGCTCATTCTTAGTTAAAGAAATAAAACAAATTTTTGTTTCAGACAACAGCAATTTTCTCACTTATTAAAAATTGGCGGAAACGTAAATTTTTATTCGAAAATTATATGGTGTGAAGACTTAACATGAAGAATAAAACTTGACTATTTATAATAATAAATAACAACAACAATAAAGATTGTAATCTTAACATGTCCGAAATTTCTTTTGATTCCATTCTTTAACTCTTTCGAAATCATATACAAATGTTTTTGAAAGGAGCTATGCATGACATATTTAAATAACTTTTACATCAGAAAAACAATAATGCAGAAGCATAAATTTTAAATTCCTGTTTTCCCATTTGTAAGAAAATTAAAATTCGCAGTAAATTTTAGCTTTTTAATTAAACTTAATTTTAACACAATTCCTACAACCGAATTTTTCTTCTTTCTGCTCTTCTGTTAAAAGTGGTTTATGTCATATAATTTTGATAACTTTTCTAAGGTTTGTTTTACATATTGTAGAATCCTCTTTTCTGAAGTGTCTTTAGCAGGAAAAGAAATGACTTTCTAAGCATAGATTTATTTGTACAGAATTGGTATGCATGTTTAAATATTCTACAATTTATTCAAAATTAGTATAAAAACGTACATAAATTATATTGTACAGATTTAACATAACTTATATTGTACAGATTTAAAGCTTTTCTCATTCTTAAACCTGATACCATATGCCTGAGATAGCAGTTGATATGATATTTCGCATGCCAACCTTGTAATGAACAGCAGCAATTTTTTAATTCCCTCTTAAATTTATCATTCGTATGAGAATAACTAAAATACGCTTTTAATACTTGTAGGTGAAGCTTTAGGCAACGCTACTGTCATACGAAAGAAGTTACAATTTATTATTGCCTTCAGTTTATTCAGGAGTAAAACATTTCAAAAAGTAATTACCTAGATGAATGTCTTTATAAATTATAAATGCCTAAATTTTAAAGAATGCCGAAATGTCATGTGTCAGCGCATGTACTGAAACATTATTAACTGCAAGAGGGAGATTATTAATGGTGTAATTTGGAAACCTCGGGAGGTCAGACACTTCTCGAGAGAGGAAGCAATTGTCAGCAATTAGTCTTCATTTATTCGCCTAAATTCCTCAAAGACAAGCTTTGCCACGCGCTCACAATTAATCCATCTGCTGTTGTCAGCCTTCCAGACACTTCCTTAATCAGCAACCGTCTGGCTGAAATTTGATTCTTTTAGATTTGTCAGTCTGTTGTCCTATTCCAGACCAAATGACCACAAAAAATCTTGGAGCAATGATCAAAGGTGCGCTCTTTGAACCAATATAATCCAATTCGTTTTCTGAATGAGTGGATACTTTCCTTCTTTTCTTATTAGTCATTGATCAGCGTTGTTACAAGAAGTTCTTTCTTTGTTCTTTGTCATGGCGTCATTGATTTCTCCTTTGAAGTTCGTTCCTGCATACAGGTCAGGCGTTTTTGGTATTTTGATGCAGAAACAAATTGGTTTTTCTTGTCTTCAAGATTGATTTTTGTCACCGACGTGGCTTTCATTTCGATGCAACTTTTCTGCACAGATAAACGAATCTCTCTGATTTGGAACTACCTAGAAGCGATCTAAGAAGTTATTTTCTTTTAACTCAGTTGCATTTTTAAATTTTAGCATTACAGTTGGAATTCATTTATTTCGATGTACAATCTTATGAAATTTAGACATATCTAAAGTTACGAAAATTATATAAAGTACTTATTTTTGCAAAGTTTATCGTGTATAGTACATCAAATGATATATAACTGCAACGTTTAATAATTAAAATTTCCTACATTTTACATTGTCCTCGATCTCTGTCCTAGAGAACTCCAAAATTTAGCTTTTTATGATTATTTCTTCAACAGAATGAAAATGAGCACGTATTCATACTTACATATTCACTATAAATCTTTAAATTTATTTTCTAAAGGTAATATATTCTGTAACAGGCAAGACTAGGAGAACAAATTCTAAATGAGTTTGCTCTCCTAGTACAGGTAAAAGAGAGTCTAGGTAAAGACTAGTCTTTTACCTAGTCTCCTAGGTAAAAGAATTTTCGATAAAAAATTCCAGTAAATTATATTTATATAAAAACACAATTATAAATTAAATAATTACAGAAATTTAATATCAAACTAAAATTATTTAAGTTTTTATTTAATTATCTGTTTCATGATAGTGAGTATATTTCACCTATTTTAGGAAGAAATGTTTCACGCTAGACTATCTGAAATAGTCATGCATTACCAAAATTGAAATTTCTGCATGTGTTTTTAATATTCTTTTTTACTCTTTTGCCTTCAGTAAAGTTCTTTCAAACTAATATACGAGGTTGTGATATGTAACAGAAGAAAGTCATCAGTTAGGCCAAATGTTTATAATAAATTTTATTATGTTGATCATTTCTCCTAGGCGACCAGTATGAAAGTGATCTTTATGGTACTCCTCCGTTATCGGGACCAGATTAAGAAACATATGCACGTGAGTTTGTATGTACGTGCGAATATCTGTATGTGTATACACACACATATATATATATACGCACATGTATACATATAGGAATATACACATACATTCCTGAATGCGGTCTCGATAGCTGAAGAGTACCGAATATTTTATAGCATACCGAATTTGAAGTACCATTAATCGTTTTCTTCTCTGTTGAAACTATTTGCAGGGAAGGAAAATGAAAAAATCACATTAAACTGCAGATGATCAACTTAAGCAGGTTTCACTGCGCATGCAAATGTGTATAAGAGATTATCGTATTCCTCTGTGCGAGAATTCTTGATCTTGATTTTTTGAGCGACCAGCTAGTAAATGAGTGGAAGATCCGTGTCCTCAAGAATGTAGTTGATTGCTTATGTTTCCTTGTTTGATAAGTCTAATATTAACTACAGTGGCTACTGGATGATAAATTTTCATTTCTAGATTTAGTCGACTAAATTAAAGTCTGCACCCAATTAAGTAAAAAACTGTTTAAAGAATTATTCCTCTTAGCCTGCTGTCATAGCGCGAAATCCGCATGCGCACGTTAATGGATAGCATGTCCAACTATCAAATGGAAATCTGAGATTCAAATTCTGTTGGAAAGCAAGTTGATTTTCATGCTTTCTGCTCGAAATACGTAACAGTCTATGTTAATATATACATATACTGGAAGGTATATCAAAAAGAAAAAGCAGATTATACTCTCTTTTTGAATTTTTCATTCCTTGTAGAACAAATAGTGTAGCACGCCATTTAAATAGGAAAAGGTAAAAGAATATGCATCCGTGTCTATTTATGTTCAGTGCGTCTGACATGTCATATTCAGTGTGTAATCCGAGATGACCAGACGAAAGTTCACGAAAAGGACGAAAACGATAAAAGAACTAAAAAAGTATGATAAAATAAGTAAAATAAAATAAAAAGACCAACAAAATCTGAAAGTTTTCATATTTCATATTACGCACAAAGGAGCGTTTTTTCAGTTACATAAACATACACGTTTCGAGAGTATTTGGGCTGAAATATTTAAAAATAGCTTGTCTTTAGAATTTTCGATAGAGAGTCCGTTAGAAATAGAAATGTTTTTCGTTCTAAGGAAAACTGGAAGGAACATTTAAGAAAACTCATATTCATCATTCAAGGGGATTTCACGAAACCACCCATGCAGCCAACCTGTTCGCCTGGGTTCAAATTTAGGTCGAACTACCAGCATTCAGCTGTTTTAAGAACTGGTAGGGCCTAAATTTGTAAAAAAAAGGTAGTGCGAAAATTTTGACTAAACTTCTGAGTCTGTTATGGTTACTATATCAGACTGTATATAATACCGAATTCTCCACAGTTCTAACGACAATTGAAGGTCAAAGCAAACTATTACTGTAGATATCATAAAAATAACTAGAAATATTAAACTCGAGATTTTTTATGCTTCAAAAAATAACACACTTATTACTGCTTGAATATTTGTTACATATATGAAATTTCTACTTGAGTTATTAATTTAAAAATTATTTCTATTATGTAATACTAATCAAATCTCAGGATGTTGTTTGCTTCGTTTTTGAAATTGTAGCAATATCTCACTGCTTCAACGTTTTTGCGATGTTAATTATTTTCAATTGCAATTAAGATCAGAAGCATTTCCTAAAAATTTAAATCAACGGTGAAAAGCTGTTTAAAGGAAAAATATTTCGCACTTTGAGGATTCTGCCATTTTTCTTGCAATGTATAAACATATACAGTAAAAGACCTTTCTGATACTTACCAAATAATTAAAAGTGCATTCTAAATGCATAAATTTATTCGAAAGAATGCATAATTACTCACCTCAAATTACATTGAAAGCAAATAGGATTTTCGGAGAGAAGAAATCCAGTGCTGTTTACGCAAGCTAAAATTCCCTATTAATTTCATACAGTTAATCACTTATGAGATACGATAAGGTGGTAGACATTATTTGTATTGAGTTTCCAATTAAATTAGAATGATCATTTATATTGAAGTGTAAGCTGGACAAAATTAATTGGGCTGTAAACAAATGTAGCCCAGAGAAACTAAGAAAATGGTGTTTTGCGCCACTTAGTTTCTCGAAAACTATCTCTTTCGGTATAGTAATTAGAAGATAAAATTCAATCGTCGAATACTGGATATCAGCCGGCAAATTTACACTTTCACGCAAGCTTATAATCTATCTCGACAATGTCACATTGAGAAATGAAATACAAATATGAGAAAGAAAAATGGAATTTCTCTTTAAATCGAAAGGAATTTTTGCGAATGAAGATTAATGATTTCTGCACGTTTTTTGGTAAAGGCGTCTAATTTGATTTCAAAACAATGACAATAAAAAAAGGAACGTGTTTTTTACTTAGTGTAATTAAGTCCTTGAGGACAGTGGTTTACACTATAGTGCAAGAATTAAGACTTGAAATGTACCTTTATAACTATAAAATTAATTTATTCTGTTTTATAATTAAATAATATCCCACTATTTTTTAATACTGAAACATATGTATAATTAATCTTAGACTATAACTTTTAAAATAGGTTATTGTTAAAATCAGCTGAGCTTTTATCATTGAGGACATATCAATGTGGGCTTTTATCTGTGCGTGTTTTCAACCCACATGGGTATTTGCGTCATGAGCAATTATCCCAAAGGGGTTATTTTTGTGGACTTTTGTCGCATACCTTTTCGTCCAGTGGGCTTTTATCAGAGAACCGTCATTTTACTTCATTGCCAATACATATCTTGGAATGCGCAAAATGACTGCGTGTTATAATGTTGCCTTAGAGTTCTTTGTTTATTATTCTTTAAGGATCTCAAGAATATTATTTGAATACCATCCTTAAAAATGACATTAAAGAACTTGGGAAGCATAATATTGCCTATATCTTCTTTCATGTGTGTTGTGTTACGTAACTATTCCTCATTTAGAACGGGTTCTGGCACGGAATCGACTATTGTGTTGATTCTTGTCGACTTATGCGAGATACACAAGCAAACACAAGCCTGATATAATAGAAAACTTTCGTTTTTTCCCTTATCAAGTGCCTTCGCGAAACAACAATCTTGCCATCGTCTGTAAAAAATAAATTTAGCAGTTGAAAGAGAAAATAATTTTGGTACAAAATGGTAAAATTAATAACCGTATCTTAGGAATTAAAACAGTGAAAAAGCTCATCTCATTATCTTACCATAAATGAAGAAAAAGCCATTCGATAATGCAGATATAAGTTATTGAAGATTTATAATAAAGGTTTCAGTTCTAGTATTCTTAATTAAAACTGGATGAACTTGAGCAGGCAGATATTTCCATAAAAAAGACATTATTAAATTCAACCCTTCTTATTATACTCTTAATCTTTGATTTGAATAATAAGATATTAATTGGCTATTATTTCTTGTACTCATTACTATAATTTTGTAATATTCAAGTTTTGATTTTAGTTTGCATTACAGTTATCTTATTAGTTATTCGGGTACCCTAACACTAATTTTGATATCTGTAATTTTTAATTTCATTTTTAAGATCTACATTTTAGCCATTAGAGAGTTTAAAGCTTTAATTTTCAACTTCTAAATTAATAAATAATAGCAAATGTTTTCAGTCTCATATCTTTAGCTACAAAATTAAATTTTAAAGCGATCTATAACACTTTGCGATGAGTGACAGTTAATGCTCGACTGGCAGCTGTTAGCAATTAAAAGTAGATAAATTATTATTAAATTAACTTAAACTTTATAAACTTGTCAAAGTAATAAACTACATGCCAGAAAATTATAGATAAAAGTAACGAAATCAGAAATAATGTATGAGAGTATTTGTAAAGAAAATTACTATGATGTTCATTCTGCACAGGGTTTTCCCCTGTGTCCACCAAACAGTCACTCCTGGCTCCTACCATCAGTCAGTCACTCCTGGCCAAGTTATGGTAATTTTCTATTTACTAGCTGTAACATTTGAAATATTCTCTGTATCTATAGCTGATGAAAAGGCATAAAAGGATAACGACACTTAAAATAAGAGCTATCTAGTTAAAATGTTGAAAAATAGATTTAGGTTTTTTGCATGTATTTGTAAGTTTTTACTTCTTTTTACGAAGTAAAAAGGAAGTATTGTAATCGCGAAAAGCTTCAGGCAGCATATTTCAACGAAAATATCCACTTTGACCGCTTTCGAATGCAATTTAACGATGTTTTTGCGTGATATCTGTACGTAAGGACAGAATAAAAGGCTCTTTTCCTCCAAAAAAACTAAAAAACTGCTTTAAAATGAATTCTGAAGAGAATTTTTCGTAGCGTCTGTACGAACGTACGTACGTATCTCTCATAACTCAAAAACGAGTAGCATCAGAACGTTGAAATTTTGTATATAAGACTACTATAACATGTAGATGTGAACCTCGTATTTTGGTTTCAATCGGCCGCGCCAAACGTATATAAATATATTTATAAATATATCCACTCTGTTACCTGGCTCAGTGATCTCAGATTCTTTACTGTTATATGTTTGTAAATTGTGCATTCTTTGCTTAAAAATGATTGAATTATGTTGTTTTTATCTTCCGGTTAAGGGTTTTATGCCTTTAGTAAATCTGTATGCAATAGTTTTAGAATTATCAACAATTTTAAAATTGTTTAAGTGCCGCTAAGCCTAATTTGATGGCGGCCATTGCTTTTGTTTAAATTTGAAATAGCTGAGTAGCAGATTTGTTGCCAATCTAGAGAAACTTAGCTCCGCAACAATAAAGATAACGCCTTTATTTATTATTTAAATCATGCTTAATCCTTTCTGGAATTTTTTCTAGGAAATAAGCGTTTAAGATTTACTTCGTAATTTTTAATACAGATATTTTGATTTTTTATGTATTTTTGCCTTGTCGCGAAGTGAAAACTGAATTAATTGAATGAGAAATACTCAATCGTCTGTGAAAAACTGTTTCTTTTTTGTTTTGTTTGCTTAATTTCTTTTATACATCAATCTAGCTTTATTATAGTATTTGAATAGAACATGTGGCAACGATTAGATAATTCTTTAAATGATATAAATTTTGTGCATTCTGAGTTATATTATGAACGAAATATAATACTGTTAAGTAAACCTAGCGCCACAGTATCGCTATGGTAAACAAAGTGAATTTTAAAGAATGCATTTATTCTATTGTGGTTTATGCACTGTCGGGGAAGTAGGTTTAATTCAATCTCATAAGTTTAAATCAAATGCAAGAAAAAATGCGTATAATTTAATATTCCGTACAAGGAAGTCATGTGGTGTACACATCAGATTTTTTATTCAGTATAAGTATTGTTGCGTGTGTACGGTTTCGCAATAAATTAAATGCACACAGAATTGGGGATAACTTTGTAAAATTTACATTACCAAAAGAAACACTTCGCAGCTCTGGAACTTTCCACAAAAATACTCGTACAGTTCTTTACACATTCACCGAATACAATCAGTAATTACACTTTAAACTGCTAAAAACGTTAAAAACGACTTATTGCAACGCGCATCGTAAATATGAAGCTACCTCGGATATCTCAGTGCTTCGAATTCAGCTCTGAATTAACAGCAACAACTCAGAAACTGATCCAATCCCCGCCGTTTGGAAAGCATATACTGAAAAACATATGAGGGTAGGTATGGTTACATAGGAAATCAATTCCAGTTATTCTATTACAATACCCATTACGGTGATACAAGGACCGTACCAAAATGTTTACAAATTGTCACGAAGTTTGGGGACTTTTGCAGATTTCCCGCCAAAATTGGGGAAAACATTTAGTCGCCAGTATGGCTATATCTAGCCAATTTAACGACTTAGTCATTTACTCAATGTTAAATAGACTTGCCCCTGTATTCTTAATGTTTGGGAAAGCTTAGCTTCTTTAGATTTTCATATTACATTACACAAAAAATACAACAATTTTACATACAATTTCCCTAAGCTTATTTATATATATACAAAATTCGCAACAGTATGTAGCAGTGTGATATTTCTTTTGATCTGCGACAGCTGTGTTTACACATTTACGCAAACTGCTGATTTTTCTTTCATCCGTTTCGTGCACATATTAAGCGACAGAAAGCATTGAAAATTTCGCATGCTTATCACAAAGAAAAATCCAAATACCTAAATTGTTAATTATTGTAGCATGTGATAAAATGTTTTAAACTTTGATTTTCTTAGCAAATTTGAGTTTGCGGTGTCGGCGTGTGCCGCATTCGCGAAGGTCGCAGCGTCCGAAGGGGCTGCCAAATCACTATAGTTTTTTAAATACTACATAACAGGATAAAGGAGGTCTTAAGATCTTGATGAAGGAGCGGCTACATGTTTAAATGAGATGTGTCCCCTACCCCATAAATCAGCCACTGTTTGTTATTTAGGATAAAACTAAAAACAATCATTAATTCAGCAATATTGCGTATTGTTATTTAGGATAAAACTAAGAACACTTATTAATTCAGCAATATTGCATAATATTTTACTTCTCATGATAAGCGCTTGTTATAATATGCTATACGGCCTGAAAATTCGTTGATAAAATAATGAGATTTTACCCACGAATTAAAATTAGTTAGTAATATAATAGTTTCTGAAAATTAAAGTATTTCGATAACAATAACAACAATGACGAAACGCATAAAAAAGGATGAGCCTTTTTGATCTATTTCCCTGCCATTTTAACCTTCTTTTCATATTTCTATTTTTTCTCCAACTGCTGCTGTAAGAAAAATAAATATGCGTCCCTTACATCAATACATTTCTTTACTTTTGCTGCTTTTTGTGTGAGTTTGCTTTAACTTCAACAGCTGGTGGTATTATAAGTGGTCGGATCTGAGCTCCTGTCATTGGAATAGTGAATGCGTCAATCTTTTTTTTTTCCTTCTTTTTTTTCAAATCCAGTTTTGCTGCCTTTTTTGATCTTTGGATGTTTCCACTTTCATCCATAAAAGCTTTCCTTTTTTTTCGTCTCATCGATATTTTGTATTGTATATTAGCATCTCTCACTTCTTCTGTAAACTGCTTCAATGGGCAAGAGCAGGTGCCACCAAATCCAACAAAATCAATATCTTAAACTCCAAGCTAAGAACATAATAAAGTCACACGGTACCGCATAATATTTAGTTTATGGCTAAAATTCAATTAATTAGAATAATGCAGAATTAATATCTGCTAAGAAATAACTAGAAGGGAAGTTAGGAATGAATTAGAAGTTAAGAATGAATTATTAAAATATATGCCTTCCTTTCCGAGAATATTGTTTCATTCATCGCTTTTTTATTTAGCTAAGCAAATAGTTTTTGTATCCATGTATGTACCTTTTTTAAGACATATATTTTGTATCTCTGAAATTTTCAACAATATTTGAAATTTTAATGGCATTAGCCCCATTTTCATCAGGTACTCACTTCTATTAGAACTAATTAACTTTTAAAAGGTATTTCTCCCGCCTTCTTAGCAAGCCTTTGTTGTGTAGTGGTCTGCACGCTCAGCGCGTAATTGAGAGGTCCGCGGTTCGATTCTCGGCGAAGGTGTTGCATATTTTTCATCTCTCCGGCTTTTCCAATTAACCTAATGTCTCCACTTTAATCTCACTAAAAACCTCTGATAATATGTATAAGTTGTGAAAATAACAATCATATCATTTTCATTATATATTATGAACAAACACAAACTGCCGCCCGACCGGAAATTTGCTTAGTGACCCTGACTGCTGTATCGAAAGGTCTGGGTTCGAATCCCGGGGAAAGCATGGATATCTGTAAATGTATAGAATCTGTGCGCTATGGGGTCACTCTAAATAATGGCAAGTCGAAAGGCCTCTGGAGAGGCTGGTGGTAGGGGAATAGAGGTGAGAGACCTTTGGCCCCGACCTCCGGAGTGCTCTATCTCAAAATCGGTGGTGGAACTGAGTTAAGTCGGGCTGTTACATGTATGGTTCTCAGGGTTCTTGCTAACGACAGGCTCATTTGACTTCTTGCTACGATGAATATCATGCGCTTAAGCTGAGCATTATCAGACAAGTGAGATTTGTAACAACAAGAACAGATAAATACTTATGTAAGATGTTTTTTTGTTACTCAAGACAGAATGTACTTAAATCTAAAAAGGAGATATTGAGTGCGCAACATTTGTAAATATCTAAATATATTCTTTATCCCTGTTATTACCAAAAGGCCATTTCTATTCCAGACCTATTGTATATCAAACAGATGAGGACATATTGCTGTTAGCTTACTAGCTTCCATTTCTCGACTTTTTTTCTACTTCTCCTGTCACTTAGTCGTTCACAATTTCAATAACGAAAGTTCTCTGTTTAATTTGCTTCAATTTAAAATTAAAAAATTAAAAATATTTTCCTTTTTTAATTAAAATGTTAATATTATATTTATTTTTCATTTTTACTAAGCAGTACTTCCACGACACAACTTTTATCTTTTAAGGAATACATTTACTTAAACTTTTTTGCATCTGGCACTCGTGCATAATGGATACAAGTTCTCGTCGTTTGAAAGCTTAGGAGGTAAAGTTGTAAAGTTTTTTTTTTTTTTTCATTTCATTGTTTCTTTTTTATTGCTGTTTCGATTCTTTTTAAACTTTTTCTGTTTTTTGGGAAACTTCATTTTTTATAGCCTTCCTCTAATTATACGAGATTGTATGGAAACAATTAGCTTTACAACCATTGCGTTGGTTTTCAATAATGTTTATTTTTTAATGCTGCTTGTCATCATATTTTGTTTCCGTAGTATGGTTTTTCTGATGGGCTATTTTCGTTCCTCAATTTAAATTCAACTCTGGAATTTTAAGTTGGCTTTCATTTTTCTATTCTAAATATTTCCCGATTTTGACATGTTTTGAACGCAGGAAAATTTGCCTTTTTTCGTTTGGCTTCTCCGATTGTCTTATTCTTAGTAGCTTGCACATTCTACCACTTCGGATTTCCATGTTACTAAATTTTTTAATTCAAAATTAAAAAAATATACTCCTCTTGCTTAAAAATATTTTGACTTTAAAACTATTTTATATATCAGGTACCTAATTTCATTAGAGTCACGTCAGAACAGGTATGCCTTACTGACTGATTTCAGGTAAGAGCAGCGTTTATCAATGCACAATTGAAATAATTCTTTAAAAAATTACATATTTAAAATTTTGTAAAATGTTTTCCCATTTCATTATTTTAAATGCAGGATGTTTTATTGTTTTTCAATTTCTCTAGGTGTTATTTTAGCCACATGGTTTTGTTAATGATCATTAGGGATGCTCCTTGAAACAAAAAGACAGAATTATCAACTATTATTTAATATGTGATTTGTTTCTTGCTATAACTTATTTTTATTTCAGGTTTGGTGTCCAGATTATTGATTTAACTGCTTTTAATTTATTGCTCCTTGTAACAAAATTTACCACATTTGGTTGATATTAATTCTAGCTATTTTATCGATTCGTAATAATTAACGCCGCAGTTGGAGCAATATTACCAGTATTTATTCATGAATGCTATTCAGTTTCTTATCTCTCTCTTATATATTAATATACGCTTTCCATATATCTTTGCTTGTGAATCTTTATTCAAGAACTCTCAAAAGTACTGTTGTTTGGTTTACATGAAATTATCGACAGCGTGACCCCTTTTGAGATTTAGCATTAATATCCAAGGAAAAAAGATGATAGCTGGAAATTTTCGTTAAAGGCTTCTGCAAGATTACAAGACAATATGCGATAAGCAACCGAAATTTAACTTATATGCTTTGAAATGTGTTATGCTTAATACAATAACCACAAAAAACTCATAAACTATTAATCCAAGTTAATCACATTCTTGTTGCTTTTGTTGTGACTTAACTCACTTGATTCATAGCAACATCAGAACAAGTCCACGAGATTCATCGTGGCAAGGAGTACAAGATTGCGCCTGCCGTTGGCAAGGACTTTTGAGCACCATGCGGGTGGCAGTAGGACGTTTCTCACTTCCGCCCCCAATTTTGAAGGAGAGCACCCCGGGGAAACCGAATCCGAGGCTTTCCTACCCCCTTTCCCCTACCTAGAACCTCTTGAGAGGACATTCAGCTCACCGCCTGTTTAAAGTGCCCCCATGCCGCACACACACTATACACTTACAAACATCCCTGAAATCTCGGAATTCGATCCCGAGCCTTTCGTACTGAACTCAGCGTCTCTAACCACTATCCCGGCTGGGCGGCATTCTCATTCTTTCATATTACAAATTCTTTATAGCAAATAAGAATCACCAGAAGAAAAGTGAAAAGAAAATTAGCTCATATTCATAATTTAAAACATAGCTGTTACAAGAGTACTAACTCATTTGTCATATTTCGTAAGCAATCACAACCAAAGAATTTCAGGTGGCGTATTATGTAAAAAGAAGTTAGGAAAACATAAACTTCCTGCCATCTGACATTAAAATATCGTCAAATCTTTGATATGAGGTTTGTGTTGATTGACTAGAATTATATCAAATAACGAAGAAGGTCGTTATTCACTCATTCTTGTTTAAATTTGTCATTATTAGCAGTATTTAAGATACCTCATCAAATTTATAATATCATTCATTTAATATACGAGTGTGATGCAACCTTCCGTATGCTATAACTTGTTATTAAAGGGATATAACTGCCAGCACTATTTGTCCTACTCACTAATCAGAAAGTCATTACACTCCAGCAGAACGGTTAAATTTCTGCCAATATATATTGCAGGATATATGAATAATATACAATGAATAGTTAAGGTTCTTTGCTGCTTCTGAAATTTCATTGCTTTAATACTTTCGAGTATGAGCCTAGCCAGTTTTAATGATATCTGCGACCATCAACTGTTTTGAGTTAAATAAACTTAAATGAGGTATGAAAACTGCATTTTGAAATTCATTTTAGAAATATTTGGCAAGCTTACAAAATGAGCGTGAGATGCGCATTATATTCCAGGTAGTTTAAGTGCACAAGTTTTAAGTGTACGTGTTAAATAACATTTTGTGAATATGTCACAATATTTGGCTTTCTGTAATGTAAATTTCATTCCAGGAAAATGTCAACTAAGTAGTTGCGCAAATGTAATTATACTTTGGGCAATGATTTGGATAATGAGCTCAAAGTTGAAATGGTCATAAAGTTGGAAAACGCTGAAATGTCGATTTTATTTTTAGTAACAGTTTATTGACATGTATTTAGTTAGTGCTTGTATCAAAAATGCAGGCTCTGTGTTTTCTGTTATCAATACTTCTAAGAAAGCGTATTTAATTCCAGCAAATGTTCTCTCAAATTCTGAATTATATCAAAGACAGGGAGCTTATAAATAAAGGAGAGAAATCAAAATACTTTAAAATGAAAAATAAATAAAGAAGAAAGCGCTTACATTACACCAGATGTTTTCTCGTAAGAAAATCCCTTAACTAAGCCTGGTTTTTCAAGCGACGGTTGTGACGAATAACTTTCTTCAACAAAGCCAGCAAAATTATATGAATTTCCTTTTGCGTGAGTTTTTTCTTCTCAATTTAGTTTGGTTCACTTACACTTTTTTTTCTTGAAATTCTTTAAGAAATATTTTAAAGAAATTCTTTTCCTAGCATAAATCAGAGGAGAGAAAGAACTGTGCAGTTGGTTCTTCGTTTTTGTAATCACAACTCGAGTGGTTGCTTGTTCCATTTTGTGTTTCTAAAGTCTTTTGCATTTTGTCCTTAATTAGAATACATGAAAAGGGCCATGAATTAAATGTTCTGAAGGAAAAACCTGGGTTTAAATTCTTGAGTCCCGAACCATTTCCATATATTTTAACTTTAGAAAAAAAAAATAGCTTCTTACATTTTTGAATTGGATTATTGATTAATTTCATGATGTAACTTTAAACACAAGGTATAATTGGTGGCTGAAAACTCTTCATGGTACCGCCAAACTGAGAGTTTAAAATTAAAGTTCTTTAATTTCTCTTTGCTTAAAATTTAACAAGTGACTCAAGATTCCTATAGTTATCTCGTCGCAGAATAATAATTTCTGCAATCATTTCTGTGAATCATTAGATTTTTGTTAAGAATTATTACATTACCCTTCTCAGTCTTGTCAAAACATGCTTCTGGTAAATGCTATATACAATTAGAAATTATTATCCTCAAAAATTGTTTTTTTTTTACAAGTAATGTAGAACATTGGTAAAAATTTATATACATATTATTATACTATTAATGTGAATAGTGTAACGTTATGTAGCATTTAACAAATAAAACTAATATGATATTTTTAAGAATAATATGTTTAACAAGCTCAATCAATGCTATCCTGTCAAATGTAAGTGGTAATATATTTAAATAATCAAAGGGTATTCCAATATATCATATTTCCTTCGCAGTTAAATAAGAGTATAAATCTTTATTCGCACTCCAATTGTTACAATCCTTTACTCGTAGTCTTTCTTTCCAACAATACTAATTAAAAATTTCTTCTAAAAATTAAAAAAAAATTGTCAACAAATGTTTGGAAACCATTTGTTTGAACAGCATTAACTAGGCATCAAATGTTACCTTTGTTGATACATTCATTCTCTAAATTGCTTCATTAGCCACACGGATTGAATATTTTGGCAGCAAATTAGTAAATTCTCATTTCTTTAAAATAGATTTGTTGTGATATTAGAAATGTTTTTTCATGATCGAAAATGTAAAAAAATTCAATTTGCACCATAAAAATATTTTATTTATTTTGCTTTATAAATATTATTGTTCATTGAGGTGTTTAGATTACAGTTGTATCACAAAATGTCTCTGAAATTTATAGCATTCACCCAGTGTAACAATTACGAGATGTAAAATCAGGAAAGGAAGAAAATACATTTGCTATAATAAATCAAAACTTGAGGAATTATTAATTATTATGTACAGTCACAGCTCCAACTTCCCTTTTGGATTTTAATAATAAGGAATTTACTAGCTCCTAACAACACTTTTATAGCCTTTCTTAAAGATAATGATTAAAATGTGAATCACCTAGTGACAATGAACGAAATATTAGTGTAGTACTAAATCATACTTATATAAAGTTCTAAACATGGTCCTCACGATGACAGACACCTCTTCTATTTGAGTTCTCCCTCCTATATCTGATGTTCTGTCTTAATGAGGTTTGCATACTTAGTTTTCATTGAAAAAATAAAAGACAAACAAATATCCACTTCCGGTTACAGTTGCAAGTTCCATCATGGACGGTTTTATGTTGTTTGTCCAAAGTGTGAAGCATTAGGGATGTTGATGTTCAAATCGTCGATGAACTAAAGAAAGTTCATTTCCAAGTCTGACAAAATTGTTGAATACCTGCCTACCTACACGCATACATGCATATATATGGAAGATAAAAGTTATGTATATATAAATTATAATTTAAATCAGCAATAGGCTCTAAATTCTTAATTTTCATTTGGTATTTCCTCTCTCTGTTATAAAAATAATAATCCTTTTCAGCACTGGTGATGTTAATGGAACTAAAACAGCCAATAATAAAACTTAAACCATTATTAATTATCCAATCATATGCAACTGAAACAGAATCTAGCTCATCCTTAATTAGGATTCCATCCTGAACACAATTTACTTTTTTCTACACTTCGGCCTAGTTGGACTGTTGCTTGCTGTTCTTGCTGCAAAGCTAACGAAAACGTAATTTTTTGAAACAGACACGCGAAGTACCAAGTTGTTTGTGGTCGCAATATACTTTTTAAAATAAAGCTGCATATTTAATCGGTCTGTCTCAGCTGCCAAGTTTCTCTTCAGTACGGACCAACATTCTATGCCATCAATATTTTCACAATATCATTATAGCTAAATCTGCTGCATTGCATATATATGTTAAAAAGAATGGCAACGGCTCTCTTCTTAAAGTGAAAATTTCTAAACGCAGCGAAAAATGCATATTTCACGATCCCGTTTAGTTCTTTGAAAGTAGGCAGAATCTTATCCAAAATGGCTCCTGAGAAGTCTTACACCAGACCAATAAAATTCTTGTAGAACCCGTTCTATTTCTTACTATGACGCACATCATTCTGTAAGTCTAAGAATGCTTACAGTATATTATTGAACTATTAAACGCTAAAAAGAAAAGTTTACTCTACGAAATGTAATAAACCAGTCTTTTCAACAGCCTTAAACAAGTGAAAGATGATCTTGAATGGGTTTTTCTATGAGTTTATGTGATGACAAATATCGGAATATGTATTTTCTCTCTCTACGAGGGCTCTTGTTAGTTAAATAGCATATGAACCTAACTCTTTCTAGAAATGTGTAGTTTTTAATTTGCCGTTCAGACGGGAAAGTGGTTAATGAATCTGACTGCCGTACCGCGGGTTCGAATCCCAGAGAAGGTATGGATGCAAATAATCTGTTCATTGACAGGAGGCAACCATAGTTCACCTATTAGGTGCCCCCATAATTAAGTGATCACCGCTTCTGGCCTTAGTATTGGCCAGTGCCCGCTATTTGGCAAAACAAAATTCATATTTTAATTTACCAGATTCTGCACAATTTCACTTACTTTGTGGAGAAACGAACTTAAGTTTTTAAACGTTTTCTTTAGACCTAGGATTACAACTTCCGCATGAACACTAACTCTTACGTTTCCGTATTAACAGCGCTTCGATCGAATTGGACTAGTGAAAATGCAGTCACCGGGATTTTTTTTATTCCGCATTTATTTTTACCATATCTGAGTTGAACATTTTAACTTGTAACCTGGGGTAATGTGTGCTTGTTACGTTAACAATAATTTTTACAAAGTTTTTAGATATATCGCATGATAATAAAACTAAATAATAAATTTAAAATGGTTTTAAATAAAATTGACAAAGCTCATGCAGAAATGAATATTTTAATTGTTTAATGATCAATTTCTAAATATTTTATTAAAAGAAGGGATGTGGTAGCATATGTTTCTACTTAAATGCATATAACCTTGTTAGGTTATAATTGAATTGATATCCCCATTTAAGTCCTACAACCTTACTAAATATTTCAGCGAATTATCGCTATGTCTGAAACAGTATGGTAAAGTCTTGAGATAGTTTCAAGCAACTTGTTATATATTTAATAGAAAAGGCACGACTTATGCTACAGATAAACAATTATTTGTGGTGATGTAACTTAGACAGTAACACACGTTTAAATTTAAACGTTGATAAAATAATCCAAGATTACACAGTCAAATAAACAAGCTATAATCTAGCTCAGGAAAATTTAAACGGAGCGAGCTTTTAATGCGATCGACGGCGAGAGAATGCAAAACCTGAGATAATTTCTTTCAGCTGGCAAAGTCTAACAGAGCTATGGAGTGCCAGAAGCTCTCTCTGTGATTAAGCTTCAGAATCCTGATTTTAAATACACCTAAAGTTAATTTGCATTCTGGAAGAATACGGAGTGAGTAAATTAATGTAATGATCAAAATTAAAATAGCTGGTTAAATAACATAACCTTACACTCTTTAGAATATAACCTACCTCTTAATTATAATAAAGTATAAACTTGGTAATTATAATGCAATAGATTGAATTGTATTGCTCACACAAATATTTCTGTAAAACCACACAGACTCTTCGCGCGTAACGAAACTAGAGTTGTCATGTGAAATGCCACGTAAAACAGAATGGGGTAAAGAAAAGAAAGCATCATTGAGTCAAATAGAAAAAAGTTTTAAAGTCTTCAAGTTCTAAAATTGTTTTATCATGTCGAATTTATCAAATAGCATGTAAAACCGAATATAACGTTAACAAATTGGAAAAGCAAAAATAGTGTGATGAATATGTTCACTTCACTATATGTACATTAAAATTTAATTTTTTTCAATCGAAAAATCACTAAGCATTGCCAAAAATCTCAGAAGCGGTACTTAAAATGACGCTTAATACGTTAGACAGAGGTACCTATCGTAAAGATCGAAGAATCGGAAAGTTCAAGAAGCATAAGTATCAGTAGCTTATCGTAGTTAGAATGTTCCAAATATCTGTGATTTGGGCCGTAGAAATCAAAGTATCTCATCTGTTGTGGCTGAAGTAGGAAAGCTTGAAATATCACACCGTTTTTCCTATTATGCATTTCTTTGGTAACATTCATTAATATCCTTGAAAATCTGTCCTAAAGCTATGCGCTATTTAACAATTAAAGTAACAGATTCTGCAGTCTTTGGGAAATGTGTATTCTGACGACTTGTTGTTCGTTTAAAGTGGACACATTCATAACGGCTACGAGGTAAATTCCCAAAAAGAATTAGACAAAATAGTCCGTGGGCCAGTGAACATAAGCTCACAATTTCAAAAGCAAAACCTAAAGGAATGCTGATTAGCCCAGAAAAAAGGTATGCGTACCCTGCGTAATCCTCCATGGCAAAAATATACAATTCGAAGACAATTCCGCTACTTGGATGTGATTATAGACGATAGATTCTCCCGGCTTCCTCACAGCAAGGGCCTTAAAGAAAGGCTGCATAAACAGTCTAACACAATGCAGAAAACCGTAACTCCTATCCAGGGCGTCTCCTATCCAGATGCTCAAGGCATGGTATGCCACCATCGCTGAGTGCATAGCAATTCATGGTGTCTCTATACGGGATGTCAGTGTTACGATTAACATGCAACAGGCATTGAACTCAAAGGCGTTTTCTTCTTGGATCTGCAGAGGATTCCGTACCTCTCTAACAACAGCATTAAGTGTATTGGAGAGACACTTAATGCTGTTGTTAGAGACTCTTGTTAGACACTTAATCCCTTCTGCCACTGCACAGAGAGCGAGAGCGTTGTGGTGAGAGCGATCAGACTGAAAATAAATGTTACCATTTGGAATAAGACATATATATCCTCGGACTACGAGAATCACATTGCCCACTCTCCTTGCCATACTGCTGACTTCGATATAGAACGACGCTGTAATCCTCCACTTGCATTACAATCCACAACCGTATATACTGATGGCTTCAAAGGAGAGCACGGGGCCGGTATTGCCTGGTGTGGAATGAGACGGTGACCTCATAGTCCATTCCCGGTATAAGAAGTTTCCCACCAGTAACTCAGTATTTCAGGCAGAACTTACAGACTTAAAAGCAGCTCTGCACTTTACTGTTAGTAATGGAAGGTGCAAAGTAATATACACAGATTCAATGTCACGCTCGCAGACCCTTCAGGGCTGCCAAAGTCATACAAAAACTATTCATTTCGATTCCTGTATGTCTGAGGCTCAAGCTTTAAGTGGGTTCCCGCCCATACAGAGCTTAAACAAAATGAAACAGTAGATGTGATTGCGAAAAGCGCAGCTAAAGAGCCACATGTGAGTAGCATTAATGTTCTCCTTTCGAGCTCGTATCTAGAAAGCACTCTAAAATGGGAATTAATGAAACAATGGCAAAACTACTCGGATTCGAGCATCACAAGCAAAAGATTTTATGATTTTTATCCAAACCTAAACCAGAATTTAAATAGCGGCTCTTCGCAAATCACAGAGTATCTGAAGGGCATGGCCCATATACGTCCTATCTTCACAGATTTGGCTAAGAGACAGCGACCAATGTATTTGTGACAGTATTGGTGACCCAGATTATTATGTGTATAATTGCCCGCATCCAGCGAATTCGCATTTAAGAAGACCCGGTTTAATCAATATGCTGGTATAGATCAAGAACGCAAATAAGAATAAATATGCGCTTAGCCACATTTGACTGTACTAACATTGCTAAGAGTATGGCTGACAACCTCTATTAATTTCCTCTAACACCATGCCGTCGGCAGCCCGCTCTATATATTACCTAATGTAATTTACACATAATTAATTAATAATTTTACATACATTACATACATTACATAATTAAATAATAATTTTCTTTTTTATTGTTATTTTTAATAATGTTTACTATCATAATTAGTTCAGCACTCATTTAAGGTATTTCATGATCTGCAATGTATTTGTTCAGATATCATCTTTACATCTGTACCTGTGTCTAAGCTCTTGGTAATGTAGCATCTACAGCACAAAAGTTTTATGCATTTAATATGTATTATTATGTATTTAATATGCATTTAATTTAATTGTCAGCAAGTAATACAACTATTAATACATTGTACTTAACAATAACAGTATCTCCTTGCAAGCAACAGCAACCTCGTAGTGTTTGTATGCACTTTCTTTCCATCTTCTGTTCTGTTCCTTCTTTCTTCATTCCTCACTTAACGTGGTAAATCCCCGCAGAACACAGCATTAAGCTCTAAATGTTATTAATTCCCAGAGGACACAGTACTAAGCTCTTTTTTATTTAAATTCCATCAACGTGATCCAACAGGCTGAAGAACACCTAACCCAGTGGTTCAGCTATTCTGTCAATGGCGAAAAGAAAAGAAAGTCTTTGGGCAAAAGCAAAGCTCAATGTATTAAGTTATATAAAAATTCGTTTCTGACTTCTTTGGCGAGCAATATAAGGCACTAATGCTAGATTTTAGTGAAATGGAAAAGGTGTAGAACAAAATTTATCAAGTTTAGGGCAAATCATTAATCTTAGGGCCACACAAAGTCCCTTAAACAACCAACACTGTAGACAAATTGGGGTTGCATAAGATCGATATTACTTTAAATAAGTGAAAAATACATGAAAAGCGTTTGTTTCAAATGAAAATACAGCAAACGAAACTAATAACATTTACTTACATAGATTAAAATTAGCTCACTTTGCTTTAGGACTGAATTTAATGAAATAAAATTTATTAACTACTTTATCACTGATAGGCTGTAATTTTTAAGTAAGAATGGAGTTACACGAAACTCTATAATTACATAAAAACGTCAAATAATATTTTGCGCTTTTTATTTTATTAATAGCGTTTTAAACTTGAGAGAGTCGACTTAGCCAATGATACTGTGAAAATACAAAACTATAGCTATCTGCTTCTCAACAATATTATTTCAAATTAATTTAATACTATTCTGGTAACTTACGTATATTCTGCATTAACGTGCAATTTTTACAATGTACTGTTTTACTGCAAGCCTAGTAATTATTCTATTTTGGGAACATTTTTGCAACTGGTAACCTCAATGATTTCATTTTATACTTTTGTCCAGTGATATTAATAAATTTAGATATATCCTAGCACCCGTTACTAATGACGTTAATTTGTAAAGACGATTACAGCTTTCGAAGCAGGAGGCAGGAAATATGAACTGTTCCCGTACAGGTACTTGATCACTGATCTCTCATTTACTAGCTGATTGTGTTGACCATTTAGAACACGAGAATACGTGCGAGTTTAAGCGATAATTACTTATATTTTCCCTAGCTGCATGGGTGATTTCGTGGTTTTCCTATGCGTAACGTGTATAAGAGCCAGTTTTTCTCAGAAATTCCTACACGAAGTCATCTCTCCCCTTTGTTTTCTCATAATTCAACTAAACTAAAGCTCGAAACATGAAAGATAAACTATGCTTAAGTCACCATTCGAGTTTAGGATGTTGCTGGTTAGCTGTATTAATAATTTACTCTAGGAGAGCCGCACTAAGGAGCGCAGTATGGTATATTTGCTTGCTGTACAAAATTTGATTATCTTTTTGTGGTGTACCAGATGAATATCAATTGAGCTGAATAGTATTATTCACCTAGAAAAATATATATTTAGTGCTAGTAGATACTGAACAGAATTGCGTCTGTTAATGATCTGCAGGAACAAGTAAAAGCATGTTAAGAAAGTGATCAAAGTCGCAGAAATATATATACTTGATCCTAAGATATGAAGAATTCTATAAAAGTTGCCTACCGAAACTGAAAATGGTAAATTTCTGCAGAATAACGTAGCTGATTCAATTTAGATTCATCATTAAACAATGAGAACGGAATCCGAAATCGAATTTGTAAGTCAGATTTGATTTTCGGACTACAGAATTGACATCTAAAATCTAGTTTCAGTCTCGATTTTAAACGAGGTAGTCTTACAGTATGAAAATCAGATAATAGCTAGTGATGACGCGCAAGCAATAGTTTAACCAAATGAGAAGGAAAGTTGAAATTCAATAACAGCAAATAAATTTCTTCAAAGAATATTTATTGCATACATCGCTGTTTCATAGCACGCTCAGTCTATAAAAAGCACACGCATGGTATATTAGAAAAATATGCTTTGAACACAAACTACATTAGCTTCATTTCGAGTCTTGCTGAAGGCAAAAGTATTCTGAGATTACAAATCATTTTAACATTTTATATCCATTATCTGTTTCCGTCCTTATAACTATTGTTACATACAATAGGTTCGATTGAAAAGTTGATATTTCTTGAAAGTAAGTTGAACTATAAGTAGGCAGTAAAAACAGCTGAACAGTAAGTATACGTATTTAAAACGATTAGGCTATATTATCTGGATATGGTAATGCCTGTTTCTATCATCATACCTATTGTTAAATACAGTACGTTCGATTGAAGAGTTCGCCTTTCTGAGAAACAGAAAGTATACATATTCATAACGGTTAGGTTATTTGGGTATAAAGCCATGGAGGCTATTTGACTAGGGAGGAGAGATATATTCGTGGAGGATTTTCTGAGGAAACCTGGATCGTAGTCACATTACGTAAGAAAAAACTACGAAAATCAATTATGTAGTCAGCCCGGTTGCTTGCTTTTGAACTCAAAAGCAGGTTCGACAACAGTATTCAGCGGCCTTAACCACCAGCCCACTTGTAGGCCCATATTTATAACGGGTATCTTGCTTACAATATATGTTGAAAAGGATATCCTTTTGGTTCATTATATCTGTTACCGTGAAAGACCGAAACTGGAGAATGTCGACTTTCACCGGAGAATATCAACATTCACCAAATACGGCGGTGAAAGACCGAATATTTCACTACATTTATGTATATTTGGACCCTCACCGGTGTATGTCGACAATCACAGATATGCTCTGGTGAAAGTCGAAAAGAGAGGTCATAAAGTGCCATAATAGTTTAAGTTGTTGCAATAAATAAGATTTGAATCACATAATTTAGTAAGTTTTTTATTACTGTTATTTTATTTTCTCATTTAGAACGTACTGTATAATTAAGTAAGTTTTTAACTTTTATTATTTTCCTTTCTCATTTTGAATGTATTGTGTGTTTTAGGTTCTCATGTTCTTAAGTTCTTATTTCAAGTCTCAAGTGCGTTTATTCGTGACTGAATTACGGAGAAGAAAATATAACATTGTTATATGTTCAGCATTCACCATTAGTACATGGTGAATATCGACATTGACCGGTGTAAGTCAGAAATAAGAGTATTTGGAAAATATTTCGGACATACACCAAGAGACTATGTGAATTCACCGGTGAAAATCGACATTCTCCAGATTTCGGTGTTTCACCGTAACATATCTATACATTGTACAATATTTTCAGCAACGTTATGAAGTTTTCCTTATTTATATTTTGGATAGCAACAGTTGTTGATTTTAAACTTTTCCAAGGACTGTGTGCATGGTTTGCTTTAAATGTGCTCACAAAGTACTCTAGAATGGTAAGAGTTATAGTTCACGTTGATCACAATCTTTATGTATGATTCTGTCATCATTAAATTACTTCAAAAATTTTTTGGTGGAAACTATTACACTATGTCCAGTTTGCTCTATCTTGATATGCCCAGGAGTGATGCTGCTTCCGCAATACAGCAGACGTCTGATAATTCATCTCAGTGACATCATCCACATCAGACAACTATTTCATAAGATACAAGATAGTTGATGAAGAGATGCAGCCTTTTAGAATTCCATAATCTATGTCATTTTGATAATTCTTGAGATTTACTAGAATTAAGCTTACATTACCAGACAATGTATTGCTGGTAATCATTTCATTGAGAATTACCAGATAATCAACAGCAGATCCCTGAGATTTGCCAGACAATAGCTTGGTACTTCTTTCACAGGATGCACAGGGAACTTCACAAGAGATGGAGGATTTCAGATTTCCATGCCTTGCTCTAGTAGCCGATACGAATCATTTTGATGAAATCATTCCTCATTTTTAAAGCCCACCTAGTTTAAAACAAAAACTTTGCCTAGCATGAATTTATTACAAGAAGAAAAATTACAGATGCAAGGTGCAATGAGATAGTGTTTAATAGTTTCTGCATGAAAAAGCCTTATCAATATTCCTTTTGTGTTGAAAGAATTCCTGCTCCCATACAACTAAATTGGTTTGCAGTTCTCCTACATGAAACAGTATAGGTATCTGAGGTCACGGTAAATATTACTTTACAAAATTATGCAATCTTAAATCTGTGCTCCGTTTTTAAATTGAATCCCCTATATATTTTTACAGTGTTAGATGAACGGAGTAATATCGTGAACTTTCACCAAATGTTCTTACTTTAATGTGATTTTTAAAAAATTCAGAAACAGAAACTTGATTTAATTTCAACTATTCTCTGATTTGGCATGTGTTAAGAAGAATCTGTAAACAATACCGATAGAAATTTAATTTCGTAATTTTCCTTTTCTCATGCAAAAGACGCATAAAAATCACAGCGAAAGGTATTGAAAGAAGTAATGTTTCTTCCAAGCATTTTGGAAAAGCAAATCCAAAGGAGAAAGATTTTAAGTCAGATCGTTATACTGACAAAGCTTGGATCCATTCATTCAAGTGTAAAAAAAATGTATTTTTATGCAGCTCGCTACGTACGTAAATATCCTTTAAAACAAGCTATATTCTTTCATAGCAACCGCATTCTCCCATAAGAGTTCTCTGTCTGGCATGCCGCAGAGCGTAAAGCTGTCAAAAATATTTTAAGAATTTTTCAACGTGTTAGTTTCAAAAATGTTGAAACATTTCAATAGAAAGTTTGCAGGATATATATAGGAACAAAAGGTCCTATTCGTGGCGGTTTAGCAATCGTAAAAGAGGGAAAGAATGGTAAATAATATGTGGGTACAAGATATCACAAAATCACTTTAGTAATGTCCATGCTTGCCAGACAAGAGGACGTTGATCATGACACAAGGAGATTAGGTTAATAATAAATAGATATTCATTTCTTTTTTATGTACAGGTATGCCCATAAACACATAATAACAAGTGTAGCGTTTCGATTAGCAAGCGTTCCGGTTTTAATGGTAGATATAATCAGAATACGAGAGAAAGAGTTAACTTTTAACTTAATCTTTAGTGTTTTGTAGGTATTGAGCTAGCTGTTATGGCAAAAAATAGCTATTTATTAAAAGTATGTTATGATGCGCTTGCAAATCAGATCTAACAAAATTAATTAAAATGTTTTTCTAAATATGCAACAGGAATCGGGGTTTCGCTATGTTCATGAAAATTGGAGCAATGGAGAAGTCGGAGAATCGCTGCAAACAATTAAACATGAAATTATGTACCCTCCTTAAATGTGCAGAATATTTTTAAACTGAACTGTGCAATGCTATAAATAAATATTCTTATCATAACTGTAACATATATTTTCAGTCAGTAATGTTTAGATTAGGTTAGGTTACTCGAACACGGCGAAACATAAGAAAGCTCTTTGCGTAGGGAAGAAGATGCTTCCGAGGAGGATTTTCTAAGAGAAACTGCTCTATTAGTATTAAATATGGGAAAATTAAAGCAATAAACAATGTAGTCAGCCCGTCTGCCTAGGCCTTGAACTAAGATCAGTTCGAAGTACTCTTAGCTATTTTTAACCACTTGGCTACTGGTAGGGCTGAATCTATTAAAGTAAACAGTCAAATAACTGTACTCATCCACGCAATTACTGTCTTTGTGGGCAATGGAACTAATCCCAAAATGATATGAGCCAAGTTGGGCTTTGATCATTAGTTCTCCAACAAAATTCATATTTAAAAAAATAACTTAGTTTAATTTAAAAAATTGCAATTTAAATATTTAGTATATGCAAACAAAAGTGCTGATAGTTGATAAGTGCTGATACTTCTGATAGTTGTAAATAAAAAAAAAAATAGAACAAAGGAAACAAACAAAATTTCTCAGTCATTAATAAAGCTTATAGCCATTATATGAAAAATGAAATTTACATCCTTGCTTATGTCTCTAAAATTTAATTAAAACCGAAGCAGCAGAATTCTCACTTGACAAAACTTCTGGGTGTTCTTTGCTCAAAATTCTCCTAAAATTCGATAAAATCTTTCGAAATAAACTAAATATTTAGAAGTGATTTTCTAATGCAAACTTGAGTTTGAAATGCCATACGTGACATGCAACGTGCAATTTAAATTATTTACTTGACGTATCAGTACGTTGTAAGTAAAATCCGTTACCACTTGGAAGACGAAGGGTTAATTTTTTAAAGTTTCTCGATCTGGTGTCCGCTGAAAACATCGCGACAAATACATAGCGGACGAAAACGTCGAGGAGAAAACATCGCAAGGTGAAAATGGCGTCCCACAAAACATCGTGGAAGAAAAGAAAGCAAGGAGAAAACATCGCAGTTCTAAAGCATTGAGGTATGAAACACCGTCATCAAAAATAAAGCGGCTGAAAACTTCGCAGTTTAAAAACATCATCGTCGGAAATATCGTGGTAAAAAATAAAGCAACTACCAATCACAAATGACGATCAGGTCGCATGCATGCGTTTTCAAGCTTTAAAAATTCGCATATCCGCATGTTGATTTGTGAGCACAAGAAGGAATGGAGAATATTTTTACTTTTATATTTTATATTTCTGAATTACGTCCTTTTACTGAAAAAATTAAGAAGCAGATTTAATCATTCAAAAACTGAAACTGTGTAGAAACACAATTCTAGGTATAGCAGATTAGAATTTTAAGCTTTTATAGTTAACTAATAAAGGCCATAAATTAATTAATTAATCAATTTAAAAAGTTTTATTAGTAATTTTTCATGAAAAATATATTTTAAAATAGAAAAAGGAAGATGAGTAATTGCATGTGTTTATATAGTAAAACTGTTTAATTAATTATCAAATTATAAAATTATATTAACTGCTGTAAATAGCATTAATTTTCTACTAATTTTCAGTTTTTGAATGCTTAAGTTTCCTCCTGAATGTTTCAACAAAAATTTATTAGTTCGTTCAAAAATATAAATGTAAAAATATTCACCACTTACTTTCGACGATGACGTTTATAAATTCCGAAGATTTTTAATCATTTTACTTTCATTGACGATGTTTTAGAATTGCACTGTTTCCTCCTTGCTTTATTGCCTCCCACAATGTTTTGTATGACAACGTTTTCGCCTTGCGTTGTTTTTTCTGCGACGTTTTTTACCGCGATGTTGTCCCCTGTAACCCTCGAATTAGCGTTATTTAATTTACTGCAGGATTATTATGAAATTGTGCATTTAATCTTGTTACTTTTAGAATGTAATCAACTTTGTAAGCTATTTTTAATTTTCGATTTTTTTATGCAGTAAGTCAAAAATCAAAAATAATATCATAGGTAGAAATAAACAATTAAACTTTACGAAGTTGCTAAGTAATTAATTCTTAATGCCATCTAATTCAACAGCTGTTCCTTTTTTTAATAATTTTGCTTTGATAATTACCTTCTGCTTGAATGTGCTCAGTTTTGTCAGAAAAAGTCTTGAATATCTTTAATTTCAGAACTTTTTTCCTCAGTTTTTTTTGTTCTTTCCACCTCTATTCTAACTGCTTAGTTGGATTTTAATAAATGTAATGCAAACAGTCCTGTCATTTTTCGTGAATGGTTTGTTAACAATCCGAAAAGCGAAAGGCGTTTTCTATGCCCAAAGGGATTTGAGTAATTAGCCCATTATCTAATTCTGATAAAAAAAAAAAAAGAGAGAAGAAGAAAATTAAGTCAGTATAAAGAGTATACCTTATGTCAAGATGACTTTTTTAATTCTATTTTAATAACTTCGGGCTCTCTTCTAGGACAAGAATTATTTTTCTTCTAAGTCAGCACATTTTAAAGAATTAAGTGTGAGCGATTGATTGAGAAAAAAAAACTTTTTTCTCTAAAGTTGTTGCTAAAAATAAACTCGGTTTCTAAACCTTACCAGAATTTAATTATACATACCATAAGAAAATGGTAAAAAAAATAAGTAAACTTAAAATACCTCTTTTTTGGGGGATGATAATAATTAAAATAGAAACAATATGACATTAAACCTCACGCTCCTTTCCCATTTTCCACTGAAATAAACAATAAAATACATGTATTACAGTGAGAACAAATTATGGGAATTGATTTAGTATTGTTTTCGTTCAAAATATTGAAAAATTAACGCTCCAAAAAGTAAAATAAGCAGTATACGTTGAAAATATGCTACAAAATTAGAAATAAAAATTTATTAAAAATGTGCTTTTTTGTTTTCATACAGATTTATATATTTTCAACATTGCTGAAACATTTTGGTCTTAAAGATTCTCATAAAATCAAGACAATAATTTGAAAAATAAATCGAATAATGCAAACATTTTAAATACCAAAATCGTAATGGAATAATTGATTCTTTTAGCAAAAATATTCGATATTTGAATTTGTATAGCGGTGTCGTAGAATGAAGCTGTGAATGAGAAACATTATTGCTAAATTAGTCCAAATTTATATTTAGGTAATTAATGGAACATAGTCAAATCAGTCCAAAAATCCAAATTTACACAATCAGAAATGCCCAAGATATTACTCATACAATTCAACAAATTTTTAAAAGTAAGTTTTACATTTACAGATTCAGGGATTCGTGGACTTTCTGCCTGTCAATGAAAATGTTATGTCATTATTTGAGTTGGAGTATTTTTATAATGAAATTGCAGTTACACATACCAGAATCAAACTTTAAGAGATGTGAAACGATTGAAATAGATTTTGCGACTAAAGCAAAGAAAGGTTCAAGAACATTGAAAACTTTATGGAACCTGAAATCTTCAAAAAAGATAATTACACCTTCATTATTTCCTTGTACGAAGTAAAAAGGATATATTGTAATCGCGAAAATTTTCAGGCAGCATATTTCAAATAAAACATCCATTTTGACCGCTATCGAATGCAATTTAACGATATTTTTGCGTAACATCTGTACGTAAAGACAGAATAAAAGACTCGTTTCCTCCAAAAAAATTATAAAACTGCTTTAAAATTAATTCTGAAGAGAATTTTTCGTGGCGTCTGTACGAACGTACGTACGTACGTTCTCGCATAACGCAAAAACGAGTAGCCTGAGAACGTTGAACGTTGAAACGCATAACTCAAAAAAGTAGCCTCAGAACGTTGAAATTTGTATATAGGACTGCTATAACATGCAGATGTGCACCTCGTATTTTGGTTGCAATCGGCCGCACCAAACGTATATATATATATATATATATATATATATATATATATATCCACTCTGTTACCCGGCTCAGTGATCTCAGATTCTTTACTTTTATATGTTTGTAAATTGTGCATTTTTTGCTTTAAAAATGATTGAATTATGTTGTTCTTATCTTCCGGTTAAGGTTTTTATGCCTTTAGTAAATCTGCAAACAATATTTATAAATTATCAACAATTTAAAAGCTGTTTAAGTGCGGTTAAGCCTAATTTTTAAATAACATGGCGAACATATTTGTTTACATTTGAAACAGCAGAATAGTAGATTTATTGCCAAGCTGGAAAGACTAAGCTTCGCAACAACAAAGATAACGCCTTCATTGCGAATTAAATCATGCTTAATCCTTTCTGGAATTTTTTCGAGGAAATAAGTGTTTAAGATTTACTTTGCAATTTTTAATATAGATATTTTAAGTTTTTATGTACTTTTGCCTTGTCACGAAGTGAGAACTGAACTAATTGAATGAGAAATACTCAATCGTCTGTGAAAAACTGTTCCTTTTTTGTTTTGTTTGCTTAATTTCTTTTATATATCGTTCTAGATTTATTATAGTACTTGAGTAGAACGTGTGGCAACGATTAGATAATTCTTAAAATTATATAAATTTTGTGTATTCTGAGTTATAATATGAATGAAATATAACGCTGTTAAGATAACCTAGCGCCAGAGTGTCGCTATGGTAAACAAATATAGCGCTATCGACGAAGTAGATTTAATTCAATGTAATAAGTTTAAATGAAATGCAAGAAAAATAAGTATATTTTAATATTCCGTAGAAGGAAGTCATGTGGTGTACACATCAAATTTTTTTTTTTTAACTAGCGGAAGTACCGGATGCCAGTTAGGTTAAAATAAGAGCAATGCATCTAACGTGAGTGAGAACGATACCGCTGTAATGCTTTAATAACGATGTAAAATGTACGATTCCTAGTCATACATTTTTCAGTCCGATGCAATATGGAACCCACATAAATTTCGATAGAAAAATAAGCTAATTCTCTCTCATTATATCAGCAACACTGGCACGTAGATTTTATTGATTTTCGTCTTTGTAATCAAATGGTCGTAAAATCTCAAGTTTCATCCAATATTTCGCCTATAATCAATTTTAGTCGATTAAATGTGGCAAAAACGTTACCAAAATTGATGAGAAATCAATAACACGAACAAAAATAAACACGCAAATAGAAATTCTTCTTTATAACGTATAGATTTTGTAAAAATCACAAATTTTGGATTAACAAACTCTACGATTTGAAAGCGAGCAGTAGCAACACTTTTCGAAATAAAGTATTTTTATCTCCAACGCGCGAGACCGTTGCCATTCGGAAAAATGAGTGCTTTCAGAGTTTTTAATTAATATTTCTGCTGATTAAAGTGGCACGAAGATGGAAATAGTCGAAATGGCTTCCCACGAATTTTTGGAAAAGGGAATAATGTATTTAATGTTTGGCAATGTTATTATTATTTTATCGTAAAACTTAGAAATTGCTTATTAAGAACCTCTAGGATTTGAAAGCAAACAGTGGCAACAACTTTCGAAATAAAGCAAATGTTCATCTCGAGCTTGCGAGACTGTTGCCACTCGGAAAGATGAGGACGAAAAGTATCGTTTTTCCGAGTTTTTAATTAAAACCTTTTCCCGTGGGCTATAGGGTCCAACTTCGAATGTATTTTGGCCATTTAGTCACTTATTTTAACTAAAAGGAACAGAAAAACAAAACGACAGGATAATGCACTTCCTAATCCATATTAAGGAGTAAATTTTAAATCTCCATAGTTTACTGAAATTTCTTGAGACACATTTAAAGTAGTGAACGTGCGGGACATATATGTACCAGCCCCCGGGAAAAGGTTAATATATCTGATTTTAGCTACTTTTTTTGGAAAAAGTGGACGTCGACCTTTTCCAGGACCCAGAAAAAATTGTTGAAAGTAGTGACTGTGTTATTAGCGAACAAACAAACAGACTTTCTTCTTTATATATTTAGATAACATACTCTGTAGTGCTTACAAATTTTATAAATAAATACATAAGCTGTTATGACCCTCAGGATATAAGAATACAATCTGTAAGTGGCTCAAGGATACATCCCAATGTAGAAAGTCATATGAGTTTTCTCCATGTGTGTGTTTGGCTTTTATTCTTCTCTTAATACTTCTTTGGCTTAATAGTTAGTTTATAATGCTTTCCTTACCTCAGAAAAAATTTATAAGGCAAGACTGTGCCATAATTATTCTAACAGATTTGCATATTATGAATTACATAGCAATCAATATACGCATAATGACAGTGAATGCTAAGGATCGCCTAATATGTATACGTCATCCGCGTTTCTTGGATTGTAAAAGAAGGAATGCTGTTGTTTGAATCGATTAATCGCGATTTATTCATATCCAAATTATTTGATATCTTTGGATTTGATAACCGTGAGGGCAAATGGATTTTCCTGAACCGGAAAATGCTAACTACTGCGCTCGTCGGACGCTTCGTCTTCTGTGATGTATTTTATGGTGGATAGAACTTCGATTGCTTATTATTCTGTTACAAACCATGAACTTGGAAGTGTATCTTTAAGTTCAGAATGATTTAATCTTATTACAATGTGAAGGTACTGCGGAGCGAATAAGTTTCTCTTTCATCACCAATAAGTAAACCTTGTATAGCTCGGTTTCAGCAAGAGTTGTATCTTAACCATCAAGTGGAATAGTCTCCTTAAAGCCTAACTTAATCTCATAAGTGTAGCGCACAACACTGCAATTCTGGTAACGGATCTGCAGGCCGAAAGCCCAGCCATTTTTAACAAAGCCTATTTTCAACTAGTTGATGGCACATTTCGATCCTCGCTCATAAACGTTAATGTTGAAGATCCTAATTATTGAAGTTAGAATACCTTTACAGGGTCCGAATGCTTTATATAATATAATTTACTTTATATTTATCATCATTTATCATTTTCTTCTGTGCGGTGCTCTTATTTTATCATGAAGCCAACTACTTTATTGTATAGAAAAGAACATTAAGGTTTTTATACTACTTCATTCGTTATAAAATGAATCATATACATAATTGTGTACATATTATTTAAAAAATACTTTTCTGTGTACATATTGTAATACTTTCTAACAAAGCAATTTTTCTTTTGAGGTTACATGAAGAATTAAAGAAAACAACTGAAATGATAACTTTTTATTTCATTTCCTTTAATTTATTTCATCATCGCAAATTCCGCATTCATTAATCTTCTTTTCATTTCAAACCATTTTATTTCCGCCTACATTTCCTCGTAATTCAATTAATTTTAATTGGAAGCTTCCCCTTCGTGATCGGCAAAGACAAATGCATGTGCATTGTTCGCAATTCATTACAGGAACGGAATTCATATGATTTATATTTTGCCCGCATTTTAGGAATTTGTGCTTGAAATACTTATGTGAATAAATATCGATTGATAGTTTTTTGTGAAGAAATTTAGTACCATGTCGTCATCTTTTTTTTTTTTTCCCCCGAGTTACATTTTGTGAATTTCAGATGGCAGATTTATAATTTAAGGAACATTTATTTTATAAATAAATACTAAGTAAAATACAATTAAAAAGAAAGTTTCATACACTAAGCTTTTATTTAAAACGGGCGTGGTAATGCAAAAGGAGAAAACTTATTTATTAAATGGAATAATAGATTAAATAATTGTATTTACAGAATTTATCTACAGTTTTATATTGAGAATAATAAAAACGCAGGTGCCCATGATAAATTAAAAAACATACTAGCATGTGCATTTGATAATGCAATTAAATTAACAGAAAATTTAAAAACACAGTGCTTTTACAATTTTTAACAATACAATTAAATTAAGAGATTTAGTTACTTAGGCGGCTCACGCTTTTATTATTAGCAATAAAAATGTAAATGAACAATGTAATTAGCATTATTTAGTGTATTATCCTCGTTAAACTATCTGATAAATTATTTTTCTACTTTTAGGGCATTAATTATCATATTCATTTTAAAGAAAAGCTTATTGTATAAAAAACTTTTTTAATTGTATTTTATTTTCTTATTTTTCAGGCTCAATTATACTATCACTAATGAAATTTTTGGTTATTATTAAAACACAAGTAGTAAATTATAAGAAAGTTATGAAGTTTCGGAAATTGGATTTGATAACAATGTTAAAACCAGTATTTTACTTGCCAAAACGAAAGGAAAACATAAAATGTTAAAATGAAAAACGAGTATCGCCAATTAATCAATAATTACGCCAATATGGCAAACTTAAAAAACAATTGCTCTGCGAGAAACGCTTCTTACCGTCTGCTAAAGACTGCAGTACATTTTTTTAATGCAGAAAATTGCTCACTTAATACGTTTTTATCATTCTTGCTTTATAATTTGTGAAAAGGTTTGTGAAGGTTTTTTATAATTTGTGAAAAATTCAAAACTTTACGTTCGATATACTTTTAAGATGTTGAAAATTTTTAAATTATAAACGTCAAATAATTTAAAAGACCGAGCAATTATAAACCATTCGCCAAGTTCAGAAATTAAGTTAAATGTTTCAAACAGCTTCTTTTAAAAGACATATTTTCGCTCTATTCGATGGAGCAAATAGTAAAATTGTGGTGCTTAGTTTGTTCAAAAAACGAAGATTCGTGGGAAAATCGTTTAAAAATTGAACACTATTTTTTTGGATAAAATCGCTTCATAGCATTATACTGCCAACAGTGTCTGTAAAAATTTTGAATTCGATAACTATAGGAAAGTACTAGATTAAGAATCGATGACAAAATACCACTCACAGTGAAACTGCATTATGAACTAAATAAAAGTTTATAAAAAATAAAAAAAATAAGAATAAAGATGGCTTTTTTGGTAAAGAGTCGAACTGAAAATCATGAAACTTTGAAGACTGGAAGTAAGCATTTGATTTTAAATCCAAAAAATGTTTTTAAATTAGTTCAAAATCCTAATTCATCAGAGTGCAATTGAAAAACGCAGTAAAGAGGATTCACTCAAATTTTAATGAACATAATTATTACTAATAGCAACTTACCTTATTTTTCTAGCAGTACGATATGGAAGTAAGTTCACTTGATTTCATAAATTAAATCAGTATTTAAACAGAGAGAAAGCACGCACTGTAAACAATGAAAGAATAGGCGGTAGTTTAAAGAAAGGAACTAAGTCATATGTGGCAAAGGAGAATAATATTTAGAACAGAATGTAAAGAATATCACTAAATGTAAACTTGCTTAAAAATTGCTGTTGAAATTTTTCTGTTTTTTCTTTCTTTTCTTTTTGTACTGTACAATGTTTATATATTCTGCATTAAGTTTAGTAATTAAATCACTTTCTGTTGTGTTTAAAAAGAACTAGCAAATACCATGATATTATTTACTGCTACTTTTATCAATTCCATGCATTTTTCTTCAACTTCTGGCCTTAGTAGTGGCGAAAGCCGAAAATGGCTACTGCCATATTAAAAAAAAATTGCTAAGGATTTGTGCACCTATGACGAAGAAGTTAGCGTCACTAACACAGATAGAGCACAGATCTGAATGAAACAACAGTCCTCTGACTGCTTATCCCAGCATTTCCAGGAGCAACATGAAAAAACAAATTTGCTTCTGCTGCGATTTTCTCGGGTATAAAATTTTCCCTCTATTTAAAGTTTTCCTTCTATTATTATCCTATAGCTTTCTCTGAAAATGTATCTCACATTTTCTCCGTTAAAAATGTTGATTAAAATTTTCGAATTTGCATAGAGTTGACTAACCGACTTTTTAAGCTCGGAATTGCATAGAGCTCACTAACTGACTGTGCCTGTGTTGGAACATGGCTTATAGAAAACGTTCAGCTAGTGACAGAACGTATGTTCCTGATTACATTTCTAATATTGAAAGTGATTTTAATTATTTTAAAGACAGCAAATAGCGAAAGAGATTTTATTTTTCAGACTCATCTACAGATAGCGGCGAATATGAAAACGGTTCAATAACCATCCAAAACGTTCTGTTGGGATGTAAAATAGATGCGAAACATCTATTTTACATCAAACTCCTGCGTCATTTCCGTTTCTCGGAAATCAGGAAATAACTGTGAACACGGCGAATAACGTAACTATTTTAGATTATTTTGAACTATAAAACATGTAGCATACATGGAAGACATAGTTCTATTTTCCACCCTATGACAATGGGAGCTTGTCAAATCTTTGCGCCCGTGACGGACTCATTAAAACCGCGTAACACAGATAATGCACAGAACTGAACTAAAGATTATGCAGAATACGTACATGCTTAGGGTATCAAGAAAAAAAAGAACAACAAAAATGCTCAGGGACTCGAGGAAAGAAGTTACCATTAAAAGGTTTCCATTGCCGATTTTACCATGCAATGTATAGCACAGGACAGGACAGGAAAAAATGCAGGGGACACCACAACATCGTCATAGAAAAAAATGGTATTGCCCCACTGCAGCAAGACCGAGAGTAAGTAATAGCGCAAAAACATGCATACAAAATATTTGGGAGAAGCAAAATGCTTCTAATGTTTAGGGTCTCTAAATCTTTAATTCATTCGGCCCTGTTAATGCTCTATGACTTTATATCTAAAGAGAAAGATACACGACCGCATCGGATTTTAGTTCTTGTCTAAAGTTTTACAAATAGGAAACTGTGGTCAAAGTCCCCAAAGAAAAGTACCAATCATAAGCAGACGCGATCTACTCGGTTTTCAGCAACCACTTAATCAGTTGTGCTAAAGAATAACTAAAATATTTTAGTTAAAGTAATACATAATATTCATCTCTTAAGAATCATTATGAATGTAAATTACATATGCCATATTTCAAATTTTAAATCGTGAAAATAGCAAAGTTAAGCTTTGAATCCAAATGAATACAAAAAAATATTGCTGCATTTTGAATTAAATTCCATTTTCAGTTATTAAATTTTAAAAATATAATAAATCAGTGCAAAAAATATTGAATATTGTTGAAATTTTAACAAAAATTATTATGAAATAATCTTATTGAATTAATTATTAAGATTAATATTGATTAATTAAATGACTTTAAATTGTACTCTTCAGTTTTGATTTAAAACTTATAACAGAAGATAGTTGGTAATTTATCGAAATGTTTTGTATTCTATTCTCTAAATAAAATTATATTAAAATAATTTCACAATATTTATTAATTAAAAATCGTAATTATTGCTGGAAAAAGTTTTATATAGTAAAATTATTATTAAAATAATACGCATTTTTCTGAATCTCGATGTCTTTCAACAAAAAGAAAGAACATTAGAAAACTAACGCTTATTTATATATTTTCCAATTTTAATAACGCAAAACGTTTTTCAAAAATCAAATTAATTTCATTTTAGATTATATTCGATAGCGCAATTTATTTAATGATATTATTTTTGTAGTTTAATTTTTATTCTAGAGACTTTCGTAACTACTTTTATTCAAATTTTCTGTCAGGATGCAATAAAAAAGCTAAGTTTATTCTAAGTAACAAAAGCATACTTACATATGCACAATACGTAATGCTGAATTATAGTACAAGCATCATCCAAATACGATGAATTTTATTTTATATTCTACTCCTTTAGCACATCAGTGCTTTTAAGAGTTGTGATATTGCTATACTTTGAGAAGCGCAACCTGGAGGCATAGATTAGCATTCGCAATACATGCAACATACTTTTTTGCGAAAAAACGTCAAAACGCTGTTCAGTATTCGTCGTTCCATCTCTTTTAGGAGCAAAGGCAATTTTTTATTACGTAAAAGAACAAAATGGGAATTCTGGATGAATGCTTGTTTTATGTTTAAGACATATATTTAGTTCTTTTGTTGCAATGTTTTTAAACAGCATATCTAAAAATGTTTTTAAAATACTAAAGAATGAAGATAAGACTCATACGTGACTTGGAATTTAAATCTAAAAGAAACTGAATGTGCTCCGTACAGCATATTATTAAGATGCTAACTTGGGAAAGAGAAAGTAGTTAAAGAAAATTGCTTAAAAAGTTCAACGATTTTTTTAAGTTGATTTATCAATGGCCAAATTTGAAACATTAAAAAAATCTAATTTTTTTAATCTAACGAAATCTCAATAAACTAAATCTGAAGTTAAATTAACTGCAGCTAAATATATTAAATTAAATTTGAAATTAATCTGAATTAAATTAATCCAAATGAAATTAAATCTAAACAAAGTCTGAAATACAGTAATCATCTAATTATTTTTTTGTTTCATGTATTAAACAAAACACCATTTAAATGACAACAGAGCAGACTCCCGATTAGCCTAGCTAATGAAAAATCACAGTTAGTAAGAAGGTAGTTAAAATAAGGAAAGAAGAATAGACAGTGTTATAAGTGATATTAAAATATGGTACTTCCTCATTTTTTACAGTCCTCTTTTGTAAATTGCGCCATGATTATCGATACATTGCCAACTCTAACCATCTTCAAACGGCGGAAAATTCTAACGATAATCGTTTATTATTTGCTTTGTTATATCATTTATAGTTTGTATTGAAATTTAAGTAAACCAAGTGTTTTCATATTTTAATATTTTCACGTAAATGTTAATATATTACGATTACTTAATTTTTTTTTTTGTAGCGGGAGTTCTGAATTTTTCCCGTGTTAACATATTTTTATTCAAAAAAAAATGAAGTTTTAACAGTAAAACTCGATTTTTCTATTTAGGGGCATGATTAAGGATGACAAAGGCGCACAGAATGATTTTCTGGCTCTGACTGCAAGTCTCGTAATAGGTTTAACTAATTTGCAGAAGGGATTTTTGAAAATTGCCATCTGGTAGTCAAAATATGAACTATTTTTCATAACAGAAATCCCCTCCCCATAGTCCACACAAAGTATGTACCAAGTTTTATGAAAATCCGATAGGTAGAACGGGCCCCACAGGTGTCCGAACAGGGTCATTCCAATTATAACCACCCTGTACTTCACCTAGGTATGAAATATTTACTAGGCACCCATGCCTATAGGCACAATATATGGGTGTTACAATACAAAAAAGCACTATGAAAATGATGCATAATACTTTATGAAAGTATTTGATTATTGAGAAATGAGGAAGGTGCTACATGTTTTCCCAAGAAAGATGCACAGTACCTCGCATTAAAATATAGGAAAATGACATTTAAATAAAACTGCGTAAAAATCAAAGCATTTAGAGATGCAACATGAAAGATAACAAGTGAAACAAAAGCATATATTTCGCCAGTCTAGCCAATGTATATATTTATGTACATTCTTGTTAACTTAATTTTGTATGCTCTTCTTGCTTGATGTGTGATGTTTAAATATTTGCACTGATTGTATCTGTACATGTGTATTAATTAGAATCTACATCCTGGCCTTATTATATTTCTCTGTCTAACTGATGTTATTATACTGTAGTAATAACAGTATCCCTATTTTATACTTTCTCCTTGTTCCAGTCCTTCTTTCTATGTCAGGCAATCTAATTCCGTAGGGCACTACATTGTGCTGTATTTTTATGATTCTGTCGACGGGATTTAACAGTCTGATGACCACCTAAACTAGAGGACCAGTTGCTCTGTTGAAGGCGAAAAGGAAGAAAGAACTGGTACAGTTATTTCAGAATACAAATTTAAAAGCGTAGCGATTTATTTTCTGTGGGCAGAGGAACTAGCGTGTATTATGTCGAGAAGCAACTCAGCCTACACCTATTGACGGGTATCCTTTTATGAAAGAAGCATATTTTCTGTTTCTAATAAGACAAGCAAATAAGCGTCACTGAAAAAAATTGTGGACATAAAAAAATCTGTTCGTAAGGCGAAAACACAAATCCCTCAAAATTTATCCGCGGTACTGGACATTTGGCCAGTTATGCCAAGACAATGGTGAGTTCTTTCCTGCTCAGTTTCCAAATAGAAAGGCAACCACATTCGTGGCAAAAATACTCGACCATATAACAAGAGAGATCAACAATTTATTGTTGGCGAGCATACAAAACAAAGAATTGCAAAAGGCCCGTTAGAAGTATTTTATTGTGGCTTACGAATTTCATTTTGTAAATCCAATAACAGCTGCTTATACATTAAATGTAAAACGATTGTTGCGCTTCGCTAAGTGGCGGAATAAAATCAATGAGGCACAGTTCCTCACTATCATCATACGGAATTTTCCTATGGCAAAAGTCCTTGGGACGAGAAAATACTTTTGACGCCACATTTTAAGCAATCAAGGGAACATTTCGTCTTGAAGTGTATGAGAAGTAATCATGAGCTTGGCTATAATTCTGAAATCAATTAGTTGCTGAAAAAATCGGAGGACATAATTTTTTCTTTAAACACTAGTAAGAATTTACCTGTATCTTCAAACAGTTTAATCTGAGCATAAATTCATTTAGTTAATGGGTCCACCAGCGGCCGAGCGGTAAAGACGCTGAACACTGGTAGTTCGGTCTGAGGTTCGAATCCCGCAAACGGGCTGGCTGCATGGGCGTTTTCGTGGTTTTCCCCATGTGTAACGTGTATACGAGCCAGTTTCCCTTAGAAAGTCCTCCACGAAAGGCATCCCTCCCCTTAGGCAGATAGCCCTCGTGTGCTTTGCCATAACAGAATATTCCATTCCATTTAGTTAATGTATGTTAAATCAGTATTAAAAGCAAAACGAGTGCATTATAAAAAATGGAAGATTAACTATCATTGAAAAAGAGAAAAATAAGTTAATTATAAATGAAATTTAAAGAAAATGCTTGCAAGAGAACGTAATATCATTAAGTTTAAACTCGCGTAAAGAAACTGGTTACATGCTTTTTGAAAAAGGTTTTTTTGATAAACCTTTATTTACTAATTCAGAAGTCAAACAACAAAAATCAGCGTTATATTTACCAAATTTTCACAGGTTTTGTTGTTTGACTTCTGAATTTTGTTGAATTTGAAAAACACAAATTTTGTTGTTTGACTTCTGAATTAGTATTTATTCGGCGTGTTATTGTGTCTTAACCTTTATTTAGTTCACTCATGGTTTTTCACTGTGAGTAGATTTTTGTCATTGATTTTTAACCTACTTCCTGATGAATTATTGAGTTCAAATTCTGTAAGCACACTGTGTTGACGACAATGCTATGTAGTGAAGCGATTTATTTTTATCAAAATCCGATTTATATATTTTCTATTTAATTTTTAAACGATTTTTTGCATATACCTTCGTTTAATAGGTAAATTAAAAATATCAGAATTTTCCTTTTTACACCCTCAAATACAGGGGAAAAAATCTTTAATGAAACTTTATCTTGTCACTCCGTAGATAGATGTCTTGCCCTTTTAAGTGAAAGAGAAGGTTTTATAATCAGATAATCGAAGATATGAATCTTCAGGCCATTCAAGATTAATTTGTATAGGTGATGTATTTATATGATTAATACCTATAGTAAATTTATTTTTACGATTCAGCAGTATATTTGAAAAAATAAATGATTTAACAGTTGCGATATTTTTAAAACAGGCTTAACTCCCAAATATTATAAAATCGTCTTATCAGCCTTTTTATTCCAAGCGTTCTACGTTTTCGCTCTCTTTAATCGAAAATGCATACATGTATTCAGAATATATAAGCGTTTATCTCAAAAACTAGGTTAACAATTATGTAGTTGCTGTTGTGACTTATCTCACTTGTCTGCAGTAACATCAGAATAAGCCGACGAAATTCATCGTGGCAAGGAGTGCAAGATTGTGCCTGTCGCTGTCAAGAGCCTTGAGCACCAGTTCAGTACGACTTTGCTCATTTCCGCAACCAATTTTGATGGAGAGCACCTCAGGCAAAAGGGCCCGAGCGTCTCCCCGTCTTCCCTTTTTATCAATTTCTCGAAAGGGGTTTCGGTTCTTGCCGCACAGATAATATGCATTTAAAAACATCAGCGCCTTCACCGGGATTCGAATCCGGGGCCCTTTGGTACAGTAGTCACTAACCACTATCCCGTTGGGAGGCATGTTACAAATTATTTTTAAATAATTTCCACAAAGATGAAAAATATTTATTCCAAAAACACAGTTTATTTTTGAACAAAAGCGTAAATTGTTGTAAAATATTTCGAAATAGAGAAAGTTAGTTAGTTATAAAAGGCAGTTTTTCAAAGGATCTTAAAAAATATCATTCTTAAAAACTCGCGTAAAGTGTCAATGAAGTCATGGTTTGATGCTGCAGAAGCAAGAAAAGAGTCTTCCTTCTCTAATAGTAAAAAAAAGCTATATCGTAATTTTCTAATTCCTCACTTTTTATAATTGAAATAAAAAGTGAGGAAGGTGAAAATTGTTAAAACTTAATAATCTTGTTATTTTTTTCCAGTTGTATCTTTCTTGAAAGCTATAGTAATTTTTCAAATAAAAGTTTAATGTATTTAATGCACATCAATAGGTTTTTTTTAATTCACATCAGTAGGTTTCTTTGAATTTCTGAGATCTCTCTATTTTTATAAGATCTAATCAATTCCAGATGTGCATAAATAATGCATATTTAATATGAAAAGGAATTCATGCCTGATTTTGTAGGTCGTATTCACAAATAGATTTGAGGTAATGATTAAATAAAATACCTCTAAAACTGATGGAATTAGAAAATATTAAAATATTTTAATTATATTATAAATTAAATTAGAACATTAGGAAAATTTCACATCAGGAGACTAGATTAGAAATTTTTTTAGCTTTCGACTTCATGTGCGAATGATACAAAATATATAATGATAAAAAATGATACAAAATTGATTTAACCATTTTTTTAAATATGCGTTATATGCAATATAGAAAAGTGAAAAAAAGTAAAAATAGTAAAGGGAATTTCATTGTTTCAAAGAAGAATGCTACATAAATTTCTTCATGCAGTTTCATTGAGATATTGCATGAAACACAAATTAATAAATATTAAAAAATATAAACCCAAGAAATCAATGCCAGTTTTACGCAATATACTGCTCCGAATTATAGTAAAATGTAGATAACCATTTTTTTAAATATGCGTTATATGCAATATAGAAAAGTGAAAAAAAGTAAAAATAGTAAAGGGAATTTCATTGTTTCAAAGAAGAATGCTACATAAATTTCTTCATGCAGTTTCATTGAGATATTGCATGAAATACAAATTAATAAATATTAAAAAATATAAACCCAAGAAATCAATGCCAGTTTTACGCAATATACTGCTCCGAATTATAGTAAAATGTAGATAACCATTTTTTTAAATATGCGTTATATGCAATATAGAAAAGTGAAAAAAAGTAAAAATAGTAAAGGGAATTTCATTGTTTCAAAGAAGAATGCTACATAAATTTCTTCATGCAGTTTCATTGAGATATTGCATGAAACACAAATTAATAAATATTAAAAAATATAAACCCAAGAAATCAATGCCAGTTTTACGCAATATACTGCTCCGAATTATAGTAAAATGTAGATAACCATTTTTTTAAATATGCGTTATATGCAATATAGAAAAGTGAAAAAAAGTAAAAATAGTAAAGGGAATTTCATTGTTTCAAAGAAGAATGCTACATAAATTTCTTCATGCAGTTTCATTGAGATATTGCATGAAACACAAATTAATAAATATTAAAAAATATAAACCCAAGAAATCAATGCCAGTTTTACGCAATATACTGCTCCGAATTATAGTAAAATGTAGATAACCATTTTTTTAAATATGCGTTATATGCAATATAGAAAAGTGAAAAAAAGTAAAAATAGTAAAGGGAATTTCATTGTTTCAAAGAAGAATGCTACATAAATTTCTTCATGCAGTTTCATTGAGATATTGCATGAAACACAAATTAATAAATATTAAAAAATATAAACCCAAGAAATCAATGCCAGTTTTACGCAATATACTGCTCCGAATTATAGTAAAATGTAGATAACCATTTTTTAAATATGCGTTATATGCAATATAGAAAAGTGAAAAAAAGTAAAAATAGTAAAGGGAATTTCATTGTTTCAAAGAAGAATGCTACATAAATTTCTTCATGCAGTTTCATTGAGATATTGCATGAAACACAAATTAATAAATATTAAAAAATATAAACCCAAGAAATCAATGCCAGTTTTACGCAATATACTGCTCCGAATTATAGTAAAATGTAGATAACCATTTTTTTAAATATGCGTTATATGCAATATAGAAAAGTGAAAAAAAGTAAAAATAGTAAAGGGAATTTCATTGTTTCAAAGAAGAATGCTACATAAATTTCTTCATGCAGTTTCATTGAGATATTGCATGAAACACAAATTAATAAATATTAAAAAATATAAACCCAAGAAATCAATGCCAGTTTTACGCAATATACTGCTCCGAATTATAGTAAAATGTAGATAACCATTTTTTAAATATGCGTTATATGCAATATAGAAAAGTGAAAAAAAGTAAAAATAGTAAAGGGAATTTCATTGTTTCAAAGAAGAATGCTACATAAATTTCTTCATGCAGTTTCATTGAGATATTGCATGAAACACAAATTAATAAATATTAAAAAATATAAACCCAAGAAATCAATGCCAGTTTTACGCAATATACTGCTCCGAATTATAGTAAAATGTAGATATTTATATGAATGTACAGATAAATTTGTATTATACCTATAAAGTATAGTCTTGAAAGTAAAATGAAAAACGAACTTCAGTTTAAATTTTTCTTATTTCTTTGTTAGTAGTACGTCTAATCTGTTTTCGAAGCTCATTCCTAGTAAGAAAATATCTCCTGTCAATATACTTCTATTATCGCTTGTCTGTACATAATTTCTTACCAATATGACAAGAGATGATTTTTACTATATTACATTATATCGTACACCGTGTTTCCTTGCGTATATTCCCCTCTAGCGTTTTAGAGCTAGGAAACTCAAAAAATATTAATATAATTTTTTCGTTTTTCTAATGTGCATAGTTTCTCCTCTGAGAGCTATTTATTGATAATATATCGCTTCATTATTTTTGTTTTAAATGTATTCATTTTGCATTTTTTATATTAGCTTTCTTCCATTTTCCCCTCTAGCATTTATTATTTGAAATGCATTTTGTGCAGATTTTTCATTAAGGTACCCGGACGTCGTAATGTTCTGACACTTAAGAAACTTTACAGATATGACCTTACTTCTATTATTTACGTTCTATATCACTGCCTTATTAACTGTAATGCGTTCGAGCTTTGAAAAGCCAGGTCATTTTCTAGAGGCCCTTCGTTCCTCCTATGTTCTTGTTGGGAACAAGGAGTTCCTGTTGGTCAAGACTCATCCATCTGAAGTACCTCCGAGGATTTACGAAATAACTGAGATGAGGGAACGCAAAATATTGTCGAGCCGAAAGTCTTTCCGAGGTGCTGGTGGAAGAGGAAGAAGGGTTAGAGATCCTTGGATCCCTGCTCTATGGCATTTTCCTACAGACCTGGGACGGGACTGGGTGTAATATTTATAATGTGCCCTAGGCCTAAGAGAACGACAAACTGGTGGCCACGAAAAAATTCGCTGAAACGACCTGATGTTACCGTTAGGCAGCGCATCGCTATCTGAATAACTGGTCAATTCTTTCTTGAATATGCCTACGAATTCTGTCCAAAAATATGCGGAAATATTTGCTTTTAAATGCTAGATTTTATACTTACGGAAAAAATCTCTTCTTACCCGGTGCTGTGAAACTGTTTTACTTTTAGAAACTATAGTTATGAAGTTTCTAAAAATAAGACATAATCTTTAGCATCAATATTAAAAAAATGAAGTCTGCCGCCATAATTTTTTTGTGTGTGTATATGTTATGTACAATATGGATTTTTGAAGTAGTCAATGTAATCAAAGTAATATTAAGAAATAGCATAGTGTTGCGTGTGAATATACAGTAATGCACAATAAATAATAATAGTAAAGTAGAATAATATTATGATCATTACATACTACAAACAAAATTTCATTCTATCATTTAATTTAATAGTTTATCTTTAAACGTTACATTTTTAAGCATCATTAATTGTATTTCTTTCTAATAATTCCCTTTTCCTTCGGAAACGAGATATTTTTAAATTACTATACTTAGAAAGAAATTCCTTCCCTTTGCATTCCGTAATAATAAGGAAAGTGAAAATAAATTTTGCGAAGCAACTAAAAAGCGAGGGGAAAAGCACGGGAGATAAAATCTTGCGTAATTGCATTTGCAGGATCATCATGAAAAATAAATTATTTATTTTTAATCATAAAATTTCTCTGAAAAATTACCGCGTTAATCCTTTTCCAGCACGTATAAAAGGAGATCTATCGCCTTGTGAAAAGGTTTATGTAAACATAGCCGTGCATGCAATAAATGAAGGGAAGTATAACATTATTGCATGCTTATGTGAACAACAACAAAGATTTTAATGATCGCCGAAAAGGGTTCTTTTAAAGTTTAATATGCTTTGTTATTAGAGATTATCGATAGAGATGGTCCAGGTGAAACAAATATGAGATGAATTTGCATCTAAATTAACATAGGAACATTTTATATCTTCTGCATATTTAAAAGAGAGAAATATATAAAACGTAATTGTATAAAAATAGTAAATATTTTGAATTAGATATATCATGAATTTAATGCATTTTTATTTATGTAAATCAGATTAAGAAGTAAAAAAAAAATATTATTTTTAAGAACTTCATCTATTTCTTTTAAATATCTTCGTTTGTTAATCAATAACAGACAAAACAAATTTTAAAAAAATAATCTCTTATATTTTCTCGAAGGGTAACAACCTCGAACGAAAAGTGAAACAACACAAAATCATGTTTTGAGACTAGTTGCTCTTTAAGACTAAAACCAAAAATCAAAACATTAACATTTACAGTCTCTAACATATCGAAGAATAGTTTAACAACTAAACATTCAAAGAAATGTAAAACGAATTTTAAAGCTTAAAATATATTGACAGACTTTTCATTTAAATTAAAATAATACAAACTCATGCCAATTAATTGTTTCCTATTCAATGAAATTAATAATCTTAAGTTGATAAGGTATTTTCTTCCTCATTTCCGTATGCCTTAATGGTGTAAGTGGAAGCATACTCGACGCGTATTCAAGAGGTTCAGTGTTCGAGACACGGCAAGAACATTGCACATTTTTCAAGTCTCTTGCTTCAAAATAACCAAATGACTGTACAAATGGCGCCCTAACTAAAACGTTGTAGACCCTAATTCGTCACCACCAGGATTTGGCAGTTGGATCCTAGTCGCCCTTTAAAGCAGGAAGTATACAAGGCGTTTTCTTCGTCCCTTGCACATGCTTTCATGGTGTACAGTGGTGGCCAAAATTGTGGACACTTTTGGAAATTTTTATGTTTTTGAAATTTGTATGCTTATAGAAAATGTTACGTTTCGAAAAATGCAAACTTGTATATATCATTTTAAAGAGAATTTATTACTGAATTCAATACAAAACACAAAATTCAATTATTTGCAATACAAAAAAAGTTATATGTACTTTAATATAAATAAAAAACACAGTTATGAAGTGGTTTGTAATGTCTAGCTTTCCTGGCCAATCGCTGTTCTTGTTCTGAGAACCAATCAAATGTTAGTAACTGCCAGTAGAAGATGACATCATGTTTACACTTGAAACAATTCATTATTTTGCTTTGTTCTGTAGAAGGAGGACCTGTTTCTTATATACTGCAATTACAAGGAGGAATTTTTGTAAAAATTTTTAATATTTAGTCAAGAAGCAATGACATCAAATAAAAAGAGTAAATTGGACACCTAGAAAGAGATGTAATATTATTGTGTTACGAGAAAGTAGTCCTTCCTATGCTGAAATTGCAAGACAGGTAGGTGGTTCAGTGTACACCTGGAGTTCGAAAGTTTTGTTTACGATATCAGGAGACAAATTCAATAATACAACAAAGAAGGAAAAGGCCGAAAAAAGTTGCACCACATCTATTGATGACAGAGGAATAAAAAGACTATGTCTCCAAGATAGAAAAATGTCATCAGCGGCCATCAGAAGTGATCTGAATGATGCTGGTGTTTCTGTCAGTTCAAGAACAATCAGGAGAAGATTAACAGATGTTGGACTGAGAGGTAGAATTCAACGAAAAAAGCCTTATCTTAATTTTCAGCAACGAAAAAAAAAAAAAAAAAAAAAAAAAAGACCTCAGTGGTCAAAGGAACACATTAATTGGACAGATGATCAGTGGTCACAAGTTATATGGAGTGATGAAACTGAGATATCGTTATTCGGTAGTGATGAACGAAAATATGTAAGACGTAGAATAGGAGAAGAGATGCATCCTGACTGCATTCAAACATCTGTGAAGAACCCAGTTAGTGTTGTGATTTGGTCATGCATGTCAGCGGATGGTTTTGGTCGCCTTCATGTCATCGATGGGACACTGAATGCCAGAAAATACATTGACACTATTCTAGAACCAAAACTTCTACCTTCCATTAGAGATTTTTTTCCCAACAATGCTTCGTTTATTTTTCAGCAGGATTCTGCTCCTTGCCACACGGCCAAAGTATCGAAATAGTGGTTTCGTACAAAGAGCATTAAATTGTTATCATGGCCAGGAAACAGTCCTGACCTCAATCCTATCGAAAATTTGTGGCACCTTTTGAAAATTCTTGTCCGAATGAGGCGCCCATCAAATAAAAGGGAACTAATTGAGGCTATAATTGTTTCCTGGCATCATGTAATAACGAAAGAAGAGCTTAAAACTCTTCTCAGCTCAATGAAACGTCGATGTGAAGCTGTAATCAAAAATAAAGGGTACACTACTAAGTACTGATAACTCACTGCAATCATCACTATCAAATATATATCGATAATTATTATCGTTTAACTTTTTTTGTATTGCAAATAATTGAATTTTGTGTTTTGTATTGAATTCAGTAATAAATTCTCTTTAAAATGATATATACAAGTTTGCATTTTGCGAAACGTAACATTTTCTATAAGCATACAAACTTCAAAAACATAAAAATTTCCAAAAGTGCCCACAATTTTGGCTACCACTGTATATTCAAAGCGTATTCGAGAAGTCCAGTATTCGAGTCCCGGCGAGAGCTTAGACATTTTCACATTTCCTACTTCAAAATAACCTAATGACTCTAGAAGTTTATTATAGTTGATTATAAATTCCAATTGTTTGTGCACTTCATATTTGAATACACAGTGGTATGAACAGAAAAATATCAAAATAAAGGAAGCGAATTATGCCTGAGATAAATTAAAATCTGCAATCTATAGAGATATCATTAAAAATTTCTCTGAGAAATATTAGATTTTATTCCAAATATAGACTGTTAATGTATACAAGAAGAAGGTTTAGAAAATATGGAATCGACCAATTACAGGATATTACATTAAACTTTCTTCTCCAAACTTACATAAAAGGAAAGCATTTTGAGAAATAATTTTCAATTAGTCAAGAAGAGAGTGGTCGTAGTTGCTGGGGGTGAAGGCATGATGATCAGCTAATAAAACTGAGCTTGAAATATCTCAATCTTTATTTTACGCATATCAAATCATTTCTTATAGAAGATAATATACTTTTTGGTCATAGTTGAATACAATAATTTTTATGTACACGGGTTTTAAAAGTACGTCGTAAGCATCTTAGACATGTAAGCATAGCAGCGCGGAGATGTTTGCATAGTAGAACTTAGGAAAAAGAATGACGTAATTGCTCGTGAAGCAGTATTTATACTACTTAGGTGCATATGTACAGCTAAGCTGCGATTGGTTAATTTTAGGTTTTAATTCCCTTTTTCAAGCAGTGCTATGTAACATGGAAAGATCTCGAATTGGGAAAACAGATGAACACTTAGGTGGAGAACATAAATTTAGAATAGTCAGTTTTGAGGTCGCCCATCATTTCTTAATGTAGCCATCATATTTTATTACATCTAACACATGTACACGATAACATTATGTAAGTGATAAAATATGAAAGCTTTCACATTTTATTTTTAATCACTAATTAATTTTTAATTAATTAAATTAATTTTAATTACAAGTTTTAATTACTACATAGTTAATTTTTTAATTAATTAAATTTTCAATTTTTAATTACAAGTTTTTAATTAGTAATTACTACTATTAACTTTAATTTTGCAATAGCTCCTTTATTCGTCATTTTAATTTGGGTACTTTCCTTTCCTGTCCTAAAAAATATTCCCTATTTATAATATCAGTCTAAGCTTCGCCATTCCGAAGTTAATAAGCATCGTGAGGTCTTACGTAATGCTGCAATGCAGACATCTTTTATCCAATCATTAAATAAGATTTCCGGTAAAGAACCACAACCTTTTGATTCTCTCACGCTATTTATTAAATGCGTAATCGCGTTTCCAGCTTACCTGCATCATAGTAACATGTTGCCGCTTATTTCTGCGTAGCGTCCATTGTCTGAAGTCACGTAAGGATTTAAAAATTGCGGGGTGTATATTATGTCCATTATGATGTATAAATAAAAATATGAGGTTTAAAAATTAGTTTTCCAACAATAAATTATGTAATATGTATAGCTGTCTTTGTTGGCATATTTTATCATTCTATCTATGTGATAAATTTCTGCAATCTATTACAATCATTTACCTAATCCACTAAATATATCTATACGCAATCAAAAGATAATAATTAAATCAAATTAATAATTAAATTAATTAATTTGGAAATTCTCAATTTTTATGTTATATATATATATTCTGAGTTGCCTTATATTATGCAAACCTATTTTTTCGTATAACAGCTTGAAATATGAAAATTCATCTTAACTAAGGCCATCTTGTAAGTTAATATGATAAACAGCCTTTCTCTTTAAAAATGCATTCCTCATACATTCCTTAAATGCTTAACTTTTCTTTGTTGCTGATGGGAAAAATATATAGCTTTAGTCTATCCTGTGCATAATATGCCGGCAGGAGAATCAGAGAACCACACAATGGTATAATAAAAATAATATTAAATTAAGTACTTTAAAGAAATTCCAAACTATTGACGAGTGATGAAAGAGATTTAGAAAATCCATGCAATAGAAGGGGGGAAGAAGGGAAATAATTCATGGTATTAACGGTGACAGCTCACCCCATTCAGTTGGGGGATCTTGAACATCAATTAGCTACAAGAAAGAGCCTAACATAATTGGAGCCGGAATAAGGGACTATTTCTGCCCGCTAACCAAGGATCATTTTCGTTCTTTTTTAAGGGCAGGAATGGGTTGTATCAGTTATGCTCCATTGCACTGCCTTTATGTGCAAGTTTTTGTACTCTACTTATATTTCATAATTTGATGAATCTCCATATCAAATGATGTTTTATGCATAAGGGTATCCTACATGTTTTAAGTAAATATACTGCAATAAGACTATAAAAAATTATCACTGATATCCAGTATTCATTATTAGCTGTGACCGGCCATTTTAAATATCACCAGAATAAGAAGAACCTATCAAGCACGTTGCAGTTATAACTAGTGATAACCAATATTTTCCATTCTCCGATGGAGTGTATAGTATGATAATGTCATTTAAATATAATATTTAAATTTAAAATATAGAACGATTTAAAAAAATCTTTACGACTATCTAGAGAGGACCGAAATGATTAAGTTGTGCACAATGGGTGTGCAGAAATGGCGTGACAAAGAAGTACATGGCATTGATGAAAGTTTGTTGTTTGTTTATAGGAAGCAGGCCACACACATGACCACAATTGGTCTTAAGTGAATTAGCTACGCTTTCCGTTTTGCCGGCGTAAATCTTCGTTCCCCGTGGGAATCTCAAATGGTACGCATCTCTGTATGAACGCAAAGCGTTTTTCTGTTTCAGATAGAGATAATTGACACGGTATATTGCGGACACGTTAATTATTATACTGATATTGTGAAAAGATTGTTATATTACATTAAATTCAAATTGTGACGTCACACATACGTATTAACCTGAAAAGGTTTTTGTTTCTTGGTTTGGCAACAAAAAAATATTTACGAATTGATTGTTGTTTGGAGAGAATGAACTGACTTCATTTATATTGAACACTTTCTTTTCAGGTGTACATAGAGATCATAAATTTTGCACTGGTCGCAGCTAGCAACTTTGTATACAGTACTAATAGCTCATTTTAATTTCAGTTTTCCAGCATATAGAACTTATAGATATTGCTTTGGCCGTAGTCCGCTAGTTTTTAAAATAAAACTTATAAAGATTCTAAGTATAATTTTTCTTAAAGAACAAATAAACGATTGCACTTATGAGAATGAATAAAATTACTGTACCTAATAAAATGGACAAAGCAAATGCCAAACTAGTTGTTATGAACTATAGTAGGTGTGTTCATTCTCTACTCTATACGATAAATTGAAGATTATTTAACTGCTTGGACAATAATATTAGATGAGAAGCTGTATTCGGAAGCAATGCCTTAGTTTAGATTATTGATTAAATGTTGAGATATATAAACACCGAAAACTTCATAAACTCACGGGCAAAAAGGAGCCGCAAATTCTGCGACAAGATTTAAAAAATATCCATTATATGGGAATTCTTTTCATGGATCATCTAATTGTAACTCGAACAAGCTACCGCTTACACAACGGGAATAAGCACAAGCCCCGGGGAAAAGCGATAGTTCTTTGTAATCTTCTTCACTGAAGGGGTGACAGAACAAAGACCAGAAGTTCCGGTCGACCAAAGCCAGTTGGTGACCAGTTATCATTCACCACATTTTAATCCGGTGCTACTATATTGAAATTAAGTGTTTTTTCCCCTTTTTCTGAGAAACCTTAAAAGTCCGAACAGAAAGAAAAGCTATGTCGTAGCACGGATTCGAACCATAGGTCTTCCATCTGCAGCCTAGACATGTGACGTATTTCATCACGAAAGAACGCGCAAGGAAACGCGTTCTCCCTGCACATTATAACTGCTTATAACGCTATGCTTTATACGTAACATCTTGCAAAATAACAAAGTTTCTCTCAATTACCGTAACATTTTCTGGCCCATATATTTGAAGTTAACATGCATAATGTATTGCGGGATATCATTTTACAAAATTTCATTTGCTCCTGATTTCCTGAGAATTCTTTTCTATCATTAAAGTAAATTTTTGATTAAATACTGAGATGTAAATTAATTGAGAGTATGAAAAATCCAAGTACAAGGAGAAGGGAGCAATACTGTGACAAGATTTAATTGAAAATGACAGAAATATGTGTAAAGTGTCAAAACTTTTATTCATTTTATAGTCAGTCAAAGTTTCTGTTAAGGGGTATCAGAAACCCCTATACCGGCAATGTTAAATTGGCCATTTTCGATATACCTTTTCTCAAAATCTGCTGTAGATATACGCTTGAAATTTTTTGTGTAATTAAAGTATACCTATATGATTATACCGAAATGAACTTTTGACACATTTTGAAATTTAGAGTAATTTACAAAATATTATATTAGGCATAGTAAAATTTAGCACTTTTCTCTCACACACACAAAAAAAAAAATTAGTTTATCACAAAAACTCTTTTCAGTAAATATTAGGAAACCTAATAAATAAGCCATAAAAATTTTAGATACCTGTGAGTAATAGTTTCTGAGAAAAGGTACATCGAGTATGGAGAAATCACGTTTGGAGAAAAACGCGTTTTTATGTTAATATTATCATTTATCAAAACATTCGATGACAAATTAAAACTGGACTTTTTACATTTCTAATTTTCATAGAGATTAAAGAGTGATATTTTTAGAAAGTTAAAAGTGCAGAGAATTTGAAAATGCAAAAATCCCAAATCAACATTTTTTTGAAGATTTTTGGGTTCCAACATACTAAATAGCAACAGTCTGAATACAACCACAGGTATTAATTCATCAAATACCAGTAAATAGTATAATACGTCTTTATGTATGTGTAAAAAGTAAACGCGAAGTCCTTCTTGTGTATCAAAATAAGCTTTTTATAAAAAGAAGCCATGAATGTTGCAAACCGAACTGAATTCTTATGCACGTTATCAAAGATATTAGGAAACAGCAAGAAAACGAAAAATTAAAGAAAAATATGCAGGAGAATGGACAGATTTCACGCATTTAAAACGTATGTTCACTCAAAGAAGAGAATCTAGTTAAGGTTAAAGACGAATACCGGAAAAAGCAAAAGGTTTCCAGGGCCATTCAATACATAAATCAGAATACTTAGGCAAAAGGGTAAGAACATCATTTATCAAAATTAGTCTTATGCTCCGGGTGATGAGTCCTAATACGATTAGACAACATTATCTTCTTCTAAACTGAAAGAAAACATTTTTCTTCGCCGTCATGCATAATAGTACTTGAAAAGAAATAACAATTGTTATTTTAAGAATACGTTTATTTTCAGTGCAATGAAACAGAAAAACTAATGCAGAAAAAGGTGGGATTCCTTTTTTTTCTTTCACTTTGCTCTAAATGTTGTTTTTGACAAGAACAAAACCTTTTTAGCCCAAAAGAGGCTATTAGTCTCGAATTGGGACTTTGTGTCGGTTCACTATAAACAATGTTATCACTTTTCAATTTGTTGCCATCAAATTTGATGGCCTTATACTATTTTTAAAGAAATTAAATAATGAAGAACTTGCATGTATGTATGTATGTATGTATGTATGTTCCTCGAACTGTAAAAAAACAACGTTACTCAGAGCCATTAAATTTTGAATAACGTAATCTTTCACTGAAACTTGTGCACCTGGAAAACTGAATTTTTAATTACGAATTTGTCTTATTATTAATTTAACCTTTTTTAATAAAAGTTTAATAAATTCTTGATTAATAAACGATTTGGAAGCGACCAACACTGTTAGTAACATTACATTTTATGTCCAGTCCGCGAGACTATTGCTATACAGAAAAATGTAAGACATTTACCTTTCAATCTTCATTAATAATGTAAAATTATATATGGCAACCTCTAAATTCTAAAGATATACTGCTTTTAAACATTTTATGATTTTGCTGTTGAATTGAATTTTATATGGCGTTGCGTGCGAAGAACATAATATTTAATAAATAAAGTTAACACATAAAAGGTTAATAATAAAAAGATTAAAAAAAAATTATAAGCCATCTTACTAAGAAAACTGAACATTCATGTGATGAACTGAGAAAATATTGAAAAAAATATAAAAGTGTATTCCAATACTTAGCGTTGCATCGGGAATTCCAAACATATGTTTTTATGCTATTTTTGAAATTTATGTGATTTTGCGTCTGTTGAATTTTACGTCGTGTAAGTGCGAGAAAAACGGTGCTTAACAATAAGCTAAAAATCTAATCTCGATACCAAATGCCTTGTACGGCCTATTAAATTATACACATTTTTGCTGCATTTCACTTAAGCTTATTTCTTCGAATTTCATTAGAAGTATATTTCTCAATCAATTAATTCAGTTCTCACTTCGCAGCAAGGTAAAAATATATAAAACTCAAAATATCTTCATTAAAAACTGCAAAATACAGAAAAGCATAAAACACCAAATACAGTTAAAAGAGTTAAAAACAATTTTAGCAATTTAAATTACAGTTTCTAAGCAATTCGGCCAGTGAACAAAAAGGCAGATTTTTCCGTGCATAAAACAGAAATTTTATATTTGGTTCCACTCGGCAAAAAGACACTGAAGGTGCAGAATCGGACTTAATTCTGTATTCTACTGAGAGTTTCAAATGTAAACAAATGGCGGTTTCATTAGGCTTAGTAGCACTTAAACAACTTTTAAATTGCTGATAATTCTACAACTGTTACATGCAGCTTAATTAAAGGGGTAAAAACCTTAACCGGAACATAAGAACAACATAATTCAATCACTTTTAAAGAAAAAAATGCACGATTTACCTACATATAAGAATGAAAAAAGCTGAGCTCTCCGAGCCGAGTAACAGGATATATATATATATATAATTGTTTCATAAGAATAAATTGAATTTAATTAAAAAATTAAATTTAAATACAAATTTAATTAAATTTAAACAAATTTAAATTTAATTTTTAACAAATACGTATAAAAGTAAAAAAGCAAATTTAAATCCTAAAAAAAGGAAAAAAGTCAAAATAATTTTTAAAAAAATGTGCAAACATATAAAAGATTTAATACTCGAACTAATCTATAATATCATTTAAATTCAGAAGCATAAGCAAATCAAGTGCAAAATCAATCCATGAAAATAAATTTACTAATTTAATAAATTAAAATTAAATTAAACATTTTTTTTTAAATGCATATGTGAATGACCGTTGAGTAGGCAGGAGACAGACTTGTCAAGGGGAAGTTGCCTCCAAACCTAACTCTCATCATTCAATTCGTGTTTCGTCATTAATGCAGGCAAGGGTAAAAGTCAAAACCAAAAGTAATTCCAATAAAGTGGTTCCCTTAGAAATTAACATTTTAAAAATTAAAGTTCAAAAAGGAAAATAGTAATGAAGTCTTTTGAGAAACAAGCAAGTAAAGTCAAGAATTAAACTTTTTTTTAAAAATAAAATTTTTTAAAAAAATTAATTTTTTATAAAAAATAATAAAATAATCTAGAAACCAATGTATTTTAGAAACCCTTGTCTACAGAAACCTCCCCTACACGAATATGCATATCAATAAAAAGAAACTAAAAAAAGAACTAGACATAATCCATTTAAACCAATAAGAAACAAAAAGAACTAATTACAATTTTTAAAAAACAAATATATATTTAAAAATATAATTTCATATTTAGAAAATACTTAGATACTGCATAAAAATTTTAAAAAATACTTAAAGCAAGTAAATAGTAAGTTTTAATTCTAACTTACCTACTATATGAGTGTTGGGGTCTGCAAAAGTGTTGTAAAAGAGAAGTAAGTGTGTTCACCAAATTATACAGATGGCGCTTATGTAGGTAAAGTTGAGTGTCAAGCTGCTATCTTTGTTATAGTAAAAAAATTTTTTGGAAACATTAATATTAAAAATTAAATTAAATTAAGATAAAAATTAAAAATCCTAAAGGTAGTAATTATCAATTTTTTAGGGAGTTAAGAACTGAGCCAATCAAGAGATGTAAGTTTGCTTGAAGGAAAATAAAGTGAAGTGGTATTGTGAATAAAATTTAAACTGTTTGTAATGTGAAATGTGTGTTCTGTTGAAAAAGTGTGTAAAAATTGTAAAAAAACCGTTAAGTGAAAAATTTTTTTGTTTGAAAATTGCAAAAAATTAAAGTAATTAAGAAAACTGAAATGTTTTAATATTAAAGTTTTAAAGTAAAATTTCTCAAATTTTTTGAAAAGAAGTCCTTAAAAAACTTCTAAAAAATTCCAGAAATTTTTCAAAAATTACTTTAGGAAGTTAATTAATACTTAAATTTAATGAAAGAAAATATTAAAAGTTTAATGAACTTGATTTCAACTGGTATATCAAAACTTATATATATATACTTATCCAAAAACGTACAAATATCATGCAAAAAGATCGTTCAAACTGATTCAAGAGCGATCAAAATGGATATTTTTGGTAAAATAGGATATCCGAAAGTTTTCGCGGTTATACGGGGTTATTGAAAAAGAAAGAGCAGATTTCAAACATTTATTTCTTTCAAACTACAAAAGATAGGAACATGATTCTAACGTTAATGGATAGAGAAAAGTTTACAATTATGGTGTGCATTCAAAATGAGCACCGTGTATTACACGACAAATGTAAAATCGGTGGCTTCACGTGCAGACGATGTTTTAGAACTCGCCATACCGTTGGTTGAAGAATTTTAAGTTCTTTGCTTGCTCGCGATGTGGATTTCTTTGGGCTCATTTCGTAAGTGTATGAATACGCTCGATATTCTCGTTCGATGTGCGCGGACGTCCCGTACGTTTCCTTTTGCAAATGCAACCATCTTCTACGAATTTTCGTTGTTGTTTATTAAACTGACGGCGAAATGCCCGCTGAACTGCAACAATGGACTCTAGTTTTGCCAATTGTAGAACACAAAAAGACTTCTGTTGTGGTGTCGCCGCCATTTCACTACAGACTACCAACCGACAAATAATACCAGAATAAACAACAGCGCCAATGCGGCCATGATTGGAACTTTTACCCGTACTATATTGTACACTTTTCTCAATCCATTAACGTTAGAATCATGTTTCTATCTTTTGTAGTTTGGAAGAAATACATGTTTGCAATCTGCTCTTTCTTTTTGAATAACTCTGTATTTCTTCCTTTACTTCGTATAAGGAAGTAAAAAAGGAGTTAGCAGACTGGTAGACTGTGAGCTCCGCAAATGCGTAAGAAACCTTAACAAACACTTTTGGGGCGACCGTTAAAATATGAAACCTTTCAGATTTTTTTTAATTAAACATTAGATGTCACCTACATTCTAGGTTTAGAAGTTGACTATATCGAATGGAAATAACAGCGATCATTTACTATTTCAAATTCAGAAACAAAACTCAATCCATCTATCAACTCAGGCAATGCTTTATGTGGCGGACTTCATGTTATTCGATACCCATTGTTCGGGAATAAGTCAGGGAGTTACGTCTGCACCTCTCTGCTCAGAAATTTAATGAAAAGAGAGAGTATGACATGAACAACGAGCGAAAGTGCGTGCTAACTAACACTGGTGTGCAAAAATTAAGGACGAAGTCGAATAATTAGCATATCAGCTGAACGAAGAGGCAGAGCGGACAGAAAGACCAATCAGGAGATTAAGTAAGGTGATGTACAGTAGCACATGCGCATATATGCATTTAGACGTAATGGGGAGTGTCCGAGTAGTGTAAAGCATGTTGTCGGTGTAGGATCAGTATTTCTGGCAAAGAGATTGCACGCCGTATAGCAGTTAAAATCACACCGAGTTGCGCCTCAGCAAGAAATGGCGAAAAATCAATCTGTTATACGACATCTGGATGCTTTTACCCGAGGTCGAATCATTGGGAAGTTGGAGGAAGGCCGCAGTGTGACAAGTGTGGCTGCAGAGTTCGGAATTGCTCACAGCATCGTTTCACGACTTTGGAGACAATTTCAAACTACAGGAACAGCTATCCGGGGGTTTAGTAGTGCTCGTCCACGAGGAACCACACCCGCAGATGACCGGTATATTGCCTTACAGGCCAGAAGAAACAGGCGGCAGACAGCGGGAGAAATCGCTAGACACACGACACAGGCGACTGGACGACCGATATCGCGTTTTACCGTGGCCAGAAGACTGCACGGTGGTGGTCTGTTTGCACGACGCCCTGTACCGTGTGTACCTCTAACGCCTGCCCATCGAAGAAGGCGTTCTCTGTGTTGCCGGGAACACCGGAATTGGAGAGACAATGAATGGGGACGAGTACTCATTACAAATGAGAGCAGATTCAGTATGAGTAGCGATTCTCATCACATACTCATCTGGAGAGAGCAGGGAAGCCGCAATCATCCCTCGAACATCATTGAAAGGGACAGGTATGGAGGTGGCGGTGTTCTCGTTTGGGGAGCCATCATGCTTGGTAGTCGTACAGACCTTCACATCTTCGACGCAGGTTCAGTCAACGGGACCCGTTATTGTAACGAGATTCTTCTTCCATATGTGCGTCTTTTTAGAGGCGCTATGGGTCCGCAGTTCCTTTTCATGGACGACAATGCACCATGTCATCGCACAGTAGCTGCCGAACAGCTCTTAGAGAGTGAGGATATTGAAAGTATGGATTGGCCGGCACGATCTCCGGATCTCAATCCCATAGAGCATGTATGGGATTTTCTAGGCAGACGCTTGGCAGCTCGTACCTTACCACCAGTAACGATTCGAGCTTCGATTGGCGCTGCTAGACGAATGGGCAGCAATGCCTCAACAACTCGCTGACACCCTCATTCTCAGCATGGGCAGACGCTGTGAAACCTGCCTAGCAGTCAGGGGAGATCATATCCCCTATTAAAGACCGGATGTTTCTTGCTGGACACCCATCACAGGGATGTTTCGGCCTTCAGTCGCATTGCGCTCCATGCTACTTTTTTAATAAAGCTTCTTTTTATCCCTCTGATTTCTCTTTTAGTAAGTGTTGCTTACATTACACATGTCCTTACGTATTGGGGATCTTACGGTATTAAATGTGTTGATTTGGAAAGCTTTTGTACAAAGTTATATTGAAAAAACTGTCTCGTCCTTAATTTTTGCACACCAGTGAAAATCGAGGGTCCGGGAGTGATCCCTTGAGGTTATAGATAACGTAAAATGTTAGTATTCTAGCTATAATTTAAATAAAATGCGCATCAATTTAATAAGTGACTATAAAAAAGGAATCGATTTAGTCAACATGAGGATTTATTAATTTAAATGTACGAGTGAGCTAACGACGTTGACATCCACTGTCACAGCGCATGAATCTTTCATAAAGAATTTATATTATTATTAATTACAAAGAAACTTATTGTAAAACTTGTAATCAAGATCTTAAATCTTTTTCTTAAAGACATCTTTAATCTGCAACGTATAAAAGTGCAGGTTATAAAAATATACTTTGTGCAAGGCGTTCCAGTAAGATTTATATGATTTTGAAATGAATTAAAATAAAAACTATTTCAGAAAAAACTAAATTTTTATATTGTTTTAAAGTGCAATTTCTGACAATAAGTTTTGAATAAAACATCATTTAAATATTCACCTCAACTTAGTGCTCAAGAGTGAATTTGGTGAACCTTATTTTCGATGACTAATGCAGAAACTGGGGCCTAAGTTCCGAATGTAACGTTCGGTGTTTGTTTTTAATGTTTCAATGGTTCGTGGTTTTATCGGATTGATCAATCATTTCAAATATTCCCACAAACTTCCAAAAGAGTTAAAATAAAACTTCTGGGAAGTCAACTAATAATTGCATTTTATGTTATTATCAATCGGAATCGCTTCCCAAATATTGCATTTCATCTCCTTCCTAGTTTTAGGAAAACAAAAGTGATCCGATGATGCTATTACGATATAAACTCCACCATGCAAGGAGCGTTTCCGAATGCAAAACGAGAATTTTGTTTGTTTACATATCCAATAAAGCAGAAATGAGCTTCATCTGAGATGATAACATTTTGCCCAAAATTAAAATTCTTGAAGCGTGTATCTAGCGATGAGGAATTGTTGGAACATACTAAACACAAACTAAAATTAGTGATAGGGATAACATTTAAACATGGCTGCCATTTTGTTTTAAGTTCGTATCATTATTACTGGATTACCCTTTATATATTTCTAGTAATGTCAGTTAATCCAAGTTCGAGCGATGCGTCGAGTAAAATATTCTGAATGTCTAAAACTAATTTTGTGTGTAAAAGCGCGAGTGATCTTTAAGTGCGAAATACAAGTTGTCTCAAAATTTGTGTACACAGTTTAGCAATTCAACCGTTGCTTAGTTTTAGGACTTGTTAAAATTATTTGTTTTGAAATATGAGATGGAGTAAAACTAAGCTTTGAAAAAAACAAAGGCTTCCTTAAAATGTTACTGGAAGGGTGAAAAGCAATTTAAATATAAAGGCAATTTAGGAGAGAGTTTCAAATAGATATACATATACGGTTTATCATTACACGAATTAGAAACAAGTTTAAAGAATTTAGAATGTCCAGATAACTGTACTCGAAATTCTGGAAAACGCGAATATCAAAATGCTTCACAATACAAAAAAATTCATGGATGGAAAAATCTATCAGACACGAGTTAAGCATTTTGAAATGCTCTCATTGGAACAATAACATTCCTAGTGTGAACTAAATCTCTGTGAAAAATATTTGGATGGAAAGTGTAATTTAGCAGCTCATAGTTGACAAGATGTGTAGATGACGATTCAAAGCGTGTATTACACGTCTGGGACACAGACACAAAACATTCATTATCAAAAGCAGAATTTCGCTGCAAGCACTAGCAATGAAAGCGTAAATATTTCTCAATGTTAAATCACTGCTTTTGTTCTGAACAGTAGTTTCTGTCAACGCTCTTCGACGACGATACATGCTCTTTAAATGGAAAGCAGAAAGATGAGCTATGTCACAAGCTTCTCACAATATTAAATGAGAATGCACAAGAAGATCTTGGCGAGATAGTAAAATACTTTTGGTGAAGCTGCTACGACGAGATTGTGCAACTGAAAGTAACGTTTGCTAAATGTTGTTTAGATTTATATTCATCACCCCGTTTAGGCCTCTAACTTCTCTCCAGACATGTTATTGCTAAGCAAACATGGATGGAAAATCTATTTTCGCATGAACATATTTTGTAGAACTTTAAGCTGAAAGTGTTGAAATCTACTACTTAAATATGAATTTGCAAGCAGAAAGTGATTACAGAAGCAGTTTTGTATTCTGGTTACCGTAATACGAGTTTATGATTCTCCTTACTTTTAGGAGAAGCTTCAACGATCATGAAGCTAATCTCACAGACAACTAACAACTGCATAACACCTGTGGGTTTCAAAATTTCAACCTTTAGCTTCAGCTTTACCTTTTGAATCCTTCCCTTTAGAGCTAAGTCCATAGTTTTAAAGGAGAAAATATTGCAAATGGCTTAAAGAATTAGATAATGCTAAGTTTCTATAAAAGTCGATAAATAAATAAACAAATAAATAATAAAAGATAAGTAAAACACTTTTAAATAATATTCACTTGGTTACGTATCTGTTTTGTAAAAATAATCAAGTAGTGGGCAAACGAAATTTCTTGACTCTTGCTTTTTGTCTTCTCTTGCGGATTCTACCAGATTTACAGTATTTCAAACCCTCTTGCTTTGTTGAATGTATTCGTCACGTTATAATAAATATTATAATTGGGGTAAGTAATAAGCATTGAAAGTTTGGCTAAATTTTAATCATGCTATTTTTTTTTTAAAGTTTAATATGCCAGTTGAAAGGCATAAAAAGTGCTTGCCTTTTCTTTTTTTCTGCTTACTTGAAAGAACAGAAAATACTAAAACAATGAAACAAAGTGACTAGTCTTGCATAAAAGTTACTGAATGCAAATTTGAGTATCAGAAGATGTAATGCCATGCAACAATCCGTCACAAATTCTTAACTTATAACTAAACAAGTAATATAAAAAAAAATTCAATTCAATTCCTACTCAAGTCAACAAAAAAAAATTAAATGAAAAAAAAAAAAGTTAAAAATCATAAAAAATTTAATTCAAAATTAAAAATTTTTATGTTAATTAAAAAAATTTTAATATGTGAAAAAACCTGTATCATCAAGTGTAATCCACTATAAGCTTAAAAATGTATTTGAACTTGAGTGGATGAATAAAAAGTATTTTATTAACGAATGAAAATTTGAACAAGATATAGGGAGAGTGTGAGCTAATAGTAGGAATTTACTAACAATATTTTACATTTACAAACATTTCATGCTTATTCAAAACAACAGAACAAAAGACCGATCTAGAGGTGCTTCATAAAAGTTATTTCCAAAAAAAAAAATATTTTAAAGTTGCAGATTTTATCTTTTTTTTGTTCCATTGTCATGGAACTCACCGCACTTAGTGGAGACTGACCTCATGTACATAATTTTTCGTTACGTGATGCACTAAGTATACACTTCCTAAGAAGCATTTAATATTTAAATTTTATCACAAATAAACATTTGAAGAATTAACTTCGAAGAATGAAAACTGTAATATAAAAAGCGCGTGCAAGGCATTTACTGAGGCATTAATTATTAAAATTTTCACCGTGTTCATGAAAGTAAAACAATCATAAAGCAGCAGCATGTTTCAATGTATTAAAAATGCAGAAAAGTTGGGTAACGGTAAGAAACGGAATTTAAAAGCAAAGTAATTTTTTTTATTGGAGTTTTTTATTATTACTTTTGTTTGCCCATTTTTTGTATTTTCCAGCTAGCGTATATGTATTCCATGAAATTGTATTAAAATACACCCGCTTTGCTTTTTTTTTAAAGTTAAATCTACTTATGCATGTCGCCCATAAATTTCCATCACAGCATTTGTAATGAGATGTATCCATTTTGTTTAAAAAAATTTCTGATTAAAAAAATGTATATTTATTTTGGAAATAATCAATGCTGCTCTTGTCTTAGTGTAATTCGAGTGCGGTGTTTTATGAAAATTATGTTCAAACATTACGTTGTAGTATTAAATTAAACTGCTGTATAAAATACAGAAATTGCTACTTGATAAATAATTTAAGCATTTCATGGCTATCAAATTATTTCTAAAACTAGACTAATTTCAAATTCGTCTTTTCAGGCAAATTTCGCTGCAGTCTACAAAGCCGGGAGCTTTACATCCTTGCCTACATGCTTTTGGGGACAGAGCAACCTTGTATTATGATATTTCATACTAGTAATAGCCATCAAGCAAGGAACTTAATTCCATATTAATTCTAGAAAGAATATAAGCCTAATTCTTACATTTATTAAAAAAGGGATGAACAGACTTAGATGGCACCATAGTAGTGCAGAGTCATTAAGTTTTTTAAGCTGGAGTACACGATAAATTAGCAGTGTTCCCGCCGGGACTCAAACCTGGAGCTCTCGAATACGCGCCGAGTGTGCTACCATCACATCACAAAGGCATACTGGAAGGAGGGAGAAAATACCTTATATACTCGTTCATTTAAAGGGCGACTGGAATTTTAGGGATCCAATTGCCAAATCCTGGTGGTGACAAATTGTTGTCCATCACCTTTTAGCTCGAGCGCTACTGTAGAGATATTAGGTTTTATTGAGGCTGAAGACATGAGAAATGAGCAATGCCCTTGTCGCGACTCAAACCTGGACCTCACGAATACGCGCCATGTGTGCTACCGTTGCATCACAAAGGCATGCTGGAAGGAGAGAAAAAATACCTCATATTAGTATTATTTGAACTTTTACTTTAAAGTAGCCCCTTGGTTTTCGGATTTACTAAACTAATCAAAGGGGAGTTTTGTAATAGAAAACGTGTTAGGGTACCTAAACATTAAAATATTATAAACAAAATCTTACATATCTGTATAATTAAACCTAAACATATCATATGTTTTAAACCACTAACATTTACTTTCAAACTGTGGACATATAAAAGTTATTTCAAACAATTGTTTTATGCATTTTAAATAAACTAATTCCTTTATTTTAATCACTAAATGAGATAGCATTATGCTTAAAAACGTTAGCTCAATGAAAATAAGAATCTTTTATGTATACTTCATACGTGAATATTTTTCTGGCACATAAAACATCCTTCGCATATCTTGATATGGAAATCAATTAAATTAATAATAATTACTTGAAAATTTAAAACAGTTGCTTGTTCACTACTATAAAGGAATTAATAATTGGAGATTATGGGTGAAAACTAGATGTGAATGTATCCAAATGCATGTAAGGAAAAAAGTACGCAAAATTATTTTAAGTTATCATAATTATCCTTCTCCTCTAATTATTGTTTTTCGACTGTTGTAAGAGAATAGACGATTACGTGGTGATTTATAAAGCCTAACCTTAGCCAAATTCTTAAGAATTAGAAAGAAGATGTTATTTATGACAGTAGAATCTGATATGAAATTCCAAATCGCAAGTCTACATGAGATTCTAGAATCCGATTACAAGCGCCTCGCTTGAAATATCACTGTGTTGAGCAGAAAGCACGTTTCGTGTCTGTGTCTTCAATCACGCTTCACTAAAATGATAGATTGCGGTGACAGATGTATGAGAGTTCTGGTTAAAAATCTTCTGATAGGACTCTCGATCATATCTGAGATGATGTGCGGTGCCATATACGGTCTATCAAGAATGGTGAAAAAAACCAGTGTCACCCTCTTCATGCTTCTTGGTCGCAATAAATCAGTTATTACAATGAATTAATGGTGACGGAATGCCGACTTTGCCTTCACAACAGAAAAAGCTCTGTCTAGCCACACTCAATCAATCAACTTTGCAAGCTATGATAGCAGGTCCTTTGTTGCTGCACCAAAGAAAATCATAGCATTTCTGTAAAAGTCAGGATATCCGGACTGCGTGGGTGTCGATCAAGAATTTTATGATTTTCACGATCTTCGTTGAAAAGATTTAAAAGTAATTTTAAAGAGGCAAAGCAGAGCTCTGAAACTTTATTTATTAGGAAAGAAAATGCTTATTTTTAGTATAGTAAATTTAAATTTAAGCGGAAATGTTGAGCTATGAAAATTTATTTATTAGAGAACAAAAAATGGACACTTCTAGAGCTAAAATAAAAAAGTTTTAAAAAACTTACTGAAACCTCATTACCATAAGTAATGAGTTTTTCTTACAATCAGTATCAAAGGCAAAAGTGAATATACAAAGTTCACTCTTGAAATATTTATTAAAAATGAACAATTAAAAAGAAAAAACGTTTTTCGAAATCAGAACGCTTATTTCCCGCCGTTATTATTACTGAAAGTAGATCAACTCTTAAGACTTCGCAAACGGAAGTATTTGTTTTTGTGATGTCTAAAATGCTGTTTTGCATCTAACGTTTAATTAAATAATTTGTGTAAGGCCAGTGGTGTATATATGTGCCGCATGCATTCAAATGAAAAAAGGGTGCATTAAAGTAAATAAAGGCTTGCCTTAAATTTGTAAAACTTAAGCCGGGGAAGCATGACTGGGATAAAACACAAAGTCAAGTTACAGAACAGAGTTCTGCACTTTTCTAATTTATAATCCAATTAGACAATTTTGAAATTGATGTTTAAGTTGTAAAGTTTTTCGCTTGACTTAATTAGTGGGAAAAGCTACTGTGGTGCTCTTAACTTATGAAGTAAATTACTAAAATTCAGTACTATTTCCTTTTTTATATGGCTTCCTGTCGAGTTTTTGCTCACCACCAATTTCCTTCCCTCCAGACACAAATACCCTTTGTTCCGAAGATTCGTAGAAATGTACATGGTAAAATAGTACTTCTTCAGACTCACAACACACCCAGTTTTGTCTTTGTTATCGATCTTCAAGTAATTATGCGTGCTTGTCTTTTCTGTTCTAGCAAAAGGATAGAAAGGAGGAAAATGAAGTACGTATGTTCGAGTAATGCAACGACTTTGAGGAGTAAGTATGAAAGCAAACATGAGTACAAAGTCATACCTAAGTAATGAGTTTTTCTAAATTAAGTTTTTAAATAACGCCAGAAAAGCACATTAAACTAAATTAAGCTGCATTTATTATTATTATTATATTTTGTTATATGTTATATATATAGTATGTTAAATATAAAAGGTTCCACATTTATGAATAAAATTTATGGATATATTCAATTACGAATTTGCTTACCTAAAGCACCTTTCAATACCTGCTATCAAATAAGACTGACATTTCAAGATTTTGTTTTTCTGTTAACCGGTATTAGGTACAGAAATATTCATCATTAAATTTGCATCTGGTCACATGAAAATTGTTCATTGCATGTACATTTTCCAAATTTGCAAGTAAAAATACGGGATTTGTTGTGCATAACGTAATAAAACATAGATAATATTTAAGTGTTTGGACTTTTTTTTTTAAAAAGAACTAAATAAAACGTGATATTTAATATTTGCAAAAATATGTCACTCATAGTGTTGAAAATGGTAACAGAAAATTATCTGCTTAATTTTTAAAAAATGTACTTCGAAGAAATTTTCAATATTTAAGCTCATAAAATTTGTAACAACAGTTTTCGATAACTTTGTATTTTGTAATTTCATAGCAATCTTACAAATCATGTGAATTTGTATTTATATTTTATACACTGCCCTCCAAAAGTTAAAGAACAGCATGTTTTTCCAAAGTTCACCATTACAAAAATATCACTAATGTTTAAATTCACATTTCATATGCATGACCGTAACGGAGTTTAAGAAAATATATGCAAAAACAATTGGAGAAAAAAATGGAATGCAGGAATTGTAATTTTTGTTCAAGAATGCTGATCATCAGTTGCTATTACAGTTTCGTGGACGATATCCAATCCATGGACAATTTATCAATGTCCAGGAGAAGTCGTTTGCCCGATTCGTTGAGGTGGCGGGCGATCGGATGGATGGAAATGGGTATGTCACAAGCTGATGCTGCTAGACGTCTTAATGTCTCTCGTAGTGTGGTCCACAAACTTTGGAATCAGAACCCGAGGATTCTGTGTCTAGAAGACATGTTCCAGGCAGACCTAGAGTTACAGCACCTGCGCTGAGACTGTTATTTAGATCTTTGGACCGGAAGCAGGAGTAACATTACTGTGCCTCAAGCTCATAGCAGATCATTTAGTGGCAACAGGAGCACGAATATGCAAGTCTGTATGCAAGACGACCAGTTGTTTGTGTCCCCTTGAGAACATAGTGGTGTTCGTTTATGCTGGGCAAGAGAACACGTCTCCTGGACGTCAATAGGCGTCTGTTCTCTTCACAGACGTCCAGGAGAGTGATTCATGTCGCCAGCTGATCTGGAGGGAACAACTCACAAGATACAACCAATCCCGCATTGTGGAAAGACACAGTTACAAAGGTGGTGGAATAATCGTTTGCGCTGGAATCTCTCTCGGTGGCCATACTGACCTGCATGTGTTCCATAGAGGAACTTTGACCGGTGTGAGATATCGAGATGACATCCTTGATCACTATGTCCACCCACACCGCTGCTATTGCTCCTGGATTTCTTTTGATGGACTAAAATACGCGACGGCACAGAGCTAGGGTTGCTGAAGAATATCTTGTGAGTCACGGTAGGGAGCGGATGGAATAAATACCCAGACCCCAGACCCAATCCCCAGATACTCAATCTCCAGACCTGAATCGGATAGAGTATTTTGGCACTACCTTGGGAGACAGCTTGCTGCTATAAGTCCTCCTCCAAGGTCGCTAGATGAGCTTGAACAAGGATTACTCCGTGTCTGGCCGTTGCTTTCCATTCCACTGACCGACATCTTAATAGACAGCGTGGAACGTCGCTGTCGCCAATGCATTGTAGCTAAGGATGGACACATTTCTGATTAGAACTCATTTTTATAATGTTACCACCTCATTTTTCCTTAAAAAACTGTGATACCAATTTCTCTGCCAAGAATGCAATTTTTTGTTCTAATTCATGTTTATGTCGAACTTTAGAAACATTCTATGTCGCACACATTAAAGAGCTCTTTAGTGAACATGTCATGTAAATTTTATGTTTCTATGTTGCTTCATTCTCAAATTAGACACAAAAATACTGTTCCTTAATTTTTGGAGGACAGTGTAGCATCGTATAAATAAGTCTTCGCGCTCTCGTGCATAACCCATTCTGAAAATGTTGCCGTTTGGTGGTATTTTGAAATCTGTATAATATTATATAAATAAACAATAATATGATTTGGAATTAAATTACAATGGCATGCATACTATTTCAAAATTTCATTGTACATTATTTAATATTTATAAAATAAGCTTTGATAAAAATGTATTTTTAAATTAATTGCAATAAAGTAAGGGAGGGCTATCTGTCTAAGGATTCAAATGTTGATATTGGGACTTCAAATGGACAAACCTCTTTATATACGACATGTACGAGAAAAACATTCCAAACATCACCTACCTTTTCTATTTTTTAAACTCTGATTATACCTCTAATAAGTATATTTTTTTTTAAATTCCCTCCTGGGCAAAATAAAACCCATACACAGGATTTTGTTTACTGGTCGAAAATTAAGTCCTTTTGTTCATCTTCCCCGTTTTCCTCGCATAGCCGATTCTCAAAGTGGGGCTCTTTGGCAAAATCTTAATTTGATAATTTAACCAATCTGTTATTTATTAAAAAACTTAGAGAATTAACAAAAGTAAATGAGATTTAAATAATTTCAAATTCTATTTTGCTTTTTTAACAATGTATCTCATTGATATAAATTAAAATGCAATTCACTTATGACATTGCCAGTTGATAATTTTTATAAACCTTTGCAGTTTCTTAATAAAAAAAATCTGATGTGTACACCACATGACTTCCTTGTACGGAATATTAAATTATACGCATTTTTTCTTGCATTTTATTTAAACTTATTAGATTGAAATAAACCTACTTCGCCGACAGCGCATAAACCAAAATAGAATAAATGCATTCTTTAAAATTCACTTTATTTACCATAGCGACACTCTGGCGCTAGGTTTACTTAACAGTATTATATTTCATTCATATTATAACTCAGAATGCACAAAATGTATATCATTTAAAGAATTATCTAATCGTTGCCACATGTTTTATTAAAATACTATAATAAAGCTAGAACTATATATAAAAGAAATTAAGCAAACAAAACAAAACAGAAACAGTTTTTCACAGACGATTGAGTATTTCTCATTTAATTAATTCAGTTCTTCCTTTGCGAGAAGGCAAAAATACATAAAAACTCAAAATATCTATATTAAAAATTACGAAGTAAATCTGAAACGCTTATTTCCTCGAAAAAATTCCAGAAAGAATTAAGCATGATTTAATTGGCAATAATAAATGAATGTGTTATCTTTGTTCTTGCGAAGCTAAGTTTCTCTAGATTGGCAACAAATCCACTAGTCTCCGGTTTCAAATGTACACATCAATGGCCGCCATTAAAAACAGGTTTAGCGGCATTTAAACAACTTTAAAATTGCTGATAATTCTAAAAATATTGCACACAGATTTACTAAAGGCATAAAATCCTTAACCGGAAGATAAAAACAGTCAATCATTTTTAAAGCAAAAAATGTACAATTTACAAACATATAAGAGTAAAGAAACTGAGATCACTGAGCCGGGTAATAGAGTGGATATATATATAAATATATTTATATACGTTTGATGCTGCCGATTGCAACCAAAATACGAGGTGCATATCTACATGTTATAACAGTCCTATATACAAAATTTCAACGTTCTGAGGCTACTCGTTTTTGAGTTATGCGAGATACGTACGTACGCACGTACGTACATACGTTCGTACAGACACGACGAAAAATTCTCTTCAGAATTAATTTTGAAGCAGTTTTATAATTTTTTTCAAGGAAAAGAGTCTTTTATTCTGTCTTACGTACAGGTATGACGCAAAAACATCGTTAAATTGCATTCGAGAGCGGTCAAAATGGATATTTTCGTTGAAATATGCTGCCTGGAACTTTTCGCGATTACAATACTTCCTTTTTACTTCGTACAAGGAAGTAAAAAGATACACAAAACAACTAAATTTTAAAGTAACAAATAAATAACTGTAGTTTTGGAAAATTATTCACGTAAATCGGATTTTTATTGCTTACATTTTTATGTGAAGCTTTATTGTAATTAATAGAAGTGTTTCTAACATGATATGTTACATGTTACTGATATAGAACAGTTTAAATTCATAAACATTCTAATGTTTTAAATTGCTCAGTTTTAGATTTTTTTCTTATTTTAGTATTTTAAAAATTTTAATGGTGATCACTTTTTGAGGTTTTATACTGCAAACTAAAATTTTCGGATTGAATATTATATTATTTTTAATTTATTATTTTCGAATAAATTGAGTACACGTAAATTTAAATGCACATTTTTTTCACGTCACCTAAAATGAATTACAATTTCTTAAATCATATTATTATACAATTGTACAGAAAAATCTTTAAAAAGACTGTAATATAATTTAGCTGACTTAAAAATGCCTTAAATTCATAGAATTTTTGCCAGCATATTCAACACATCTTGTTTACAGTCAACTAATGTATTCCTTTTTGAAACTGTAACAGATCCTACTTAAAACTCCTCAATGGATGCGTTCACTTTTTGTTGTTGTTGTTCTTGTCCAAAAGCATAATTAAGAAAGGGCAAGAGCCCCTGACGTAAAAGAAGTAGTTTGCTTAAGAAACGCACTCGTAAAATAAAAGAGTTTGTATTTTTGTCGATGAAAGGACAAAGCCAGTAGTCACGTGACGCTCTTGTCGTGTGCTACTTAACGTTCTCTAAGTCTTTCTGAATGTCCATTATCAATTCATTCCCACAAATGTATAAGCAGAATTATTAAAGCTCTTCAAGTTCCTTTATGTGGTAGTCACTAGATATATAAGCTTCTGAGCAGTAAATTCTGATTTATTGGCCAAAAAGGGACGTTAGTTTCGAATGGGATATTAGTCTCCAAACGGCATTTTGCGTCGAAACACTTTAATGCGTTGTATCTCTTTTCATATTGTTGCCACCAAACATTATCTTCGTACATTTTATTTAAAAGAAATTAAATAATGAAGAATCTGCTTGAACGTATGCATGTTTCTTGCACCGAAAAAAAAAAAAAAAAAAAAAAAAAAAAAAAAAAAAACAACGGCACCTAGAGCTATCGAAGTTTGAATAACGTAGTCCTTCACCCAAACGTGGGCACCTGGAAGCCCGAATTGTGAATTTCGAATTTGTTTAATTATCTTTTTTATATTTTGTTAAACGCTAAAGCTTAATTTAATATAAAATCCATGGAATGTTTCATTAACAAATTCAACGATTTCAAAGCGAGCACTGGCAACACCGCAAGGCATATAACATTCTTATCTCCAGGGCGCTAGACTGTCTAATGGAAAGTCTATAGATATGTTGTTTTTAAATATTTTGTGATTTCGCTGCTGAATTGAATAATATGAGGCGTAAGCATCAAGAACGTGATATCTGATAAATAAAGTAAATGAACAATCTTAATAATAGAAAAACAAAAATGTTTTGTAAAGCCATCATAGTAAGAAAATTGAACATTGATATGATGGACTGAGAAAGGACCGAAAAAAAAAGTGTATGCCAACAATTAAAAACTGCATCGGGAGCTCTAAACGTATACTAGTAGGCTGCTTTTAAAAGTTTTGTAATTTCGCTGTTGTATTGTATATGGGTGTGAAGAAAGTGCGAAGAAAATGTTGCTTAATAAGACAAGAAAAAAAGGGTTAGCAAGATTTTGTGTAACAGCAGACTGGTAGGCTGCGAGCTAAGGAATAGCGTCCCTTTGCGCGACCGTTAAAATCTGTAAAATTTCAGATTTTTTTATTTCTACACGTAGTTTATATTTTGTTTAATATTTTGCTTGATCTATAATTTCTGTTTGATTTATATTTACTTATTTGCTGAGAAAAGCTTTCTGAATTTAGAAAATGTAATAATTATTTATTAGAATTTTTTTGGCTATAAATGCGTTCTTAATTTTAAAAAATCAACAATTTCTTATAAACTGGTAAAATCCTAAAAATAATTTTCCAACTTATATCATCGTTTCAGAGGCTCATATTTATCAAAAATGACGAATTTAATTTGAGTTTTTCCGTAAATGTTTTATTGGTTACGTATACGTGAAATGTAAATATTTACACCGGCTTTTGTATTTATTTCGTTTATAGATCTTACTCAAGTGCAGTACCATTAAAATTAATAACATTTTAGAGAAAGGTATATGGAAATACTTGCCTAATGATAAAATATAAATATATTTTATTCCTTTGACGAGTTTATGAGCTGCTAATTACTTTACCATAAAAAAAGTTTGTAGGAAAGCAACTAGAAGTGATAATAATCATATTTTTATCCACTATCCATAGAAGATGTTTATTATATATTATGAGATCATTCAAATTGAGTTATTATTAAGAAAATAAACAGAAGTAATTAAAGACAATTTATGTTTGCAAGTATTGAAAAGAGAGAGATTAGACAGATTATTTTAAACTTCAGATATAATTATTTTTTTTATGGAGTAGACTCGTCAACTATTTTCTTACTTTTTAGCAGTTCATGTTTACTTCATCCACTTACAAAAGTAGTCTAAAAGCCTGGGAGTATTCTCAAGGTAAATTTTCCTTGCTTTTAGGTTTCAATAATTTTAATTTTTCGCTTGAATATACATGCACTGCAATCCTTAACTGAAGCAATAAAATACAAATTATATCCGAAAAGTGCCAACTGCTTTGAACCCTTGGCGAACGCGGATGTTATAGTTAACTGAAACAATATCCTATTCAATAGTTATTACTGCTTAATAAATAGGTACATGATACAATTATTATTTCTAAAGGTGGTGATTTTTGCTTGGGACAATGTGTCATGCAATTCATTAAAGGTTTCACTGTAAGCTGTGTAACTTTCCAATACGTCGCATAAAATGTCTTCTTCTTTCTTCATTTGGATCAATCTCCATTGCAAAAAATTAGACAGTTTCTTTGACTTTTCTAACAATTTGTTTCAATTCTTGTGAGTTAAAGGCCTTTTTATCATCTTCATTATGACTGCTTTCTCCGATCTGGTGTCTAAGATCATCGATTATTCATTCGTCCGATCGTCATTCTCGACTAATTCTTTGATTTTTGTCTTCTTCCATACCTGAAAATCCTTCGCCGCCTATTACTTTAGTTTTTACGATTTCCTTGCTTTCATTTTCAATCTGCGGAAATCTCTTAAAATTGTAAATTTCTGGCTAGCTTTGTTACCAGCAAGTATTCATTATTGATGAAATCACTTAATCCCATGCGAGTTGAATCATTTCTGTGCAGTGTTTTATCTTGAATTGCTTCTAAAATGTCATTAGCGTGTCATACTTTCCTTATTCTAGTACTTTGTTTCGCGAAATGTACATATGGCTGACAACACACTTTGAAGGTTTTTATTCCTTGATCCGGAAGGAAGTGGTGTTCGGTGGAAGGAATAAAATTTCTACATTTCGTATCCTGGAGCTCTATAAAGAATTGGGAGAACTTAAAAAAATCGAATTTTGCAGCTCTAAGTAATATGTGTCTTCTTTAATAAATGGACTTTCAAATCAATCTATCATAACGCGGCTGATGGTCTGTAGGACACCGATTATAGCTGAAATTCTGGCGTTCATTTTATTGCGAACAGAGTGTCAAATTGTGTGCCAAATTAAACGGAGACAATTGAGAAATATGTATACTCAAAATTGCTTTCCCTTAAGTTAGCGTTTTGCAAGCCTGTACTATATGTGAGTTAATAAGTTTGGAAACCAACCATTTTCATCAAAACTAATTTTAAAGCGCATACAAAAAATTTAATTTTTCAACATCGAACAAGACAGGAAGAACTGTAACATTTTAGGAACAGCACAAATTTATGCTTAATTTGGGAACTATTTTTTTCCTGTATAATACATTAAAAGCTCAGTTTAGTAAAAATAACTTTGGACAGAACAAAATTAATTTCGAAATTATCATAACGTTTAAATGATTTTGAGCGCAGTTTGCTTTAATTAAGTTTCAAAATTTCTAAAGTTCATTTAAATCACGCTAACAAAAATATTTATTTTTCTGCTTAAGAAAATAGATAAATTATTGATGTTTTATTTTATTACAATCATTGTGCTTATGTTGCTCAACAAATGTAATTCGGATAGAGTAATGTTTTAGCTATGAATTCATAAAATACCTCATTGAGGTACTTGATTAATACTAGACAAATAGGTAAATCCTTTAAGAAAAATGTTTTTATGAAAACACAAATTTTGTTTATTTGAATGAATCATTGAACACAACTATTGAAAAATCGTATAGTTGATATGGCTTTTCATCGAAAATGTGTTTCAGAAAAAATTAATTCTGTTCACAATAAAACTAAACAATTGTTTTTACCTGAAAAGTGCATTAACCGTTGAAAGTTGGCTTCTTTGTTAAATAAAAATGACTATTTTCCGGGCTCATGTAAATATTTTTATTAATAATTTTTATTAATTAGTTTTACAGATGTATAGTTACCTAAACTTGTATACACTTTTAATCTTCTAATTAGCAAATTTAATAAATTACATTTTACGAACTGTGCTCCAGTTCAGTTAGTATTGTTACTGAATTTCCATTAAAAAACTCTAAAACACTTAAAAAGAAAAATATTTTGTCGTAAAATTAGAAATGCCAAATGTAAATCGAATAAAGTTAGCATGCTTTTATTCTGCGAGATCAAGTTCCCTTCTTTCAAAAATGACACATTCTTCATGTACCATGCTACCATCATTTAAGAAGGAATAAAATTGCTGTGTTACCTCTGAAAAGCCTGAATAAAATGAATAAATTAATGCAAGAAATATTTCTACTGTTCTCTTGCACCTCTATATAAACTTTTGCCGTAATATTATAAGGTACTTCTCCCGCCTGCTTAGCATGCCTTCATAGTGTAGGGGTCAGCACGCTCGACGTGAATTCGAGAGGTCCGTGGCTCGAATCCCGGCGAGGGCATAGCTCATTTTTCATCTATCTTGCTTTGAAATAACCTAATGTCTCTACAATGTAACGCATAAAGTACAAAGGCAATATAAAGGCAAGTATAAAGGCAAACAAAAGGCAAGATTATAATGCCCAAGTAAATGTTAAAAATAGAACACGAAACGTAATTTCACCTGTCGAAATCGGAAGAAAATCAACTAAGTGGAAGGCTTGATGGCAGCAGCACCAAGCTGAAATATGAGAGGCTGAGGGAAAGAAGATGGTGATGGATGCAGTTAAAACGCTCCCTGTCCTATTATACGACCTAATCCTTTTTTGCCACATAAATTAATCTAGATCCAGTTAATGAACCTGGCGACTTCTCGCACAGGCGTGAAATTATACCAGCAAAGAAGAAGGGTAAAAATAACCCTTTATTATTTTCAACTATAAACAGAAGGGTACATACTTCGTGCTTTACAATAGCCACGAGAAACTGCGATGGAACTTAAGCGTTGTTGCACAAATCAAGTCAAGTCTAAAAAGAATAATGCTGGATTAGCACTTTAAGTTACGGCTAACCTAGATTAACTCGACAACCTAATAGCGTAAAAATTATTCAAATGGCCTAAAGGTTCAAGGTCAGAAACGAAACGTGCGCTGGCTAGAGAAAACACGCTCTGAATAAACTCCAAGATTCACCCGTTTAAATACTCACTTAAATTAAATTTTAATTTACATCCTGGAGAGAAAATGCGAGGGGAAGTTAGGGAGTTCAGGAAAGATAACAAAAATTTGTATAATAGGTTAAATGAACTAAGGGAAACCCTACTCAATTAGGATGAAGGATACAGACGAAAATTTCCATTAAATGCATTTATAAGCCTGTATTCTCATATGTCTGCAGTTGAACTTCATTGCTTTGTTGCAGCGATTGGACAAAACTATAAATACCATAGTATCCTGGACTACATCAACTAGTATATCTTTATATCGCTTGCATTTTGGGGCAATCACACCAACCTAAAAACTGCTCTTAATGTACGTCCCCTTTTATAAATACGTCCTACTTTTTCCTGATAATTGTATAATACAGAAGCTAAGCAGTATTTCCGATTTCCATTTTTCTTCATAAAAGTAAGCAAACTCTTAGGTTTCTCTCATAAATTGAGAAAATTGCTTTAACGCAAGACTTTGGTGATAGCAATTTTTTTTCCTTGAAAGGAGATACTTACACTTTTACAGACTAGGCTCTGACAAAGTTCAAAGTTTGAGACAGAAATGACTCTTATCTCTCTTTTAATTCGTAATGCATCTTTATGTATAGAAAGCGTGAATTAAGTAGCATTGAATCGAATATTAATGAAAATTCTAGTTTCCTGGCAATGGGTTGTATGTCAAGAAAGGAACTCTGATTAAATGTCACATCTGTCTGCGTACTTATAATTGAGGCTCTAAAACAGACCACACACACAAATGTCTGGCATTCCTAAGTTAGACCTTTCAGTGTTCTACAACTCCAGAATTTCACCGAATGGACGTTTATTTCCAAATCTGAATATCTATGACAAGTAAATAACTTGGAATTGGAATTATTATTTGAGTGAAATGACAAGCGTACTCGCTGAAACTCAGTCGTATAGAATATGTTTGGAATAACTCCAGTTGAACAGTCTGGAAACTGTTCAACTGGAACACTTCAGTTCTTTTCCTTAAGACCTTATTTTTATCTAAAAGCATTTTGCATAAATTTTTCAAGATTTAATTTTCATCTTGGTTTTCTGAAGACAATGCTTTGTACCAGTTCTGGATAATCACTCACTATATTAATATTTTTCGTGCTGCGTATAAATAGAGAGAAAATTATCTTTTCATAATCGTGCATGTAATTATTTCTTTTGAAAACTTTCTACGCTGCTTTGAGGCATCCAAATAATAAAAAATCTTCATTAAAGTACAGAATTTAGTTTTTCATATATCATAAATCCTATGAAATTTCATAGCTGATATATAATTTTGTGCACCAGGCTAGGAAACAAGTCAAGAAAGATTAGATTCTGTTACACACTATTATTATTTTTAACAAATAATTTTCGAAAATTATCAGCAGCAATTTTGAAATCGTCAAAACGCTTCACATGCATCGCATTTAGTAGCATTTTTAAACATGATTTTTCAAACAAAATCTTTCTAATTATGAGTAAGAAGAAGGGAAGTACATGATACTAATTTTATATTTTGTTTTTTAGTGAAAGATTATTTAAAATGCGTAATATTTGAGAAATGCATTTTAATACTTCTTAAAATAAACATTGTTAAAATACTCTTTTTTGTGACTTATATTTTATATTTATGTATGTCTTGGTACAAATCTTTCACTGAAAAGTAGAAAAACAGAAAAAGCATGCCATTTTAAAATAAGGTATTTTACAGTATCGTTAAGATAACTCTTCATCTTAAAATTTTTGATTTTCGATTTAAGATTTAATAACTTCTCATGCAACTTCATGTATCTGGAGAAATTTACAATAAGAATTTAGACGCATTTAATTTACACATATACAAAAATATAAACTTTTACGATTGCTTTTAAATTTAGACTAATATTATAAAATTCGCTTTATTGTAATTATCAAAATACTGTACATAATGTTTTAATTAAAAACTGCAACACATTACAGTGTGTTTAATAAAAAGAACTTCTGGATGACAGGAATGAAGATGCTGATATTTTACTGAGATCACCTTCATAATCACGAATGAGAATCCAAGTTCCATTTAATGGTGGAAGAAGCTTCTGTTGCATCGCGTAATTGCGTAGCTCATATTTCAGGGTATTGTAGGAATAGAATTATACAGACATTTTTATCAGAAGTATTTAATTCCCAATACATTTTGTTTGGGATTATTATGCATATTAGATTAAGGGGACATCAGCAATCTCTATACTGACAATGTTAAATTGGCCATTTTCGGTGTACCTTTTCTCAATATCTGCTGTAGATACACGCTTGAAATTTGTTGTGTAATTAAAAAGTATACCTATTTGATTATACCGAAATGAGCTTTTGAAACATTTTAAATTTTAGAGTAATTTACAGAATATGTTTTTAGGCATAGTAAAATTGAGCACTTTTCTCACATAAAAAATTTGTTTAATATTTTCCCCTTATTTTATCACGAAAAGGTCATTTCAGTAAATATTAGGAAATCTAATAAATAAGCCATAAGAATTTTAGATACCTGTGAGCAGTATTTCCAGAGAAAGGTACATCGAGTATAAAAAAAATCACGTTTCGACAAAAACCAGTTTTTATGTAAAAATCCTCATTCATCAAAGCAGTCAATGACAAATTAAAACTAGAATTTTTTTACAGTTATAATTTTGATAGAGATTAAAGAAGGATATTTTTAGAAAGATAAAAGTGTAGAGAATTTGAAAATGCAAAAATCCGAAATCACAATTTTTTGAAGATTTTTGGGTTACAACAACCCTTAAACATACATATCGGAAACATGTACTAAATGTAGGACTCCATGTTGTTTTTCCCATATGCGTATAATTTTTTTTCCATTGAAATGTTTTGAAATTTTCTTTAGACAAGGGAAAATTTTATTGCTTACGGTAAAGTTGTTTAATAGTTTATAATTGAAGATGTTACAGTTCATTCATTTACGCAGACACGCATACAGTCACACACACATATATAGCACATATATATCATTGCAAGTATAATTATGGATTGCACAAAAGCTCAAAGTAAAGTTTGTAGTATTTCCTTTCAATGTAATTTAATTTGCTTTCAGTGTTAATTAAATTATGATTAGTTTTACAGCTGATACACCTACATATTCAGAATATTAAATTTAGATCGATCAGTTTCTTTTAGTATATTCCTGTTTCAATAACATTTTTAAATCTTTCTTTAAATTGCAACTTCTTTCAAAAAATTATTTAAGAACATTATTCCCCGAATCGTACTTCCTGCGATTATTTGTTTTCTTCTTAAATTCATTCGATGTGTTTTCTAATCTTTATAACTTAATTCTTAATTTGGTAAAATATATTTAAGAGGAAACTTTCTTGCATTTTTTAAAAGATCATGATGCTCATATTTACATCATTAAATTCCAAAGGATCAAAAGACAACTGAAAAATTCAATTCTAAATTCAAAAAGTTAATATCTTTTTTACTACTAACTTTAGCCGCGACGAATCTGATTAGCTGACACAGCATATGATCACTAATCGCTCAAAATCTCTGAGTCAGCTGTCGAAGAAATCGTCATTTCTCTCTCGTTTCTGTCAGCACAATTATCATTTCCCAAACTGGCAACACGCGCTGAGTTCCTCTCGTCGCAGCAACGAGATAAGAGAAGACTGACTCAAAAGGAAGGAAGTTTTTGATTAAGAAATGACTTACCCTCTTTCTTGTCAACGAGTTGTCGTCTGCGGAGAAGGGGCCGGCGAATGGACTCCCGGGCATCCGCCGCTGTCGAGAGGGGTGGCGGCCGCAGCGTATGACGTCGATCAGCGCCGTCTCGTGCTCTCTCCCGCGGTAAAAGGATGGGGCAATGAGCAATTCTCCAATCCCGCGCCTGCGTCTTCGCTTTCCATAGGGTTACCAAACACCCCTTCTCTTGACAGAGACCCGTCGAAACGGGCGTTCGATTTTCACCCCTGCTATTAAACGTTAAAGCTAATTATAAACCGATAGAGTAGCTGAATTTATTATTAGATTTTTTTCGAGGCTAAAGAAAACAATGTAGTAACTGGTTAATGCCAGTAACAACTTTTAGCAAATCGGTGTCATTTCTTAATTGTTGAGAATTAAGTTTATAATCTATAAAATTAGGCAAAGCAACAACTTTGTGGATTGATTTTAGTCAAGACCCTATCGATTTCGAGGGCAAACAAGTGCAGGTTCCTCTTTATCAGTAGCAAAGAATACCTACTCCAAACTCAAGGCTGGTACTTTGCTTAATTTTATATTTCACTTTGGTGTGTTTTTCATCTGTATTTCATAAAATTTTAATTTATAAATAATTTATAACATGTTGTTGACAGATTTTTACAGTTTATAAATAATTATAGCTTATAAATTTTATGTTATAGTTACAGAATACGGAATATTAAAGTCAATTGAACGGTAAATTATTAAGCGCGACAGTTAGCAGTTATACTGCGAAGATATATCTTATTTTTGTATTCTAAGATTGTAAGACTTTTTCTTCCTTGTTACCGCGAGCCTTCGTTGAATGATTTGAAACATGTCGAGCTAGTTAATGCGAAGTTCGAATCCCGCGACGGCATTTCACATTTTATATGCTTCCTACTGCGGTAAAAACCCCAATGCTTCTACAAGATATCATTGATTCTAAGTAACATCCCTTAATTTGGATATTACCTAGTTATCCCATATATAATCTCATTTCTTTATACTTCTTTTACTTTTCAAATATATTTTTCAATCTAAAATATACTCTGATCTTCTTTCTTCTGTGTAAATTCTCGATAGTTACTGTGAGAGTTTGTTACACCAGGGTTTTTAGGATATCTTTGTGGATCTCTACAGATCTTTTAGAAAGAGACTTGTCATCAAAGCTATAGTTTTCCGGCTCGGAATTTCTGGAACTACTATTGATCCCAAATATGGTCCTTTATCATTTCGGCTTAGCTTTGAAAAAATAACTTAAAATCGACCTGCGCTCTTGAAAATTTGCGCTAATAGTTGAGAACAAGATTAAAATTATGTCTGTTTTTATAGCGAATTGATGCAGGTAGTTTACCCCGTCCGCCTTGGACTTTTAGTTCATATTGCAAAAGCGGCATTATTTATAGGATAACTTAGTACTAGCAAAGAAAAAGATTTTGATCGTGAAAAAAAGAATATTGTAAAAGGAACTAATAAAATATATTTAGCAAATATTTAAATAATGGATTTTTATTTATTAATAGCAATAATATTCCTAATTAAATTATTAAATTGGAAAAATTTAATATTTCGAAAAACTGGTAATGCTAACCAATTTATAAGACAAAACCATCAATTCTAAGAGGCATTCTGATTTTAACGAAATTTATGGGCAAAAGGAAAGTGCATCTCAGTTTCGAAGATTCAGGTTAATAAACATAGTATTCTTAATTAAATTAGCAAGTTGGAAAAATTTAATAATTCGAAAAATCTAGTAACATTGAACAACTTGTGATTCTCAGACGAAACCATCGAATTACAGACGCTCCCTGTTTTGAGCGAAATTTATGCGCGTAGAAACAAAGTCGGTTTTAGATTCGGAAATTTAGGTTAGATTACTTGAATATGGCAAAGCACACAAGGGAAGGCACGCCTTTGTACAGAGCTTTCTAAGGAACAGTCACTCGCATTCTTGATAAATTTGGAAAAAGCCTCGAAAAATAATCATACAGCCATCCCGGTCACCTAGTTCTGTATCCACTCCGAACTAGCAGCATTCAACAGTCTAAACTACTTGGCCACTGATGGGGCTTTGGATTATAAGGAATGCAGTACTTAAATATTTATATTCAATTGCATTTTAAAAAGAAACAACAATATCTCTAAATTTGTTGAAATAATAATAAATGCTGATTAAGTATTTTAAGAGAGCCGTAATGTTTCATTATATTTCAGTTTTTCATAATTTAATTTAAAAATAAAGTCCATAAAGTGAGACAAATGTTTTGAAATGAAAATGCATGTTTAAAGGAAAAACAAGCACTAATATTGAGAATAACAATGTTATGAAAGCATACTATATTTATTTAAAACATTAATAGCTTGTGTTAACGTGTAAATATCCGTATGATAGTTTTGCCAATAATGAATAAACTCATTACAACTATATGGAACAAAATTAAACCCTTTTGGGTCACAATAAGAGGTTTAAGAAACGATAGTGTTAATTAAAATGTGAGAAAATACGGGTATAAATATAAACAAACCACCTTTTTATGCTTCAAAACGCGAGACCACCGAGATTTCTCCTTAATGAACATAATTCAAATTTGCTCGCGAATGCTTAAAACACTGATTTACCTGCCATGAAAAATATTTACACATTAGTATTTGCCTCAAAAAAATCGTATTTGTTTAATTCAAAATCCACATCCTGGTATCATATAAACTTTCCTCATATTCTAATTATCTAATGAACTACGGTTTTGTGACTATCACGATGATCTCGCAGTAGAATTTAAGGAAAAATTGGAAATAACATTTCCTTCTGTGTTCGTTCTTGCAATTCATTTTTTGTTCGCAACAGCTACTAGTCCTAATAATCATTAGTAAATATGTATTTTATACTAGTTATGCAAATGACACTGATCAGTTATTTCGTTCATACATGGCTTTGAATCTATGAAACTGGCAGTGTACTGTTATAGCAAATAAAAGTAGGGAATAATTTGTTTAAATTATGAAAACGTGCGTATTTAAAATTATGATTAACTTACGTTACGTTTCATATCTCAAATGAATCATAGCATTTACGTGAATTATCATCTTTAGTAATGACTAAAGAACGTTTTTTTTTGCCAGTTTTCACTACTTTCACCAATATAATTTCATCAATGAAAGACAGAATATTTTCTTTGTACATCTGTCAAAATTACGAATACAATTTAGCAAAGAAATTCAATATTGCGATGGAATTTCTGCTAAGAAAGCATTTAAAATTTGAAAAAACTTTTCATGAAAATATTTATTTACAAATAAAAGATTTTCGGTGATAGAAAAAGTTTAAATAAGCTGAGCAATTTTAAGCTGAGACTTCAACAAAAATGAGTCATTCTGTATAGATAAGAGTACCAATGAGTAATACGTTTCTTAAATGCGAGACTTGATTATCATTTTTATAATTATGTATTTTATTGAGCGTGATCCTCTATTACTTGAACCCCGTCAAACAATTTAAAATACTCCTGTTTTCGTAGAATGTCTTTTGTCGAGTTGTTACAAAACACTGAATTTTGTTTAAGTATCAGCCTGTTCAAGAGTGTTTTGTGGTATTTTCCTGAAACAATTCGTAGTAAACAGCTTGATTATAGCGGCATTATTCATGAATATCATACCAAGATAATACACCTACTTAATTTGCGTGAAAAACTGAGATATTTGGAGAAAGGTTCAACATATACATCTCTACTAGCCCCTTATTCACCTAATATACTCCCATCTGATTTGAAGGTTTATTTCCATGGATAAAATTGTAGCACTGCAGATTCGTGTTCATCAGTTTAAGTCTGCTGATATCATTAAATAAAATTTGTATGATCTATTCCGTAATTAACTTGATATTCCCTACAGAGACTGTACGGTAGTTTATCGCCCATCTACAAAAATAACTGTAGAGAAAGAAAAAGATTTAAACAACTCTTTTTACTTTCTTTTACGAAGTAAAGAAAGTATTGTAATTACAAAAAATTCCGGGGACCATATTTCAATGAAAATATTCATTTTGACCGCTATCGAATGCAATTTAACGATGTTTTTGCGTGACATCTGTACGTAAGGGCAGAATAAAAGACTATGTTTCCCGAAACGGAATTATAAAACTGATTTGAAATGGATTCAGAAGAGATTTTTTTCGTGGCGTCTGTACGTATGAAACATAAATCAAAAGCGTATAGCATATGTATTTATCTCCCATAAATCAAAACCGAATAGCCTTAGAAAGTTGAAATTTTGTATCTGGTCCTGCTATAACATGTAGATGTGATCTTTCCTTTTTAGTTGCTATCGGCCGTACCAAAAGTACATAAATATATGTATGTATATATCCACTCTGTTACTCGGCTCAGTGTGCGCAGTTTGTTTTTTCTTACACGTTTGTAAATTGTTCATTTTTTGCTTTAAAAATGATTGAATTATGTTGTTCTTATCTTCCGGTTACGGTTTTTATGCCTTTAGTTAACAAATAACAAAACAATGTCTTTTACTATTGCGAATTGAATTAGGCTTTATTCATTCTGGAATTATCATTTAAGTTATTAAATTATTCCATATATTGACTCGGAATAGCGTCCGCAACAAATTAAGTCAGTTTCTACGCCTTCAGTGTCTTTTTGCCGAGTGAGAGCAAAAGTAGACTTTCAGTTTGGTGCACCGAAAAATCTGCCTTTTTGTCCGCTGGCCCAATTGCTTGTTTTTGCGTAGAAACTGTAATTTTAATTGTACAAACAAATTTTTTAATTGTTTTATATTTGGTGTTATAAAACATATATATTTGGTTATATATTATTTTTATATATTTAGTCTTATATATTTGGTGTTTGTTATATATTTGGTGTTATAAAACACCAGATATAAATATATGGTATTTTATATTTTTCTGTATCTTTAAATTTCATGCATTTTTGCCTTGTATCGAAGTGAGAACTGAATTAATTGAATGAGAAATATATCTCTAATGAAATTCGAGGAAATAAGTTTAAATGAAATGCAGGAAAAATGCGTATAATTTAATATTCCTGACAAGGAAGTCATGTGGTGTACACATCAGAATTTTTTTTTTATAAACTTTACAATGTGCGGCTTGTGTTTATAAATCAGTCTCTGAAGCTTGTGAGATTTCAAGATAGCATGAAACTGCAATTTAAAATTAATTAGTAATTGACTCTGAAAATTTAAGAATGCTCAGCCTTACAAGCGTCGGCTTGATTCTAATTGTGCATGTAACTAGAATAGCGAAAAGATAATTCCGAATAGCTTTCTTCTTATAGTTTGGTGAGGGATTAGTGAAACGGTAAGCGTCGCAGCTTCAAACTTACTTAAACTTTCAAGAACTCTCTTCTTTTATTCAAGTGTCTCATATACATCCCGGTAAGAGTGCCAAAAAGTAAAAGTGATAGTAAATTTTAAATCGTAAGATAATGAGCTGGTGAAACTAAAACTAAATACCTTACACTTGGAGTGATTTAGGAAAACTAATGTAAAATAAATTTCGAGGACTGCAAGAAAAAACACTGGCATAAATGTATAACAGATAGAGTTGTATAATAAATGGTAAATTTGAAAGAAATATAATGAAATTGACTAATATGCTGAAAGCTTTATTTTAGAGCTGAAAGCTTTATATTATTTATTATAGTTCCCGGTACTTTTTTGTCGCAATATATATCTTGTCGTCACAGTTAATTTTATTGAAATGAAATCTTATTCATGAGGAAGTTCAATTTGCTTTGCATTATATATTTAACATTCATTTACTGGAAACTTTAAAACTTATATAGTGTATTTCCAAGTGCAGTTTTCGCACTTTTAGTTTTGAGACAAAAAATAATATCAAGTAAATTTTGCATGAAAAATATGGGTTTAGGTTAGATTTTTCATTGGTGTGCATGTTATAAACTATCAATCTATTGTAATATATCGCATGCCTATTTCATTTATTTATAAAACTCGCAAGTAGCATGCTGTCAAACATCTAGATTAGTGTGCAAAAAGAAAGCAACAAATTTATTTGTCGACATGCAACCATGAAATGTTTGAAACGTGCATTTTGCGATCAGTACAAAGAAAGACCAACTCAGCAGAAAAGCGACTTATATGCAAATATCAGAACCATGGCGTCAGAGGTTACGTCAGCGAACAGAAAACGCGAAGAGTCAGCCCGAGTAGTGCAAGGCAACTTAAAAAGAAGGAAGGAAGGCGCGTTTCCCAGCATACTTTTGCAAATGGATGTGAGTTAGTACATGCAGTATGGATGTACCAAAACATTAGGATGCCTTCGCAAGTGGTAGAATGATTGACAAGCTTGAGGAGGGGCACAAGTTTACGTCTGTTGCCGAGGAGTTTGGAACTGATAATATTGTTTCGCTAGCTTGGAAAGCCTTCTAAACGACAGGTATAGCTGTTAAAATAGGTTAGTGATGGTCGGCCAAGGAAACCAACAATGACTGATAGTCGATATAATCGCTCTTCAGGCGAAAAAAGATCGTAACCAGACAAAGGGCAACATTGCTTAGCACGACAACCGGAAACCGACAGTGCCCTGGTTTACTGTGACAAGACGAATTCATAAAAGTGACCTATTCGCCTGCCATTCTAAACGCCACTAACAGCAGCCTATCGCTGACACTGTTTACAGTAGTATTCAGACACAAAGAATAGACACTTCACCATTGGAGTTACGTCTACCGATGAGCATCGATTCAGTGTGACAAACAATTCTCAGCACCATTTGATATGGAGAGAGATAACGACACTATTTCGTCCCACTAATATCAGAGAAAGAAACCGTTGGGGTGGTCCTGGCATACTTGTATAAGAAGGCATTATCATGAACGGACGGATGGGAGTCCCACAAATTCGACAGTGGCTCACTTACCGGAGATCGTTATTGTGATTAAATTATCCTCCACCACGTGTGTCTTTTCCGCGGTGACATTGTTTATGGAACGAAAATCCAAGGTCACTCAGAACTCGTGTTATTGAGAAGCTCCTGGAAAGTGAAGATATCTACAACAGATTGGAACTGGTCACCCTGTTCCCCTAATTTAAATCCCATTAGCGTGATGCCTGGCGGTAGGATTCTACCTTACGAAGAAACCAGAAAACTGAAACAACTATTCCTTGAAGAATGAGAACTCAAGAACTGCTAGATAATCTGGTGCTGAGTATCAACAGACGGTACAACGCAATCATTGAAATTATAGTAGGTCAAGTCTCTTCCTACGGCTTCTTGGTTTGTTATTCTGTCTTGGCTAGACAGTTTCTTGTACCAACGCCCTTCTATTAATAAAGCCTTTTTCTGTTCGCTCCGTACTGTATGCGACTTATTAATTTTTTTGTTATTATAGGTTCCTCATCTTTTAAGTTTTACTTTGTAGCCCTATAGTATAATTTTCTTGTCTCTCAGTTGATTTTTTGCGGAATTACGGCCCAAGTTAGGAAATTTGCTTACGTTTTAAATATTAGTGTATAAATATTTATGAATTTCATGTCGATGTCAAAATATTACACCTAAAAGCTATATAACACCCTTGTTTTAACTGTAAGGAACTTTTGGCATAATTGTTTATAATGCGTCTACAATATTTTAGGGTTGAAATTTTAGAACCAATTTCTCTGAAGATTAAAGCGATAACTAACCAGAAAAGTTGTTAATACAAATGCATTTTATTAAAATAGCTTCATTTCATGGAATAAAACTTTATTGGATTTTTTTTTGCAAAGATAATTACTGCCACTATAGAATCAGCGGCTGAAGAGCGAGAAGTGCGAACATTTCTACGCGCATTTGCAACTGTTGTAAAGCAACAGCAATAATCGAAAGCAAAAGTAGTCTCAGGCCTCTCTTTTACTCGCCAAGGTTTTCATTTACCGATAATTTTCTGCTACGAAAGGTGATATATCTCATCCTAAACTGCACATTTGAGAGCGTTTCAGAAATTCGAAAAACCGTGACGAAGGAATGATCGAATATTACAACAATTGGCTTATGTGAAGCAATTCTGAAGTCCTGAGAGGGTTCCAAAAATGCGTAAGGAATACGTATAGAAGACCAAACAATAGAGTTATTATTATTTGATTTTGTGAAACTTTTTAAATGCTAATATATGGATCGTCTGGTAAATATTGTAAGATCTCTGCTTAGCGATAATAAAAGACATCCAAAGAATTATACCGTTGTAATCAATAGTTTCGAGATAAATGCTGAAGATAAAGTATGACACAACACTTGCTCAAAAACATAGACTTTTCTTTATACAGCGTAAATACCAAATTTGATATAAACAAGAAATAATAATAATAATGCATAAATATTAGTAAAAATTGCGCCCAAAATGTAACCAGACAAATCAAAAGACCAAATGATAAAATAAAAAAATAATAAAAAAAGTAAAAGAATAACTGCTATGATTACAAAGAGTGACATTTTCCAAAAGAATGAGTGCGAGCGGCTCTTTTGTAACAGCATTTTCTGAGGGCTACGGGCACCAGTATTTTAATTTAGCCATTTTGAAGCTGACTGTATACTGCTACTTACTGAACTATATTTTGTATATCTTTAATAGGGACTACACCATTCTTCTCGCAGAAGCTGGGACTAAAGCAATTCAGATAGAGAGTAAATAAGTGGAAATATGTTTATTCTCTTTCCAGTTAAATCTCGCTTTAATGTATAATCTGAAATATGCGGTTTATTATTTGGATAGTTTGTGGCAATCTGAACGCACCTGCATTTGCGAACAAAAGTGTCTGATTAGGAGAAGATGAAATTAGATGGAACAGAGTGTGAAACTAGAGCCCAACATGCAGTGAACTTATTCACACGCTGAGTAAAAGATCATAAGCTCACTATATCTGCACCTAAAATTCAAGGCATATTCATTAGTTCAGGTCAAAGACTTTCTCGTACCCCTTGTATAAACATTAATTGGAAAAACATTAAAATTATGAAACATATGAAATACTTGTGTGGTTACATTGAAGACCGGGATACATTGTATGAACATATTGTGCAAATTAAACAACTATTGCATAAGTTCTCAAACACATTCAACAGATTTACAGCAGCCAAATGGAGAGTATCGTTTCGGATGCTAAGAATACGGTATCACAAAGTAGCTGAAATATAGCCTTGTCTGGGGCCTCTGTGTGGGGTTCTCAGATTACGAAAAGTATGCGTCAGCAGCTCAGATCTGTACAAGAACCTTTTCACCTGAACATCTATCGGAGATTCAGAATATTCCCTACTAGTACGCTTAACGTTCTAGCTGGTCTTTCCATCTCATTGTACAGAGGAAACATGCTATAGTCCGCACACTTTGACTGCACACTAATGTATCTCTGTGTGACAGAGAATTCATAAGTACTGACTATAAGAGCAACAGCCCAACTGTGCTCTCCCATCCAACAGAATTCCATCTTGATAAGAAACTACAGGCTTCATGAACTTTGAAGCCAGATGCAGTATATGCCCTGATGGATCAAAAGGAAACCAACGCACAAGCTGTGATTTCTGTGTGATGCAAGGCACCAGCAGTTTATTTATTTGGGCACGAAATCTAAATTCTGTCAATACAGTATTCCTGGCTGAGTTTACGTAATTTAAAGCAGCAATTTATTTCAGCAGTTTAGTTGGTTATGAACTGACCATAGATTCTGACTCAGCGAGAAGTGTCCACTTTAAATTGGGTTGGAAAACTCAGCAAACCGTAGTCAAGGAGATTCAGAGAATGCTACTCTACTTTCCGGAAAATATGAGATGAAAGTTCCAATGGGTTCGTACATACACTGGAGTACACGGCAAAGAAAAAGCAGACGAAATTGCCAAATTCGCAGCTACGGACGAATGTACGCGGATATTGTACATACCATTGCCAAAGTCGCACATAAAATGGACCATTAGAGCCATTTTGATGGAGCAGTGGCAACGTTCCTGGGATAATAACGACATCAGCAGTAGAGTATCTAATTAGCTTCCCAAGATCAGAGATAAATTACGTAGTGGTACTTCTCAACTGACAGAATTCCTGATGGGACACGGCCCATATATGAGCTATTTAATTCTTTTCGGCTTTCGGAATAGTGCGCAATGCATATGTGCAGGGGTCGGAGACTCTGACCATTATATTTTTGACTGTTCAGAAACAACTGCTTATCATCTCCATATTCCACCAGCTGAAAACAAACATGTGTACTCAAATAACATCTACTGCTTGATATAGGCGCTCAGGCGATTCCATAAAAGAAATGCCGTAAATTTTAAAATAGCAGTGCATATTTTTTCAAGATAGTGGTACACTAGCACACTAGATATAGTTTAAAGTGCTTTTGAACTTGTAATCCCCAATGTAAATTCTGCATAATAAACTACCCGACTTTGAAAATGCAACAATAAGAACGAGTGATCCGAAAATGATCAAAATTTCAGAATATACGCATGTTACCGAGTTATGCGAATGCTGTGAAATGCGCAGCTCTCCAGCGCATGTTGACAAAGATATAAGGGAAGGAACCTGCAGAATGTTCAATTTTCGTGCCATTATTCCTGCTAGGGAAATTTTTTTAGAAAATCTGTTCTTGCTTCAGAGGACGCGTGTAATATCAGAAATCGCTAGTTCGTCATCAACGGAGGCAGTTCCAGCAGACAGACGATGGTGAGTAGCGCATGGTGGGTAGACTGAAAGCGCATGGTGAGTAGACTGAAAAGGGCAGGCTGGTCCATACGACAAATCTCAGCTGACGCATACTGGACGCGTCCACAGTACACCGGCTGTGGCGACGATAGCTGGGACAAGGAAATATGGGAAGGTCGAGGAGTACCGGTGTGGCCAAAGTGACGCCAGCAAGAGTAGGTTGACCGCCGGCAAGCGGTGGTGTACCCGCAAGACACTTCTACCTCTATTTTATATCATGTTCAAGACACCCTGGATGTTCCCATATCGATCATAACCATTTGCCGTTGATTGGTGGCTAGTAGCTCGCACTCGTGTCGTCCGTTAAGAAGACTGGCATAGACCCTTACATCATAGACGCCAACGTCTGCAATAATGGTGTGTTCGAACGATATGGACGACGGAATGGCACAGGTTTGTATTCTTAGATGAGTCACGCTTCTGTTTCTCCAATGATAGTCGCCACGTACGGGTGTGGGGTCGATGTGGAGACAGGTCAAATCAGGCAGCAATTCTGGAACTCTCCACCGCTCGACAAACGCAGTATCATGCTTTGGGGCGCAACTGTGTATGATTCCTAGTCACCTTTAGTTCATATTCAGGGCACTATGACAGCCCAACTACGCATGAATGATGTGCTGCGGCCAGTCACAATCCCCGACCTTCATCGAGTGGCCATTGCGCTTTATCAACAGGATAACTCCCGACCACACAATGCTCGCATCAGCCGACGTGTTCTGCAAGGTGTACAGATGCTTCACTGGCCACCGTTCTCTCCTAATTTCTCACCAATCGAGCACATTAGGGATGTGATTGGACGCCATATGAACATCCTGCAATTGCCGCGTTCAGAAGACGAACTGTGGCAAATGGTTGATAGAAAATGGAAAGCCATTCCTCAGGACACCATCCGTAGTCTCAGTGTTTCTGTACCTAGACGTATTGATTCGTCTAATGACGTCCAAGGTGGTCCTACAGCTTAATGAGCTGACGCTGTTCTTGCTCTGTATTACGCATATCATATCATTTCGAAACAAACATCACTTATCGTTCGTTGTTCACTTTCTCTCTCTGTTTGCCGAGTTTCACCAATTTCTTGCCACTCATTCTTTGTAATGCATTGTCAGTATCGGGTAGTTTAGTATTAATATATGTTCAACAGATTTGTAAAGGTGCATTTGTATTGGTATATAATAGTCTATCATAATATTGTACTAATATTATCAGTGTATCATATTGCTATATGTATGTGCTTGTACTGGTGCGCCAGCGTTATTGTATTGTACAATAATTTTAAGTGACTATGTTATGAGTTGAGTTATATATTGTAGAGTATTATTTTCTTTGCATATGTGTAATAGTTTATTGCCATACATCTAGTTTCAAATGGGTACAAAAGTATGCTTGCAGTAGTGTAGTATTTCGAGAATGCACAAAAAGACAGCTCTGTTTTTAAACCCAAACTAAAAGAACAGAACATGCCCCCTTCATCTTAATAATAGTACAATCAAAAGAGGCTGCTTTAGCCGCAACGGCTGACGTCACGTACTTTCGTTGCTCTTTGCTATATTCTAAAGACAATTTTATAAATACTTGTAATATTGTAAACAAAATGAGACATAATATTATAAAGTCATTTATAAAGACTGCTCTCTTCATCCAGACTTCCGAGCAATGTTATAATCATTGGCAGGGCTTAAACCAGTTGATAAGCAACATATCCAAGTGGACCAACTGATCTCCGGTGGAGTAAAATAAGTCTGAGGCAGTTACCGTCGGAATGACGATATCTGTACTCCATTTGATCTGTACGGAGATGTCGAATGTCATCTTGGTAGAGTAGAGTCAGGGTCAGTATCCTAATTAATAGCCATAGACTCGTATATCGCCAGAAATGTATAACTGACGGCTGAATGATGTACGATTAAGATCGTCAGATCTGTCTCTAAGCAGCAGCAATCAAGGATGAATTCCATTCTCACAAATGATAGGCTACACTGTGCTCAGCTAGTGGACGGCTTTCGTTTCGCCGAAGGAATTCTTCGAATGGATTAGGCAGTACGTTTCACATACGTGAGACTAATTAAGCATGTTTTCAGCCATTATAAAGAGAAATACTTCTGGTCGCATTTACTCCCATATACAGTCAGCAGCTGAAAAATACTCTTATACAGGTGAGGGAGAGAATACCTCAGCCCCTTCTTGATAATCTCATAGATTTCATGACTCAGAGGACTGTAATACTGCATTCGGTCAGCAGGAATCATGCCTTTTATTAGAAGTCATTTCTATGTAAGAAATTATAATTTATTATTCATTTATATGGCATTAAAAAGGTGCATCTTTTTTTCCGGACCAAAAACGGCAATAAAATATAACTATTTTGTTGTCAGGCATAATATTTACTCATAGATTAAAGCACCCTATGGATTACATATCAGCTATCAAAATATGTTTTGTTCATGATGTTTTGAAAATGCAGGAAAATGCAGTTGTAGCAACAATTCACTACTGATGGCAATAAGAACTTAACAGAAGCCATGGGGTGGAATTTATAACTTTGATTCTTTCTATATTTTATCAAAATATGAATGAATTCTTTATTTTGGGGGTCTGACACATTTCATTCCTTGAGCAGCGTCCTTTATTCGTATTCAACAGTGCTGCATCGTTTCAGATTAAATCTTAATTAAAGCCATACGTGGCACTACGAACCTTGGTTTTGGTAATAGTTGTTTTCGGTGAAATTAATTGTAATATTTCTTGGATTCATTCACACATTCCTGTTTCAATCTCAGCTATTATATATCATATTTAGAGGTTAAGTAATCTGTTCCACCACCCATCTTCTTAGAATAAAACTTATGAATTCCATATTTGAATGGTTTATTATTGTATCTTATTCACCACTGTCGAATTTCTAGACACTTGCCTTCGTTGTGAATAGCTAAATCCATCGATCATTTAGATGTCTCTTCACAGAAAACTTTTCTCAAGTCGTATAATATAACAGTGCCATATCATTCTTACAGTATGTAATATTAACTTACATATTCTTACAGTAAACAATATTAACTTACATATTCTTACCGTATGTAATATTAACTTACATATTCTTACAGTATGTAATATTAACTTACATATTCTTACAGTAAATGATATTACTCTCGCAGGAATGAAAATAGACAAGTACAAATATTCGTGCTTTCTCCGGTATTCGAACCGGGTCCAGCCCTGGGTCCATATCTACTGGCCGAGTCCATATCTGCTGGCCACTACACCTACGAAGGTAGCGAGTTTTTTACTTAACTCACTAAGCTGCTGGGAGATTGAGTTGAAGCTTTTAAGAAACCCAGCCATATATGTTCCTCTTTTTTAGGCAAACTTCTTTACATTTGTGCTTAGATAACCGCTTCTAAAGTATTTATTGTTGCATTTCGAGTACCAAAAATCATTGAATATTATTTTTCTCCAAAAATTATCTCTTACAAATTCTTCGCGCAGCCAAGTACGAGAAAAACAAGGTTACGAGGGCTTGGATGGAAATAGATTATATATATGTAATTACAATTACATACACGCATATATATATAATTACAAAACAATTTTTTAAACATGGCTAGTATTTTCGCTCATTATGTTACTGAAAAATTGTCAGTAAAGACATAAATTAAGAAATTTAGAACTAATTTTTCACAAAGACAAAAATTAAAATTCATAATTAATAAATAAATGAATTTCAATTTTTGGTCTTTCTGAAAAATTAGTTCTAAATTTTTTACTTTGTGTCCTTATACATAGAGAGAGACAGATAGATAGATGTAGATATGCTAGATATACGGATAAATGGTTAAATAAAGAGAGATAATATTAAAATTCATAAAAATGCTTAAATAAAGTAAAACTAAAAGACAAAATTTATGTACAGTGTTATACGCCTGTGTAAAGAAAGCTTATACATGTTGACTAACGTGATTTTTCATAATTCAGAACCTAGATTTCGAGATGTAATGACTAAATCCTAATTTTCTTCCCGAAACTTGAATATTTATGGCGAACATTCACATTATGTTATTCCAAGGTCTCAGTTTCGCGCTAGGAAATCGTGCTCCTTTTTCATCCAAAATTAGTTTCTTAATGCTCCTTGTTTAATAAGAAAGAAATAACCACGTGGGCGTGGCACTATTAGGAACTCAAAGGTTTATTATAAGAAAAACGAAGGGTCATTACAAGATATTCTCTTCTTGTTGTCATCTAGCAAAAAGATTGAAAATAATCACGATAAGTGTTAAATCAACGAAACATTAAGAAAACTAGGACTAACTTTTATATTCCATATACGAAGGTCTATGAATAAAATGCGCATCTTATTTGGTTTTATTCTCTACATTTCAAATTCTTCTAAATTGCAAAATATTTTAGATTTTTAAACAAAATATTTTCAGTCATTTATTTTACTTTCAACCAGAAGTAAAGCGAATTATAAATTTCCTCTAATATATTATATCTGAATCTGAAAAACATATTCAAACCTCTCAAATCTGCAATGACTCGAATCAGTTATGTTAGAATACTAAAGATAAATTTTAAGAACATAATTCTTATCATTTGAAGCTTAAAATTAAAGCAAAACTTGAAACACTATTCTTAATAAAAAGCACATTTAAGAATCCCCGTTTTTAAAAACATACCTGTATTTATAGGGTCCTAATTGTGTGCGAAATTCAAAGTCTTTCAAGCACTATTAAACTTAAGAGAAAGTTGTCGCTCTGTCTGAATACTACGACAAATTCATGAAAAGGTCGTAAATAATCATTTCATTAAATTTTTAAAGGAACAGAAAGCGCAACATGGATGTACAAATAAATTCTGCCACTAGCAGGTGCAAAATTTTAAATTAAAAGTAACGTAGTCGGAGACTATTCTAATTGTTCTACCTAAGCTGGTTTAATATTTTAATGCTGCTTTTAAACGTCGGCTAGTGGAATGACTAAAGCCGGGATATTCACTGGCAGAGATAGTTGTGCGATAGAACGCAAACTGCAGCGAAGCTGCCAAAATCTCTATATTCAAACATTTAATCTCGGAGTACGAACTCATTTGAGTTACACGAATGCGCACTCGGTTCGGAAGACCCGGCTCATGTGTTTTAAAGAAATAATTCTAAATCTCTAGGCAAAAGTTGCCGATGATACATCCGATGATAAACTTTATGATCGAACCTAAAATGTATGTGCATTGAGATTTTTAACTTGTCCAAATGTTTTTATGAAATAAAAATTTTAAAGGAATAGAGAAAGGTACTATATATTAACACAGGGGAAAAATAGTTACCTTTACTCTGTATCGATTCTTTACTTTTTCATTAGCATAATAAACACAGAGAACAAATGCAACAACAAATTTTAGCAGCACATTGGAAGTGTTGTCGTGTGTTCCAAACACAAATATTTTCCATGCTCAGAGCAGCGTGTTTTTGTTTTTCTACTTTTTCTACTGGGTAAACACTGCATCTTTTTTCCCCTCGTTTCCGATATTTTTTTCCAATAAAGCAGTGTATGTCATTCTCAATTTTGTCTTTAGAATCCATATCTGTACCTGAATCCTGCGAAAAAAAAAATTCATGATCACTGCCATCCTCATTTTCTTCAATGGATTCTTCACCATACGTCTTCTAATAATTTTAACTAATAACTGATACATTTTCATATTATTTTTGCAACATTTCTTATTTGTACGATAAATTACGCGACATCGTTGCCGCTCTCACTACCGATACTATCAAAAACCATTTCCGACCTGATCAAAAACAAGACTTCGAATCAAAATCCTGGCGAAAAACTTCGGAAATATAAAGAGAGGACCTTCGATTTGACTATACTGGACATTAACAACTTGAGCGAAAGAGGCGTGCAATTGAGAAAGGTTTGTTTAATCGGCGGTTCCATTGGACCCACAACGCTCATTCGCAGGTTTAAAACACTTAAATACCCAACTATTTAAGTTGTACTATGGTGGGATTACGGAAAGGAGAAGTTATAGTAAGTTTTTAAATCATATATATATATATATATATATAACCGGAAGGTTACAAATTTTAAATTACTTCCAAAGGGGCGTTTTTATTTAACGTTTTGTGTGTTACCTTTATTTATTAAATATCATGCTTTTTGCACTTAAACCATAAAATTCAGTTCAATAGCAATGTCGCAAAATAATTTTAAAATGAGCATATCTTTAGAATTTCGGATACACAGTTCCGCGCGCTGGAGATAAAAAGGTTTTTTTTCCCCACGTAGAGTGTTGCCATCGCTCGCTTTGAAATCCTTGTGTTTAAGACACAATAACACGCCGAATAAATACTAATTCAGAAGTCAAACAACAAAAATCACCGTTAAATTTTCAAAATTTTCACAGGACTAGTTTCGATGGTTTTACCGAACCACCATCCTCAGCTGCAAAACCGCAAATGAACAAGATAGGAAAATCCTACCTTGTCCATTTCCTATCTTGTTCATTTGCGGTTTTGCAGCTGAGGATGGTGGTTCGGTAAAACCATCGAAACTAGTCCTGTGAAAATTTTGAAAATATAACGCTCATTTTTGTTGTTTGACGTCTGAATTAGTATACCTGTGTTTGTTAATCAAAAAGTCGATAAAGTTTTAGAAAATAGGAAATCGATAATAAAACAAATTCCAAATTTCAAATTTGGTCTTCCACATGTCCATATTCGTAGGAGGATTACGTCATTTAAAATTCGATGGCTCTATGTGCCATTGTTTTATCACAATGTGAGAACATACATTATGCAGATTTTTCATTATTTAATTTCTTCAAATATAATGCAGGACTCTAACATTTGGTGGCAACAGTTTGAAATGTGAAACTGACATTTATAGTGTTTCAACTCAAAATCGCAAAACGAAAACAATAGTCCTTCAGGGGCAAAGCCCTTTTGGACTAAAAATTAGTTAATTATCATAAAACGGTTTATGTATTTACTAAGAACACATAAATGTAATTCAATGAATGAAGTACATAAATTATCAATCAGTAATGAAATTATATAAATGTACTACATTTATTATTTTACTATATTACTAGTTTTACAAACTTTAACCCAGATTTATTTTCTTAATATAACATAACCAAAGTATCTGAGAAGCATTTAAAAGTTTTATATATTTTGAGAATATTTAAATCAAAACAAGTGTAGATATGGAGAGATTGTTCAATGTCATAATAAATAAGTAATAAACATGGAATTTTGATTTCTCAAGAAAATTCAGAAAAATCGAAAGCTTGTTTATTTTAAGAGATGAAAAAACTCATGAACTTATATGGGTAATTAATTATATTAGCTTATATTAGAGTAATTTAGTTATACCTTGATTAAAGGTTTAACTAAATTACAACAATAACTTTATCTTGAATGAAAACTTCAATCCTTTCATTCAATACAATCGAGCTAACTCAACATTTTGAAGTAAAATATTCAGTTTTTTGTTTTTGTTTTTTGGTTTGGATAATAAAGGTTTAAATGGCAAAAAAGGACAAAGATTCACTTTTCGTATCTCGAATTTTGCTACAAAAATCGCGGAACTGAAGATTTCGAAGTTTCCTCTCTCGTTTTAGAGTATGTTTTAGTGTTAAACTAGTTTAGTCTCTAGTTTTAGGCTATGTATTAGCGTTAGCCGTTTATTATTATATACAATATTTAACCCTTTACCCCTGAAATTTTTGACACACGAAAATAATGTAGTATACAAAATGTTGTTTATATGTGTTAAAAGAATTTCATTGGAATATATTAACAATATTGAGGTTTTGGAACTAGGAGGTTCTGACAGTTAAAAGTATTATTTTATTAGAGTTTCGCATGAAGAAGTTATTTTATATTTGGGAAAGAGAGAATAAGGAACATAATGTTTCTGAATAATAAAAACATATTTCAAATAATTTTTTAAGTAAAGATGAGAGTGAATTATTTTGAAGACAAAGTATTTAAAAAATAAATGAAAACGTTGCGGCTAATGTTCAAAGCAGCCAATTATACATGTATATCTTAAGTAATAGTAAAACAGATGTTCTGAACGTCTAGTCATTTGTAGGTTTCTGTTGAAATCTGTATGTGTCTTGTTAAGCAGCTGTAGCAGCTTTCTGACGTTGTATGTAGCACTGAAACAGGATTCCCTGATGAAGAGTGACCTGTACCTGTTTGCCTTTGAAATAGATTGAATTCTTAACAAAATCTAAGCCAAACACCAGGTTGTAGCTGTGCCAATTTTAAACAAAATAATACTTGAAAAAAATCAATTTGCTTTCCTGTTAACTGACACACTAAAACAAATAGAGGGATAAATTTCTGAATTAAAATTATGTTTATATGAGTTATTTTTCTATCTGACAGTAACATCAGACCAATTCCACGAATTTAATCAAAGATGAGAGCGGAATATTGTATCTACCTTTTATATTGTCAATACGAGTTTGCCTTGTTCCATCCAAAATATTTAAGAAGAATTCCCTTCTGGAACAGACCCGTTGGTTTCCCACCTCTCTTCTCCTAATAGCAAGCCACTTTAGAGGACTTCCAACTTTACGCATTTTAAGTGACCGTATGCCGCTAAGACAGTATACACATTCAAAGATCCAAACCTTATCCTCAACAGGAATTCATTCTCAATGCTGCTGCGGCAACCATTCTACTCATGAAGGCGGAATTTAAATATAGCTGTATTTAGTTGGATTCTCCCAGTTTTCTCTAGCTTTTCCTTACAGAATAAAGGTACAGAATAAAGGACCTTACAACTTACAGAATAGAGGACCTTACCGATTACAGAGTAAAGAATTATTTTTCCCGAAAAGGATTGTAAAATGGATTTAAAATAGATTCAGAAGATGCTTTTTTTCTTGATGTCTATGAACAGTGTATGTATCTTGCATAACTCAAGAATGAGTAGTCGTAGAAGCCGTAGAGCGAACAAATTTCGTAGATGGGACTGCTATAACTTGTAGATGTGCATCTCCCGTTTTATTTGCAATCGGCTGCACCAATCGTATATGTTATATACATATATATATATGTATAATCGATCATATTATAATTAGCAACAAAATATCATTAACGATTTAGTTATATTTTTAAACAATTTCATTTGGACAACCATTTCTTTTGATTATGTAAATTGAGTGAGCATTCAAAACAAGCATACATTTTCAAACAGAAATAACAATATTATGGTTTAATTACTCTTGTATTTTGAAAAGAGTGAATGAGAAATTAATGGTTAATGACTTAATTAAGATTTATCAATTCCCGATGATTTGCAAATGTTTGTATATTTTATATTACGTACAATTATAGTAAAATCTATTCCTAAATAATGTGACATCATCTGCTGTAATTGCTGTTATCCCCTACATTTCCTTTCCCTTTTTATGTTTCCCGTAGAAATTTTTGTTCAGCCTGATAGCTTATGATAATAACCTTTCCATTACTGAACAATAAACATACTTACATTTCATAACCAAGTCCAGGTTAATCTGTCCTTGTTAATTGGTTTTGACTGTATGTTTTAATTTATTAAAAATTTTCAAAATCCCTTTGAAGTATAATTTTTAAGAAAATCCTAAATTTTAAGAATTATAATAAAATCCTAATTTTTGCAAAACATTCATTAGATTTAAGATTTTTATAATCTTAGTTTACTTTTAACATAATTTTTCCTTCTTCGGATTGTAGAGTTTCACTTGATCTGTTAATGTTAATTAGACCGAAAACCCTAACAGACGTAAAGCGAATTATCGCTATGTCGGAAGCAACCACAAAGTCGTGAGAAGGCTTAAATGACTTTTTAAAAACAGAATTTAGAACATAAACGCTCTCTTTGGTGTAACAGTGTCAGCCACAGTTCGTGATGATTATAACTAAATAGAACAGGCAAATTTAAGTCAAACGTAGAACAATAGTTAAAAACTCCACAATTAAATATCACTACAAATCTGTATCAGTAACTCTTCCGAGTGTGTCAAAACCAAAATTTCAGCAGCGAAAGAACTCAAATTATAATAATTACAACTACCAGAGCTAGATGAAAACTAGCACACAGCGTGTATGTAAAACCAGAAATACGCTCTCCTTAAACTCCGAAACCCTCAGTTTAAATACTGGCTAACTTTGCATTCTGGTTAGAAATACAGAAAGGCGGAGCTTTAGTAAAGACCGGACTCATAATAATTGGTTAAATTAAATCATAATCCTACAGGATTAGAAAGGGATGACATTAATGTAACTTGCGCGACTTTGTAGACGTTAAAAATACGTTGAGTGCTGACATGAATGTAACTTGACCGATTTTGTAGACGTTACAAATACGCTGAATTCTGTTTGAACCTCTAAATGTGCTGTAGCGCATATTTAGAGGTTCGAAAAGATAAAAGTATGATAGTAAAGTGTTGTGTTCTTTATTTACAAACATTCACTAGTTGATTGATAAATAATATCACTATGGTATAATAGAGAACGTTTTAAGCTTAAAAACAAAATTTTTACCTAAAAATGGTTTTAAAAATAAATATATTTCTTAATTAGGAGTTAATTAACAGAAGAAATCTTTTCATCTTAGTCTTAATCATGGAAAATTTATTTCCCGTTTTTATAGTAGTATTTTTTCTATATGCACAAATATAAAAATAAATATTATATTTATTTATATATAAATATAAAGAAAAAAGTAAAAAAAAAAAGCAGCAGTTTCATTAAAATATTTTTAATTCTTTGGGAAAGTTATCCACATTTTATTTTTATATATTTTATTTCTAACTAGCTCTATGTTTCGTCACGGATATTTCTCCACTTGTAATATTTTTCTTTTACAGTTGCCTCTTTTAATTCACCATATTTTGCTTTTGTTATTTCTCCTATTTTCCAGATGTTGAGATTTACATAAGAAAATTTGAGAATGTAAAAAAACTTGCTGAAAGCTGTGACAAGCAGTGATATTAACTAATGCTTGTATGTGTTGTAATCTTGTTTGGACACACTAGCTGCTGATAGGAATAAGAATTAGCGATCTTAATCTGAGCTGAATAAATTGGTTTAGCATTTAGTCGAGGAAGTAGGGTTTACAATTTCTCTGTAACGGAATCTAAGTTTACCTCTTAACACTGAATTTAACCAACCAGTTTTACTTTGCATTTTGCCATTATGAAAAGTTCTTTCTATCTAAATCTTATTACAGAAATATGTAAATTTGTTTGATAAGTAAGTATCTGAAAGCACCCAGGTATAGAAACACATTAGTTAATCCAGAATGATGAGCTACTAGTTCTTTCTACAGTGAATATCTTCTGACTCTTTGTATTTCCTTGTGCGAAATAAAAAGGATGTATTGTAATTGCAAAACATTCCGGGTGTCATATTTCACTAGAAATATACCTTTGACTATTTCCCTACCCATTCGGAAGAATTTTTTGCATGAAATCTATACTTTTGATTAATTCTGCGATAGATCCTGTAGAAATCTATAGTGACTGCGAAAGTGCAATTGTTTGAATTACGGGTGTTTGTCCAAATAACGATCTAATTGAACAGATAAAAGACATGCTCATTTTTCTTAGCGCTTTCAGAGATATTAAACTCTTTTGGACGAAGAGCCATATTGGTACCATTGGTAACGAGTTAGCAGATAGATCGGCAAAGACTGCCGCTGAAAATCAAATTATTGATTTTGAAGTAAAGACTTCCTTTGACAGTTTGAAATCCTTGTTGAAAAGGAAAAGTTTGACTCTGTAGCAAGCAAAGTGGAACGACCCAAATTCTAAAGGAAGATTCACTTATAATTTAATCTCAATTGTAACTGTGAAAAGATGCCTAAGTGACAAGTATCTAAACCAAGCTTTAACTAATCATGGACACTTTTCCTTTTATTATAATAGGTTTTCGATTAAAAATTGTGCCTGTCCACGTGGCATGAGTAATGTCGATATTGAGCACCTATTGTTTAGATGCTCTTCTATGAAAAATATTGTTCTAAGATTTATTCCAGATATTGCTAAATTTAATACTGTAAAGGATCTAAGTAAAAATACAGTAACTAAATTGAAATTGTCAAATTTCATAAAATATGTATCAGTAAATGAAATGAATTTATATATTGATTGTGTTTAAAGTTCCCCTGTCTGTTTAAAGGAAAACTAAGATGTTTATGATATTCTGCTATTTTATTTTTTTGCATATGTAAGTAACATATTTTTATGCATGCAAGTAACATGTGTTATATTTTACAAAGTATGTAACAATGTGCTTTTGTTGATGCAGCTAGTAAATCTCACCAGTTCTTAGACTTTAAGTTCATATTTTAGTTGTTTATTCTATTTTAAGTTATTTCAGGTAGTGAGGTGATAGTTCTACTGCTTAATGGGCCTGATTTAGGCCTTGTTTTAGATCTCAATGTTTCTTTAATTAAATAGCTCTACTAAGCTCTGTTGAGCCTCTAATGGCGGTACAGGAAGTTCAACCAGTCATACTTTTGACTATTTCCCGACCCATCCAGACGAATTTTTTGCATGAAATCTATACGATGGACCGAATAAAAGACTCTTTTGTTTACAAACGGATTGTAAACTGCACTTACAGTGGTTTCAAAAGGACTTTCTTCCAGACGTCTGTACATATGAATACATTTTTCATAACTCAAACGTTAATCGTACAACGTTAAACGTTTGTATATGGGAATGCTAAAATATCTAGTTGCGCACCTCTCGTTTTTGCTTTTGCATGTAGTTGTGCAGATCTCTCACTGGTAATAAAGACGTTGAGTGGATTGATTTCAATATTTCATATATTTAATAAATAGTAGACATATTCTGTACTTTGGATTCGGTTATTTATATTATGGCAAAGAATTATTTATATTATGGCAAAGAATATGAGGGATATCTGCCTAAGAGAAGGGTTGCTTTTGAGGAGGAAATAACTAATTAAGTTTGTAAAATAAATGCTGCACGTTAACTTCACTTATAGTAAAGTTTAATGTTCTCATAATCTTTAGACACTAGTAATGTAAACTGATATAACTTGTTAACTGTATCACGAAGTCACAGTTACAATTAGCCATCCCTATAATCGAAGCATAGTTAGGTTAGAATTGAATATTGTGTATCTTTTGCTAAACATGTATTTGTTATGGTCTAGTGTTTACAAATTTTAGAGGATCCGCCAAGTTATTCTTCAATTTTTTTTATTATGCATAAGGTACAGATTCTAAAACATTTTAAATGGTGTTACGTGTTATATTAGTTTTAATTTTAATTCACGTTAATAATGTTATTGTTGCTAATCCCACTGATCAGAATTAAATCGAGATCATATTCACAATTTAATCGTGACCAAAAGAAAAAGATGACGATCGTTATTGATTTAAGGCCTGATTTTCCTATTGGTGACTACACGACTTTGTCTACTCCCGACCTAGATTTGAAAAGGTGTACTACAAGAAACAGATCCACGTGCATCCTATTCTTTTTCTCCTACCATTAAATTTCTCAACGGTTCTATTATCCACGTGCGCGAATTTCTAACTGCACATTGGTATCATAACCATGGGAAGGGTTTCCCACACTGGACCGATTTGCAGTAGTTGTTTATGAGAATTAATTGTCAAATTATGTTGCTTCGTAAACATTTTGTCGCAGATTTGTAATCAACGCCAAACTTTCACCGTGCAATTTTATTAGCGAAATAATTAAATTAGATATTAGTATATGAATAATTAAATTTAGAAAGACCATAAATACATTATAAATACTCTGATGATCTTCAAGAAAGTGCTGATTATTGTTTCCTCTTTTCACGAACCATCACCTGAGCAAACTTTGCACTTAAATTTCATGTATCCATTTTAGAAGCCACTTCCATAGTTGCGAAACCAATGTACGTTTAGAAAATTCGCTTTCTATGTCCGCATGATCCCCCGGGGGTCGACGTAGAGAACTCTGCGAAGCTACTGGCTAGGATCTGTACCTAGGCAGTCTCGGCCACGGGGGTATAAAATTTATGAACTTGGTGGTTCTGAAGGCTCTGGGAAAGGTCACTTATTGGCCGGCCCCGGAGTCTGGCACGTCCTAGCGCGGCGTGGATCTAGTAACCCGGGGGTCTCCCCCGGGGTCGCTGGGTAATGTCCCGCTGCGACGGGCTCGCCCAAGCGACTGGTAGGAGCATTAGATGACCGGTGCTGCCTGGGGCCTGTCCCCAGGTGGTGCGCTGCTCTCCTGGAGGGTAATAGTGGAGGTTGAACCTCCACGACGTGCCCAAAGGGGGAGTGGACCTGTAGTGGGCTTAAGTTCTCGGAGCAGGGCAGCCAAAATCCTCTATGTCCGCATGAACATTCTACCTTTATAGATATCGATACCTTTTCCGCTTTTTATCCTGCTCTAGTGATATGATAGCTATCACACAATAATCACCATACTGGTTAGAGACGCACATTAATAGTTAGTAGTTAATGTATGAGTTATAATTTGCCAACAATAAGAGCAGGTGATTTAGTAAATTATTCAGATATAGCTATATATGAATAGAATATATATCCGATTTATTCCGAATGTATATCGGATATATAACATATATCCTCTATATCTGAATATATATACGATTCAGATATAGCAATGCAGTTACGTGGTTTAGTAAATTATTCAGATATAGTTGAGAACTGTAAAGCTGTATTTCGAATCATGAAGAAATGTCACGCTGTAGCCACTAAAGTAGGAAGGAAAGCCCCTGCATTCTTTATATACTTCTAGAAGAAACACAGGACCTGTAATTATCGTATATTTACATTACAATTTTTGAACTACCTAACGTTACGCAAAAGGAGTTTAATAATAAACTTAATTGTTTTTAAATTACCTTGAGTTTTGTTTAATATAACACACCTCAGCGTAATCCCGTTTGTTAAGTATGTGAATAAGGGAAGGAAATTTCCTCAAGATTTTAATCTACATTTGATAAAATATTTCAATAAGAAACCCATTACTTAAAGCAAAACAAATACCTTCCATTTCCCTCACTATCTTTATAGATAACGATACTTTCCCTCTTTCTCATGCGGTCTAGTGATATGATAGCTATAACTACTAACCATCATACTAGTTAGGGTCACACAGTGAAAGTTAGGTAGATAACGTATGAGTGATATTTTGCCAACAATAAGATAAAGTGGTTTAGTAAATCATTAAGATGTAGCTATGGGCATCAGCTATATCTAAATAGAATATATCTTCGAATATATATCCAATATATAATACATATCCGATATATCTGAATATATAATCAACTTTAATAATAAATTTATTTTTTTCACATTACCTTGAGCTCTGTTTAATTTAACACACCTAAGCATAAGACTGTTTGTTTAGTAAAAGTATGTGAACATGGAAGGAAATTTTGTCAACATTTTCCTCTGTATTGGATAAAATATTTAAATAAGAAACCCATTACTTAAAGCAAAGTAAATACTCTCCATTTTCTCCGTAAGGTAAGAGGCTTTAGCTCCATTTGAAATATCGATTCTGCAACTTTTTTATTATACTGAAGGTATATTCCGTGAAAAGTAAACACATTACTTTAAGAAAACATCTTTAAAAACGTCGCGTGATTTAAAAACAAAAATATAAAAAGAGGATATTCGGTGAAGCTCTATTTTTACATGGCTTTTCACTCAGTATAAACCTAACGGCTAAATATACTTTTATTTAGGCCAGTTTGGGATTAAGAGGACTGACTATGTATGGAGAAAATGGGGAAAATGTGCGCATAGCTCAATTTGAAGAGAAATAATGGTGGCTATATAATATGTGAATGATAATCGAACCATTACTAATAATGATAATTGAGCTGCTGAGTTATGAAACTGAAGTGATGATTGGTAATTTTAATCTGTCTAATATGCTACATATTATTATCAGCATGATATGGGTAAGAGTAATGTATGTATTTGAAGCATTTTCCATTATTCCATCTTTTTTATTTATAATTAAGGTTTGTATGCAGAAGCGGCGACACGAATGAAAATATGTTCATTATTTTGTCGTTACGTGTTAAAAATAAGATCTACAGATATAATGGGATGTTTATAATTTTCCGGAAAAGAATGGAAAATATAATAAAAAGGATAAATTGAAAAGGAATTTTGATATGTGCAAGAGTAACGCAAAACGTCTCCATTAAACATCGAGTAAAAAGAAAAAAAAATAACTGTAATTTCGACAAGCAAAACTGTCGCTTTACAAACTACGCCGACCCGGCGGTTAAACAAAAATAGAAAAGTACAACTCAAGATGAATGACAGGATGAATAAATAACGAAGTCACTATCTACGAGGCTCTATAATTGTAACTATCTTAACCGCGTTCTAAGATACAGCTGAGATTTAGCAAACTTTCTGATTAAGAAGTTGAAAGATTCAATTAACTGCCGAAGTATGCACACAGGCCGAAACGCGCGGTTCTTAAATTTCTACCTAGCAACCTTCACGCTGGTGATTCAAGAAGCGCACTTACAAACTCGCTTCCCTTCTATTTAAACTCAATTACTTCTGCTAAAAATTTGAATACTCTGCGCGTTCTACTACGATTTACATACTCTGGCACTGGCAATTCCAGGGGAAAGTAAAGGCTTGACAGGAAACATAGCTTAAAATAAATGTTAGTTAAAATAAATATAAACCCTACATTTGCCGCTGCCAGAATTTGGTAAACTTGGAAGCAGGTCCTAGAAACGACCTGTTGAAAACGTTCGCACATTCTGATCTAAAACTGAAGAGCCCCGTTTACAAAAAACAACTGTTTCCTATAAAATTACAATAAATTTCTGTAGATGCAAAATTTTACCATCTCTTCTTACAGGATCCTTTCTGGTCTTCAGCAATCAATCTTTTCTCTTCTTTCCAGCATCTGGAAGGAATAAGTATCAATATCTTCTAAATACATGATAATTTACACTTTCTTAACACTGGATAAAGGTTTCGTTTTCGATCCTTTCATTTTCCTTAATTAACTGCTTAATTCACATTCATTCAAGTATTCAAACATGAATTTAACTTTACCCTGGTTCTCCACCATGTGTGGTGTCAAACGGGAATATTCGTGTTTTAGTATTACAACACTTCCCCTAACCACAATGATTTGTTAGAATTCCAACAACCAAATAGACACACCTTAATCGACATACTGAAACTCGATGAGCTATGTTTAACATTCTTAAAATTCAAGTGTAGGTGGAGAACCCTACAAAACATTCATTCTAAATTCCCCCTCATTCATCTTTAGACAAGCAGGCTTTCGCTCTAAAGAATGATTTTATCTGCTGTTTAATACTTAAATTTGAATTCATTTCTTTCGAGCATTTAATTTTAGCATCTAAAATTTTATGCTTCTAGACTAAATTCTACTTTTACAGAACTTTCAAGTATTTACCTATGTTTACAAAATTCTAATACATATGATTTTTACAATTTACCATAAAATGAATAAGATAAAAATAAAATTTTACTTCAAGCTTTCTTCGAAGCTGGCGGCACTGAAACTAAATTTTTCATTAATACAAGAATACGAAGTTATTTTACTTTCGGCCAAATTTTGGCTTTAACATAACATAATTAGTCTTTCGGCCAACAGGAACTGCTTGCTCTTAGATTTTACACTTAAAGAAAATAATACTTTTGCCTTAGCTAAATAAAGTAAAACAAAACTAAGTCTCAACCGAGACAAATTGACTTCCGTCAAAACATAGAACTTCGTATTTACGCATAACATTTCAGAACAACAAAAAAGAAAAAATATAGAAGATTTTAATTTATCTTTGAGTTTTCGATGCTTGGAACTCCGACATCCTCTTCTGGCAGAATTGGTCCCAAGTTATGGAATTCATAGAAGTCAATCTCCGCTTTTGAGGTTTTCGAGTTTCCTCCATGGTGACTTTTCTTTTTCGCCCTCTGTACGCAGGCCTCTTGGGGTGGTAGTCTTCGGGTTCCTGTCTTTTCCGTTTTGCCCCTGAACGGCTGGTCGTGGCGGCCTCCGGTCTGGAATCTTGCTTGAATTTCTTCTGTTGGTGGCAATCTTTTCGTTCCTCCTTCTGTCTTTTTGTTCTCGTGAACGGCGGCCTTATTTGCTCCTGACTATCTGGCCCTGGAACTGGTTTCCTCGACTCAGATTTCCTACTGCGGGACGTTGTAACTGGTCTTTTCCTATTTACCAAAGATTCTTTACGCGGCGGCGTTGATTTTTTGCATTTCTTGAATGCTAGAGTCTGACCATTTTCCTTCCTTCTTTTCGGGACCGTAGCACGACTTTTAGCAGGGCTAGGTTCCTCTTCTGTTCTCTGCTTCTTGGGTGGTGGAGCAGGTGACGTTACTTCTGGACCTTCCACTTCTTTTGCGCTTGAGTCCTGCAAGAAACTTTTAAGGATTTCAAAATAATTTTGATTATAATATTTTTTCACCTGGTCCTGACTTGCTTTACAGATTTCCCCTCTCTCGTTCTTAAGGTACAATAAGACTCCCTTGATTTCCTGAATTACATAGTGGCCTTCAAATTTTGGAGCCAACTTTGCAGTGAAATTGTCTGGGGCACTTGATAAAGAAAATTTCTGCTTTAACACTTTATCCCCAACTTTAAAATCTGCTTCACGGCGTTTTCGATCATAGTACAGTTTCTGTGTATTTCTTGCCGTATCCGAACTTTTAACCGCCTGATCAATGAGTTTCTGTATATCTTTTTGTTTGAATTCTTCCTCTCTTTGTTGCACAAAGAATAATTTATCTAGTGGCGTAATTAACTTCCGTCCTAAAAATAATTCTGCTGGAGTTTTCCCCGTAGTATCGTGATTTGCTGTTCTTAAAGCATAAGCTAACTCATTTATGTAGCCATCCCAGCCGTTGTGATGTGTGCTAACATAACTTCGAATTATTTTTACAATATTTTTATTAACTCTTTCTGCGATGTGTGCGTGTGGTCTATATGGGAACCATTTTGATATGGCGTATGCCAAGTCCAGTGCAAATGTTTTCAAAAATTTGGCTAAGAATTGTTTACCGTTACCGCTAATGACTTTTATCGGTGCACCGTATTTTAAAATGTATCTGTGTAAGAATGCATCTGCGACTGTTTTGGCTGATGTGCGTTTAAGTAGAACAATTTCTGTCTATTTTGAAAAATGATCTACAATTACTAAAAGAAAACGATTTTTATTTAACTCACTCTGGGGGAAAGGACCAAGAAGATCTATGCCTAAAATTTCATTCGGAAATGTAGCGCGAATGCTATTTAAGTACCCGGCCAGGCTGTAATTAATATCATTTATTAATTGACATTGATTGCAGGACCTGACATCGCAGTTACTATTTTGTATAATTGCGGGAAATATGCCGCCTCGTGTACCCTTTTTAAAGTCTTTCTGACCCCTAAATGACCCGCTGTTTTCGCGTCGTGTAATTCCTTCAAAATGCATAATCGAAGCGAGGCTGGGATGACTGGTCTATATTCGAAATTTTCGTTTGTTGCTTTCGTATAAAACAATAAATTATCTATTATTTCATAGTTTTCTGCTCTACTTTTTATTGCATCGATATCTGTGTGTTCAAAGCTTTCGGGGTCTTTCAAATACGCATAGATACTTCCAAATTCAGGATCAGCTTTCAATTCAGCAATAATTGTTTCTCTAGAATCTAAAATTTTTGAAGTCAACACAGCGCATTTGAGTTCATAGCCTTCCTCATCCAGTTTTATTCGAGATAGTGCGTCAGCAACATTGTTTTCCTTACCCGGTTTATATTTAATTATTAGGGTATATTCTTGAAGTTTTAAAGCCCCTCTTTTAACCTGGGCGTTAGGTTTTTCCCCGAGTAAAGTCTACCAACCGCCGCATGATCCGAAAAGATTGTTACTGGCGCTTTGCCGAAATTTGTGTACAGCCATTAATACGGCTAATGTTTCTCTCTCTGTAGCTGTATAATCTCTTTGCGTAGAGTTTAAAGTTTTACTAAAAAATGCCAAAGGATGGCCATTTTGCATGAGAACCGCACCTACGGCATAGTCCGATGCATCTGCTGCAATTTCCAGGTTTTCGTCCCCTTCCGGGAATTTCAAAACATGGGCATTGATAAGTGCTTCTTTTAACCTTTCAAATGCAGTATTTGCCTCTGCTGTCCACGTAAACTTACTTTTCTTTCTTTTAATTACTAACAAGGGTTCAACAATGTTCGCAAAATCTTTTATGAACGACCGATAATAAGAACATAACCCAAGGAAAGAAGAAAGTTTATTGGCGGTGTTGGGAGGTGGGAAATTCTTGATGGCTTTTATTTTTGAATCCTGAGTTTCTATACCCTTTTGCGAAATTTTATAACCCAGATATTTAAGTTCTTTAGTCGCGAACTTGCATTTTTATGCGTTAATTGCAAGACCGGCCTCTTTTAATAATTTAAAAACCTCTTCTAAATCTTTAATATGTTGTTCCAACGTACTACTCGTTATAATTATATTATCTAGATAGATTAAAGTCGATTTTCCTAGGACAGGCTTTAGAACAATGGCCATAGGTCTCTGCAATGTTGACGGGGCCCCACACAACCCAAGGGGCATGCGTAAAAATGCATAAGTGCCCGATTTTGTGATAAACGCGGTTTTATGTATGTCTTCGGGTCTCATAGCTATTTGATAGTAGCCAGACATTAAGTCCAACGTCGTCACGTATCTCGTAGACTTAATCTTTCTAATAATTTCCTCTATAACCGGCAAAGGGTAAACTGGGAATTTAGTAACACTATTAAGCTTTCTGTAGTCGATAGCAAACCTCCAAGCCCTTTTATCCGAGGGAGGGAACTCATTCTTTTATCTACATAGTACGACTGGACTCGCGTACTCACTATTTATGGGCGTTATTATCTGGTTCTTCAACATTTCCTGAATGTGTTCTTCAATTATTTGTTCTTTCTGTTTATCATACCGGTAAGGTTTAGTCCTACAGGGTTTGTCGGCAGTTAATTGTATATCCTGCGTAACAATTTGACAATTACCAGGCCGTTCTGAAAACAAGTTCGAAAAATTACTCACCACTTGCTGGATGGCTTGGCTTTCATGGTCATTCAAATGGCTAAGGTCCACTTGCGGTTGTTTCACTGGCTCCACCACCCTCCGATGCATTTCCAGCATAATCGAATTTTCCTGAAAATTCAGTTTGGCCTTCGCGGCCTTTAAAAACTCCATGCCTAAAATGACTGGACTCTGCAAATTTTTTACCACAAAAATTAATACTTTGAGGCTTTCATCTTTTCCCTGTATTTGTAATGATAATTTCCCAATGCATTGACAAAAATTAATACTTTGAGGCTTTCATCTTTTACCTGTATTTGTAATGATAATTTCCCAATGCATTGACAAGTTTTTCCTTGCGCTTCTATAATTTCTGTGTTTTTATTTTTAAATAATCGTAACCTATTAAAATTCTTCTTAAAAATGTATCACTCATAAAATTACCTTCTGCCCCTGTATCGATGAGGGCTTCTACTGGTACATCGCCAACCAGGACTTGTATAATCGGTAATTGTGAGTTCTTTACCACAACCGCATTTAGGTATCTTCTAGAGGGTTTTTTCGAAACTTCCGGGGTCTGGACCCTCGCTTTTACAGGCCCCTCTACTCGTTTAAAGCTTTCCTTTCAACTTCTGTCTTCTGGGTACGCGGACGGTTGTTTTCAAATTCCCTTTTTGGGCCTTGACCTTCGAGCTTCGATGAGTTGGCTTGATAGCTCTTTCCCCCTTTTGGCTTTCCAGATAACCTATCCATGGTTGAATTTACCTATATAAATGGACAATAAATTAAATCTAAAATTACACGTTAAGTGTAAATGAAATACAAGATACTGGAAATGGTAGTAACAAACAAAAGCTCCTGAAAAGAATTAAATGTTGCTAGGTAAAGAAAAATTAAATCTGGAAAGAATAAATAGAAATATTTATCAGTAGGAGTATAAATTATTATAAGTAATACAATCTAGGTTACTACTCAAAAACAAGTAGAAGGTAGGAAAATGCGAAACATTAACTTAAAATATTAAGCAAATGAAACCTCAGATAAGAAAAATACCCTATTTGGCTCGCGTATTTTCCCAACTACGTATTTTTTCGCTAGGTTCTGAAAATTTTAAAAATATTGGCATCATTTTCTCCTTCCTTTATTGTAAATGCTAAATTGTATTTCTTTGGTTATTTTTTTCACTCTATTCAAATTCGTATCTGCATTTTTGTAATAGCATTTTACTCATTTCATTTTTCCTTATATTTATTATTTGAAACTTTTTTTTTCTGTAGATTCTTGTTAAGCTTGTGATGTTGAGAGGCCCCAACTTGTCAGCAATAGTAGTAGTGACTGCTATGAACTGGAAATCACACAGACTCTCAAGAAGGGTTTAACTCCCTTTTTATTTCACTTTAGAAGTCACAGTTGCGTTCACTCGACGCTCACAAACTACGCCGACCCGGCGGTTAAACAAAAATAGAAAAGTACAACTAAAAATGAATGACAGGATGAATATTTAACGAAGTCACTATCTACGAGGCGTTATAATTTCAACTATCTTAACCGCGTTCTAAGATACAGCTGAGATTGAGCAAACTTTCTGATTAAGAGGTTGAAAGATTCAACTAACTGCCGAAGTAGGCACACAGGCCGAAACGCGCGGTTCTTAAATTTCTACCTAGCAAACTTCACGCTGGTGATTCAAGAAGCACACTTACAAACTCGCTTCCCTTCTACTTAAACTCAATTACTTCTGCTAAAAATTTGAATACTCTACGCGTTCTACTACGATTTACATACTCTGGCACTGGCAATTCCAGGGGAAAGTAAAGGCTTGACAGGAAAGATAGCTTAAAATAAATGTTAGTTAAAATAAATATAAACCCTACAAGCTAACCGGACGTCGGAATTGTTACTTTCCAAACATATGATTTCACCTTACAACTGTTATTTTATGCTCCAACTCATTGTAGCCTTATCTACTGCTGATGTGTTGGAGCTTTCGAAATACTGGTCCCCCTTTTTCTTTGTTCCTCCGATGTCCCTCCTGGGAAATCCCATCAAGATTGTGAGATTGTGAGGTGTCCCTGAGGCTTCTTTATATGGTAAATGAGCCGGATTCATGGCGTTCTATGCAAGATGTTCGACTCAATTACTGTCGCATATCAATCACTATCGCATTTTAATATCACTATGTATTCTTACTGCAATGTAGGTTTACAAAATAATAACGTTTTGATAGCAGCCAGTAGTTTATGCGTGACTACTTTTCATTTATTATTATCGTGCTCTAACCATATCCTTCGGAAATTAAATTTATGGCACAATTTACCTTTTCGAACGATAAAACTGGTTAAAATTTTGGGTACTATTCGGTTTTGAGGGCCGTAAAAAATCGCCAAACTATTGTTGATATCAATGCTGCCAAAAATAATTGCAGCAACCCTAATGCAAGAAAGGAAGTATAATAGTAAATAACTATCTAAGATTGATGTTTGAATTTAGATGAAAGGCTAATTTCATATAATAAATTTTTATTATTATAATTTATATAAAAAGGCTAACCATGACTGAATGGAAGCATACGAGTAAATAACTGTTTCAGATCATTATTATAATTTATATAAAAATGGCTAAACATAACTGAATGGATGCCTGCATCGCTATTTCGCTACCGACTTATCGCAAAAGCTAATTTCATTTTGTTGGTTGTTCAAACGTAATTTTCTATGATGAATGATACCTTTTCTTTGAAAATATTCTCGGTAAAGTGCAGAATCGCCCACTTATTTGTTTGCAGCTTTTTACAAGGGTAAAAATAATTGGATTTTTGTCAATTTTTTTAAATTTTTTAAGTGAAAATAGGTCAATGTGTACATAAATAAAGTAAGGGTATGCGCAGTGCCATTTTTGTGCAATTCTGGTATTTTTTTTTTTTTTTTAAGTGAAAATAGGTCGATGTGCACATGGATACGGAGTATGTGTACTTCTTAAAGCTTAACACTTTCTTTCTTCTTAAAAACTTCTTAAAAGCTTCTTCTTAAAGTCAAGCAGCGGGTGATTCTGCACTTTGCCCAAAATTCTATTGCCGACTTTTCTTCATGAGCAATTCCTAAATTGTTAAATCCATAAAATATCAAAAAATGATTTAAAACCAAGAAATGATTTAAAAATTAAGCTAGTATTTCAATGGCGTCTTAAGAAATATAGAACTATATAAACGTACGCAATCTGAAATAAGCGCGTATGCTAGATATGGCGCGCTGTTAAATGGGCGCGTTTGCTAGATTTGGCGCTTTTGCGCATACATTTTCGCTGCAATTTTTTTACGGTCCTTAAAACGGAATAGTATCAAATTTTGTTTGGAACTTCCCTGACTTCTTTTTCTCAGAATGTGGTAACCCCAATCTATGTTTCATAAAAAATGATGAGAATATTGATGAAAAAATCAAATATCTGCTTAAAATAAGAAAAATGTTAATATATGTTTAAAAGCGAATTTTAGAAACAACTTGAAGCAAATTCAGATTAAAAAGAAGTAAAGTTACACGTGGTGCACGTCCTCACATCCTCAAGAGAGAAAATGTAATAATTGTATGTATGCGTGCAGGGCACCGTTTCCTACAAAATCAGCCACACACATTTGTATATGTATAGTTGCTTAATATGCGTGCTAAGTTATTTCAGATATCAATCGGGTGCTGTCATTGGATTGAGATTCTGACTTCTTTTAACAAAATTTTTCATAATAATGAGCCCAAAACGGACTTTTGTCCCGAATGGGATGTCTCGAAATGGATTTTGCGTTGACTCACAATAATTTACTTTTCAAATTGTTGTCACGAAATATTATCGCTTTAAAGAAATCAATAATGGAGAATCTGCACCAAGGTATGAATGTATCGTGGCTTGAACTTATACAGAAATTCACCTAACAAAGTACAAAATATTGTTAATTACAAACTTTCAACAACCGTTCATGAACTCAGAACGTTCTGAGGTCTTATTAATTTTCATCGACGATATTTAAAAGAATGCATCAAAAAACCAATCTCTCCTACACGACTGCCTTCAAGGAGTACGGAAAATTCAGTAGAAACAGCAGCAATTTCAGCGATGCAAAGATGATTTAGTCAATACAACACTCTTATCATTTCCGAATTATGAACTACCTCTGTCATTATATACAGACTCGGCGAATTGGAGCGGTTCTTCAACAGTTTAAAGATAACGGATGGAAACCTATTACATTTTATTCCAAAAAACTAAGCGAAGCGGAACTACTAGGTATTTTTACCTCTCCTCTAGTTACTAAGTATTTTTACCTTTCCATCGAACACTTAAAATTTTTACTGGAAGAAAGAACATTTAAAATATTCACAGACCATAAACCCATAATCTTTGCATTTAAACAAAGGCCAGAAAAAGCATCACCTCGTCAACATAGACAATTACAATACATATCTCAATTTTCAACTGATATACAACACAAAGAGACAATACGTCGAGACAAATACGTTGCAGATACATTATCTAGAACTGAAGAAATTTCTTTGACCGAATATGATAAAATTCTAGATGAACAAAATATGGATAAATAATTGGAAAATTTGAAGACATCAGCAATTTCCCTGAACTTCAAGCAGTATCCGCTACCTTCTGGGATGTCTTTGTGGTGTGAAACTTCAACGAATAATATCAGACCATATATCCCATATATCCAAGAAAATATTTCATCAAATGCATAACGCAGACCATCCTGGAATTCTGTAAAACTCTTCTCGTCTAATTTGAAGAACGCGAAAAATGTGCAATGCCCTCCTCGGGATTCGAACCCAAAATGCGTCCAATTACACCAGGAAGGCATGTGCAGTGAGTGGAGGGAGAAAATACCTTATAACGCACATAAGCATATTTTTAAATACATTCTTTTTGTGTTTGTAATATTCTTTTTTGTAATGTCAACTGGTGTCGAGGTTACAATCATTTTTTAATAATTCAAAAAGGTAACCCCCCGCCCAAATAAGAACTAAAACATTTAAAATTAAATGTATTTTTGACGTCCTTTTTTGAAAATGTGCCTTTTCTGAAATAAGAAATTACAAAAAAAAAAAAAAAAAAAAAAGAATTACTTTAAAAAAAGATTAATTTCAGATTTTTAATTACGTCCAAAGGGGCGTTTTTTAAATATTTTGTCTGTTACCTGCATTTATTAAATATCACGTTCTTCGCACTTAAGCCTTTGACGCGCGGTGGCCGCGCCCTGAAACCACCAATTTTCGAATTTTTTTCCTCCTCTCCTTTCCGAAATTTTTAAGAGAAAATCAATTGATTACTGATCTTTTACCTCTACATAACACAAAATGACTGCAGAATCGTACATACATGCATGTTCGTACATTATGTACGAATTCATATTTTCTGACTGGTAGTAAGGCCAGTCAATTGTGAAAGAAATTAAGTCTTGTAAATGATTTACGCATACTTATGTCTTCTGAAGAAACAATTTTATTATGTGTGTATTTCATTAAATTGAACTTAATTATCAAATAATAATTAACGTTACTGTACGAAATTTGTTAATGATATTTTCACTGCTATAGAAAAATTACATAAATGTTTATTTTTTAATTTTTCTGACGATTTACTTTGTAAAATGATGTAAAAAAATATATATAACGCAATTCTTACATACATTTTTTTTAAATTCGTAAATTTCGTCATTTATTGGAAACGCGCACGGAGAAAGGTAAGTTTTTTTTTCCCTATTACCTAGGCAAGTTTTAATGTTCTAGACGCGCGGTGCTTTCACAGTGAGACCACCACCCACAGAACAATGGGCAAGAGTAGATTTTTTTTTAAATTCGTATATTATTTGTCTCTAGGATCATAATATTCAATATCTGGAGTTTTTAGTTAAAAAAATTATAAAAATAATATCGCGCGTGTCAAAGGGTTTTAAACTATACAATTCAGTTCTTAAAATTAATTTTTTATATGTTTGCACATGATTTTAACTTCAAATTTGCTTTTTTACGTATATACATGTTTGTTAAAATATATATATATGTAAGTGTGTGTGTTCATGTATGCATGTATGTACGAACATATGAATGTGTGTATACACACTCACTTTACATACATACATTTCTGAATTCGCTCCCGATAAAAGAAAAATACTCTGTGGGGATGCTATTTTAAAACATAAAATAGTCATAATAAATCATTTTTAAAACACTAAATAGTATAAATCCATAGTGAAATTATAAGAGCTTTTGTCTAATGCTTGCAGCATAGGTGAAAAATGACTCCAGTAAATATTACGGATGTAGGTAATATAAAAATTTTGATAAGATTTTATTTTGTTTTTTCCTTGCTTTGGGGAGTGCAAGAATTTTCTGGTGAACTATTATAATTAAAAAAAATCTGCAAGATTTCAGCTTTCGCCTTGAAAGCCTTGAGTTTATTAATCAAAAATTCGTTCAAGTTTTACAAAATATGAAATCGATAATAAAAGAAATTTAAATTTGGTCTTCCACATGCCCATATTCGTAGGAGGATTACATCATTCAAAATTCGATGACCCTATGTACCGCTGTTTTATCACAATGCGAGAAATATCCATACATTTATGCAGATTTTTCATTATTTAATTTCTTCAAATATAATGCAGGACTCTAACATTTGGTGGCAACAGTTTGAAAAGTGAAACACACATTTATAGTGATTCAAAGCGAAATCGCAACACTAAAACAATAGTCCTTCAGGGACAAAGCCCCTTTGGACTAAAAATACATTGAAATTGTTCAACGGTTAATTCTCAATACAGAAATGCAAGGATATTTGTGGAAGAGGGATTTCAATTGATTTCACTGTTCCTCCTCCAGCCGAAATAGCATTGAAGTTGACAGAATTCTTCTAATATTTTGTTTATTTTCTTTAAATTTAATTGATCTTTTAAATTAGCGTATGGCTTGTTTGAAGAGTTTTAGTTTTAATATTTATTAAATTCTTTTATGCATTTATAGGATTATTTGAAATTGATTACTTATGAATTTCAATTTTTGGTCTTCGTGAAAAAGTGGTTTCAAATTTCTTAGCCTATGTCTTTACTAGTAATTTTCCAGCAGCTTAATGAGCGAAAATACTAGGCATGATTATATTATGCTTATGTATGTATATATATATACACAAAAACTTTAGAAACCTAAAATCTTAATTTGTTCAAAATAACAAAACAAAATTCTGGAATCCAAAGTTGATTGAATTTACAAAAAATTTACGTTTTATTAAATACTTTAGTAAGTTTTGAAAATTCAGATATTTAAAATAAATTCGCTGATAGGTAGCAAACAAAATATTTTATTAGGCGAAAACATGTGTTATAAGTTAGAAGCATATTACCCGTGTTTCTGTACCGAATGTTTTTTTAAAAATTTCAACGCCTATGACTGCTTGTTAAATAGGTCTAGGATCGAACATTAAAAAATAAAGTAAGCATGTCATTATTCACATTTTCGTTCATTACTTTTAAATCACTAAAATATTTAAACAATTACTGTTACGGTTTGAAAGTATAAATTGCAATGGAACTCTAAGGAAGCTAGCTATTTGCGAGATTAAATGAAGGATAACTGGATAATAGACCTTAAATAGTATATAACCATTTGCCAAGCTGGCAAAGATGATAAATGTCCTAACAGCGTAAAACGAAGCTGCAAAATAATAATAATAATAAAAGGTTTAAAATATTTTTAACACCTAAACTTATGAGAGTTAAAGAAATGAAAATGGAAATATTATGCTTTAAGGAAAATTCATTTTTGAAGTTTAATGCAGTAAACTACCCTTGCCCCCAAATAAATCAATAAATAACAACCTGGGTCGGAAGATCACGTTTATCCAAATATAAAATTCAAGAAAGAAAATAAACGCACTTACCGCAAGAACCAATGTCTGAAAAATGTGTAGATCTAACGTCGTTAACACAGAAACTGCAGAGGGTTCTAAACATCACCGAACGCTGCTATATAGAGTTCTGATAATGTATCCGAAAAACAGCTAAATTTATATTCCGTTGCGGATTGAGGAACGAATAAAAGTGATCCCGAGGCCTTTGTGATTTCACAAAGGATGTTTATCTCAAGGATGCTTTTGTGCTATGTGGGGGTATTGGTTTTAAGTTCGATTAAGAACAACAGGAAGCTTTTTGCAGATTAAAAAAAATTCTCTCTCAAGCACCTGTTCTACACATATTTAGAGAAGGATATCCATTAGAACTTCATACTGATGCTAGTAGTCAAGGCTTTGGTGCGGTATTACTCCAATTGTCTGATGATGGTAATTATCCCCCAATCCGGTATATGAGTAAGAAGACTTCACCGCAGCAAGAGAAACTCTGTAGTTACGAATTAGAAGCCCTTGCAGTAATAGAAGCTCTGAAGAAATTTCGAAACCATTTGTTAGGGTCTAAATTCAAAATTGTAACTTATTGTAGTGCTTTTCAAAAAACTTTAGATAAGAAAGATTTAACTCCTAAGATTGCAAGATGGGCAATGTTTATTGAAGAATTCGATTACGAAATTGTGCATCGTTCAGGAAGCCAAATGAAACATGCTGATGCTTTAAGTAGAAATGCTCTAATTTTGACATCATACACATCCGATGTAACTGAGAAGATTCGGTTAGCACAACAACAGAATGAAGATGAACATATGAAATTAATCAAGAATTTAGTTGAGAAGGGAGAAGAAAATGGATTCTTCGTGAGATATGATATTTTGTACAAATTTGAAAATGGTAAAGATCTGCTAGTAGTGCCAGAATCCTTACATAATGAAATCATACAGAAGGTACATAAAAAAGGTCACTTTGCTGTAGATAAGACTGTGAATGCTGTAGAGCAAGAATTCTATATTCCCAGACTGGAATGCAAAGTTGAAAAAGTAATTGCTAACTGTATAGAATGTATACTATACAACAAGAAGCAAGGAACAGCAGAAGGATTTCTTCATCCTGTACCGAAAGAAAACGTTCCTTTGAGTACGTACCATGTCGACTTTATTGGACCTCTTCCATCAACGAACAAGAGATACCAACACATTCTAACTGTCGTCGATGCTTTTACGAAATTTACTTGGTTCTATCCAGTGAAATCACCAAGTACGCAAGAAGTTATTTCAAAATTGAAGCAACAACAGACTGTATTTGGAAATCCAGCCAGAATCATTTCAGATCGAGGTAGTGCCTTTACATCGAAAGAATTTTCAGCCTATTGTACTGAAGAAGGAATAGAACATGTCAAAATTACTACCGGTATTCCAAGAGGTAACGGACAGATTGAACGAATTCATAGAATTTTGATTCCTGTTTTGTCAAAATTAGCACATGAAGATTCAACGAAATGGTTTAAGTATGTTCCAGATGTCCAGAGAATCATCAACAGTACAACTACGAGAAGTACGAAATATTCACCGTTTGAGTTTCTCATAGGCACGAAAATGAAGAATAAAGAAGATCTGAGAATCAGTGAAATATTGAATGAAAAATATCTAAGGCAATTGATGCAAGAACGTGATGAAATGAGAGAAGATGCAAAAGACAACATTTTGAAGATACAAGAAGACAATCGTAAACAATTCAACAAAAGACGAAAGTAACCGAAACTGTACAAGATTGGCGACTTGGTAGCCATTCAGAGAACTCAATATGGGACTGGTTTGAAACTACGACCTAAGTTTCATGGACCGTATAAAATCATAGCTGTTAGACCAAATGACAGATATGAAGTCGAAAAAGTAGGATGCCATGAAGGACCGAATTTGACATCTACTGCGGCTGACCATATGAAGCCATGGTCAAATTGATTTGATGTTTGTATCAGCTCAAAACCTAAGGATCTGATACTCTTTTTTCTTTTCTTTGTTTTTTTTATTCTCTTTGCAGGTAGATGATAGTGATGTCCACTCAACAGATATCGAGGACGATGCCTCTTCAGGCTGGCCGAAGCTGTGGAAATCATCAACACCCGATGCTGAATTAGAATTACCAGCTGAAGTCATCACCGCACAGCGCAGTAAAAATCATTCCATACAGCGTCAGATAGCGTTCAGACGTGGTCGAGAGTGGCGATGTGAGCAGACGACTCGCATTTCTTCAAGAGTTGAAAAAGACATACAGTCTTCTTGGTCTTCTTTTGATGTTTCGCCTTTAGCCGTACATAATATTTAAAGCTATGGAGCCTTTCCTTCTTTACATAGACGTTCATTGACTGGCCGGTGGATTTGGGAAGACTGGTAGGAAGAGGCAGAAAGGAGGGGAAACTGGCTTCCGAAACAGTTGCCTTCGACTAATTTTATCTCATACTTTCTTTTTCTTCTTACAGATGAATTTCCCGACGTATAGTAATTATTCTTTGCTTCGTGATTGTTTTCCTGCCATTATTTTCCACCTATATAAAGTATACAAATTTTGTATAATGGGGGGCCATCCGCGAATTGTGAAATTTTATATATGTTAAGGGTTATATAAGTTTAATATGTGATTTTATAAATTTTTTTCGCTTTGTTTCTTCAGATATTTAGATAACCAGCCACCACAAATTTAAAATGTAACTTGTATTCTTAAACTTGTCACCATCAATAAACGTTAGATTGTTTTCTTACTTATTTGTATTATTTTAGTTAATGCTTTAACTCTGGACTAGTTAAAATTTTAAGATGGATTATTGTTTATGTATCGTAACACAACGCAAACCAAACCAAAAATGGCTACACGTATTTAAAAATTTCTGAATTTTTATATATTATTTATGCACACCTCATTCTTCATTTCACTATCCTGAAATACATCTTGAAGAATGTTACGATGAATATTGTGTTAATTACCAAATTCAGTATTGACATAAATACACTCAGTGTTATGAATATTATTTACTCAGTGATGTTGACTCGTTGCACAAAAATGTTAAATGATTATTGTTATATTGTTCTATACTTAATATAGAACAAGATTAATAAAATAAAATTATTTTAAGTATATTTATGCTCTTACATAAAATAATATTCAGTACTACGTTTCATTTAGAATTCCAAATTTTTGTAAGACATCGCAAATGCTGACTTTATTATACGACATTTTACAACATTGGATTTTGATTTGTACCTAAAAGCTCTACTGTGCTTAGCATTAGTGCGTTGTCATTTTTAAAATATTGCTCTCATATTATATATCATCTAAAGTAAGGGTTTTCAACCCCTATAATAGGTAATTCTCTCGAAAGAGGAATTGCATATGGAGAATACGATCACTCTTTTATTTCGTTGTTAAATATTTAATTTCGAAATATAAAAAAATACTTTTATTCAAGTTTTGGCGTTTACCATATTTTACACTTTTTTTGCCAATTTATAAAATACGTCAAAAAATAATCTAAATCAGAATAAATAAATATACGTATTTTTAATATTCTTGAAAAGAGGTATGTGGATAATGATCTATCACTGTTGAAAGGGTTTGAAAAAAAGATTGAGAACAACTAATCTAAAGCAATGTCTTATTTTTTATAAGACATTCTCTATTTGTTTTTGATTACGAAACAAAATTGAAGAATTCTCTTTAATTTTTTAATTTTGTTTTATGAAACAACGTTGTTTCAAAATCTAAAATCAGCTGAAAGTCATATAAAATAGACTGGTGAACAATACACATCTTGCTGAAATTACTAATTTATTTATTTATTGCTCATCCTTCGGAAATGTAGCTTGAATCTCAGAATGACAAAAATGTTGACGTTGACCGTAGAGAAGATACCTTACTAACATATGTTAAAAGCAGTTGACCATAACATCAAGTGCTTTCATCAAGGGCTCTCAGACTCTTAGACATGCCGAAGGCTTTCCTTTCTTTGAGTAAGAATTTGAGGCTAGATGTAAGAAACACATTTCTACTTCATTATGAAAAAAACTACGATGTGAAGCAAAGTTCCTCATTTAACGTTTTATAGAGCTTCGTTGATACATTCAATATCCAGGTCCAGGATATTAGTCATCCAAACATTCATAGTAAATAACTTCAAAAATTACTGGCTCTCAGATTTTCGTATAGCAGATTCAAGTATTTCTTTGCAGATTGTGAGTTACTTTTCTACTTTTAATACATTTAGAACAGAGATAAGATATACTAGATTTACAGTTGGGGATAAATGGTTTGCCTCATATCAAACCACCGAGCTACTCTGGTAGCGAAAAAGCGATAATCATATTAGAACAATAATCTACTACATACTCTAGATTCAAAACTAATAACCGCCTTTGTTTATGCGTCTCCTCGTGTATCACTCTCCAAGAATCACAAGAATTGTTTATATCAGCAATTTTGTTTTGTTAGAATCTAAGCAATTTGATTATGCACAGATTAAATTAATATCGGATTAAGAAAAACTTGATCAAGGGAATCAAAAAATAAGAATAAAAGAAATAAATTTGAGCCCAACCGGCAGTGAAGCAACCTCAGTTTGCACTAACCAGTCCATATGGTGTTATACGTATATAATCTCTTTCAAAAGTAATGGCCAGCTTGTATTAAATGCATCGTGAAACACATAAAAATTCGTTCTAAATTTATCATTAGAATTCTTAAATGACTGCACCATAAAGTTCTATAGTGCATTCAGTTTTTAAATGTAGCAGGGAGCAACGACTTTTCATTTCAACAAGTATTTTCAGTTTTTTTTTAAATTCATTTTACCAGTGAATCGAAATGGAGGTGTGATAGTAACACATCTAAAGTCTCAGTATTTTATATACATAATAAAATTACAAACATTTGAGCACCGATGCCTTTAAAACATTATAACATCAGTAAAGAGCATCCTCAAATTAAAACAAATTAAATTCTAACTCAAATTCAATAAAAATCGCTCAACGAGCAGAAAAGCTTATTTGCATGGTGGACCAACAGTGTCGTTGGACCAAATACACCATAAAATAAGCATTAAAAGTTTTCAAGGAAAATGACAACAACAACAATTTGGGCTGCCCCGTGTCGTGAACTCAATCACATTACGGGTCCACTCCCCCTTTGGGCACTTCGTGGAGGTTAAACCTCCACTATTACCCTCCAAGGGAGCAGCGCACTACCTGGATAAGACACCACGCAGCACCGGTTGTCAAGTTGCTCCTGCCAGTCGCATGGGCGAGCCCGTCGCAGTGGGCCGTTACCCAGCAAACCGAGGGGAACTAGCCCTCCGGCTACGGTTCCACACCGTTCAGGACATGCCAGTCCCCGAGGCCGGCCAATATGTGACCTTTCCCAGGGGCTTCAGAACCACCAAGTTCGTAAATTTTATTCCTCGTGGCCGAGACTGCCTCTGCGAAGCTACTGGCTAGGTACAGATCCTAGCCAGTAGCTTCGCAGAGTTCTCTACGTCGACCCCCGGGGGGTGCAAGGAAAATGACAGTCAGTACCAATGCAAAATCATTGTCTGCCTTGTTAGGCTAAGCTGCACTGTGTCAGTAAAAATGCTAAAATCTAGAAACATACAGCGTGTAGATGGTAAGCAGTGCATTTTTGGAATTCAATGGAGCACAATTACTTATATTCTAGATACTGGGAGTATCAAAATTTTATTTAGAAATATGTTTCCGCAATAAAAAGCAAAAGGCTCATAAGTTTCATAGAATGGATTTGATAGAAAAAGGAATGTATTATTTCTCAGATTCCCAGAATCCATGTCCCTATTACATATAGCAAATGTGAAAATTACTGCTTTCTTAGTAACCTAACAAATGAAATAAAACGTTAATACTTTTTCATTTCTGAAATAAATTGCAAACATGCTATCTTACACATACATTGACAAATTCCTTTGCAGCCACGGAACATATTAATTCCTTTATATTAATTTAGTAAGACTTTTGGGATTCATTTTGTAAACAAAAGGATGTAATGAAAGCCTAAAAGGCTTTAATTTCTAAATAATCTTCTATGTCAGCATTGAAAGATGCTGAATGATACTGATGATGAATAATACGATGATACATTATGATGAAAGGCCTTTTCAAGTGAGATAAATTTTCTAGTGAAATGGGAATTACCGTTTCAATATCGCATAATCGGACTAATTAGCTGCATTTCCTTCATGTCATAGAAATTGTTAAATTCAGAATAAAGTACGTACGAAACTTTTAATAATTGGGTAGAGTGTTACGATATTTCGTTTTCAAATAAACAATAGGCTTAATGAGTCGCTGATATTCGAATAGCTGACATTTGTTTAGTTAAATTAGGCGTATCTCTAAATTTTCACTTGAGTCGTACACTTTTATTGCGAAAACCAATTTCTAAATTAAATTACAAATCCTTTTCGCTTGTACCGCCTGAATAATCATACTTCTACAGCAAGTTTAGTGATATCTTTAAATGTCACAGATAATGAATAATTCGTTTCCAAAAAAAATATATTTTCAAAGAATTATTAATTTCAAATCATTATATTGCTGGGTGCGTACGAGTTCGAAATGGATTAAACGCACAAGTCGATAAAAAGCCAATAAAATTTATACTTATTCCAAGGAATAAAGCAAAAACTAATCCGATTTCACTGCGAATTCGCTACAATCAATAATAGCACTAAGTAAACAACTGAATTTAGATGTTTTAATCCAGCTTTTATAAGCTTTTTAATCAAGGTATTTTTCGTTTTTTCTGGATGGTAAAAAAAGCATAATTACGAGTTATCTATTTATTAAATGCGCGTGCTCCTGCAGTTTTACTTTTTCGGCGTTGCTTTCTCTTAAAACTTGTCGCGCGCAGCGTTGCACGGGGAAATGAAACAATTTAATAACAATTTTACTAAAAATAGCAAACTAAATACAAAAACCGTAACAATATTAATTTGTTATTATACCTACAGAATAGAATGAAAAAGAATAGAATCTCTAAATTGTTATATGTCGTTAGTGACACTCTTTTAAAGTTAAAGATTAATAAAAATATTTTAGTAAAATATAAATTATTTTTGTTAATCGAACTTCTTTGCAAAGCTTCAAACGTTTTAGTCAAAATTTCTTAATTTTCTTTAAAATTGATTCAGATTTTAATTTGCAGATGCAATAGTTCCTCTGTTTCAAGCACAAATACACACCAAAAATGATAACAGCTATTTGCGAACTTTATATTTGTGAAATGAAATTTTATATTTCAAAATGTGGCATTAGTTGTGGTGATAAAAACCGGAACATTAGAGAATCAATTATTCAGATTTCACATATATTATCCGGCCTGATTTTGCCCTGTTAATTGCAAACGCATGCTGTAATGTCGCAGTATCATGCAACCTTAAAATTTTAGAGATCTTTTGTTTAAGTAAATAATTCTGATTTTCAAACCTTAGTTTAATATACTCTGCAGAGAAAGAAATATGAAAAATCTGTAAAGTACTCTCTACGACTCCAACTCTGAGAACTTCCCTATTGCCACCCGGACATTCTGCAATTGCGCCATGAAAGCATTCCTTATCAAGAGAAAATTCCTTCCATTCTCCCCCACTCAACACATTAACGACCGCTTATCTTTCCCTTGAAGGAAATGAACATATTTTTTAGACGTTTCAGAATCTAAGAGAATAAATGGAACAGGGAAAAATATTTATATTTATTGAAGATATAAAATACTGCGAAAAAGCAAAACCGATTACTTTTAAGATAAATGGTAATCTTCGAAACATTTGCTATACAAAAACACATAATAGATATTACAAGCAGTTATCTTTTGTTTACCACAGTATTTGCATCTTTTAGTTTTGTTTGCTGAATTTTTCTCGATAATGTGATTTGTGGGATCCTTTTCTGTTTCACTTGAGGCTAAATTCTGAAAGGAAAATGGTCAGCCAATATAATCAGTATATGAAGATGAAGGCTGCGAATTTTTAGAATATTCTTTTCAGAAATCTTAGAGCAACACTTCTTTGAAAATTTAACAGAGAAATTTTGTGGTCTACAGTAATCTCATAACGTTTCCATGCATTTGATTAAAAATAATAAAATTAATAAATAATAATAATTATAATAATAATAATAATAATTAAAATAGGCCACCAGCGTTTCTTACAGTTTACTTGCACTTTATGTACATCGTAATAAGACTGTCCAGAAAGTCCATGTCATCCATATATATGCTGTAATTTCCAATGAGTTTAGGTTATGTTACGGATAATGTATTTTGGAGTACCTTTTGGTCACTGATAGCGGATTTATTGCATCAAAGTTAGTTGTCACAGATATGAGGGGACTGACATTCTACCGAATTACTGCGATGCCATGTTCTTTATCAAATGCGGTATCTTATGTTCCATGTTCTTCTTTTCCATTTGATTTACAGGTATAATAGAACAGTTTCCTAATCTGTACTCAAGAACTGCTCCAGCCCCATGAAATTTCAGCTCATTCAATGCCGACAACAACATGTGTGACATAAAAGAGTTGTCAAAATTTACGTAATGACATTGAGAAACTTCCACTACCCTTAAAAGATCTGTTACAATATCCCCATTTAGTTCAAGAGCAATCAATGCCTTTGAAGATTTTTCTGAATTTATATAAAAATAATATTAGTATTAATCATATGAACACAAACTACTCGAAACGGACGAGTTTTCCAGAGAAACATTTTGCGTGAAAGTCTACTAAAATAAGGTATAATTTGCTCATCTATGGAAGCATCTGTTGAAAAAAACCCATATGGCATGAAATTGGCATTTAAAGTATTTAAATTGAGACGAACCTTAGCTAGTTTTTCGATTTTATCCAATCCTTCATAAATTATAATACTTCATTCAAAGTTCAAAACCGTTGTCTCCAGTATTGGTTATTTTGGAACAGTTGTTTTGCAGAACCTGTAAAAGAAAATAGCACTGTAAAAACGTATGAAAATCTGTGTATGCTTACAAAGACACTGTTTTGAACTGACTTCGCGTTTTCACAAAATTTGGAAAATTGATATTTAAACCAACAAAAATAAAATAATAAGCTTACCTTTTGACGCCTTTATACAGACCAATGTTTCTAGAAGATCGGCTTAGCTTCATGGATGTGCCCCTCTATGAGATCTACTCAAAATTAAAAGAAACACTTTTCAAAACATATACAAAAAATGATTTACTTTTTTAAAGATTTCGATGTGAGAGAAACAACTTGTTTTGCCCAAAAACAATGCCGTTTTATCTAAGATATACAATAAAGAAAAGCACTATACATGTCAGCATGTTTTGACATAATGTTGCAAAAATGCAACATCAGTCGTCAATAGTTTATAATACGAATGGGAAGGAGGACACCCGCATTGATATATACAGGTGGCGACGAATTATAGTCACATTTTACTTCGAACATCACCTGTAGAAGGAGTTAGGATTTCTTTTAGAGCAAAGTAAGTCAGGTTATTTAAAGACGTATGTCAAAGCACAAGACGGTTCTTTGCGTAAGGTAAGACCTTCGTGGAGATTTTTTAAAAGAACCTGTCTAGGACCTTACTTTAGAACCTGTGGATTACTGCTATTGTTCTATGCATTTTCTTTACTTTTTTATATTTCCTGTAGAAATTTTGCTTTATTCTGATCATTTGAGGTAAGAATTTTGTAATTGCTTTGCAAAAAAGAAACTTGACTTCTTTTCACAGAAGGTCTGGTTATTCCCAACCCGATCCATCAGATATTAATTGTAAATTTTGCATGATTTTGATAGTTTGTGATAATTTTTTGATACTTTTGCTATAAAAAAAAACTTGACTTCATTCCAGACAAGGGACAGCTGTTCTGAAAACTGGCTCAGCTGATACGCTGCAAATGAATCGGATGTTGACTGAAATTTTGCTTTATTCTGATGATTTATGATAATAATTTTCGAGAGTTCCGCAAAAAACTTGCGTTCTTTTCATACAAGTCTCGGTTATTCCCCAACCCGGTTGTGTAATGGCAAACCACACATTGAGTTAATCAATGTTAACGAATGTCACTTACTGCGCATGCTCAATGGTGCACCGTTGGCGCGGGAGGAAATACTAGTAACTAAGGGCAGAAGCAACCCTACACAAGTTAGTCATGTTTAGTTTTACTCTTTTACAATTGCAATACTACGGAAATTTTGTGTGTGGTTATTGCATGTGTTTCTGTTTCATTTCATTTTGGTTTATTTTGTTCATAAACATTACATTTAATATCAGTTAATTGACTTTAATTAAGCAATTTTAACTGGATTTATTTCTTAATTTGTTAAAGTATATACGAATGGACATATGGTAAATACTCAATTGCTTTTATTCCTCAGAAGTATAATAAATAAGTATTCAGCTGATTCATCTTGTAATGTTTCCCGTTTTGTAATCCTTCTTACACGAAAATTTTCGTAGTTTACAATCGATATTTACATTCTAAGTAATGAAGCAATTTACAACCCAACAAGTTTTAAAACCCGAACTGTTTGCGCCCACATAATACAATATCAACCATATACCGTATTTGTCTTCTTTTAAAATTGCACCAATTTTTATTCTGGGCATGCGCAGTAAGCGAAATTCGTTTAACACTGATAAACTCAATGTGCGGTTTGCCATTACGCAACACAGTTAAGCCGCCGTCACTTAGCCAGGTATGGACTTTTCATCTCATTAATTGTCAGATGATGACTATAAAGTCAGATGTTGACGGTAAGTTTTGCTTTATTCTTATTGTTTGTAATACAAATATTTTATTGTTTCGTAATAAATAAATTTGACTTCTTTTCGGATAAGGCTCGATTATTCCGCAAAGTGGTTAATAAACTACCGGTTAGACGAAAGTTGATTGTAAATTTTGTTTATAATATAGATCCTTATTATTATAGAGAAAAAAATATAATGGTTAAAATAAATCCAACATATTTCTAAGCACAGCATGATACATACCAAATAACTATTTTTTAGTGTCTTACTTACTTTAAATTAAAATATGGTTCTCTTTCTTAATCGCTTCTAGAAGCACAGTTGACCCACAAACTGTGATACCAGCATGATAATCGGGAGATTAAAAGAGTTTTAAAACAGTTGAAGCAGACAAGCTTATTAGAGAAATGATTTCAACCGGTCTTACAGAAAGTTCACTTATACCGTTTCAATACTTCTTAATTGCATGGTCCAGATTAACTCATGTTCGATGGATTACCAGTCAGAATTACTAGGGTACTAGAATTAAAAATTAAGAGAAATGCTTTCATTCTACATAATCTGTATAGATAGGAAAATGTAATATTTTTTAAGCTTATCCCAATATCCAAAATATATGTATAAAAATATAGTTTGTCTCTCTTGTTCCACATAAATTAGAACAGATCCTATAAAGACCTGGCAAATTCTCGCACAGGCGTTAATAAAAGTACTGACTCAGAAGAATGGTAAAATAACCCTTTATTAATTCAAAATAGTTAACAGAAAGGCACGGGGCTTCGTGCGTTACAAAATCACCGCCAACTTGCGGTGGAAACTAAACGTATAATATAATGTAAGTCAAACCTGAAATAAATAGTGCAAGATAGCACTTAAGTTACGCCTAAGAGGTGGGCTCACAAGAACCTAACCGGCGTGAGGTTAAATCTAAATCTGTTAAGACCAAAAGGCCTACTCGCGTAACAGCGAAATAACAACGAAACGTGCGCTTAACTAGCGAAACACGCTCTGGAAATCTCAGATATTCACCTGTTTAAATAAGCACTTTACTTTTAATTTGCATCCTGGCGAGAGAATGTAAGGGGAAGTTGAGAAGTCTAGAGAAGAAGTTGAGAAACTTAAAATAAATTTGTTATGCAAAATAAGGAAAACCTTACAAGAATATTTAAATTTCTTAAATATAATAAAATTTTATATAAAACTCATAAAATAATTGATGAATTAAATGTTGAAAAATAATTTATCATATAGTTTAATGGAAGTAGGAGATTAAATAATTCTCTTTACAAAATTTACCTACAGTTTTATATCATGAATAATAAAAGTGTGAGGCGTTCTTCATAAATATATAAAATTAACAGCTTATACTTTTGACAATGCAATTTGATTATTAGATTTCGTTATTTAGGCATCTACACTTAATGTAAAATTGTAGAGCTTCTAAAAAAATATTTAATCTCTTGCTTCCATTAAACGATACAAAAAATAATTTTTCTATTTTTAGTTCATTAATAATTTCGTGAGTTTTAACAAAAAGCTTGCTTTATAACTTTTTATTACTTTTATTTTCGTCTTTTTAGTCTCAATGACACATTATCAATCAAATTTTTAAATAAAAAAATCATTTTTCAACAATGAATAATCAAACAATTGTTTTCATCAAATTTTGAAACTACCCAGCGATTTTGCTCTCCTCCCCGGAAAAAGAAACAAAATTACGTAAAAAATCTCTTAAAAACTTTATTTGAAATTTTATTTTCTAATCTGGTGCGAACAATAACATTCTGACACTTTTATTTTGTTCCTTAAACGAAGATATGTGCAAAAAATCATTTAAAAGTTAAATTTAAAAAACTGGAAACTGAATGTTTAAAAAGAAAACTGCTTATCACACTGCATCCTCATCTACAATCAGTATGTGTATAAAATTTTCAATCGATGGCTAATCCCGAAGTAGATTAAAATTCTCAATAACAAACTTCCGACCATAACGACAAATATCTACCATGAGTGAACTAAGTAAAAGCTTACAATAATAATAATCTGAAAGGTTTCAGATTTTAAATTACGTCCAAAGTGGCGTTTTTTTAACGTTTTGTGAGTTATCTTTATTTATTGAATATCACGTTCTACGTACTCAAATGATAAAATTTAGTTCAACAACAATATCTCAAATTAATTTTAAAATGAGCATATCTTTAGAATTTCCGATACAGAGTCTCGCGCGTTCGAGATAAAAATGTTTTTCTTCGTGCAGTGTTACCATTGCTCACTTAGAAATCGTTTAGTTTTTTAATTAAAAATTCTTTGAAGTGTTACAAAATCTGAAATCGATAATAAAACAAATTTCAAATTCAAATTAGGGCTTCCACGGAAGATTACTTTATTCAAATTTTGATGGCTCTATGTACCGTTGTTCACAATGCGAGAGACATACAATCATTTATGCAGATTATTTCATTATTTAATTTCTTTAAATATAAGACAGGGCGATAATATATGGTGGCAACGATTTGAAAGTTATACAGATTTAAAGTTTTCAACGCGAAATGCCAAAAAGAAATTAATAATCCTTCAGGACAAATTGCCCCTTTGGACTAATAATAATAATAATAATAATAATAATAATAATAATAATAATAAAAAGATAAAAATCTGAAAGGTTTCAGATTTTGAATTACGTCCAAAGGGCATTTTTTAAGCATTTTGTCTGTTACTTTTATTTATTAAATATCACGTTCTTAGCACTTAAACCATAAAATTCAGTTCATGAGCAATATTGCAAAATAGTTTTAAATTCAGCATATCTTTAGAATTTTCGATGCGTAGTCTCACTCGCTGGAGATAAAAGTGTTTTTTCTCTACAAAGTTGCCATTGCTCGCTTTGAAATCCTTGAGTTTGTTAATCAAAAATTCTTTAAAATTTTACAAAATATGAAATCGATAATAAAACAAATTTCAAATTTGAAATTTGGGCTTCGACATGCCCATATTCGCAGTAGGATTACGCCATTCAAAATTCGATGGCTCTATGTACCGTTGTTTTATCAGAATGCATGAAATATACATACATTTATGCAGTTTTTCATTATTTAATTTCTTCAAATATAATGCAGGACTCTAACATTTGGTGGCAACAGTTTGAAAAGTGAAACGGACATTTATCGTTTAGTGAACCATCGCGAAACGAAAACAAAAGTTCCTTTGGACTAATAATAATAATAATAATAATAATAGTAATAATGAAGAGTATAGAGCTTTACGCAACGAAGGAGTTGTCTTCTATTTTGGGCACTGCATAGTTAAAAGTGCAGCACAAAATTAAACAGGAAAAGAGTTTTTTGTTCTTGTTTCGAATACTGGTACATGAAATTTTACGTTCAGCGGCAAATTATTCCTAAACAGCATACCACGTGATTACATAAACTGCAAGGCAATTTTAAAGATAATTTTTTCTGCAAATTCTTTAAAATAGAATAACGCTGATGAAGTGACTTGTTTATTGCACAATGAGGCCTTACGTTGCGGAAAGAATTTTTTCTTAGTTTTGATTTTCTTTCTGTTTTGTTGGAATTGTTTAATCCATATGATTGTTTTAGTAGCTGGAGAGTAATCTAAAGACAGGTAATTTAGTTTCCACTATATCCAATAGCTCAGTATAGTAAAATAGAAGATAGTTTTACTTTTAATCAAAAATTCTCAAATTGCATCATTGTTTACTGTGGTTTTAATTATTCTCATAATTAAGTAACAATGAGAAAATTATAAACTTAAAGTTTATTATTTTCGAAATCTATTTCATGTTAATTCAATTTCAAATGATTAAAAACTGTCGCTATGTAAATCAAAATTATGCATTATATTATATCTCCACTTTCTTCCTTAGTTGGAAGATGAAATTTTAATGCTATTCATGCTGATGAAGATATGCAGCTTACCATAAATGGCAATATTTGCTATTTTTGTCTTTTAAGGCTACAGTCCATTTAACATTTATACATGACTTCCAATTTCCGAAAAAAAAGTAATAAAACTTAATATAGTATAGTCGAATTTACTAGTTTAATGTTCGAAGCAGTAAAACGCTTTTTGATGTAAGGAACAGAAAAAGAATTCCCCCTCTTACATATAATAGCAAAAGCATGTACAGTTTTATTTGACTAAGTTTAACTAAGACTGATTTGACAGATTAAACTAAGTTTTGTTGCAGTCAATAATAAACTGTTAGAACTTTTAAGTTAAACGATTCTTCCGTCTCTCTGTTCGTTTTTCTTGAGAATAGAAACTGAAGTAATACAATAATTCGAGGTGATTTACCTTTCTTTGTACTTGCTAAACTTTTTTAGAAAAAGTAACTCCACTTTAAAAATAGAATATGACACGAAGCTGAAACATTATTAATATATAATGAAAAAAAAATAATTAAGTGAATTACTATTTAGGCTGCTTATAAAATTAGTGCTCTGTACATTCTAAATTACTTATTTTTTATTAATTTTCAATTATTGTTAGTTGTATTATATTCTGTTTAAGATAACTTTATAGTTAATTTGCTAGTTGTAATTAATGTTTCATTATTCACATCATTAATGTGCTGATAATTTTAATAGGGTAATTTTATTCCAAGGAATAGAAAGGGAATTTCATTCCAAAATGAAGGCTCGGCAGTTAATTTTAACATATTTAATTGACAATCACAGTATGAAAATCTTGTAGCGTATACAGAATCATAAATGGGGTAGTTTACGCATTTTTAAGCTATATTAACATCTTCAGAGTTACTATTTCCCCCAACGCGATAGAATTAATGAATCCAAGATCAAATATTAGGGGAAGAAAAATGAAATCAATAATAAGGAATGAAATCTAGGTTTGTTGTAATAGCTAGGTTTATTTCAAATGGTGACTGCTGGTATACATAATGAATTAATATTAAGTTTAATCTCACACAATGTTTATAGGAGATCGTCTGGGAAACACCTCTTGTAAGCTTATCCTATACTCATATTGTTCTAATTTTAAAAGTTAATTAATTCATATATGATAAATATGCATAAAATAAGTTTAACAACCACCTTGAGATAACCGAGGTTTAATTTTCCAGTGTTCTTTCGTAAACATGGGAAAACTAAACGCACTGTATTGCTACACGTTGTCATATACATATTGTGTTGCTACACTTTTTTAATTGATTCCTGTATGTGTAGAAGTTATGCAGTCTTCAGGAAACTAAAGGAAAACAAGCATGGAATCAGGAACAAATTTTAGAGGTTGTTTAAGTGCATTTGAAATACTGCAGTTGCAATCTCATTAAAACTGAATTCAAAATGTTATAAAAGCAAACCATTTTCTGGGCAGTTTTCTTTATATATAAAGGCTGTTCTGAACCTCCATAGAATTTGCTTAGCACTTATGCACTAATAAGGCTATATGAAGGTGAAAGTGGTCCAATATGCATTCAGTCGCTGTACAGTTTAAAACCATACCATGGCACGTTGAGAACTTTGCAACATAACTTCGGCGCAATGCTAGGAAAAGGTTTTCCAAGACCTCATCTACGTCATTAAATTGTGAAAATGAAATATTTATCGATGTTCCTCTCCTTGAATTACTGACAAATATTGCTAAGACACTGTTCCTTAGATTTAAAAAAAATTATGATCAGTGTTTTGATATTCCAGATCGCAATTAATCCTTTTTTGGCTTTTTTGGCTTCAGGGATTTTTTTCCTTTCTCCAAGTATCCCTCATTTATTCAAATTTATTTTTATGCCAGAAAAGATTGAATAACAGATCCTGAAATTCTTCGATTAAAGACTTTAAAGTGTCATAAATATTTTCACTTCACTGGAAAAAAAAGCAGTAAAACTTGGGAAAACATTATGAATCTTTGAGAGACGGTTAGATATTTTGGATGTAGGACGCATGAAAAAATCATTTAAGCGCCTGATGAGATTAAAACCATGGGTCTTTCAATTTTATGTATGTGCTTATCGATTACGCAACGAAAGCACGTACGGGAGAACTCAGTTACTGTTTATATGCTTCCCCAATTGAAACGCAAATACAGCAGAATCATGAGAACTTGTCAACCAAATCCATGCGATGAAAATTATCGTCTAACAAATTTTTAGTGCTGATAGCGTTGTTCAGACCAATACACATTTCGGTCTAAAAAATATAAAAACAACAGATTTTGCCCACACCGAGATTCGGATCATGAAGATTTACCATGTATTTTCCCCGCATAGACCGATCTTCCACACACAGAACACGTTTTTTCCACGGATAGAACACACAATCTTCCACGCACAGAACGTGTATAGAGAATTGCGATTATTCTTTATAACACTAAAACTAATTAAACTTATCATCTCTAAAATTAACTTTGAAATCGCCATTAAGTAGCAAATTTCTTTTCCAAACATTTTCCTTGATATATTTATGCCAAACTAACAAATAATTTGAATTATTTCCATTCGTTTTATTTACGAGAGTAAATCATTCTCTGTATTTAAGGATTTCGTATTAATTAAAATTTTCTTAAGGAAGGAAACCGAGCCCTAAAATTTCACATTACATGTTTTTATAGCGTAATCATCATACAGATCAGAGTTTCTCAACTGGGGGAGGGGCGAATTTCATAGCTCTAGGGAGGATGCGATCAGTTTTTTTGCTGTTAGGTATTTAGTTTTAGTTTATGAATATAAAAAACTATTTTTACGTTTTGGTATTTATCAAAGTTTTATACGCTTTTTGTTGTTTGATTTACAAAATACTTTGAAAAATCATCTAAACCTAGTAAATAAATATATTTATTTTTCGCCTTTTGGAAAGAAGGGGAACAATGGTGAAAAGTAGTGATTGGGGAAAAAATATTAGAGCCCCTAATATAGATCAAATGCTAGGTATTAAATTGTAGTAATAAGCTACTTTTTAATAAGATTATTGGGCTAAACTATAACTACCTCGAAAAAATGTTATTTGTTTGTTTAAAAAATTTCATAGTTGAGGAAATCGAACATACTTCAGAAAAGTTTTCTAAGTCAATATTTCAGTTTCAGGGAAAGTTTGTGCCTGTCAACATTTCTCGACAAATTCACCCGGTGCATCTGACACATTCATTAAATTTATCTCCGAAAGAATGTGAAAATCCGTAAAGCTATCTCCAGTTACTCGTTTATGTGTCAATATAATTTCACTTCCACAAATATACTTAACCTATTGCCAATAAACAGATACAAATTTGCTGTTGACAGCTACCGTCCTATTTCACAGAATATTTCAGATAACGTTTCTTTTTATGATTACATAGAAAATGTAAACATTTCTAGGAAAAAATTTATTTTGAAACTCTTCGAATATTACTTTGTGTAACTATGTTACACTATAACACAGTTTTTAATTGAACTATGTTACTGAACTATGCTACACTTACTATATGTTTTACTTAGGTTCTTACTGAACTATATTACTAAATACAGATGGAATTTTAAAGTTATCTTGATGATGTATTGCAATAAGGTCTAGAAATCTTTACTTTAAATAAACGTTAATTCAATTAAGTGATTTTGCATTTGAATATCAATAATAAATTATATACCTCGGTTAGGAAGCAATCTAGTGCGTCGCGCAGCAGCACCGCAGTTCCGGGGTTCGATCCCCGGGCTGAGCAAGATTGACTCAGCCTTTCATCCTGTGAGTGGGTCGATAAAATGAGTACCAAATTCGCTTGGGGACTAAACACCGAGTGTCTTGCGACAAGCTGACCACTTTTCCAGGGTAGATGCTCATGCACCGCGGAGTCCACTGTCTAGAAAGCAGATACCAGGGCACTGTCGTTGATGGTTCTCTAAGGACTGTAGCGCCATGAGTTTAGTTTAGTTTAGTTTAAGCTATGAAGCAATTATTATCTTTTAGCATTGTTTCATTCAAATATTTTTAGTAGGTTTCTTACTTCCAGAAATTCACCACCGCTAATTTATTTTTTATTAGTTTAATTCGTAGAGTTCCGCAAATAAATAAGTAAAAAGAAAGCATCAATGACAGAATTTACTTCGCAGTGCTTACTCTCTAAATTAATGCCCTGCCCAGGAGGCAATGAGTGTTAAATATGCTTCCTTTTAAATTATAAAATCGAAAAGAACAAAAAAATCCTTGAGAAACTTAAGTCAATAGATTGCCCTACAAAAAGCTATGTTTAGGGAAACTGCAGTTTTCAAATGTGTCAGCAGGGCATTCAACGATAGTAAAGAGAAATGTGTTTTATTGCTTATATTCCCAAATATTATATATATATATATACAGTGAGAGAGATAGAGTGAAATGTGTAAGCTTATATAAGGTGAAACAAACTATATTATATCATTATTATTGTTATTATTAAATATTTGGCGGCTGTTTTAGTTTCAAAATAAAACTGCATGTTTCTAAACAGTGCTTCTGGAGATTAGAATGAACAAAATTCCTGAATATTGAATGGTTCTTTTAATTATCAGATATTATAAATTACATAAACAAAGCCTTCTTTTCTGCTCTTAATTAGCTTCCTAAACGTTTTATTAAACACCTAGAACGATAGCACATCGAGGTGTTTATTGTTTCTTTTTCGAGGATTTCATGTCATGGGAAAACATGATGTATTCATCTTTGCAGAATTATTTGTTGCACGTCTGGTGTGCAATTACTGAGTTCACAAGCCTCAATGCTATGGAATGTTAATTTCCGACGGAATAACGTCAAAACCTTTTCCTAATATTGGGCTTTGCCATTTTAGACAGCTCTTTTTAAATATAAAATTTTTTAAATATTCTATCTTTAATTTTTTCGAATTTAATACTTAAGCTAATAGTTCAATAGAAATTACTTTGTCAAAATTGTTTCAGATGTTAAAGTGGTAACTGAATATCGCGATCAAATTGCAATTTCTATTTAACATTATCGCTTTTATACTTTAAAAGTTTTACCGCTCAGACCGTATAGTGGTTAGAGGAGGCGTCTACTATACCGAAGGGCCGGTGTTCGAATCCCGGAGAAGTCACACTTATTGTGATGTAGATTTTGTGTCTCCTCATGGGAGGTAACGGTGGCCGTCAATTAGGTGCCTCCACAATAAAATGGCTACCACTTTCGGCCTTAAGAGTGACTAACACTGATAAAGGCAAGTGACCGCCTTTCGAAAAAACTTTAAAAATATTTTAATTTATACTTACTAACTTTTTGTAACATTATAAAATATATATAAGGTTAATTAACTCATTTTTTAGGATTTTGAACTTTACTGTCATTGCTTCTTAGTTAGCTTTCACGACAATGTAAACGAGGTTTAAATATTTAAGTTGGCGTTTATGAAATGTTTTAGACATACAAAGCTTTAGGCAACGCAATAGTACAATTAAATCGCTCATCTCTGTTACATTAGTTAACTAGCATTAGCCAAATTGCTAGCCGAAGTAAATCTCACCCTTAGTAAAATTGAACCAATGTTTAGTTAGGCTGTTTACATTTGTAGTCCCCCTTATCGAGTTAATTTAAATATTAAATTCAGTTTTATGTTACTCATATTTCCCTATCATGACATAAATAATTCTTAACCACAAACGTGCATTTGCTATATTTAAAGCGTTTAATAGAAAGGTTTGTCCAAACCTTCTTAGGAGTCAATTGTTTTTTCATAGATGATGCAATAACTGGCTTGTCTGTCTGAACAGATTTAAGGAACTTTAGTAATTTCAGATAGTAACGCGACAGACATATTGATAATCTATTCAAGACATTAGGCAAGACGTTCAAGATTCAAGACATCTGAAATTATCAGAATGCACTTTTTCTACTTTATTTGGATTAATAATCAGAGAAAAATTTTCTTTGTCGTTTTCTTTGTCAGATGTTTAATAATTTGCTTTAAAGTATTGTTTACTTTAATAAGTGCTTATGAAAATTAAGAAAATTATTTCATTAAGTAGAACTAACTTACTAGCTGATATCAATAAATAAAAATTTTTCTTATTACTTTAATCAGAATTCCATTCTTTTGCATTTTTCTCAGTCTTCAATTAACGATGAATTATACGTTATAAATCATTTTTTAATAATTTGTCGTTCGAATCATCCTTTTTTGAACAGTATTATGAACTATTTGCTTTCATTACTACTACTAATATACAGGGGTTGGACAAAAATATGGAAACACCTTTAAAGAAAACATGTTTCTTTGCTTAATATGGTGTAGGAAACCCGTTGGCATCCAAAACAGCTTGCAGTCTTCTCGGAATGGATAAATACAGTTCCTTTATGTTTGCCAAGGGAATATTATACCATTCTTCCTGCAAAATGGTGACAAGTTCAGATAACGATGTTGGCGGTGGATGACGAGAACGCACTTTCCGTTCCAATGTAGACCACAAAGGTTCGATAATATTCAGGTCTAGTGACTGTGGTGGCCAGGGGAGATGGGACAACTCATCCTCGTGCTCAGAAAACCAGTCCTGGACAATGTGAACTGTGTGAACAGGGACTTTGTCGTCTTGGAAGACACCATCACCATCGGGGAACAAAGTTTGTACCATGGGATGAACTTGATCGGCCAAAATGTTCACATAAGTCTTGGAAGTCATGTGCCCTGACACAGTTATCATGGGGCTAGCAAAGAACCACGATATGGCTGCCCAAACTATAACAGAACCCCCGCCGTGTTTCACTCTTGGCAACAAGCAGTCTGTATTATAGGCTTGAGATGGCGTTCTCCAGACGTAAACTCGGAGAAGTGGGAAACAATGGGAAAGAAGACTCTTCAGACCATATTACTCGCTTCCACTGCTCTATAGTCTAGGCTTTATGGCTTAAACACCACCTTTTCCTGTTACGGGCATTAGCATCACTGATGAGTGGCTTCTCAATTGCAGCACGGCCAGCAATTCCCTGTTTATGAAGCTCCCTTCTAATTGTTTTGGTACTCACAGGGTTCGGTAACACAACATTCATTTCAGCAGTAACTTTTGCAGCTGTGGTCTTCTTATTTTTCGCCACAATTGCCCTTAATGATCGTCTGTCACGATCACTCAGGACACACTTTCGTCCGCGCTGTGATTTAGCAGATGATGTTTTTCCGCTTTTCAAATATGTGGAATAAATCTTCGATACAGTACCTCTTGAAACACTAAACACCTCGGCTACCTTGCTTACGGAAGCACCTACCATACGTGCTCCAACAATTTGCCCACGTTCGAAGTCTGTTAACTCTGACATAATGCAATGACAACCTCAGATAATAGTACTCCGACAACAACTGAACTGTTTAGCACATTTACGAAGTTGTATAGGTGGCGTCAGTAGTCAAAAACGCCAGCGCCACCTACATATTTCATTAAAATCAATCTTTCTTTTCAAAAATGCATTTCACAAGGTGTTTCCATATTTTTGTCCATCCACTGTAAATATAGTATATATATATCTAAACAAAAAAAAGGGGAGGATTTTTCGAGACTAATTTTAACACGTTTTCTAAAATATCTCCTTCATATCATTCATCACGCAATATCTCCTTCATATCGAAGATATATAAATTTCCATCTTTACGGATGACCTTCAGATTATGGCACTGAATTTCTTGTTTTTCTCGAAGTTTCAGAAAATCCTATTTTTTATTGTTTAAAATTTATTTCAGACAGATCCATAACTTTATTCATATTTTATTTACACATATTTTACATAACTGGGTCTGCTGTTATTTAAAAAATAACAATTGTTAAATATGCAAAAATATCAAGAAAAGTCAGTTGATATCTTCGTTATTCTGTAGAAAAATACGTAAAATGAAATCCATCATTGATAATGCTGATGCAGTAGAGTTTCTAAGTGACTTTAAAAACAAAGTCACGAACTATTTCTAACTAACTGCATAACGTTAAAAATAGTAATCCACCAACAACTACAATAGTTATTATTATCTTGAAGGTTATATTTATCGCAATTCGAAAATAATAATGAATAATGTTTTATCGTATCGAACTTGAGTAATTTTTTTTCGTATCTAAAGTTTTTTTAAGCCACTTTTTTTCCTGTCTTGTGTAATTTACAATACTAATTTAACTGCAAACTCCATCAATTTCTGAAACCCTAAACCCTATTTTTCATAAAATTAAGCATTTTTAAAAATCTGATAGTCCGACATTTTATTGTTAAGCATTCACTGGGGAGGTCCATCATGGAACCATCATTTCATATATCCATGGCCTTCTCTGGATTACTGACCCGGGACCACATATATGGTAGTCGGGTTCCCTAACCACCGTAGCGAACAGGATGGTGAAATATGGAAAAGGCACATCTAAAATAATTAATCTTTTCACATATGTGGCAAAAGAATGCACAAACCATTAGATTCATTTGGAGCCATGAAATGCGAGAAATCTAGTGCTCTCTCCCCGGCATTCAGACCTCGCATCTTACAGTTTCCTGGCTGCATAGGTTAGAAATCTACAACTCGCACAGTGTACAGTTCCAAAAATGGTGAACATTGCTAATTTAAACCATCGCTCAAATCCCTTTGAAAGTTCTCGCTGCAAGAGAAGTGTTTAGAGTTTTCCTATTTTACCCTTTCAGTAAAATGAATGCTAACCCGTTCTTCTCAAACCATCCTTCATTATGTCATCCGCACCTTAGGCAAATAGACCTCAGGGACTTTGTAATCAGGAATCCAAGTAATAATACCCAATCTATTTACACAACAGCGCTCACAGATACCTTTTTGGATGACATGTCATTTAAGTTACTAAGCATATGCTATAACTTAATAAATCTGATTAAAATTTGAACACCAAGTTTGAAATCAACCAAGAACTTTCCTGATTTCCAGAAAGACATGCAACTCTTCCTTTCAAAACTATCTGCGTGTTTGTTTCTCTGAGCAAGAACCATCTTAAGTTGAGGCAAATATTTTTAGACGGGATTCATTCGAGATTCTCCTTCCAATTATTCTTTTGATTTAACATCGATAGATTTCTGAGAATTATTTTTCGTAACTAATTAGTTACGTCTGTGATTAGGTATATTTTATGCTATTTAAACAACTAAACTTGTTTGGAGTTTTGTTATTGAACTAAATTATTACTTTCATAAGAAGAGCTGTAGGGTCATCAAGATTTTTTTTTTGAAGCAATAGTCGCGAAAAATGAGCGATGCTCTGCCGGGACTCGAACCACGAACCTCTCGAAAACGCGCAGAGCGTGCTGACCTCTACACCCCAAATGCATGGTAAGAAGGCGGGAGAAATATCTTATACACTCCCCCTTTTAAAGGGCGACTGGGGATTAGGGGACCCAATCGCCAAATCCTGGTAGTGGAGACTCATCATCCACCACCTTTTCTAGTTCGGGCACCTCTGTAGAATAATTCGGACTCTTTTTGAAGCAGGAGTCGTGAAACATGAGCAATGCCCTCGCCGGGACTCGAACCAAGGAGCATCTCGAATACGTGCCGAGTGTGTTGACCACTACACCACGAAGGCGGGAGAAATACCTTATAGAGCAATATCCATATTTTCGCGTGTGAAATTCGATGTTCAAATTAAATAAAAGGTCGCATTCGAGTATTTCATACTATCTAAAATAAAAGCAAATTTCATATATCCAATCTAAAATAAAAGCAAATTTCGGTAAGATGACTTTTGGATATGGTATTCTATAGTCAGCTTAAATAAAGGTTTTAGAAGAGTTTCTTTTGAGTGCGGCATTCTATATCCAGTATAAATGAAGACAAATTTAGATATGGTCACATCTGAGTAAGACATTCTATATCCAGTCTAAAAAGGGAATTTAGATATGGATGCTTTTATGTGTGACATTTTAAATCTAGCCTAAAGTAAGGCAAATTTAGCTATGATTGAGTATGATATTCTATACTGAGTCAGAGGCGAATTCAGTAGTGATTATTTTCAGAATGGATACTTCCAATTACAGAAATCTATATCCAGTCAAAATCATCTCAAACAAGATAAATTTTAATTATACCTTTAACAGGATTAGACATGTATGTTAATATTTGACAATCGTATTTGAAGTTCGCTGTATTTAACCTGTCGCTGGTATTTAACCAGGTTAAGAGGAAGCATTTTAATTGTTTTATATCTTATGGATATTTGACCAATAATTTCAAACTTAAATTTCTAAAATCATTATTCAAGAGCCAAAATCAGTTTTTAATTAACTTAAATGTTTGTAATTTTGATGTAATTATGTGAGAGAAAATTTACGAATGTCTTATCATCATAAAGTTTTGAAAGCAGCTGAGAAAATTAAATTTATTAAATAAATTGACAGCAAAACTTTATTAAAATTTATCCCTTAAATGTTAAGTTCGCAACATTTACAAACAAAGATAATCTTTTATTTTTAGCTAACAGCCTCAGTTTTAGAAATGCGTTTGCAAATTTCGAGATTCTGTAGCTCCCCCCCCCGTTTTGCAATTAGAAATGTGTTTACGTTTTCAGAAAAGGGAGATGCATTAATAACGAGAATTATAAATCGATTAAACGAGAAATCATAAATAATCTTTCAAAGCTGCTTTCTAACATTAGGTTTTAATGTTTACAACTTCCCAAAGTATTAAAGTATCATTTTAAACATATGATAGTTGAAATTCTACTAGAACATAGTTTTCCAGCTTTTCTTAGCATACCGCTCTTTTTTTGAAAAGAGTCGTATATTAGATGGCTTTTAAATGTGATCTATAGGTAAGGATTGAACACACACAGAAATTTTTGTGTATTTACTACACTGACACCAGTGGATTATTAATTCAAACTTATCATTAGAGATCTGCAAAATCGTTCTTATATGGGATCAGATCAGAAATCAATCTTTGACTGAACTCATTCAGTGGTAGTACTCATCGCTCATTAATAATAATTTTGATGAATAAAATCGGGAAAGCGTAGTGGATCCAGAGCGATGTATGAAGGTAGAACGAAGAACGGAAATAATGAAACAAGGAGTTGAATTGGGAGAACTGACTCAAACGAGTCGCTCTCTCAATCGAGTGATTTCTTTTCACTTGCAGTTTTTAGATTCACTAAAATCTCCTTTCTACATTAAAATAATAATAAATTTCTTGAAAAAACATTCGAAATGATGGGAACTGAAAAAAAGTAAACTTACTTTTAACATGGGAGGGAGACTTCGATGCTGGAAGCCGAATCTGTAGGTTGGGTATTTTATAGTTCCGTTCTGTACCTCGTGCTTTTCGACTACTGCGGTTTGTGTGTTATTTCGGTGTATGGTGATTGTGCTCTCTTTTGAGACTGTGTGCTTACAGGACCTTTAATTGTGTTGTGTTTTACTGATAATATTGGGAAAGGATTGGCCCTCTTTAACGAATATGAATACTACGATTGCTGCTCGCCACCTGGCTTGGGCTACCCAATATTACTTGTGCATTTACTAACCGGATCTTACACGAAAAATGCCAGGAACTATTAAGCAACAATAATTATTATTAACAGTAAGTAAGCTCTTAATGACTTTGTGGGTTCTTTGCGTTACGCGGGAAAAATTCGAATGCATATAGAAGCTACTGAAATGGTTGTCGCTGAGCTTATTAATGACGCTGATACGGAACAAGGGAAACATAAACTTCTGATGGATTATCAAGGAAAATTTGTTTCGTTGAAGGAGTCTTACAAATAATTAAAGGTAAATATAAATCTTTTGGTGATTTTAAATGTTAGTAAAAGTGTGAACCTTGTTAATTTGACTAGTGATAAGTTTAGTGGTAAGCTTAAAAGATCCTCGAAAAAGGTTAAGAGGAAAATTATCAACGCGCAAAATGCTGATGGTTTTAAATAGCTCCAAACCGGAGTAAATTACCTAGATTATATATGTGTAATACTGAGATATCCATGAGTAACAAATTTGACAATTTGTCTGTCAATAATGTTGTAAATAATAATGATAATACTATTATGGATACTCAGTCCTGAGCTGTAAATGTAAATCTTCAACCCTAACCAAAATAAATAAATTAAATCTATTATGGTAAAGTGGAAATTAAATTCTCAGAATGCATGAAAAACGTGAGAGCTCATACGAAACTCAAATTTGCTGGTAGAGTCAACGGGGAATTTCTCAAGGTTTTTACGGAATCTGAAGATGACCAGACGGAAACCACTCGGTATTTCGATGAAAAGCAAATAGACCACTATATCGTCAAAAATAAATATGAACGGCCAATTAAAGTGGTCATTCGAGGGCTTCCCTTAGTCTGCCCTGTTAATGAAATTTACGAGGAATTAATTGATAAAGGTTTTAAAGTCAGGAAGTTTGCTCAAATGCATGGGATAAAAAATTAAAGTACCCTTGTCCTTATTTCAAGTGCAACTTAATAACAGACGAGGAATTCAGCAAATCTATGATTTAACACACTTTATATTTTTCTGTGTTAATGTAACTGCCTGCAAGGTGAAAGGAGATGTTGTGCAGTGTCATAACTGCTGACACTTCAACCACACATCTGAAATATGCAAACTCAAACCCTTGTGCGTTAAATGTGTTGGCCCCATAAAACTGAAAATTATACGGCTTAGATAATGTAATAATGTATTGTAATTGCCTTCAACCAGGACACACAGGCAATTATCATGGGTGTCTTAAATTACCTTCTGTCAAGCGCAGCAAATATTAAATCTAATGATAATGCTAATTTTGTCAAAAATGTTGTAAGCAAACCCACAAATGTTACACCTGGCGTAGCTTATGCTAAATGCGGTACAAAAAAACTTTCACAGTAATAAGCAATCCAGCGACCTAGGCCTGGTGAATTCTTGGATATAATTGAACTTGTAATAAAGTTAAACAACATATTTAAAGGATATTCTTTGAGTAATATTTGCTGTTCTATTTATACGAGTACTATTAGAATAATATTTGCTAAATTTCTGCTAAGAAGCTTGAGTTACAGGCTACTCATATTGCTTTAGACAAGCTTTTTATTGTTTTTGCTATATCTGAAGGATTTTAGATCAGGTAATTATATGAACAAATTAAGTATTATGTGATATTATATTTCTTAAATAGGCTTAGTATTGCATTTTGCACCTGCTTGTAATTTTTTCTTTGCTTATACTAGTGTTTCTGTTTTGTACGTACTGTGCTTAAAATAACCAACAGTTCGTACTTGCTTGTTTCATATTCTAACATATTTACAGCCTTATATTTTTAGATTACTCTTTCCGTTTGCTCATTCTTTTATTAGAAGAAAATATGTTAAAATTTAAATTTTCAGTTAAAACTGCATTTAATTTATCGGAATGTACGTATTAGGAAAGTTAATTTGTTCAGTTAGGAATAAGCCACATAGGCACACTGGTATGCATATCAGTTCGCTTGTGAACAGGAACATAGAACTTTCTTTTCTTTGCAAATTTCCAACAAGAGCTCTCGCTGGTTCAATTTTAAAAATGCTACCGCTCCGTTTTGTCAAATCACCGTTGGCCGCTCAATAAGTGATTGTGCCCCTTGAATCCGTTAACGAGCGAATCCTCATCTTTACTCGACACAGACTGTGGATTAATTAAGTAATGATTAAATACTTATTTAGGGGATAACAGGAGTAAAGTTAAGAAAACGTACATAGATAGATACCCGCCAGCACATGTATGTAGAAAGGCATATTGAATGAGTAAGCAAAGTGCTATTTATTAAAAAGCCGGAATAGGATGTATCATCAGATACAGAAGTGCCATCATGCTTTTATATTTTAGAAGAATAGTATTCTTAATTTGCATTTTATATATTCCCTTGGCATAAAAAACAATTGAATCTGCATTGAAGGGTCAACTGGTATGATTTGATGCTAATCTTGCTTGAGATTATAATGCATATGTAATCAAGTAAATGCTTAAGTATTTTCTTTGAAGATATTTAGGCAACTAAATTTGCCAAGCGTATTCTTATTGGCCATCCTTTTCTAAGGATGACAGGATGACCAATAAGAACACGCTTGGCATACGCCATCCTTTGATTATCATTAACCATTCTAACCCTCAGATTAATGAGCCCAGCACCAGATGTCATCGGTGACTACCAATGGGCAGCAGCGCCCACGTTGTTGAACTGTGCATTACAATACCGCTTTGAGAAAGAAATATCATAGAAGCAGCAAATATTTATGCTTCTTATGTACGGGTAAGTTTCAATACTTGATTGGACAACTACTACTTACATGATTGACAGGGATTAAGTCAGGATTAACATTACGATAACCTTCCCAAGTAGCACATGACGTAGCAAAGACGTTAACATGACCCCTTTGCAACCTCTCGGACCAGTTTGCAATATCTTTGCCTGTCATGTGCTACTTGGGTTCATATGCAAATTATCATAAATAAGAAAACGGACATTTCTCGGTAAGCGTTTGGGCGGAATGGCAGGAATGGGCCAGGCCTGAATTCGGCCTAGTATGAGTATACTATTATACTCGAAATACTTCGCTACCAGAAATGAAAGCAATCGAGCAAGTTATCAGTAACGAAACCCATCTAGAAATTAATTGTAAAAAATTCAAAGGGAAAATTAGCTGATTAGCAAATCACAGATTTCATTTATAGGCAAACGGCCTGACTGCATAGGTGTTTTGATGGTTTACCCTACTAAGATTATGTGAAAATCATCAATTGCTCTTTTATTTTCAAAACGAGTTTCAGGAACTTTAAGAAGTGAATTATAACTATCTTTATCTGTTTCCATTTGTTATCTTTATCTGTTTCCATTATCTTTATCTGTTTCCATTTGTTTAGCTCCTCGCCTTTGGGTGGCCCTTAAATGATATAGCTTTTGTAAATAGCTAAGTTTGTTGCTATTGCCAATTAAAAAAACAAATTGCTGTTTAAAGCTACTAAAATCTTCATAATTCCCCGCAAATATTGGCAGTGGAATTTCAGGTATTTTTATCGTTACAGAAAGTTTCACTTTCATTATGCACTGATACACAATTGTCTTTAACATTAGAAGCATTATTTATTTTTAAGCGTTGAAAGAAGGTATTTAATTCTTACCTCCATATTATTCAGTGATGAATCCAGTTCTTCCATACGTTTTAAGCTTTCAACAATGTCTAGCCTTTCGTCACCGCTGCAGTAGTCGTTGTAGATGTGTGTCATGCCAATGTTTAGCTCCTTGATGTTTTCTAATTTTACTTCTAACTCAATTAAACTTCCTTCGGAATCCTCATGTTATTCGCGAACTTCTCCAGTTTTGTAATTTTGCTTTTTATAACGTCTCTTTGGCGATTTAGTTGCATTAATTTATCCATTTTCCTTTTGCCGCTCTTAATGGGCATTGATATTCGTCCGAGACAGACCGCGCTTTATGGACTGTACACTTGGATACTTGTGTGTTTTATACAGGCATTCTACGCCATAAGGCAGTACTCTCCTGTTCTATCAATTTTATCCACAATGGGTTTTGTGATGAAAAATTCTTAATAAAGCCTGAACGTGTTTGCGAGAAGATTGAGATACTTTGTCTCAGTAAGAGTTCAATGTCCAGAGAAATCATGTATGAACTGTATACTGCTAATGAACAAATTTATTCTCCCAAGTATATACAAAAAATGCCGGTAGAGGGCTGTGGTGCGTAGGTGTAGTTAAGGACGTAACAAGTTTAAAGGTATGCATAATGACATTCCAACAAAAATAAGGCGATCGAAAATTTATCACAAAACTGGATTTCGCTTTGCGTTCTCTTGCACAGTTAGCATATCCAGTTAACAATTAGAAGACCAGGGCCTGAATTTTGTGGAGAGGAAAATTTTTTGTTTTCATATTTTATAGCTCTAACACATCTCTACCGTGTAATGTTATATTTTATATGCCTTTGCTAACACATGCTTTTAATTTTATATGTTGTAATAAAAACACATTTTCCTAAATATTTATTATACCGTAATAAACAGTTAATACTAAATAGAGTTTAGAAAAATATGCAAAACGTGTATTTTAATAAATGCTTTAGTTTAAGTTTTAAGGATTTATTATTCTTTGTGCTTTTTAACTATATTGAATGAAGTCTGTTTTGTGTAAATATTGAGCTCATCGTTTGATAGGAAAGAGAACGTTTTGCTATGTGCTTTTAATAAATTCTGGCAAAAAAAAAAAAAAAATCATAAGATAAGCTAAAGTGTGTTCTTTCAAGAGCACCTAATATCTCCTCTTTCACGGAAAACCTAATTTAGAATTTCTGTATGCTTCGAATTCCCAATTTTTTTAGTTATCTCAAAATACCGAATACCTTTTCTATCAAATTTACTTCAAGTATATTTAGAGAAAGAATTTCTAGAAATCTATACAGAGTATGGAATTTATGTGTAGGAAGCAATAAGAATGTTTCGGAAAGCATAGTATTCTGAAACACGCGGAGTATATTAAATTCAGTCGTAGATATATCGACAAAATTATTTATTTATGTAAAAAATACGCAGACATCAAATATAATGAAATTGCCTAAATTTATATTTATGTAAGGGTAAAAGTTGTATGATATTTCGAAACAAAACTATCCAAATTTTGTAAGTTAATATGCGTTTTTTATAAAAATTCACGAAGTGATATGCTACCTGTTCTAGTTCATAGTTTAAAGGCAGATTTTATTGTAATTTAAATGGCCTTGGAGATGGTGTTTTTACACACAAGTATGTAAAATGTCGTATGGCAGACATGGCAATATTCCCTAGAAAGCTAAAGTGAAGGGAAGAGGTTTGTAGTATGCAGCTTAATATATAGTTTTACTGATCCAGCGATATCATATCTAAATTAACGTTTTAAGAAAAAGCTACAAGCTCTTTTTTCAATTACCTGATTTATATGAAAGCGACAAATTATTAAAAATATTTTTCAGGTTTTCTGGATGATTTAGAAACATGTAAAACAAAGCAATGAATGCAACATTATCGTGGATGTTTTATTATTTAAACATAAAGATTCCATACAAAATTAAAAGAAACGTATCAACGAAAGTGGCTAAATTATTGGGGAGCCATAGGATAATTAATATTAGCAATTAAAGAAATAGGGGAATGGAATGAAATGCCTAACAAATTCTTCATGGTCTGGCTGAATGTAATATAGGTATGACTTTTCTGGAGTAATTTAACCGTATACTCTGCGACTTCCCTAAAATTAGCGCTAACTTCCTAGAATTAACGTTGCTTGGGAAGGTATTGCCTGCTACAGTGTTTAAAAATTAAACTAACAGGAAATATCAGTAGTAAACTTTAACATAATGTTATTAGAAATTCCTAGTGCTTCCAAATGCAGGCCTCTTACTTTAGTGCTAAATTTCCGAATATTGCCTACAATAACCAAGTTATCAAATCTACACGCACTTGGGTCGTATCTAATGTAACTAACTTCAAAAACAACTTAACAAGCACACCCAGTATCTCTCGATATCTCTTTTTACAGTTACTGCAAGCGACGTGCACAGCAAGACGGCAGCAAACGCTGTGAGATTTCAGGATGCTCGCAATTAATATTAACATTCTACCTTTCAGTTATGGGATGGGCCATTTTATTTGCATGAACTTCTAATCTGAAATAGTTTCGTGATGGTACTAAGATAAATATTATAACCTTGAACTTCAAACTTATCGTTGGAGGTACTAAAGCAAAAAGAACCAGCTTTTCGCCCAGACGGTATAGTGGTTAAACTACTGCTGTACCGAAAGACCCGGATTCGAATTCCAGAGAAGGTACGGATGTTTGTTAATGTATAGTATCCGTGAGGCATGAAAGCATTCTTAATATGCGGCGAGCCTAAAGTCCCGTTGAGATGTTGGTGTTAGGAAAAGATAGGTGGGAGATCCTCGGATCCGTCCGCCCGGGTGGCTGTTCAAAATTGGGGACGTAAATGAGCAAAGCTGTACTGTCACCTGTATGGCTCTTGCCAACGACAGGTGCAATCTTGCTCTCCTTAGTGAATTTCGTAGGCTTGTTATGATGTCAGACAAGGTGAGATAAGTCACTGCAATATAGCATAACAAAGCCAGTCTAAGTTGTATTAGTTTGCAGGACTAATTTCTTGGTCAAATACTCAACTACTTAAGAACAACTGCAACTGAGACTCTTTCCACTTGGTATTATTGAGCAAGTGGATAAAAATGCTTTTCTAAACAAAATATAAAAGGCTTTCTCTCGTTTTGTGATGTTAAAATAATTCTGTAGTCTTTCATTTTCATTTTTTCCTTCAATTAGCTATTAAATTGCACATATTTTACAGAAGTTTAACTTCTGAAGCGATTTTCTGCTTTGAATAAAATTCATAGTTCCATGCTTGAAAATCCAAATGACTCTTAGGGCATAAAACAGTATTTCCTACTGGTGTAATTTAATAAACTTAGAGAAAACTGAAATTTTGCATTAAATGCCTTACCCAACCTTGCTAATCAAAAAATTATATCTTTCCTGTAGCCAAAATTATTCAAAACATCTTCCGTTGGCAAATTAGGTTTGCTAGAGGGACATTCATAAAGCTCTCTGCCTTAGATCAGTTAAATCAGTTCTAGTTAATGATTCCAATTCCAATCTTCAGCTTTTAAGAAAATTATTTCATAATTATCATTACTCTTTGTCACTAGATGGGCGTCTGTTGCTTTGATTTTTCCCTATATATGGAATCTTTTTGAATTTTCTAGTTTTCTTTCGTTGTTCCCACTGCTGCACCTGAAGACGAAAGTTCCGTTCAAGCCTTTGAAACTAGTCCAAGATATTTATGCAACTTACGTTGATTCTGGGTGCTTTAGTATTTCCAACATGTGTGTTATTTCAGTCAATATTCAATCTTACGCTTAGTATGCTTAGAATTAATTAACACATGACTCTCCCCCGAAACAACGTCTAAATATTTCTAAACATTTTCCTTCTCTATTCCTCTGATTCACTGAAGAAACTTTACAAATTGCTTTCGAAATTACTCATTTTGTTTGAATATAATATTAAGATAAAAGTGGCTATGAATTTCAGATTTAATCAATTCTTTAAAATATCAGAGTTAAATCATTCAGTGTTCCGAAGCTTTCTGCGTTTCGAATTGTGTTTGCATAAACTACACAACAGGTGAAACTTTCATGGCAGATAAGCGTGCATGAAAAAACTTGGGGGCCGTTAAAAAAAAAAAAAAAAAAAAAAAGGTCGATTTTAATGCTTAACACTCAAAACCATGCTTCGCAGTGATAACCAGGCGTTGAGATGCATATTAGGAAGCATTTTTCTATTTCTTAATTTCTTTGGTTTAAACGTCAGTATTACACCGTTGCTATTTAAATGACGGCTTGATAAGTCTGAAAATTCTTAACTTCTTATTATAACTTCTTATTATACTTTTAACTTCCTATAATAATAGTAATAATGATACATTGAAGTGATCTTTGCAACAAAAACATTGTAAAGCAATATATGTAGGCTTATAAGTAGACAATGCTTTTAAGTTTACAGACACTCACTTACAAAAATAAAAGTTTTCAAATTTTAATTCCCTTTTCATTACTTTTCATTACCAGAGGTTTTTTTATTGATAATTCTTCATTTGGTCTGCTATGAATTTTCATTTTTATTTGTACTTTAAATATGGAGGTATAATAAATTTAGCCGTAATATTTTTTTTTAATTTTCAATTGTAGCATCTGCCTTTTCTATTAAGATATCCAAAAATATTTATAAAGACCAGAGTCTATTAAGAATTAGATAAATTCCTTAAATTACAACAAAATTTCAATCGCTACAGTTTACAGAAACAAATATTTCTCAATGAATGGAAGAATTTGACTTCTCTGAAAAGGGCATCTTGTCAAGCATTAAGTGCTCGTGTTTTGAGCCCTGATTAGTTTTGGATCTACACAATGTCATTAACACAGCAAATGTCCTATGTTCTTGGAAAACGAACATAGTCAGTTTGACCTCTTAATGATGTCACATGGAGACCTGATTGAATCGATCTACTGCATGAAAGGTGTAAACTCATATTCAGTAATTTTTCACAAGATAAAGATTCAATACTATTAATAACAAGATTTTGTTAGGTAGAAAATGCTCAGGCAAGAAACGCTATTGTCTAAGCGAATATTTCAGTTGTTAGAAAAGGGAATAGTTTATTCCTAAAAACTTATAATTAATTAACTGAAGTTAATTAATTATAAGTCAATATATTTAACTTTTATTATAACTTCAAGTTAAAATATTTTATCAAGATACATTTTTAGAGGATTCTTAAATGTGCATATAAAGTGTATGCACGATATTTAAAAAACTAAAGATTTCTTCAAGCATAGACCCTTAGGTCTAAATCTTGATCATCCAGATGTCTCTAGATCTGTTTCTAAAAAAAATGGATCCAATGAGGAACGCTTTTCAGAAAATGATAATTTATGTTACGCGACGTGTATAAATTAATTACCATTTTAATCACGTAACGCAAAGTCAGCAAAATTTTAATTATTATCCGGATCATGTAAAAAAATAAGCTATAAGATGAGCGTTTTTTTTTTTTTTTTTTTTTTTTTTTTTTTTTGTAGGCACATTAAAAAAGAAAACAGGGCAACCGGCAAAAAAGTCTGACATATTGTCAAAATTATACGAGATGACATTATTTAAATCTTAATTTGCGTTAGTGTAGGCTACGTGCAGATCATGCAAAACAGATGCTCTGGTAATTTTAACATACAAATTTTCGAATGAAAATTCATAACAAATATGCTTAATTTTAGACGTACGAGAAGATATAAACACGAATAACAAATTTCTGTTAGTAAATGTGATAAATTACAGAATTCGATGTAATCAAATTTAATTTAAATACCATTTCTGAAATTCTCGTTTCCATTTTTCGTTCACACCTAGTGAATGTGGTTTCAGTAGTGCAATTTTTGGAAACTCTGGAGTTATCAGGATATTTTAAAGCAGGAGACGAGCAATGCCCTCTCCGGGAATCGAATCTGACCTCTCGAATTCACGCCGAGTATGCTACTGTTACACCACGAAGGCATGCTGGAAGGATGGAGAAAACATCTTATAAATTTAGGAATATATTTTGCATAAAAGAAAATATAATTTTCGTAAACACATTTAGAAATGCAATCAACAGCTTAGTAAATGTATATTTTTTACCGAAGTGATTGCTTAGAAATTCAAATTTTGTGCATTTTTGCTTAATGCTAATGCTTAATGCATTTTTGCTTAATGCTTCGCATGCGTAACTTGAATACGAACCAGTTCTCCTTAGGAAGTTCTCCACGAAGGCTTATATTCTCTTGAGCCTGCTTGCGTTTTCCGTAGTCAAAATAAACCAAAATAATCAAAATCAATGTCACGTGGATTAAATTGTCGTAATCTGAAAACTTATTTATTTGTTAATATTTAATCATGGTTTCATGGTTAAGTTGTTCAAATCTTCGATGATTAGCCATTCAAGGGGACACAGAATCAATATAATCGTAAACACTCACTTTTCTTAGTTAACAGCTTAACTGTAGCTGCTAACAACGGCTTAAATTTTAGCTGCAACCTTTTTGAACATGTAGGAAAAATCTCAGAGCTATCCTATCACTAGTTCAGAAGTTTTGAAGGACTTGACATTCAATTGCAACTATGTAAATACGTAATCTCAAAACATATCTACCCTTTGCTAGTGCCTAATGGAATATCAAAATAATTTATTTTCTTCTGCCTCGTGATTCGTAAAATAGAAGGCTAAATTATTTTTCTCTCGATGTTAATTTTTTGTTGATATTCATTTGTTTAAAAACATTAGACTTCTTTTAATAATTAAGACAGAATTTTCACATTTTTTGAACATGTTTGTTATCGTTTTGTTGATAAAATTGTCCATGGAATAAACAGGAACATTCGTAACTAAATTTTTAAAATGTTTACTCAATGAACTAATTAGATTTTTCATATTTTTTCTCTAGGCATGACAGCAAAGAAATGCTATTAAATCTAGTAACGGACGCATACAGTATTCCATGCACGATTTAGTGCGGTATATCTGAAGAAATGCAAAAAACATCCAGAGCAACTTATCAAGACTTAATGCGCTAGAAAATTTTAAAAATTTGTTTTTAGATCATTTAAAATTTTATTTAAACAAGCAGTTTGATTTTTTAAACTTCTGTGTCAAAATATGATACAAATGCATGTAATTCAAAAATGAACTTTTACACAAATGAAAATTTAAGAAATATAAATCCTAGTTTTGATATTTCAACAATTTAAAACATCATAAGTTTTTTTTTACTTTAAGTTAGGTGTATGAGATGTTTTATATATATTTTGATATATCTGGTTGATGAAACCGCATGAAATTTAGGCAGATTTGCTGTTAAAATTATTAATTTTACAATAACAATTTTCAAGCATATTCCTCCATTTCCATTGTTTTTGTTGACATGCATGTTTGAAAATGCTAAGTCATTTTTTTCTTAATTGAGATACCGATTTTCTATTTCGTAGCATGTGCTTATTATTATAATGATGATTAATCTGTGTATGCAGTCAACATTAGCATTTGTAATTACATTTTAAATTGTTATTAACCAGGGAAGTAGATATTTTTTCCCGTTTTTTCTATGTACGGACTGTATGACATCTGAAGGATTTTATTAAATCTGATAAAACAAATATCCAAAATTCTATGTGCAGTTTGTGTAGTATACATGAAGGAATGAGCAAAATATGAACAAAAATATAAAAATATAAATAATGAGCAAAAAATATAAATTCTTAAAAATGAATTGACAAATTATAATGACAGGAAATATTTTGAAATAATTAAAAGTTTTATTTTAAAAAGCAGTCTAGTAATTTTTTTTTAAATTACAATTGTAATTCCTTGTTGAAATGTTATACAACTACAGTTTTCGGTGTTTAAAAATATATAAAAAATTTGAATTGATTTTATGTCTCTATAACACATAAGACAATTTTCTTAAAACATGCTACAGTAGAACTCAAATTATCCGAATCAATTGGGACCGTACCCCATTCGAATTATTGAAAATTCGGATAATTATATTTTTTCCGGAGAAAGGGTCTACGGAATGTCCTAAGAGTCTACGTACACTTTAATTAATTACTGTATATACTGTATATTGAAAATGAGAGAAAAAACTGTTTTTAAAGAAAAATATGTTTTTAATTAATTAAAATGAAAAGTCAGCACTTTTATGCATATGTTATGTAGCGTACTGTAACAACTTTAAATAATATTAAGATCTTGTAGTTTAAATAATTTAAATAGATGAACATTAAGGTATTTGTGAATGGCAATATTTGAAACCAGACTCGAGTGCCACGTGCGACTCTCACACGAAGAATGTAATTTATTTTTAAATGATAGAATATGTTTTCTCTTTTTGTTTTGTATGTCGCCATTTTGAGTGCTAAATAAAGTTTTTTTCTGTGTTCCATCATTGGAGTTGCTTCATATTGCCAAAGAAGTATCACAGTACTCTACAGTACTTACAAGTGCTGAAAGTCATTGCTTGCTGAGCATCTCGTTCAAAGTAAGCTGTTTGACTGTCTTCATCCGCTTTCGAGCAACCAAGTCGCGCATCCGCTTAACAATAAGAAGTTGCATGTGCTCACATATGGGCTGACGCTCCATCGAATGCTGATCATTTGCAGTCAAGTCGTAAATTATAAAGAAAGGAAAACACGGGGATGCAAGAAAAAGAGGGGACTGAGCGGGGTCCATGACACTTAGCCGACAAGACACTTAACCGACACCAGTTAGCCTACAGAACGTTTAGCCTACACGGACACTTAGCCGACAGGTCATTTAGCAGACACGGACACTTAGCCGACATGTCATTTAGCCGACACGGACATTTATCTGACAGGTCATTTAGCCTCCACGGACAGTTAGCCGACAAAAACACTTAGCCGGCAGGTCATTTAACCGACACGGACAGTTAGCAGACAGGACATTCATCTGATAAGGACACTTAGCCGACACAGAGAGTTTGCCGTCAGGACATTTAGATACGGGACATTTAACTGTCAAGACATTTAGTCAACAGGGCATTAAGCCGACAGTGACGTTTAGCTAACACGTACCCAATAATTATTTTAACTTTTTATCAATTACAAAATTTCTCTACTTCTCCATAAGTTCAGTATTTAAGTCATTTCTTTCACTTATCAGTAAAATTCATATTTCGATTCTTAAGGATCCCATATGACCTTTTAGATCTTATGTAATTTAGAACAGCTTGATATATATCGTTCTGCTTGGTATATATTGGCCAAATTGAAACAGCGTTGAAATTTCTTTTCAGGGAATATGAATTAATTTTCGAAGCGGAAAAAAGAATTTTCTTAGTTAAGTACGACGGTCACTATCTGCAAAAATTGTCGGCTCAGACAAACTTGCGCTGTGACGAGTTCCCTCGTGTAATCGCTATCTCGGAGTAATGCGATGTCTGTTTTCGGTTGTGTATGAGTTTCGAATAATTCTTTAGAAGAATGAACATCAAGTCATAGTTCATAATAAAATGTGCAGCGCGGGTAAAAAATTCTGATAAACAACGAAAATTCATAAAGAGTCCGATCGAGAGTAACACCTGAAGCTGTCAGCCGTTGAAGTAGAAGAGTACGTGGCAAAAACATAGCCGTGATTACATAACAATTATTGATAGAATAGCAATTATTGACAGTAATTAGACTTATTTGCCAAAAACATTTTCTAGATGAGCATGTGAGTGTACAATGCTGTTACATAACGATTAAAATATATAGAAAATTATAATGCGTAGCAAAAAGACATGAAGAACATGAATAGAAGTAAATACATAACAGCTATAGTGAGATTGATCACAATAAAAAAATTAATTTACGTGGCGTAGTATTGCAAGCGACCTTTCGCGATTTTCCTTACGTTCATAGTTGTAATTCAATACAGGAATTGTGCTGTTTTGCACTTCTTGGATTTTCATAAAGAAGTTTTCAGCAATGTACAGCTGAATTTCAGGAATATTAAGTTGGCGGTGAATTGCCGTGTTCTTAAGCAAAACATTGAAACCTTGTCCATAAAGCTTCTTCATTTGACCAACTGGGTTCCTTTGAGCACTTTCGCATCATTAATAATTTTTTGTGTACTTAATTAAATTAATTTTCCAATCTCGCTCTTCCTAATGCTTTCAAACTTCCAATTCCCTTACGTTTCATTACCATTTTACTCAACACATCATGGTACATTCTTTCCTTTATAAAATCGTTTCGCTCCTCCCACTACTGAAATTTCCTTTCCTTGTCATGAAAAATCTGAATAATGCAATAAAAATTATTGTTATTCTTGAATTATACTTTTTAGAGCAACATTGGCGGTGAAGGGTTAGTTTAGAAAATATAGACAAGCAAAGCTTTAAATTATTAGTGACCTCTATAATCGGCAGTTCATGCCACCAATCTTTAGATAAAAATAAACAACTTATATAATGTCACAGTAACTGATTTGTTTTTGGTCACCTCTGCATTGCTTCCATCTCTCGGAATACAGTTTTTACCGATATGCCATATAATCATGTGAGGGTTACGGCTGTATTTCAACAGAACTGATAACGTCGCGCTAGTGCGATACATCCGTTATAATCGGTATTGCACCCGTCTTTGTAAGCTTTTCTGCTTAACACATACAACGCCCATACAACGGCCTTGTGAGTTATGCTTTCTAGCACACAGTCAGCAGTTCGAGCACCTCAGTCTGTAAAACCGATGCAAAGAATTGTTGCATGTAAGATAATAAATGTTTTCTTTCCTTACTGTTTCCTTTCTATGTGTTCTTTCCATCATTAAACTGCGGTCATTTTTCCCTACTACATGGCATATTCGCCCATGCATTCCTATATGAAATCTCCTTCTTTTCCTATTCCCTAACTCCCCACCAAATTTTGATGATGAATTCTGAATCACCCTGTTTTAAGTAAAACGGTCATTCTCTTTCTGTTAGGCCGAGCGGTAAAGTCACCGAGCACTGGTAGTTCGGTTCGAATTTCGAATTGAGCGAACGGGCTGGCTGCATGGGTGTTTTTGTGGTTTCCTCATGTGTAACGTGTATACAAGCCAATTTTCCTTAGAAAGTCCTCCACGAAGGTATCCCTTTCCTTAAGCAGACAGCCCTCTGCCTTTGGCGTAATCACATAAACCAAACAAAACCCAACTCACTACTGTTAGGCGGCCGCAGGCCACGAAGCACGAATTCTTGGGACGGAGGCCTATTTCAGATTAATAAATATACGATGCCTAACGTGTAAATAGCATTTAAAAAAATATTTTCAGTGCGGCGAGGAGTAGGGCAAATCACGCTACTTCCTGACAGGGAAAGGAAATTTCACTAGTGGGAGAAGCGAAACGACTCTATACGGGAATGAATGTAGCATGTTCTGTTGAGCAAAGTAGGGATGAAATGTGAAAGTATTAGAAACTTGAAAGCATTGGGAAGAGCAAGACTCATTTTCGGCTAAATGTCTTGTCGGCTAACTGTACGTGTCGGCTAAATGTCCTGTCGGCTAAGTTTCCTTGTCGGCTAAGTGTCCGTGTAGGCTAAATGTCCTGTCGGCTAAGTGCCCATGTCGGCTAAGTATCCATGTGGGCTAAATGTCCTGTCGGCTAACTGTCGGTTAAGTGTCCTGTCGGCTAAGTGGTTGTCGGTAAAGTGTCTGCAACCTAACTGAGCGCATCGGAGTTGTGGAAAAATGTGGGGGCCGTTTAATCATTATTTTGCGAATCGCAGTACCTTTCCGTCTTAATTTTTTCTTAAATTCTGAAAGCGATTCGAATAGTTGGAGTTCGGATAACCGGAGTTGTACTGTATAAAATAAACATTCAATTTCTTAATAGCCAGCATTACATTACCATTTATTGCGTGTCTTCAAATTTGATAACATCAGCTATTTGAAGTTTACAATACTTTGTTTCGCAATCTAAAACATCTTGATGATCATAATGTATTAATAAAATATGAGCTCGTAACAGTACCTCAAGATAACTAAACGCAGTGCTCTCAAACTGCATGCGAGATCGAAAGTGACGAAACGAAATTAATGACAAAAGCATAAAAGGAAGAAAAGTTTTTTTCCTGAAAAAACAAATTTTTCTAGCTAAATTTAAAATTTTATTTATGGAATAATTATAAAAATATACATAACCGAAAATAATAATTAAGCAAAGGAAACAAGTCTTAATTCTTAAACAATTCTTAATAATTAATTCATATTTATTTTCTATCCCCGAAATCTAATGGTCGGTTCCAGCAAAAGTTTCTGTTTGTTAGTCTTTGTAATTCATAAAAATGAATTTTTTTTCAGTTTGACAATTACTTCAAATAATTCTAATATGTTGAATTAACCACTAAATAACTTTTAAATTAGCTAAAATCGTGTAAATCACGAAAGTATTCAAAACTTAAACATAAATAATAACAACTTATTCTCCTTCTTTAATTTACTAAATGTTTTTTTTTTCTGACACATATAGGAAAAACAACTTTTACATACATAACAATAATCTTTTATTTTTTGCTCCTTCTTTAATTTAATAATCTTTTTTTTTCTGACACATACAGAAAAAACAACTTTTACATACATAACAATAATCCTTTTTATTTTTTTGCTATTACGCCTGATGGCCTTTCGATTTCGTTCGACAAAAGTATACATGAACTGCATTCATTACGAATTGTAGATGATCAAGCTCAGTCTTGTTCTTTTCTCAGTAATTTTCAGTTGCAAGAAGAAAGCTGTTCTCAAATGCATGAAATTTCGAACAAAGGCATTGTTCTTAATGCGAATATTCCTAATCGAGGGTGTTATCTTTGAACAAGTACTTAAAGACGTTTGTCAAATCTCCATTTTCAAATCTTTGAATAAATGTTCACAATGTAAATTAATTAGCTTTATCTGTAGATTTTCTGAGACATTACCCACGTGTGTTTTGATGGCAATGAAAATAATGTAAATTGGACTCCATATCATTAAAATCTTAAACTTTTCCTTCAAGTTCTTGTCATAATAATTGATATCATAATAATGCGAATTAATTTAATGGAAGTGTATTCACGGGCCGTGTGAAATGGCTTCGGTGGCCACAAGTAGTACACCAGTCTGAGGCCATTGACTTAAGAACAAAACAAAGAGATAATGTATTTAGAACCAAACACCAGAATCTAATGCGTCGACACAATTCACAATATTAACCAATATTTCATGCAAATCCTGCTTATCAGTGTACTCATACCGAAGAGACACGGAACATGTCTAGCCTTAAAATGACACCATTGTAATCATTCATCGAGAAGAGATGGGGCTTTCTTTACCGAGAAGGGATATTTTGGATTACGCAGGCAGATTTAGGAGGTAATGTGTGGTGATCGCGCATTTATCTTATTAATGTGGATAGAAAGCTGCTTAAAAATGAATCTTCCAGCTCTGTACAGCTGAGGCTTGTTTTAGTAGAAGCGGTTAATCGGAATTTTCTGGGAAAGTTTAATTCAGGGCGTATGAGATATAAAATTGACATAAGCTAAGTGGTAAGTTTAGCTTCGAATATTAATATCAACGTTAAGAATACATACGATAGGCTTTTGAAACAACAAACATTTTCCTCATTGTTCAAGTTTTGTTTCCTTTTATGCAATAACAATTTGCTATTTGGCTAAAGTGATTTAAGTGTAGAAAGACTCAGACCACATTCGAGCGCATTTTGGGTTATTAAAGGATTACTATATATTCCTTTTGTTGATCTTTAATGTCAGCCCATTCCAAGATTGCTGAAATGAGAGTCAACACGTGTGACCCAGAAATACTTTAATGGATGGATTTGAATTACTGAAAATGTAGAGATAGGCTTTGGCAAATGTATGGATTTAGGTGCTGGAAAGAGATTCAATTTCTGACATAGTCAGGTGAGTGTATGTGATGTAGAATTAATAACCAATCGAATACAGCATAATCTCTTCGGTATATGTTCTTACACTATGAGTACAACTAGAAACTCTGAGCTATGTTATAGTTTAAAATATTACAGATATATCCTGTAACGTAAATTTAAAGTTTCTTTTCATTGCAGAATGAAGAAATTTCTATATATAGAATTTTGAGCCCAAATTTATGAAAGCTAATAAGTTTGAAGAAACAAAGAAAGTAATTTTAAGAATAGGAGAAAATATTTTATATAATACCAGAAATATTAAAAAGACTTAGTTTATCGAAATGAACTTCTTTTGTTTATTTTATCGCTCGTGTGATTTAAGCATCTACCAAAAGAGCTCCTAACAATAATCAGAAGAATTCTCAGCCAGTGTGATAAAATATTTAATTGTTTATTTACGAATTCAAATGACTGGATATTGAAAACACTAATATCATTGACTCAGTTCCCGTTAGACTCTACTGAAATTCCTTTAAGTGTATCATTCTTATTTATAGCAAAATATTTTATATTGAATAGTTTTAAGTTATCATTTTAACTTTATAAGGTATTTCTCCCACTTTTCTAGCGTGCCTTCGTGGTGCAGTGGTTCTGCACGCTCGGCCAGTATTCTAGAGGTCCGTGGTTCGATTCCCGTCGAAGGCGGTTGCTAATTTTCATCTTTCTGACCTCGGGGGAAAAATCCTAATGTCTCTACAACTTCACGAGCATAATTTCTGTGTTTATTTATATCTTTAATTAATACAAAAATTAACCACAGAGGGTAAAAATAATGATTTTTACATTAATTAAAATTATTTTAACGATCCGTTGCATAACCGTTGGGATTCATTATATATCCTTTCATTTAGCCGCCACAATGATGCGCATTGGATTTCTCAATGCATATACAATATATTGTAATATCTTGTTATTTAATAAATTTATTTATTATTTAATTAATTTATTGTTGAGGTGGCAACGCCATATTTGTATTATGTAACCGTTGCTCAGCAACGTGAGAAATTATTTTGAAAATTAGATTTTGAAGTTTGACTAGCTAGCAGATGTATGAAAATTTTACCACTTAAAAATTGTATACAAATTATCAATCTCCGTAAACTAAAAATATAATTTATGTTTTACTAAGAAGATTATCTGTTTTGTCAATTACTGCAAAATACATTACAATATATATACATATACAATACGTTACGGATATCGCTGTGAATATATGAAGAATGATACGGCTATGCATTACTCACGATATCTCTTAATATCCAGCGAATGTGGTGGTCAGGCAATAGGTTTGTTTGGCTTGGCTTATTTAGTTACGGCAAAGCACGCACTTGTCTAAGGAAAGTGATGTCTTCATGAAGGACTTTTAAGGGAAACTGACTTGATTATACTCGAAGAAAATCAGGAAAACGCCCATGCAACAAACCCGTTCGCGTGGAATTGGACCGAGGTCGGAATTACCAGCGTTCCATTGATGGGCCCGATCAGACAATAGGAAATGCATGATGAAAGATGTGCTCATTGGTGAAATATGTGCTTGCACTTAACATAATAGTAAAGTGAATATAGAAAAGTAACATAAGTGCACTTAAATAGTAATAATAAACATCCAGCCTGTGAGGTATGCCACAATATCTGCAGCATGTTTTATAATTAGATGCTCTAAATTTCTAAAAAATGAACAGATAATAAATGTGAAAGCCACTCAAAACTGTTACTGTACAGGGGAGTATAGAGGTATTTTTTTAGCCTAAATACGACTGCTCTGAGTACTCAGTGCCATTTAGTCACCCAAAATATATCTACTGATTTTATTCTTAATTTTTGTAAGTTCTAAAATACCTTTTGTGTGTTTTTTCATTTCGAAGAATTTTGGAGTAGCTTTTGATCTCAGTGACACTATGTAGGCTTACCTGCGGCCGAGTGGTAAAAGCCGCTGAACGCTGGTATTTCGGTCCGTGGTTCGAGTTTCGCGAAGGGACTGGCTGCATAGACGTTTTCGTGGTTTTCCCCATGTGTAGCGTGGATACAATTTCCTTTAAAAATACATCCGCTGGCCATGTGTTCCTTTCAGTATATTGCCTAAGGGCGGAGCACGTAATAAGTAAAAAATGGCACTATGTGTTTACAACCATGCATGCCTTCTTTGCAATTCGAACCTACTTATGCGTATCTGCAGGCCTTACTGAGTCTGCCGAAGCGGTAGTTCATAAAAACAAATAAATTTGATAAGCTAGAGTCGTATTTAAATAAACTTTTTGGTATTATCAATTTCAGAAATGAAATGCGCTGAAAAATGCTGCCAAATATGCTAATTAAAATGGTGATTAATTAGGCTTTCGCTTTATTTACAAATAGTATTTTTTTACCTTTTATGTAATATTGTGAATATCTATAAATATTGTGATATGCATATTACGAACATGTTGCTACTGATAATTATTATTCCCAATCGTGTTTTATATTTAAATATATTTTCTTCAAACAATATAATAAGGCATTTCTCCCGTCTTCCTAGCGTGCCTTCGTGGTGTAGCGGTTCTGCACGCTGGGCCCAGTGGTGTAGCTAGAACTCTTAGGCCCCTGTGCAAAACATTTTCCTGCCCCTTTCCAATAAATTTACTGTGCTTAAAAAAGGGGTAAGAAAGTCTACATTAGCGGAGATTTTTAAATAAAATCCAGTAGGTTTTACATGCAAGTACATTTCGAGTCTCTATATAAAATCTGCGCCAATCCAAGTTTTTTTTCGCTTTATTTAGCTAGTAAATAACTGGTTATGTTACAAACTGACAGAAAACATGATAGGTAAACGTACAAAAAAGAAATTACACTAATATATAGCGCTCTGTGATCAACTGAGCTTACGAACATGACTTATGCAATAATATACAAGTCATAAATAAGAACTTTTACAATGTAAATGATACATTTGTTAAAAATAAAACATATTTATCAAAAATTTCATAAAGAAAACTATTTGAACATACAATTTTTGTACAAAATATGTATGGTAAAGTTTTTCTCCCTTTCTTTTAAGAAAACTTTTTAGTATAATAAACTACTAGAATACACGATTTTTATACGTATGTTAAGTTTAAATATGTAAATGTAGTTCAGCAGGATATTCATGGGCTCCCTAAGCGACTGCATTCCTCGCATACTCTTATTTACGCCACTGGCTGGGCCGGTATTCGAGAGGTCCATGGTTCGATTCCCGGCGAAGGCGTTGCTAATTTTTCACCTTGCCTGTTTCCAAGAAAAATACCTAATGTCACTACAATATTAGGATTTAATAAGAGAGTAATATATTAGGAGAAAAAAGAGAAAAATCCAAAATTTGGTGGGTAAAAAGTAATTATCTGAATAAACCTTAATATAATAAAAAAGTAAATAAATGCTGAAAATAAGAACTATACATATTCCAAAGTTATAATTACAAATAAAAGTTTTGAACATTTTTTTTTTTTTCATTTAAAGGCGCATTAATATCTTTCTTTATATAAAAATTTGTAATTTTAATAATTTTTTTCTGTGAGGTATGGAATTGTATTGTGTTAAAAACTGAAAACAGATGTGACTTGTCATCTTTCGTTAAGGAAAAAAATAAGCTGTTTATATATTTAAACTCCCAATGAGGCGTTTCATTTGTCATACTCCAGCAACTAAAGATAGCAAAACCCTGATATATGAAAAAAACTTTAAAATTAAAAAATCTGAAATGTTTCAGATTTTAAATTACGTCCAAAGGGGCGATTTTTTAACGTTTTGAGTGTTACCTTTATTTATTAAATATCATGTTCTTTGCACTTAAACCATAAAATTCAGTTCAAGAGCAATATCGCAAAATAATGTTAAATTAAGCATATCTTTAGAATTTCCGATATACACAGTCTTGCGAGCTGGAGATAAAAGTATTTTTTTTCTATATAACGTTGCCATTTCTCGCTTTTAAAGCATTGAGTTTGTAAATCAAAAATTCCTTAAAGTTTTACAAAATATAAAATCTATAATAAAACAAATTCCAAATTTGGGATTTCAGATGCCCATATTCGCAGTAGGATTTCGTCATTCAAAATTCGATGGCTCTATGTACCATTGTTTTATCACAATGCGAGAAATAGACAATCATTTATGCAGATTTTTCATTATTTAATTTCTTCAAATATAATGCAGGACTCTAACATTTTGTGGCAACAGTTTGAAAAGTGAACCGACGTTTATGAGTCCGACGCAAAATCGCAAAACGAAAACAATAGTCCTTCAGGGACAAAGCCCCTTTGGACTAATAATTAAATATTTATATTTAATTAAATAAGCAGCACCTTTTATTCTTCTGAGAATAATTAAATGAATTTAATATTGAATTTAAAGTAACAGTGCTACCCAACCGGGACGGTGGTTAGCGATGCTACTTCCGCAAGGAAAGACCCGGATTCGAATTTTGGAGAATGCATGGATGTTTGTAAATGTATGGGGTCTGTGCGGCATGGGGACATTCTAAATATGCGGCGAGCCGAAAGTACTCTTGAGAAGTTGGTGGTTGGGGAAGAGGGGTGGAAAATCCTTGGAGCTGTTCTCCCAAGGTGCTCGTCGTCAAAATTGGGAGTGGAATTGAGCAAAGTCGTAGTTTCACCTGTACGGTGCTGAAGGCTCTTGTGAACGAGAGGCTGTCTTGCACTCCTTGCCACGAGGAATTTCGTGAGCTTGTTTTGATGTTATTGTCAGGCGAGTGAGGTATGTCACAACAACAACAATAAAATAACAGTTTTCGTTTGTTCCTCAAATTAAAAAACGATATCCATTAGTTTACCTCATTTAGCCAAGATGGGTAAATAATGTATTTTACTTTCCTTCCACGAATGAAATTTTATTTTTCAAAAATAAGCATAAAATAATTTATAAACAGTTAACAATGATGATACACACCTTTTTTTAAGAAAACAATTTTGTAAATAAATTATGCATATGCATAATTCATGAGCCAACACAAATTCTTATCTTTAGGTTATTTAAGCTTATTTCCCTGTCTTTTGTTTTTATAGAAGAATAAAATAGAAAATTGCTATTACTCAACAGCATATTTGCTGAGTGCTTAATCTTATTAAAACATTTCCTTCACTGCATGATGCCACTTTAGGTTGAATAATTTATTTTGAAATTAGTGTTGGTATTATTAGGCTTGTGAATAAAACTCTTTCTTCTACTGTTCTCTGTTAAACTACATCACGAACTTTATGTATCAGCTCTTTGCGTTAAGATCGAATTACACAATGTAATATGAATTAATGCGTAGCTAATTATTCTCTATCTTTAAATAAGTAATAAGGAAAGAGTTTTTTTAATAAACATCCTATTGTTACAGTATTTGTTTGCAATAAGCGATATTGATATCGTAAAAAATATTAAATTACTTTTATATAAGCTTTGTCTTGTTAGTATTTAGAATTGTTTATATAACAAAATAATCACATTAAAATTTTAGATGGCATAAAAAATGAAATGCAACGGACATTCTCTAACAATACTGCCTGCGCTTCCAAATATTTTTGATCCCCCTGCAAATGTAGTTGCTATATAGGAGTGTGATATTCAATACAGATTATTCTCAGTCTGGTCATTTCCAAACACAGTCGCAATTAGAGAATTCAGCTTATTCAGCGAGTTATGTCTTTTTCTTTCGTGTCAAGCTGTGCCCAAGTATTTGGCTGAGGGACGCTGAGAATTCGACTGGGCTGCCCTACCAGGCGAACAGGATTTATTCATGGCTGGTTTTCGTGATTTTCCCCAAACTGAACTTTTTTTTTTTAAATGGCGAGTAGCAGCATTTCCCATGCTTAATATTAATACGAGCTAGTGCATTTAGAAAGTCCTCCACGAAAGTATCTCTACTCTTAGAGAGATAGCCCACGTATGCGTTCCCAAATAACCAACGTTCCTTTAAACCACACGAAACTTTTCATATTTAATTATTATTTAAAAGAGGTAGATGCTACTACGCTGTATAGTTAGCAGTTAGCTCATTATATCTAACTTGAAGACAAGGTGAATAAAATTAACTCGTGATCCTTTAGCCTCCCATCATATGTCACAGCTTTATCTGGGCATTAACATGGTAGAATAATCTTTATTCTGGGAGCGATAATTTCGAATTAATTTATTAGGAGTAATTTAAATTCATTAACAGTTTTAGTTATTTGAAAAATAATTAGAACACTGCTTGAGTGTGTGTTGTGTAACACGATGCACACATCGAAACCTTATAATGTTATGAATGAAATTTAAAATAGTTTACTTAATTTCAAGTAGTACTTATTTCTTTTATTAGTCATAGATAACGTTTTGAAACTCCATGTATCTGCAATCATTATTTTATATCGATGGAAAGACGTGAAAAAATGTGCAGTGATTCGAACTCCGGAGCTCCCGAATACGCATGCTTCCAGTTATTCCAGTTACACTACGAAGGTATGCCGAAAGAAGGGGAGAAATACCTTATACATCACTTCTAATAATCATGTATAAAATTAAAATTTCATTCTAAGTTACAACAAATGTGAGAACTTTATGAAATTTATAGGTTTATAGTATGCATGGATTTCAATTTGTTATCAAGAACACTTGGAATAATGTAATTTGTAACAGAGACGTATAATTTTAAATTAAAAGAAAAATTCAACCAAAAATTTAGTTTTTTTAATTAAATTTTAAGAATTAAATTTTAAGTATGTGTCCTATTTCCTTTATGAACAAAATGGGTCATTTATAGAAAATTCATCACTTAAGTAGGTAAAATGAAAGGGACAGAGTGACTGTAATGCCATATACTGAAATATATCTAAAACGAAGAAAGCCATTTTGAAAGTTCTATCCATTTTATAAATGAAATGATTACTTCACAAGCACAGTTACGAACATCAGTTAGCGAGATTATCTCCATTACTGTCTCTACCTTTTTTTCAATCTGCAAATTAGTTTATAGTTTTTGTTTCAAAACATTTGGATTCAAAATGCAAATATTGGTTGGTATTACTTTCCACATTGTCAAATATTTTAAATTTTTTTATCAGTTATACCATTGCATTAATGAAAAAATAATAATATGAAGCAGCTATATCTGCGATAAATGATGGGTAGTTAGAAAGTACTAATTTTCTTGATTTGGTGGCTGTATATTTTAAGAAGAATGAGGCTCTGCTTTAGCAAGAATTAAATTACTTAATGTTCTGGCAGTTGCAGGCCGTCGTTTTTACTTCCTTGTACGAAGTAAAAAGGAAGTATTGTAATCGCGAAAAGTTTCAGGCAGCATATTTCAACGAAAATATCCATTTTGACCGCTATCGAATGCAATTTAACGATGTTTTTGCCTGATATCTGTACGTAAGGACAGAACAAAAGACTCGTTTCCTCCAAAAAAATTGTAACACTGCTTTAAAATTAATTCTGAAGAAATTTTTCATGGTGTCTGTACGAACGGATGTACGTACCTACTTATCTCGCATAACTCAAAAACGAGTAGCCTCAGAACGTTGAAATTTTGTATATAGGAGTGCTATAACATGTAGATGTGCACCTCGTATTTTGGTTGCAATCAGCCACACCAAACATATATCCTCTCTGTTAACCAGCTCAGTGATCTCAGTTTCTTTACTCTTATATGTTTGTAAATTGTACATTTTTTTTAAATGATTGAATTATGTTGTTTTTATCTTCCAGTTAAGGTTTTTATACCTTTAGTAAATCTGTGTGCAATATATTTAGAATTATCAACAATTTTAAAGTTGTTTAAGTGCGGCTAAGCCTTTTTTTGTGATGGCGGCCATTGATTGTATACATTTGAAACAGCAGACTGGTGGATTTCTTGCCAATCTAGAGAAACTTAGCTTCGCAACAACAAAGATAACGCCTTCATTATTATTGCCGATTAAATCATGCTTAATCTTTTCTGAAATGTTTTCGAGGAAATAAGTGTTTAAGATTTACTTCGTAATTTTTAATATAGATATTTTGAGTTTTTATGTATTTTTGCCTCCTCACGAAGTGAGAGCTGAATTAATTGAATGAGAAATACTCAATCGTCTGTGAAAAACTGTTTCTTTTTTGTTTTGTCTGCTTAATTTCTTTTATACATCATTCTAGCTTTATTATAGTATTTGATTAGAACATGTGGCAACGATTAGATAATTCTATTCTTTAAATGATATAAATTTTGTGCATTATGAGTTATAATATGAACGAAATATAATACTGTTAAGAGAATCTAGCGCCAGAGTGTCGCTATGGTAAACAAATACTAGAGTGAATTTTAATGAATGCATTTATTCTATTGTGGTGTTTGCGCTGTCGGCGAAGTAGATTTAATTCAATCCCATAAGTTTAAATGAAATGCAAGAAAAAATGCGTATAATTTAATATTCCGTACAAGGAAGTCATGTGGTGTACACATCAGATTTTTTAATTTTTATATGCAGATAGGCATTATCATATTAAAAAGCATCGCTGTAGGACGTGGAGTGATGTTTAATGCGGAAGACTATGTGTTTCAACGTATGAAGCTTAGTAAAAGCATAAGCAATACATTTTCAACCTTTCTGATCTCGTGCAAGCGAAATTAATATTGTTACTTTTGATAGGTTCTTGCAGGTTCATCTTGCGTTTGTTGTTGAGCTTCTTTTGAGTTTTATGCATTGGCGAAGCCATTTCGTAAGGTCATTTTAGTCATACAGTTAATTAAATATGTCAACGTTCCAGTGAGAGTTACTACGAATTTCTACTTATCAGCAGCCAGTTGGTTAAGTGTTTTTCATACAATTTTAATTTTTTTCTTTATGCACTATCCATAGTCCTTATTCAAAATTATTCTCATCATTTCATGATAGTAAATTACTTAAAAAACGTTATTCCGCCCTAGTTTGTTTGTTAAACTACACTAACAAAGAATGACAAAAAGCATCAAAAATTAAACTATGGAATAGTCTTTAAGAACAAATAATTAAATTAAAATTTAGGTGGAATCCGAACGATTTGCCAACAAAACAAGGGCGAAATTGACCGAGAATAAGACAGTTAAGGTATCTAATCTACACTCATGTCCATAAATTAAGGATAATTCGGAGTCACGCGGAAATCAAACTCTAAAATAAATATATCACCTGTAAAATCACTACACACATCTTCAAGAATCATATGCAAATTTCAGGAAGTAGCCAGATGACACCGATGGTACGTCACAATGACGAGAGTGTAAGAGAGTGATATATAAGGAATACAGGCAAAGAAGTAAAATTGTTCGCAGGCGCTTTATAAGCATTTCAGTGCAATAACCGAATAGTTATGACACAAAGGACGCATTTGGATGATTTTTTACGTGGTAGAATTATCGGCTGTCTGTAATGGGGGAGTACCTAACTGGAAGTATCAGACGAACTTGGAGTGTCATCTCCAGGCTTTGGCAACGATTCCAAGATGATGGTAATGTGAGTAGACGTTACAGCACTGGTCGCCCCAGAGTTACAACGCCGAATGAGGACCGGTATTTGGAAGTTATTGCCAAAAGAAACAGGCGGAGCACAGCCTCAAACCTGTCTCTTCAGCTCTCTTTAGCCACTGGTACGACAATTTCAAGGCAGACCGTGTACAGACGCTTAGAGCAGATTGGTCTATATGCTCGTAGACCTGTCAGATGCGTTCCAGTTACTGCAACTCACTGTCGCCTGCGGTTAGCCTGGAGTAGAGAGCATGCATTGTGGACACCGCAACAGTGGGCTGGTGTGATGTTTTCCGACGAGTCCAGGTTTAGCTTGCAGTCTGATTCTCGCCGGACTTTCATATAGAGAACTCCAGGTACCCGTTATCACCAAGAAAACATCGTTGAACGACACCATTACGGTGGTGCAGGAGTGCTCGTTTGGAGTGGAATTATTCTGGGTTCCAGAACTGACCTGCATGTTCAAATTGGAACCATGACAAGCTAAATCTATCGGGACGTCATTCTGGAACAACATGAACGTTTGTTTCGGGGGTCCATGAGCGCACAATTTGTGTTTATGGATGACAGCGCCCGTCCTCACCGTGCAAACATCGTAAGCGAATGCCTTCAATCGGAGGATATCACACGTATGCACTGGCCAGCATTCTCACCGGACTTGAATCCAGTAGAGCACGTGTTGGACGTGCTTGGCCGACGAGTTGCAGCCCCTTCAACCTCCTCCTACATGTCTACCGGAACTTCGGAGAGCATTGCTTTTCGATTGGTGTAATATCCCCCAAGATTAGATCGATAATTTGATACTCAGCATGCCTAGGCGTTGTACGTACTGTATTGCATCGTCTGAGAGACATGCAATGTATTAACAATCATACCAACCATGTAATATTGATTTTTTGTATAAATAGGTTTTTGTTTTGTAATTTGCTCCAGGGAGAAAAAATCGCTAATTTTTTTAATAATATCAAACATATAGCATCTTTTTTTGCTCTTTACCTTTTGTTTAATAAATAAGCTTTACAAATAAGTCAAATTTGTTTTGCTTCTAACTCTTCCTTTGCCTGATTTTGCATCATCCTTAATTTATGGACATGAGTGTACTTAATGTTGAATTTTTGGTAAACCGATATCTAACAATTTTTATTTGTAGAAATAAAAAAGTTATGTTTACTAGTGAATTCAGCTCAAAATAACCGTAAATGACATATCTCAGTACTTTACCTTAATTTAGAATTAATATGTCACTTATCTTATTGTATCACATTTATTCTGATGAAATTACAAATTTCGAAACGATAGTATGTTCAAATTCAGTTCAGACACTAATAAAACATAAATAAACTTTATTCTTATTTTTGGTTCAAACATGAAAATGAAATACGGTTTCGTTCTGAAATTGATTCAATAAATATATAGATTCTAATTTATTTTTAGATATATTCCCATAAAACAGTCAAATGGAATCCTCCTAAAACATTCCTTGACTGATATATATATACATATGTGTGTGCGCGCGTGTGGATGTTTGTGTATATTGTAACAACAATACGTTAACACATATTTAATCGCTTGCCGCATCGTTGGCCCATGAGACTTCCAAACGCCTACCATCTTCACTCTTTGAGATGTATATACTCAGTAACAAGATAGCGGCCCTCCGACACCAGAAGTAATAATACTCAGGCGTATGATATATCACAGATATTTGCTGTCAGTCTTCTTTTTATGGTGACGGCATAAGTGGGCGAGATTGGAGACGTAAGAAAGAAAAATAAGTCACCAAAGATCACAATCAACCCTTTTGCTCCGGATAACATCAATTCCGACATCGAGTTCCGATCGTTAAGATCCGAGGTGACAGTTTTACGACTACTATACATGGGCAAATAAATAAAAGAATTCCAATCTGAGCAAGGGTTGTTCACTCTCCTTTGTGGACCGCCTGCTGGAACACCATTGTTTGGATGAATGACAAGGCAGCTAAAATAGGGCCACGAATCTTGCTCAATGTATGTGATCAGTAAATCATGCTTCCGGGAGTCTAGGAGCTGGTGTATCATGTAAGGTTGAAGCTAGGATACATGTGGGCCTTGTGTTTGTGTTGTTTCTGTTATAGAGATGCCCTCTGAAGTTTATGTTGCTACTTTTGGAGGAACAGTATATTGAAAATAACAGTATGATTTTGGTTTTCAGGGTTAACACAAGTTTTTAAGTTATTTATGACAGTGATTTAAAATTTCCTGTGAAAAAATGAATGACTATTATCAAGGTATGTACCATGGAACATGTTTTACAGAAATAAATTCCAATGACGGTGTGAACAACAAATTTTCTCTTTTGTTTCTGCAGTTCAGATTATTAAACCTAAGTCCATTCCATTCAAACCATTAAGGAAATATTGTATTTGTTAAGAAATTTTGTTATTTTTAGTCAAAAGGGGCTTGAGTCGTACTTGAGTCGTAGAATTGAAATATGGAAATACACCTGATATGTCATTTCAGAAAAAGTCCAATTTTGTGTCAAAATGAATGATGAATGATGCTATATATAAATGTAATATTTATCCTAAGTCAAGCTTTCGACACATGAAAAACGCAATTTGAATTTCGTCAACTGGCCCAGTAGAACGGGTGATAATAGAAACTTTTTAATCAAACCGGGCTTTGTTCCTGAAGGACAATTATTTTCGTTCTGCGATTTTGCGTTGAATCATTATAAAGGTCCGTTTCACTTTTCAAACTGTTGCCACCAAATGTTAGAGTCCTGCTTTATATTTGAAGAAATTAAATAATGGAAAATCTGAATAAATGTCGCATTCTGATAAAACAACGGTACATAGAGCCATCGAATTTTGAATGACGTAATCCTCCTACCTGTGTGTGTGTGATTATGGCAAAGCCTCGAGGGCTATCTGCCTAAAAAAAGGAATGCCTTCGTGGAAGACTTTCTAAGAGAAACTGGGTCTATACACGTTACACATGGGGAAAACCACGAAAACGCCTATGCAGCCAGCCAATTCGAGGGATTCGATCCTCGGACCGAACTACCAGTGTTCAGCGACTTTTCCGCTCGGCCGCTGGTGGGGGAATCCTTCTACGAATATGGGCATGTAGAAGACCAAATTTGAAATTTGGAATTTCTTTTATGATCGATTTCATATTTTGTAAAACTTTAACGAATTTTTTATTAACAAACTCAAGTATTTCAAAGCGAGCAATGGCAACACTCTACAGGAAAAAAAAAAAAATCCTTTTGATCTCCAGCGAGCGGAACTGTGTATCGAAAATTCTAAAGATATGCTCATTTTAAAATTTTAAAATTATTTTGCGACATTGCTATTGAACTGTATTTTATGATTTAAGTGCAGAGAACATGATATTTAATAAATAAAGGTAACACACAAAACGTTAAAGAAAACTCCCCTTTGGACGTAATTTAAAATCTCAATCCTGCAGATTTTTTTTATTTATTTTTATTTTTGCTTTTGTTATTTTTATTTAAAATATTAAACCATTGTTCTGAGAAGCAAAAAGATGAAACTAATATCGAAATTGAACATAGTTACAATTAATTATACACAGATTATAAACACAGCTGCCAAAGTATATCAGTCGATTAATTTGATTAAATTTCCAGTCGTACTTAAACGTATACATCCGTTATCAGGAAGATTTTTATTTCAAAAAACCTTAGCCCATTTTATAGACACATTGCGTACAATTACTTATAAATTGCTTGAGTTTTTTGCACCTTCTTGAAATATCGTTAGCGATATTCACTACAATTAAAGAAATTTGCAATCACGTATTTTTGTTTGGAAATAACTTGTACTGATTTTTCCCATTTGGAACTAAGTTCTATGTTCTAATTTACTTTACATGTACATTTACACTGTTCTAATTTGCTTGGCTTTTGAGGAATTTGTCTAACTTGTACGAAAAATTGACATAATTAATTGATATTATGACATAATTTTAAATTAGCCTTTAAGCAAAGGAACTATAAGAAATAAACAGACTGTTAAAAAAATAAATGATGGCGCTATCCACAAAGGTTCTACAATGAACCTTCTACGGTTTCACGACTATTAGGAAGATTATCTGCATTTTTAAATCCTAAATTGCTGGAGTTCTCATTTATATGGATCAATAAAACCTGAATTTAATCTTTATTATCTGCTATCATTACTAGAAACCGATGTTACCAAAGTTGAGTAGCAACTGTATTACAATGTTTTAAACAAAATGATAATTTAAAAAATAAATAAATAAATTTTAAAAAAGTAAAATCTGGAAGTTTTCAGATTTTATATTACGCCCAAACACCCAAACGGGTTTTGTTCTCATTTACAGACACATATGTTTCGAAAACATTTGGGCTAAAGCCACATTTTGCTAAAAATGTTTCAAAACAGCAGATCTTTATAATTTCCGATAGATAGTCTTGAGCCCTGGAGATAAAAATGTTTTATTCCCTACATTGTTGCCACTGCCCGTTTTTAAGTTTGAATTTTTTAATTAAAATTAAAGTTTTACAAAATATGAAACAGACAATAAAACAAATCCCAAATTCGGGTTTCGAGGTGCTCATGTTCGTGTGGAGGAATATGTTATTCAAATTTTCGCTGTTGTGTTTTTCACAATGCGAGAAGCGTGCTTACATTTGTGTAGATTCTTTATTATTTAGTTTCTTTAAATATAATGCATGGCGGTATTATTTGGTGGCAAAAGTTGGAAAAGGGATTCTGACATCTAAAGTAGTTCGACGCAAAATACCATTTTTAAAATAGTAACGCACAGAAAGGCTAAATATTTAAATTTATTAAGAGTAAATTCCAGCTGTAGACTAGAAAACCACAATTTATAGCAGTAAAATAACAATTTTAACTACATCGTAAACGCATAGTACATTAACATAACATTATTTTGTTTTTCTGCCCAAGATAATCGTATTTTTAAGATTATTATTGTTTTAATTACTAATTATGATGAACTACTCCAGGATTACATATGAAGATTATTACTTCGAAATGGATTTATGAAAGTATTGTTTGTAAGAAAAGTCTGCATTGATTATACTAATGACAAACAAACACATTATTTAAAATTCTTATGCAGTCATATGAAGTCAAAGACAAGGCAAACTGTTGTATGCAGAAGATTTTTTTCGCCAGAAATTTATTATCGCCTTCAACAAATAGAGGTTGTGTGTATTATCTAATTATCAGAATTGAGAGAATATCTCGAAGTTCCGGAAGTAGACACTGGAAGAACAACCTCAAGTAACAAACGTTTTCATTTGAAATAAAACCTGAACTGTTTGGGAGAGCATTTATTTTATTTTAATGATTTTCAAGACAAGATATGACACTTATCCCTTCAAACTTTCTCTCAAATACATTAAACATTTTAATTTGGAAAATGTATCAAATTTTAAATTAAGGCAGTTGTTATCATGAGACATTCATCACTATACGTAATAAATGGAAGTGTTTACTAGTCCCAAATAAGTAGCAAGAATATTCATCCGAAGAAAAATAAGTTTTCGGACGAGAAACGAGGAACGTAGTTTGGAAACCTTCGACATATTATTAGTTTTCTGACTTCAAAAATCAAATAACAAAATGTCAGAAAGAATACTTGAAGCGTTTGACAAAATAACATGCGAAAACGAGCAGAAAAACGTCAAAGTTTTGACAGCTTGTAACAAACTTCAAACATTTTTGGAAAATATGTAACGACTATCTCAGGTAAAATCCAAACTGTTTCGCAATAGTGTACTTTATATTTTAAGATTTTAGAAAACCGATATAGTTTCTCATAATACAAAGGAAAATTAAACGCTAATTTTAATCAAATAAAATTAACTGCAGAAAGAGACGTTATATATTTCTGAGGCCGAATTACAGTGTTATATTAAGTTTCTTCATTACAAGATTTTTATATACAGAATATTTCTTTCAAAAAATTTATTTTTTAATTAAAATGCTACATTTGTTAACTTTTCGACAAAATTCAGTGAATAAATGCATTAAAATTCTAGGAAAATGCCTATATTCATAAATTTTGAAAGAACTAATTCTCAAAAGATCAAAAAACTAAAATTAAAGTAATTAGGTGCTTGCCTCGCTCATTTGCAGCTTTATTCAGCTTAGACATTTACATTTCGATAGATGAATAAAGTACACTGCTGTAAAAATTAAGTGAATTTTCCCATTTGTTGATTATCTTCAGACCTGAGGGACAGATTTTAATGAAAACTGGTATGGATATCGGTTTAAATAAATACAAAAAAATTATCATACACTAATTCATACCTTACATGCGTGATTGCGCGTAAGGTTGACTGGCGTAAGAAGATCTTAAACGCACTTGCAAGGCCTAGCAGAAACGAGACTAAATTGGGTGTATGTTACTCTCAGACGTTCACACAACTCTCCCAATGTAATTTCATACTGCAAATGAGGAAGTCTATGAGTTTGTATGGTACTCAGTCCTGTTTTCGCAATATGTTTGTTTTTAGATTCTGCAGGGTTCTGTAAGGAAAACAAGTTATAAGTGTACTCCCAAGAATGTCACAGACAGATTCTACAAAGTTTAGATCCAGAGATCTGGCGAGTAAATCCATCCGATAAATGTTATCACTTTTCTAAAAATCATCCACTAAATAAGTCTTGGGTGAATAAGCGGTGTCATTATTAGATGAATAGAAGGTCCACTGCATCCCTGAAAAGGCGAGCATTTAGGGCTCTAAAGCTTTTTACCTTTACCTCGCTTTAGTTACGGACACACCGTCAAAGACATGAAGGTTAACGTACCTGTCCATCATGATGCTTGACCAGACCATCAAACACTTGCTTTGATACTGCTCCATTTTTTGGCTATTGGAAGACATGTAACGAGTGTCTGGTTCTCACCAGGGTACGTCGAGAATCAGTGGTTCGAATGAATCGGGACTCCAGAATAGTTCTCAACTGATAGCTTGGCCCAAAGTTGATGCTCTCTGCACTATGCTAAAGGGCCCTCTTTCGCGTAGAAGTGAACAGGCCACAAACAGAAGATCTTGCAAACAGATAAGATGTTAGAATGCTGTGTTTGGTTTTTAAGCAGTACCGTTGACCCTCAGTTAATTTTTATGGACAAGAATGCTTGTATACACTAATCTGGTGGGCGAATGTTTTAGAAAAGGAGGATATTGACCATCGGATCAATATTGGCTAACCTAAATCTTAACTAAATCTCTACACTTGAAACGTACAGAATTTATTAGGAACTTTCTTCAGAGGGTAATTCCTCCCAGATCCCGCCAGGACCTGAAACCTGCGTTGTTGTAAGAGTGGAGCTGATTTTCTGAAGGACTCATAAACGCCTCATTTTTAGTATGAAGTTAGATTGTGAGAGCTATATTACAGTTACAGGTGATTCATACCTCTTATTAATCTCCTTTTCGTTTGAACTTGCGACCTCTGTTTTAGACTTTTCTGCGCTGATGAACCTTAAACATAACGATGCGTGTGTACTACAACCGTTATGTGGCACAGTTTTGTATATTATATAACCCCTCTGTCCATACCACCCCTCTGTCCATACCACCCCTCTGCCCATACCAAATTTCATTAAAATCTGTTTATCAGTTACAGAGATAGTCGATCAAATTTGAAAGCTCTCTTAGTTATTAACAAAATTGTAATACTTTGAAATAATAATAATTTAAATGATTACGTTCAATTGCATTTAACTCACAATCTTTTTGGAAAACTCTTCGAAATTTAAACCACAATAAGAATTCTGATATTGTAATATTATTGTGAGTATAATGATGATAGAATAAATCAATTAATGTGTTTCATTCATTAACTCGTTAGAAGAAATGAAATTTGAATGGCATGTACTATTTTTAAAAAACAAATGCAGGTACTTTTGCCTATTAAAGAAAAGACGCCAAACTACGCAATGTTTTGCCAAAAATGGAAAATGGTCTTCAAAGACGCTGGGTTTGGTGTGGCCTTGATTACACATGTTAGTTATTATTCTTGAGTGAATTAAGTTAGTCTAGTCTAGGTCCTTATTTATTATTCTTGAGCGAAATTTGGTAAGTGACAAATTTCTGATTTTTTATTATTATATGAGGCGAAGAAAAAGTATTTCGCGAGACTTATATTTTCTCGCGAAAATAATTACTTTTACACTACATCTCCTTAATAAAAATAATTGGTATTTTTAACGAAAAATTAAATATAAATAAATAATAATCTAATAAATTTGAAAGAAAAATAAGAAGAGAACGTTTTTTTCTTGAATTTAGTAACTTTTTTTTTTTTTTTTTTTTTTGTTTAGCGCGATTGGCGTCGTCTCTTGTGGTCAACGGGATTTTCCGTAAGTACCAAAAAACAATTTACAAAATGAAACTAAAGAGAAATGTATTGATACTGCTCGAATAATAATATTTGGAACTTTGGTATTATCCCGTCGACCATGAAACTATTGGCAAGTAGCACGATCACGATTAGCGCCAGTTAGGAATAAGCGTGGAGTAACATCCCACTTATGACATCTGCGTTTGACGTAACCCCGATTGATTCCCGATAAGCCAAGTGTTTCATGAATAAGAATATAAACTAACTGTTTGTGGATTTAGAAAGAAATGATTAAAGTCTGAGACCTGCTTTCTATAGCCAGAAAGAAGTGGATTATTTTCAAAGCTATTAAAGCTTCCTTTCATCAAAACAAAAATTATGTATTTATCAGCACGATACGGTTACCTCAAAACAGTTATAGATTAGAACAATCAAATACGGGAAGTTTATACTCATAGCGTTCTAAATAGTGCTTCCGGTAAAATCGAAGAGTCTAGGGAAAATCGACGAAAGCTTTTTCACGAAGCATAAAAGCGAAACAGATTGAATACTGATTATTTTTTAAATAAATGTGACTCAGTTCCTTCATCATGCTGCAGGAATTTGCACAACTTTAGTGGGATCTCCGCCAACTTTCATGTTTCTATGGTAACCAACTTTCGCGGTCGAAGGAAAATACGTAAGTACCAAATATTTCTGCCTTCTACGCGGTTGTGTTGTCGTTCAGCAAAGCGTAACCCATTTAATTTTTTTTAAATTTATTCTGATATTAATTAACAAACTATGTGATTTGATAGTGGCACACACAGATTAATTTCAGCTATTATTATTTACTAGCTGGGTCCGTGAAATGAGACTACCTGGACTCATTAAAATCATTATGTATTTTTCTTTTCATAACAATTATATTGCATGGCTATCCGTACTGCTTATAAAGTTACTAATTTGTTTTCTGGAATAGTTCAAATTGTTTTTCATCTAACTATCTATTTATTAAACCAACGATCTTCAAACGTTTTCGATCGCGTACCCCTAAGGCAAAAAATAATTCTAAATTGTAACCTATAATATTGTTACGTTATTTCTTTCTTCACGATTTTACGTTACGGGTTCGTATGGATTTGGAATGAATAACGACGACAGCACTTGATGGAATATCGAAACACACTTTATTTACCAATATTGATCAGGACAGCTCCGAAGTCACGTTTTACAGTCTTCGAAGATCTACTATACACTCACTGGAACAATCAGCGACAAAGCCTTCAGGTTATAAGGCTATAACGGTGGAGACAGTTTCACTGCAAAGCACCAGAGTACAGCTCCCGACTCTGCTTGGTCGTTCTCGGAACTCCACGTACTCTGGAGACTCTCCCCGCTACAACTCGCGATGCAATCGACGATACACAAGAGTACAGCTCCCGACTCTTCGGTTCGGTTCTCAACACACTCTCTCGACGATGCACTAATCGCGATACACTAAGAGACTCTTTCGATGCACTCGACGACCCACTCGGCACTCGCTGTCCGGCTGTTAACTCGATCGACTCCGCACGGGCTAACTAACACCACTAATTATCTTGCACTGACTCTCCGCGTACCAGCAGGGTTTATATAGTTTTTGGCTTGTGTTCGAGAAAATTCTGGGCTAAACCGGTAAGAATTCGTTCCAGAAAGTTCTCCATCCGTCTATAGCATATCGTCAATTTTGTCGCCAAATGGGCGATTTCTCGCCAAATGTGGCAACCCTGCCTTCTCTAGCCATTTTATGGCAACCCTAAAACTGCTACCTCACCGCGCCTGTACATTTCGTAACAATACAATAAAATATATAAACACTCTGTTAATGTTGCGCATGCGCTTGAAAGTCTGTGTATTTATGATGCTGAGCTCCAGACACTAGTGAAACCTGGCACAGCGACTCGTGAAAGAACCTTGCATTGACGTGATACTCGATCAAACACAGGCAAGTAATCGTAAGCTTACTTCTTTGGCCTTGTATTTCCTAGTAACATTTTGTGTACTCCCTTTAAAACGCGCACTTCATTGCAGAGACTACTGCATTAAATAACAGAAATGTCGGTGTGAAATGCGTCAAAAGATTTTTTTTAAATTTATGAAACATAGGTTTATATTTAATCTATACTTTCAAGGCGATAAATTAGATTCATTTAGTTATTTTACAGCAGTCTATAATATTTTAACGCCTGCTCCTTTCATTAAGATGGGGGTAAAATAATAGAAAATCGTCAAAAAGGCTACAATTTTGCTCTTCAATGTTTGCTTGTCGACTTTTTCTAAATGTATTTTCTCTGTCATGCATATTTTTAGAAAACATTCAAATTGAATATATTCAGCGTCTATTTCCACTACCCGTACTATTTCAGAGAGGTGAGTAATGAGAACGGAGGCCTTCGGAAGTTGTTAAAAGTATTTTTCGAGTCATTTGGTAATGAGATTTTGGAATTCCTGGATAGAAACTACGGCTTGGTGAGCCGAAAATATTACATTATGCGTAAACTCTCTTTCGCCTCGAGGTCCGAAACGTTATGAATTCTGAAAATTTAATCCAGCCGTATATACATAGAAATTAACTGCTAAATTGGAGAAGGAGAAATCTAAATTTTAGATCGCGTCAAAGTTGAAAGTTGAGAAAGTTTCTGAGAATGATATGTCAGGTAGAAATTGGATGCAAGTTTTATTTTTATGTCGTAAAATAAGTTATATATTCAAATTTTTAAAGTAACAGATGCTTAACATTACTTAAAATTAATGTTTTTTGTGTGTATGTCCAGAACTTAATTTACCCCAATAGTGAAATATTTAATGAAAACTACAAGTTATATTTTGTTTCAATCTATATCTGTAGGTTTTTGATTTCTTATATTTTCTAGAAATATTTTCTCTATTTGAGAAATGAAGCGCTGTTTACGAAGCAAGAGAAAAATTAGAAATTGAACCTGACCGAATATAAGCGAAATTAATTTTGCGTATTCAAAGATATGAAATAATTACCAGCTGACATGCCCACAGAAATGTAATTCACGAATTTTATTAGACAGTTTTTTCGCATTTTTACCGTTAAGTGACACTTGCAGGATAACTAGTTTATATTTCCAGTTCAACATTTTGTACAAGTTATGGAATTTTATTTCTTTAACAGTTAATTTTATTTTGAAATCACATTTTCTGTTGCTCTTGCTTTCAAATTGCGCTTTTTACCAGAATGTAAATGAGTTAGCGCTCGTGTATTCAGTTGAGATAGAAAGACGTTAGTATTTAAGGGGAGGTTTTGAAGGTGTATATGTAGAGTCTCCTAGTGTATTTTGCGAACATAAACTGGTAGAACCTACTGAAAGACGAAACAGCGAATTCTAGCTAGGACTTGAAAAGAGCAGATGACTGCAAGAGAAGGTTATACTAAGCTTTTTATTTTAACTAAACGGAATAGACATGCACTCACTCGGTGCTCACAAATTAACCACTACTTGTGGTTAAGTAACGTAAACAGAAAATAGTATGTACAGTCACAATAAAGTTAGATACCCGGCTGGCTCCTACTCAATCTAAATTGCTTAATCAGCTGCAGACAGCAAAGCCGAGTCTAGAATATCAATAGAATCTAAAGAAAGTGCCTGGCACAAACTGCTCAACAACAAGTTACTAAATCAACCACGCGGCATAAATTCAGAACTAGTTATCATACCGTGAACGCTTAAAACAGCTTCTCAAACAGTGTTTCCAACTCACTTAAATTTGCATATATGTCCTTAAATTTACATTATAGCAAGGAATTGAAATTAAAAGGGAAAGGAAACTCTCTCAAACTAAAAATAATTTGTTAGAATAAAGTAACGCCTTTATTAATCTCGAAACTCGACTCAGCAAAAACGAAATTAAATAAGTTACCTCTCAACTAGTTGACCAATCATGACGTTAACCTCTTCTGTCGGGGCTACTGTATTCTGTCCACCTGAAGGCCATGTTGTTATCTTTGATTTGCTAGCGATTAAATTTCTCTGATTTTTAGACCTTGATGTTGAGAGAGTGTTTGGCAAGATATTATCAAATAGCTTCAAGTCCATCCGTTTCTTCTGGACTTCGTGATTAGGTTTCACAGCCAAGGATCTTTCACAGCCAGGATCTTTCTTCGTCTGGTAGCCTGGCTAGCATACGGAGAAAAATCATTTGTAACTGCTAAGGCCACAGTCGTGGTGATAAATGGATCTAAAATATTCTAGGTTAAAATAAATCAATCAAGGCTACAAAATAAGTCTAGGCAAAACTAAAAATAAATGTAGGTTATTGTTCAAAGTACCTGACGAAAGTGAATTCGTCTAGTGTGTAGAAATAAACTAAGCAGCTTAGTGCATATTAGCGAAGAATTTATTTCAATCACATTTGGAGCAGCTGAAGTTCGTGCTCAGATGAGCTTAACGTTTTGCATAAATGTAAAGTTTCTTGGCCTCATACTTAATAAGATGATGACGTTCGTTCCTCGTACCTTAACAGTCTCGGTATCCGCGGGATAAAAATCCAAGTTTGATGGTTCCCTATGTTCTGTGGGAGAAGGGCATTATCCCAACTTTACGCAGATCAAGGTGGTTGTAAGTCTCCAATCTAATGGTATCAGTAGCAGTTGTAAACGGCAGATCCGTATGCTGTGTAATTCGCCAGTATGGGGCCCCCACGTAGGTTGGCAGCAATGCGTCAATCAACAGTTCAAGCTAATATAGCCGAATCCCACCGTTAATTTCGAGAATCGTTAGTGGTGACACCGCGACGCCAGTTAAGGTGAGGGGTTAGATATAAATTTAAGAAAGCGTAGGCCGATAAGTGAGAAACTTGCAAGAAGTGTACGAATGACACCGAGCTCTCAAAAATGACTTTCTATCTGATTCTCGGCTGCCGCCTAATACGTAAGTTTCTAAATCGAGAAACAGGCCGTGTAGGGCCCTAAGTAATGAGGAGGTACACGTAATCAAAAACCTGATCTTAATCCTCACATTATATATTTGAAAAAAAAAATGTTTAAATCATCTGAACATGCTTAACACTCTTTCCACTATATTTTAGGGTGCAGATGGACCTTCAAAATTCCCCTCTACACCGTATTGATTAAATCTAATTTGGACTATAGTTTCGTCATCTGTGGTGCAGAACGGCTTTCTATGTTTGAAGGTTTAATCCCATACACCGCCAAGCATTACGGATTTGCTCTACGTTCAAAATGTCCCGAAGGCATAACTTGTTTGCAGAAATTGTTGCACCGACTTTAAAGTTAAGACATGACAATTTGTCTGTTAACTATTATTTTAAAATCATGTGCCACCCATGTCATTCTGCTCACATAGAAACAGCATTCATTCACATAGAAGCAGCATAGCATTCATTCACATAGAAGCAGCATAGCATTCATTCACATAGAAGCAGCATAGCATTCATTCTCCATAGAATGAATTTTTTTATCTTGCTGTACCAAGCAAAGCCGTCTTGTATTTTACCTTTTGGTAAGCAAATTTGCTCCTATCTTGAAAGGTATACATTTAATGATTTGAAACCTAAAATTGATAAAGGTTTCATTATTTCTCAGTGGAAGAATGCAAAAATACATCTCCTGAATATTATCGTACCTTCCAGTAAGGGAAGTGATACACAAGCAACTCTTCTTTGAGGATGTTAGAAAGCCCTCCACGGATTATATCCGGAATTACATTTCAGTGCTTGCTCATTCAGATGACAAAAAGCATTGTTTAGAAATTTACAGATTATTTAAATGTCTTTAATTTTTTTTTATATTCGTATCAGAATCATTTTATTGCTTCAGAATAATCCAAATATGTATCGAAGGAATAGTTAGATAATAGTCATCTAATTTCTAATGAGATTTCCACCAATGGAATGCATTTTCATCCCTGAAAATATATCATAAAAACTTGGGATTAATTGTAATTATATATGGATGTGTTAATATTGAAGGTGTTAAGAGAATTATAGATCGTTTACTGTAAACCTAGTTGTGGGTTGAATTAACTGAGTTGTTTAGTTTACTTTAAACTCCATGATTTACGAGATTGGTCGCGTAAATTATTCACAGTTTGATCGTTTTTTTAAAGGATTATAGTAAAAGCAATTATTCATAAACACATGCTTTACATTATTCACTGAGAGAAATGAATAATGAATTTTTCAATATATCTGGCCTAATGTATGATAATTTAGTGCAGGCACAAGTGAGTTTTGAAATGAGCTTGATGTTACTTATATCCCCGCTTTTATTTTTAAAGCATCTTAATTGCATTATATTTCAGAAGATTTAAGAACATATTTGGATGTATGATACTAATCTAAACTTTTTTTTATTATATTGCATCTATAAATATAGCAATAAATATAAAACCATTGAAGAACCATTAACGCAAGAAAAATAGAAAGTCCAACATATGATAAAATTTAGATATTTAGTTAGATATTTTTAGCAGATTTATAATTAAACTTGTTTTATTTCCCCATGCAATGCAGCACGGGAAAAATTTTAAGAGAAAGCTATGCCGGAAAAGTAAAAATACAGGAGCACGTGCATTGAAATTTATCTCGATAATTTATATTTAATTTGAATAAATGTAATAGACTACTATGTTAGTTGTAACCTTAATTCTTCTTGTTGGTTTCCAAAAATCTCGAGCAGCAAAGAAATCGCTAGGAATTTCTCGCGACCGATTAAAATGCTATAAAATGACGGAGGGAGAACATCTCAGCTCACTTGCTTAGTTAGTGCTATTGCGATTTGTTTTAGTTCCAAGCGAACTGAATTAGCTTTCTCTTTGAACTGCATTATATTTTAATGTTTTTAGTAGTTTAAAGTATAGCTACTGGTTTTGTTACGTTCTATTTAACGTATTTGCGTTCTACTGATACAATGATACACTACAGGCACTAATAGTGCGTGGTATTGTGAACATTAAGAATATCTCTGAGGAAAATTTCAGCTTTGTTATATTTCTTGTGATAAGAATAAGTTATATTAACTTTTTATTGGACTTCTGCATTCAATCTATTACGAACCCGTACGCACGAAACGATATGATATGCGATGAAATATTGCTTTTCACCATTGAAACGAATACTGAATAAGTTAGGTTATATGATTGATCTAAACGCCTACTGGAAGAGGTGTTAAAGGACTTTTTAAGGAAAATTGCCACCTATCCGCTTAACACATAAGAGAACAAACTAATGCTCCCATACAACCAGCCCTTGTGCCTAGTATTCCAGCTTAGGTCGAAATTAACAGCATGGACAGAAAATTCATTTAGAAATGCTCTTGCTCTGAAATGCACACTGGAATGCATATGAGCAGCCGATTATATTTCCAATATTTCAGGTTAAATGGCTCAATAATACACTGCAATAAATATCACTTCTTGTAACTTTCCTCATTTATTCTCCCATTTTATTAAATTTGCTATTGTAAATATGATTCATTACGAAACCATTAATATTTAATGTAATTAATTTACATTAAATTAATAATTAATATTTAAGGTTAATAAATAATATTTAATGTATAACAGCTATCAGATTTTAATTTTGAAATTTTGTTTTGTAATATTTAATTTTATTATCTGTCTGCCATTTTTTAAAATTTTGTATGTATATTTGTGCATCTTGCGTATGGTACGCATATTTGCGTTTGGTACGCATATTTGCATTATCTCGTGCACTGTACATTGTCTGTGAGATTTATGTTCCTGTAATTTTTAATTATTTTATTAAGGATATTATTAATTATTATTCTTAATTATTTATTATCTTTAATTATTGATTATTTTTACTTATTTATTATCTTTAATTATTAATTATTTTTTATTAATTGTAATTTTTTTATTTTAATTTTTGGGGCACCTTTCTTTGCTACACAATGGAATTAGATTTCCATAAATAATCATGAATTAATTGTCCTATGTGCGAACTATACCAAAAATGATATCCCTATCAAATTTATACTTCTTTTGGTCTTCATATGAGTATCATGACTTCACTGTGTTCATCCGACTAATTTATAATTTTATAATTACTGCTTTGCCTTATTCGTCGTTATATAATAGTACTTTTGTCTGCATACCTTTCTGCTTTTAATTACTAGCTATATGTCGCAACTGTACCATTGTGTGCTCATTTAGTTACATTGCTGTATTTGCACACCAATTAGCTTTCTTTGTTTATTGACTGTATGTACTTATGACCTTTTTAACAATTAATTTTTACTATTTTAACACAATGTAGTTCACTCACTTATTCAGCCTTTGACATTTAGAGTATATTTATACTCGACCAAGACCTTGTTTCAGGCAAGTGCATCTTAAGCATTGTATTACATTCAGTTACAACAATAGAGCTTATGATCGATATTCTAACGTGTCAATGAGTTGGCCGCCTTACTCTTGGCAAAAAGAAAGAAGAATTATTAAACACCTGGAGCATGCCTGGAAATAATATATACAGTTTTTGCAAAAATTTCGAAAATGTTGGTTATAGAACATGACGTTTCAGACTCCCGTCGTTACTCACTATTTTAGACTTTGTATAAAAGCTGCGAACACATAAGAAAGCATTTAACTTGTTTTATCCATACAAGAAATCGTTAAAGGTAATTATCCTTACACAAATAGTTTACATGTTTATACTTTTCAGTCTGTACTTTTCTATTAGATTTCTGGATAAAAACGTCGTATTTGTACACATGTACCCTTTTTAAGTTCCATCATATGTTGTATTGTACTGTTTTAAATGAATTATTGAAACTGAATTCTCTTACGTAATAATCCTGTATTACTCTGGCTAGAAGACTAGGGCTTTTGTCAATCCTGTACCATGACTAAAGCTTTAATAGCTAACAGCATTACACAGATAAAATCTGCTAGACGAAAATATCTTCCAATCTTCGACCTTCCAATTGCAATCCGTCTCTTTCTTCCGTGAATCAAACAGGCATAAAATCTTACTTTCTTCATCTTTATAGGTGTTTTCTATGCTTCCAGAAATGCAATTCCTTACTTACTTGCTATTTGCTTGAATAATTAAACAACGTAAGTGGAAAAGATAATTTTTCGACCAATTACTTTTTTGAATTTTTTCATGCTCAATGCAGCTTTCTATATTCTTATTTTTAACCTATCAGTGAATATCCTGGTTTTTCCTGTAGATAATAAATATGTATTATGGGAAACTCCTTAATTTTCAAGAATATTTTTTCAAAATGCAGAAAACATGAAATGGTGCGCTTTTCTGCATGTATTTTCCGTTTAGCTAGATATTTAACTAGATCCAAACAATTCTTGAATTTAAGCTTTAGCAACAATAATGTCTGTGGCTTCTCTTATCATAATTAAATAAATAAATAAAGCATGCGCAATCTATTAAAACTTCAGTCTGCAGGACTACTGTGGAATTTCGAAATCCTACTGAGGGATATCGAGGAATCATTATCTCTTTCTTTAAGGTAACAAGAGCAGTTTTCTGTCTTCTACATCTCTGACCAGATATCAGGATAATGTTTGCTTTAAACGTTATATAAATTAGGACTAGTAGTTATAAATATTTCCGTTGGCGAAGATCCCGCCAAACTTACGTATTCATGTGAAAATCTGAAGAAAAAATTCGCTTTTTATTTAAATAGTTATCAACATACACGTGTTGCAGACATAGAAAATAATTTTGAGGCCCTCTAATTACGTTCGTTTCGAATGAATATTCGTTTCTCACATTGCATTGCCACTGTGTATTCGTTTTCAAATAAGGTTCTACATCGCGTCCAATTACTTTGATGTCAGTATACCGTAACTTTGAAATTTCTCCACTTCCTTCTGTTCTGTAGAATGCATGTTTTTTTTTTTTTTTTTTTTTTTTTTTTTTCAGAATTTAAAAAAGCAGCAAAGAGCAGGTAACTTACAGTAGAACATCGATTACCTGAAGTAATTGGAGCAATAATTGCCTTGAATAATGAACATTTATAGAAACACTTTTATTAGTAAATAAGGCGTATTTTCTTCAATTCAACAAATTATTTATGTAAGACATTATTATACGAAACAAATCTTTATGGGAAAAACCTGGTTCTAAGAAATCTCATTAAAATTTATAAAAGCTGAAGAATTATGCCTGAGGAATCTTACATGTAGTTTTATGAAACGTTGATGATTTTTTAATCTGCTACTCTTTTTTGTGATATTTCTGTTGGTCTATCAGCTGTCGCACTGTTATACTACGTTTTCATCACCACAAGATTCATAGGAAAATGACTAGTTTACAAGTACAGGTGACATAGGCCACCGATTTTTGGAGAGTGACCTTTAAATATTTCTTAGAAGATACAGTTAAATAACGATACATTTTGCTATGAATTGCTGGAATATTTAAAATATACGGGACATTACTTAAAGCGCTAGAAATGCTGGAGACTAAGCTGCATAAGACAAGCATGAAGATGTTACTCTAAATATCAAAAAACTTTCATTACGGCTTTAGCTTGGCTAATTCTCTCATCGTCCGTTTCCATTTCTAGTCAGCACCACTTTTGTCTCTTTTCATTTTCAATCATCCATAACACCACTTAACGATTTAACTGTTCTCAAGATCTAACGCATGAACGATTTCTTCCAAATTTTGAAAATCTTATCTCCTGCTTTCTACCTTTATCTATTCCGAAACGCAATCTAGAAGGATACCTTGACCTTGGCATCCTTATATCCTTTAAAACATGCCTACCATTCATTATCCGTTAGCATATGATTGTTAGTGTTGTTTTCGTTATTAAAACACTTACAGTGGCAGACTAAAATTGCATTTTGTTGAGAAAATGCAATATCTTTGAATTCTGTCTGTCAAGTAATGTTTTTAATGCTGAGTTCGGAAAGCCTGACTTTAAATGGCTAATATACTTAAACAAATTGACATTAATTCTAGTTTACAAGCATTTCGTATAACTGTATTTGATTCAAGTAACTTAAAAATTCAGATTTAATTATTGCAATCGTCGAATAAAAAGAAAAGTAGGACAGATTATTTTCGTTCAAGATATTTTTATCAAATAATCTGATATTGTAACAAACACAGGAGCGGGTGGGGAGAGAGAATACAAAAGGCTTTTTAATTTGAGAGCTTTGGAAGAGTTTTATTAGTTTGTTATTTCTTAGTAATTAATCCTCCGGATTTGAACATATTCTAGATCATCCTGAGAAAGAGAGTTCATCACGACCAAGAGAGAGACTGTATAATTCATATCACCGGGAAAGGTCTTGGCACACTATAGGAAAAAAGTGCATATTTGCCCATTTTCATTTCAATTTGATGTACAGAGCCTCCCGTTGGGGATTCACGTGTCTAATTAAGTCTGACGATATTTTAAGAGCCCCCTACGATGGAAAGATATTATACGGTTACAGCATCCATGGGTTCAAATCAATCACAACCACAATAAATCAACAACAACCTTTGGATATCAGAACCGCTAACCATCAAACAAAGCATGACGGTCATTTTTATTTTGCAAAAGCATTTGTCCACTGTGACTATAGAATTAGGAATTAATATCTGTTCAAGAATAAAATGCTTATTTAAAAATTAGGCAGTTCTTACTCTGGTGGTCATTAAGCCCATACTAAGCATAGTGCCGAACGGGTGCTCTCAAAGCTTGAAATTCACCGATATAGACGCCGAATACGATATCATTAATTTCGTACACAGCTTTTTAAGAATTAAACTATGCATTCAGGTTTGGTTTGGTTTGGTTTATTTAGTTATAGCAAAGCACACTAGGGCTATCTGCCTAAGGGGAGGGATGCCTTCGTGGAGGACTTTCTAAGACTATGCATTCAGAAAAAAGTATATTGTTTATAACAATTAAAATATCGTATATGTGTTGAGTCCGAAGAATAATTTCATAAAAATTATCGATTTTTAGGTTTATTTGGAAAGCGTGTTTTTTACAAAATATTGTCCATTACGTTGGGTCTTAGTAGAATTTCTTATATAACATCACTCACTGAAATATGCTTGAGTGGGTATATATACTCAAATAGACTTAATCTTTATATCCTATCTAGATAGGATATAAAGATAATTAAGTTAAGTTAAATTAAATTATTTAAATCAGTGAAAATTTATCATTTCTCTATTGTGAATGGATCTTTCATTTAGAGAGGAGATAATGATCACTCGGACTCACATTTATGAGCATGGCGGGTATAACAGTACCTCCTATCGTATTCCACGCGGGAGATTCGTAACAGCGCTCGCGCTGACACTGCGCATTCCTAAGGAGGATGATTGGTATTCATCGTCAACATGTATGTGTCATCGCTGTCGGCCGAGTGCTGGGAGCATATGATGTCTCGGGTGACAAATCTCTTCATCTTTCGTGACAACGCGCGGTGTCAAAGAGTAAGTGCAGTTAAGGTTTCCCGCGACAGTGGCTATCGGAGGTAATGAAACACCCATCATACCAACCCTCCTAATAGGGGGTGTTAGCCTGACTTCTTGCGGCTATGAACTCTTCACAAAAATGAAAGAACCATAGAGAGAAGTGTATTCGTAATTAGGAATTAGCTATAGGACATCAAGAGAAGTGGACAGGCTGATGGTGTACAATGTCTTCCAATAACTTAACAGAAAATGGTGGACATGGCAAGCGATAACACTGAGGGACTTATAAGCGTCTGCATGTACGCAGGCATATTATAAAGTCGTTTCAGAATTATCAACTTGCCGCCAGATGTTTTTATTCTATCTTTATAAATGACACAGACATAGAAATTAAATTCATATATATATAACATATTTTAAATAGCTTAGTTTTTAAAATTTAAAGGCATTTAAATCTTACCATATATACAAAAACAAATATATGATACGAAATGAAAAATCATTGGATATGAAAGGATTTAAAATAACTGCATGTGGCTGTCTTATTTTTAATTAGTGCTATTCTATTACATTTTGCAGAATTATACTGGATGTGCAGAATAGGAAGAAAGTATTCTTTGAAAAACGTTAAAACAAGTACAGGCGGAATTTTGTAGAAGAACACTTTATGGTTTGTACTTCAATTTTCAGTGGTACAATTTTCACCTAGCTAGTTTTTTACTTTGAATGTTCTCTCCTTCACCAGTTGCAAAGGCTTTCTGCAAATACAATATCAATCAGTATGCAAAACCTAAATTTATAAATTTGTTAACATCATATTATTTTAAACATCTTTTAAATATTTTAATGTAATATTTGAGACGTTTCACCAAATCTTCATATGTATAAAACGCTCCGCTATAATAATAATTTATTTAAAAGATATTCACATCTGAAACGGTATTGAAGAAAACAATATTACATCATTTTTAAGAAATTTTAAAGCTATATAGTTCAGCGAATAAACAAATGTAATTGAAAACAATATTTTAAGTTTTATAATTTAATATCCATTCAGTATTATTTGAAGAAATTAAAAGAGTAAATTCTTAACCTTCTCCGTATACAATACGTTTAAATAAGAATGTAAATTTTCACCTAAATTTCATAGATATTTTGAAAACTGGATACATGAACGGTTCTAATTGCAATAAGCATAGAGTTTAACAGATTACAACTATTTATAAGATTTAGATTTGGAAAAGAAAAAGTGTAATTTTAGTTTACGTTAAATGCAATTTTCAGTCAAAGTAAAAGATAGTATTTTCAATTTGAAATGTAAACTAAAGGAAGATTCAAAAACAAATAAAGAAAAAGAAATACACTGTAAATTAAATGTTTGTGTAGGACAAATATGTCATGAGAAAATTATGAAAAATAACATTTTTATGAAAAGGAATTTCATCTGAAATATGAAATGTAAACGGAAAATGAATCTTGTATCTAAAAATAGCACAAAAATTGGAATGCGCAAATTAAAAATTTCAGATTCTAACAAAAATGATTGATTGATTTCTTTAATAAGGGGGAAAAATATAGCAGAAGAAATGAAACATTAAATATGATTATCATTAAAACTATATACTAAACAAAATAAACAGAACAGAATAAAATACTAAAATGAGACACACCACAGCGAACGAACACATAAAAAATAGAAAAGCCATACAATTAAAACACATGTAAAATACCATGTTTCTGTAAAAAGAACAAAAGTAAAAGGAACTCTGAGAAGAGTTAAGAAAAATTAAGAGTAAAGGAAAGTAAATGAGGGAAATATATGTAAGCAGTTTTCAAGGCATTTTCATAAAACCGTATTTAATTTGATAATTAAGGAAACCATCCCAAAATATTAATGAAAACGTACCGTGTTTTATGAGCAAAATTTGTCACCCAAAATAAAAATGCTTCTCAGATATTTCTGATCAAACTGTGCAGAAAATGTATAAAAATAATAACCCTCTGTATAAAAATAACTGATTAAGATTGGCGTTTTAACACATTTCTAAGCATGATTTTAATTTTGCTCTATCAGATATTGTTCATTGAAAATTCGAAAATTTCCTTTATTGAATTAATATGAAATTCATGTATTTCTCAGGTTCATTAGCTATGGGAAGCGTAGGACATAACTTGTTTTTCCTCATATAAAGTTCTTAAGGCTACTAACTCTCGTTGTAACATGTGTACCGTGAATACAAGCCAGCTCTTTTTAGAAAGTCTATCAAGAAGGCATTTTCCCTCTTAAGCAGATAACCCTCAGATACTTTGTCATATTCGAATAACCTAACTTCTCGTTACAAGTTATGCACATATAATTTCTGGTGAACAGATTGGAGAATGCAGTTTGTTTTACTCTCATTTGCGCTTTGATGAATTTTTAGATAATGAAGATACTTCATTTGCTGTTTTTGCTTTGCCGAGTTGCATTGGATTCAAATCGGTGATTTTATATTACTGTGTCCAAGTATGTGTTTTTTAAAGTTAGTATCTAAACGTTATGGACGATATGTAAATAATCCGGATATGATTTTTTATTAAAGCAGAGATTTTACAGTAAAAACACAAATATCTAGTCTTAAGCCTCTTCATGGGAAAGCCTGTAGTTTCTAAACCTTGGTTGCAATACTGAAAGCAATGTTAAGCTCTAGGGTCATTATGTCTGTTGGAGTTCAAGCGGACGCAATTTGGGAAACAGCTTTGAACTTCATGGCCATCATTCCAATTAACAGCTGCATTGGTATGGTGGAAACAAATGAATTGCTATTTCGTTTGCTAAATGTGAAAGGTCTGCCCAAAATGAAAGCATGACGTGAGTATACAAGCTTACAGTCACTCGTATAACCGGTTCCGCAGAATAGAGTTGATGAAGAAAGAAGCAAAAGTCAGAAGAAACAATTGCTTCCTAGACTACAGGCATCAGTGCATCTAACGATCTACATTACCTGCCTCCAACAGGTAACAGTATAATTGTTTTAGACGTCTTTTCTATCGAATGTGGTTTATTTTACAATGTTGCTTTAATTTATAATTTAGTCAATGAGTTTGAACTAGGAATGAAGAGGTTAGTTATCAACTCTTCAAACCTGAATTTAATGGCAATACAAAGGCAATACACCTACTCCAATCGCTTACTTCGTTCAGAAGAGAAAGACATTTGTAACAGTATGCTTGATTAATCATGAAAGTATATGAATCGAATATCTGTAGAGATCTGTTAATGTTACGGTGCAAGCTGATACTATGCATTTTTTGGTTTTTGCCAATAGGACAGCTGTGACAATAAATCTTATATTGTTTTAAAAGATGTTCATAATCTTTAGTAGAGATGACTGTATACTACAAATCATTCGTAAATCTTCAAGATATTGCATTAACTCGCTTTAAAAGAGTTACACACAGTGGCGGTCAAAGAAAGGGAAGCTTGGCTGATGATCAAACTCTAAAATTGCGTGATACCAAAATACAAGAGGGCATTTCTTTCTGGGCCTTGAATATGAGAACTAATACTGCACGAGTAATTAGGAATTTTCTTTAAATCTGGTTTACTGTCAGTTGGATCCTCGAGGGCAGATAGTACTCGATTATTTTGCTATAATCAGATAAACCAAACCAAACCAATGAAATATATTGTTGTGTGCGTACGGGTTAGTAAAAGATTGAATGTGCGTAAGTCCGATGACAGGTTAATAAAATGTATTTTAGCCAAATAAATACTTCAAAATTTTCCGCAGAAATAGTACTCGTACAGGTGTTCACAGTATCACAGAGTACAATCAGTAGACGTTTCAAGCTACTGAGAACGTTAAACACAGCCAATGCAAAGCGCATCTAAAAAGAAAACTAACCAGGAAATATTTCCAGTCTCACGCTGAATTAACAACTCGTAACAGTAACAACAACAACTGAGAGCAAATCTCAGATCGCAGATCATTGCTTTGCTTCTGGTACCTACTACAAGGGGTATAAACCGGTAAAATAAAATTGTCCTAGGGCAACCAGTGAAATAAAATGCCCTAGGTCTTCTTGCATATGCAAAAAAATAAAGATACTATTTTAGCACCCACACCCGAAGGCGAAAGGTGTCAATGTGACTAACACAAGCAATTTTTTTTATCAAGTTGAAAAGGTCCATGCACAGGCAGAAATTCAAAATCCAAGGCAAGGGGATCGAACCCTAAGAGACTCCGAGTCTTCATCAGTAACTCCGTATCGCTGAGCTACTCTTTCTACCTTCACTATTGTCGAAAAAAGAAGGCATTCGTCACCTGAATTACTATTCCATCATCTCTGCGAAATTAATAAGCATCTGTGCTGCCTGGAAACCCGCTTTTAATTTTTAACCAAATTTCCTGAATGTTGGTTATTTGCTGGAAAATATTTGCAAGTAATTTCTGTATATCTTCATCGAAAATCCAATTTACTGCATCATTTAGTATTTTCAGAGTTTCCTTTAAAGTTCTTTTAACGTTTTCACTATAAAGAGCCTTTGTCATAGTTTTTACTGGTTTCATATCAGTTTTAGGTAGAACAGGGAAGTCCTTACTTGTCATTTCAAGTGGAGAAAATTGTTTCTTAATTTTTCTCTTCTCAAATGTTTCCTTGTAAGTTTTACAACCTCTGTAGCTACTTATATGTTCTTCCCTGCAAAACAATAAATGAGGGATTCGCTTTTGGCTTCTTAGGTCAAATATTACTTTCATGCGATTTTCCGCATTTGCAACAACATTCCTGATTACTGCAGTAATGCTGAGCATGTCTATAGGCTTGGCGACGAAATTATTGCGTTGGCTTCTTCCTTGACACGAATCGTTCAGTTTTTCTATTTACGCTGAGCATATTGTTCAGATGAAAGATCGCATTTCGGGATTTGTTCCTTTACAGCTGTAGAAAGAAGATAGGTAATTTTTTAATTATCACCTTCAGAATAGAAAATTTTCTTCGCTCCATATCACTGAGTATGGCTTCTTCGCTTACTGAAAGCAAGAAAGGCAGGTTTTTCATAATGAAATGATATTTCTTTTGCTCATAACTTCATACGTATGGAAAGGGATGTTTCTTTCACTTAATATTTGTATCATATTTCTAAAGTCCATTGAGTTCTTCACGTTAACGTAAATGCTTCTTGTCTTCATATTTGCTTCATGATCTTTATAAATTTCATCAAAAATTTCATTAATTTTTGAGCCAATCAGATTACTCCTGTGAAAACACATTCAACGGAATTTTTTTCATCCATCATTTCTTCAGTGGACTCTGCAGTTTCATACTGGGTCTCAAGTGTTCGAAAACGATTAGTTTGGGTTACTTCCTTAGGTTCAGTATTTTAATGAATTTGGAAAAATTTCCATTCTTCGTCCATTTTAACTTCAAAAGTAAGATTTGAGCGAGGTGTTTTTCTGCTTGGTTTGTGTATTGTTTTCAGCTTGAGTGTTTGTTTCAGTATTCGTTCATTGCTTTAAACAGTTTCAGAAAAGCATTAGATCCAAAAATTATACGACTTCCATAGCTGTATTCAGTTTTACATCTTTCTTCTTCTTCTGTTGTTCAGGAACCATTTTCATTTCATTATCCGATAACGCTTTGTAAGTAGATGACTTTTTTCCTTTGCCTTTTTTATGTTTGGTAGGGGGATACTTCAGAGATTCCTCTTCTCTTGATGAGATGACCCGTTGAGATTTCGTAAAAAATTCTGAGTTAGCATAAAAGCTGTATGTTTCATCATTATTGAGGTCGGAAGTCCTAAACAATGACATTTTAATGTGCTGCCCTAAGGCAGTACTATAGAAAATTTTACAGTGAAGCAATTCGTAAGTACAGAAATGCGCGTTACGCATGCGATAGCAACTGAGGGTAGATGCTCCGGCCTTGTATAGTTTTAAACCGACCTCGAGGTATTTTAAGTACTTTCTGCGTTTCGAAATTACTAGAAAGCAATAAAAAATGAGGGTCTAATAATGGTTACAGCTAATATAGTGATCAATTCCATGTATTCAATTACAATACCTATTATGATGATACAGGAATCGGGCCCAAATGTCGCCAAATGGTCGCCACGTTTCTCGAGTTTTGGGGATTTCTGGCTAAACGGCGACAAAATAAGCCGTCCAAACTATAGTCAGCTTGGTGATATCTCGTAAAATTACCGAGATACCCATTTTTTCAATGTTAAACGAACGTGCCCCTGCATTCTTATTTTTCCGGCATAGCTTTAGATTTTTCGCGTTACATTACATAGAAAATTAAAACAATTTCACATATAATTGTCCTAAAATCCTTTTATGTACAAAATTCTAACAATATCTTTGATTTTGCATTTCAAATCTCTCAGCTTAATCGAAACATCGTATCTTTGGTAGCCAACGTTCTGTTGTGTTCTCCTCTATCTAGTTGCTTAAAATAAATATTATTTTCGAAATTGGCTTCATTTTTGCTAATCTTGCCCAATTTTGCAACGCATTATGAGAAAATTTCATGCATGATTGACAGTTATTCTGTTAAATTTAGGGAAAGTAACATTTTTAATGCCTTTTTTTTATATCACAAATTCCAGATACAGCCTCATTTTCAAAGTGTATATGACTGCCATATTCCATCATTACATTAGGATGGAAACTTTAAGAAATGTTCTCGCTATCCTATATTTCCTTAACTGATGATTGCAAATGAAGTATCTTCAGTAACTCTTTCGTTCTAAAAATGCTCTTCAGGTGTAAAATACTATATTTAAACCATGATAGTATAATAAAATTTTATTCAGGCAAATTTCTTTTAATTTCTTTCATTTTGCATAATTAGAGAAAAATAGTTTAATATAATAAACCTTTTTCCAAAGAAGATTGGTTCGGTTTATTTAATTGCTGCAAAGCACACTAGGGCTATCTGCCTAAGGGGAGGGTTGCCTTCGTGGAGGACTTTCTAAGGAAACTCACTCGTATACACGTTACACATGGGGAAAACCACGAAAACGTCCATGCCCGTTCGCGGCTTCGAACCTTGACTGAACTACCAGTGTTCAGCGACTTTACCGCTCGGCCGCTGGTGGGCCTTTTCCAAAGAAGAATTAATTTAAATATCTATTAAAGATCTGAAAAATCTTTCTATCTGAAAAGAACTGTTAATACAAATTCTTAAGGCCAAAAATAGCTCGCAAAAATTTCTTTTTCCTTCCTTGTTTAGGTAACTGATGATTTTTCGATTTTCTGTATGGCAGTAACATTATGTATCATGAAAGTCTCAAAATAACTTTAATTCTTAGAAGAAAGCAAAGCTAAGACTTTTTGCTCTTTTCAAGGAAGAGAAATTTCCTTTGGACTAGTTTCATTCTTGAATCCCTTACCACATCTTAATAGCTTTTTTCTAAATCAAATGTAGCGGAAGATTGACGAGGAAGAAGATGTTCTCTGTTCTACAAATTAACAGAAAAATTCTTAGACAGAACTTAGAATGATCGACTCTTAAAGGGATTGAATTATGCAGTTCACTTGAACTTTTCTATTATTTTTCCCTCTAGAATTTTGCGAAATCTTCAATAATTTTCAAATCTTTCTTTTGTTTATGACATGAAAACTACTGAAAATCAGATGTTGAAGAATTAAAAAAAATATATTAAAAATGCAGCAAATTCTGTTTTAAAAAATTCGAAAAATTTTATTCCTTAAAAAATTAAAGTAATTGAGTGTAGTGGCGGCGGTAGTGGAGTTCTTGGCGCATAACCAGAAATGCTATATGCTCCAAACACACTATTAGTTACATTGAGATAGCTCCTATACCAACGCAAGTTATCTTGAACCACATATTTACAGCGACAAATAGCTAACTTATAAAATTTAATGAAGTAATAAAATGAAGAACGCTTAGGTCAATATGTATGTAAAACTCAGTAAATGATGTTCATAAAAATGATGAGACACATTTAAAATACAGAATTATAAAAAACTAAATCAAATTAAATAATAACGACCTTTTTGTTTCAGGTGTTGAAATAAATTATTACTGACCGTTTTTTTTTTCGATTATACAATCAAGAGACAAATCATACTCAAGTGCTTTCATCTAAGTCTGTTAAAATTCGAACACACTAGTACAAATGACATACAGCGAGAATATTACTTCAGACCTTATAAACTGGCTCACTTTCCGCTTTCAGATGATTACTTGTGAGAAAGGCGTGGCGGACTCGAAACCGACTTCTTTCCTTTGGCTTTAAGTACTTTCCTAAGTTTCTACTCTAGGTTTCACGACCCTTAATTTATTCTTTAAATGTGCATACCAGATTTATTCCCATTTATTTATACCTTTTGCTTTATGCTGACATCTCTGAAAGGAACGAGCTGACTGGATTAATCAGCATCAGCTATGGCTGCGATATCTGCCAATTCGGTTACCTTTTATTCCTATATGTCCGGGAATTTGGCATTAAAAATTTGGTAAAGTCTAATTACGCTTCTATCAACTTTAGAATTTTATATGCAACCGAATTTTGGATATCAGAGAATGCTTTTAAAGCTTTTAGACTACTAAATGAATCAGAATAAATAATGAATTTTCTTCGGCAATGCCAAGATATAGATGAAAAAACATGACAAATCGCAGTCATTTCGGGTGTTAGGACTGAACAAATATCATGCAATCGCCTTTCCACTATATGATTTTCAATTATGAAAGATATTCCAGCATAACCTATTGCTTTCGATATATCCTTACATACGGGAGTATGACTATTGTATTTCTCTCTTTGTGTTCTAAACGTTCTGATATATCATCTCATTAGTACTTCTTTTATCAAGATGGTTGAAAACATCAAGAGCCGAATTTGCACATTCTCCCTAGGTGGGATTTCAAAACGCTTTACTAACTGGGTGTATAGGTCAGACATGCAGTACTCCTAACCTAGCCAGCGAATCCTTAAAGCAAGACGGTCGTTCTTCAAATAAAGAGTCATACATGTTATCAAACATAATAACATTAGATGGATGGTACAGTTGTGATGAGATTTTGAAATAATACTGAAGAGGCAACTATTCGCATCTTAATTGGAGTGATGGTTCGCAACAGTCAACATACAAGTCCTGAACTGGAGATGTTTTGAAAGCTCCAGAAATTTATTATAATTTATTATTATTTATTTAGTATTAATTTTAATTAATTTATTATTAATTTTAATTATTATTAGTTAATATATTTTTTGTTAATTATTGTTCTATCTTCTATATCTTCCGCTGGCCTTCACCAGAATACAAATAGTACTAACTAAAGAACGAAAGGATCAAGGATCTGTAATTAAAAATGAATACTTAACAAATACTAAATGTAGTGTATTAGTTTGAGATGATGACTTGCGTTTTGGAATTTGCCAATAGATGGTACTGTAAGAGAGATGCCAATAGATGGTGCAGAGTAAACAGCAAAGTGGAAGTGCGAAGCGCTTATAATGACGATGCATTTTTAGAATTCCCAGCATGAAGCTGCTTGGCTCTGATATAAATATATTATTGTGTTAATAAATCAAAATATACGGAACACTAGCGTATGGCCTCAGTAATATATAAGTAACTACTGCACAAACAAAGCGTTAACATATCCAAATAGCCGATCTATGTACTAATAAGAGAAGTTTGTGCAAGTTAATACATAAAATTCAAATCATTGTCAGAGCCTTGCTGTTTGTTGAAAGTTTGATTTTGTAGTTTAAAAATTTAAACATTCCCGTATCTGAAATTCCACAAGTCCCGGTGGTTAGTAATTGATAAGAAGAATATTTAACTTTTATATTGTATATTGATATTATATATATATATATATATATATAATGATTCCAAATGAGTAGATGAACCCAGTGGAACTTTTAACAGCTTACGACACTGCGTAGATGACCGAGAAGACCGTAGTGGCAGAGTGTAAAGCATGATGACGCAATTTAGCACAACGTATCTTGAAAAATCACAATCTCTTTTTTTTTTTTTTACGTATATCAAATCATCCTTTTTCAGACAAGATGTTTCCTAGTTATATTTGTATACAGTAAGTTGCATTTTGAAGTAGGACGTCATCTTAAGTTAAGTATGCAGCAGCAGCATGGTTTAAAGGCATCTTGCCAGTTGGAGAGCTATGCGGGAAGAGGGGAAGGTTATAGTACTTTCAGAGGAAGAAGGTTGGGAGTGGGAAAGTTTCAGTTCAGAGTTTTGGTTTACAATTAATTTGATTAGACAAGAGGCATCTGCATTAAAACGTTACGTAAGATAAAAAATATCTGGAACCTCTGAGAAGAGATGAATTCAGCAAATTTAGAATGTTAATTTTGACGTCTCCAATTATTTTTTTGAAACCGATATCATATTTTGATAGTTAAATTTTAAACAATTAATTGTAAGTTACTCAGCACACTATTCTTCTTATTAATAAATATATAATATATAATATATAATATATAATGTTGTATGAACTTAAATCCATTTAGTGCGAATACAAGTTATTATTACTTGCGCAATTGCTGCAAAGTTAGTTAATAATAATTTATTTCCTAAACAGTATTGATTAATTGATTATATTATCTCCTAAGTTTAATTAAAGTAGAATTATTTTAAAAGTGTGCATCCATACTGGTAAGTTATATTTTGAAAGATGTTTTGAAGTAATTTGAAAGCAAAATGTTAATAATGTTTTAACGGGGACTGGAGTTAAATCATCAAGAAGAATAATATTACAATTGTAAAAGGAAAAATTAAAATATGTAATTATTGTCATTGATCGGAAATTAGTTGACTTTTCAAGGGGAACAAACCAACTCCCGTTCAATGAACAATAATTGATAAAAATACGTAAATATGAAAGTGTTTCGTCTTTACTCGAGTTATAAGTTAAAGCCAAACTGGTAATTCTAGTCAGGCCAAATATTTCCGCGAATAGTTGCTACTCAAAGAACTTATTCTCATGAAGCATTTTAGTCAATTCAATTTGGAGTAAAAATCAATTATTGTAGAGAAATCCTGTAAAACTCGAGTAACCGTCCCCGACACTATCATCTTTATGTATTTGAGTACTATAATATTTGTAGAAATTAACATTGGAAATTGTCATTATGAAATCGAAATCAAAGTAAAGTTGAAATAAACATAGAAGATTATAAAAAAGATAAATAATGCAAACTTTGTAAAAACAAATCAAAGAAAACACAAAAATAATATAAAAATAATATAGAAAATAATATAAATAAGATCAGTGAATGTACATGAAGATATAAAGGCCAGAAAGGTATTAAGTAACTTACATTCTTTCTAGTGGGGGAGTTGGCAATGTGTTCTCTTCGTGTGTGACTCAGAAGTGTAGGGTGTCCGAAAATTCTTAGCGGCAGTAGGGGCTTTGAATAATATCAGTCGGTAAGACTTGGGTGAAGTAATTTATGGTAGTGGGTGGGACTTGGAATTCTTGAGGGATGTATTTTGTGGAGTTCTTATCTGAGAGAGACCGTCTGTTAAGATTTTTTCGAAAATACTAGTGAATGGAAATTAATTAATTTCTGGCTAATTGTCGTGTCGCAATGATTAAGAATTTAAGAAAGGAAAAAGGCATTTTCGCTGTCCAAGAGCTAGTAGACAGTCTAAAGGCAGGAAATAGGCCCATTTTTTTAGTAACAGTATAGTAACAGTATATGTCTGAAGACAATTAGCTTTTTACAATATATACAATTGAGTAATTACACTATATACAAATCTTTCAACTGACAGTCATCCAACTTATACCGCCTTCTCAGGTTTAGGAATAAATTATCATATCCCTATCAGTTAAATGATTTAGAGTGAGTATTTAACGCCTGCTCTTTTAAGGCAATGGTTGATAAATTGAAAGGGAATTAGATTATTTTTGAGAATTTTGATAAGGATCAAAATTTCGCGTTGTAAATCTATTGTATCTGTGCATATAGTTTTAATTCGTTGTATTTGATTAATTATAGTATTGTTAATTACTTTTTTGGATATGTTGGAGTTCCAATTTATTAATTTGTTAGTATTGAAATTGAAGTTTCTTGTTTTGTCAAAAAGTAAAATTTTTTGTAGTTAATGATTTGAAGATCTAGAAAGTCTATGCTATTTTGTGAATTATTAGTTTTATTAAGTTTAAGACAATTCGGATAAATGTCTGAGTTTTCAATTTTACCAAAATTATTAATTGTAATAAGGTCATCAATATATCTGTAGGTGTGTTTGTAGTAATTTAACTCTTGTGGTTGTAGATTTTTTTGGAAGTTAAATTCTTTGACAAATAAAAAGATATTACAGATCGAGGTGCTGGAATGTAAGCCCATTGGCAATCCTCTGACTTGTTTAAAAAGTTGATTTTGAAACTTGATGTAGTTATGAAAAAGTGTGCATTTTAGGTAGGTTTTCCATTTGTCATGATATTGAGTATATTAGGGAAAAGTTTTGGTAGATCAAGTAGACTGGTATAGATTTCTTCTAGAGGAAGTGAGGTATATAAGTTTTCAAAATCATAGCAGTTAATGTTTTGGATGTTAATGGTATGAATGGTATTAATGACAGGAGTGTTATTATGAATGATCCAGCAATATTTATGATTAGTGTTAGAGTCATTGAAAATAAATTTACAGATTTTATTAAGTTGAATTGAAAAATAATAGTCTATATTTTTCTTGTAATTATTAGTTCCATTAGCTATAAATCTAAATTTTAATGGTGTTTTATGGAATTTGGGAATCGCATAAAGATTAGTAAATCTGTTGTAGTTTGCATTGAAAGTAATATTGAGTTTCTTATGAAATATATATATATATATATATATATATTATATATTGATAAGAAGAATAGTGTGCTGAGCAACTTACAATTAATTATTTAAACATTTAACTTTCATTTCTTGTCCGTGTACCTACACTTTAGTTAGACTTACTGTTTTTTCGAAGATAAAAATTCAGCAAAGAAACGTTGAACAAGTGCAGATAGATAAGACTTGCGTATATTTCCCTTATTCTCACGAATTTAGGATTGCTCTCCCTCTTACGAATTAGGTTTAACATTTTGCAGCTCTCCGTGAACATCTGAAATGTCAACATAAAAATTCAATTATTATGAGAAAAGAGTGTTAATGTTCGAATTTAAACTTTAAGGGAAAAATAGCTGCCTCTAAAAAATCGATAATCGCTCAAATCGCGTTGACAAACTAGATGGAATCACAATTCGCAAGGCGTGCATTTATAACGCTTGACAACTACTTTCTCTTTCTCATTCTGAAACTGCCGAAAAGGGACTAGTGAAGGAGAAAGGAGTATCTCGCGATGCTCCACGGGATACTGGGAGAAACTGCGAAAAGAGAATTTACAGAGGATGGAGAAAACATTTAGCTTCCGACAAACCGCAATAGCCAGGGAATTCGCCCAAATAAATCGAGCTTAATTCATGTTCTTCTTGAGCTATGAAGATGGAGATTGCGTAAACACTTTTTTCCCAAAATGCAATGTTTCTTTTCAAACAGAACGTTTCTTTTCGCAATTTTGGAAGCATTTTATTCATATTTGAATGTTTTAAAAGAGTTTGATAAAATGTCGCCCCATAAAGTTTCTGCAAAATACGTCAAACTGTCCTGAGGCATACAACTATTCATAAAATTTACGTTTCCCCGTTCGTTTAATTTCAGAGAATTACTGACATAGTGTAGCGATAGAATTTTGCGTAAAACGAGAAGAAATTTGTATCAGTTTATCATTCTGGAATACAATTGAACTCAATACCATAGACAATGGAAGCTATAGTATTGCAATTTATGTGCACAATGCAATAGAAATTTATACTTAAAATATCGTTTGTATGTAACTGAAATTATTCAGTATCCATTCATCGGAACCCCAGGAGTGCTTTTCTTTCGATACCAGTTAAAATAAAACTTACTGCTAATTTACGATTTTTAATTTTATGTCCTAATTTAAATAACAGAAGAAACAAATACATACATACATATATATATATATATATTTACCTTTCTTTCATTATACATATATATACATATATATATATATATATATATACCGGGTGGCCATAATTAAACTGACAGTGCTCACAGTGTTCTGTAGCGCGATCTATTTGCGAGAATGACGCTACATTTTGTAGGAAGATTAAACAAGACGGGGAACGAAGGATTCCGCGAAAAGACAAATTAGTTCTAAAAGTCACCGCTTGGGGAATATTTGGCGCTGTGTAATAGAAAATAGAGTGTTAACAAATGCAAATCAATCCAGAAATTACCTTTTATTTTGCATTTAAATAAAGTTCAATGTGGCTGCCGTTGTTGTGGACCACATATTGCATTCTGTGCACAGTATGCATAACAGCAGAAAGTAACATGTCTGCAGGAATCTCCTGTACAGTCCATGATATGTTATCCTTCAACGCAGCCAGGTCCTAGATACTCCTTGATAGACCTTGGACATAAGGTAACCCCATAGCCAGATGTCGCATGGGGTAAGATCAGGCGACCAAGGTTGCCATGCAGTTGGAAAGTAGCGGCTAATGACTCTTTCTGTTGTGAATTTCTGTCGTAGCATCTGTTGCACCCGTACAGCAACGTGTCGAGGGGCTCCATCTTGCATGAAAATGATTTCCCCCAGGCATTGTCTTTGCTGAAGTGCCGGAATGACAAAGCTGTTCAAAATGTGTCGATATTTCTCTCTGGTAACAGAACAGGCTTCCGGTCTTGTCGGGGTAATGTTCTCATAGAAGAATGGACCTACGATAAATTCCGCTGTGAACCTACACCAAACAGTTACTTTGGTGAATGTAAGGGAATTGTTGTGACTGCATGTGGTGGTTTGTCATCCTAAATTTGGCAGTTCTGGGTATTCACAGTTCCATTCAGGTAAAAGTGGGCCTGATCTCCCTATAAGATTTTTCACGGCCAAGCATCATCCACCTCCATTCTGGCAAGAAAGGTGAGAGCAAAAGTCAATCGCTTATCATTTTCGGGGTACAGTAACTCCTGTGCACGGCTGATCTTGTATGGATAGAAGTTGATAATCTTTCGTAAGATTTTCCATACTGTACTGTAAGGCATATCCATATTCCGTGCTACTCCACGAGCGGCAGAGGTGGCAGCAATATTGTCTGGTCCTTTGTCGACAATCGCCGTGGCAACTTCTTCGATTGTATCCTGTGGTACAGGTTTTCGTCCTCTGCCTGACTGAACCTTCAGGGAACCTGTTTTCTCAAACGTCGCAACCATTGCTTTTAGCCCATTAACTGACACAGGACTGTTACCTTTACGCATTTTTTGTGCGTTCTAAAAGCACGAAGAGCGGCTGACGCGTTGCACTGGTTGAGGTGAAAGAATTTGACCAAAAACGCACGCTCGACTAAAGAAGGAGTGCATTTTAAAACCCAAGCAGCTGGCATTGTGCGAATGGATGTAACGTGAAATTTGAATAAAGAACTTCTGCCCAGCGTATGTGATATTGCAGATCACGAGACTTGATCGGTGTTTATGTAGATTTTACACTTTTTTAAAAGGGTTGCCATATTGCACTTGAACTAAATCAGAAAATGTGCATAATAAAAGGTAATTTTATTCCGTATTAATTTGCATTTGTTAACACTCTATTTTCTATTACACAGAGCCAAATTTTCCCCTAGCGGTGACTTTTGGAACTAATTTGTTTTTTCGCGGAATCCTTCGTCCCCCGCCTTGTTAAATCTTCCTACAAAATGTGGCGTCATTCTCGCAAATAGATCGCGCTACGGAACACTGTGAGCACTGTCAGTTTAATTATGGCCACCCGGTGTATATATATATATATATATATATATATATATATATGAGTCAGATGAAAAGTAGATAAAATAAAATACTAACTTTAATTTGCCATTAACTAAACCATTAACCCGTTTTTATTTTTATTTTTTATCCAAAATAGTAACTGCTTATTACAATTTGCTTTGAACTATACTATTTCAGAACTAACCATGATCCTTACACAATGCTAATGACGCAAGCATTAACATAATTCAATCACTCCTAATATTCAGATACAAATTGAAACTGAGAATTAACCAAGAAAAAAGTAGAACTATAAATTTACCAAACCTTCAAATAAATAGACAACGCATTCTTTTTTGCTTGCTGCTGTGTTAACATGTCAGCGATCACCTTTATTTTGCCAAAATATATTATAATAAACATATAAAAATTAAACAAATTCACAAAGACAACTCATGGAAAGAAGGCGCATAGATTGTGACAATTTAGCTATGTTTACATCAAAAAATATTATACAAGAGTAGAAGAAAATGTTAACCTGCAATGATGACTTTTACCATCTTGATGCACAACGCTCTGTCATTCCGTAAGCATGTATCTCTATAATTTACCATAGAAATTCTTTTTCTTGTATGCACATATATACGAGAAGATAATGATAAGTAAAACTGGTAATCACATAAATTAAATTTACAATAAAATAAGTTATTAAAAATTATATCAGTCTGAAGGAAATTATAATTTTTTATAGTACCTCACATTTTTTAAACACATATTCATCATTTGATATCCATATTTTTTTAAATACGTGATCTGTTTTTTTTTTTTTTTTTTTTTTCATTGCGCTCCTGAATTCAGCTTGTAATTTGCGTTTGGCCATCTGGACTCAGTTACTTCATTTTTAGTATCTGGTGAGAATGATAACATTTTCTATATTTTGAGAACAATCTAAAATCGAATGTGGCCAAATCTGGTTTACAAGGAGGGTGTCAATAATCATGAATTTCATTGTTTCTATAGTTTTTTTAATGTAATGACACATTGTAATATCATGATGCAAAATAAAAAAGTTTCTTTTCACATTTGACTCTATGCATGCTTTGTTTCTTGCTTGCAAGGTTTCTCAAACTATTTATCAATGATTTACCGATTACTTAGACTGCAATTCTCTATAAATCGTATTCTTTGCATTTAAAAAAAAATGTGACCATGATTTATCTGCTCGAGCGAACTCTAGAGTTCTTTAAAACTCAAAACACCTGTACGACAATATTATATTCTACTGTTCCTTTTGTTCTCATAAAGCAATCCCAATCCAGCTGCCACCATAAACTGCGGTAATACGTACGTCTAAAGAATTTCGATTGGTATTTAATCTTCAGGTGCTACAAACTGCATTATTAATAATTATACTATACCTATTCAGAAGCAATCCTCAGAACTGTCGAACATTATAACTTAAGAATGTTAAATAAAGAAATGAAAGTAGTAATTGCCCCTAACAATTACAATCACCGAAAGCAATTTTACATCAGCCACTAGCGTCACCATTATTTACTTATTGATCAACCCAGCTATACACATTTTAAAGCAAATGTTATTTCTAAGCATTAGACAAATACAGCGTTAGTTTCATAATAATATAATACACTGAAGAACCAAACATGGTATAGGCGTATGTATTCAAATAACAGATGTACGGAACAATTCACAATAAAGCGCGGCGTTCGGCAGCGATTTAGACAACAAGTATCTGGCAAAGCTGCTAGATCGATTACTACTCTACAGTGGCAGGGTGTCAAAATTTAACTGTTTGAAGTCGGCGCACGAGAGATGAAACATAGCATCTCCAAGGTTGCGGTAAAGTTTTGATTTTCGAGTTCCACCATTTCACGAGTATATCATGAATCCGTAAATTATCAGATCTCCAAAATCGCTATGGCCAGAAAAAGTTCTTGAAAGAACGGTACCAACGACGACTGACGAGGATTATTAAACGTGACAGACATGTAACCCTTCCTCAAATTGCTGCAGATTTCAATCCTGGGGCATCAACAAGTGCATTTCCTCTTGCAAAACTCTAATTTGTGTATCTTGTGTCATCAGTTTCACAGTGTTTCCACAGTGCCGTATGGAAAAGTGTAAATAGTGTAAATATATTCATTTAATATTGACTTTCTGCTTTTTACAAAGCTTAGTGACTTTGTGTGCGTTTACCAAAGAAAATAATATCGTATCTTCTATGCGTTTATCGAATCTACACTGAAACATGTATTTTAAATTTCAACTGCAAACAACAACATTTAGATATTTGGATGAGGTCAGTTTACGGGAGGGTGACTCTCACGTGACTGCCTCCGACCAACAGGAAATCATCTAAACATTAAATCTTCAAAATTTATTAAAATAATTAATATTGCAATTTTCTCATACGTTGCCATTTTAACATCATTCTAAAGAATACCAGTGTTTATTTTAATACCATATTTGCCATATTTCCAAAATACTTCTCATTGCTTATCAAGGCATGCCATACTATCAGCCAAGTCCATTTTCAAAGCACAAATACCGGGATCTCTGCTTAGGTGAGTGACCACCCACGTGACAGGCTGCAGCCAATCTACTTCCTGAAGTTTATTTACATCAGAGCTCAAACTTGTATTACTAATTGTTTGTTTATACGTTAATTATTATCTGTAAAGTATGTTATTTCAGCTTACTGATAGCTGGATACCTCTTCACCAATCAGATGGCCCAACGCCCAACACGTAGAAATTGGCCACGCCCCCAGCACCTGATATTCTGCCTCCCGAGATCTAATTTCAACATTTCGCTACCTGCATAGTTCATCGAGCGTGAGATAGCCAGAAAACAACCTGCATTCATTACAGGTTATTCATGGCAAATAGAGGAAGTTGGAGTTCGAATGGCTTTTCTACTAATTTTCTGAAGAATTGCGTATTTAAGTACTTGTTTTTGTTTCACCTCTATGGCGTGGCGATATTCGCCTTAGAAACTCAATAACCAACGCCTAAATGCACACCTTCAAGATAGTTAAAGCGGAGACCGCTAACGGCTGCCAAAGCCAACCAAGATCCAAGCTCAAAGCATTAGAATTTCCGATACACAGTCTTGAGCGCTCGGGATAAAACTGCTTTTATGCTTTTTTTCCGAACAGTTTCCATTGCTCGCTTTGAAATCGCTTAGGTTGGTAATCAAAAATTCGTGGAAGTTTTACCAAATTTAAAATAGAAAATAAAACAAATTCGAAATTCAAAATTCGGGCTTCCAAGTGACAATGTGCGGATTCAAAACTTGATGGCTCTAGGTACCGTTGTTTTTTCGCAATGCGAGAAACATTCACACATTCATGCAAATTCTACATTATTTAGTTTCTTTAAAAATAATACATGAAGATAATATTTGGTGGCAACTGTTTGAAAAGTAAACCAACATAGAGAGTGAAACGACGCAAAATGCCATTTTGAGACTAAATAAGCCTTTGAGTCTAACACCCCTTTGAAGTAAAAATAAATGAAAAGGCTAAACAAATTGAAAGGTTTCAGATTCTTAACTCTAACCCAAAAGGGTATGTTTAGGCCAGGCGTCGCCAAAGTGGTCTATATAGACCTTTAGTGGTCTATTTGACAACAGTAGGGGTCTATATGACCCCAGGGGTCGAATGGGGGTCTATTGGGACTCGAAGGAAAAACAGTTCTTAATACGCAAATCACACATATCTAACTGCGTACGTAAAAATTTAAAATATTTTTATAATTGACTTAATATTATATTCTTTATAGAAAATAAAATAATAAATCAGAAAACAATCTGCCCCTTTTTTCCTTATGGGTTTTCGTATGTATACCGTGACGTCACAACTTGACCTTGTAACCAGTTTGTAATTTGCACGACTCATAGTATGCAACCAGAAGAGCGATTGAGGCTTATCCGTGTCTCTTGCTGGCGAACCCATCAACCAATCAGGAGCCTTTGGAAATCCTGTTCGAAATGGATCCTGTTCTAAGCAATGTACTCCAAAACAATAAGAACCATATTTTTTATTTAGCAGACTTATTTGTAAAATTTAATGACGTTCAAACAAAACTGCAAGGAAAAGATGTAACAATTATCCAAGCTCGGACAATACTGTTAGGCTTCCAAGTAAAATTAAATTTATTTAGATCTTCATTGCTACGTAAGGATTATAAGTATTTTTCAAATCTGCAAGAATTAAAAATAAAAGAAGAAGACTTGGAAATATATACATATCATCTTCAAAAATTAAGCGACGATTTTAAACTGCGCTTTGTTGATTTGGAAAACATCGACATCTCTGATTGAATTATTGCGCCATTTTCGGCGCAAATTGATAACCTCGACATCAACATACAAGATGAGCTTGCTGAACTATTGTCCGATCTTGAAGCAAAAACGCTTATTAAAAATTTGACAATACATAAATTTTGCACTAATATAAATATAAAGCAAAAATATGTGAAACTTTACGAAATGGCTCAGCCATTTATGCTGGCGTTTCCAAGTTCGTATATGGTTGAAGCCGGTTTCAGTCACGTTAATTCAATTTTAACTAAAAACAGAAATAAATCAAATGTGGAGTGATACGCTGTGTATATTGAGCCGACGTAAAATCCCATTTCGAGACTAATAGCCCCTTTGGCTGAAAAGTTATGAATAATGCCTGAAGTACTGAAAATAAGTACTAACTATAAATTTTAGAACAAAAGTCTGTATGTCTGTTAATTTAATTTTGAAATTTATTGCTCATTTCATGAAGAAGAAACCTGTGTTATCATTTCAAGTTCTAAGACCCAATTCGCACTATCTAATCACATTTAGTAATGAATTATATTTAACTTCGCATTGTGTTCTCTAAAACTGGAGCTTCACAGTTTCTTTCCTATTTCTTTTTATCCCAAATCTTATTATGCCTACGAATATTTGACAGTTTCTTTAAGATTCATTAATTCCAAAGTTATTTCTCGCCGAAAAGCCGCATTACAGAAACTTCAATAGAAGATTTAAAGACTGCAAATATTTTTGAAGTTCCAAATCGAAAGCCGATTTTGTTTGTGGTCCTTTCTTTGTGTGAGAATAATGACAAAATAACTCCAGAAGCAAAGTCACTGAGCTAACTCAACAGTTTGAGGGAAAGTTTAAGGGATAATCAGACTTTTATTCAGTTTATTCTGCCCTTCATTCCAGTCACAGTAGCAAATACTTTAAAAGTAAACTCAAGCAGGAAACTAAAACAAGAACAAAAAGTTTTCCTTGTAGGGTAGCGTACATTTTCTTGGGAAGAGTTACTGAAAATACAAATAGGAATCGCAATTTTGTTCCTTTCTTTCTAGTTTATCTTAACTATCTCGGGTAAATAATCTCTTTATATATTTTACTAAAGGGTGAAAGTATTCGAATTAAGCATTCTCTGGTATTTCTTGTTAGCTCTCTGTAAACGTGTGGCTGGAATCCTTACTAAAAACCAATATTCCTCGGTCTACCATTTTGTAATGCACATTACTGTAATTGTTTACGCTACACAAAATATCAAGCATTTTTCATAAATATAGACTTCATTATTATAAAAATATCTTGAATGTTAAATAACCTTTCTGGAAGTAATTATTTAATAAACTTCTTTAGAATTAATATTATATGGTTCGATACATTTTATCTTGTAGAACTGAGGAACCATGAGAAGGGATTTTGTGACTCTTTAAGATAAAGTGAATTGAACCAGATAATAATACATATTATGTGGTTATATTCATTTTATCTTGTAGGGTGTGAAACAACGCAGAACGATGCTATTTTGTGGTTTGAACAAAAACTTTTGCTTTTTAACAGGAAATAACATTAACAAATACAAATCCTTGAAATTTGAGATTTATTTACCAAAAAATGCAGCTTTGATGCGAAAGAAGAAACTCAAATTTTTCATAAACTTGTGATCAAATTATTAATAAAATTAAAATTCTAACGTTTAGTTACGAAGCATTTAGTAACAGTCTTGGACAGCTAGTAATAGAGTTACTTTGAGTAGGACACAATGTAGCAAATTTACACTCAGTAGTGGTGTTGAACTTGCTCAGGACTGTTAGGTATCTCCTATCTATCTGTAAAAGACGAGAGGAGGTTTTCAATAGAGAAAACATTTCAGAATGTAAAAGTCACCAAATTTAACTTTGAATGAGCTATATATATGTATATATATATATATAAAATTCAGGACAACTGTTATAAGAGACCATGAATGTTAAAGCAAGACTTAAGAACGACTGTGTCAATTTAACCCTCTAATGCCCACCACAAGAAATTTTCAAACAAAAAATTATTTCGAGTTAAAAGAGTTCTTTAGTTATTAGTTAAAAAATTATTTCTAGTTAAAAATTATCTACTTAAAAGAGTGTTATTTTAGTTTTTAGTGTTAGGTCAAATAAAACAAACATGACGAAAAATTGTGAAAAAAAAAAGTATTTTTTAATGTCTTTTCAATGGTAGCAAATATGCTACCATGGGCAGATTAGGGTACAAATCAAGTGATTTTCAAAATTTCAAAACATTTTTTTTAGATTTCGTTTAGTTTATGTGCAGTTATTTACAAATGATAAGCTCTAAAACTGTTTCTGTCCTTGTTAAAAGAAAGATATTCTTCACATATGTCACATTAACTTGAGTAAATATTCCTCTAGGGCATATGTAGCATCTTTGCCGTATGGAATTATTACACTGGCCAGTGATGCATACCATCAATTATTTGATCCTAAAAGTAATAAATAATTGAAAAAAATATTTAAAGTTGCAATATTTATATTTACAACTATGAATTATGTGTTCTTTATAGATGCTACAGGATAATCAATGGATCCTCTGCCTTCTTTTTTAACTTCATCCTTGTTCTTTAATTTACATTTCATTAGTCTGTTTTCTCTTGAAGTTCCAACAAATCCTATATTTTTTTTTGATAATTCATATACTAATGGTATTTCAGAGAAAACGTTTCAGAGAAAGCGAACATAGTAGTTTTTGTTGGGTTACTTAGAGTCCTGCATAACTGCATCACAACACCTGCTCTTAGACCTAATGCGTAGGTACTTTGATCTCAATAGTAACCTTCAGATTTTCCAGTGTAAACATCAAAATCGTATCAAATGCCTGATTGTTCACACTGGGCCCACATTTTTAAACCCGGTTTGCTATGAGGATTTTAGGCATATATTGTTTGATATGGATTGTCCCATGAAATGGAATCATTATTTCATCAGTAGACTGCTTGGTCTCACCTGGAACGGATAGCTTGTTTTCTCGAAGTCTAGACAACCAGGGTCGCACTTTCCAGCATTTGTCACTTCTAACATCATCATCAATTTGTGAATTATCCACAATATGCAAAAATCTTAAGATTTTTTTCAAATCTGTTTCTAGACATTACTTCTGCAATTGGTTCATACTTTATTCCCTCTTCTCAATATCCTCTAATATGAGGTATACGGTCTATTCGTATTACTTGCTCTATTTCATTTGCCGTCACTATAAGAGAAGTTCCTCTTTGTTGAACTCTATACAGATTTGTTTGTTCAACTAATAATTTTATCATATCTGTTGATATGACAATCTGAAAATATGCAAGAGCAGATGGGCATATCTGCTCTTGAATATGCATGGGCAAGGATCATATTTCCTTATTTAGTATTTCTGCTGCCATAAAGTCAAATACGATTTTAGAAGATTTAGCAGATTTAAAAATAAAAGAGTTATAAAGAAAATATACGTGTATAAAACCACAGTGTTAAAGGAATTCAGTCTATTGATAGCAGAAATACTTTTGTTAGTAAAACAATTAATGCCAACAAAAACACTTTCAGATTGACTTGAAAATCGTCGAAAAGTAAAATGAAAATATTCTTTCTCATCACCTTTCAAAATTAAATGCAACTCAGAGCAATGGAATTTTAAACTTGACTTACTAGAAGATCTCATAGATCTTGCCGTTGCCATCAAAACTAATAAAACTGATAAGTGATGGTGTTCTAATAATCATGCCACATTAACCATTAAATTAAATCTTTAAAAAATATAGAATGGTTTTTAACGAATATTTAAAAATGCAGTCCGTAAGTATGGCTGCTGATAAAAGTATATGAAATGCAGCCCTAATTTCCTGGCATTCGCTTCCATTCCCTACTTTCTAAATTTAGTTACATCTTTATATCTTAGACAAATTTTATTTAGTATTTTTTTTATCTTGAAACTCCTTTGCGTTTGCCCTCAGGCTTAAGAAGATAGCTTCGCATTATTAGATTTCTCCCAAGTTGTATTTTAATGGAGAATTCTTTTTAATATATGCCCGTAAATGGAGCTAAAAGGTATTTGCCAAGTAAACTCTAGAGGCATTTTTTTTTCAAAATTAAACAATTAATTTATTTTATTAGATGATTTTCTGTAAATAACTTGTACTAGTATTTAAAACTTCTAGTTGTCAATAAAGAATTAGGTTTGGGAATTACTCTCTTCTTCTACTTCCATTATTTGTATCCTTTATTTTGAAGCTAAAGCTGTGATTTTTTTCTTTCAGTCTGTTACAGACGTTTTCATGGTGAATGACAATTTGAATTTTATATTTTCTTTTATGAACTATTTTTTTTCCTTTCGTCATCGTTATGTCTCTGTTTGCCATTTTTTACCACTGTTGATTCGTTTAACTGTCATTTCTCTTTATAATTTTGAGAGAATTTATTTAACCTACATGGGCACTTGCGGAGTAAACGCGAATGTGGGATTTACGCTGAGTATCTCATACCCGAGACCATTTCTCCCAGCTTAAACATCGCAATTAAAATGCGATATAATTAACAAGGAAAGTTCTACAATAAGCTTTTATTTATAATGGGTATGATAATTAATGCATTAAAAGGAGAAAAGTACTTTACCGTAGAGTTTAATGGGAATAACATATTAAATAATTGTATTTACAGAATTCATCTACAATTTTATATTGTAGATGATAAAATTGAAGCGCTCATAACGTTTCTTTGATTAGAAGCCCCACCCTTTTATTATTCCCGATATAAAACTGTAGGTGATTTCTCTCATTAGAATTATTTAACCTATTATTCCCATTAAAGTGAACGACAAATTATCTTTCTCCTTTTAGTGCATTAATTATCATACCCATTTTCAATAACTGCTTATTCTATAGAAATCGTTTTTAATTATATTTTATTTCCTGTTTTTAGTCTCAGTTACACCTTATTAAGGATGAAATTTTCAGTGGTTATTAAAACACAGGCAAATGATTATAAGAAAAGTTTAACATTAAAAAAAATGAACGTCATTCAGAAAAGGAAGAAATCACTTTGGATATTCAATTTCGGAACTTGTATTTAATGTAATGCTACAACAAGCATTTTATTTGAAGCTAATATGAAAAACCTAATATCGATAATTCGTCATCAAGTGCAGGAAGATGGCAAACTCAAAAGCAATTTTTCTGCGAGAAACGATTTTTTTTCCTTCCCATCTGCTTCAAAATGCAACACAGTTTTAAAATAATTTCGAAATTAGCTCAGTTATTATTTCTTTATCATTCTATTTAAAAAAAATAAAAAGTTTGTTTTGCAATTTATAAAAATTTCCAAGCTTTTTATCATATACATTTTAGATGTTGTTATTTTAAAATTATGAACTTGAAACAATCTAAAAATTCGAGCAGTTTCCAAAACAGGATTAACTGAACAGAAATAATAAACAGAATTCAGAAATTCATTTTACAAATAAAAAAAAATAAATCGAATTTTGAAAAAACAGTTTACCATATTGCATTGTTATCGACAAACAGTATGTGTACAAACAGTATGTTATTAGCAAGTAGGTTAAAAATCGATAATAAAATTCCACTCACAGTGAAATACCGTGAGTGAACTAAGTGAAAGCTTATAAAAGTTATGGTTTAAAAAAAAGATGGAAAACACTTTATTTTATAATTATAAATATTATTTACGTTTAAGTTTTACAATTTTCAGAAATAGCGTGTTTATTACATACAAACGCATTTTTTTTTTGTATATATGTTTTGGCAAATAAATTGCGTTTTTCTGACTTTTAACTAGAACAAAATGCACATCTTTTATAAGTTTTGAACTAAAATGCCTCTTAATCTTAATCTCTTAATACTGAAATCCGATTTCTTTTCACCTCTTGCGTGCTGTATTTGATTTCGTTTTTCTTTTGTTCTGCTAAATGTTTCAATTCGAATGTTTTCAGAAACAAGAGTCTATTTTAAAATTACTTTTTAAACCATTTGATAATCCTTATTAGATGCTAAAGTTTCATCTTGCATTCTAATTCATTTACTCAAAGTTTGGTTTTAAACTAAGAAGAAGAATTATTTTTAAGTGTGCTCAGCTTATGATAAATTATTCAAATACCAATACGGTTAACTCCTTAGAGTTTTGGTTCCTGTCCTATCTTGAGAGATTAACCTCTAAAATGTTCACGGTACATTTTTACATTTTTATGTCCATATATTTTAAACCCGAAGTGTATAAGTATTTATGCTGATCCCAAGCATGATTTTACAGATCCACTAAATTTACTTTGCTCAAGAAAGTAAAGATTCAGTAATTCATATGCTGTTTTTAACACATCTAGCTTCTCTTTCACTTTCGGACTTATTCAGCGTTTTATAAGCAAAGTGAATTTACTGGTTCTTTCTTGGACGTTTTACTGGACCGTGCCGCTAAACGTGACTCAATTTAAGTTTAGAAAGTTCCCTCGATTTTTTATCCAGAGTAAATGATTGTGAATTAAGATTTAACTTTGCAATGGAAAGGGTCCTCATTTCAAAGAAAGCCTCTTCAATTCCTGATTTTCACCCTTCGCTATGTATATATATATAAAGTTCCTCCTTTTCTATATACCTTATCTCAAATGGTACAGGTTCCTCTTCCTTTCAAGCCCAATTGATTTATCCTGGCTTTATTTTTTTTCTACCAAATGCTGTTCCTGGGCAGCGATTTCCGTCGAATAAGACGTTTGCTAGCTTCTCCCAGGTCACTACTATTCTTTGCTTCCAGCCTGTTTGGATAGAGGAGTGAGCGCCTGGAGGATTCATACATCTAGGTAAGTTTAGGGTCGATTCCTCTTTCCCCGGCCGCTTCTTGTCACACATCATTGGCTGGCAGTGGCGGCCATCTGCACTTTTGGGAGACACAGGTGATCGATTTCGATGGGGGCGGAGGTAATTTTTTCCTCTTTTATCCCGATATTCCTCCTTTTCCCCGATAACCAACCTTCTGTGACTCAAAATCTTCTTTCTGTTGTGATCTGGTACAGAAAGCAATGAAATTTTCAAGATAAAACTTTTTGGGGAAAGTTCTTTATTCCTATTTAAAGTTTTAATGAAAGTTATAAATTTTCTTAACACCTAAAAGTAAAATTTGAACTTTTGACCTTCGGGTCTAAAGGGTTTTGTAGCTATTTTACTGTTACTTCTTATCCTTCCTCAATTATCTAGCACTCTGAATTTGTATTTGTCTAAAAAATAAAGAAAGAAGAAATCGTACTTGAAAATAACGAGTTTAGTTTTTATTTGGAAAAAAGATTTTAAAGCTTCTATTTTATTTCTTTTTTGAAACACTGAAAGCAAAGGTTTATAGAATTTTAAGGTATATTTTAAACAAGAACTCACAGGAAAAGCATTTTTTTTCATTCCGTTTGTGCTCGTAAAAGAAATATTTTATTTCGAAGATTTTTCCGGGGTGGGTGGGTATGGAAGATTGTATGAATTGAAACTGAAAACTAGCTAGCTTCTTTTTCCCCTTTAATAAATTTTCTTGTTTTATTTCTCCAATCTTCAGTGTTCTGAAATGAAAACACTTAAATGGGGGATCATCAACATATTTAATCTCTTTTATATGATACTTTAAGTATTACTAATTATTTATTACTTTTAATTATTATTTATTAGTAAGTATTTATCAAGATACGTTTTTATTTGTTTCTCTATGGTTTTAGAGAAAGTTGATGAAACTATTAATAAATGAGGAGACATGTATAGAAAACACTAGCATCGAGCCATTGTTGCTAGTGTATTGTTTCCGATTAAATCTGGAGTCATCCTTTAATTCGGCGTCTGGTATTAAAGTCTTTAAGTAGTACTCCAGGAAAACTTTTAACAAATTTCAGACATAGAGGAAACATAAAATTACAAATAAAACCGAAGCTTCTAATAAAATCGAGCAAAATTTGAATTAAAATCAATCATTAAAAATGTATTAAATATTATGATTGTGAAATTCATAAATAAACACAGTGTGAAAATATTCACGGAAAATTAAGATTACTTTATAAATACACTAACTTGCAGCACTAGTAATTGCATGTCGTTATAATTTCTATAGACATTTTGAAATCTTTTGAAAATTTAATATAAGCTATTGATGTTGAAACCAGAGCAACATTGCAAGGTTTGAACCAAAGATTTATGCATTATTTTCCAGAGATCCATAAGAACAAATACCAAGTCAGAGAATCATTATAATTACTCTAACACTGCATTATACTGAATTATTTATGCCTATGATCCATACATAATTTTCGCACAACGTATAAGAACAAATGTTTATAGGCATCAGAGAATTATTACCGTGGCTACACCTCTGAATATCATTGAATTATTTGAACTATAGTAAACTTTGCAAGAGCTATCTGAATAGGAGTATAGATGCTTTTATGGAGGACATTTTAGGGTAATCCAGCTTGTACCCACTTTACACGTGAGAAATCCGTGAACATCCTTGCAGCTAGTATTGACTTGAATTTGGATCAAGGATTTAGCTGTCCCCAGGGAGGTAAACCTCTCTGTGTATCAACAACAACATTGATTTCATATATACAAATACCTACCTAAATGGGGATTACTTTCATGCTTAAGATTCTTCCGCAATTTAAAATTCATATTAGTAAGAATCTTAAAGATCACAGTCATTATTCCTTAGAATCTTAAACTGCACTTAAATAAGGTAACTTACGCTATTTTCAATAGCTCTACAGCTTAGGAAATGGATCTAGCACCAACAGCTTAAAAATAAGCTGTAATCCGTATTTTCCAGCGCCATCCGTAGCACATCACGAACAGAAAACAAAGAAACAAATTCACGACTTCAGTTATAATATTTGAAGATCTATGTTGATTATACTGATGCGAATAAATAGCTTACTGTAATCGGTAGAGAAAATATTGTTGAGACTTGCTTGACTGTAACATCAAAATTTCCCAAGAATGTATCGTAGCGAAAGCACCGAATTGCGTCCGTTTTTGTCAGGGCCTTAGAGCACTTACTAGAGTCTGTCTATCGTAAGAAAAGCTCTCGCCAGTTAGTCTGCAGCTGTTTGCTGCTGTAGAAACGAGCCTTGACCCATTTTCCGTAGGGGTATCTTGAAGACGAATGATAACTCTTATTCCCTCAACCAACAATCGCGAAAAACAAAATAACAATAAAGCAACTCTTGAAATATACTAGCCTTGTTGCTATAGTGACCGCTTCCTGCCAGACACAGTGGCGGGAGCTGTTCTCGTAGACAGACAGTACGACATTGTTCCGTTTCTTCTCTATTTTGAAGGAGAATTTCCTGAGGGACGTGTTCAAGGGTCCACCAAGAGTGCTCTTGGCCACCTCCTTTTCTCCTATTGTTAAGCTACTTGAGAGGACAATCGGTTTGCTGTGTGGTTTAATTACCGTTTTGTCACAAATGTACTTTACACTTACAAACATCCAATCCTTTTGCAAGATTCAAGCTCGGGCCCGCGATAGAGCATCCACGAACACTAACTGCAATATACCGAACAAGATGCCGAGAATATATTTCCTTCAATAAATGAGGAATGCAAAGTAAATTTAACTCTGTTTTCCATAGAAGAGAGAAAATATGTGATTCTTCACCACAGCGAAAACCATTCTGTTAGAATTCAGTTTCAGATTGTTAATTGTATTTTGTAGCGCTTTTAATCAATCAATAAAATCGCTTAAAATGTGGCAAAGATGTTTATGGCATATTTTATGATTTTTGGATATAAAACTCGTCGTCACTGCAGTGAAACCATTTCCTCGCGTTTCAGCTCGCTAATTTGATCACTTTGAATATTAAATCACCTTTTTCCAGTTTACGTATTAAAATATTACTGCCATTTATTAACAAGCCAAACGCTAGCTGTAATTTAGGATAATCATATTTTAGTATTTTATGTGACACAAAGCAAATTTTCTTAAAACATTTGGTCTGTGATGGTGATTTACTTTTTATTGCTTAAGGCTCATAGAATAAGAAGAATGCAATTTATTTAATGTGAGCAATTTTTTAAATTTCTTTACTTTTATCAAGAATAGTTTTAAGACTTTAATGAGATAGTTGCTAAAAATAAATCTTCCAATATTTTAAGAATGTTGCAATGCCATTTCCGAAAATCGCTGTCGAGAACTCGCTGAAGAGAAAGGTTTGAAATAATATTAATTAATTATCATTGAAGATTGGAATAAAAAGTTGCTCTTCACTAAAGATTGGAGGAAAAATAAGTATAAGTACTTACTGAGAATACATATGCACGTATTGTATACCATTACAGAATCATTGTATCAAACAACAAATGTAAATGTATCCAGTTAAGGAGAGTCAAGCACTTCCATTAATAATTATTGTATTATATTACTTTACAATAATTTTTACATAAATATAGTTCTCAGGGGTAAATATTGACTTAAGATAAAAAGTTTTTACCTTACATACATTTAATTTATTTTGATCTGTCCATCAAATATTCATAGCTTGACAGCTACCGCCACAAAACTTTTAGTGTTAGCGGATTTTGGAAATTTAATAGGTTGCTCTGCATCTCATTTTGGAAGGAAGATCCATTAATTTTCTGAAATTTATAATCTCCTCTTTTATAAAAATATATAAAAGTGATGTTTACCATAGATTTACTATGCTTTGAAATTTTCACTTAGTCTAAAATCTGGAATCTATCATTGCTCTGGATTCCGGCTTATTACTGCACATTTATTAACTTGTAGGGTTTATATTTATTTTAACTAACATTTATTTTCAGTTTAAACTATCTTTCCTGTCAAGCCTTACTTTCCCCTGGAACTGCCAACGCCAGAGTATGTAAATTTTAGTAGAACGCGCAAGGATTCAAATTATCAGCGGAAGTATTCTGAGTAAAATAGAAAGGAAACGAGTTCGAAGTGTGCTTTTCTTACTTCACGAGCGCGGAGGTAGTTAGTCAGGAATTGAAGAACCACGCGTTTCGGCCTGTGTACTCGCCTCGGCCAATTGTTAATCTTTCAACGTGGTATTCAGAGTTTGCTAAATTATCAGCGGTATTTTAGAACGCGGTGAGGTTAGTTACGTTTAGAGAGCCTCACTCGTTATTATCTTTTTAGTTTCTTATTTTTATTTTACCGCCGGGTCGGCGTAGTTTGTGAGCGTCAAGAGCACGCAATTGTAAATTCTAAAGTTGAATAAAAAGGGACTTAAACCCTTCTCAAGACTCTGTCTAATTTCCAGTTTTCTGCAGTCACCACTTTGTTGCGTGCAGGTTGGAAGCGCGCAACTTTACAAACTCAGAGATGTTTTTAACTACCACCATGTTTTTGACGGATCGAGTTACTTTTGTTATATTTCTATATCATTAAGGAATTAATTTATTATTTCCTGATTTGAATCATCAGTCGTAATATCCATAAATAAAAACTTTATAGCGCGTATGTCTCTTAATGATTTATTCATAATTGAAAAATAACGTATTTTTTATGAAAGAGAAAAATATAGTCTTACATAACAATTACATTATCCTTAAAAATTTGTGTTTGTTCTTATGGTAAAAATCTCGAATTAGTGCTAAAAGAGCAAATACAGTATACTAGACTGTAAAACTATAGATTGCATTTATTAAGCAGTAAAAAAGTGTAATGCACGTTTCTTTGTGACCAGGAATTTGTTTCTAAATTTATAGCTGGCAAAATGTGTAGTGTACATTTTGCATATTTTACGTAAATTTAGCATGATGAAAAACTAAAATAATTTCTACTGATGTACTAACTAGGATTTTAAAATTGTTTAAAATATCTTGGTCTGAACTACGCATTTTAAAACAGGCTCTTCTAAATGTTTAAAATATGCATATGCTGTGATAAGACAGCTTGAGCGTTTAACAAATTTATATCAATTTACGAAAACTTTAACTCTCTGAAGAGTTTAAGTAGAATTCTGCTTCAATGATTATTAAATTTAGTAGACTAAAAAAAGAAAAAAAAAGAATTGCAAATAATATAACTAGCACATTTTTCTAATCTATTTCAGCATTTAAATTACTTTAAATGAATTCCTTCGATATGCGCATTCCAATTCTCACCTACGTGCCAATTCAAATACTTTCCAAATAACATGAAACACAAAAGATCGATGGCTTAATAATGGTTAGGAAGTATTGAAGAAGACCTGAGGGCTTGCCGGAATATCGATTAGCTGTGCTGATCACAGCTGGTATCTATACCTCCAGGAGTTATCTCATTTACAGTGCAGATACAACTAAGGTCATGCCTGAGTAGAATGCAGAGATGGTCCATAAGTTATGGAAACTCCATTTCAGGAATGATTTATAAATAAAATGTACATCTATATCAGTAAACAAAATCCACGTAAGATATCAGGTTATGAATGTAAGTACTAAGTATATACCTTTAAGATTTCTAAGAAAATAATGCTTTTGTAGTTTGTAGATCAATGTATGTATGGAAAAAAGGCATTTATTTTCTTTGAGACTGTTTACTTTTGAAAGCATTTCCTTGTGTCTATACTAGCAAACAATTTCTGCTTTAAATGTATCCATACTAAAGTATATAAATTTTGTATGTTATTTTAAAAAATATGAGCAGTCTGTTTCCATAAGTTTCATTAAAAATTTTGTCTATCTGCCTAAGGGATGGATTCCTTTCAAGGAGGAATTCCTATGTAAAATGTCTTCTATTTATAATTCATGTAGAAAGAGAAATGCAAAACTCCATATTGTTCGCCCATTCATTCCACGGGAAGATCCACTTTATTTCTCTGTACAGATGGAGAAATTTTTCTTTTCATTTCACTCTGTCCGTTCCTTTAGTTATAAAATGATTGCAATACTCTCATTTTTTCCTCAAAAATATATTTGCTCCCGAAGAAGAGGGATCTTTGTTGCCAAAGAAATCAATAGACATCTAAGATGCAAAATCTATGAGTACTAAACTATATCGTTTCCCTGATTATAAAAGATACTCCTTGCAACGATGTTCTGCAGCTTTAGTTGCGCGGCCACTAGTAGGCAATTTTCTGTGTAAAATGTGCAGTTATGGTTTGAATCATTGGTAACTTTAAACAATTTTTATATATAAGGACTAAAGTTACTTTGCTTTTAAACTCCTGTGCGTAACAATTGTTTTTTCTGGCAATTTCTTCTATTCAGAGATCTATTTATTCTTCCTTAAAAGCACTGATCATCTTATATTAATTCAAAAGTCAACACCAGTTTTAACAGGGCACTGTATAAAACATTATTACATAATTTTTGCCATATATGATTTTATTGACACCTTATTTTACTCTATTGGTCTACTTGGGAATGGTGCTTATTCATTCACACGTTTAGAAACATGTTTTGTATATATATGAATTTTATTATGAGTGTTCAGTTGTTTAACTGAAAGAGTCAAGACACGGGTAGTCTACTATCCTTTTGGTTAAAATGGAGCTATCGTCTTCAGGGTTATAGATAATTTAATTCAGGGTTATAGATAATTTAAAATGGAGCAGTACTTTTATGATTAGCCACTAACTCTTCGCTGCAAATACATAAATATATATTGTTGCAATACTCTTACAAACATTTTTATGGGGTTATTAAACGAAATTAGGCATATATAATAAATAACTAATAGACATATAATCAAAATAAAAGTGGTTAACTGTGCTACAATTCAAATAAATTGTACAAGTAAACAATTTATCCCTCTACAGTACCAATACCCTGTACACCAGTACAAACATGTACTTTTCCTATATATAAGAGGTATATTAGCGATTTTAACTTAAAATGTCCTCCAAAAAGACAGCCCTTCCCTTAGGCAGATATTCATCTTGAACTTTGTGTCAATTTGCTCTATGCCAATTGCCAATGATGAAACACTGAAAAAAGCCAGTTTGGAACAAAGAAGTGATTGAAACATTCAAAATTATATTTCTTCATATATAGAAATTATAATTATATTTTAGTTCATTTAGGTTCGGTTAAGCTCTAGTGAGTAGAATTTTACTGTATTACGAATACCTTTCTTCACAAGTTACAGTGATTAATTTTTTTTTTTTTTTTTTTTTTTTAAGAAAATGTGAGATGAGTTTTTAAAATAAATTTATTTTTCTTAATAACTCTGTCTGTTTATTCAATTCTAAAAGCTAAATGAAGGAAAATTTACCACAGACAGAAGTAAGACAGTTAGAAAGAGAGTTGCAGAGCAATGAGAAAGTAGTCAAGTTTCTTACGAGTGTTTTTATGAATGTAAATATCCTGAAATTAAATGAAAATAAATTGTGCCCATATACCGACTGTAGATAGAAATCAGAAAAATGTTAAAATTTATTTGAAGCATAAAAAGGGAAAACACGCCAACGTAAAGTTTAAAACTGAACAGCCTTAGATTGTCGTATAATTTAAATTAGCCTCCTATCGATTTCCAACATGATCAGGCATTTGCAAAAAATTATTTTCTGAGGTAAAATTTTCTTACTTCTTTTGAGCATTTTCGATCTTTGTTTTATTTCTCTAAAAGAATAATGTACCTAATCGCCAATAAAATCACGTAGTTTTATTCAAAATCTACGTCGCTCTAGATTTGCTTCTCTGCCTAACGTTAAATTTCTGAAAATGTAACTTATTTATGATGGACGAAAAGCCGGCCAGTTTGTTTCATATGAGCCTGAATTGTTGCGATTCTTTGCTAAAGATGATACATCTCACCAAGCGTTTTCACATGATATTTTTAAACTGCGAGAGTTAGCTTCTTCCAGCAGTTTAATTTTCAGCATTTCTGGAGAAGGCGTTTCAGCATCACGAGATTCGATGGCAATTCGAAAGCTTTCATAAGAGTCCGGTATGCTCTATAAAAGCAATATTGTAAGCAAATCATCCGCAATGTTGATTTCCATTTCTTTCAGTTTGTCCACAAGAATGACAAAATCATTTAGATGGTCAGTCATTTGTTTAGAATCACTCAATTTTGTAAAAAGCAATTTTTTTATTGTGCCCTTTCTAGCTGGTCCTTTCGATTCGTAAATGGAATGCAATTTAGTCCATAGTTCATGAGATGTTACACAGGTCTTTACTTGTGGAAGTTCACTGGGTGAGATTGATAAGATTATATCCGTTCGTGCTTTTTTGGTCAGTAGTTTTCTATTCAATAGTAATTTGGTCAGTCATTTGTTTAGAATCACTCAATTTTGTAAAAAGCAATTATTTTATTGTGCCCTTTCTAGCTGGTCCTTTCGATTCGTAAATGGAATGCAATTTAGTCCATAGTTCATGAGATGTTACACAGGTCTTTACTTGTGGAAGTTCACTGGGTGAGATTGATAAGATTATATCCGTTCGTGCTTTTTTGGTCAGTAGTTTTCTATTCAATAGTCATTTGGTCAGTAGTTTTTCTTCATCACCAGGTTTTGGTTTCAGAGTTTTAGTCCCAATGATCATTTTTAATCAGTATTGTTTCCACTTGCAACTTGTTAAGTGTCGAATTTGTCCTTGTTTAGCTTTTCAATTGACACTGTATTTGTCGTCGTCATTTTCATTTCAGGTCGGCTCAGCTTGGGTTGTCGAAAGAATTTATCAAAGGCGGTTGTGCTATGCAGTTAAGCATGACCTGTGCTCATAAGCAAATGATGACTTCCATTTACATGGCAAATATTTATTTATGGTACAAAGATATAGAACAACAGAGTAGAAGCATGAGTAACACAATGAGTAACTTACATGGTAAGTAAGATACATGATTACATAGCGCTTAGCACTTCTCGCTTACATGCGATACTCATCATTGACGTTGGCTAACTACTAAGAAAACGTCTTACGCATCGCAGAACTTGCTTATCATGCACATGCGCTAGGGGAATCAACGGCGGTTGCCAACAAAGCAATTTTAATAGAAGTCACCACATGCAGTTACCCATCTTCCTTTTTCTAATCTTTTTTAGACTGCATTTTGTATGAAAATTTACTACTAAAACTTTATAAAAAAATCTGATGTGTGCACTAAATGACTTCCTTGTACGGAATATTAAATTATGTACATTTTTTCTTGCATTTAATTTAAACTTATTGGATTGAATTAAATCTACGTCGATATCGCATAAACCACAATAGAATAAATGAACTCTTTAAAATTCACTATATTTGTTTACCATAGCGACACTCTGATCCTAAGTTTGTTTAACAGCGTTACATTTCGTTCATTTTTAGCTCAGAATGCACAAAATTTATATCATCTTAAGAATTATCTAATCGTTGCAATCGTGTGCAATTTATTTGCCGCAGTGTTTTCGGCGGACATCCAAAATTTTACGTCATATCTGGCTGATGACACGTGATTAAGTAGACTGGTATATTTTTTCCAAAACTCTATGTATTCTCGAAACTAAATAAACTAAATCTCTGTCTACAAGATAATTCTTTGACAATTCTCAATGCCCATCAGCAATTAAAAGTGCTTGAGATTAAACTTGATTTGTGAGTTAATTATGAAGAATAGAGTAAATTTTTCACCATTTCCAGATTAGAGTATTTTGAGTAGAAATTTATATCGTTATTGAAAAGGATTATGAAAGTACTTATGTTCGTTCTTATTTCGAAATTCTGAGGTCATTTAACTTTTCCTAACAAGTAAATGAAACGAATTTTCATGGGATCTTGATAATTTCCATTGCGATTTTGAAAATAAATTATAAGTGAACAAAAGAGAACAATTAACGGAACTCTCTGACACCAAACTTAAAATTGAATTACAAGTAGAAGGTATGGTTAATTTGTGGATTTCATTGCCAGTGGAAACGGTATACAGAGGGGACTGTGCAGCTGTTTTTTTATACTGTAATTCAGTTTATTTCTACGTAACTGTGTAAGAATGGGTTTTCATCACTAATGCAATTAAAAGCAAAGAACAGAATTCGACTTGATGCATGTATCGATCACAGACTTAAGCTTACTAGCATACATCCAAACGCAGAACAGCTGTGCAAGAAGATCACCTGCTTCATCATTAATAAGAATAACAACAATTATTTGCTTTTTAATTAATTATGTAAAGATTAATCAAGCCCTTATATCCTTGAATTATTAAAAACCAACAAACCTTTCTTCTGTTAACTTAATGAATTAGTACTAATATAAAATTAAACGAACTCTAATTAATTGTATTTTTAAATTATAAGTATTGGTGGTAACGTCCGCTAAAAATTGCTTTCGAAAAGATTAAGTTGACTGCAGAACATTCTAATTTATAAAATGGGTCCCGGATAAAAAAAAAAAAGTTTGAGAAACTTTGATGTAATTGAGAATTAAATTAAAGTTGTATGTAATATGAATAAATCTGTTTCCTATTAAAAGAGGCAAACATGTTTTTCCTTAAAATTCAGGAAGATTCATGTTTTAAAATACTCGAGTGACATTATGAAAATAAATTCTTTTTTTTATGATTGTGATTTTCAAAGAAATGATAGAATTCTTCGAGATACTGGGAACTGATGTCACAAAATAAGACGAAAGGTCCCTAAGGAGAAGTTTAATACAAAGACACCAGCGTGTGATTGATGCTATACTGATTAAAAACGCATTAAGGATAAGTGATTGATACAAATGCGATTTTTTATATTTTTCCGTTTTTTGCACCTGATATATTTCTGTTTTTTATTAAGTTATAAAACATTTTTCATCTTTCTCAATTTTGGATTTTGCCTGTTTTATTTGTTATTTTAATATTTCTCTAAATTCGAATATATTGGATGCATATACGTTTAATCAGATTTCAAAAATCTGAATTTAAAATGTGCAGAACAATAGTTTTTGTGATAAATTGTAGTCATTGATTAAATATATTTAAGTACTTCTGAGCTTGCTATGTTATGGGTATAAAGCATTTCGACTATACTTATTTTAAAACATATTCAAAGGATACAATAATTTGCTCATCTTGAAGTATGTTGCATTAAGCTTGTGTAAATATTTTCTTAATTTTATTTTACATTGCTGAAAAGTTTATGTATAATTATTTCATATTCTTGCATGTTTTTCAAAGAATTTTATTTTTTGTTATATATATATATATAGAGAGAGAGAAAGAGAGAGACAGAGAGAGAGAGAGAAAGTCTTTTTATTTCGGAAAGAAATTTTATGCACTGAAATCTTTCATAGCTTTCATAGGATTGAAGCAGAACTAAATTTGTCAGATATTCACATTTTTCAAATTTAGGGAAAACATTTTTAGAAAGTTCAGAAAATGCAGCGAAATATTGGGCTAGAAATTACTATGGACTATTACTATGGAAAACAGATCGAAATTTTTTTTCATCTTGAAGTTGAGGAAAACCTTGGTCTGTTGTTATTCCAAATGGAAGTTAATGAAATCGCTAGGAACAGACAGTATCCATATTCCTTTAGTATGCCTTATGTAGTGCCCTCTGCGTGCGGCAGTCACGCTTGGTATAGCCAAATAGGCACACTTCTTATTACCAAGAACGTTGCCCACAGTATAATATAGGGGGGCATCCAATTAGGCCGTAATGGAATGAGTGGGAAAGAAAAATCCGTACGAATTCCTATTCAGAGCACTCCATAGAACATATCCAACAATATCTCAGCCTGCTTTCTCTATCAGGAAATCTCTTCCTAAATACTTCTGCCTCCCCAGTATTTTAAGTGCTCCCCTGCTTCACAGACACTATACACGTAAATATCCAATCATTTTTCCGGAATTCGAAACCGGCAGTGATACGAAAGCCTGCATCGATTACCAAGTTACCAAACGGATTAAGTACCACTACACCATGAGTTGTCTTAGGACATGACGAGGCCATTAGGTTGTTGAGAATTTATGACATTAAAAGAGAATCAGATTCCCCCGAAAATCGATGAAAATGTCCGTTGAATATATTCTGTGAAAGCGTAAGTGTCTTTATAGGAAGAATTTAGTGCAACGTTGTTTTCTAATTATGAATATTTTTCAGAGCATTTTCGAGTCAATTTCTTTCTGCTATCGGATTACTGGGCAAATAAGTTAGCGAACCATCATGCATGCTGACAGAAATAAACGCTGTCAATAAAATCAACTCATATCAATAAAATCAACTCATATAATATAATGAGGTATGTAAGTTATAGAGTGAAATAATTTTAATGGGGTATGATACTGAATGGTGATCATAATTTCGCATACGATGTTGCACTTTATCTGGAATTCAACTAATCTACCTTACAGATATGCTTAAGGTGTTACATTGATTCCGTGTGTGAGTTCTCAGTACTAGAAAACTTAAATCCTTCAAACAGACGCAAATGCACATCAACTGTTAATTTATTCTACCTCACCAACTGTGCAGTGACATTTACGCAACACCTGTCACCTGGATCTGACTGAAAGTGTAAGCTTCCTCAAGACTGTTTACCTCAAAACTCTAATTTATTCTAACATAGGCTACAAGATTCAGCTAAGCCCACGACAGTGACATATATTTGACTTACAAAACAAATTTATACCTTAATATCAAATTATATCACTCTAAATTCACAATAGGCAGCATCGGAGTGAATAACAAAATTATCACATTGCGCAAATCATTTAACTTTATAGTAAAACTTCTTGCTACTCAAATCTAAACAAAATCTAGAATGAGCGAACCACCTGGCGAAATATGAAGGATGTAAATTAAACAAGCATTTAGGCAACAAGATGGATGTCAATTAAATAAACATTTGTCAAGGAAACTCAAACATATTGCCACGCTAGGTCGAGGGCAAAAAAACGAAATATCGGCTGCTAAGAAATATTGTCTTAAAGCGTGGACAAATTCTCGAATAATTTATATTCGATTAAAGTTATGCAAAGACAATTTTAGAAAATTAAAGTAATAAAACCCTCTTTTATACAGTTTCTTATGATACGGGCATTAAAATAATACACGAATTATAAAAAATGTAGATTGTTATACAGTAATAAACAGTTATATTATTACGTAAAATAAGTACATTAAATAAATCAAAGAATAATTTAAAGCAGGATTATTTGCATTGTGTAATAGATATTGTATAAAATCTTTTATAATTCAGTTAATTATGAGAAATATTTCAAACCAATATCACATTAACCTTAAAACTCAATGCTATGTTTTTCTAAGGTTATTCTAAGGTTTACTATGGGTTAGATTAAATGTTGGATGGGTTTATCAGAGACAATTGATACCTTTGAATATTTATAAAAACTTTGTGTTAGAAAGAAGTGACTTATTACATAAATTTTAAAAACATCTTTAATAGTAGTTATAAATTTTATTCTCTAAGCCTGGAACATGTTTCGTTATTCTGCGTTATTGTCACATTGGTGATTAGAGTTTTAATGCAATTTATATTCCCTCCCTCAAAGAAAATAGAGATCACAAGCTACAAATCGAAATGGCTGATTGAGAAAGAAGAAGAGCAGGAAAAGAATATTTCAAGAGATAATTAGGTTTGTTTCCGTTCATTCAATCGCTTGAAAGAAGATTAAATGTGCGGAAGCAAAATTAATTGTAGCTTAAAAATTCCTAATTAGATTTTGGCAAAAAAAAGGTAATACGAAATGTAATTTTTGTCACTTAAATAGGCTAAATATTTGGATACTATTCTTCAGCAAACTTTTTCTACAAGATAATAGGGGCGAAAAGAAATCCCTTAAAGTGATATTCAAATACATAATACCGAACATTTAATGGAAATATTGCACATTTTGTAATTTTTTAAGCTGTAAAGGCCATATATTTTATTTCGAAAGTTTCTAAGAATTTTTAGTCAACATATGCAGATTGTTTGCTAAGCCATACTTGCAAGACAAACTGAGCAAATGTTTCATAAAAGAACTATCAAAAGTTATAAGAATATAGAAATGCAAAATTAATTAACTGTTCCTTCTTTATGCGGTAATTTAAAACTTATTCTTAGCAAGAACGATATTTTTCTCCCTATATCTATTCAGAATAGTTTAAATATTTTTTTTGCCCAAAGTGTGTCCGCCAACCGTTGCGTATGCATAAACACATAGCTATGTTTTCAGTTTGATTCATAGCTGAATAATAATAGAAGAGCTTCCTAATTTTCTTCAAATGTTTAACATAAATATTTCCCTGAATTTTCCACGAAGACATTTTCCTCAAGGTAATTATTTTTTACTGGTGTTTTACCTTACTCAAAATACCCACTTACCTATAATTGATGAATTTATGTAGAGATTTGCTCAAAATTTATATACTTTTATGAGTTTAATGAAGACATGATTGTAATTTAGGATAGATGTTGAACTAAGTATCAAATGTAAGCATATGGCTTGTTTCAAAGATTTTAGCGACAGAGTTGTTTGGAACTTCAGATAACGAAAGCAATAAAACAGCAGACAATCTATCAAAATATTAAGTGTTAACTATTAAGCACCTTCGGGCATTATAAAAAATGATATTGAAACTTAAGGTCCACATTTAAACTAATGGTGAAATCTACACATGGTTGCTCAAATAGCAAGACATGCAGTAATGTTGTAAACTCTTAAGTTTAGTAAATTTAGGGAACATAAATCTTATTATTTAGCCTATAACTTCTGCTTTTGTCGGCTGCCGTTAGGCTGCAAATTAGTTACGATATATAAGAACAGAGCTCTTGGATATAAGAGAGAGAGAGAAACCGTTGATCTACTCTATAAATTTTTCTCTCAGTTTATGAATTTATTTGACTCAGCTTCAACTTGTGTTGGCCGTGCTTGCTTACTTTCCTAAGCCAAAAGCTATAGGTTGTCTTGTAAGCTTGTCTTGTAAATTTCATACTTTAAATTCTTAAAAATTTCTCTGCAAATCTTATGTTCTATAAATTTTGGGAACAGCGGAATCTTCTGTTATCCTAAAAGCTACATAAGCCTTCGTAAATTCATCAGGTTCATCAGGAAATAATAAACTTTCTACGTAAAAAAACACAAATACAATATTTATTATCTAGTAAAATGCTAAAATTTTGCAGGCTGCTAATTAAGCTAAAAAACCTTTAGTTCTTCAGGATAACACACAAACGATTTTAACCTGAAAGCAACTATTTTAGCCTTTAACGACATTAATCTTAAGCAAACCATTTTATCCTTTAAACCTTCGCTCAAGTTGGTGTTACTTTATTGAAAGATAAGAATGGGGCTTTATGTCACCTGGTTGTCTTTCACAGGATCAGAGATTAACATTTAAGAGGGCTCATACACCTTAAACATCTTATGATCTTCGAATACGTGACTGTTCCAAGAATTGGGATAACTTATTTATTTTAAAAGCAATTAGTTCCAACTTTTTGTGGTTGACTACATAATATAGCTGCTTTTTGAAATCGTAATTAGAAAGTTTGTGTTGCCACAAATATTTTTATAATTTAATCCGCTTTGTGACAAAAGTTTTCGTTATGTTTTCATCTTGCGCGCACATTTTAAAACATTCTGTTGCATTATTTAATTCCATAGTTTATATATAGCTTCTATAACATTTGGAAACTACTGTAAAGCAAAAAAACTGAGAATTTCATGTTAAATTTTTATTTTATTTGGATTTGAGTTTATAAAATGTATTTTATTAAAAAATCTGTAATATTTTCGTGCATAATTTTTTTTAATATTAAAATATTCATCAGATTTTTGGTTCAGTTAGAAAATAGTGCCCCTATAAAGAATTCCATCCAATTTCAAGTATGTACCATTAGCCATTTTTAAAATATCATGCGCGCAAGGTGGAAAAATGACGAAACATTTTGTCACAAAGCGGATTAAATTACAAAAATATTTGTGGCAACACAAACTTTCTAATTATTAGTTTCCAAAGCAGTTATATTATGTAGTCAGCTGTAAAATGTTGGAAGTAATTGCTTTTAAAATAAATAAAATATCTCAATTCTTGCAACAGTCACATAATTCGAAGCTGATAAGAAGTTTAACGTGTATGAGCCCCCCCATTTAAAATATAAATTAAATTTCCTACAACGTGAGCCTTGGCTTTTTTTAATGATAATGTACTACTGTTCTTAAAACGACACCTAGAAGGCAACACAGAACAAACAACAAGCATTTAACAGAAATATATCCATTGATATAGTTCATGTAAGTCCAGCTATGTTGAATGTACGGCGTTCATCTTTAATTTGATCAGCGGCTTTCTTTCAAATACGTAAATAAACAGCGAGAGCAACAGCTAAGTGTAAGCAGTGGCAACAACGGTATAGGTTAAATTGAGAGGAAGAATTACAAACGGTGCTATAAGACGTCACTCCGTTTATAAGTCTTCCTCTGAGATTAAACTATACCGCTTGCCTTAAAATCATCATAAATCTCTGGATTGAGGTGGTTCTTGAACGGAGCATAAAGAAGGCTAAAGTTTTAACTATCAGTGAACGTTAAATGTTACATTATGCTGTCAGATTAAACTTTCAGGAATTTCAATATTGACAAACTGTTTTACTATTTATATAACTATGTAATTATTGTATTATCTACGTAAATTGTATATTACGCTTTAAATAATTACTTAGATTATACCCACATTTGTAAAGCCTAATTTCACTTTCCGGTTCAAGAAACATAAAAATCAAACTGTATCCTCTACTTATTCAAACAATGAATTTTCAAGTTTCAATCTGGAAGTGATAACCATTTACACCACATAAGTGTGCGAGTGACAGAGATAATTCCTTACACTCTCTCTCATTTAAGAGACAACTGGTGCGAAGGCATGAGACCCACCTAACTACTGTAGGTTGTGAAGAATTATCATAATTATATTTTAGTTTGAATGTTACTGTATACGGCTACTAGATGGCACTGATCGTTTTGAAACAATTATCTTAAACAAAATCACTTGCGCCCACGTCAAGATTCGAACCACCGATTATCACATGGACTCGTTGATATCACGAGATAGCGCACGAGTAACAGTAAATTTACTCAGGATTCATATTATTAAGGTAAATAATACCTGCATTAACTGTAAATAATCCAAAAATTCTTAAAATAACGACATATTAACCCTGGACACTCTGTTTTCCTGTCTGAGGGGATTTCGTAAGTTTAGCATGCTACTCGGATGTTCCCCTGAAGCGGAAATTAAAGTTTATTAGTGATTAATGTACTCTTTAGCGAGCTACCCCCCCCAAATAATTTTTTAAAATGCATTTTTCTGATGAAATGGCATAAAAAGTCAAATCAAAATATGATTTGTATACTGAAACATACAAAAACGTATCAGCCACTGTCGGGAGAGTGCATATGACGCTTATTTACGGTGAATCCAAAGTTAAGAATTACGTTGGTATAAAATATTTTCTGAAGAAACACACAAGGATTGGTTTATATATGTAATGCAGATTTGTTTATACTTTTTGTAGGGTACAATGAAAACTGAAATAATCCAGTTTGAGACAATAAATTAAAAGAAGTAGACCTAGAAATTGAACGTAGTTCATGTTGAAACATACAACTGTATAAATTCAGACTTGCACAATTTTTAAAATTTTTTGATAAATTTTATTATGTTATTTCACAACCCTGTAATTCTTCATTTTTGAGAATAAATGACAGGCAGTAAGTCAGCAGCGAGAAGGCTCCGACTGCAAAGGGTTAACACAATGACAGCTTTAGAAAATAGTTTATTTCCAGGTATTAAATTATAGAGTAACGTAAATCAGTAACGTATATATTTCGTGTCTGAGACGGAAAGCATCATTCAGAATCGCAGTCCATTAAAAGTATCATTTCGGTGCATATACTTGAAAATTTAAATTTGGTTCATCATGACAGTTGCTGTCTCTCGACCTGGATAGATTAAACATACCGTGTCATAACTGCATTAGACAGACTCACGACTCTTAGGTTTGAAAGTGGCGGTGGATGCTTCCAACGGCAGTACTTAAGCGATAAACCGACTCCACTAATGGCGTTTTGTCTTCTGTAATGGTTGCTTGCCACCCTATGCATGTGATTGCTCTTCTGTTGGAAGTTGCCTATTATGTAGTTTAACGAGCGCCATCAGCATAGAGTTTTGACGTCGCCCGGTACCGATGATTAGTAGAGGAATAGTTAAGGGAATGAGAGTGACTCTTTGATGATATGTTTTTACTGGAATTCTGAAGAGGGAAGGGAAGAGAAAGTAATATGTGGGAGGTACTCTGAGCAGAACGTGGAGGTTTTAGTTAAGTATTCATTAAAAATATCTTGATATCAACTTACGGTAGAGCTATTAAGATTAAGGGATGTAGCATACATAAGCAAGAGTGTAAAAATTAGCCTGTGTGTAACTCGAAGCAAAATTTGAAATTTTTTTAATGGATGTAATTTAAGACTTATATTTTAGTTTTCCTCAACTTAAAAACTTCTGACGTTAAAGATATGTTTCTCTAAGAAACGGAAAAAAAGATCTAAAAAAAAAGAGACATTCTGTGTTCTTAAGAGTATAAGAGAAACCGAAAAACGTACAGAAATTTTTATTATGAACAGAATAATTATGTTAAAGTTTATGTATTATGAATAATAATTATTCATAATTTTCACGTTTCACACCACTTGACCTTTCTTTGGCAAAATTTATTTTCTTTTCCAAAATTTAATTTTTTATTCGCACAACTTAGACATTAATATCAGGTAATGTTTAAGAATTTATTTTTAAGAGAAATTCTGTTTAATTTGGCCTTTTTTCACAGTTACCCAGGTTTATAACCCCATTTCATCAATCAAGCTGTCACGTTTGATAAATGTTTGATAAATAATGTCAAATTCAAATTATGACAAATAATGATATTAAAAATAATAATTAATAAATCAAATTATGATAAATAATGATAAATAAAAAATTTGATAAATAATTTCACGTTTGATAAATAATGAATAATTATAATATATAAATACTTATAATTATACATTATATGCATTTTTAAATAGACGCAGTAACTTTTACATGGAAATATTTAAGCAAATAAATTGTCTGAATGTACATTAATACATCTGATAGCATTTGATTTATTTTTATCATTCATTAATTATTGAAAATAATAATATGATTTACATTTATATGGATGCTAGAAGCTATTAGTGCCGTAAGCAAAATTCTAGTTTCTTACACTAGATTTTTTAAAATGTTCATTGCAATAAATTTTAAGTGCATAAATTTTGTAACATTTCATAGTTTCCTTTGAGTTGGGTAAGCTCAGTCTTTAGTGCTGCAAGTAAGATTTTGTTTATTTAAACTATAATTTCTTTTAAATGATTCATTGCCTGAAATTTTGAATCATAAATGAAATTTGGATATTCGAGTGTGTACATTCAATTTAGTTTCAGTAATATCAATATCCAATGAGATGACTAACATTTTTCTTCCTTTATACAAGCGAAATTTTATAAATTAAAGAGATTTAGAAAGTAGTAGCAAAAACATAAAATTCTTAGAAAAATTAATAAAACTGCTATCTTATGAACAATGGCTTAACATCCCCAGAATCAAAGAGCTCGTGACATTTAAATTCCTCTTTCAGTTAGCTTTACGCTGATTTCTTCCTTTTAAGCAATCCTTAACTTACGTTACGTAATAGCTCAGTTCAGAGGATTACGCAAATTTTAGGATAAGCGACATAGCAAAAATTATAACAGATGATTTTAAGTACAATTCTTGCTGCTTGTCTAAAGAGCAGCTCATTCGAATAGGAGTTTCGAACGCGGCACATTCTCACTTTTCTTCTGTCTATCAACAATACGTTACTTATCTAAATACACCTTGCGTCCTATGCTGTGTTATGTCTGCCCAGTTTGGACTTATACGTGTAAAAATAGTATAAAGCGAATGCTAACAGGCCAACATTATGTGCCGCAGCAGATTACAATTTCTCTTTCCTGCATTCAGAGGAATTGAAAGTAGTCTAGTTACGGACACATTATTACCATCTGGCTCATAACGTCTGCAAAATACAGAGAAAAATTGATAATTCTGCTATCAAATTATGATCATAACGACTTTATAAATTGTAAAAAATCGATGCTCATCCTAAAAACCAAATTGCATAATTTTTCTCTGTATCAAAAGCTAAACATGGATCATTTTCTCATTACCCACAACTTTTCACTGTCTATCTGTATGCTTAAAACGTAGTAGCGTTCCTTTTATATATTGTATTAGTACTTGCGTTATTTTACACGAAAAACTTCGTTCCTATTCATTTACAAGCACAAAATTTGAACTTGTTATCTTCCTCATGTTTAATTTTATTTTGATATCACCTGCTCGGCAGTTCGAACATAACCATTAATTTCACGTTTCACACTACTTGACCTTTCTTTGGCAAAATTTATTTTCTTTTCCAAAATTTAATTTTTTATTCGCACAACTTAGACATTAATATCAGGTAATGTTTAAGAATTTATTTTTAAGAGAAATTCTGTTCAATTTGGCCTTTTTTCACAGTTATCCAGGTTTATAACCCCATTTCATCAATCAAGCTGTCACGTTTGATAAATGTTGGAAATTATTCGTGTTCTTCTGTCCTACTCAGATAATGTTATAACTTCGCATAGAGTCTGTTGAATCTGTAAGCCAACAAATGTATTGCTGATGAACAGAGATTTGCTATCATCGAGAAGTTAAATGAATTGTTTTGTATTATTTCAACCATAAATCTCATAAGATGAGAGGAAAAAAAAAACTGTATACTAAATTTTTATCTTTTGAATTTTATCTAGTATCCACACTGGACAGACAATAGCATGTAACTAGTTCAGCAATTCCTACTAGTAGCAGTTACACGCAAGCCAGCAGCTTGAGTTAAGTACGTTTGAAATCTTTAGATGTTATAAGCTTATTTGTTAATGAAATGTATTGCATAATATTGTTACGAAATGTCCTGCCGCGGTAAGATAGCTTCCCCGAAAATAGGTTTAGGGTTGCCAGAAAATTGCAAGGGAAGGCAGGGTTGTCACATTTGGTGAGAAGTCGCCAATTTGGCGGCAATATTGGCGATATGCCGTAGACAGATGGAGAACCTTCTGGAACGAATTCTTACTGATTTAGTCCAGAATGTTCTTGAACACAAGCCAAAGCTATATAAACTCTGCTGGTACGCGGAGAGTTAGTCCGTGTGGAGTCCATTCAGTTGATAGTCAGTCAGTGAGTTCCTAGCACCGAGTTGGTCGTCTAGTGCATCGAGAGAGTCTCTTAGAGTATCGCGAGTTAGTGCATCGTCAAGTTTGATCTTCGAGTGTGTTGAGCTCCGGGAAAGACTGAACCGAGAAGTCGGAAACTGTACTCTAGTGTATCGTCGAGTGCATCGTGAGTTGTAGCGTGGTGAGTCTCGAGAGTACGTGGAGTTCCAAGAACGACCGAGAGCTGTGTTCTGGTGTTTTGTCGTGAAGCTGTCTCTACCGTTATAGCCTGATAACCTGAAGGCTGCGTCGCTGATTGTTCCAGCTTGTTTGTAGTAGACCTTGGGTAAAAAGTGTTTCTGGAGCTGTCTTGAAGAATACTGCCCAATAAAGTGTGTTTTGATGCTTCATCACGTGTTCTCGTTATTCACTCCAAATCCACGAAACCTTAACGTAAAGAAAAACGTAGCAATATTATTTAAGTGCTTAAATTCTAGTGTTATATAACTGCTTTAAGTTCTAGTGCTAAAGTAAAGTTATCCGACGGAAAAGACATGAAATCAAGATATACGGACTAGAGTACTGAATGTTGAAAATTGTACTGAATCAGAAATCTACAGTACTGAATCAGAAATATACAGCGTTAATTCAAATCACCATACAATCTCTTCATATTCATGTTTAAGTAAACAGAAATGCAAATGCATCAGATTGTATTTTCATGTATGACAAAATTATTACTCCTTGCTATTTAACCAAATGAAATTACCAACTAGTTTAATAGGGTTAACGATATATATTGGATTTAGACATATAGAGAACACCGGAATTTATATTCAAGACTGTTTGAAATTAGAGAGAAATTTGCTGCCTTTGTTCCAATGATAAATTTCGATTACCAGAATGATCAACACATTCTTTATGTATACAATTATTTTGGTTTAAATTTAAAAAAAAAACATTATATTTCGTTGCCGAAGTAGAAATTTCAAGATGGAATATAAAGTACATTTATGACAATAATTTTAAAATATGTACCACATTTTGCACTGAGCAAACATCCGGAATCTTTAAATAATGTTGTTGTTGTTACATACGGCTTTATTGGAATGATCAACTCAAACATATAAAACAGCTCAAGTATCACGCAAGAACAATGATATATAATAAAAAAGAACAAAATTTAAAGTAAGAACCAGAAAAAATGAACATGGTAACAAACGTAAAATTTTAAAAGTTTAAACAAAAAGGAAAGTAACATAAGAGATATATTTCTAAAATAAATAATAAAAATCCATGAACGTTCCGGCATTCCAGTACAGCTTGCTTATCTCACCAGGTTTCTGAGACTCTTTATATAGTTCTGGGCATGTAAGAAGATGCTCTTCATTCATGATGCCCGAATTACAAATTGTTTATATACTAGATGAAAAGATGCCAAATTTATTAAGATTATGTGCCGTGCAATCGTGGCCTTTTCGCAGTCTGAAGTTTTCCATAGCCTCTTTACGGATTTTTTGACCAAAAGCTTTCCATTTGTCTTGAATGTTAGCGAAGTATTTGCCTGTTGATTTTGATGCCAGGTTAGATTTAAGAATATCCATTAATTTTCCAAAATTATGCTTTTAAAGTGACTCTGGAGGAAGTGGTTTGCTGTCTTGTGTCTTAAGTGTTCCTTCTCTTTGGCTAGTGAGTCTGCCTTTTCCTTACCATCGATTTCTAGATGTGAAGGGATCCATTGAAAAACGATTGTTTTGTTGTATTTATGAAGAAAGTTCAAGGTTTGTCTTATTTCTGAGATATCTGGGTATCTGTGTCATGATTTATAACTACAGCCTGGATGGCTGCTTTGGAATCGAGTAGAATAACTGCTTTAGAGAAGCAATCAATCTTTACCTCGAGATTTTCCAGAACTAGTGAGATTGCCAAGATCTCTGCATCAAAATTCGATATACAATATACAAAATTCGATATTCGTAAAGTGTCCCACAGGAGTACTTTGGGAAAAGAGTTTACTGTATATACCAGACCCAGTGTTGTCTTGTATTTTAGAGCATCAATGTATACTCAAGTCATTTCAGCTTCTTTCCCAAGTCATTAATATCTAGCTGATATTTAATATCAATATATTCAAGGAGATTAGCCATGACCTTGTTACAATTCAATGGTTTATTTTTATATATTTCTTGTAATAATTTCTCACAAGCCTCTAGGGCAGACATTTGGATCTTCATGGTACTTCATGGGAGGCAATGTTACTCAAGTCCGTGATATCCTTAATTCACACGTGCCTGCTGGGTGACGCTAAATGAAATGAATAACAGCTATGGCTAAGTGAGTAACAAGTAAAGCAAACAGAGCAAAGAGCTTTTGTTTTTCCATCCTGCAGTGGAATGCTGGAAGATTATCCTGCTCTAAGTTTTCTTTAAGTAATATTTTCATAATTATTCTTAAAAGATAAATTATTCACTTTATTTTGGAGATTTGGAACCTGAAAAAGGGAAAATGCCTTAATTTAGTAAGACTCATAATTTACTAGCATTCCAATTGCGTGAACGTAGTTAATCCATATCAACAAATATTATGTGCAATCCGATCGTGACAAGTAGCAGAGGAGCCCTAGACTTTAGAAGACTTCAAAGAAAACATAAATTTAATAAATTCATCTGTCATGCAAAAAGGCAAAATTCCAATTTTTAAATTTTTATGCATGTTTTAATACTTTTGTCAGTTAATTTACATGTATCAAAACATTTTAATCAGTAAACGCAAAGCAGTTATGATTTCTTTTAATTTTTAAATAAATTATACATTTAGAGTTTACGAACAAGACATGCACCGAAGTAAAATAAAATTAGATTTAATTATGCTTTACATCGAGCAGAAAGATACTGAAACATAATTAGACTGGCCTAGATTTTATGTAGGTAACATTATATGAATTTAGAATGTCAATGACATACGTAAGAAACGTTTCTAAAAAAGGCCAGAGTATATTGCCGAAAACAAAATTAAAAAAATTAGCAGGATATTTCTGTTGTCTAAAGAAAATTAACATATCTTAATCACACTGGGAATAGATACAATACTATGTAAAGTCTATGTCAATTTAAATATTCTTTACTTTGCCTATTTGTGGGTGCGGAATTCCTCAATAATTTCTTCTGAAATTTTTTCACAGTTTATTGAAATTATAGTAATTCTATTTAAGCAACAGTAAGCTCTTTTCATCGAATTCTCATAGACGGCAATCGAAATATTAAATTATATTCGAAATATTAAATTAGTCGGCAATCGAAATATTAAATAGAAAATGCTGACATTAAGAAGGTCGTTTAATTTTGTTTCGATAGCTATGATTCCAGGATTCTGAAAACAAAATTCCAAAGTATTCCTACCTAACTTCTTGACGATATTTTAATTAAATAAAAATGATTAAAGTTCAAAGGAATTTCCTAGACACGATTTTCGATTTTTAATTAGCATGGTAGATATAAATAAATCGAGTCCTTGATATTTTTTGTTACATCTTTAAATCAAAATTGCTAACTATTTTAATTTTCGGTATTCATTATTCACAAAAAAATAGTGATTTACAACTAAATTACTTTAATTGCCTGTAGCCTGAAAGACTTTGATTTAATCTTTAATACTGTAGAGTTGTTAGTTTTATTTCTGAGGAAAGACGTGAAAACGGGCAGTAGCCTCGCCGGGAACTAAGGCCTCTGATTGCTAGCCGGACGTGCTTTACAAATACAAGCAAAAGCATGCGATGAGGAGGATGAAACTAACTTATGGACTCCACCTGTATTAAGGAAATTAATCGTCCACAAAGCTTTAATTTCGGCTCCAATTGTAGAGACATTAGGTTTATTTCGGAGAAAAGACGTGAGCAATATGCAGTGCCCTTTCCGGGATTCGAACTCCGGTCTTTCGGATTGCTTACTGGACGTAATTTCCAATTACACTACGAAGGCACACGGTAGTGGAGGGAAACGTGTCTTACAATGTTTCAAAAAGTATTAAATTTTTATTCAAGGTTTTCAGCATTAACTTTTGATTCAAATTCTCAGTGCTTCTTTGCTTACGATTCTCATCCACCAAAACTTTAATTTTAAAGCTACAAAAGTCGCCGAATATGAAGAAAAGCCCCCAAACACGACTAGTTTTGTTCAGGTTCGAATCTCAACAACCAGAATGGTTTCTTATTTTTTCCTATGTGTAACATAAACCCATTTTCCTTATACACTCTACCCAGAATGCATACTGTCCTTAGATAGTCCTCCTGAATTTTGTCGTAATCGATTAAACTTAAATTTTAAAATTAAATCATGTTCGTCTTTTGAAATATTATTTATTATCTTTCCAATTTACATTAAGGCCTGATCTGATTTACTCAAAACTCACATTTCAAAAGTGAGACGTCGCCATTTGTCTTAGCATATAAAAATAATTCTAGCTTCGTTTCATTTAAACATCTGAAACCAAAATTTAATTTTTTCCTAAGCGAAAACATTTTATCAATGAAATAATCCTCCATTTGGTTCAATAACTGGTTTTGGCGGGGCAGGCTTGAAATCCTTGGGAACATGTTTTATGTAACTTTCGGGAGTCATCAAATACTCATCAAGTTACAAGATGATCAAAATGGCCTTTGATATATATTCACCGATCATTAAGTTTCTGCATCCTTTTAAGAAGGGTAATCAATATGTCAGCTTAAAGATGAGATAATAATTCTGAACATTAAAGAAAGCTATGCAATGTTGAATTTGTTCAATGTGAGAGAAAAACTTGATTTTCAGCGAATTTGATGATTCTTGGTAAGGATAGCGTACAAAATTCCAAAATGTCTTTAAGATATACGGGCATTTTCCGATAGACTATTCTCCGATAACCTGTTGCATCAGAATCAAAAGGCATACATTCAACTCTGTTTGATGTATTTCACCATCGATCTACTTCATTGACATATTTAATAATAATTTTGTCATTATATACTTATATATTATTACCGTTAATTAAAGCTTCCAAACCACAAACATGGACAAACTATTAGATTCAAGCAAAGAACTATCAAATTTGAAGCAAAATAGATCAAATTTGGATATAAAGTATTTCGTAAATTGTATGCTTAACGTTATTTTAAATTTGAATAAAAAATTCTTTTATAATTAACATTTTCTTGTTATATTTCTTAATTGAGTAATGTCAACATTTAGTTAATCGTTATAATATTTTATAATAGTCGAATATCGTCACTTGTGGTTTTTAATATAACATTCTACTTGTCACAGTTTTTAATTCTAATTTTATTGTTTACAAATGATTTTTATTTTATTTGAAGTTGTGATAAAGTCTATTTCATTTACGTTTTTCTAAGTTATTATTTTAGTGAAATTTTATTTAAAAGTTTTTATTTATTATTTTCACTCTTATTCATTTCTAATTTTTCTTGTATACCTTATACAAAAAAGGGGATCTTTCTTCTTAAAAAATTGCAGTTTTTCGAAATCTTGAAAAGAAAATAGGTTAGTCAAAGAAAAGTTGCTTAAAAATTCAGTGTTAGTCAGATTGAGGATATTCTTTCGTTATGCTTTCAGCTGACTTAAAAAAAAAATTAACTTCTGTTATCTTGGAAATAATAACTGAAACAGTGAACAGAATAGCATTACTCAGTAACGATATAAATACTTAACAATGCTACTTATCAAGAACAACGTTACTTGATAAAAGATGATAAGCTTGTAAACCTAGAGAAAGGGCTGAAATTAGTCTACTATAACTAAAAGCAGATATATTTAGGTCAAAAATTTTAAAGAAAGATATATTACAAAAAATATTCATTGATATTTTACTATAGCTGATTGGTTATTATTGAAATTCCTTTTTTCTCCTTTATTTTTAGTCTTATTTAAATTTTTTTCAAGTAAGCATGAATATTTTTATTATTTAAAATGTGAGAGAAATGTGATCAATTTTCTTCAGGTACTATTTTGTGATGAACTGATCTTCTCTGTTAACGATGAAACACTACAGTGTGTTTGTAGGTGGTCAGAAAATATCTTTCAGAAAAGGCATATTCAGAAAACTGTCAAGCAACCAACGTAAGTAATGGTTTGGGAGTATGATGAATATTAAAGTTCTAGAAAGGTTATATATTATAAAAGGAACACTGAGGCAAGAATAATTTATCTGTGTTTTGAAAATTTATGCGTCAAATACGGCACTGGTGTTTTGATAAAAACTGTATTTTCATGTAATAAAATATAACATACCACAAAGCTAAGAATGTTTCTAATTAGCCCAAAAGAAACGCTAGTCCCTAGTCCCGAATGGTATATTAATCTCAAAACGTCATTTTGAGTTGAATCACTATAAATTGTTTAAATTGTTACCCCAAATATTATCGCATTACATTATATTTAAAGAAATTAAGAAATCAGGAATTTGCATGAATGCATGTAAGTTTCTCGCATTGTGAAAAACACAACGGTACCTAGGGATATTAAATTTTGAATAACTTAGTCTTCCACCAGAACATGGGCATCTGGAAACCCGAATTTTGAATTTCAATTTTTTTATTACCAATTTCATATTTTGCAAATTAACAAATTTTTATTATCAAGCTCATTGATTTAATAGCGAACAGTGGCAAAACGTTAAGAAAAAAAAAGCATTTTAATGTAGAGCGAGCAAGATTGTCTACCGGATATTCTAGAGATATGCTGTTTTCAAATATTTTGCAATTTTACTGTTGAATCCAATTTTATGAGGCGTAAGCTCCATAAATAAAGCAAACAGGGGAAATGTTAATAATAAAAAAACACAAAAAGTTTTGTAAAGCCATCTTAGTGAGAAAACTGAACATTGATATGAAGAACTGAGGGGGAAAAACAAAACAAAACAAAAACAGAAGAATATATGCCAGAACTTAATGCTGCATCGAAAATTCTAAATACTGCTGTGTTATTTTTAAAATATTTGTTAATTTTCTGTTGAATTGTGTATGGCGTAAATGCGAAGAAAATGTTTCTTAATAATAAAGTTAAAAAGACAAAAAAAAAGTATTAGTAGCAATGAGTGTATAAGGTATTTCTCCCACCTTCTTAGCGTGCCTTCTTATAGTGGTCTGCATGCTAGGCGCGTACATCTAACTAAGTTTGCACATCTATTATGGCAAGCAAAGTTAACTCTAAAAGCGTGTAAAACAAAATTAACCATTATTCAAGCAGAAAGCGAAATATGCAAAAGCCATAAGAATGAAATGCAAATGATACTACAGTGGATAAAATGCCAAAGAACAGTAGAACAAAATTCAATAAGGAACATTGCCGTAAAATAAAAACCAATCAAACGAATTTAGACATATCATTTCGATATTTTTGCAAATTAACAGAAAACAAATGGTAAAAAAAATCAAATTCTTACTCAGTGGGGGAATGACTGGGAGACCTGATTAAATTTGAAATACCACCAAAATTCTAAGCAAAATCATGATAAATCAGCTTAAATTCTAACTAATTAGAGGATATGGAAAAGTTATGTATTCCGGATTTTAAAATAAATGTAACTCAGGAAAAGAACAGCGAAGATAATTCCAGACATTCCTTATGGATTTACTCTAGCATAGCTGAAATGAAAGCATACGCATTTCCTATATATTTCTGGTACAAACATTGCCTGGTTTGCCAATTGGAAAAATATAAGACTGGACTGTCCAAAATAAGAGACTTGAGCGTAAATGTAGGATTTGAAGATTGATAGAAGTATTTCTTGAGTTAAAATCTTTAGTTGAGGTGTTTGCTTTCCATTTTTACCCAATTTTCCCTTATGACCTTTTATTTAATAAGTATTTTTTTTCAGTGAAATATTTGACAACTAAAGTCAAATTCAGAAATGAGACGAGAAGGCTGAGGGTCAATATATCAAGTTGTGAAGGTGGATCAAAAAATTTCCCTTGTGAAATGGTTCGACTATAAAGGTGTTTTGCTGATGTCCAGTGCGCATGGGAAACCTCCCATCACAAAATGCGAAAGGTGGTGAAAAAGGACAAGTCACACCTAGAGGTTGATTGTCCTCACATTGTAAAAAATTACAACGATTGCATCGGCGGGATGGATCATCTGGACCATACCGTTAGTTTCTGCAGAATGAAGCACCGAACCAAAAAATGGACAGTACGAGTCATTCTACATATGATCGACTTTACCATGTCGTGTGCATGTCTCGCGTACAGAAATAGTATGACAGAATTAGGAGGACCTAAGAAGGACATTCTGGACTATTTTGCGTTTAGAACTCAGTATTGCAAGTACACTCATCCATGGCTTATTAAAGAAGCCACTCCTTCACTAGCCGAAGATGAAAATGATGAGCCCTCTCCGAAACGCAGAGTTACGACTTGCATTCCACATCAAGCATCTCTTAACAAAGAAGCTAGGCACATGCCTGAAACGGTTGGGGATAGGACTCATCAAAGTGGGGGCAGGAATGAGAAGTGCTTGGCCTTAACAAATGTACAATGTACAGACAGCAAGATGTTCTATGCTTTATACCTACTAGAAATTGTTTCAAGGCATTTAACGAAAATAAAAAATAATGTTATTGTAATAATACTACTAAAATGTACCTAAAACTTAATCTTCATCTTTAATTCAAGAATTGTATGTATTGTGTGATTAAAAACTAAGATTAAATTAATTACTTCAATCTTGCTTAATACTTAAAAAATTCTGATTGTAGTGTCTTGTTCCTGATGTACAACATATGATACATACCCCCTAGCTTTTGTACGTAATAATACGTTAGAATAATAATAACGCGTTAGAATTGCTCAAATACACTCATGTCCATAAATTAAGGATAATTCGGAGTAACGCGGAAACCGAACTCTCAAATAAATATATCACCTGTAAAACCACTACACATATCTTCAAGAATCATATGCAAATTTCAGGAAGTAACCAGATGACACCGATGGTACGTCACAATGACGAGAGTGTAAGAGAGTGATATATAAGGAATACAGGCAAAGAAGTAAAATTGTTCGCAGACGCTTTATATGCATTTCAGTGCAATAACCGAATAGTTATGACACAAAGGACGCATTTGGATGATTTTTTACGTAGTAGAATTATCGGCAGTCTGGAATGTGGGCGTACCAAACTGGAAGTATCAGACGAACTTGGAATTGCCCAGAGTATCCTATTAATATCAGTATTAGAGTATCATTTCCAGGCTTTGGCAAAGATTCCAAGATAATGGTAATGTGAGTAGACGTTACAGCACAGGTCGCCCCACAGTTACAACGCCGAATGAGGACCGGTATTTGGCAGTTACTGCCAAAAGAAACAGGCGGAGTACAGCCTCAGACCTGTCTCGTCAGCTCTCTTCAGCCACTGGTACTACAATTTCAAGCCAGACCGTGTACAGACGCTTAGGACAGATTGGTCTATATGCTCGTAGACCTGTCAGATGCGTTCCACTTACTGCAACTCACTGTCGCCTGCAGTTAGCCTGGAGTAAAGAGCATGCATAGTGGACACTACAACAGTGGGCTTGTGTGATGTTTTCCGACGAGTCCAGGTTTAGCTTGCAGTCTGATTTTCGCCGGACTTTCATATGGAGAGCTCCAGGTACCCGTTGCCACCAAGAAAACATCATTGAACGACACCGTTACGGTGGCGCAGAATTGCTCGTTTGGGGTGGAATTATTCTGGGTTGTAGAACTGACCTGCATGTTCAAATTGAACCATGACAAGCCAGATCTATAGGGACGTCATTCTGGAACAACATGTACGTTCGTTTCGGGGCGCCATAGGCGCACAATTTGTGTTTATGGATGACAACGCCCTTCCTCACCGTGCAAACATCGTAAGCGAATGCCTTCAATCGGGGGATATCACCCGTATGGACTGGCCAGCATTATCACCGGACTTGAATCCAGTAGAGCACGTGTGGGACATGTTTGGCCGACGAGTTGCAGCCCGTCAACCTTCTCCTACATGTCTACCGGAACTTCGGAGAGCATTGCTTTTTGAGTGGTGTAATATCCCCAAGATAAGATCAATAATTTGATACTCAGCATACCTAGGCGTTGTACGGACTGTATTGCACCGTCTGGGAGACATACAATGTATTAAAAATCATACCAACCATGTAATATTGTTTTTTTGTAAATAGTTTTTTTTTTTTTTTTTTTTTTTTTTTTTTTTTTTTTTTTTTTGTAATTTGCTCCAGGGAGAAAAAATCGCTAATTTTTTTAATAATATCAAACATATAGCATCTTTTTTTGCTCTTTACCTTTTGTTTAATAAATAAACTTTACAAATAAGTCAAATTTGTTTTGCTCTTAAGTCTTCTTTTGCCTGATTTTGCATTATCCTTAATTTATGGACATGAGAGTAGTTCAAACACAGCAGAAAGCAAGTTAGCAGGTGTTGACTATAAATGCCATCACCAATACTGCGGCATTTTGCTGTTTATCGTCAAGTTAGAGTTAGTTATTTTATTAACTGGAAGTTAGGAACAGAACAATATTTTCAATATTTTTAAAATTGTTGTTAAATTAATGTTTGTAATTAAAAATAATTTATCTGTCTTTAGATCGTATGTGGGTTTTATTTAAAAGTTCCATTCTAGGTATAGTCCTCCTTTTAAGACTACATACAACATACTGTGTCCCATCTAGGAACGTGTATACTCATACTTACATTTTCACTAATGAAGTCTTTCCTACAGCAAATTAAAAACTTTAAGAACTAATTATTTAATTAAAATCAATGAAAACACAAAAAATAAAATTACAATAAAACTATTTAATAACATTCATAAATCAAAATTAGAATTAAAACAATTTTAAATGTAAGTAATCTGATAAGCAAATGAAAAACAATTTTCCGAATTAAATGTTTTAGAAAAATAAATATACCTTACAAGTTTTAATACTTAATTAAACAAGACAAAAGCGAACGTAATAAATAAAAAAATTACATGATATTTTTCGTAATGACTTATTAAAGTATTACAGATAAAATACAATTCTCTATAATCTCAACTTGCTTTTTATATAAAACAAAAACAGTATTCTATTAAGTATTCTTTTATATTTCTTACAGAAGGAAACATATTTCTTACAGAAGATTCTTTCTCCCTAGGACGTATTTAAAACATCAACCTACAGATACATATTTCAATCACAGTATTTGTCAAGGAAGTTTGAAATTTGGGAAGTAGAGATCGCATTATCTCAATTGCTTTTGTTCTTGAAGTATTATTCTTAAAGTCCAATTGCTTATTATAATGATATTATTATTTTAGTTTGTTTCCCTCATATTTACCAGACTTACTTAGAGAAGTTTGTCTTTTTTTAGTTTCCTATTCCGTTGTGATATATATATATATATATATATATATATATGTATAGGGATATATATATGTATATATTGTATAGGGATATGTAATATATATATATATGTGTATAGGGATATGTAATATATATATATATATATATATATGTGTGTGTATGTATAGGGAAAATTTTCGTGCAGTTTCTTTTTCTTTATCTGGCATCTTTCTGTAGAAGGCATATATAAACCAAAGTTGAGAAATTTCAAATTAAGGCGATGTATATTATTAGGAATTATTATTCCTATTGGAAAGTAGCTCATTTCTCGTGATCTGATTTTGATTTAATTATTTTCTCTTCATTATATATATATATATATATATATACAGTCATCTGTATTCTATTATTAAACAATTCATTTTTACTGCATATTAATAAATTTAAGTTTACGATATCATTAAATAATTACAGAAAAAATATTTTTAATTTTAATTATTTCAAAAATTATATGGTTGTTCTACGGGAAATTCAGAATAAATTAGGAATTCCTAAGAATTACTATTTGTAATTAATTATAAATAATGATACATAAATTAATTTCTCTATTATATAATTTAAGAAAAAAATTATTTCCACTAAAGCAAACATTGAAATAAATGATTTATTACGCAAAAGTGCTGGAAAATAATAATATCATTCATTATCAGTGCTGATCTTATGTTTTTGGCAGGCAAAAGCTTATGATAAAAGATTTGCATTATTACGCGACAGTCAGTCATATTAACATCGATAGATCTGTTTATTTAAAAGCAGTCATATGTAATCCATTAAAGCAGTTCACAATTTAATCCATAAAAAATGCTAAATTTGGTTTTTAAATAGCATAATTTCGTAACCTATTCCAGCAAACATAACAACAAACTCGATAAACTACCAGAAGTAGAAGAGATAATGCACTGCATAAATAACTCTTCTGTAAAAAGACATAAACTGATTTTGGGGGGCGGGGAGAAGACGAATATCTTACGACTTGCAATATTGTAACCTTTAGAAAGCTCTTTACTGGAACAGAACACTTTGCATTCGAATACTTTTCTTCCAACATTTTCTCCATGCTTTGAACATAATGGAAACATATAAGAGAACTTTGCATAAGAGAAAGGATGAACCAACTCTTCTCTTCTCGTCTCTGGAAGTACCTACTTTCTCGGACCGAGACGCAACGCGAGATATAATCGAGAGTACCTTTTGTCTGAAGAGGAAGAAGCGAAGGCAATTCAAATTCTCTTATGAGTTTGCATTTTCCATTATATTCCCTGGGAACTGTGTCTTCGCGGTGAATGAATTCGGAAGTGGACCTTCTCTTGTTGGGGTACTGCGGTGCGGTGGGTCTCCAGGTGTCAGAGATTCCACCCTCCCCCTCGTGTTCATGATGATGGAAAGACTGATAAGAGGAAGGAATTTCTCAGAATATGCTTACCAAGGAAGAATTTTCTCCTGACTCTGCTTTCCTGTCGTTGTTTCCAAGATACTTTGAATCTTTTCTAGGCGTAGTGTGGATACAGAGATACATGCATGCAGCGGTTTCTAAATTGAGCATATTCTAGGCGTTACATCCTTAAATATCTTTTATTATTATAGTTTAAGCTTCCCTAGCAATTACACCTCTTTAATGAGTTTGATGAGAAAGATGAGATTTATTTTTGCCCTGTTCTCTTTTATGTCAGTTTACAGAGAAATGCAAGTTACGCCAAGTATTAATTTTTAATTTAATGCTTTTAAAATACATTTTAATATATATATATATATATTCAACACCTGCTGGACATTAATATAAACATATTTAGATTTTGAGCATTAAAAATAAATAAATACCTTAAAACTGGTGACCGGAAAAATGCCTACAGAAAAATGCTCACAGAATAATGCTCACAGGTATAAATGTTTACAGGAAAAAAGCCCATACAGAAGTATGCCCACATAGGAAAAAGCTCACATGGAAAAATGCTCGCTTAGAAATATGCTCACAAAGATAAAAGCTCGCATAGATATATGCTCACATGGAAATAAGATCAGTAATAAATAAAATACGTAGAAATATCTTTACATTAATCAAACAATAATTAATCGATTTGAATATCGTACACCTACTTGAATTTTTCAAAGAAAATTATTTAAATTACCAAAAACACTATGATTTATTTACTAAAGAATATTGAATATATTATCTTCTAAGATTAATTTTAGTAGAATTATCTTAAAAGAGTGAATCCATACAAGTTCAATTTCGAAAAATGTTTTAAAGTAACTTGAATGTAAATTGTTAAAAATGTTTAACGGGGACTTGAATTAAATCATGTATAACAAAATTTCAATCGTAAAAAGAAAGTCATTAAAAGCAAGTAATTAAATTAAATGCAAGTAATCATTATCATTGATTGTCACTGATTTCGCACTAAGTGAATTTAAGATCATATTACATATATATATATATATACACATCAAAAATTGTATAACTTATGTGTAGATTTAGTTGCTATATAACATTAACAAATGGGCCGTTTTGAATTAGGAAAAAAGAGAGGAGGAAGGAAGAAAAATAAACAGAATATACAGCGAAAAATTATTACAATTTTAATTGTTAAAAATAAAAATAATAGTAAGTATATGTTACACATTTTATAATATGAACATTTAGAAGAATAAGCAAATAGAAATAATTATTTTATTTAAATTACGTAAAATACCTTATTTTATATAAATCATGCATATTTCACATAAACTTATAAGGTATTTTTCCCGCCTTCTTAGCATGCCTTCGTGGTGTGGTGGTCTGCACGCTGGGCGCGTATTCCAGAGGTACGTGGTTCGATTTCCGGAGGAGGCTTTGCTCATTTTTCACATCTCCTGTTTCCAAAATACCTAATGTCTCTATAGTGGCGTCCGAACTAAAAGGGTTTTGGATGATGATTCTCCTCACCCAGAATTTGGCGATTGTATCCTCTAAAAACACCAGTCGCCCTTTAAAAGGTGAGAGTACATAAGGTACTTCTTCCGCCTTCCTAGCATGCCTAGGTCAGTGCTTCGATTCCCGCCGAAGGCTTTGCTCATTTTTCACATCTCCTGTTTCCAAAATACTTAATGTTTCTACAATCTTACTGAATATTAGCTAATATCTGTAAATATCTAATTTTACCGTCGATTTCATCATAGTTTCTTAAATGATTCGCGATTACCAAATGTAAGTTTTCATAGTTTCTTTTTTTATTTCAGTACGCCCTGTATTTACAATAGCTAGTAATAAACGTTGACAGGCTAAATCTTTTTTCAGTCCCTCAAAGAAAAACCACATACTAGGATGGCTACAATTAAATAATGAATTTAGTATTTTATCAAAGCTTTCGCAATAATTTATGGTTTTAGGAGATTTTTCGATGGCTGCTTCATAATGATTCCAGACTTTAATTGGAAACTGTGGTCTTTAAGAACTTTTTTGGCTCCAAACTTAAATAGCTACCTTCAAACATCAATTTCTCTATACACACATCAAAAGCATGCAAAATTAGAGTAAATAAAAAACAAAATTAAACTATTGGCAGTTACAAGGGGAAAAAGTCGTACAGGGGTGAGTGCTATAAAATATTACAGCACATGCAAAATTTTAACTATAGTTTTTGACACTTTTATATACCGTCCCTGAAAAGGTTAATATGAGCATTTGTCCAATAATTTTTTTCAAATGATTAAATAATTTAAAAAAAAATTCAAGTAGGAGTACGATGTTCAAATCGATTGATTAATGTAAGGATATTTCTACGTTCTTTATTTATCAGTGGGCTTATTTCCATATGAGCATATATCTATGTGAGCTTTTTTCTGTGTGAGCATATTTCTAAGTGATCATTTTTCCTTGTGAGTATTTTTCTATGTGGGCATATTTCTCTGTGGGCTTTTTTAATGTGAGCACTTTTACCTGTGAGCATTATTCCTGTGGGCTTTTTTCCTGTGGGCTTTTTCCTATAACCCTTAAAACTACATACTGATGATTCCATTTTGTTGCGCATTTTATGAAATCAATGACAAATGTGTTATTAACACAGTTATAGATTTTTTTCTCTTGGGTAGCATAAACTAACGAGTTCTAAAAGACTGCATGAGAAATTATCATCAGCTCTTTAGTACAACCGAAATGTCAGAAGAAGACTGTAAACAACCCTTTATTCAATCAAGTGTAGTTGCACAGATGGCTCCATTTGGGCGTGCAAAAATCCCACACTTCTGGCTTAATTAAAACAGGTAACGTTGAACTTAAAACAAAATGTAACAAATTTCAACCAACGGATCACAAAGGCTGTGACTCATAGAAGCCGGCAGAAATAACCTCAATGTCTAGAAGCAGTCAACGCCACAGAATCAAATAGCTAGTAATTCAAAATAGCAACGTGGCCTTCAAGCAGGCATAACACGCTCCAAAATTACCTTCCAGGAACTTCCCTTAAAAAGCACTTCCTTCTACCTCGTTTGAACACACGCACGATAGCTAATTAGCATTCTTACCTCAAAGCGTGGGCGAAAACGAGATTGAAAGGAAAGTTGCTTTAACCAAGCTGTTAGTGAAATGAAATAAATTCCCACATAGTGTTATGAACTTTCTGTATATGTGAATAATTTTAGTGAAATGATATGGAAATTGTAGTATCTATTGTATAATGTGGCATGAAAGACCTCACAAGGGCCAAGCGTCGCCGGAAAAACAGGGTTCCAGGGGTTAATCCATTTAACATTAACGTAAATTGCTGCTCTCGCCAAACTGGTGATGTCTTTGGAGATAAGTTTGGAGGAGAATCTTCAAACGTTGCCAAACTTATGGCTTCATTTTGGTCCGATCCCTATGAAACTTTAACTGTGTGTGCCTTCCAGTTGATCCGAGAAATCGAAGGTACTGAAAATTTCTCGTCGGAAGGGAGAAAGCTGTATAAGGCCGAGGAGAGCATCAATTTTTAGTTTAGTTCACTGCTTGTTTCAGAATGTTGAGAGTATTTGTTCAAATGCTCCTAGTAATTTGATTGATGACTACTGATTGTGCTCTATCATACTGAGAACAGCTGTAAGGATACTTCTGTGCGAAGAGTTCCTTAATTGAAAACTCCTTTTGGCAAAATTAATTTCATCAAACTCTCATCAGTTCTGTGTGTATTCAATCCAGTACAAGCCCGTATGCACCTAACAATAATTTTTATATTTGATGTAGTAAAAATATTTACAACATTGTTTTAAGAAAATTCTGTATCTACTTTGTTCAAAATTTGTTGGTAGTGCTAAAGTACTTATCTATGTCACTATGAAAATATTTTTTAATTAATTATTTACTCTAGTTGACATATAGTTAAGCCTATTCAATTTACAAAAGCATTAACACCTTTTATACATTTTTAGTTCGATAAAATAAAATGATCAATATTAAACAGATAATTCAAGGGTAAAAAAAAACAAAGCAAAAAGTTATTATGCTATCATTAGAGGATATCGTACGTAATAATAAAGAAAAGTTTTTTTTTGAACCAGCTACAATTTTAATTGCTTTGGTGTACTATGGATATCAGAACATAAATACTGATCATATAACCATTAACTGAAAATCAAGTTTGCATTCAAAGTTTAAAAATCATAATTCTAACAGAATGAATCCACTATAAATTTTGAAAATTCGTCAAACACTATATTGTTTTTTTCAATTTTCAGGAAAATAAAAAATAAAAAGCCTTGTCTTTATGAACTTTTATTTTATATTTTACTAGCCTCAAAATATTTTACTTCATAAATTTCGCTTTGTTTTGTTTTGAATTGTTTTTCTGTGAAATTGTGGCGCAAGTGTTGAATTTTTATCAGCATTCTTAGAGCTTTGGAAATCCACCTACATAAACCTTTGCAACGTGTAATTATTTTGAATTTGGACGAATATATGAATCTGGAAACTTACTACTAGTTTCAAAGCATTGTTAAATACGATCATAACACCATCAATACCTAAACTATCATATATATGGATGCAATGACGTGGAAAAAAGTACTCATGCCTTATTTCGCGGAAGCGTAAAATTGCAGAAAAATATCTTCTGTCAAACACCAACACCATACTTTCAGCAGAATGCTTCATAATATATTACTGATATAAATGCTTTCGGAAATAACATTATATTTTAAAAACACGGTACTATTTTCTCTCTGTAATATCGTATCTGCACGTTTTGATTTGAAGGTCGTCCATAAATTTAAAATGTTACTGAAATGAGACTACATAAAAATACCACAAAAGATGATTTAAGATTTCATCTTTCAGCTTACTGCCATCCCTAAAAACAGTACCAGTTCCTCTAACGTTTACCAGATTCAAAAATATAAAATGGATATCTAATTAATTTTCTTTCTTGCTGTTAATAACTTAAAATATTAGAGTTGAATGATTCATTTTAGAACTGATTCAAAGAACCAATTTTTTACAGAGCGAATACTGATTCCAGAAAAGAGAGTGGTAGCCCTTCTACAGTTCACTAAAAGCTCTTGTTGGAAGCATGCCGGGAGTACAGATGTGCTGTTCATCCATGAACTACTTCAGTTTATCAAGCGAGCGAACGCCTGATTCGCGGAAAATAAGCGGAGTTCTTTTAGAGATCACAAGTCGAAAGCTCTTATGGAATCGTTCTAGGAAAGTGTGTATTCCGATTTATGGGGAAAAAAGACTGTTTATCCTCCCATCTTAAAAGTGAGTTTAATTTTTATCATTTCTCAACTGTTTGAAGTTTTTTTTTATTACAGGATTTTGTTGTTAATTCTACGTAGAAAAGAGATTTTAGGAAATATCATTAAGTACATTAACAAAATGTTCACAGATTTAGCGTTTGAGTCAATTCTTCCGATTCCATTGCTTGTTCTATTCTTTTCGCTGTTTGTCTTACCTTGCTAATCGTTCCCGATGCCAGTGCTTGTTCAATTCTTTCGGCTCTTCGTTCCACCTTCGACAACCGCTCGATTCACTCCTAATACCAGATGTTTTCCATCAAGTTTATTGTTAGTGAGCGATGAGCCATAAAAAAGAACAGATTCAGTTCAATGAACGAACGGTTCTGACCCTATCCTGTAAAAGAGCGGTTTGGTCCATATCTATATATTATTACTGTAGATCAGTATTAATTTCGTTCTTAAGAACTGAAGCATCTGAACATATGTGAGCTACACAACTGAACAATATGTGAGCTACACATGAACTGAACAATATGTGAGCTACGACAGTTCTTCTTAGTAAGAGATGTAATTTTTTCTATTCATATAATTAACCCACTTATCAGCACTACACAGTTTCGTTTAGTTTCCTTTGGTTGTAGAATTAATAGTTTTATTTCGATATAGAAACATAAAAAACAACAGTGCTCTCCCTGGGATTCGAACTACGGAGATCCCAACTATTAAATTGGTATATTTCCAATAATAATACGAATGCCGACCCTAAGGACGGATAAATTCCTTACATTCTCCTCGAAACTTCAAAGTGACTTTGGATTAGGGGGCCTTATCAGTAAATCCAGAGTTATCTCCACCACATTTTTGTTCGTGTGCCATTTGTAGAGAGATTTAGAATTTTCTGAGCGAGAAGCGTGCAAAACGTCAATAATGACCAGGATTCATACTGTAGAGCTTTTGATTACTAGCCAGACGTGCTGTCATTTACATCTCGACGACGTGAGTTAATGAAGGAGAAATTCGTTACATGACACACTCGTTCCTGATAATAACGTCGTAGAGCTATTAGATATTTCGAGCAGGAGAGATGGAAAATGAGCAACACCTTTGCTGGGAATCGAACCACGGACTTCTGGAATACGCGCCCAGCGTGCAGAACACCACACCACGAAAGCATGCTAGGAAGGCGGGAGAAATACCTTATAAAGCGGAAAATTCTGCTTACATGGAATGAGCAAGATGTGAACTTACGCAAGTTGCAATTTTTACTTGACTTGATATTTTTCATCAAGTATGAGGAAGTTTATATTTCATTCACGAATATATATTCGAACGAAATATAAACTTACTCAAGTCGGAACTCCCATTTGATTTTGACCTATAAGTTTTGTGAGTTTCAGTTTGTTTGAAATCCTGAGTCATGACAGATATAATGTTCTGTTTTGTGAAACATTTCATATTCAAAATTTCTTTTTAATTACTTAAATAGAAAATTTAATAATATATAATAATTTAATAATTAAATAGTGCAATTTTGTCATTTTTTTACTAAAGTTTCGTTGCACTGTAGTGCGTATGACTGGTTCAGAAATATCAAACACACATAAGTATTTCTAATTATGATCTCAGAAAATAAACAACGTAGACTTGTTGCACGAAAAGAACTGTATACGAAAAACTGCATTCATATGAGCACAGTTGAAATGTCACCGGCTTATGATTTTTATATTACTAGCATAACGTAAGTGGGACACATACATGATATTTAATGGTTTTGACCTTTATTCCTTATGCTTTCTTTAGAGGATGTATTTATATCTTTTTTGCTAGTATTTTTCTAAAAAAAGGTTTTATTGATTGCTATCAAATCGTAGATATAACTATCACAGTGAAAACTTGCCCTACATTAGACACATACACTGTGTACTTTCTGTCATTTTAAACCTTCGAAGCAAAACTTCCTAGTCTGCAAAGTTTTCTTTTCCGTTTAGAAGCATGAAGTAGTTATTCTTCTCACTTTAATGGAAGGGAGTTTCATAGAAATTTATTTCCTTAACACTTCTGAGGAACGTCCTTCAGTTTTATAACTTCATGATTAGCAAAACTTCAAACTATTCGATACTGAATATATCTTTTTTTTTCTTTTTTTTTTCTTTTTTTTCTTTTTTTTAATGTTTGTAAAGAATACTTAGCAATTTTATATTGTCTCGAACGTAGAGATTTTGAAACACAAATTTCGCCAGCTATGCTATGATACTCCATTTCCCTTCCCAGTTGTAATCGATCCTGCATTAGAGACAGAGAAATGATAATTGGAGCAATGTAAGAGTGCAGCTGAAATGTTTCTTATATCGATAACTGCAGAAGCAGGGTCTGAAGCTTTATTTACAATTGAATAGTCCAGAAAGTAAAAATTTTTTCTGAATATTTTTATAGACATGGATTATTTATTTAAATGAACACTGCATTATATAAAAAGATTCATTTGTCATTGCCGAAGTTTTTTGCCACTGTTTGCGCCAAGTAATCACAAGTTAGCAAGTTCTTCACTAATTGATTTTCATTTAATACTTTAAACTAAATTTTATGGCTAGATTATTACGAAGCCTCGTTTCTACACTTGTGTCTGGTGAATGACAAATGAATAAGTAATGTTTTTATAAATGCTGGAAATCACTTTTTATCGATTGTAATTTCTGGAGACGCTTCGTACTTAAGAGCATATAGTTAACTCTAGGTTAACATGGAGCATATTAACCGATTGTGGATTAGTTAAGCCTTATGTAAAAAAGAAATATTATATTTGTTATGACAGAACGTTAGCAAATTTAGCACGTTATCAACTTTAAAGCATCAGTGTAAAACTTCAATGCTGAACAATGCTAAAACTTACCCGATGTGCTTTTTTACACTTTAGTACCGAGACATGTTCTTAAAAGTGAGTGGAAATGTATTTTGTATCTTGCCAAATAGCCTAACAGCTACGCTTTCGCATTATTTTTAAATGCCTAACAACTATATTTAAATGCTTAACATATAGTTCTTCATCGCGCATCAGCGAAGATAACTTATCGCAGATTATGTGTTTGAAAATAATATGTATTGTTCAATTCGTCAGTTACTGCTCTTAATAGTACTTTCCATAGGAATACAGTTCCAAGCGGTTAGGGTCTCGCCTTCTTCCTCCATGACATTTATAAATATTAAATGTTATATGACTTTTATAATTTATTATATTAAGTATTATATGACATTTATAAATATATTTATAATATATGAATTGCGCTTGTTGTACTGCAGTCTACAAAACATTTTAACCACTTTGATAGCTTCATGCACTCACATGCTTCATTTCAATTATAATGAATATTATCTTCCATAACATCAATCCAAATTAGTCCTCCGTTCACTTTCGATTTCTGTATTTTATTTATTTTTAACTTCCAACAGTTTAATACCATACTTAATAAAATTTGTAAATGAACCCTTCCCTGGAACTATATAAGCTCTCTAAAATTTCATAACTATGTGTCTTTGCTTGTTAAATAATTGCCCAGCGAGGAGATACTGTACACGGAAAGAACAGCATTAAAGTAATTTTTCCAAGAATTACTTGCTAAGAATAATATAAATCTTTGATCATAAAATATTATTGTATTGCTTCCTTATTCCTTCTGTTTAATGGATTCTGCGATTTATATTTGTATATTTAATATGTTATTCAAATTTTCTTGTTTGTACTGTGTTATACTAGAATTCATATGTATATCTGCTTTTGAATTTGTATAACGGTTTAACGTTATTTAAATTATCTTGAAACTTAAAACTCTAAATATTTTTCAAGGTGATGAATGTACTGGAAAACAGCTTCTCTATCAAAATAAACCTTTTCATCTTTAACGTCTGTTATCTCTAGATATTGCTTCTTACAATCCTGAAGTCAGTCCTTTTGCTGTAACAAGACTTGACGATGTTAAGAAAATCACAGACAACATCCTTGCCTTAGAAGTCTACAAGAAGAGGGAAATAAACTAAACTCAATAGACTAAACCAAATAAAAGAATTTACAATCCTATATCCATAATATTTTAACAGACCAGGAGCTAATAATCGCTCAGCTTCAAAGGCAGCTTGCTAAGAAGGAAGCTTCTTCAACAGTAATTGCTCCATTTTTAGAGATTCCCTGGTACACGGAAAGAACTCTCCGTTCAGATGTACTTAGACGCAAATTTCGAAATAGTAATTTTATCCTAGCAATGCCTACATCCTGACAACAGCGTGCTTCTGGCCTGAGTAGTCCCATTTTACTGCTTAAGGAAAAAAAGAAAAGAGCTTTCCCGAACCAATTAAAATATTTATATAGTATAATTAGTCCTTACTAGTTGGAGATTAAGATCAATTAAGAGTCACAAAGACAAAATCAGTACTAATTAGCTGGAAAAATTAACGAAGATGTTGTATAAACACCTTAAAGGAAGCCTCGAACGTTAACGCAGATCTTAAAGCTTCAGTAGCAGCGCGTTCCGACACAAAAACATTAGCGTTTTATGATTTTCAACTTACCCTCTCTCGCAATTTTGAAATACATTAAGCATACCATTTCTGTTAACCAACTTAGTGTCCAATTTTATGTCTACAATTATTCCTTGGAGTTCCTTTTGTGAATGGAAAGTTAAATTTGGATACACAGCAAATAACACCTGTATGAATAATGTCTTAATCAAGAATAAATTTAAAAATCACTTGTATGAATAATCTCTTAATCAAGAACAAATTTAAAAAGCACACGAAATTTAGATGCAAAATTCATATTCATGTAACTGAATAACGAGTGAATAAATTTTGAATTGAGTTTTGAATGCAATGAACTTGTATAAGATTTTGAATGCAATGAATTTGTATAAGATTTTGAATGCAATAACGTAGTATTTTGAATGTAATGATAGTAAGTGTTCATGAATACTCCTAATGCAAATCTTAAGATTTTATGTTTGAAATTAAAAGTATGAACTCATTTTTCTAGCTGTGAGTTATTTAGCCGTTAAAGAGTTTCTAAGTCATTACGAATTGTTAAAGGATACAAGTTTCATGCATGCTATTTCTAACGCATCGCAGAGAATGTCTGTCGGATTTAAACACAGAATTTCATTTTCTAGTAGCCGTTTTATTCTGCGAATATCCTCGCTTTCGAGAAACACCTTTATAAGTTTATCTTTGTACGGACATGTATTAACGTCCATAAACACAAAACAGTCAGACACAAAAGCAATCACTTAAGAACGTTAAGTGCAGTTTTAAGACTTCATCGCGCACGTCGGCAGTCACTTTGCTTTCCATCAGTGCATGCAGAGGCAGGCGTGCATTTATTTAACAGAGCTTCCTATTACCCAAATACATTCACAAGTATAATGATCCCATTCCAAGATGTGATTAGAAGTACTTAAAGTTCCTTTTCTATACAAATACCTAAAAAATTAGCATTTAAACTGAATCTTAACGCCGCGTTTAGCAACAAACAAGAGCTTTGCTATTTGCTGAAATCCTTGTGTTCTCGGCTACAGTTTAGATCTTTTTTCTTCTGATATGAGCTTGCCCACCAGTAGCAGAACAATAGAACTGCTAAACACTGACAGTTCTACCTGGGTTTAAATCCCAACAAACGGCTATCTGAATACTAACAAATTTCCAAAAGTGAATACTGGTAATTTTCCCTTAAACAGACGTCAGGAAGGTATTCCCTTAAGCACTTCTCAGAAAGACATTCCTTTCTTTACGCAGATAACAATTTTCGAGCACTTTGCAATAAGCTAGATAGTACCAAGATGACTGTATTTACAAGGTTTGCTCTTTTCGTCCAGAAATCTTTGAGTGTGACATCACTAATTCATAGCCTGTTCAAAAGCAACTATTCTCTACTTTATTTGTGTCTTCATTTCTCCCACTTGTGTAAGTCAAGTAATGTCACTGAACCATGAGCGTCAGGAAAAGCATAGCCTTTTTTGTCTACCGACCTTGGGTAATGCAGTTCGGTCCAATCCTCTTGCTCTGACGTTTAACTACTATCTACAGATTTCAGAAAAGATGCATGTCAGGATACTGTCTGTTCCAAAGTACTGTTACACGCAAATATAAAAATTCGGATAGAGCAATAATTCATTTTTGCAGTCGTATAGCCTTTTGTACAATTTCTACATTTTAAAATTGTTTCCAGAATTTTTCTGCAGGTTATCTAGAAATGTTCCTGTATTTTCTCTCTCAGATAAAGGGGACTTGTTTTTAAGCTGCACATAGATCCCAATTTAAAGTTTAAGGCAAATAACTCTTCGGATGTCCTCCTCCTGCCAAAAAAAAAAAAAAAAAAAAAAAAAAAAAAAAGGTTTACACCTTTTAATCAATTTTTAGGAAAATATCGTCATATTTGCTGAATATCATAATTTGCTCAAAATGTGTTCCAGATAATTGTATGACTTAATACTTAACTGTCTGAAACAATTATATGAAACTTTGATAAGGTCATTAAGACTATGATCAAACTTAATGAAGAGATATTTTTTCTACCGGTCAGCAAATCGAAAACTACTAGGTGTACTGAAGATACGATAATGATAATAGTTCCTTATGTTTCAGTTCTATACAGCAAATCAGCGATATATTTTGATGGCAAGAAAAAAGGAAAATGCTTTCCTTTATTCTCATAATATAAGCAAATAGAAATCTCATTTTAGAGTTTTACTAAATATGATGAATTGTAAGAAAAAATACTTTTTATTTTATTTCTTTCATCATCTTTATAAACAAATCTTACTTGCAATAAAGCTACTTTTTAATAGTAGTGAGGAGTAATTCAGTAAATTAGATGCTCATTAGCAATTTTGCAGTTAAAACAGCTTGAAATTGATAATTAAAATGAGTACAAATTCTATCAAACGGGCAGGCATGAACTTTCGTTTTTTACATGATGTGAAGAGTGAATGAAGTCTGCATTCCCTTAGGCAGGCCTTAAGCTGGCCCATCTCTTGTACGCTTTTTCCTAATCACATAAACCAAACCATATAGCTAGCTAAGCAAGCATTTTCATTAACTTCGGATTTTAATGAAGCATTATCGCTTTCAAGGGGAAACTGACATAAATTTTCTCCTTCAAATCAAAATATTCCCTCTAAGCGGCAAGGCCGTGTATATACGGCCTAGAATAGTTTTTGTGATATCTGTAAGAAAGTATATATATGTGCATATTAAATTATGTCAAAGAAATTAAGGTAATATATCAAAAGTACACAAATTCAGGCATGAAATTCAGGAGAGTTTTTACATTAAAATTTAAAAAAAAAATTGTTCTCATAGTAGTTTTGGGAAATTTGAGCTTACTTAGCGAAACCCCTAGCTGTTCAGAGGGTAAAAAAAATTTGCAGATTTTCATCAAGCTCACCTTGAAATTGATATGGTTATAGAGTCAATAGGTTATTTTGATGACAGAGACATAAAAAAATGCAGTACCCTCCACGGGACTGGAACCCGGGATCTCTCGATACGCTTCGAGTGTGCTTCCAATTACACCACGAAAGCACTGGGAACGGAAACAGAAAACACCTTAAGGTATTGCTGAAAATTTACGCCAATTAATCGCTGTTCTTTTCTTCCATTTCACATTAACTATTTATCATGTGTTTATACTTTTGAACGTAGTACTAATGAACTTAATACTACATTTGAACGTAATACTACTTTTGAATGTAGTACTAATGAACTTAATACTACATTTGAACGTAATACTACATTTGAACGTAATACTACATTTGAACGTAATACTACATTTGAACGTAATACTACATTTGAACGTAATACTACTTTTAAACGTAGCACTACTTTTGAACGTAGCTTTAGAACATAACATAAAATGCAATTACTAATAATCAACTGCCAATCCAAAATCTTAACTGGTTGCATAATTATTGATAATGCACATTTTGTTGCTTTGTGCACATTATATGCCTCATTTTTAAGATAAAGTAAGAAGATAAAATGCTGCTGAGAGAATCATGAGAAAGAGAATACGCGGAGACAGATCCAAATATTTCTGGCTTCATATATATCTAAAAAAAGATAAAACATTTTAATAGTTTATTTTTTATGCGATTGCTATATACATTGACACATCGTTTAATGAGCAGTGTTGAAATGTCATCAAAGGTATTGATGGCAAAAGAAAACAAAAAGCTGAGATAGTTATATTTAACTAGAGCTGGCAGAATCTAACTATGCAGCTCGCATGCCGGAAAAAAGCTCTTCTCAAGATCCAGGAACTTCAGCTTAAACACACAGCCAATTAAATTTGCATTCGAGCGAAGAACATGAAACATATGAAAGGAAGAAGTTAAAGTAAAGATATACCCTCCTGGTAATACTCTGACGAACAGAGATAATTAAACTAAAATATAATTTTTCGTTATTACATGAGCTTCATAACAAAGGTATAGTCAAGGCCAGCTATACTTAATGTCTGTCAGCCTGAGTAAATTTCCATAGGGCCAAGCTCAACATTAAGTCCTCATAGATGTCTTTGAACTGCCGAATGCAGTTGGCATACCCATCATTCAGAGACATGTTTCATGTGAATACGTTCTCCCGAAATACATAAAAATGTTGTTTCAAGTAGATCCAATCTTGCTGATACCTCCTTGTCTTTTGTCTCCTGTCACACAATGCTTTCTTTAGGACACGAACAATATTTTCCGATTTCAGTTCTTCTAACGGTCGAGCTTCACGAGAATCATCTTTTGAGGATTCTCGACCGTGCGTAATGGTTTTATTCACTTTATCATTGAAGAATAATGTTGGTGTTGGTGTATTTAATTATGGCAAAGCACACGAGGGCTATCTGCCTAAGGGAAGGGATGCCTTCGTGGAGGACTTTCTAAGGGAAACTGGCTCGTATACATGTTACACATGGGGAAAACCACGAAAACGCCCATGCAGCCAGGCCATTCGGGGGATTCGAACCTCGGACCGAACTACCAGTGTTCAGCGACTTTAACGCTCGGCCGCTGGTGGGCCCTGAAGAATAATGAGGAGAATAGTCCGCATGCACATGTTTGAAGCATATTGCTTCTGGATTAAGACCTTCTTTAGTGAACAATTTAATCACAGAACCATACTCAATTTTAAACCATTTCAGCATGCGGTCAAAAGAAAAAAAATCATTAAGTATATTAATTAATTATTTACAGATCTTAAAGAGAAATTTATTGCCAAATAATGTTTATATTTGAAGCCAAAATCTTCTGAATCCATCTAAACGTAATTAATTGGAGTTCTTAGTTATCTAAGCGTAATTAATTGGAGTTCATCTAAGCGTAATAGTTGGATATTCTTAAGTTTGAAAATTTTGTTCGAAGATTTACATTATCTGTTTGTCTATAAAAAGAATATTATTTCTGATAATACCAAAAACTGTAAATGGTATATATACACAAAAAAAAAAAATAAATAAATAAATAAATAAATAAAAATAAAAATAAAAAATACATGTTTTCTGTAATAGATTTGTGTAAATTTGGAGGCATTAAATGTTAAAAAATGATAACATTTTCATGTAATTTATGTTTTATTGATGCATGGCTCTTTGGCTCCGTTGTTCTGACACTTACATACTGACCAATTTTTTTTCGCTAATTTATTAAACAGTTTCAGATCTACAGAAAGTTTTTCAATATATTCCACATGCAAAAAATGACAGACGTCATTTTTTGCATGTGGAATAAGTCAAACCTGCGTTATCGTAAATCATAAGTCAAACCTGCGTTATCGTAAAATATTGTTTTGAAGGTCCTTGTATTAGTTTTATTTTGAACTGTACGTAAATTTACTGAAAACAGTTATAAGATTTACCTTAAAATGAAAACTTACTTTGAATTAAAAACTCCTAATATATAGGAAAAACAACTCATACTGCTTGTAGTGAGACTGAATAACTAATAATCTTAAATAGATAAAAATAAAGAAAATAGGATTAGTTTTTAACAAGGTTATGAATAATTTTCGGATATGTATATAAAATTTCAACATCAAAGAAAAATCCGGAAATTTTGAAGAAAAGGTGTTGAAAATGCATTCAGTCAGTTTATTTATATTGAACTCAGAATAACATAAATTTTCATAGCAAGCAGACTGACTTCAAAGCTGAATGGTGCAGGAATAAGTTATATTTATGAAATGCAAAGCAGTACTCCGGGGCAACTAAAGCGCCAACTCATATGCCTTTCACGTTATCGACTCCTTACGATGCTGCGAAGATCTTGTTTACTCAATTTTTCTATAAACTTTTCAGAAAAACTCCCCTGGTAGGAAATGTTTCGTAGCCCGGATCTGCCTCGAATCGCGTTTGCGGAATTTCCTTTTCCTTGTTCATTTTTTTGCATGAGACGTTGCAGTAAAAATGCATGTGAAAACGCGTGAAGAAAGAAATGCAAATAAATAAGAAAATATAGAAATGCCTTAGCCTCAGAATATATTTATTTCGAGGGTGGGAAGTCCATAAATGTTTTTAAAAAACAGCCTTTTTAAATTCACGCAAATGTGAAACAATCTGCAAAATGGAGCATTACTTTATTTAAGATTTACAAAATAGAGAAAAGAACATTTTGTATGATTTAAAAGCTAATTCAACATTAAACGAAGTTTAGTTTCATAGACATGTTCAATACGTTTTGAAGTTTATTTATGATTAAACAAATACAACGTATGCTTTCACGTAAAGTGTAAAATTGTATTCGAAGCCATTAAAATCTTAACCATTTTATTCATATTCTTGTCTTTATAATGCTAATTAATTTACGGAAAATGTGCTTGAGAACACATTAAATTGCTTCGGGGCCCGCATGAGCAGACCACCAGTTTGAGGTGAATTCTCTAGAATACTTCTTTCTCATAACATCGTTATTTACTGTTAGGTTTCAGATATTACTCGAATGTACTCTAAAACAACATATAATTAATTCGAATACGGAGTAAATATTTTAGTAATAACACAATGTTTTATAAATGTTCTGGTCTCTCATTTGAATATACGGGTTTGCATCAAAACCGTACACTTAATTATTTACTAGTAGGATACCAAAGTATCAATGGAACCACCTGGACGCAATCCGGCCATATTTTACGGATGAAAAAGAACGATGACATTTCAATTCAATTTCAAAAATTTATTTATTGTATTCATAAATATTATATTTATATTTTACAGAATAACTGGGTCATCTTTATTTTACTGCCTAAGCTCGAAAATCTATCAACTGTATAGAATACAATAGAAATAAAAACCAGCTTGTAAATAGGTTCTATTTAAAAGCTGGTTTTTATTTCTATTATTCTTGTGGCAATTTCATGGCCATCATTTTAACAATGAATCCAGTATAATTGCGCCCTTTAGCAATTCTACAGAAAATACTCTATCTCTGCAGAAATTTTACAGGAGTTTCTTTCATTCTGTTAAATTCCATAAACGCATATTTTAAAATTAATTGTGATACAAAAAGTATCATATCGAAAAGTATATTTGTCTATAAAAATGTTTGGACTTTAGAATAAAGTAATTAGAGCACATACGAAAACGACAATATTTATTGACTAAAGAATTGTCATGAACATGGTTGCCTGAAGAATTCTTATGTATTCTATACAGTAAAATAAATATACTTGCCTGCTTAGCACATTCAGAAAAAAATTGGCGAAGTCTACTAAGGTGGTTGCGACAATAAATAAGTAGCAGAGATTTAATATAAAGATTGAGATAAAAAGTATCATATCAAAAAGTACATATAAACTATAGATACAGTTAGATACAGTCTATAAAAACAGTTAGATTTTGGAATACAGAAAATGGAATGGCAATATTTATTGACTGAAGATCTGTTATGAACATGGTTGCCTGAAGAATTTTTATATTCAATGCTTGCTGGGCACATTCTTAAAAATTTGACGAATCCTACTAAGGTCGCTGCGATAATACATAAGTACCATCAGAAATTTAATTCTATAAAAAATGTTAAAAGCTGAAAATGGGACTGAAAAATCTCGAAAGCTTTCAAATAGCCTTTTATAAAACAGACATGAAACATACTGAGTAAATAAATTTACAGGCAAAGAAAGCAGCATTGTTTCAGATATAAATATGTACGGCCAATCATATTTGAATTATGGATATATTTTGTATTGTAGTTTTACTCTTATTTTCAGTTCATTGTTTTATTTAACAATTCATTGACGTAATGCATTTTTATCCATTATTTTTAACTCTCTAGGAAGCCTAAAAGCTAGAAAGGCAGCTGAATATTTGCAAATATATTTAAATAGCACGTTTATAAAACACACGTGCATGCTTATTAAACAATTGACTTAAATACATTCTTTTACATAAAGTATAAATATTTTTGGTGTTTCATCGAATACATTTCAGTGCAAAGGCATTACTTAAGTTAAAGTTTCATTCCACTTGTAATGAGGCAATTTTGTAATATCTGTCTTATATGAATTCTGGCATTTTTAACAGTTAAACATAACTAACATCAGTATATTTAAAATAAACGCAGTGAAAACACTTTCGTTTCTTTGCGACTTTGAATCCTCTACTTTATTCGGAAAGCTTTGCGATATTTCTAAAATAAAAATCACATTTCGTGTAAGAACTAAATGTAAAATGTTTGAGTAATACAAAAATAGTAAATGTAGACAGAGGAAATTAAAATAAGTGGATCATAAAGAAAGAAACAACAATTTCAGTTCCACTATTGAAGGTCTGAAAAATTAGGAAATGAGGCTTAGAAAATCGTTTGGAATATTTTATTGCTGATGAAAGTGGAAGTCTTCAAAGGAATTTATTTGCAAACTAAAGAAACATTTGTAATTTTAATGTATGGAAATTTTAATTAGTAAACATAATTAAATACTTAAATGAAGTATGTAATTTTAAATTATTATTATAGTTATTAAAATATTAATAATTATAACATAACTGTTAATTTTTATATAATACTTACATAAATATGATTTGAATTTAACTAAGTATTGAATATAATATTCGGAATTTTATGTATATATATAAAATAATAAAAGATTTCATGTAAAGTACATAATTTAAAGTATTTTTTAAAACCAATTCAAGAAACATTTCGTATAATTTTAAAGTTTCTTATAATTTAAAATTCGAATATTTTAGATTGCAGAGGTAAAGCTATAAAAAAGAATATATCGCATTTTTCAGCGTAAGATGATTCGTGTTCTTTAATGACAAATTTTAATGCAGCCTTGACTTGATCTTTATGAACATTCAGTATCATGAGAAAAAAATATCGGACTACGTTCAACACCCATAATTTGGAATATAGTATAAATAAATCTATTATTGGTGTTATTTAGATGAATACTACTTAAAATGATAGAAACAGGCAATAAACGTATTATCAAATTTCTGTTTTGCTTCTTATATTTTGGGTGGGTCTACTAGAACATCCTCATAAAAATATTTACCAATATTTTACTTTGATTTTTGACCTTTATATTTATTACAGAGTAAGGAATAAATGGACTAAAATCTAAGTGATGTAACAAAATATCTATTAAATATTTTTGTTTGAGTACATATACTAGCTATTTTTTGAGAAATTTCTGTCTTTTCATTTACAAAATTGTCTGAAAACTTTTAAATACGTACATAAACTTAAACGTTTAGTTCATTTAATTCACGTGGTCTTTAACTCATAGAATATTTGAGGAAGTTTCATAAAATTACTTTAGTAATATTTTAAGTTACAGATTTTTTCAAAACAGAAAGGTTGAAAAAATAAAGTTTTTTCAAAAAATAGGTTTGATGAAATGCAAGCACAAACAGAAGGAAAAGAAAATGCTGCCAGATATCAAACTTAAATTGCAAAACCTATCTTGCTTCTTAGCACATAAAAGCAGATAAAAATTTTAAAAATCATCTTTCGAACATCATCAAAAGTATTCAAATGAAAATTTCTCATTTTACAATTATTTAGAGTAATCCTTTAGACATCAACGTCTGGTTTCGTATACAGAAACTTTCGGTTCACAGCGTAGGACAAGAAAAAGAAACGATTCCCTTCTGTCACTATACTGCTTCTAATGACTGGAGAGACAAAAAAAAGTAGTTTTGAAATCTTAGTGTAGTATAAGCTTTAAAATAAAGTAAAAGCACTTTTGAAAAATTCATCAAAATTGATGATTAGAGAACATAGTCAGACCTTAAGAATTGTATGTTTTTTTTTTAATTTAATGATAGAGAATTATTGATCTATAAGACAAACACTTCTCTCCTAAACAAACTTTCCTCATTCAATCCTAGAAGATCTATTTTTAAAGTCCATACGAGAGGTTTTATTTATTTTTTTAAAAATCCTTAATGCTTTTTCTACGCTTCTCGCATTTCTAAGAAATACTGATTTTCTTCTAAAGACAGAGGTTTGCAAGAAAGAGAAGTAGAACTTGAAAACGTAATTAACTAATGCTCTTTTTGTTACGTATTTGATAATGCTGTTTGCTGTTGACAGTCTCCTGTTACTGATCATGCTTTGTATTAAGAAATTTGAGTGAGCCATACAGCAATGAAACGTGAATAAATGTAATACCTTTAATTAACACAGAGGTGAGTGAAGAGGAGGCTCGTTTTAACGGTAAATAGTTACTGAAAGTTATTGCATATGAATTACATTTTAAGATTCGTATCTTCCGATTGAATTCTCGGATTGCACCAGCATTTTAATTTCTTATTTTGGAGTTAGACACGATCATCTGATCTTCTCATCCTATCTAAGCTATAAAATAGCTTAGATAGGATGAGAAGTTTTTTCTCATCCTATCTTCCTTTTTTTTTTTTTTTTTTTTTTTTTTTTGTAGTACATCATACTATTACAGCATCGTCTATGCAGATTGATAGACATTCAAACAGTTAATACTGAAATCTGCTATTAATCTTGTACAAAAGAACTTTACATTATAAAAAATGGCTTATCAGAGTAACAGAGGGATTTGAGAATAATGCACAAACACTTCATAATAATTATTTGCCTTTGTTTTAATATTCATTAAATCGCAACTCAGATAGAGGCAGCTCATATAGAAGGGTACAGAAGAGGGAACTTGAGGGAGAGAGACTTGCCTTTCTATATTTTGTGACTCAGAAGAAACATATATCTATTGAGTCCTAACTTATTTTATTTCTGAACAATAGTAATGAATAAGTTACGTTAATTAGCTATTATTTAACATTTTAATTTAATTTAATGGTGCTCAAAACAAGAAAGAAATATTTAGAAATCTAATAGTTTTTTTTAAATAATGGGTAAATAAATTACCAAATCATCATTTTTAAATTTGTATATAAGTAAATATATTTTAGATATCCGTTTAAAAGAGGTGAGGAAATATTCGGAAAAAAACATAAATTTAATTCATATTTTTCTATTTTAAAAATATATATTACGTTAAGACTACTTGTCATTGTTTTTATGGTTTAAGAGAAAAGAATCAATTTGTCACCAAGGCAGTTCTAATTAATTTATTCTGGTGGTTCTTATACCTTCCAGGGTTTTAATTAAACATGCTTTTCTGAATAAACACTTCATTTATCACAGGGATGAAACGCGATACTGATAAAAAGATAAATCTAAATGAAATACAATCGATATTTATTTTCCTTTGTTTGATCGTGTGCTTTAAATATATAGCCAAATGAAATTTTTATCATGCTTGTAATTAATATCTGCTGCATTTTCACTTTTTCTTCAAAACAAATTAATTTTCTTCATACGATTTATTAGTGGCATTTAAAACGTTTTCCTTTGATTCTGTGCTCATTGCTTGGTCAGTAAATTTTTTAAGCTCATAACAACCGTGCTTAGTAAATTTTTAAGCTTTAACAATTTTGCTTATTGTTTAACGCATTTAATATTCTGACACTTTATGTATGTACCCTTTGATACTTAAAGGTTTACATATATGATTTTAGAATGCCTGCTTCATTTTCCATAATTGTTGTGTACAATTAAGGAAAAATATTACTAAAATCTAAAATTTTGGTATATTTAGAGACATGTATTCACTTAAGTGCTTTTGCCTATCATACGAAAAGCGCATCTGTTATTTAAACAACCTTTTTAGGAAAATACCGAAACAATTCCGATGATGATATATGCGGAGACAGACCTTTTTATGCTAGCAATTAACAAAAATGTAAGAAGTTGTGGAATGAGCAACAGAAACGTTCAACGATTTGGCTTAATAATTCAAAGGTAAACAAATTATCAAAATTTCCTGCAATAACATAACATTTCTAAGACATTCAAATAGTTTAAGTTTGTTTTTGTCTGTGAAAGTAATTGGCTCGACGAAATGACGTTTAGTGCCGATACTTATTTAGGCTGTTAGAAATGCTGCTTACTATCAGTAACCGTTTTCTTAAGGAGGTGGACTTCGTAATATTGGCATTTTGTTTTTGTTTTTTTTTATTATGGAAAAAGGAAAAGAGAGAAAAACATCATTAGAGTCTGAGTCATATTATGTTAGTAAAATATATTAAAATATAAAATTAACATTCAGAAGTTTTTTTAACTGGCAATAATGCTATTTCATATGTTAAATTTCACTTCATATTTAAGTTGTAAAATGTAAGTTTTTTTCTAATTTTTGTCTACATGCATATTCTGCGCTATGTTTCCATATTTTCCGCTGTACCAAAAGATAGAAAAGCTTGCAGAAGAATTAATACTTTTTAATGAAAATTCGTGTTTCTTAACTCAAAATGGCTATTAGTCTTGAAATACAATTTTTGTCGATCGAATCATTAGAAATATATCTTTTCACTTTTCATTCGTGTCTGTTGCAGTTCGGCAAAATGTAGGATATTTATCTTTCAAACTAAATCAGTTTGTCTTTGATGAACAGACTAAGCAATTTGAAAGCAATAGATGCACTTCCTAAGAATATTTCTTTCATAGTTTTGAATCGGATTGATTTAAATAATAAAAATGCATTTAGATCATGACCTATCTAATTAAAAATATTCAGTATTCTTACAGAATGACGTCATATAGTTTTAATTATTTATTTATTTCATATTTTGTAAAACTTTAATGAATTTCTGATTAACAAAATCAAAGGTAAACCTTTTTTATCTCCAGAGCGCAAGGAAGTCAGTCTACCGAAGTTCTAAAGATTCTCTGTTTTTAAATATTTTTGAATTTGCAGTTTAATTGAATTTTATGCAACCTAAGGGCGAAGAAAGTGATATTTTTTTGCTTATTACGTGCTCCGCCCTTGGGCACTACACGGAAAGGGAAGGATGCCCCGTGGAGGCCCTTTTAAGGGAAACTGGCTCGTATACACGTTACACATGGGAGAAACCACGAAAACGCTCATGCAGCCAGTCCGTTCGCCGGGACTCGAACCCCGGACCGAACTACCAGTGTTCAGCGACTTTTACCACTCGGCCGCTGGTGGGCCAAGAACGCGATATTGAGTAAATAAATTTAAAATACTAAACGTTAATGATAAAAACGTACAAAAAAGTACCATCTTACTAAAAAAAGCTTAACACTGATATGTTAAGCTGAGAAAAAAACAGAAGAAAAATATAGAAAAAAATTTATGCCAACACTTGACACTACATTGATGTATGTTTTAGATGTATGTAGATTTTGTATAGATGTATGTAGATTTTGTATAGATGTATGTAGATTTTATGTAGAAAAAACAAACATATACTACTATGCAGCTTTTAAAATGCTTGCGATTTTGCTGTAAAATTGTATATAGCGTAAAAGCCAAGAAATTGTTATTTAATGATAAAGCTAAAAAGACAAAAGACGAAAAAAAAAAAAAAAAAAGAGAAAAAAATAAGAAAGAAAAGAAATAGAAATAGAAAAAAGGGAGTTTTGGCAGGTGTGAATGCAAGAGCAGACTGGTAGACTGTGAGCACAGCGAGAACGTGAAAAACCTTAATAAATTCTTTCGGCGCGACCGTTTAAACTTCCATTTTCTCTTTTCTACGAAAATGTTATTTTTCATCTACATTTAAATATGGATAAAATATTGTTGCGTGCGTACGGGCTTGTAATAGATTGATTAAAATACAAGTCCGATAAAAGTTTAATAAAATTTATTCTTATCAGAAGAAATGTAGCAGAAGGCTGGGTTTTTCCTCAAAGGTATTCATACAATGTCACAGCATTATGCAATATAATTAGTAGCTATATTTTAAACTACTAAAAGGTTAAATTGAACGCAATCCACAGCGCAAAGCTAATCCGATCAACAATAAATAGCAGCAGCTAACTAAACAACTGAGCTGGGATGATCTCTGTCTGGCTAAATCGTCCGCTCGGGACAATTCTAGCAATTTCTGGAAAGCAAATAGAGTAGAAGTACAGTTACAGCTAACATAGTAGTCAAATACATTTATTTAAATTAAATGACAGCTACAGAGATCTTTTATTTCACTGTTAAATGCACATGCTCTTGTATTCTTTCTTTCTTTCATTTGAAGTATTGTATATTTATTGAAGTATTTGTATATTTATATATTGTATGTAGCGTTATATTTTCTTTTCTTAGCAGACAATCTTCATAGAAATATATCATAACAAAATAAACTTTTATTTCTTATGTAACAAAACAATTGGATGAGAAGAATAAAGACAAGAGAAATTTTTGTTTTTTCGCCGACCCAACAACGGACTATCTACTCGTGATCTTCCACCAGATGTCGCCTTCGAATGAAATGAATACAACCTCGTGACGTTTCGCAGATGTCATCTCCAAACTGTCGCTTTGACATAGTAAGACATTTTTATTAAAACATTTGCTGCTCAGACGATCACTGATTTTTCCGAACTCGAAATAGAAGTTGCAAATGTCAATCTTTCTGATCGCTAACAGAGACGTGAAACAAAAACTTTAACTGCTGAAGCTTTCGAATTCACATATACTTCGGTGTAAAATTTATTCCATACATAATAAACATAAATCAAAACATAAATCAAAATAATAAACATAAATCAAAATAATAAATTAATCCAGCCAGTAAGAAACCAAACTAGATAAGTATTTATTACAAAGACGCACAATTACTCATTTTTAAACCGATTTCGAGGCAGCTTTATAAATCTCTAAAACGTATTTTTTTTTTAATATTTGATATGATAGCCTTTATTCTGGAGTATAAGTCTGCATCGTAATTTTCATGACAGTAGGGATGTTTGTAAAATTTTCAGGGGTATGGAGTTTCATATCTTACTTTTCAGAGTCAATCAAGCGTGGCAGGTTTGCACATAGAGAGAGCTCTTTTCAAAAATCCAAACTAATTATAGTCTATAGATGAAATGTCAGGAGTCTTCGTAGAAGTACTCTTTGAAAGCCACTGGATACAGAAATGGAATTTCTTCCGTAAATATCGAACCTAAACGTTATTTTGATAGTACGCTGAGTTTGATATTTAATTATTTGTTCCACTCGTCTTGTTTTTAATTTGCCAATGCAAGAGAACTCTGCTACAATCATAAACCCATTGCCGAAATTTTCTTTGCCATTGACAGAACTAAGTTTGTACATTTTTTTCTCTTCGTTTTCGTTGATAAATAGACCTTTTTGTTGCAGTTATTTATGTATACCCAGTTATTTAGGTTATTTAGGTATATCCATCAAAGGTCACAATGTATTTCCTTTTATCTCCTGTTAAATAGTTTTCATACATTGTTCTACCAATTGCCCCACATTGAGCGATATATCACGACAAAAGCTGATCAAGATTATATTTTTTAGTTTTTTGAGTTGCAATCTTGGCTTCTTTATCTTATTTATCGTTGCTACAGATGTATTTAAAGACTTTGCAACTGATTTCTGCTTCGGCAGATTTTCTCTTAGTAGCAATGATTTAGCTAGCAAACATACGAACATCAGACCATCAGAACAATCAGAAACAGTACAACTTTTTCGGGTATTCGTATGGAGTTTTCTTTTTATGTAAGCGTTATTACTGAAAAAAATTTTCTTTACTTATTTTGCACTTTAAGATTTTATTACTACGCATTTCACAATGTTTTTGAATTATGGAAACGGAATCTTTCTCTTCGAAAAGAGGAAAAACATACCTTTGAATCGACAGCTTTTTTACATACGATATTTGGAAAGGAAAATAAATTCAACAGTAGCTGACAATAGTTCTTACTTCAGATAAAATGTTTTTGGCCAGAAAATTTAATTTAAAATTATTTGCCTTATCGAAATCGGTCTAAAAATTTTTAAACACACTTCGTTACTGCTACCAGATATACAGAATTCAGCCGAACATTTCGAGATTTATAATTTCTTTCCAAGGTTTGTCCAGGATGAAGCGCAATTTCAAATAAATAAAATCATGTCCGGAGTCACCAAATATAAATACACCTGTTATGAACCCATTGCTACAAAGTAATAAGATGCAGATGTCCGGGATTTTTAAATGTGATTAATTGTGCATTTAATTAATTAGTTTTGCCACTAAGTGCATCATTTTTATTAAAAAGAAATTTGTCAATTACGAATAATATTTAGCCTTCACGAAAAAATTGACCGCAAGTGTCAAAACCTAAAAGTACACTCAGAGACAAAAAAAAAAAAAAAAAAAAAAAAAAAAAAAAAAAGTTACACCGAGAGGATATAAAGAAAATTGGACACAAATTGATATGCATACAGGTTTCGACGGTAAATGCAAAATTTTACATTTTGGCTGCCAATGAATGAACGGTTGTCGCTATAACGCATCTGATCTGTGCAACTGGCAGGATATTTAAGAGAAATTACGACTACAGGTCATAAATGCTTCACGAATTTCATTCCGTGTACTCTGGTAGACAGTAACTATGCCTTGCATACAGGTCTGCGCAAAGGATATGCGCAGATGGCATAATTTGAGAGAGGTCGTGCAGTTGGGCTCAAAGAAGCCGGTAGGTCTTATCGGCGAATAGCTCGATATTTGAGCAGAAGCGATGCCATTATTAGACGATGTTGGAAGGAGTGGGTGAACCATGGCCGCACACAGCGTCAAAAAGGAAGTGGTAGGCCTAGAGAAACGACAGAACGTGAAGACCGAGCAATCGTCAGAGCGGCAGTCAGAGCCCCAGATGCATCTTTATCATCGATTGTACGTGAAACTAGTGCTTCAGTGACCGCAAGGACCATTCATAAACGGCTCACAGAAAGAGGGCTGAGGTCGTGGCGCCCCTTGCGCCGACTATCATTGACCTCTGTACAACCTCAAGCCCGTTTGAAGTGGTGTCTGATCATTCGCACTGGAATGTCACTGACTGGAGTAGAATAGTCTTCAGGGATGAGTCCCGCTTTGAACTGAGCCCCGATGACCAGCGAAGGCGAGTCTGGTGACGCCCCGGACAGCGGTGTGATACCAAACTGACTGCTTCCGGCAGACAGGCCGACAAACAGGAGTGGTCTGGGGTGCCATTTCATTTCATAGTAGGACCCCTTTGGTTGTTATCCGTCGCAACTTTACAGCACAGCGATACGTCGATGAAGTTCTAAGGCCCGTTGCGTTGCCCTTCATGTCACGCCACCCTGGACTTACATTTCAGCAAGATAATGCCCGCCCCCACACTGCACATGTTTCTACTTCTTGCCTTAGTGCTTGGCGAACATTACCTTGGCCAGCAAGGTCGCCGGATCTCTCTCCCTTTGAGCACGTTTGGAACATTATGGGGCAGGGCCCTCCAACCAGATCGGGATGCTGACGATCTAACGCGCCAGTTGGACAGAACTTGGCACGATATCCCTCAGGAGGACATCCGCAACCTCTCTCAATCGATGCCAAGCCGAATAACTGCTTGCATAAGGGCCGGAGGTGGACAAACGCGTTACTGACTTTTTCACTTTGTGAAGCTCTATCACTTCAATCAATCATTCAATTTTTCTGAAACTGTAATCATTTGTTTTTCTGTACATGTACATCACTTCTACCGATTTTCGTCCCATTCGGATAACTCCTTCTTGAAGCATCAATTTTTTTTTTTTTTTTTTTTTTTTTTTTTTTTTTTTTTTTTTTTGTCTAAGAGTGTATGAGATACTTATTTCCTCTAATTGTATTACAGAGATATTTCTCATTCAATTAATTCAGTTCTCACTTCACGGCAAGGCAAAAATAATAAAAGCTCAAAATACTTTCATTAAAATTTGAAAGATGTAGAAAAGCATAAAACACCAAATACAGTTAAAATTTTTAAAAAAACTATTTTTACAATTAAAATTAGAGTTTCCACGCAAAAACAAGCAAAAGACGTTACATTGTTGTTGCGAAGCTTAGTCTCTCTAGATTGACAATCCACTATTCTGCCAAGGTTCAAATGTAAACAGATATGGCTGCTTTGGTAAAAAAAATTAGCCTTGCCACACTTAAACAACATTTAAACTGTTGATAATTCTACAACTATAACATGCAGATTAACTAAAGGCAAAAAATTCTTAACCGGAAGATAAGAACAGCGTAATTAAATGATTTTAAAGAAAAAAAATACATAATTTACAAACAAATAAGACTAAAAAGAACTGAGCTCACTTTACCCGAGTAACAGAGTGTATATATATATATATATATATATTAATAATATAAAATTATACAAATATATATATATATATAATTTTGGTGCTGCAGAATGCAACACCAAAAATGGAGGTGCACATCTGCATGTTATTGCAGTCCCTCATAAAATGTTTCAATGTTCTGAGGCTATTCGTTTTTGAGTTACGCGAGATACATACATACGTACGTACAAACGCCACGAAAAAATCTCTTCTGGATCCCTTTTAAATCTGTTTTATAAGTCGTATGGAATACGATTTATATATAAAAAGAGTCCTTTAATTCTGTCCTTACGTATAGATGTCACGCAAAAACATCGTTAAATTTCATTTGATAGCGATCAATATGGGTATTTTCGTTAAAATATGGTACCCGGAATTTTTCATGATTACAATACCTCCTTTACCTCGTACAAGGAAGCAAAAATAATAAAATTCTACACTTCATTTTTCACAAACATTAATTTTCTTTGAAAATCAATGTATTTCATTTGTAGAGAAAAGCTCACTGGTAACCAGAACTTTCTAAATCGAAGCATTAGAAATGAACTGGTATGAGAAATAATGTTGCAGATTTTCTATTTTGACTCAATGGTAACACTTTTATATTAAACATTAGAAGCAAGGAATATTTAATCTCGATAATAATGCTATTATCTATAAGAGGCCACTAGTATGTATTCATTTGTTATCATGAGTTAAAGCAAGAATATTTATAATATCTGCCTTGAAAGTACATAATAATCTTGTAAGGAAATTGAGAGGAACAAGTCCAAAATCATGAATGATTCGATACCGAAGAAAGCGTGAACAGTTAATGCTTCGTTACTTTAGAGGCAATATTCCATCCTAAACGTTCCGCTAGACGCCTGCGTAATACACATCGTCCTTCTGCACCAAAGGTATACCTTCTTCTAGTTTATTTTCAATTCCTGCCTAAAACTATGACCAGTCTGATTCAATCAATAAAGCGATGAAAAAACCTTTCTTCGTGTAATGTACGAATTTCAGCTTTGCAGTTAAATAAACGTAGTAGCGGTAATATCGTGCACAGAGTGTTTCTTAATGAACACATATATAAAAATTACATATATACATAAACTTTATTCCAGTATATACCAGTAATCTAGAATGAGCCACGTACGACATTTTATTTGCAACAATAATGCCCATTCTTGTAGATTTAGCGTACACTCTCAGTATTTAAGTTACCGCCTGTATTTAATTATACCATTCTTAGCAAATCAAAGTTTCAATTTCGTAGTAGCGATTCAAATTTATTTGTAATGTTACAAAATTATATTGATTTCCAGCCTATTAAGAAGAAGCATACTCTTAAGAACCGAAGATACCATAACATTTACGACTGCGCAAATTGGACCTGAGAGGAAACATTGTAGCAAAGTCTTTTGTTTTGTATTTTTGTTGCTAAGCTTACTTGTCTCACCTCGCTAGAACAATTCTACGAATTTTATCGTGACGAGGAGTACAAAGCTCCGCCTGTTGTTGACATGGGTCTTGAGCACCACATAGGTGAGAGCTCGCCGTCCCAATTTTGTAGGAAACTCTCCCGGGAGGACTGCTTTGAGAGTCTCCCATCCCTCTTCTCCTAACACACGAGCCATTCGAGGGAAATTCGGCTCGCCATATATTTTGAGTGCTCCCCACATACTATACATTGACAACCATCCAGACCTTCTTGGGGATTTAAAACTAGCGCCTTCGGATCAGCAGTCAGCGTCACTAACCACTTTTCCGTCTAGGTGACAAGTCTTGTAAAACTGTCTAGCTGCTTCTTGAGTCTTAAAAATATCCAAACATTCATCAAACTGCAAATCCATCAGTATAATGGCTAGAACTTTGGAGAAAACAAGTCTTAAATAAATTGAAGAATGTGAATTTTCCAATCAAGTACTGACAATTCCCAGACAGCGTAAAGATGTGATTCAATATGGCTTATTTCAGGATTGGTCTCTGATGATTTTATACTTATTCACTGATTATAGCGATTAGGGTGGATTTATTGCTGCATTATAGGATAATAAATAACTCCTTACCTGCGGTATCCGTGAATAATGTGTTCATTTTCAATATTGAATATGTATGGGGGGCGATCTTTTCGCGTTCTATCGTACTTACTGTTAAACTTCCTTTACTTTTAATAATTTGATAAATTCTTGCTCTGGCATATTTTCGGATCATTTTATGGCTACATGTCTCAGAGCGCCACATAAGTATTTTTCGTTTTCGGAAGGGCAAAAAGTCCTTTTAAGACCTATAATTAACGATTAACTTTGTAAAACTGCTTATAAATGTGAAAAATTTAATACTTGTAATAAAATCAAATTATAATGTCTTCAAAAAATATGTTTATTTCTAATACATTTATTGTGTATTGTATAAATGGTATTTAAAAAAAAATCATTGATTTATACAACGGTATTGTACAAATAAAACTGATTTTAAATGTCTGAGATTTTAGCTAATTTTAATCTTTTACAGAATTGTGATTGCACTTACGAGATACATCGTCTGTATGAGATATACTTATTATATGAGATACATCGTTTTGATTTTACATTCTTCTTTCATTTTATTTGCTAATCTTTAATACAGAAGACTACCTATCATAACAATCATAAGTTGTTTTTATGTCTTTAAAACCGGCCGTGTGTTGATCAGTAACAAGCTTGGCAATGTATCGTAACCTCAAGCCCTGCATGATTTTTCTGCTCCTCATGTAAAACGTAGATGATTGCTTTTAACTCCAAAGATCAATACGCCAGTTGGCGCTGTTTACCAGCCGGTCGATGTTTTTAGAGAACACACCAACTTGAAATCCAATAATTTGTATTATTGCATTCCCGCTCAAAGATACACAACTCTTTGCCCGCGCCGAAAAAAAGTGATCGATTTCCTGCAGTTGCGTGAAAGTCAAAACAACATTGAAGTTTTCTTATTTGCTTTTCTGCTTCGACCAGCTTTAATCTAAGAACTAATGATGAAAATATAGCGAATCCTATATTTTGGATTCGAAACGTAAAACTTCTGTTTGACACATAGCTGATTTTTTTTTTTTAAATTTTATTTTGATCCCTTAAACTTCCTGCATAATTTAGAAAAGGAAGGTTGTTTTTATTGGAAAACTTGGAAGCAATAGAAAAATTTAAAATTAAATATTTAGCTTCCTAAATTCCTTATCTTTTAGTGTGAAGGAAATTAATTAAAAGAATTTGAAATTAAATTTAAGAAATAAGACAATATTTCGCACAAAAATTTAAATTTACCAGTTAGTCCTTTTTCTCTTAAGAAAGTTTCTAACTAGTAATAGTACATCTTCGTAATGCACAACTCAATATTCTGAAAGTCTCTTGAGCGAAATACTGGGAGAAACAGACCAAAATTTAATGACATTACCATTCTTGTGAACTGTGTTACCTAGGCGGCGGAGCACACAAAGGTAAGAAATTCATGTGTGCGGGTTTCCTCACAAATTCGCAATCTTCGAACTGTTACGAGATCTGACATGCTCTGACATTGCAGAAGCGACAAAGTATTCAGTAGTGCCGCCACGTAATATTACAAGAACTATAACTTCAAGGGCAGTGTCAGGGAATTTTTGCGATCTGCAATGTGTCTGTCATTAAGGCCTCTCAAATTCAGGAGGCCGAACGACCAATCCAGATACCGTCTTCGAATATAACGAGTTCGACGACGTGAAAACACAACAGAAAAGAAAAAAAAGGCGGCTAATTCAGTCTGGCAAAGTTTTCCAAATAGCGCAGGTACTCAAAACGCTCTAAGACTTTCGACTAAAGATACTTTTGCCGCAAGCGGTTTTCGTGGTTTTCCCCATGTGTAACGTGTATACGAGTAAGTTTTCCTTAGAAAGTCCTCCATGAACGCATCCCTCCCCTTAGGCAGATAGCCCTACCGTGCTTTGCCATAATCAAATAAACCAAACCAAACCAAACTCTTGCCGCAAGCAAAATCCTCTCAATAATGAGGACAATAACTTAACTTTAAATATCCTCTTCTATCCATTCATAATCAAAGTGTCAATTATCGTTATTTTATTGTTAGTATTCTAGATTTTTTAAAAAAGGTGTTTTTAGTTTAGTGTACGGTTTAAATACAAACTGAGCTAAACGCAACAAACTTCCGTTACTACAAACTAGTCGCCCCAGTAGCGCATGAACGCCCAACCATAATCCGAAATATATATTCAAATTACTTAATGCTAATTTCAAGAATATTAATTTGCTCCTTATGTACAGCTATTATTGAACACTGTTTAACAATGAATAATTGTTTCCATGAATATATGATATGGAGATATGTTACCTTTGAAACATTATACATGGAATGTTATTCATAACTAACTGGCAGTAAATATCTACTTCATCTGAAGGTTGTCGAAGCTTCCGCTTTCAGGGTTGTAAGAAGTAACTTTCAAGATTCTCCACTCATGAGTACAAACGAACAACAGTTGGAAGTGAATAAGATTGCTATGGGTGTAGAACGATCTACTATACATAAAAAGCAAAACTTCAAATCAACATGGCAAATGTACTTGGAAGTATACCGACAACATTTGCTTTAGTTCAAAATTCAGAATAGAAATGAACTTAGAGGCAATGCGTTTTCGCTAAATGTCTTTAAGTAGGTATCATTTTTTTTTTTTTTTTTTTTTTTTTTTTTTTTTGTTGAATGGCGGGCTTTAGCAGTTTAGAGGCGTTGGTACTAAGATCGCAAGCGGTGGTTTCTTTATTAGAGAGGCACCTAATAGGTGGCACCGTTTCCTCCTATGGAGGAACGGACAAATTACTTCCACGTCTTCTCCGGGATTCGAACCCGGACCCTTTCGTTGCGGCAGTCAGAGTCATTAATGCCGTTTGGTTGCAGGTATACCAAATGTGAAAGGATTATCTAAAATATTATAAAATTTTAAATATATATATATATATATATATATGTATGTATGTATGTATGTATGTAATAAAAACAAACTTAGAAATAACGACTAGCAGAAATTTTGATCGCACAGAAGTGTTGATCTGCAATGAATCGGAAATTGGAGGCGAAGGCAGATTAAATATTCATTTTTTTATTTCAGCAAACATGTTGCGGCCACAAACAAGTTGGCCCATTAATTGTGCCAATTCCAAAAAGCTTACATTTTAGATAATTTTGCAGTAAGAAAGGAGGAACAGACAGACTCCAGTCCAGCTAGGCCAAATCGTAGAAAGCAAGAGCGTAGAATTACGCTTGGATTGCTAATATTGTAGAATTACGGTTGGCTGCTTTGTCAGGGTCACTTTTACGAAAATTGATGCTAGCTGGAACGTGTAACAAAATAAAATTTTTCATTTCCATTCAATTAAAATGGGTTATTCCTTTTGTATAAAGGAAAGTTCAGTTTTAGGTTTCTAGAAGTGGAATGCTAGAGGCTTTGCTGGAGTTGAATAAAAATTATTAGTTCGGAAGCAAGTAAGAGACTTAAGTATTTCCCCCAAATTTCGTTTTCGCCGGAATTCTTGACTCTGTGTGCGTTTGCTAAAGGGGAAGAGCCTACGAATAAATGGTTGGGTAAAAGTAAATTTTTAATATTCTAAATGAGCCAATATTAACAGGGGATCGATTCCTGAGTTTTACCCGGAGGTTGCAGAAGACGAAAGCGTCAAATTTGTCCAGCGTTTTGTTAGATATTTTGATGCGGAATCGTAAGGAAGATGAGCGTCTTACACTTGATGTCAAGAGGAAAGGGAGAAGCAGATTGTAGCAGCAGACGAGCGTTTAGTTCCTTATTTGGGAGAACAGAGACAGGCGTTTGCTTCAATAGTATTAGTATAGTATCACTTAATGCCAAGCAGTGAATTTGCTTTCAAGTCCTCGACCACTGAGAAAGGTGATCCCAATCGGATTGCAGGTCCAAAATGCTGCTATATTAAGAAATATTTGCCGGATTAGAGACATGATTTTGATTGGAATGACTTCCCATTTGTTGTGTAATTCCGAAGATAACTAACACATTATGCCTCCGACACATAGTATTCGGGCATTATTCGTAAGATAACTACAATTTTGGCTCGAAGAACTGTTCCTCGGGTTTTGCTTCGAATTACAGAGGAATAGTTGAAGATCGTTGTTACCGTTTTGACTGTTAGAGTAGCCTGTCAGGTTACTCGGGCGGGGAAGAGTACCCAGCCCCATAAAAAATGTGATAATATGTGATAAAAATAAAAATCGCGTTCTCGTTTAAATTAAAAAAAGATAAAATTTATCAGACTTTTGAAGCAGGAAAACGTTTCATAGGTATTCAGAAAATGCGTATAAAATCAATTTATATATTATAATATACATGCTCAATTATACCTCAAAGAACGTGATAACATCAAATGACGATAAATTCATCTAAACTGCTAAATGAAATTCATGGTATGTTTGAGCATAGCAAATTACATGAGGGTTATTTGCCTAAGATAAGAGATGATTTCTTGGAGCATTTCCTTCCTAATGGCTGTTACACATGAGAAAAACCACGAAAATGTCAATGCAACCAACTATTCAGATTTGAATCTAAGTAGCTGCGTCAAAGGCTTTACCGCTCGACTGCCGGTGAGACTCGGAATTTATGTAGCAATAAAAATACAGGAAAAATTATTCCATAAAGATAACTGTGTCTCGTAGCATTTTTGCTAATAAGCGAAATTAAACATAATGTATTCGAAGGTATAATTTAAATTTTAGCATTCGAAAACCTCATGATGTGCAAAAAATGCCCACAGTTACTTTATGCAAAATTTCTCCTTCCTAACTCTCAGCTTTAGTAAATGTTTCTTTAATATTTGGTTTAAGAAATTTTAACAAAAATACAATTGTACTTTTCATATTAAATCGAAAGAGAACTTGAGATTTTTGAATTTGATATTAGCAATGTTACAGGAAAAATACAATAATATAAGAAACCTTAATGTTATTCAGCACAAGAAAGAGAGCAAACCCAATATCTTGAAAAGGATTAAAGATTTAAACCCATGCAAGTTTGAAAACTCATCTAAAATTGTCATTTTCATATTTGTCACTGGCCTCAGGAGGCCTCAGAAAATGAAGTTTTGTTGAGGTCTAAAGCTCCTTTTATAAAAGCTGTAAATGTCCCAGACCATAGAGCAAAACATACTTACAAATTTTACCTGAAATACAAATCTGATTTCTTAATTAGTGAGAAATAAAATATGAGACGTAGAAACAGAAATTTAATCATCAAATACTAATATAAACATAATTTATTTCTCATATAAACTTTTGCTATCTACTAATTTAAGAGGATTATCGTAATTTATTTATTACAAAGAAAAGTGGATTTTATAATAATCATATGGTAACTTAAAAATTTAGGTGATTGATTGATTCTACTGATTACATGCCTGGAATTCCACTAGTCAGAAAGGTCTATAGCTTGGGATAATAATTAATTACACCAGGAGTGATGACTTAAAAATGTGTGTATAAAGGCAGTAAAATCATACAGCAACTTCGTTTATATACATGGATGTTACTCAAATCATTTTTCAAGTGAAAAATTAAACTATATAGAACTATGATCCATCCAATCCTGTTCCATGCTTACCGGAAAGGGCAATTGCTAATTACAAGAATGTTCAAAGTTTGCAGATCGTTTAAAAATATATTTTTGCGTCTCACCACATTATTTTATTCGAAATAGCTTAGTGCAAACAGATTTTAAATTAAAGATTGAATTTATTCATCGAACGAAAGATGAATTCGTCTAAATAAAATACTCACCTGTAATACTTCTAATTCCACATAAATTTTTAATATTGCTATATAAACATAATTATTCATCCTAATTCAATGCACATCCTTTGGAACCAAACTTTTGTCACTTAGTATGTTTTCTCCGTTTGAACTTGTCTGGTCTGGTTTGGCCTAGTTCTGTCATCCTAGTCCATATTCTTCACAGGCAGAATTTTGTCACTTAGCATATATTCTTCGTTCAGTCTGATAACGCCCACATCCTTCGCGAATAAAATTTGCTTAGTGTATTTATCCGGAAGATCTGATACAGCTAAATATTAAGGCATAGATAATACATTAGAATGTATAGAAAATACATTAAATGAAGAAATTGTGATTTGGTAGGACGCGGACCGGATCGAAAGGAGTAAATATGCTAAGTGAAACAATTTTGTTCCTGAAGGAATGACAAAAATATTTTTTTCTCATTTAGCATATTTTGTCTGCGAATGCAGGTCCGATCGGGGGGTTCATTCTTTCGAGTCAAATATTTGCCACTTAACACTATAGCACTTGTTGTAAGTATTCTTACATGCTCTTACTAAATATACCTTTAGAGAGTAATAGTGAGAATAATATTTGTGTCTTTTTTGAATAAATATTAAAGCAATAGTATAAGTTATTAACAGTGTATAATGTAATGTGTTCTGAATACGTGTGAATACCATTATTACATGTGTGCATTTATTATATGCCTACATGCAGTTTTTGAATGTAATAAGGTAAATGTATATTATATGCGCTTATTGAAGTGCAATGTTTACCGTAAATTAGCACATACCACCTGAGTGCATAATACCTCTTGTATGCATTCGTTTGAATATGCTAATCGCACTTTCATATGTCATTGCATATACATATACACACGTAAGAACTGAAGTACCATCAAATGTTACAGAGGTTTTTGTTATTGCACTATACAGTAATGTAACAAACAATGTGTATATCACTACTTATTGTCACATGTAGCTTTTGTAAGTACATGTATATATAATGCACAATACGTTAGATACATTTTGAAGGTAATAGTGCAACTATTTATTGTTATATTTCCAACAAATGTAACAAAATGTACCTCACATAGATGTATATGTGTGAGTCTATTGAATTTGCTTAATGTAAATGCAATTTGTGTATATCCTGTAAGAAATCTTGAACGTAAGATATAAATAGCACTTCTGTATTCTTAGATGGGAAATTGATGCCTTTAATTCCATTCTATGTGAAATCTTATTCGTGCTGAGTTCTAATAAAATTTTCTAATGTAAATCTCGAAGCAGCAAAATTAGACTGACTCTCTAACTTTTATTTACAAGGTGCCTGAAAAGTCACTACCCATTTTAAAAACCGTAGTAGGCAGTGTGACTGTAAAAATAGTATGAAGTTTGTCTTGTATGCCTTACTACATTATTACCATTAAAAGATAATTCTTTATAATCCAAGGTATACACCAGCACTAACATGTAAAACTGTAAACTTCTGTGTAATCAGCGGTTTTTCTGAACAAATCAAGGAGTACTGCGTTTAGAACAGAGCTAATTCTTTCAAGCTCATCCAAAACTCTGAGATGAGTCTTGCACACTTATGTGCTGTCTGTTGGACGTAATAGAGCTTCCAAGGAAGAAATTTTATATCTTTCTTTAATGTATAGTGAACCGTATGACGTGAACCGTTTTCTCTGGATGCCTGACGAATCGACCTTTTTCAAACATAACCTATCCTAGGGTAATATTTTCTTGAAAGTGTGAAGTTGATTATCGACTGGAACATGGAAAATTCGATACTGAACCTGCTGTTATTAATTTAAGGTGGTAGCTTTTAATTGTTGTAGGGCTCTCTGTAGCATTTCTCCCTTTCTCAGCCCTATACCAGCGCTTGACATTCACTTCGGAATTCCAAACTTCGTACATTGCTGAGAATTTAGCACACTTCCTTGTTAAGAAGTGGAGACATCTTCAGTTATCTGAAAAATAAATAATAAAGAATAAGCTTATGTTATGTTCTGTATCCTTTAAAAGTACATTTCAGTATTATATATTTCTTCCTTAAAAATACTTCTTCACTTTTCAGACACCCTGTAGATATGATAAACTCTGCCTGAGCGCTTGCCCGTGTGTTGTGTTCTGGCAGTTAGTACGTGATCCCTACTGTATTGCATTCGTATTTCAAAAGGACATTGTTAAACAGCTAGGCGGGAAGACAACTCAAGTGTTAACTGCTACTTAGTACATTTTCTCCTTCTAGCCTGATCCACCCCCTTGGGGCATAAATTTTGACACTTAGCATATATTACTTCGAGATCTACATTTTGTCACATAGCCTACATTCTCCGTTTCATGGGATCGGATTGTATCTTGCCCGATCCTATTCAACTCCTTGAGTTCAAAATTCTCTCTCTCCGACTAAATTTTCTTCGTCTGGTGCTGTGCACAACCTTCCAGACCAAACTTTTCTTACTAAACATATCTTTCCCTGATCAGGCTCAATGCTGTTTTCAGTAGTTCACGCACTTGAGAACCCAAATTTTGGTACTTGTTAGTCCACATTTTTTTAGACTAGAGTCCTGTCATTTAGTACGTTTCCTTCATCTAGTCTAGTCAAGACCGCGAAAATAAATTAAGTGGCAAAATTTTGATTCGAAAGAAATTGACCGGACTGAAACAGACTAAGAAAATATGTAAATTTTCCAACTTTTAGTCCCAAAGGATGTGGAGCGGACCGAACCGGACCGGACCGGAATAACATTTATGATTTAGCTTATTTTCTTCGTCGGTTAGGGTTGGGCGATTCCGGTTCCCATTCCTGAAGACAAAAATGTTGCATTTCAGTATATTTTCTTAGACTGTTCTGGTCCGGTGCATCCTTTCAAATATCTCAGAATCAAATTTTTGTCACTTAGAATATTTTCTCCGTCTGAACTGAGCAGAATCGAACAGGAAACATTTACTAAGAGACAAAATTTTCATCTCGAGCTCTGGTAACAGGCCTGGACGAGAACGGACGGGAAAAATATTAAAAGTAACAAATATTGGTTCCAAAGAACATAGTCCGAACAGCAATGGGCCAAACTGGCAAAATAAAATAAGAGAGAAATTTATTCGTGTCGTACCCAAGTATGCGAACAAGGCCCGGCCAGACGGAGAAAATATGTTCAATCACAACATTTTGTCCTTAGAAATGTGCACCGAAACCTAATAATTCAGACGGAGAAAATATGCTAAGTTATAAAATTTTGATTGCAAAGGATGTGAACTACACTGTGGTTGATACACTATAAAATTTACTCTTCCATGACATCACTAATTTACAATGTGCTCAGAAGCAAGTACCCCTACTTCCTCTTTGCTCTGTTTCTTCGCCATATGTAACTTTTCTACGCCACTTAACGTTAATGGACCTTCAGCTGCGGGAAGAACCCAACATTGCTTATTCGGACGTTGCTTAACGCTGCTATGGACCGAACTCTTTAAGACGCAATTCTTGTTATTTAGGATATATTCTCTTCTGGTCGGGCCGACGATGCTGCGGTTGACATTCCTCGGAACCAAAATGCTGTCACTTACCATATTTGCTCAGCCCGATCTGTCCACCCATTTCTGTCCCATCTCAGCCCATTTCTGTCCACATCTTTCGGGGTCAAAATTTTGACACTTAGCTCATCTTCCCTATTTTACCTCATCCGCTCCTATGCGGTCCAGTCCACACGGAGCAGGTTCTGAGTGACCAAATTTTGGTTTCGAAGGAAGTGGACCGGTTTAGGTCAGATTAGATGGGAGGATGAAAATAACCTAATTGATAAAATTTTGGTCCCGAATTATTTGGTCCTGAATTATCGGATAGAAAATGAAAAATATTTAGTTCTCAATGAATGCGGAGGCATATATAAATAACCAATAACCGAATCAACGCTACATGAAAATTAAACATCGTTAAAGGAACAGTAGTTCGTATTGCTTAATTTCAGAAATTTTAAAATTGTTCAGAAATGTTTAACTCCTGTTTTCCATAAATTTTTCCGTTCAATATATTTTCCAGATAACAAACAGAAATGATTCCTATTTTTATTAATTCAATTAGATTAATTTTTTACGGAGTAAGACAAACCTTTATTTTTTTCCTTCTTCTTTTTTCTTCTGTCTCCCTTTTTTTAGACTATGTTTATTTCTGTTGTTTAAATTATAATTTAATTACAATTCTATCAACGTAGCTAGTATGTGCATGCACATTTCTTTCAATTTTTATGTAAGTAATAACATGTAAATGTTATGTAAATAATTAAAATAATTCTAGAAATAAAAAAATAAAACGAATTAATGGAGGAAAGATGTTATTGTGTTGCTTTTTGAAGCTGCGTATAACGTAATCTGAACTGATTTAATTACTTTCGTGCAGTGAGGAAATTTGATTATGGTTTGTCGGATTCCAATAACATTTTGACAATTGCAAATTGTAACTGGATTAAGTTTAGATTCATTTTGACGAAACTCATTTGATTATGTCAACGAAATTAATATATGAAGTTTTTCCAATATAGCTTTGATTATGAAAAAATTCTTATTTTACTTATCCTAAAGGAGAAGTAAAGTGTTCATGGAAAGTTGAACTCTACGTATATACAGAGGATTCCATATTTGCTTCTCCTACTTCAGGATTCATATTCTTCTAAGTCAAATACTTCCTTCAGTCAAATACTTCAGGCGGAAACTAGGAAATTTGGCGTCATGAGAAAGCACCATAATGCACTAACTCATAGTCACTAGTTTCAAGAAAATATTATCGTAAGTTATTGCTTCTGAGAACAGAAATAAATATTGGTGTTGAACATAAAATTTCAAAAACAACCACCTCATAAGACTAACATCTTATAGAATAATCAAATGGGTTCACTAGAAAGCCATTTAATTATTCTATAATTTATATATATAATTTCTTTTAATTACTTAACTTGGCTAAGGATGTACGGCATTAAACATTGCTTTAAACCTTTCATGTGCAGTCCCGTAGGAAAGCCTATCTGAAAATGGCCAAATTTCTTATACTAGAAATATGCACTATTATTAAACACCAGGTCTGTAAGGCCATCGTTACCGCAGAAGGCCAGAATTGTCCGGAATCGTTGGCAGTTGTCGTAGGGATTTGTTTAGTCACTCCGAATTTATTCTAGAGAATCTTTAACTGGCGCTTTGCTATACTGGTATACTTTGAAGTTAAATATTGTTTAAGAAGAAGATATTCCTTGCAAAATATCCGGCAGTTTTGCTAGCTCAAGTTTATTAAATTCTAGAACATATAAATTATGGTAGAACCTCGGATGATGTAAACCTCCGTTCAAGTACAAATTACATGAACAAAAGACGTCTCGGATGACGAACAGTATCTTGAGCTACAATACTCAATGTGGTAATATATAAATTTTATACGTGTTTTGGGGTAATCTATGCCACATAATAAATATTCTGGATAATATACTAAAAACCTTGTTTTAATATTTTAAACTGTTTAACGTTCGTTAATAGGCCTTTCGGTAAGTATCTTAGAAGAATATGAATTCAGATTGTGGAAAATACGCGCAGATTTGGTTGAAATAAGAAGTCTTATCTATACTGCTGCTTTTGAGGTTAATAAAATGAAATGAATTGTAAATGCAAAACAGATCCATAAAAAGGGGGGAAGAAATAGCATTTATGAAATAGTAGAATAAGATTGTATGCTTAAATGTTTTTTTAAGTCATTCGTTGCAGCAAGAAGGATGGGATTAATAAACAAACAAAAAAAAATCAGTTTCCAAAGAAATCTATAGGAGAGGAAGAAAAATAATATGACTTAATAAGCCTTATTTTGTTTACAAGAGATGCTGATTAAGTACTGACACTTCTTTTACTGCTTTATATAGTGTAGTATGTTTTAAAAAGCAATGTAAAAAATAGCTTAATTCACATTTTTCATTCTTATTTTAAAAGAGGGCAAAGATTTGGCTGTATAATTTGTAAAAATTAAAAAATCATTTTCATATGTTAAAATATTAACATAATTAACATTAAATAGTCTAAAATACCGAGAGAGTTTCGAAAATCGTCCAAGAAAAATTACATAAAAATTTCCATTAAAGCATTTGTTTTTGTTCTAGCTGATAGTTCAAACTATTAAGTCTGAGACATTTGGTTTGTTTGATAAATGAAATTTAGTGCAAAAACACCATTTCATCATTAAATAAAAAAAAAGAAAAAAACATTCTAAAATAAATTTTGCAAAAGTTATTCACTAAACTGAATTGTCATTTGTGTTCACTTTGTGTATAAAATGTGAACTCCATAGCTTATCGGGAAGTAGCTTAAAAATGGATGACAAAATTTTGACATTACCGACTAACACCATGAGAAGCTAAAAAAATATTTAAAAAATTATCTGAAGTTTTATGGCAGTGAATTTCTCATCCAAACAGTAGTTTAGTCTTCTTCATTTTCCCCTTATACTATCATCTCTTTTTTATATAGGTACGGTAAAATTAAAGTAAATTAAGGCTTCATATGTTTTATCACTTTTTTGTTTTAGACTTAATTATCAGTAACATATCACATTACACAAATTTTGAGTAAAAAGGAACACCCAGGGAATCTCACATGAGCGATGCTCAGTCACAAATAAAGCACAATAGAAGACAATAGAATAATTTTTATTAATTCGCTAGTTTATATTTCCATTTCAATAATTTTAGTTAAAAATATCTCTCGAACTCTGGAGCAGAAAAGGTTGGTGGGATTAATTATGCCAAAGCGCTCGAGAGCTATCTGCCTAACGGGCGGAATACCTTCGTGGAGGGCTTTCTAAGAGAAAGTGGCTCGCATAAATTTTACACTTGGGGAATAAGAAACTGCCTATACAGCCAGTCCGTTCGTCAAGATTTAAAACCTCGGACTTAACTACCAGTGTTCAGCGACTTTACCCCTCGGCCGCTGATTGGACTGATGCAGAAAAACGTTACGATAAATGATATTTCAAATAATGCGTACTAAGCGGAATACCGTTAAGAGACGGTAAAATACTTTAAACATAATTATATTTCATGTATTAGAAGTTTCAATATGAGAAAAATATTAAATATATGTAGAATCGGTACCTACTGTCTAGGAATATGATGTCTGTAAACTCACTTCGATGTGGCTGTCTAAGGGCTAATAAACTAGTCCGATTTATGTAAAACTTGGCTATTTAATGAAACATGAATAGTTGTTACAAACTACAAAGTAATTACATACGTAGAAGGAAATAGATGAGATTATTTACAGATGAATAGAATCGACTGTCTTTTTCATGTAAACATCTTTCAGTCGCGTCATCGTCTTAATGGCGGAATCGTCTGAATTCATCATCGAAAAAGATAAAAGATTTATTCTCACAGCTTGTCGCGTCATCCGATTATAATGAACGATGCCATCCCACATATATAAATGGATAAAAGTTAACAATCAACGCCAAAAAACGTCATTGTTATTAAGTTAATAAAGATGGATTGATGATTTTACAAATAAAATTCTTATGAATAAAATTGTTATATATAAATATTTCGTAAGTAATAAATATTTTTTCATTTATTTATTAAATCATCCGTGAAAGTAAAACAACGTTCTTATTCTAAATGAAATTTTATGTTTTCATTTCCTTCTTGTAAGAGAATTTGCTCTAAAAATGATTATATTATGTTGTGCTTTATTAGTTACTAAATCATTTCTGCTTAATAAATCTCATAATAATTATTATAACCTAGATGGAAAGGTAAGAACACTCTATTGAATAAAATTTTAAGACCTATGATAAGTTGTTAAACATGTTTATTCATGTAATATACGGTTATCCAAAATTTGCGGAAATTAAATTTTCAAAAACTGTGAATACTCCAAAAGGAATATTAAAAGAAAAAAGTAGTTTCAGTGGTTGACACTTTACTATTAATTGCTGTTAGAATTAATTACTTGAAATTTCACCTGCAGTTTGCGCTGTTAGCTTTGAAACACACTTGTTTAGTAATACATATTGATGAATTTCTTTGATTTAGTATTACTCAGCAACCCATTCTCATAAAAATGTTGTTGAAACTTTTAAAGAGATCTCCCCAAATATTCATGAATACAGAAACATAATGATTTTCCGCTTGCTAACCTGATTTATAAAAACCGTAAGCGCTGACCGTAAGAAATGAAGGAGTCACTCTCTCTTTGGACAACATTAACGAAGTTAGGAACAAGCTGTTGATACAACCGACAAATAACGTGAGAAAAGTGGAATATCAATAAAGTTATTGCATTTTTAAGCAATGCTGAGTAATAAAATTCGTTTCGCTTGTTAAAAACTCTTTTTCATCTTGCACCAAATAAACGGTTTTTAAAGCTAACAGCCTAAATTCACGTGATATTGTACTTTTTTTGTAGTATAGGGATCTCATGCACTGAAAAAATTTGCCTTAATATCTATTTTGGAATTTCCACAATTTTTAAAAGTTTGTTGCCCGCAATTTTTGATTACCGTATATATCTTCACAAGTCTAGATTTACCCGTAGATGTAAATTCAGACTTAAATAATATCTAATTAATTTTTAGCTTTAGAATAATTATCTTAATCAGTTACAAAACATATTATAAACCTAAATAATGTACGTATGTGATTTCCTTCCAGATATCATAGCAATATAAAACTGCACTTTTCTAACTTACAAAAGTGCAAACTATCTGTTTGATGGATCTCCCAAAAGAAATTATCAATGTTAAATCTGCAGGAAAGCTAAGAAAACACACAAAAAGAAAATGTGTTATACACTAAGGTATACGTAAAAGGAACGTATCATTATCAAATGTAAAATGACAATGAGCGTTGGTGGCGCCACTAGTGGGCGAGTGGTTAAGACCGCTGAATACTGATAGTTCGACCTGGAGTTGGGTTCGAACCCAGGCGAATTATCTGTCTACTTGATTGGGTTTCGCGGTTTCCTCATGTATAATGTGAATAGGAGACACCTCAGAAGGCCCCGACGAATTCCATGTAGTCTTCGCCCACTGGGAGAGGAGCCAAGCGATAAAAGTCGCTGAACACTGGTAGTTCGGTCTGAGGATCGTCTCCCAGCAGGTAGATTGACTAGATGTGCGTTTTCGTGGTTTTCCCCATTGTAAAGTGGGATACGAAACAGTTTCCCTCCACAGGGCATCTCTCCCTTTTCGTGTAGTGCCTAGTGGCGGATCGCGTAATAAAAGAACATAGAAAAGAAAGCATCCTTCATCTTAAGCAGATAGCCCTCATGGCTTTGTCGTATTTAAATAACCTATTATCTTCAGTTTAAAAAAAAAAAAAAAACTCCATCTGTTTGTAGCAAAATCTATTAAGAGGAACACTTTCTTGACTCAATCGAAATCGATCAAATTTTCTACGAAACTAAAAATATGTTTATGTAAACTTGGTTTCTACCCAGTTTTATGTATTACAATTCTTAAAATACCGAGTTTCAGAGCAATAAATGTGAAAAAAAATGAATGATTAAGGAAATATCAGGGGTAGAAATCATGGAAAATTCAACACTTTTTCGCTTACAATTTCTAACACTTTTTCGTCACGAAAGTTTTCTTGTTATTCATGAATAAACATAATAGAATTCTGATTTACATTTAAACTGTTAATAGGTAATTTGCTTTTGTAATATAATTGTTATCATTTTTCTTCTTGTTGCAAATGTGTGGTTATTTTTTTCCCACCAACATGAAAAGGTTTTAAAAAAATAATTTTTTAAACTAAATTTTAAATTTCATTTACTAAGTATCAATAAACAATAGTAATAATGAAGCAAAGGAAAAGTTTGTTTACTTCTATCAAATATCTAAAAGTTGGTATCTACAAGAAATTTCTGTTGGCTACACCTTATAATTCAAACATATTGAGATATAAATAATACATTTTCAAAGTAACATTTTAAATACTAACATTTATGTGTTGAATTAACCACTAAATAGCTTAGCTAAACGAAAAATATACAAATAACCACAAAATATCTCCATGCAGGACAAAATTTCAGAATAAATAATAACAACCTATCATCTTTCTTTTATTTATTGAATTTTTCTTCTATGCATACATAAAGAAGTACATGTATTTGCATGTAAATAATTTTACACCTTTTTATTTATTACTACAATTTGGCTACAATTCATGGCGTTTTGATTTTTATAAAGTTCGTGACCTTGGAAAAAAATTACTAGAAACTATCTTTGTCACGCTTGTAGATTCCCATCGGTCAACGAGGTCTTTTTTACACTTACAGATTTCCAACTGCAGGGGAAAAATTCACATACAAATGTATGTGCAAAAGAAAGCGATTTTCTGAAAATTCATAATTAAGGAAATTTTTTTGACAAAAAATCGTGAAACTTTCACAATTTATATTACGCCCAAAGAGGCGTTTTTTAAACATTTTATGCGTTACCTTTATTTATTAAATATTATGTTCTTCGGCCATATAAACCATAAAATTCAATTCAAGAGCAATATCACAAAGTATTTAAAAAGAGCCTATCTTTATAATTTCCGATACACAATCTCGAGCGCTGGATATAAAATTGATTTTTTTTTCGTACAGTTTTGCCATTGCTCGCTTTGAAATCGTTTAGTTAATCAAAAATTCGTTGAAGGTTTACAAAATATAAAATACATAATAAAATAAATTCAAATTTCCAAATTTGGGCTTCCAAATGCCCATATTCGAGTGAGGACTACGTTATTCAAAATTTGATGTCTCTCTAGGTATCGTGTTTCTTTTCACAATGTCGGAAACATACGTACAATCATTATTATTTTATTTCTTTAAATATAATGCAGGGTTCTAATATTTGGTAGCAACAATTTGAAAAGTGAAATGTAGTTTTTTAGTGGTCGACGCAAAATGCCAAAACAAAATAGCCCATCTGGACAAATTGCCCTTTTGGGCCAAAAAGGAAAAGGAAAAAGCTCAATAAAATTTATATTTTCAAATTTACGGATAAGATTTATAGCACATTGTAAGTTAACTCCATTTGTAGATTTTTGAGGCTTTAATCATGCTCGTTTTTAATAGCAACTGCTTCGAGCGCCGCCAGTTCAGTTTAGGTTATAATGAAAATACCCATTGTAGGCATTTAAACTGGCATTTAACTAGACACAAACCCTTGAGAAAAATTTAGTTTGGCCACTAATAGCAGCAAAATAAGATATAAAATTGTCCTCTATATTAAACAAACAAAAAAATTAATTAAAAATAAATTAATAATCATTTTTAAAAAATAGTAAATAATTTAACAACAGATAAAAATGTAAGAACTACTACCAGCAAATAGGTGAAGAAAGAGTCCCTACTTTAGCTTTCCTTTCATTCAGTTTAACCGATTAATTCAGTTAATGAAAAATTGAGTCAAATTAATCATAGCTGTTCATATTCTGCATAGAACATACTCTTCTGCCACGTAAATAATATATGCCAAGGGCAATATCTATGGCTAAGAAACTAGTTTTTAATTGATGTGACACTGTAATATCAGCTGTCCTAATCTGTGTTTCAGCCTCTTTTAAAATATGTTTTTAGGAAATTAATTGACATTAATCATTATCAAAATTCAAACTTCGATTGATACAGATTTCAGGTCACTCGTGGGTTAAAATAATAAATGTATACGAATAATTTCTTAAATTAAAAAGTTTGACTTATATTCGTCAAGTGTATGAAGCTGAAACATTTTGCTTAAAAGAAATATGAATCTTAAATTAGAAAAGATTATTTAAACAATTAGAAAAATAATATTTTAATAAAATAATATTAAACATTTCAGCTTTCACAGGTGTTGGGATGTCGGCGATTTATTTAATATTTTTGCACTAAAATTGTCTAAATACGTTCCGTTAGCTCTTTATCATAAACTGAAACCTTTATCTTAATTACTATCTACTCTTTTATTACGTTTGATGGCATCTTATTGCATTCGGTACTTATTTCAAACTAACGTAAAACTTAAATCAACATTTTAAAATGAACAGATAAATACGAAACTGTTAACTAAACTGCACTGAATCAATAAGCAGCCACAAACTATATTAAGCAAACGTAAAAAAGTCATACAAACTTTAAATGGCTGTTACTCATAATCAGATAAATTCGAAAAGCCAGTTGATTTAACTACTTAACAGTAATGATTTTAAACTGTTATTCCAGAATATCATTCTGAAATTTCTTTACCTATTTATTCATTTCTGCTTCCTTGTACGAACTAAAGGAAGTATTGTAATCATGAAAATTTTCGGGTATCATATCAACAAATAAAATCCAATTTGACTGCTATCGAATGCAATTTAATAATGTTTTTGCTAGACATTTGTACCTAAGGACAGAGTAAAGCAAAGAAGAGATTTTTTGATGTATGTATAAATATGTAGGTATGACACAAAAATGAGTAGCCTCAGAACATTGAAATTTTGTATATAGGACTGCCATAACATGTAGTTGTGCATCTCCTTTTAGGTTTAAATCGGCATATTCCTTATATATATATATATCAGAATAGGTAACGAATAACAGATGAGTATCAGAATAGGTATATATTTACTCTGTTATTTGGGTCGGTGAGCTCTGTTTTTTTTCTTCTTATATGTTGGCAAACTGTACATTTTTTTTTTTTTTTTTTTTTTTTTTTTTGCTTTAAAAGAGATTGAAATGTGTAGTTCTTATGTTTCAGTTACGGTGTTCATGGCTTTAGATAATCTACACGCAACAGTTGTAGAATTATCAACGATTTAAAATTTGTTTAAGTGCAACTAAGCTTAATAGTGCAGCCATATTAGTTTACATTTGAAAACTAGCAGAATAGTGAATTAAGTCAATTTCTGCACATTCAGTGACTTTTTGCCGAGTGGGACGAAAGGTAACCTTCAGTTTGGTGCACCAAAATTCTGCCTTTTTGTCCACTGGCCAAATTGCTTGTTTTTGCGTAGAATATCTAATTCTAATTGTAAAAAAAAAAAAAAAAAAAAAAAAAAAAAAAAATTAACTATTTTAATTGTATTTGGTGTTTTATGTTCTATATGTTTCACTTTTTAATGAAGATGTTTTGAGTTTTTATGTATTGTTATCTTACCGCGAAGTGAGAACTGAATCAATTGAATGAGAATTATATCTCTAATGAAATTCGAGGAAATAAGTTTAAATGAAATGCAGCAGAAAATGTGTATAATTTAATAAGCCATAGAAGGAAGTCAATGTGGTGTCCGCATCAGATTTTTTTATTCAAGTGATGTATTCCAAATACTAGATAAAACTTAAAACTTAAATTTTGTATTTATGTAACTAAAAAATAGTGCACATGAATTTAAGGAGTATTATGTTAAATAAAGATATATTATTTATATGTTTATAAAAAAATATAAATTTATTAAGTTACATTTTATTAAAGGCTATTAAATAAACATTTTCCTTAATTTCACTTCAGTTCCATAATGTTAAAATTTAACTTTTTGCAGTCCTTTTAGGTCATGTGATTTCAACCACGCCTTAGTTGTTCTTTACCGAGAGAGCTTTTTGTTACAGTCTGGGTCTGTGAATCGAGGTCAAACAATCCCCCCCCCTACTGAGACTGTAAAGTTCCCCATCCCTTCTCATAAGGGACTGGCAATTCTCCTCAGCTTCAGCACTTCTGCTTAATGCAAAACTGACTAGAAACATGTCGGTAAACTACGTTACATCCTTCATTAAAGAATTTTAAATAAAGTAATTAATTTGTCATTAAATCCCTCAAAGTATTCTTTATCCTGCAAATTAAAAAAAGGCTGCAATTTTGAATCAACAGCTTCTTTTGTCAGATTGGAATGCTATCTAAAAATTCACATACTCAAACATTATAGCATCTCTTTTTACGTAGACATGGAGTGGACTATTGAAATGAAAAGTAATTTGATAGCAAATATAATAAGCCTAAAATGTTTGCACCATAATAAAGCAGTAGAAAGTGTTCACAGAAATTTCCTGTTAACGCTCAACGAAATCGCAGCACTCAAATTAAAAAGCGTGTCCTTAACAGATCAATATTTTTTCTTTTCATTTTTTTCCCTTTTGCAACAGGTGATTGTTAACTTCCTTTGTGTTTAAGGTCAATGAACCTCTGAACGCGAGCAGAATAATTTTTTGATAAAGAAGGACCGCCAACGTTTTTCTCCCTCTTAAATATTGAATCTTTTCGTTGTAATTAAGATAAAGGTTAGCGTCAAAGCCTGAATCAGGCTATCAGGCTAGTTATGTTTAAGGTAAATCTAATTTATATATTTGAGTTCATGCACACAGAATCCGTTTTCCCTAATTTACTAATTTTGTTTAAAGGAGCACTGATAAAGGAGTGTTGGTTTAAAAATATTTCACCATTACTATTAGAGCTACTAAAAAATAATTCTTATAAAATCACGATCCTATTACATTTTTCGTGCTACTCTCACATTGTCCTTTTCTAAGTATACAGAATTTTCATAATTTAATGTAAATTAAGGCTGCATTCAGATGCAAGTTTCTTACTAGGATATTTATATTTAAATTCGCATATTGGCTATCTATAATTAGTCGGTTTTGCTTCTCTGATTCTTAATAATTCAATACCAGTATAAATTTAATTTAAAGCATAAACTATTTCACCTGATGTAAAACGTAACCTGGGAGGTTGCCTACACCATTCTGGAACACGAGGACGCGGGTGATTTTCACTTGACACCCCACCATCAATACATACATTTCTAAAATTATTACTGCCCGAAATATGTTTCGCAGAGCATAAAACCTACATAAAACCTATTTTTTATATTTCGTAATCTCAAATAATTATCCATCGATTTAAATATCGACACACATATGAAAAATATTATGGACAGTTGTATGGTAATATGAAAAATTTACAGACAGCAATTTGAAAATCGTGAAAATATAGTTATCATATTTAATATACAAATGCATGTAAATAATTATATTAAAATGTAAAAGAAAATTAACTAATTTTATTATTTTTCTGCATTACGATATAATAACTGTTATATTATTTCGTAATTATTTTTAGACTATTAAATATTTCTTTTTTATACATAAATGATTTAATACTCGTATATCTTCTAATCGTATAATATTTTCAAAAAATTAATATAAAATTCTGTAAAATTTAATAATACAGAAAGATATTGAGATTAATTAGAAAAAAATCAATATAGTATAAAAATTGCTTCATATGCTATAAAAGGTATTGCTGTTTACTGATAAATTCTAACGACACACCGGAAAGGTATCATATTGCTCATAAATTTCCTTTTGTTATCGGAAACTACTGATTCATTTTTATAAAGCAAAATAAAATTTGCTATATAATTTCTAATATGCTTATAATTTCAAATGCCCGATAAAAGTAAACATATCCACTAAAAATTACACGAGGACTTGCGTGGGGTAAATATGACCTCCAGATAATATTTAAAGTAAAATTATTTAGCAAATAGAAATGAAATTTGAAACCTGATCTAAATCAAAGGTCATGACCTTGATGACAACAACAGAAAAAATTGAAGTAATAATGAATCATGGTTTACAAGGAGTATTCTGTTTTATAGAGGTGGGATCAATAGACCCTTACGTACGTGCTCGCGGGTTAATAATTGAAAGGGAATAAGTATTTCAGTAAATTATTTAATATAAAAAACAGAAACAAATAATATTATATGATTTAGAGAATGAAATCTGAATGAAGTATATCATTCTTGACATTTCCTTTTTAGATTTTTAAAGTAGACAATCAAAATTTTAAAAGAAGTTTCCGTTTCGTTAGTCATGCTAAAGCACTCTAAGGCTATATAAAAAGAAATAATTAGCTTAATTATAAAACCGCTATTACAGTTACATCATTATAATAAAATCTAAAATTGTGTTATAATAATATCAAACAACTTTATTATAAATAAACACTTTTAAATTAAAATCTTTAACAAAGACACGGTATTCTATAAAGTGCATATTAAAGTAACTCAGAGCAATCAGCCATGCTCCAGATTCCAAGGCTGTGCTGCATTAGATGAACTAAATACCAAGTAAAAGCTTTAAAGGTCACGAAATACTAGCAACGCAGTTTGGCAATCTTAATTTTGATTGCTTTATTGAACCTTCGTTATCACTTAAATATTAACGAATTTCATATGCTTCTGGAGTGCGATGAATTGCAAACCATAAGAGACATTAAACAATAGCCTACTTTAAAAACCTTACAAAAGTATACGATAATAAGTAATTAATGTCGGAGTTGTTGAATATTGTTTAAAATAAATATTAATTATTGCCAGCAAATGATTCACAGTCAATTTTTAATGCATCAAACTGGTCCAAGAATCATATAAGGGCGTTTGAAGGAAACTACATTTTTCAAAGAAATTAACTTGTATCTTTCCTTCTTTTTACTTCCTTGCACGAAGTAAAAAGGAAGTATTGTAGTGGCGAAAAGTTTCAGGCAACATATTAAAACGAAAATATCCATTTTGACCACTTTCGAATGCAATTTAACGATTTTTTGCGTGATATCTGTACGTAAGGACAGAATAAAAGACTCTCTTCCTCCAAAAAATTATAAAACTGCCTTAAAATGAATTCTGAAGAGAATTTTTCGTGGCGTCTGTACGAACGTATGTACGTACGTATCTCGCATAACTCAAAAACACGTAGCTTCAGAACGTTGAAATTTTGTATATAGAACTAGCATAACATGTAGATGTGCACCTCGTATTTTGGTTGCAATCGGCAGCACCAAACGTATATAAATATATTTACATATATATCCACTCTGTTACCCGGCTTAGATTTCTCAGTTTCTTTACTCTTATATGTTTGTAAATTGTATATTTTTGCTTTAAAAATGATTAAATTATGTTGGTCTTATCTTTCGGCTAAGCTTTTTATGCCTTTAGCAAATTTGTATGCAATATTTTTAGAATTATCAACAATTTTAAAGTTGTTTAAGTACCGCTAAGCTTAATAATTTTTTTGATGGCGGCCATTGTTTGTTTACATTTGAAACAGTAGGATAGTGGCTTTGTTGCCAATCTAGAGAAACGTAGCTTCGCAACAACAAATATAACGCCTTCATTTATTATTGCGAATTAAATCATGCTTAATCCTTTCTGGAAATTTTTCGACGAAAAAAGTGTTTAAGATTTACTTCGTATATTTAATACAGATATATTGAGTTTTTATGTATTTTTGCCTTATCGAGAGGTGAGAACTGAATTAATTAAATGTGAAATACTCAATCGTCTGTGAAAAACGGTTTCTTTTTTGTTTTGTTTGCTTAATTTCTTTTATACATCGTTCTAGCTTTATTATTGTATTTGAATAGAACATGTGGCAACGATTAGATAATTCTTTAAATGATATGGATTTGTTGCATTCTGAATTATAATATGACATGTGTACAAGTACTTCCATATTATTGGATACAACTTACTCGATTCTTCAAGCATTTAAAAGTCAAGTATCATATATTGGTAAAGGCCGTTAATGGTCGATTGCCTCTTACTAAGTGATAAGACATAGACATAAGATAGTCATAATATGAACGAAATATAATACTGTTAAGTAAACCTAGGGCCAGAGTGTCGCTATGGTAAACAAAGTGAATTTTAAAGAATGCATTTATTCTGTTGTGGTTTAAGCGTTGTCGGCGAAGTAGGTTTAATTCAATCTAATAAGTTTAAATAAAATGCCTATAATTTAATATTCCGTACAAGGAAGTTATGTGGTGTACACATCATATTTTTTAATATATGTGTTAAATCGCAAAACTAAGCCTTAAATCTAGACGTAAAATGACTCTATATTGGTATTTGGAAAATATAGACACAATTTTAAATTAACTCATTAATTTATATAATACAAGCGGTTAATATGAAATCCTGCTGCTACCGATCAACCAAAACACTTTGAAGCTGCTAAGATTTTCATACGATTTCAAAGATGTATGCAATGTTGTATCGTATAGGAGAAATATTTTATTAATCTTATATTCTTCCTGGAATGTTAAAAAGTAAAGAAATCAGTCACAGCTGAACAGAATAAAATAAGAATTTCGGAAACATGCTATGAAAAAAAATTAAAAAGCAATAATTTTATGAATTATGTATTCATTGTAAATGTGTATTCATCCTATATTTTAAACAAATATAGGATGATTAGTAATTCTCTATGGTACTTCGAAAATAGATAGTGAAATTACAGAAAAAACTGCATATTGGTTCATAAAAAGCATCTCCATCTGCATTCATTATACATGCTGTTCATTACAGATCGTGTTGTTTATTATGTGCAATCCTGGTGATGCAGGAGATTTTGGTCTCAACTGACGGACAACTAATCTGTTTACTTTGCATCGCACAGTCAGCTAGTTATCTTTGAATATGGGTGCCTCTTCAGTGACCGAAAGATTAAGGTCGCTCAATATTGGTAATTCGAAATGGATTCAATCGGGCTGACAGCATAGTTGATGTTCGGTGGTTTTCCTCATGTGTAGCTAAATACGAGCCAGTTTTCCTTAGAAAATCCTCTATGAACGCTTCCATTTCCCCGAGCAGATAGTCCTCATGTGTGCTTTGTAATATGCAAGTAATATAACAGTACCTTTCTGAATTTGTTATAGCGTACACAAATGGCTTTAACCGAGGATGTTTCTGTTCGATATTTTGAAAGAAATTTCCACAGTACTGTCTCAATCGACTCACGTTCAACGAATTATAAATGCAGGAAGCTTTCTGCTTACAAGTGAATGAAATGAAATTTTAAATTATATATTAATTGTAACACTACAGGAATGACATCTGTTGAAACAGTTAGCCATTAATAGCTATTTTAGGAATTTCTACTTTGTTTTTTTAAAGTTTGATATGTGTGCAATATTTGGACCATCTTGCATAAAGAATACAAGCTCTGATTTCAGTACATTACTCCTGATAAGAGTTAGTTATTAGTAATAAAGTTTAATAAATCTTCAATAAAAGTGAGGGCTCTCTTGATATATTTGGCATGACGAGAACAATAACATATTATACAAATACGAGTTTCTGTTCTGCCTCAAAGTTGAAAATCGCAGGTTTCGACTACGGCATTACAAGCTGTAGACTTAGTGCTACAGACTACACCACTAAGAGCTCACAGTTCGTCGTCAGCTTGGAATCATGATTTGGAGCGTCCCGAGAAGCATAATTTTATTCTGTTGTGCAGGAAGTAGTGGTAAACTGGTATTCATGATGAGGTAGTATGGTAAATCTTGATAAAGTCAGAATCACTTCATCAAGATATCTCGATGAGACGGTATATATTGTAGCAAACGTTATTTGTAATCAAAATAATATTGAATTGCACTCATCAGTATAAGGAGCGGGCAGTCATGCAAAGCGTTTATGATGCTTCCTTGGCCGCTAGTACGTAATAAAATTATCTGCGTACTTGGGGATGTGTAGAATATTAATTGCCGTTATGTGAAATACCTTTGTAAGACATACTTGGAATAAAGATAAATTGATCACTTCTTGCATCCTCTCACAGTCAGTAATTTTTCAAGCTATGAGTTTTTACACCATTGAGCTAAATTATTGAATTGCTTGTTTAAGAAAATTGAATTATTTTAAAATTTTCTACTTATTAATATTAGTCTATAGCAGTGGCTCTCAACTTATTTGTTTTATGCATCCCTTTCACCTCTGCTAAGAGATCATTCCGAACACCCACTTTAAAATGTCGAAAATACGAGTACATATACATATTTATATAGATCAAGATTATTTTAACGTGTGTTACAATTAAAGAACAAAAATTATAGCAAAAGTTACTAAATATCAAAACTTGAATAAAACTATTTTTTCATGTTCATAAACTAAAACTAAATATTTAACAGCTAAATAAAAGGCTGACTTCAATCCCTTCTGAAACAATAAAATTTTTCTTAGGGAAGAATTCTCACCCAAGCAGTTGAGAAGGCCTGCTCTACAGGAAACATATATCTCAAATTTTATTATTATTTTTTATTGGTAGTTAAATCAAATCATTGGAATAATCGCAATAGATTTGGAACTCCTGGCATCATGTAAACTAATTTGAGAGAAAAGAGCTTTCAAACATTTTCTGATGAAGTCATTTTAGAACAAATCAAATGAAATATTTCGTAACGACTTCATTCGATTTACAGGCATCTGTCATTTGAGTAAAATTTGGTTTGTCAAAACTAACTTGTCGACAATAATAGTATTTAATAATTTTAATTACAGATATTTATTAAGAATATTTAAAAATAAATTACATGAACATAACATGAATTAGATCGAAAAGGATTATAAGCTATTTCCTCTCTCCTTTCTGCATGCCTTCGTGGTGTAACTGTATCACAGAATGCGCGTAGTCCAGGTTCGAGTCCCGGCTAGGGCATTGTTCATTTTTCGCGTCTCCAGCATCAAAATAACCTAATGACTCTACAAGATAATTAATAAATAGTTCCCGTGTTTTATGCTGCACTGTATGAGATGTATAATATTTATTATTTGTACGAATGCTAATATCCGATAATAAATTACTTAAACCTGTACTAACTTATTATTCATTTATTATCTATTATTTTATATAGTGCCTTCTCATCTGAGAAGCTCTGATTAAGAAAACAATGAGAGTATGAACTCGAATTATAATTTCAAGGTTTCAAGTGATTCATCGTCTAGTTCAACACTCCTGTTTTTAATGCTTAACCTCAATTTGCATTCTAGTTCTTTGAAAGTGTTTCTTTCCCGAATCAAAAGTAAAAAATATATACCTTGCGGTCCCCAAGAAGGACTGGCTTTGCTAAATTAATGGCACAAATCTGCTAGCTGGAATTGGGCAAAGGGATGCAAAGGAGATAAGAACAAATCTTCTGTGTCGTGGGAGTTCCGCTATCAAACCGCGTTTAAACGAATTGAGATCAAGCATTCGCCACAACCCTACGGTAATTAATGAGCCATTTTAGCGATCACTACTTTCTCTCGAGAGACATCGCCCACCCTGGTGGCTAATTACGAAACCACCCTCTCCTCACCGGTAAATACCTTATTCTTCGTTATGGTAGGAGAAGGGTTAATAAAGTTTGAATGAGACTTTCATAGAATTGCCTGCATCGGTATATGTTTCATGATGTTTCTCGGATACATCTTCACCGTTAAGACGATGGGTAATTAGCCATTTGGTTTAGTTGAGGAGATACCCATTTAGTAGTTAGGCTTACTCAGGTGGGATTTCTAAGAGTATAATATTTTAATGAAAGTAAATTAATAGATGGCTCCATAGCAAAATGTTATTGCTAAGAAATATGCGTCTGCTGTTTTGTTAAGAAAGAAAGTACTTATACGTGGGGTTCTTTCCTGAACATTTGGAATTACGTTAAGAGTAGATAAGGCAAACTTGTTTCGTAAAATAATCTTAAAACAAAACGAATACACGCATGTTAAATGAATAACTTAACATTACAAAGACACAAATGGTGCATTACGTTCAGGAAGATAGGGGAAAGCGTGATCATAAGTTTAATTACTTGCGGGTTCGACTTATTTACTACTGGTATCGACTTGCAGGTCCATTTCTTTAAAAGTAAAATTTATTAGGCTTTGATTGTCAGAACTACTGTTTCTTCTAATTGACGTGGGAAACATCACAGAAATCTTGAGTGGAAACAGGAAGCTTACTCGAGCTATGGTCGTGTGCGTGGAATACAGAAACAAATTAAGATGGGTTAATTTTACCCTTTATTTTTCACAGCGTACAGGTGCTCCCGCACTTCGGGATACAGAGACCAACACTTTTGGCCTAAAACGTAAAAAATAATAAATATTCATTTAATAACTAACTTAACTAAATAAGAATTAAACTTAAATGCTTCGCTGAGACTAATAACGTGAAGATTGGCCTTTTGACACTGAGTATATAATGAGCTAAATGCAAATACAACAATATTCTTATTATATCAGCAGGAACTAAGTTCTGTCCTAAAGGCAAACACGAACTGACTGAAAAGCATGCTCGTAGCAGAACAGCCGGAAGGCTCTCTCTAAAAATCCTACTCGCGCTTATTCTCGCCGGAAATGTAAAATAAGAGAGGATAGCCAAGTTTAAAATAAAATAAATGTTATTAAAAATCTAAAATCCTTATATGATTACTGGAAAAAGGACAGGTTTAGGTCACAGTTTAATCTAACTATAGATTAATTTTAGATATACACCTTTGCCTTATTTACATTAATTAGTATTAAATGCCATATTGGTGATCAATCTATCGCTGTCGAAGTGGGATTAAACTTTCGCTTCGACAAACTCTTTTTATCATGACAAAAATTTAATCGAATAAATTTCCTTTTTCTAAATTTTGCTGATTATTTTTTCCTTTTAAGGCATGTTTTTCGATAAGCTTATCTTTCACATTTAATAATCGCCCTGCCACCTTACAGCCATAATGGTACACGAGGCGATTGGTATAATCTTGGGCCCGGATTCAGATCCTAGGAAGGTAAATTTCCAAATGTATAGCGTCTTTGGGCCTGAGACAATAGTCCTAAACTATTGCCAAGCCGAAAGTACTCTCAAGACATGGTGGAAAGGGAAGAGAGTGGGAGAAAATCCTTGAATCCGTACTCTCGGGGATTCTCCTTCCAAAGAAAAATTCGCTTTGTCATCTATAACGTACCTAAGCCCTAAACCATCTTCAGGTCTAATACCTGCCTCTTGCCATATGAAACTCGTAAACTTGATCTAGTGTTGCTATCATTCAAGTGAAACAAGTCATAACAACAATAACCATTACCGTAATTTTTGTTATATGTGAAGGAATATTCTATTTTTTGATATAAATGTCAACTTTGATGTTAAATACGTCTTTTCTTTGGACTATATGGATAATTATGATATGCTCGGTGATGTTACCAGGCCGTTTATTATCCATGTGTATTGGTAAAGGTTGTCATTGCTTGTGTTATAAAATTTTTAATTTATCACCTACTCAGCTTGACATACAGCTGATTTCCATGAAGCTGATGTCATTTGACGGGGCATACCTACCTATAGATTTAATTTTTTTTTCTTTTTAAAGAACGTTTCTTTTATATTTGTTTAGCTCTGAATGCTACTTTGCGAAGGGTGGTTTGGAAATATAAGTCTCACTTCTTAGTTTAAATTTTTATTTTACATGTTAATAATATAAGTAATTCATATAATTAAAAATAGTACATTTAATTTACAATGCACTCAATCTATAATTATTAATATTTTTAAGGTTATTAAAATAATTAAATGATCGAATTTTTATTCGGAGTTAAAATCCTTTGTTGAAACATTGTTGACAAAAAACGTATTCAGTTTTCCTTATAGGCATACCCATAATCCAAACTACAGTGTTTAAATTCTGAATTACCACAGCAGACAGGAAAAAAAAAAAAAAAAAAAAAAAAAAAAAACAATAATATGTCAAAAATTAAAACTAGTAGAATAAAATTTATGTAAAAAGGCAGCATACAAAATGGTTTACAGAATAAAAAGACACAAAAGAAATATTGTTATAGATGATACGTACATAATAATATATAAATTATTAAGTATAAATTTCAACTATAGTCATTTATTAGAAGATGTGACATTTTTAAAGAGAGGAGTCAAAAGTAAACGTGTCAAAAGTTATTTGCAGGACATTTGACACGTTTCACGTTTTATTTATTATAAATTAACCTCAAAAATTAATTTTGAACTAGCTTAATAAAAAAAATAGAAAACAGAAGAAGCTCCGCCTAGCTCTTAACAAGAATTATCAAAATTGTTGCTGTTTAATTTAGAACAGAACCAAAATAATTTTTGAAATGTTTGAAATCTGCCAAGCCAGTTATTTCACCTATTAAAAAGGTGTTACTCATCTTACTGACAAAATTTCCAATACGCAATAAATTAACACAAAACCTAAATCAACAGATTTGGAATTAAGTAGATGAAAAGTATAATAGCAACAAGGCCCGTCCTCAACATAAAAGAATAATAGCATAAATTAGAGAGTTTTTTTTTTTTCATTACCTCTATATCTACGTCATTAGCTTTCATTAGCTCTATATCTTGTATCTTATGATACAAATTTAAACAGGCAGGATATTGCATAATATATCAAATAAATGACAGATAGTTCGAGCGAAAACATTTTTTGAAACTTCGAAACAGAAATTTCTTTGAAGTGTTGTACTGTTTCAACTTTATATATTTCGCTTCTTGATAAAATCAAAAATATTTTCCAACTGAGGAAAATATTTATTGTAAATTCTGTGCGCAGGCGATACATTGAAACAGATATACACCTATTTCTCAAATAATCAGCCATATTCTACATTAAATAATTGTAAGCGTTAATTAACTAGGAAATAATATCATTGCAAATTATTGTTTTGCAATTTAGCCTTACCATCTTCATATATATAAGATTTTGTGTTCCATAACTAACTTCTGGAGAACTGATACTTATGCAACTAAGCCTATCGTAATCGCTTACCTTCAAAATATTCCAAATGTTAAACAAATGTGATAATCAGATGGATAGTTCTTTTGAGGCTTATAATTTTTATTTATTTTTTTTTGTTATTTATTTACTTTAATTTGTTTTTCTATTTACTTCTTTACATTTCAGAAATTTTAATGAAGTGTTTAGAAATTTTAACTCTCTCTAGGTTTTAGTTTGCAACGTGTTTTTTATTTTTTATAAATACGTTATGATTTGTATTACATTAGTTATATATAATCTACACTATGACAAATATACAATACATAAATCCATGAATAATGGTTATCTATGTTTGTTTCTAATTCACTTTAAAATATATTTTAGATGATTACCGTGGAAAATAACCCTTCTATGTTTTACCGTATTCAAACAGAAAAACAATTAACAAAATATTTCTTTTGATTTAAAATCGTTTGACAGTTTTAAGTACTTTGTTAAACAATAAAATAATAAATTCATAATACTAAAAGTGAATATTAAATGTACAGAAAATCATCTTTGATTTTTAAAAAAATTCAGACGCGTTTTTCTTTTGAAATTTTACAATTTTATACTGCAATTAGAAACCCCTCTGAAGAACTTTGAAATCTCTAGAGATATTTTTGAATTACAATTAATTTAGGCATTTAAAGACATTTTTAAATTACAGCGCATAAAGACATTTGAAGACATTTTAAAATTACAATGGAAAGTATAAAACTTTATGATCAATTGATCGCACTTTTGGACCAGTTTGCTTCTAACTGTAAAAGTTGATATGTTGATTGAGGTGACAATATGAGCCTGGAGTATCTAATATCTCCCAAATTCGGGGGTAAATTTTGCAACCACTGAACGTTGCTTCATGTCCTCCTGACCTCGTCATCGGCCGTCACCTTCTAATTGGACTGTGAGGGACAAGGAAAGGCAAAGATACCATTTCCAAGCTGATTCTGAAACATGCAGAAAAGAACCAGACTTACAAGCTTAATTACAGAGCAAGTTTTTATTTCATGAAAACCCACCATGACTATGCGTTAAATAAAACTGCGTGTTATTTTAAAACAAATACCTGCAGCTAAATGAATATTCTATGTAAAAGGCGAATAAAGCATTCCATTTTTAAAATGATAATTCCAGCAGGAACGGAATATCCTGGTTCTTTTTTGCATAACGATACTTGGTAGTGAGAGTAAAGAAAAGTAGGAGCAAGGGCAGTAGCCATATTGACCCAGAACAGTAAAGCAAACAATTAATTCGCCACACCCAAGGGTAGGCAATGAACCGGTTGACTTTCCACTTTCACTTTTCATATTTATATTTTATTGAAATTTTTCGGTATAAATACTAACGGCTGGACACCAAACTTCATCAATCGAACTCCTTTCCACTTCTGGACTAACAATTCTCTCAAGTCCTTTCCATCATGAAAGTGGTAAGTTCTTAGATTTTTAAGAAATTAAATAAGATGTTTTTAATAACTGTTTCTGTTTGTCTATACATGAAAAAACATTAAAAGTACTTTTTAAATATTAAGCTTTAATAATATTTATTCAAGAGATTTCCTAGCTTATTTGAAATTTGATCAGAAATAGCTGTTTCAATAATATTAGTTCCTACTTCTAAAAACCTTATGATCTTGGTAAAGTAAACTCATATTAATATGTTCCCTAAGTTGGAATTTATTTCATATTTATAAATAATGAACTATTTATGGAAAATACTTAAAATCGTAATTTAAATACGTTCCTTGCTAATTGTTTAAGTATAATTTCTTTTTAAGTCGAGATGAAATTCAGACAAATGACATTTTATTTCTTTTAAAAGAAGGCATTTACAAATGCATGAAGTCTTTTGTATAGAATAATTAACTCCGTAAAATTTGTGATACATAAATCTTAAATTACTGATACTTTTGTGTAACAAGTTTTGTTCAAAACACTTTAGCTTCAAATATATTTGCAAACTCAAATCTCTCTGATTACTTATCACCAAACTTATTTTCAATCTTATTTTCAAAATCTTTATATAGCACATTTGTTGTGAATAATCAGGAATATCTTAGTATTTTAGAATTGTGAAAAAGGCAGCTACGATAATATTTCGTGAATTCAAATTACACGTCAAAAGCAGAAATACTCAAATGATTATTTAAATAAAATAAAAAATACACATTTAAAGGTACGCATTTACAAAATATATGTATTATTTTTGTTAGACAATTTAATTTTTAACACACAAAGGTATCAGCTAATAAGCAAATAAAAACAATCAGAAGATCTCAGCCATTATAAAACATTTTGCATTGGCAAATATTATCCATAGAATTTAATAATGAAATATTTTCTTAAAATTTATTTCCTATAATCCATTACTTAAACAATAAATATTTTTAATAGTAATTTAACATTTTCTGAGAAAACATATTTTTTGAATATTTGATATAAATTTAAAATATTTAATTTCTTAAAAATGATTCATTTAATATAACACCTTACCAATAAAGTTCCATTTTACCAACATATTATTAATCTAATATTGTAATGCATCATTATCAGAGCATAGAGTGATATCAAGTAACCAAAAGTCAATGTACCTTCCTTTAACACTAAATCTGCACGTAGAATATGCCATTTAAATTATTATTAAAGCGGAGCGAATCAAGACTAATACTGATAAATTCTGCAGCATGTATTTAGCATATGCTGTAAATTTAGTTTATAATTTCAGTATTAATTAAATTTAATTGAAGTTAATTTGAAAATAATATAAATTTAATTTACACGTTTTATTATCATCCAAAATTACAGATAGAAAGAACATACATAGCTTCTTTATCGTACAAATATTAAAAATATAAAGAATATATCTAATTTAAATGCATAATAAGTGCTGAAATCTTTTACTAAAGGCATCAAAATTTTAAGGTTAGTGTCCATGATTTCAAATACTGATACATAGGCACAATTCTTTCACACTAATATAACTTTTTTCGGGTCTTTTCACTGATTTTTTTTTTTTTTTAAATTTTCAGTTAGCTCTCGTTCTCCTCATGGCTGTGGCCGCTATGGCCCAGTACCACCATGGTGGTTATGCTCCTTCCCACCAGGTAGTTCATGTACAGCCTGCCGCATACTCAGCCGGTTCTCAAGGACATGCCTATGGTGCCTATGGAAAGAAGGACTCCCTTTACGATGCTCATGGCCGATCCCACTATGGAGATCATGGACGTTACGCTGACAGAGCCCATCAAGCTCATGGACACCACAACGTCGGTGGATATCGTAAACACGATGCTGAAGGTGCTCAAGGTAAGTTATGTCCACGTTTAAAAAATCTGAGGCTTTTATCCCTTAGAATGACTATCTTTTTGCTGATTTCCCCGTACTATCTTCGTATTTTCTTACTGTTACTCAAAGTGCTTGCGAATGCCAACAGCTTATACCTCTTTATCAGATGCTGATTCGGTTAATGGCAGAGTATTTTGGCTTTAAGGGGACTCATACACCTTAAACCCCTTATGATCTTCGAATATGTGACTGTTGCAAGAATTTGGATATTTTATTTATTTTAAAAGCAATTACTTCGAACTTTTTACAGCTGACTACATAATATAGCTGCTTTGGAAACTAGTAACTAGAAAGTTTGTGTTGCCACAAATATTTTTGTAATTTAATCCTCTTTGTGACAAAATATTTCGCTATGTTTCCACCTTGCGCGCATGATATTTTAAAAATGACTAACGGTACATACTTAAAATTTGATGCAATTCTTTATATGGGCACTACTTTCTAACTGAACCAACAATCTGATGAATATTTTAATACTGAAAAATTTTATGGACGAAAACATTAAAAATTGTGTTAATAAAATACATTTTATAATCTGAACTCAAAATAAAATAAAAATTTAACATGAAATTTTTAGAATTTTAGGTTCACAGTAGTTTCCAAATGTTATAAAAGCTATATATTAAATATGGAATTAAATTGTGAAACAGAATGTTTTAAACTGTGCGCGCAAGTTGGAAACGTGACGAAAAATGTTGTCAAAAAGCGGATTAAATTATAAAAATATTTGTGGCAACACAAACTTTCTGATTACTGTTTCAGAAAGCAGCTATATTATGTAGTCAGCTGTAAAAAGCTGGTAGTAATTGCTTTTAAAATAAATAAGTTATTCCAATTCTTGCAACAGTCACCTATTCGAACATCTTATGGGTTTTAAGGTGTATGAGTCCCCTTAAATACCCTAATATTAATATGCTATGATGAATTTTTTATAAATTTCTGAAAGCTGAATAAAAATTTAATTAAAATTATTTTAATTCTCTCTCTCTAAAGAAAAAAGCAAATAGCTTTAAGGACTACTAACAAGTAGGACATTATAAAACCAGAAATGTCCGTTTTCGTTCTTTATTCTACTTAACAAGCTTCTTCCAATATGAATTCAAGCATTTTTAAGCATGCCTTGGAACTAGTTTTTAACAGCATCATAAAACGGCTTCTCTATTGATTAACTATTCTGTATCGAGAAACTATTCTTTTCTCTTTTAAATAATAATAATTTATGGGTAAACAGTTGCACCTTTAGTTAAGAATGCTTTTAATCCTTTTATGACCGGCGTCGCTTATATCTGGCATCTGCAAAGCTCTTCGAATTATCTAGGAAGAGTTGCAGTAATGATACACAAACTAGATAGCACGCATTTAAGCAACACACGGTAGGAAGTTCTTTATAGAAGTATTTTACAAGCTATGCTGTACGCTGGCATACAATTTGCCAAATTCTGTAGTGGTGTACTGAAGGTGCTAATTATCTCAGTCACGAAATAGTAAAATTATAAAATTACGTTTTACTTTAACCTGGATTAGTTCCCTTTTAGTCTGAAAAAGATTTAAAAAGTTTCTAATTTTGGGAGCATGAGTGTACTTAGTTCTACATATTTAATTTTTTCAAATTTCCATCTGTCATAAGAAAACAGTTAATTTCAACTAATATGCGTACATTTGGATCTTAATTCCTTAAAGTTTGCGATTAAAATCTGCTTTTCTCATAATATTTTACAAATATATTTCGTGGGAGGAACTTAAATGTAAAGCATAATCTATTCAAATGCAAATAGAAAACAAAAATTCTTAACTTAATTCTAGTCAAAGATCGCTTACTAGAAGCTCAAATTAAAGAACAATCTATTCCTTTGTAAAACTAGAACAAATGAATGATTAAATATACCTTGAATGTCGTTAAAATGATAGAAGACTGCTTAAAGCTGAGAAAATATATTTGTTGGAATTTAAATCCATCATATGCCTGGTTTATGAAAATATTTGTTTCCTGAAAGAAGAAAATAATGAAACTCAGTTACGTGCTCAAGTTTAAACAATAATTTATTTCTGTGGTCCAAATAAGAAAAATAAAGAAAAGGAGCTATAACATTTTGGTCTAACAATAGTCTGAAATTTCCTCTTTCCTAAAAAATAATGTTAATGTATTCAGTCTACACATGCTTGTAATTTAAAAGCGTTTCTTGTATTTATTAACTACATTTCAAACTGTACTGATCATTTTAAAAGACTTTTATCACTAAACTTGCATGAAAGCTAACTATTCACCATTTTATTCATATTGTCACAGAGTTTCAACGTGCCACTTTCTGTCCATACGACACACGTCTATGAGTTATTGGAATTCGTTCCCCTATTCCGTTATTAGTATCCATAAACGCTTATAAACGTATTAGTATCCATAATACAATACTTGCTCAATTTTTAAGTTCCCGGCAGTAAAAGTCTGAAAGCTGGCTATTTAACGCAAAGAGAGAAATCACATATCGTAATGTCCGGAGATCGAAGGTTTCCCATACTGCGTATAATAGTGTAGAAGCATTGCAAAGTATTCAGCTGATTGTCAAGAATAATAGTGTAGGAGCTCTTCGACGAGGAGATAACGCTAATTTTTAAACTAAGATGCAAGGTTATTCTTTATAATTCATTATTCCATTATCATTTCAATGTACAATATTTTAAAACTAGATGTATCATTTATAATCATAATTACATGATTCTAAACACATAGTCTGAAGGCACAGCAACGTATAGCCTTAATCTGATAATAACTCAGAATAATATTTTACACTCCCATCAGACGAAAATACATGAATTTAAAAAATGATTTTGTCATATGTTCAACAGCCTCCAACTATGGCAAATACCGCAACGTTGGTGCTTACGCTCAAGATAAGGGTGCTGGATACGAAAAGGCTTACCACTATGACAAGAAGGCCGGACACCACGCCGTCTTGGCTGACCATGGTGCACACGCTGCCAAATACGGAGTCCATGACAGACAAGCCCACCACAACCAAGGTGCTTATGCTCAGGCCGGACATGACAGACATGGAGCCCATGACAGATACGGAGCTCAAGCCCACGGTGTTCGTGCCCATGACAGTTCTGCCTACGGACGCCACAACAGCGGACACCAACAGAGCTACCTCCATGGACCAGCATACAAATACTAAACAGGTCAGTTTGAATTCCCCAACCCTTCATGATAGACCGTATTGTGCAACTACCCTAGACATGCACCTTTAAGTATTTTGACAAAGTAGTTCTTGATCTTTGAAAGTTCTAGCACGAGATGAACGTACTTGCATCAAAATTCATTTTGTGACTGTTAGCCTAAAATATTAAAAAATAAGAAAACGTACGAGACACAGTAATCTTCAAAAAACAATTTTTGTTATTAACAGATGTAAATTCCAGTAGATATTTTCAAAATGTAAAAGGCATAAAAAAATAATAAGTTCGCTCCTAAAGCCCGATGATTTTACTTTATAAACTTTAAATGACTTTTACGTTTTTTTCGATTAACGATGATATCAGGAAAATATTTTCATGAAAGTTGCTACTTTTAGAATCACGGAATCTTAAGAACAGTTCAAATTAAATTCTTTTCGCCTGTCAAATTTATGCAAGATGCGAAAAAAGTAAATTTGTAATAAATTTAAAATATATCTTCAGTGATCTAGGAAAAATAAATAGGTTGTTAGAAGTTACTATTATTTATAAATTACTATTTTATTAACCGTATTGATTTAATGGGAAATAAAAATCATCTAGGTTTTACAAAACGGCATTGAGTATTACCAAAACATCCCTATGAAGCTATAAATCTAATAATTTCCACCTCCGTATTTTAAAATTAAGGCACAAAACTTAAAATTAAGGCAAAATTCTATCTCAAGCTGATTTAATTTGAAGAAAATCTATATGTATTTCAAAACATTCTGACACAGATTATGTGTGTTCAAAGAGAAAAGTTAATTGTGAGGCTGTTGCTCAAATTCTGCTAATTAAATACATAAAGAAAAGTAAACAAATAACAAAAGAAGTAGCAACTGTAGCGTCATCTATGAAAGAAATACGATCGCAAGCCTTAAGACATATCTATCCTTAAAATGATGGCTTGATTTATCTAAAATGATAACGGATTTGAACTTGTCATAAAGAAAATACTAATGCATCAAAAGCCTTTGGAAGTTTAAAGGAAGAGTAATTATTTATTCCTTAAACAAAAGAAAAAACGTCTAATTTTTGTATTTGAATATTAGTGTCGCATTGAAAAATCATTATTTATATATTAATGGTAATATAATCTAATTCTTCCTTTTTTCTCTGTACGGTTTTCTTTTTGATTTCAGCTCTCGGACAAGATGACCCGGCCTCAGAAACGTTCTTTCTTCTGCTATTCCGCCCCCTTATTTATTGCTTTTCTTTATGTATAAAAAAATTCAAGAAAATGACAATAAAAAGTTAAAAATCTAAAAACTACTGTTTTCGTGTTGAAATTTTTGCATGAGATTTATTGTTTCTCCAAACTAAATATTATAAATGAAAAAAGTACTTTAGAATGCATTTACAAATTTTAGAGACACAGGTTATTTAGAAAAATCTGACTGAAAAAGAAGTTGAACATCCAAAATTTTCCCTTAAAATTAATTATGCTTTACTGATTTGCTTAGTGAAAACGCACAGCTGATTCTTAGCAAATAGAAAAATAATGTTTCTAAAGTGTGATGTTCTGTTCAAATATAGTTTAAAAATGTCTCATGAACTTTTCAATGATGTATCAGTGTATGAGCTTCAAAATAGTATTGAGTAATTATAAAACACTATTAATTATATTAGTTGAACTTACCGCTATATATAACAATATATTAAAACACACTATTACACATAATATATTATAACACACTATTACAGATAATATATTATAATTCAGAGTATGTTATACACTATTAATTACTCTCACTATTATATAACTCATTTATAATATTTCGCGAAATCATTTATCGTATAGAGAGTAGATCTTAATCTAAACATATACATTTAATTCTGCTGTTAATTGTAGCAAGCCTGAAGTGTTAAGGACGAGTGATTGCCATTTTAGCAATCTACTTAATTACTAAACAGATAAACTTACATATCGGCTTGGCAAGAAAGTAATTTCGTTTTTCTAGTGTGAAATAAAACTTAATTTTTTCTATACAGAAAATATGCTTTAATCAGCAAATATCTTCTGTTCGATGATTTTTAGCCATCGGTTTGGTAACTTCATGATTTTGCGTTCATAAAACTTCTGGTTATTATCAACAAAAAACTCAAGAAAGTTTGATTTAAGGTCAACGTTGGTGCTCAAATTTTGCCATTTAATAAGGTTTGTAAATTTCAAAATAAATGATAATCCGATGTACAAGATCGGAGCTATATGGAGAATGCGACATCACTTCTCAAAAACAAACTCTAATAATACCGTAAGTGTTGCTAAGTTGCGGGAGACCTTACGTTGTCTGTGGAAAACGATTCCTTTGCGATTTGCGAAGTCTAATTTTTCTTTTTGATTGATTCTTCCAATTTCATTTGTTGTTGGCAGTAGTGATTTGCTCTTTTGGCTGCTTGGAAGCAGCTCAAAATACGCAACACCTTTGTAATCCCACCAAACTGCTAGTATGATCTTTTTCCTGATGCAGTTTAGCTTTCGATATGATTTGTGTTGATTAATCATGCTTGTACCAATTCTTTTTCAATTAATGTCATTGCAGTCGATCCACTTTTCATGATCAAGTATAATTCGCTTCAAAAAAAAGTCGATCTCATTACGTTTGAAATGCTTATCGCAAATATTGATTCGCTGTGTCAAGCGAATTTCTTTCAACTCATGAGGAACTCAAATATTGAGCTTCTAACCGAGTTCAAGAGACCTTATGTGATTCGCAAATTGTTGTGTGTGATACAATTAACATTTTTGAAATCTCTCGCACAGTTATATCACGACTCGATTCAATTATGGCTTTAATTTTACCATCATTGTATCTTCAGAAGATCGGACAGAAAGTTAGTCATCTTCAAGAGGAAAATCTCTAGAATGACATTTTTTTAACCAACTCTCATATACGAGCTTTGTTAAACAAACAACACTATAAACGTTTTGTGAGTTTCAGCCGCTTTTTTGACTTTATGAAAATGAAAAGGTATGTCGAAAATGTTTGTTTCTTCATCCCATGTTAAAACTGCCCTAAATTAAGAGTTTCAAACAAAAATATATGGAAAGCAATTTTATAGGAACTTAAAACTGTCAGTTCCCAAATCTCAAAAGAAAATAAGTTAAGATTGACAGTAGAATAACAAAAAGAACATAACGTTATCAATTTGTGCAAACCGAAATTAGTTTATTGCCAACCCAATATTTTAGCAATACCTGAAACATTTATTGCAAGCTAAGAGTACTTCTGCATTGGTAAACTTAAATGTTTTGAAACGAGCAATTCAGTCTCATGAATAACTCATACTACTGCGGATAAAATTCCCCAAGCTCACTAATCTGAAGGGACAATTATCATATTAACTTTTGCTAGTACTAACTGAGTGAAAGTCAAGTTAAACTCCATTTAACTGCAAGTCGCCAAGTTTACTTCTCTCTTCTGCTCACTTTATGTTAATTCATATTTACAGGAGTACATCTAACTACATATACTTACATATACAGGACTAAACTTATTTACAGGATTACATATAACTAATTCTATATTAAATTCCATACAAATTATAGTTTAAAAAATCCCTAATTTTCGTCATTTAAACTAGAAGACAATAATTCAGCTGAACTTTAATACAGTTTTACATATTTTTGTCGTTCTATATAACAGTTTCAATGCAGAAACCCACGGTGTCAATTTTGTGTGTAATTAACACACGCAGCTAAAAAATATAAAATGTCGGGTAGGATTCCCGTTAAGGTATTGGTGACATATCAAGGTTAGTAACAAGTTCTATGACTACAATAAAATATGGCGCTCATTAAGGAGAATAAAATTCGATGATTTAATATTTAATCTTTGATTAATGTTGTTACATAATTTATAAAAGCTTTTAAAATGTTAGTATGATTTGTATACACAACTTCTGAAATACAGGACAAGAAGAAGGCGGGACTCTAGAATTCCTCAACTGCCTGTACATGGATAGTCCAGAAAACTTAACTGTATAGCTCTGCCTCAATTTTCATGTAGAACACTCCGAGGGACGGACTGGAGTATCTCCTATTTTTTTTTCCTATTATTACCGCAAGGCAGTCGAAAGGATTTCTGGCTATATTGTATTTTAAAAGCTCTCATGTCGCAAGTCTAAAAATTGTCTTAGTAAACATTGCCCAGTTTAGTTGCACTTTCTTTCGAAGACGAAAATGGGAATCACAAAACTCCTTACCTCTCAAAAGGCTAAGAACCTGCGCACTAAACATACATCGTTATAACTATTAATTTATAACACTTGGCCTTCTTACGTAGTATACAATTAGATCAGAACTCTAAAAGACAACTGGTGCGTTTTCACTGTGTCTTATCAGTACCACAGAGAGAGAGGAAAGACCCTTTATTAATCAAAATAAATTTTAACAGACGTCACCAACTCGTGCTTACAGAAGCCAATAGCGTTGCTTTAAATGAAAAATAATGAATGAAATAATGAAATTGAAGTATAAGCCTTACGACATCACAGTATAACTAGCATGCAAAAGGGCTCTGAAAGAAGCCTAATGGCCTAATGGCCAGAATAACACAACGTCGCAGAATACTGATCACTAGTGAATCAAAGTTATTAACGTGGCCTTCAAGCAGAGAGGACACGCTCTGATTTTGCCTTCTAAAAACCTTCCTCTAAATGCTTCCTTCTTTCTATCTAATTTCAATGTCGTGCGAGCTAAAAATTAGCATTCCCGCATGGAAATTAAAACGAGGCTGATAGGAAAGGAAAGTAACATAAAATGACTGTTTAGAAACTTAAATGACATTTTATAAATTAAGCCATGTGATCACCGAGGACGTTACTCAGTGTGCTCCACAGTGATGTTACAATCGTGTTGAGGAGGAATGTAAAATCCCGCATCCTTAAATTTGAGCTGTAATTGTTAAAACATGGTGGATGGTGGAACAAAGCATGAAATTTGTAAAATGGTTATTAAAATTTACTTTAAATGTGATTTATGGGGTTCGATAAATATCAGTCATGTGCTGACGAAGACGAAGCACTACTTTCAGTCTTTTTGTAACCATGTTGAACAGAAATATTGCTTTAGTCTCACTTGTATAGTTTACATTTTGCTGTGAGTTGCTCCTTTTCACAAAGACCAGTACCACAATATCCTGGTTTTTATAATTTTATGTAGTCATTTTATATAAATGTGTCATATACTATTTTTTATAATGTAAAATGAAGTTAATTGGATAAACTTAAGATGAAGCAGGATGAGGCTTTGTTAATGCATTCCAGACTGATTGGAAGGTTCTTCCAAATTTGTTTAACGTATTGTTCTCTTTTAATTTGCGTATAATATATGGATTCCGATATATGCTTATAAAAATCACACACAATTCAAGACAAATTATCAGGTGCTTAATTGTGGAAAAAAAAAAAAAAAAAAAAAAGTTGCCTTACTTTGGCGTAGATTTTGAATAAGACATAATCGATTTCAAGGAGAATTAGACACGAGGTTTTTCTTCTTCAGTGGCAAAAACATTTTTGGAGAAAGAAAGGAAAGAGGGATCTGCGTCTGACTTCAGCGACAACAGGAGTTTACATTTAAAATATACATCAAGCTGTAGTTACCTTTGACTCGATTTCAAAGCTTTCATTACCATATTTCTCTTCCAGTTATATATATTACATGTATATTTGTTGTATAAAACCTTTGGAAAACGTATGTACAAGCATTTATGCGCCCATTCTTGTTTCAAAAACGCACAATTGGTCTAAAAATCATGTGCATTTTTCTATCCTAAATAAACCGTCGAATGCAGATATGAATCCTGGTTTTCCGACATCCGGTACATCTAGGCTGGTTACAAAATTTTTCGAAATTATAAGGTATTTTTACAGTCTTCTTAGTATGCCTTCGTGGTGAGCGACTCGAGGTTCGAGTCCCGGGGAGGGCATTGCACGTTTTTCACATCTCCTGCTTCAAAATAACCTAATATCTCTACAGTGGCGCCAGAACTAAAAAATGTGGTGGATGATGATTCTTCACTACTAGGACATGGCGATTGGGTCCCCTAACATACAGTCGCCCTTTAAAGGGGGAGTATATAAGGTATTTCTTCCGCCTTCATATGGCTTCGTGGTGTAATGATGACTGCAAAGGAATATGGGAAATAGTGTGTATACATTTCTAATGTTTCTGAAAATCGTTGATAGCAATAGAAAATCTGCAGAAGCAGAAATCACTTGCAACGTTTTTAAACACATCTGTAGCAAAAATTAGAAATATAATGTTCATCAGCTTTTGCCGTGGTTTGTGACCCAACGCAGAACAATTTATATAAACCTGTATGAAACTATTTACCAGAGATAAATAAAAATATATTGTAATCCTCGATGAAACATGGATTTACTTAAATGATTACAATAAAAGAAGTCTATTTATTTTCGAAAACGATCAGGAAAAAACGTGCAAACCTAGTTCCGTCAATACAAAGAAAGTTTTAGCAATGGGCTAATGGTTGTTGAAGGATTCTCTTACAATAGGAAACTTAAAATAATAAGAGTGGAAAAATTCTTCAAATCAACTCAATATACTCTGGACAGAAAGTTTTACGTACGATATTTAAAGAAGAATTTCTATTTTTTTTAAAATCCCAGTGGCTTTCAAGAAGTGAAACTTCATCAAGAAAAAGCAACAAGTCAAACAATGAAAAGTACCACTACAATCCTTGAAAAATTGAAGACTGGTGTAAATATGGAATATATACATTTTCAAGGTAATTTTTCGAAGTCGTCTGACGTATCCTGATGCACTGATGGGCCTTTGGTCTCTTGAACAGTGCTCTTTCTAAGTGTAAACCCATCACGATTGATGGACTCTTCAAAATAGTGGGAGAGGAATAGAAATGAATAGTGTCAGGAAACACTTTCTATCATAAAATCAAGATGTATAGTCTAGAAGGCTGTCAGTATGGACATTTAAAAAAAAACTGTTTACATTATAAACATAAATTAAACGTCCCCGATACCGTTCTAAAAACGTGTAAGTGCGCTCTCTAAATAATGATTATGATTTATATTTTAAGTATATTAATACTTTTATTGTCGAGCATTTGGTACAAATTATAATAATAATAATATATTATAAATTTATCAGTTACAGATACTTGTGCAATAGCTGTGCATTTCCATGGGTGCTTAAACTCACCGTTGTTAAGACACAGCACCTGCGAAATATTCATTACGTTTAGCGTAAGTAAGCACTGTTACCAAGAGATATTTCTGGATCCATATTCAAGTTCTTAATATTTTGTTAACTTAAGGGTGCAACTGCAGAATCTGTTGAGCTATAAGAATACGCATTAAACCTTTAAATATCGATGCTTTTAGAGGAACAATAACATTATAAGGGTGCGGCTCATTTTTAAAGATAGTGTATTTAATACTCATGAAATTCAGTTCTGCACCTGATTTATAAAAACTACAATTTTTTCTGCAAATTCTCATTGTCATCCTAGGGACTGGTTAGCGAAAATAATTAGACACCATGTCCACGAAAGTCCTTATCCGGCCTCGCTGGTTATAGACATACTGACATACTGGTCATAGTCAGTTATAATAATTAATAAACTTTAAATTATGAAAACGTTTTAAATAACGGCAAGATTCATATTTTTGTATTTTTAAACTAAAAAATTCATATTTTATATAAAATACGAAAGTTAACGTTTTATATATTTCCCCGGTTCCTTTACTTAAATTAAAAACATTTGGTACTCATTATAAAAAAATAAAATACAAAATTGGACTCTTGCATAACGAGAATTGTGGAAGATACATAATATTAAACTAAAAGATCATATTCAGAAACCATGCACTAAAAGCAAGAGCAAAATGTTTGCTTTTGTACGTAGCTAAAAATAAAATATAAGTTTAGAAAAATGTTTCTGATACTAAGAGATTAAACGATGAGCATTTCTATTCAGATTTTTGTGAAAAACATTGCTCACAATAATTTTCAATTACAAAATGGAGATCTTATTCACAGTGTCTTACAGAATTCGTGTTCTAGAAAACACCATCTAACTTCAGTATTGGCATATAACCAAAGAGTTATTATTACTTTACAATAATTGAAAAAGAATAATTTTTATAATTCATTGATTTTTTATGTAATTGGCAGATTATGACTCTAAAATAAATAAAACTTCATGTGAATATTAATAACGTAGCTTTGGACTTTAAAAAAATTATAAATTACTTGGGCGAAATTTCCTTCGGCAAACCAGTTGTAACGAAATTATATTTTAAAGATACTAGTAAATCAGAAACGAAAATCATTGAATGATATTAAAAGGGAAAATGCTCGCTTGAATTATTATTTATTTGTTAAACAAGCCCTCAATACAAACATAATATGACGTGAAAAATTAAATATTTCCGTCAGTTTTGAGCGTACACAAGTGAAACGTTTTATGATTATTTTTGTATAATGCCTATAAAATTTTTTTCTGTGATTTGAAGTACATATCTACGGCCAACAGTAGTGCCGTGTATATTATGAAGGCTCGATATTTAATAACATTTTTCGATATTGATATTTCCAGAAAACAATATCAACAAGATTTTAACCTTTTCGCGGTCCATTTAACTTGGATAATTTCGTGGCTTAATAGATATCTCGGTCCTATAACGTAGAACAGAAATTCCACAATAAACTCAGCAACGTGTAAGAAAATTTTCATGCCATTCCTCTATAAAATTCTTTAAAGCCATCTAAGCGAAACATGCGTTGAACTATTTCATCGAAGGACTGTTAACGTACCTTAAGGACAACAAGTCGACGATATTCCTTTGTCAAAAGTTGTCATGTTGTCCGTTTTATGAGGGAGCGTGTCACAGGGGTCCAAAAATTATGGCCACCTCTTCAATGATATTACTCTTTCGATGTTTTATACGGGTATCGTAGTCTTATCAATCAAATAGGCATTAAGATGTTTTTATGATCTAAACAGCCATTTCTAAGGAATGAATGGGAAGCCATGGAGAGATATAAGAAAACATAAAAGAGGTGCAAAATTTTTATAGAAATTTGGTGAAATTTTGTTGTTTTGTGGGAACATTTTAAATTCGTAATTTTTTTTAGAAGTCAATCATTAAATAATTTTAAAATATTAGGTTTTGTATTATGCTAAATTTAGATAATATTTAGATTAACATCCGCGCAATTAATGTAACATTTATTTTTTCTAATTTCAATACATGAGTTTAATCCTAAAACAAAATTGCATTCCTTGAAATTTTATAAATTAAACTTTGATTTTCAGGGGATACTGAGCATGGCTAATTACAAATAAGAAACATTTTCATTTTGAATTAAAAACTAGTTATAATCCAACCTTATGTTGATAATAACTTTTAGAGAATTTAGAGCAGGGGTTCTCAACCGGTGGTACGCGTACCGCTGGTGGTACGCAAGATAAAAATAGGTGGTACGCAAAGAAGCAAGATATTTTTAACTATTGAATTCAAAAATTAAAATCACAATATCCTGGTTTTTTTTCTCTAACACTCGTAAATTTAAGCAATCTGAGCTTTGTTCAAAAGTGGTGGTGGTATAGTTCGACCGCCTCATCCGCGACCATGAGCGCAAACATGCATGCACCATTCGGACCGAATTATTATCAAAATAGGGTGGAAGGATGGGGACTTTCTTCCTTCCAGCATAGCTCTTTCCGGAGAAGAGAAGACCTTTTACGTCGCAGCAAGTAATACCGTCCCTTTTGGACGAATCTATGTGTTTTGGCAGAATGCCAACCTGGGTTGCGCTTTAGGCGGTCGAACTATAGTAGTAGCTGGTGGTACTAAAGGTTTTCAAATTTTGTTTAGATGGTACGCGTTTGTCAAAAGGTTGAGAAACGCTAATATAGAGCAAGTCTGTTTGTTTCAAAATAAAACAAAAAAAAAATATTTATGAGTTAAAGAAAATCTGAGCTTGAATTTTGCATATTTTCTTAGAAGGAATTCTTTATCAGTCCATCTCTGTGAGAAAGAAAGTCATTTAGATTCATCAATTGCTCGTACCTCATCCCAGTCGGTCTTTAAATGGGAAATGATGTAAATAATTTAAAATTACCCATGCATGCTCTCTTGATGTAATTGGTTAGTTTAGTTTAGTTTTAGTGATGGAGCACGCGAGCACCATCCCTCTACCACGGCGGTTAATATGTTATTGGTTAGCAAAATCAAAGTGGAAACTGCAAGTTCGATTCCCTGTGGGAGTACAGTTTATAATTCTTGTTTCATTTTACTAGTGGCTTAATTATATGTATAGACTAGTGTCTTTTTTATAACACTTGCTTAAAAAAGCATAAGGTAGAATAAGAGTTATAAAATTGTACGTTCGTTCGCATGGAAATATAAAATGTGTCCTCTTTTTCATTGTTCTTTTCGATTTTTGATGGTGAAATGATTTAAAACGTCTACCCTGAAAACATTTTCCAACGATTAAATAAGTAAGCATTGTGGTAAACAATTTTCAGTAAATTATTCAGTAACAAATCAAAAACTAAAATTTTTAAATCAAAAACTAAAATTTCTCTCTGTATAAAGAGATTTCTCTATTCTTTTAATAACTACAAAGTCTGTGAAATTTGCATCTAATAATAATATTATAAGCGCAAAAGATAAATATCAGCAGAAGATTTAAAAAGAGCAAAATTCAGTATTTGTTTCAAAGTCAATTTTTAACTAGTAGTTAAAATACATTGAGTGACAATTAACTATTTAGGAATTGAAAAAAAAACAGCTTAACGCGAAGCTTGTTTATTTTTTAATAAAATGTTACAAACAGTTATTTATGCGTACGTAAAAATGCACAAGGTACACAAAAAGGTGGATCGTTTGCTTCATTTCCTTTTATTGATCCTTTCTTTACTTACGCTAGACGTCGGCTTTTTATCCATTAACATCTATTTTGTAGCCCAATATAATATTGAGCTAATAAAATTGCTAACATTAGCAGGATTCTTATAGTATGTGTTATTAAAGCCAGGGCCTTTGCAAAAATGACCGCAAATAATGTCAGTCAGGCTACATAACTAACTTGTACTTTGGTAAGTTTACCAGTCCCATATAATGACATTTTGAAAACAGTCATAACCCGTTTTGAGAAGACAATTTCCTATACCCACAGCTCCAGGAATGTTCCTGGGAGCTGGAGATATCAATAAAGAATCCAGGATTACTTCTAGTCAGTTCATCAAATATGTTTCGTCTGTGTAGATTAATGCGGGATATAATGAATCTATTGACAGGTCCAGGTAAAAGAACAGAGGGCACTAATTACTTACCAAAAGCTATATCTTTAAGTAATTACGTTTTTATTTGCTAAATCGTTAAGTAAAACATATATAACATACATTCATATACATTTTACATACATAAATTGCATTTTACACAGTTATTATACTTTTACCTTTAATTTTTTATTTACACTAATTTTTAATTATTCTTTTATGGTAATTAATAATTTTATTAGTTTATAGTCTATTTAAAACAATTATTAATTTTTAATTCTGTATTTAAGACTGGTGGTAATAGTAAAGTCAACCAGAAAATATAGTTAAGTAAATCAGAACTAGCCTTCTCTAAGCCATCCGCTTAATCATTTTCAAAAACGCCATAATGACTGGGAATCCACTGGAAAGTAATATGTCATCCCAAGAGATTCAAGAATATTTGGCAGTCATAAAGATAAATTTTTAGAACTAAAGAACACAGAAGAAAGTGCACTAGAGGTAGTTCGGCAATCAATAATGATAACAGCATTCAGTTCCACTTTCGTAACCAATTGCCTCTTGAAACGAAAAAACAGGAGCCACTTCAGAATCAATGCTTTTGCCGAACTCACTAACAGCTCTAGTGAGATTAAACTATTTTGAATGTTTACCCTAGCTCCAGCGACTATAGCGGTATTCACAGCGGAATCATACGTGAGAATATGCAGATAATTAGTAGGAAGGTCTCTTGTAAATTGTAACAAAAGACAAAAATGTTTAGTTCTATATCTGTGGAATATTTTTTGATCATCGGGAGAACCATATCCAGATTATATCATAGTGATTGCAGGGAGCTACGTTTAGTGATAAAATGTTTTTAAAATATAGTAACGAATTTTATAAAAATGTTTTCGGCACTGGGAATATGAGAGTTCTGCAAGTACATAACTTCGGTTTCACCTATTCTCAAGCATCTGTAAAGTCAAATTTGTAAACTGTCTATTGTACTTTGAGAAGCTCGATACTAAATGTCCCATTCACATATCTGTAACATTTGCGGACATGGTATCAATTAATAGTTTCTAGAGAGCCAGCTACAGATTGTTAAATGTCTTAAGATTAGCATTGTGATAGCTTAAAGTAAGTATACGCACGTGCACCTTGAAATTCGTCGAAGAAATTAAGGCAATGTATTAAAAGCACATAAATCCAGGTATAAAGTACCAGGCCCATATTGGCATTAAAATCAAGAAACAATCTCTTTCTCATTGCAGTTTGGGGACATTTGGGCTTTTTTTTTATCGAAACACTGCGCCGGTAAAAGGGTTAAAACTGTTTATGAAGCACGGAATCAATCGGCAAAATCACTTGTGTTCATTTTCAGGTTCATTTTTATATTTGTTCGATAGCTTATTAAATACGTTTCGTAACAGACATTAAAATGAATTAAAATAACCAATTTATACTATATTTAAATCACAGCCCATCTAGATGATAAAAGATGAATTTTGCTATAAAAGTAAGGAAATTTTCTGTATGCAACGTATTAAAACGTAAGCAAAATCTTACTGTTATTTTTGCTTTACGAAAAACACACAACGATTAAATTTTATATTCTGAAGTTTTTTTTGTAAAACTTATTTAGAAAAAAGTTATAACTGTAAATGTTTGTTTCTATTTAAGAAAATAAACTTGAAGCCATCTTCTACAAACAACCTACATAAGCGTTCTAAAGAAATTAATAGGAATTGGTCGCTCATAATATATAAGATTTCTTAGAGAAAAGATTCAATTAATTAAAGTTATATTTTTTCAGGAGGCAAAATTTGTTTCGACATAATACATGCTTCTCACCTGGTATTTTTAAAACATACATTATTATCCGATGTTTGGATAAGAAATCCTTTACCGAATCTTTATTGTTTTGATATCAGGTAATCTCCTTAATAACAAAAGAAATGAATAAATTGTGCTGGTGTTTCGTAGCAAGGCGATTAAGATAGAAGTTAACTTTTCATACTCACTGCTGAAATATGAATATATGTCATATGCAAGCTTAACGAAAATATGCATTTATTTAGCAAAGTTAATTAAAGCTTCAATCAAATAAACAGCAATATAAATATTATTCATTATTCAAAAAATATTTGTAAATTTAGCAAAGTCATTTCATATTTTAAAGAAATAACATATTGAGAAAACATCCTTCCCCAGGTCCATACAAGTGTCTTTTGATATAGCATCTTTTTTTCTTGGTCCTTATAATATAAATGAAAGAGATTTGGTAATATTAGTTAATTAACAAATAGTAACTAAAATTCTAGTAACTAAAGTAATTAACTCACAAAAAAAATCTGAAATTTTTCAGATTTTGCATTACGCTCAAAGGAACGTTTTTCAACGTTTTGTGTTACCTTTATATATTAAATATCATGTTCGTTGCACATAAACCAGAAAATTCAAATTCAATTTAACAGCAATATCAGAAAATAATTTTAAAAGGAACATACCTTTAGAATTTCCAATACACAGTCTCGCGCCCTGGAATTTTTTTCGTACACAGTATTGCCATTGCTCGCTTTGAAATCGTTAAGTTTGTTAATCAAAAATTCGTTTCGGGTCAAATTGCCCCTCTGGACTAAAAATTATTAAACTCAAGATTTTATACTGTCCTCTAATTCCAAATAATTATATTTAGTAAAAGTTTATTATAAGAATTAAAATACAAAATGTTTGACTCTCTTACTACAAAAACTCATCAAGCTATTCTGCATTATTTATCGTATTTTAGGGCTTGCCTTAAAGGATCGGTAATTAAATAAATTAGAAAATCTATAGACTGATTTTTTTTCTCTTTTAAAGTTATTCGGTGATAATTTTGTTTGCTATTTATTAGTGTGCAATATTCATTAATTGAAAATTTTGTTACGTACGCATGCAAAAGTGTTTTCATACCAGTATAAAAATTTTAATTATAATTATAATTTAATTTAATTATAATTATAATTATTATATAAAAGAATACTTATAAAATTATTATAAATACAATTGAAATTTAATTTAATTAAAATTATATGTTTTCAAATGATAAAAATATATTATTAATATTCTCATGCAGTTTTATTATTTTAGATTAATAGCTTAATAATTACTCAAAAAGTTAAGTCGAAAAATTTTCTTAGCCCAAAGGGCCTTAGCCCAGAAGAGCTGTTAATTTCGTTTTGGTATTTTGCGTCGGAAACTTTAAATGTCCGCTTTACTTTTCGAATTGTTGCCACCAAATATTATCGCCCAGCGTTATATTTAAAGAAATTAAATTATTAAGAACCTGCTTAAATGTATGTATGTTTCTCGCATTGTGATAAAACAACGGTACCTAGAGCCATCAAATTTTGAAAACCGTAATCCACCACCAAATATGGGCATCTGGAAGCCTTGATTTGGAATTTGTTTTATTACCGATTTCATGTTTTGTAACACTTTAACGAATTTTTGATTAACAAACTCAAGGATTTCAAAGCGAGCAATGGTAACACTCTACGGGGGGGGGCTGACCTTTTTATCTCCAGCGCGCGGAACTGTGTATTGAAAATTCTAAAGATAGGCTTATTTTAAAATTATTTTGCGATATGGCTCTTCAACTGAATTTAAGTGCGAAGACCATGATATTTAATAAATAAAAGTAACACACAAAACGTTAACAAAAGCCCCTTTCGGAGTAATACAAATTCTGAAAGCTTTCAGACTTTTTCCCATTTTTAATTTATGCAGATAAGATTACGAGATGGCTATGTGACAGAATTGGAATCTGACATTACTTCTAAAACTTGAACTCTATTAAGCTCTCCTTCATGGAAAGAAATGTATATCGATGAATATTCTTACGCAATTGTTTGGCATAGCAGAGTTCGTGTCCGAATTTATTGACATCAGAAACCTTTTTCTAAGATGATATTTCATTTTTTGTTACTCAAGAATGATTACAAGATATGAGATTATGTAATTGAATATTTCAGTCAGTAGGTGTCAAACGTTTCCTGTTGCATTTTTTAATGAGCATAAACATTTGCTAAATATAAGTATAAAGACTGAGTGGCTGTATAAGATATTAGAATTTATAATTTTTACAAAATGCGTTCTTAAATTTCAAAATACCATTACATGAATATCTTTATTATTTTAATAATTTTTAAATGGAAAGTGTAAGTCTATGACTAACGGTTGAGAAAATAAAAACTGTAAAACGTCTTTAGTGGTCGGTGTAGTTAGCTTACTTGTTTAAATCCACACCTGAAAACAAGTACAAATACACCAAATTATGCATTAATGAATGATACAAGTATATAATTTTCCCTTTCCTTTCAGTAATACATATTTTCAAATAATCTTTTACTATAAATTATTTACGTAACCATTTTTCCATTTATCGATAAATTTGAGCTTTCTTTATGATGTTTCTTTCTGGATATGAATATATTTTATTCCAAATATAATGCAGGCGAGAAGTATTAAAATATCACTGCATGATGCGTTAACATTAACTGAGACTAGAAAATATTTATGAGCTTCACCTCAAAACAAAAATTAGTTTCTAAATTTATTTATTCGCGTATGATGATTCCACATTATCCTCAGGTATATCTAAAATATCTACTTTCCTTTATGGCAACATTTTCTTTAACGTAGCCTATCGATCATTACAATGTAGAACTTCTTAGAATGTATGCGTTGCGAATCGCTACAATTTATCAAACGTCCATGTTTCCCCGAAATTTGATTCTTTGCCATTATAAAATGCTATGGCTAAATCACTGTTCCTTTGTTTCCATTGTTCTATGTGCAGTGATCTTTATATCCAGTGTCGGCCTTTGGGCTTTATAGTGAATTGGTATTTTAGTAAGATATTCTCAAATGCAGCGATGGAATTTTGTTTTAGGTAGGAAGAGGATCAGTTCGTCCATACCCCCGGGTTTTCTTTCAGACTAATCAGAAGAGTTGTGTGACAAGAATAGAAAAGAGGCATAAAATGGTCGTTTGTACAACGTTCTGGTATCAAAAGAAAGAAAAAATGAGTAGTTTTGCTCCAGTAAAAAGATATTTTTAGATTTATTTTATGTCATGCAAATAAATAAAAGACTTGAATAAAACTGAATGCAAATTTTGATACCAGAAGAAATAGTAAAAACACTCCAGTCTGAAAACTGCAGATTTGAAGCCAAGTTCATTATTGACTATTTTATAAAATTAAAATACATAAAAATAGTTTTTTTCCTATTACCCTTTTTTCGGATAAAATAAAATTAAATATACTTATATATCATGTCATTATTCGTAATTACTTTTCCAACTGGCGATTTTGAGGAAATTACAGCAAACTTAAATGCGTAATCTGGAGCAGTGGTACTCAAACAAAACATTGAATTAACGAGCTCTGTATTTACTTTGCTAGTATACACACTTGAATTAATACAACGAAGATTTGCATTTGTATTGTTCCATGCCCTTAAGGTACAAATTCTTAGAGTTAAAACCAATGACATCCTTCCTATTATCAAGCCAAATAGGAGAGTTCCCCAAAGTTTCGTTATTAGGGCCAAAACTCTTAAATTTGTACACTAACTACTTTTAGACTAATCATGGAATCATAATAGAAGTGTACGCAGATGAGATAGACTAATAGTCTCAAACTGGAGGCCTGCGGGCTGCATGCGGACCCTAAAGCAATTTTATGAGGTTAGCAAAGATATTTAAATTATGGACGAGTATTTTTTTGCAAACACTCTGTTGCAAAGATTTCCAGATTTAAGTTATTTGAAATCTAAGTTTATGTTATTTTTATTTTTATTAAAAACAAATATTAATGTAGATATTCATATATGAATTAAATATGAATGTACACCAGAAAATATACAAATTTAATTTTGTCCTATGCGATATTATTATCATTATTGTTTATGTACGTTTTGATAAATATTGAAAACGTGTTATGAACGTATTGAAAAGTATTGAATTATGTACGTTTTGATAAATAAAGGAAATTTAAAATGATTAAAAATATTTTATATTTCGTTAATATTTTTTTTAATTTTTAAAAATTTTGTTAAAAAATTCTAAAAACATTTTCATTTTGTAAAAAATAAATAAATAAAAAATAAAAATAAAAAAAATTGCTGCCCATCAGCTGTTTTTAGATTGTGGTTTCGGCCTGCATGCAATCTGAGTTTGAGAGCACTGATATAGAACTTCACAGATGAATGTTCGACGAACTTTTAAAATCGCAGCATGATATGAGCAGGCTTCAAGCAGCCCGCAGCAATGTTGAACACTGTTGTTTTAAATATAGAATGGACTTAGTGACAGTATAAAAGCTCAGCGATGCTTTGCAATCAGTACAAAATGCGGAAAATGTATGACAAAAATATAGCTTTCAACTGTGATGTACTTACTCATACGCAAGTATTAAACACTTATGAGTAACACTGAATTCCAAGTTCGGGTTCACGGAAAGTTTCTCAAAGACTATTGAAAAACATAATAGTGCGGTGATGCCTGCGAACTTGCTATTTGAATACAAATCTATTCTTGCCATAAAAAGCTGCGACTTATTTCATCGCTAGGATTAGGTCCATATTTACATACCCGCATCCCATTTGAGCACAATCAATCAAATTATACATGGAAATACCTACAGGATCTTTAAACAAAATCTGCTGATGTTGTCATCCTAAGTTTTGTACGTAACTTCTGCATGTGTGGCTAAATCTCAGCACGAAACAATACGTAACCATTGACCCTACCCAGAATTATAAATAGAAAAGACCAAAGACAATTTTTTTCTAGAGAGAATTGATAAATGCTAGGGCAAAGCTTTAAGAAACGCATTTACTGCTTTAATAATGTTTAATCATTAAGACTCTTTAATGAAAAGGAATTATGATGAATAATGGAGTCTCTTTTGCTAGCTCAGGCGTGAGCATTTCTCATCATCATTGCAGATTCGAAAGACTGAAATCGTATTTTGTTGAATATAAAGGAAGAGCATTATTCCATGTATGACAACTATTCATATTTTAGCATAAAAGTAAGCTTTATTTCTTGTCTTGGCGATCTTGTAAAAGTGTATTTAATTTGTCTATGTTTCTCTTAGAGAAAATTTTCATTTCTAAAATTTCATCGTTACTATAATTACCGTCAGCAGATATGATTTTTGAGATAAAAAGAATCTGCATCACTCGGGACGTCATCAAAATTCACAATCAGGGAATCATTGCCACTTTCTTTGACTGTAGAGGAAGTGTCCAGTTTGATCACAATGTCGCGTCATCCGATTATAAAGCGATACTTTAAATTTGGTGCTCGCTTAGAAAGCTTCAAACTTTTACAGAATATTAAAACTTAAATATTTTACTACATTATTTCAACTTACGAAAGAAAATTAATCTGCAGTAGATAACGAAGAGGTAAGTAATTTTATTTATTAAAATTAAAGACTTGCTTAACTCTTTAAAATATTTCATACTGTAGAAAGATAAAATTTATAAACTATTACACTTAAGATCAAAGATATGAAGTAAAGTAATACGTATTGTATAAAGAAAATCACATCTTAACTATTACGGTAAGCCTCAAAGAATCCGAAAAATCATGGGGGAAATATAATTAGAGTGCTTTGATTTATTCCTCTGAGACTTACCGAGGTTGGCAGACGTATCTAGTACATTACTTAAGTCTCTACTTACCTCGTTGCGGGGATGTTTTCTTTCCCCGGTGTTCGATGTTGTTAGTTAGTTCCTAAAATGTTTAACTGAATCGTAGGTACAATCCTTATTTAATTTTCTGCTGCCTCGAGGTAATCTTTTAAGTCATGCTCTGCAAAAATAAATGAAAGTTTCGAGAGTTTTGTTTGTCTTGAAATTCCACGTCCGTGGTTAGGTAAATTCATTAAAGTTTGCAAATTTTGACAGGTAACTCAGATCTTCCTTTTCTAAAAGTAACTTACGAAGATTAGTTTCGAGTTGGCTCTGATTTTAGAACTTTGTCAACACTTTTCAGTGGAGTTAAGGTGAATCTTATGTTTTGTCGAAATTAAGTTCTAAAATTTCCTTAAATGTCTTTAATCTTAAATCTTTTACATCGTTTGTTTAGTATTTTAAAAATATCCTGATGTGGGCACCGTATGACTTCCTTGTACGGCCTATTAATTTTTCCTGCACTTCATTTGAGGAGTAAGAGGTCAAGGAACTAGGAATCTGCCATTAGAAATATAGATTTAACCTTATCACTCTGTATAATCCATACTGTTTAAATATACTGCAAGGCATAATAATTCGACAGAAACAAGTACTAATCAAAATCATGTCCTATTATTGTGCTGCATTACAGGCAGTGCCATCTTAACAGCTTTATGGGCCCGAAGTAAACCGATTGCTCCGGCTTCTGTAAAAGCCACTTATTATAGAAATGAAGTACAAATTAAATTTAAATGGATTAGCACAAGTCTCTTTGTTCATGGGGCACCGAAAAAATGCTCAGCGGACCCATGAGTTAAGATGGCTCTGGTTAGAGTAGTAAATACATTCGTACATGCATTTGAGGGTGTAATACAAGAATACATAGGAATGCATGAATTTCAAACTTAAAAGAGTTCTTAATGTATACGCATTTGCGAGTAAATAAGAACCTAATGATTCAATAAAAAACACCCTGTCAGACAGGAATTCTTCAGATATATAATTAGTGCGGAGTACATTGTAGGTTCTTGTCTTACATGACCGTCACATGTGCCTAGGGGGTTGTTTTCAGGATGCAGAAAACCTCATTCTGCCTTCTAAGATACGTAAAAGATTTATTTTCAATGGTGTACTAGGCAACCACGAGAATAATTAAGGATTAGTTTTCGTTTTCATGTAAATCAATAGTTTAAAAATTTCTGCTGGCGTTAGTTTAGAAGTTAAAATATAATTAACTATGTATCAATCACAGTTATGTAACTGCCAACGAGGTCCATTAATCAGTTGACATAAATTAAAACTAAAAAACTAAGCAATTAACTTCTAAACTGAAATTAAAACAAAGACTAATCAAAACTGAAACTAAACAACAGCTAAAACTATACTAAGCAAAATTGTAACTAAAGTAAAGGAATACAAATATATATTTTAAGTAAACCTAAAACTAAATTCAATTTAATTTAAAACCTAAAATTAAAATAGAGTGAAACTAAAACTACAGTTAAGAAGAACTACAATTAAGAAACTAAACTAATTTCCTAACCGGTTTTTAACCCTGGTACTAAACTAAGGTTGTATACTTTGATGTTCATCTTTAAGGAAGCACTTTGTTAACGAAATCAAATCAACCTTTTCAATTATTATCTTCATTTGAAAGCTTATCGCTTGAAAGTTATTATTACCGTAATTTGATTCACATCATAGGTTTAAAAAATTATCCCTAATTTCACGTAGCTACGAAATTGCATCCGATACTTTTCATAAATAATTTCAAATTCAAAGACTTTGTAGAGATATTAAGATTTTTTGGTAGCAGGCAAGGTGAAAAATTAGCAACGCCTTCGCCGGGATTCGAACCGCGGACCTCTCAATTACGCGCTGAGGGTGCAGACCACTAAACCACGAAGGCTTGCCAAGAAGGCGGAAGAAATACCTTATAACTTCATTGCGCATGGTAAATTACTAACGTAAAATAAAATTTATAATCGAAAGAAGTTTCGCAACGTATAATTTCTTGATGGAAAATATAAAAGGCTTTTTAGTTTTCTGTATATAAAGATGAAATTATGATTATAAATTTTATGCCTCATCTGAGATGAGTTTTAGAGAATTCAAAACAGTAACAAAACGGAGATCTAATGAAGCACTTCACGGAAAAGTGAGATAAAAAATAGTGTTTTTAAACGCTGATTCTGCATTACGTATCATGAAAAAATAAAGATATAATAAAAATTCCTTGCAATAGAACTAACATGGTTAAGATACTTAATTTTTAAAGTGCTAAAAAAAGCTTATTAGAAGGCGGGCTTCAGAAAAATATTATTATATAGAACGAAAGGGAAAAAAGTATTCTTTTGAAAAAATCCAATTAAATTTAAAAAAAAAAAAAAAAAGAAAAGAAAACTGCGTATTTTTCCTGGGATTTCACGCAAAACAAAACCAGAAAAATTAATTAGCTGACTGAGTTGGGTATCAGCAGCTGCAAGGAAATTAGCATTTTTAATCTAAATATATCCTGAAAATATATAATAGTCTTCTATAGATTGATAAATATGCATCGATAAGTAAAAATAAATTACAGGATCACTAACTATGGCAAGAATTAGAAACAGCTTAAAAATGTCGTATTTAAATTCGTTATATAATTTTATTTTAAACATTAGTTTTAAATACCTAGTTCTAACACTTATTCACAACCGCTTAATCGATTTGCTGATCAAGATAAGAGGATGGCTAGCTGATGCTAATACATTCTTTCCGCTGTGTTCGGGGTGCGAATTTCCAGTTGCAATTTCAGTGCTTAAAATTACAGTGCAGGTGGGTGCACTTACAGTTTGTTGGTCGAAAACGTTTCTTATAAGTTAGAGGTAAGAAAAGATGGGAATGATATCACTTTGGTTAGTCTTTTGGATGAAATTGGGATGGAACTTAGGAAGATCACCATTGCATGCTTTGTGGAAATCAAGTAGTCTAACTTATGTGTATTCTTCCCAAACTAAATACGACAGAATTATCCAACTATATAAAAGAAGGTTTTAATAAGTCATATTTCTATAATTCATACCAAACATATAAAATAAACATATAAAAAAATTCTTTCTGTTGCTTTATTAGCCTCAGGAGGCAATCTGCCCAAAAGGGCTATTAATTTTGTTTCGGCATTTTGCGTTGGTTCACTTTTCACATTGTTGCCACCAAATATTAGAACCCCGCATTACATTTAAAGAAATTAAATAATGAAGAATCTGCATGGATGTATGTATATTTCTCGCGCTGTGAAAAAACAACGGTATTTAGAGACATCGCATTTTGAATAAGGTTGTCCTCCATTCGAATTTGGGCATATGGAAACCCAAATTTGGAACTTGGTATTTGTTATATTATCTATTTCATATTTTGACAAGCATTAAAGAATTTTTGATTAACAAAATGAACGATTTCAAAACTAACACTGTATACACCCGCCCACCCACACACACGCAGGGGGAAAAAAAAATCCTCCAGCGCGCGACATGTGTATCGGAAATTCTAAAGATATGCTCTTTTAAATATTTTGTGCTATTGCTGTTGAAATGAATTTTATGGTTTAAGGGCGAAGAACGTGATATTTAATAAGTAAAGGTAACACACAAAACGTTAAAAACGCCTCTTTGGGCATAATCTGAAAGCTTTCGGATTTATTTATTTATTTATTTTACTTTAAATTTGTTTAGTTATTTGCTCTTCCTTCTCTCATTTTTTTCGCAGCTTTTTTGAAAACATGCATGGGCACTATAACCTGGAAATATTCTGGATTTGAAAGTGAAGATAAACTCGTTTCCGGTTCAGATTTATGAAACGATGTTAGAATATATAAAAACGACGAACAGTAAAGCACAAACTAGTTTCATCTCAGAGCAAAATGTGGCTAAATATTTTATTGCAATTTACCGTAAAAATGCTTATTAAACGTTTACAGTAAATCACAGCTGTTTTGCACCAAGTTTTAAATATAACGAAATATACGTTGTCTTCTGAATAAAACAAAAGTAAAAAAAATATTACAAAGTAATATAACTTTCATTATAAGTTGGGTAGTAATGAAAAAATATTCTAAAACACACTTTTATTACAGGCAAATCTAACATCTATCTGGTTACCAAATAAAATAACTTCTTAAGAATCTTGAAATATTGAATTATGCCAGATGGTTATTATTAGGGTCTACGGGACACAGTGATATGTAATAATCGATAAATAGGGTAACGCAAGTGAGTTTGTAGTTCCTTCTTGATTTAAATCTAAAGAATTTACCGATAGATCTTATTATTATTTGAATATAGCTATTATAAAATGCTATTTATAGTCAAGTTATTATTGGAAAGGAACTATTTGCACAAAGATAAAATTATTTGCGGGTACTAAATGTCCTAATTTTGCAGTATTTATTAAATCAGAGTCAGGATAATACTACATTTTTATTATCCTATTGAATTTGAGTCATTTTGCAAAGACATTTAAGAGGCTGAATGTTTTTTTTTATAAATGATTTTGCTATTTGTAATGTATCTAATTTTATTTACCTGTCCCATAGCAACGACATACATTCAATGCTAAAATTATTTTATGGATTTTATGGAACGTGTGTTTGTAATTTTTTTTATTTCCTTCGACCGGTTGGTTCCAGTCACGTTCATTCGAAGAATAGCGTATAGCTAATGTTTCGTTTTAACAACATTTTCTTCTTAGAAAATGTTTACATTTAAAAAAAAAAATTATTTCGATACATTTCTAATTTTAACCCGTTCAGTTCCAGTGATGCCACAACATTTTCAACTTTTTTCCACCCCACTGAAAACTTCCACTGATTCCAAATGAACGCTATTATAATATGTGCATATTTAACAACCGTAATATATATTTAAAAAATTAAAAACAAAATATAAATATGCCTATTATTTTCGTGCCTTAAGCTCCTGAAAAATTATCAATAAAGCCATAAAATAAGAAATTTAGAACTAATTTTTCACAAAAGCCAAAAACTGAAATTCATAATACATAAATTTCAAATAATCCTAAAAATGCACAAAAAGAATTTAAAAATTGTTAAAATCAAAACTTTTCAAACAAGCAATACCACAATTTTAAAAAAAACGAACATAACAGGGGAGGAATTCAAGCAACTCAATGCCACTTCGTCAGGAGGAGGAACACTGAAATCAATTGAAATCTCTCTTCCACAAAAATTCTTGATTTTCTGTATCCAGAATTAGCCGATGAATCATTGCGATGTATTTTAATTATAATAGTTCACCCGAAAATTCTGGACCCTTCCCAAAGCAAGGGGAAAAGTAAATTCTAATTAGAATCTTGTACTTTAAATAAAGAAATTTGTAGTTAAAGAATGAAAACGTTAGTAAAATAATAAAATACTTCAGTGAAAAATTCAAATCGAAATTTTAACTTTAAACAGAATCCAAAGAATTTTAAACGTAAGTGAAGTATAAACCTTTAGTATAAAGACTTAGCTAAAACTCACAAGAAGCAGTTAAAAACTTCGAGCAATTTCATTAGAACACAATCGAAACTATGAAGACTATTACTTCAGTGACGTACATGCCTGCCATTTTTGCTTTATTGGCGAAAACGTAATCGCTCAAAAGGAACAAAAGATATAATTTTGCAACGAAAAGAAAAGCTTTTAAATATTTTAGGAAAATTTTAATGTGATAAAGAAAAAGATTACTAACTAAAATGAAATTTACGTAAATTCTGACTCTTTTAAAACAAAAATGGTAATAAAGAATATCATTCAGTGGAAGACTTTAATTATATATTAAAATCAATTATTCTTAGAAAATAGTAGACCCTGAAAAGGTGCCCAAAATGTGGTCAGAAGGTTTTTAATAATTGATTGTAGATATGAGTAGAAAAATCCATAAAGTTGAATTTTAGATTTTTAATTTTTTTTTTTATTTAAAATTACAGAAAAAGTTTGGAAAAGGAAGTAAAGGAACTATTGTTAGAAAAGTAAAAAGACTTCACGTCATGGGCTTATCATGACGACTTGGAATATATAAGCCCTTTGATTAATTACAAAATAGAAATTAAGAGAACAAATAAAAATAAATAAAAATAAAATCCTATAAACTTCCTTCTTTATCCTCCTGTTTTGGAGCTTTCAGATAAAAAATTCATACCTGTAAAAATAATATAGGGTGTAGACTACTTCAGATTTCTGCAACAGACTATTAATGAATTTTAAACGAATTTTATTTTCTTTTAAAATTTTGGTTAGAATTTCCTCTTTTCATGTTTCTATTTCAGTGAAAACTTTTCTAATTCTGATAATTGGTTAATAATATTATTTACAACAACTTTTTTAGATATGTTGAAGTTCCAATTTATAAGTTTATTAGTAAAAAAATTTAAATCTTTTATCGAAAAGTTTAATTTCTGTTGGATTATGAATACATAGATAAAGATAAACTATTTCTGTTTGCTTTTTATTGATCTTAAAGTAATCTTTTTCTTTGTCATATTAAAGTTTTCATAGAAGCAATTAAAAGTTTTTCTTTTGGTTGCAAAATTCCATCTTTTTTTCCAATTTTTAGTCTTTTGAGCGATTACATTCTCGCCAACGTATTTTAGTTTCGCCAATGAAGCACAAATTACGTTAGTTTAGGTTAGGTTATTTAATTACGGCAAAGCCTCGAGGGCTATCTGCCTAAGAGGAGGGGTGCCTTCGTGGAGGACTTTCTAAGGGAAACTGGCTCGTATACACGTTACACATGAGGAAAACCACGAAAACACTCATGCAGCCAGCCCGTTCGCGGGATTCGAACCTCGGACCGAACTACCAGTGTTCAGCGACTTTACCGCTCGGCCGCTGGTGGACCACACAAATTACGAATACGTCACTGATGTAACGCTCTTCATAGTTTCGGTTGTGTTGTAATGAAAACTGCTTGAAGTTTGTAATTGCTTCTTGTGAGCTTTATTTAAGTCTTTTCACTAAAGTTTTATCATTTCACTTACGTTTTAAATTATTTGCATTATATGCTATTTGTTTAAATGTAAAATTTTGATTTGAATTCTTTACTGAGGTATTTTTATTATTTCACTTACATTTTTCATTCTTTAACTATAAGTCTCTTCATTTAAAGTACAAGATTCCAATTAAAATTTACTTTATTCTTGCTTTGGAGGAGATGGCCAGAATTTTCGGGTGAACTATTATAATTAAATTACATTGAAGTGGTTCATCGGCTGATTCTGGATACAGAAAAGCAGGGATTTTTGTGGAAGAGTATTTCAGTGTTCCTCCTCCTGACGAAATAGCATTGAGGTTGATTGAATTTATCCCCTATTATGTTCGCTTTTCTTTAAATTTCTTTAATTTGTTTTAAATTGGAGTATTGCTTGCTTGAAAAGTTTTGGTTTTAACAGTTTTTAATTTTTTTTTTCATTTATAGGATTATTTGAAATTTATAAACTATGGGGGTGTATTTAATTATGGCAAAGTACACTAGGGCTATCTGCCTAAGGGGAGGGATGCCTTCGTGGAGGACTTTCTAAAGGAAACTGGCTCGTATACACGTTACACATGGGGAAAACCACGAAAGCACCCATGCAGCCAACCCGTTCGCGGGATTCGAACCTCGGACCGAACTACCAGTGTTCAGCGATTTTACCGCTCGGCCGCTGGTGGGCCTATAAATTATGGATTTTAGTTTTTGGCCTTTGCGAAACATTTGTTCTAAATTTCTTATTTTATGTCTTTACTGATATATATATATATATACGAGAATTTGTGCTATTACACCCGTGAGAATGATTATTGATGTCTGTCTCAATTCATATGAAGAACACCCCTAAGGACAGATCTGATGGCCTTTCATTCCTATTCCTTACCATAAAAACTCTGAAAATGCCTTTGGCTTTCCAATATTTTAAGTGTTACCAGGCCTCACAGACTCTGTACACTTACAAACAAGTTTTCTGCAGGATTCTAAGACAAACCTGCGGACACAGCATTAGTTCTTCCTGCTTTGCTACATCCTTATTTTGCACAGTTTTTGTGAATGTAAACTGCACAATATTGAAATGTTAAAAAAATATATAGGACAAATATTGAAATGTTAAAAAAATATATATCCCGAAAGATTTATCATAAAAATTTAAAAAAATAAAAAATTTACTTAAAAAATAAAAAATTACAAGTTTAGGAAAAACTGCAGTCTGATTTTGTAGAGAAATTTCTATCCAACATTCGAAACAGTTTTAAACTAAGCAGTTACTATATGTTTACTACTACAGATTTAACCCTCTAGAAATTAAAGATAAAGAACATCAAATTCTATTTACATATTGATTTGATCATTAGAATGGTTCAGTTAACTGGTAGAAAAATTATTAGAATATTATATCATTGTACATTAAATCTTTAAGACAATTTTCGTGCTTATTAAATAACAAAAAGGCAAAATTATTCAATACGTAGCTCAGCAGGATATTTTACTGTATCACATGCTCAAGAAATTTGCTACAAATATTTTTCTTAAATTGCAATGTTGCATTTTCTGCCAGAACATGAAATGCACAATCTGAAAACAATAAATGAAAGAAAAAGAAGAAATGCAGATGGAACTGCTATTTATAATTTGTAAAATTTCATCTTTACATTCGGCTTTTTTTTTTTTTCGAGAGAGAGAAGAGGATGCAAAAGTAAGGGTGCTATAAAAGAAATTGTGCAACTGATTTATAAATTAAAGTGCCGAAAACCATAAATCATTTACGGTAATTATTATATGAAATAAACTTATGTTGTAAAACACTGTTAAAAATTACACATGAAATAACTTTAACGAGATTCACTTTCTGTTATTGGTAAGCAAAGCTATTTTTATTATATTGAAGATAACAATGATCTTATTCTTCAACAATTGGGAACGAAGTGCTGACGTGCTTTATTTATACCAAACAAAATTGTTTTCGCTAACTGGAAACAATAACATTCCATTGAGATCTTAAAGGAAAATAGGAAAGTTCAGTTTCTTTTATTTTTACGTCGAACTATTAATTCTTAATGCAGGCTGCCTGTGAGAGATCTGTAGGCCTATTTCGCACTTAAGATGAAATGATCCTCCGTTTAAATTTTGGTAGAGCTACTCTACAGTTTGAAATTACTCATGTATAATATAAATCAACTGATTTAAAATTTAAAATTTAAACTATGTGCTTTAGAAAAAAATCAAGCTCATATTTTTAAACAGTAGAAAATACTAAGGGTGTTTATAAATGAATGGCGCGGATTTAAATATTAGTAATAAATTGCTTTATTATCTTCCCCGTGTAAAACCTACATCGTAAGCATTGGCAGCTGTCCAAGTTTCTTATGTGCTACCTGCTATCTGCTTGTCATGCTTACTCTGAAGCCGCAGCGTCAGTTTCTAAGATGGCTCAACAACCGGAAAAGGCTTTATGTGTGCTCCCATTTGATGTGTCCAGATGAGTGATTTCAGTGCAACGTAAGTTTCATGCACGTTTTTTGTGCAGTGCCCCGAGTGAAAGTGCATGGCACATTTTTCTTTGAACAAGAAATTGTGATCTATGACTCATTTCTAGATATGCTGGAAACAGGGTTGTTACACTAGCTGAATTATGATGATTAATTATGATGATTACAGTTTGCAACTGGACGGTGCTCCGAGCCGTTTTACAGGAATATACGAGAGCTTCACCAACGCTGGACTAGACGTGCTGCAACAGCAGACAACAACTTTCTATCCTGGCCAATACGCTAGCCGTATTTAGCGTCATGCGATTTCTTTCTTTGGTTTTTTTTAATGACCTGATTTATGTACCGCCAGTGTCGTATCTTTTGAGGAAATTCGTGGTCCTATAAAGCATTCACTGCAGCCCGTCACGGCGGACATGCTAGACCGGCTATGAGAAGAATATGATAACCGCGTAGATATGTGTCGTGTGACCAAGGGTGCACATATAGAAGGACTGTTATTAATGCACCAAAAACTTGGGCAATTACCGCTGTTTATTGCTGTAAGGTTTGCACATATAAAATAATACATTCATTTATAATTAATTTTTTAAACCACACCATTCATTTTTAAACACCCTGTATTTTTAAAAGTATTTCATGCAAAATTAATTTCTTTTGTGTATTTTTCGAATGTATTACCATTTTTACATTATATTTAGAATTACTCTAATTTTTAAGATCCTTTATTAAATAAAGCAGTTCCTTGTAGCTTTTAATATAAATACATAAAATAAAATATTTAGAATAATTTTAAAAGAAAGTATGTTAAACTTTTCTGAAATAATTTGGAATAATATCATTCATCAGAAACGTCTATTCAAATACTTTCTGATGTCGAGATACTTTAATATATTTCTTTGTTGCTTTCCTACACCAACATTTATAATACGAACTAAATGAAAAGCTATTTAAATCCTCAATTCGCTAAAGTCAAAAATCCCTTAATCCTTCTGTTCTCAAAGGATTTTTAATAAGAAGAAATCTAAACATTTTTGGTGGAATTATAAAGGGATTTAATAAGTTTCTTGATATAATTTGTTTTTATCTGTTCAAAATGCTACATTTTGTTAAGATATAGAGCATTTAATTCCACCTCTGAAACGTTAGGTATTACGTTACCTGGAAATAATATTCAGATAATGGAATAGTACCGCGAAGCCTTTTAAAAATCATTTAATAAATAACCAACTCTATATTCTGAGAGAATTTGTTTTACGATATAAGCATAATTTGAATCGTATGATCTAACAGCCTTCTGCGAAATTCTGAAATGTGCGTCGTAAAAGTCTGGAGAATTGCTATTATTTTATGGAAAGACACAGACATCCTTCGAAATTGTGCTTAATATAGTATATGTGCTATAATAGAGAATTGTAGTATATACGCATAGCACAGCAAGTTATTGTTATCGTGCCCTTACGTAAATTAATAGCTCTTTGTTTTAAATTTAAACAATTTATTATTAGTGATCCCTTCTGTTAATAATTAGCTCTGTATTTTTAATCTAAACAATTTATTGCTCTTGCACCCGGAGAGAAATCATTTTTTTTTTTTTACTGCTCATTGATCTCTCTTATATTATATCTGTTTAGTCTCATTTTCGAAAACACTACTTTAGCTGAGTGAGTCTTCAGTGGTTTAAAATCGAAATTTTTGTTTATTTTAATTTTCTTACATACATATTCGTATTTTTTAACATAATCTATTTTGTTTCTGTAATCTAAACTGACGTCAAGGTTACACGCGTTACTGAAGTTTTTTTTTGGAATATTTCTTTTTACAAAATAAGAAATCACGTAATTATTGTTTTTGGAATACTGTGAGCTGCAGCTACACGTTCACTTGCATACATACATTTTTTCCCCTCCTCTTCGCCCTTCTTTTCGTATCCCCATTTTTTTCTTCTCGCCTCGCTTAGTCATATTAACCAACATGCTGATGTCACTGCTAATGTTAATAATAACTATAATGACAGTAAATAATAACTAAACTCATTTTAAAATTCTGAATTTTGAGTATATAAAAAAAACATTTTATATTTTTTCAAAAATAAAAGTTTCGAAACTTAGGATTCCACTTCAAATTTCTTTACAATGGGCGGAGAATACCTACGGCAACAAGCAGACGAAAACTAAACTAGAGGAGGTAATCAGGCTATGCTCAGCAAGGGACTAAGGAATTCTCCCCCTCCCTTGAGAATAGTACCTTCGCAGCATAATTTTAATAGAAATTCAAAATACTACAACAACTGAAAATCAACACTAGAAAAATAGCTCACCCCGTAGAATAGTAACAGGACTGTAAGAGCAAAACTATTGTAATGTAAGCATATTACTATCCAGTTTGCATGTACTCGATGAAAATAATATTGTAAAGCAGTTTAAATGATATTGAAAATCCAGTCAATGTGTAAATGAATTACAAGCTTACTTTGATTATCTCAGTAAATGTATTGTAAATATGAATTCAGATAATGTTTAAATGTACACATAGCTGTCATGATTTTATGCAATTATGATATGTAACTTGTACAAGACAATGTTTGTAATCAACATATCTATGCTTATACACAAGCCTTGTATGCTCATGTAATATTTATATTTATATTTTTACACGGAGGAAATATTCCCTTCTGCCAGGATGACTATTAACACTGTAAGACTTTTACAACAAAGTCAGGTCAGTGGTTATCTCAGGCAACGCTCAGTTACAGAGATATCATGTTATTCTTACAATTAAAAATCTTACTGGTACACAATTTTCAATAGAATGGTATGAATATAAAACATAAGCTATTAAACGAATGCTAACAAAATATTATTAGAGCAATAAAAGTATCTACACAAAGTTGACCAAACATTCAATAAAGAGTGATCCCTAAAAATGCACTAAAAAGCTCCTTAGACTATCAAAAGTAACTTGTTAGTAGAACCTCCATTCCCTCTATTATACAAAAATTATCCTTCTTTATCCAAACAATTTTTAGTAACGTCAACTAACTCTAGATGTCGCTATTAATCGTTTTTCTATGACAACACATCAGATAACTTTTGAAAACTTTTTTATAAATATACTAGCGGATGTACCAGATGCCAGGTTAGATTCATAGTAATGTATCTAACAGCAGAGAGAATGATAGCACTGTAATGTTTCTCTAATAGCGATGCAAAAATGCAATTCGTAGTCATACATTTACGTATTAGTCTGATACGATATGGAACCCACATTGAAATCGTCGATATAAAAATAAACTAATTAACTTTAATTATATCAGCAACAATGGCTTGCAGTTTCTAATGATTTTCGACTTTCTGATCAAATGATCGTAAAAATTCACGTTCCATCCAATAGTTAACCTATATTCACTATTAGTCGATTAAATGTGGCAAAAAATTCATCACAAATCAATAACACAAACAAAACGCACACACACACAGACATTCTTTCTTATATATAAGCAACGAAACTGTGGCTCGATGACACGACATGAATGATTTGATTGAGAATGCGGCACAAACTTGCATTAAAATCTTCAATGAAACAGGACTTTTCCCATGATTCACTGTGAACATAGCTTAACAAACCCGTGTAGATTTCTTCATAATCATCTACGCCTCAGCGTGCGTAGAAATACTAATTGCGTAGATACTTGATGCTTACGGCGTCCATCCATTTCGAAGAAGTCGAGCCGGATTAAATTCCTTTTTTATTTAAATTCTCATTTTGTGGCCACAATTCACTTGGCGCTCTACTCGTGCCTATTAAAGAACATCTAAAATTTTGATATTATTCCCATAGAAGCAAATGTAGCAGCACACAGATGATTAGGGAAAGGCGTCTGGCCAAGAGGAAAGCACAAGCAAAAATGACACATCAATTCATAGAAAGAAGAGAGGGAGTCAAAAGTTTCAATTTTTAGTTTTGGCTTACAATTTGGTGATTGGTCAACAAACATCTGCATTAAGAGTTACGTAAGATCGCATGATTAATTTGAATGACGCAGTTTAGACTTACACCGCTATTTTTAGGACAGAGCGATGAAGTTTCCAAATGAAATAAAAAAATAAAAGAGGTTATAGTGAATTAAATTTAGAAGTTTGCTTTCACATTTTTATCTTACATATAAAGAGATGGATTTTGTAAAAATTACAAAGTTTTGATTAACAAACTCTACAATTTGAAAGCAAGTAGTAGCAATACTTTTCGAAATAAAGCATTTTTATCTCCCGCGTGCGAGACTGTTGCCACTCGAAAAAATAAGGGCGAAAATTTGCGTTTTCAGAGTTTTTAACTAATACCTTCGATTTTAGCTGTTTTTTTGTTGGGAAAAAGTGGATGTCGAGTCCCAGGTACCAGAAAAGAATTGTAAAATGTTTGGTGACCAAATTCTATAGTAGTGACTGAGTTAATCGCGAACAAACCAGCACAAAAACACACAAGCAGACATTCTTCTTGATATAGAGAGGAAATATTGATGTTGAAATGCAACTACCTATGTTGCCAACAGTTTTTGGAAGCTTTTTATAAATATCATATATTGAAATTTAACTATTTTTTAGACATAACAACTCGTAAACCTATATATCCCTATCCAAACACATTAATTATTATGTTTTGCCAGATTTTTAATTTATAGAATCAAATTTGAAAAAATTGTGAAATGCTACTTATTCGTTGAGCCCTTATGTTACATTTAAGAAACTTCTATACTCATTATAGAAATGAAGGGAATGAAGTATTGTAAAAACTGACCTAGATCCATTATAAAGTTGGAGATCATATTTAGGTGCCGTATACAAATTCCAGTCACATCCATGAATTAAGGATAATGCCAGTTCCGGCAAATAAAGGATCAGAAACAAAGCAAACGTAACTTATTCATAAATCCCATTTAGTAAACGAAAGATAAAGAAGGAAAATGATGGTGTACGTAAGATACCATTCATGACATCTACGAGTTTTGCTCCCTATTGCTCCCGGGAGCAATTATAAAAAAATATTTCCCTCATAAAAACTTAACATTACATGGTTGGTATGATGCTTAATATATTGTTTGTCTCCCAGACGATAAAATACAACGCCTGGGCATGCTGAGTATCAAATTGTTCAGCTGACCTTAGGAAAGAGCAAACAGTGCTCTCCGAAGTTCCAGTACGCATGTAGGAGGTGCTTCAGGGACTGCAATTCGTCGGCCAAGCATGTCCCACACATACTCTATCGAATTCAAGTCAGGTAAGAATGCTGGCCATTCCATACGGGTGATAACCTCAGACTGAAAAAATTCATTCCTTTAGAATGTTTGCACAGTAAAGACGTGCGTTGTCATCCGTAAACTCAAATTCTGCGCCCATGGCACCGCTAAACAAACGTGTCGTTCAGTGATGTTGTCATGAAAGTCCCACGTGAATTCGACTGCAAGTTAAAGCTAGACTCGTCGGAAAACATCACGCTAAGACGATGTCTATATTGCATGTTCCCTACTCCAGGTTAAACTCTGGCGGCAGTAAGCTGCCGTGAGTTGAACACATCTGACAGGCCTGCGAATATATAGACCAATCTGTCCCAAACGTTTGTACACGGTTTCCTTTGAAACTGTCGTACACGTGGCTGAAGATAGCTGACGAGCCAGGTCAGATCCTGTGTCGGTCTGATTCTATTGACAGTTACTGCCAAATACCGGTCGTCATTCGGCGTTGTAAATCGGGGGGAGGGAGACCTGCTGTGCAACGTCTACTGACATTTCCATCATTTTGAAATTGTTGCCAAAGCTAGAGGTGACAGTTTGGGTTATTCCAAGTTCCTAGGATACTTCCATCTAAATACGCCCACATTCCATGTGGCCGATAATTCTACCACGTAAAAATCATCCACATGCGTCATTTTTGCAATAACTATTCGGTTGTGGCACTAAGCGGCTTACAGAACGCCTGTGAACAATTTTACGTTTTTGCTACCATCCCTTATATATACTTCTCCTATACTCTCGTCATTGTGATGTATTATCGGCGTCATGTGATGGATTCCTGTAGTCTGCATATTATTCTTGAAGGTGTGTGCGATAATTCCACAGATAAAATTTTTACTAGAGTTTGATTTCTGTGTAGTTCTGAATTATCCTTAATTTATGGACATGAGTGTAGTGAGCGAAACTCTTGTATTTGTACGTAACAAAAAATACCAGCTTAGAAAATGTTTATGATGTTGGTAGATTCAGCAAAGAGCATTTTTATGTAGACTGTCGTGAAAAATATTAATAAAGATAACATTTTTTCAATAAAGGAGTTCACACACAATTCAATTTCAATAAAGGAGTATTCACAGAATGTCGTTGCATTTGGGATTTAGAAACCACTAATAGGCTTAGCATTGGCATATAGCCAACTCGTAATATTACTTGCATAAATTAAAAATGGAAAACTACTTCTTGTTTAATTTATTATTTTATTATTGTTAAATTATAATTGTAAAGTAATAAAACTTCATGAGAATGACATAATAACATAATTTTACTATTGAAAACTCATAAGTCACTTGTATTAATTTTCTTTCGGCATGACAATTGTAAGAAAAATATAAATGAAAGAATATTATGCAGGAGTAAGACACAAAAGTATAGAGTGGCTCGCATTTGTTTTCAGACACTTGTATGTTTGAGTTTAATTTGCAAATATCAGTTTTAAAATATCACCAAAAATTATTTTATATTACTTATCATCCATTTCAAAACCTGTCTGCTTTGAAAAGGTTTATTCAATATGGTTTTGGTAAAAAAAAAAAAAAAAAAACATTCTTTCAAACCCTTTTGAAAATGAACTCATGTAAGTGTTTAGATATTTTGAATAAAAATATTATCTTCCGAAAAACTTCAAAATAACGGGAAATTCCGTATTTCGCTGGATGTACTTTATTTAGTTATGTATTCTTTTAAGATTTGTTTAGCATGTATTGAGCTAACGGTTTCGTGTCCGAATATTCGATTTGTTCCATTCTTACGTAAAAATTGCTTTTAGTAGAGCTTTCGAAGAATCATGTTTCCTTATTTTGTTCTCCTACCTCCTCCATGTACGTTCCATAGAATTTAAAGTCCGAAAATTATGGACAATTTATGACAGTTGAATAAATAACCAAAAAAGAACGTTTATGGCTTATATTTATGATCGTTACTTTGAAATGTGTTTTGAATTCCAAGTTTTCTTAAAGACGCTTTCAGATTTTCATTATGACTATATATATATATATATATATATATCTTACATAAGGCAGCGTGCATAAGGCAGCAAAACATTCCCAAACCTGTGGTGCCTCTATCTCCGTGCATAAGATTAGGGAATGTGGTTTTCGAATTTAATTCTGAATTCAGATTTTGCCGCCTATTAGTCTATAGGATAGTTATATATTAAATTTTGGCTTTTCTTCAAATATAAGATTGTTCCAATAAAATTTCTTTTCATATACTTTGGAAACGTCAGACGTATTTTCCTTGTTTTCTTAATGACGAAAAATTTCCTTCTTGTTGATGGCACATTTTATCCCTGTGCCATAACTGATGTAAAAACTTCAATATTACCTTTTATTGCAAATCTTCCTTCTAAACTGCTGAACATTTTACAATACTAACATTGAGGTTATGTTTGATTTTTCTTAGAGTAAATTTACAATTCCTTGGTGTTAGCTTGGAATGCATTCTAGATACCAGCGCATTTTGAATAGCTTCAAGCAATTTTCATCGTTTTACTACATCAAAAATAGTTAAAGACTTTATACCAAGGATTATTTGGATACTTGGAATACTTTTACCACCTTTGAAAAGATGAATTATTAAATTTCTAGCAGAATTTGTGGTTTATTTGTAGCATCTTGCCATGTTAAATTTCAGAAATGGAACTGTTAATATATTTTTCTAAAGAAGTATTTCCTCTTTCCCATAAGAGCAGCAATTGTTAAATTAAATTTTTCTCATAATAATAGCAGCAAAAGGAAACAAGTATAGAAAGCAACATTTATTATAAAAAATTAGATTAAATGAAACAATAAATTTAAAATATTTCTCCTAATTTTCGAGTTCTAAGATAGTTTCTTGATTTTTCAACAACTTCGTTACTGCATTGTAAACTGGAGGGATTTCTTCGTTGTGAAACTTTACTTTCCCTATCCACGTGAACGTAAAACTAGTGTGCCATTCTTCTTCCTTGCTTCCAACATAACTTGTTGAAGTGACAGAAAAGTCTTATCCAGTATTTCGAGATATAATATTATGTAAGGTCATTTTTACTGCTTCTATAGTGCCTTTTCTGCTATGAATAATACTCGTACGTCTGAGGCTTTCTCCATAATCTTTGCATTTACTCCATAATCTTTGCATTAATCTTTGCATTCAGGAGTTTTGTTTTTCAAAGAATCAGCATTGGTATAAGATTCGCACTGACAATTATTTTTGGAAGCACATTTCCAAATTCTTGATATGATTATTCGATATGGCAAGAGATTACGAATGCTTATCTCATTTTCCTTTTCAGATCTTATTGCTATATTTCCTCGAGTACATTCCTCCTAGATATTTAGCGCCAGGTTCTGAAAATTTAACAGACATTCGCATAACTTTACAAGTCTTCATTGCGGTCAGAGTAGAATCTCCCCAAAAGTTTAAAATGGATTCGTCCACGTAATAAATATTTTCCTATTACTAACAAAGGAGAACTCTAGCATACAATCTTCCAAGGTATCGCTGAAATTATTAAAATTTATGTCAGCCAAATTCAAGAAAAACAAAACAAAACGAATCAATCCACAATTTCACTCAGTTCATCTTTTCTAATTATTAATGAATTGAAGCTTAATGAGTAGCACAGACATTAATGCTAACAGACGAGATTCAGGTTACAAAAAAGCACAGATGACGTTATCTGATTAGGTATTGTAAAGTAATATTACTAAGTATTCTAACTGGAATATGGCTTTCTATTAAGGAAATCATATTGCGAAAGCTACCAAAAGTTTATCCATGACCAACCACTCTTCACTTCTTGTGTTCATACTGCAACCTTGCCATTCGGAAATTAAATTTATCTCACAGTATTCCACTCCCTATTTCCGGACGATAAAATACGTAAAAAATAGGACCAAAGTAAGCTTTGATATACGGTATACTTTTGCAATAAAAAAAAAATAACCTGATGTGGATACCACATGACTTCCTTCTACGGCTTATACGCATTTTTTGCTGCATTTCATTTAAGCTTATTTCTACAAATTTCATTAGAGATATACAAGAATTTCTCATTCTGCTATTTCAGTTCTTACTTCGCGGCAAGGCAAAAATACACAAAAACTCAAACATCTTCATTAAAAATTGAAAAATATAGAAAAACATAAAACATTAAATACATTTAAAACAGGTAAGAAACGATTTTTACAACTAATATTAGAGTTTCTGCGCAAAACAAGCAATTCGACTAGCGTGCAAGAAGGCAGATTTTTCGGTGCACAAAACCGAAAGTTTACTTTTGCTTTCACCTTGGCAAAAAGACAGTGAAGGTGGAGGAACTGACTTAATTCACTATACTGCTAAGTTCCAAATTTAAAGAAATGGCTGCTCCGTTAGGCTTAGTCGCACTTAAACAACTTTTAATTTGTTGATAATTCTACAATTATTGCATGCAGACTAACTAAAGGCATAAAACCGGAACATAAAACAACATAATTCAATCACTTTTAGAACAAAAAATGCACAATTTACCAGCAAACATATAAGAAAAAAATCTGAGATCACTGAGCCGAATAACAGAGTTGTTTATACATTTTTGGTGTTTATATATACATTTTCGTACCGATTACAACCAAAAAGCGAGGTGCACAACTACATGCTATAGCAGTCCATTATACAAAATTTCAAAATTATGATGCTACTTATTTTTTAGTTATGCGAGGTGCATACATACGTACGTACAGACATCAAAAATATCTTCTGAATTCATTTTAAATCAATGAATGGAAAAAAGAGCCCTTTTTTTCTGTCCGTACATATAGAAATCACTGTTCAGATGGCTTCGAGAGCGGTCAAAATGTATATTTTTACCGAAATATAATACTTGAAATTTTTCGCGATTACAATACTTTCTTTACTTCGTACAAAGAAGTAAAAAACAAGGTATTTAATATTTAAAAAAAAAATGCCTGCGAATCCTGAATTGTTTGTAGGAAACATACATAGAAAATAAAGAAGTCTCCCTAGAAAAAGTAAAAAAAGAAAAAGAAATCAATAAGCAAGTTACCAAGAGAGTTTTTTTTTTTTTTTTTTTTTTTTTTGCAGTTTACATTAGATACCACATTTTGCGGCATTGCATCTGAAATGACGTTAGAAATATTTTTGTTAAACGTTATTAATTACCTTATAATTCATTAAAATTATAAACAGTATTATTATTTAAAATATTAATAAAAACTATCTAAATCAGTTCTAATTTGCGATAAAGACAAATACATATAGTTAAATGACTCTTAAATAATAAATCGTTTTTAATTTGAATTAAATTATTTCAAAGATTTTATAAAAAGACCATTTATGTGTGCTGTCCTATTTTTAGATCGATGAGGAAATTTGGGTTAATGCAGACTTCTAAACGTTAAAGCTGGCTAGTTAGGCCTCCTGAAATTAGGGCTAACTGAGTTTTCAATTCTTTGAGTTTTAACATCTTCTGTTCTCTGAGAACGAAACTGCTTTGGTTTGGTTTATTAGATTTCGGCAAAGCACTCGAGGGCTACCTGCCTTAAGGCAGGGATGCCTTCGTGGAGGACTTTTTAAGACAAACTGGCTCGTATACACATTACACTTGGGGAAAACCACGAAAACATCCATGCAGTCAGCCCGTTCACGGGATTCTAACCTCGAACCGAACTACCAGTGTTCAGCGACATTACCGCTCGACCGCTGGTGGGTTCGAGAACGAAACTGATCAGATACTAGTAGGCAGGTTTCTTTAACAGTCCGCCAGGGCGCCTCGACCACATTTTATTTATTCATAACTTCATTCCTCCTCCATCCATCCAGCCTTTTGCGTGAACATGTATAAACACTCCTTTGGGCAATTTAACGTGTATATTATATGTAGGTAATTTAACGTATAAGACACAGTATCGACATATAAGGGGCACCCCATTTTTCAGATCTATTTTCAAAGGAAAAAAAATCTGATGTGTTCACCACTTGACTTCCTTGTACGGAATATTAAATTATATGCATTTTCTTGCATTTTATTTTAAATTATTAGATTGAATTAAATATACTTCGTCGATAGCGCATAAACCACAATAAAATAAATGTTCTCTTTAAATTTCAGTATATTTTTTACCATAGCGACACTCTGGCGCTAGGTTCGCTTACCAGCGTTACATTTCGTTCATATTATAACTCACAATGCATATAAAATTACATCATTTGAAGATTTATCTTATCGTTGCCACATGTTTTGTTCAAATACTATAATAAATCTAAAAAGATATATAAAAGAAACTAAGCAAAGAAAACAAAAAAGAGACAGTTTTTCACAGACGATTCAGTATTTCTCATTCAATTAATTCAGTTCTCACTTCCCAACAAGGCAAAAATACATAAAAACTCAAAATATCTATATTAAAAATTAAAGTAAATCTTAAACATTTATTTTCTCGAATAAATTCCCGAATGGATTAAACATGATTTATTTCGCAATAATAAAAGATGGCGTTATCTTTGTCGTTACGAAGCTTAGTTTCTTTAGATTGGCAACAAATCCGCTATTTTGGCATGCTTGAAATGTAAACAAACATGTCCACCAACCAAAAATCATTAGGCTTAGCTGCACTTAAACAAATTTTAAATTGTAGATAACTGCACAAATATTGCATGCAGATTTACTAAAGGCATAAAAACCTTAACCGGAAGATAAGAACATAATTCAATCTTTTTTATAGCAAACAATGCACGACTTACAAACATAGAAGAGTGCAACCAAAATACGAAGTGCACATCTAAATGTTGTAGCAGCCCTATATATAAAATTTCATATATATAAAATTTCTTATAGCCCTATATATAAAATTTCTTGTTTTTGAGTTATGCGAGATACGTACGTACGTGCGTACAGATGCCACAAAAAAATTCTCTTTAGAATTCCTTTTAAATCAGTTTTATAATTTTTTTTTTTGGGGGGGGGGTAAAAGAGCCTTTTATTCTGTCCTTTCGTTGAAATATGATGTCTGAAACATTTCGCGATTACAATACTTCCTTTTTACTTTGTACAAGGAAGTAAAACGTGCGTCCGTGACGTCGGCAGATACGATAAATACAAAATTTACATACCTTCACAGGCGAAATTAGAGGCAATTTATTGACTCAGAATAACAAATTTAATAACTCGGAGCATTTTTCAACACTTATCAGAGGGGAATGAAACAATTTTGCTCATATTTAAGATGAAACCACAAAATAAATGAAACAAAAAAATCCAGTTTAATAATACGATTGTCCAGTTCAAATACAATGTAAGAGCATATTTGCTTTATTTTAGATCGTAATTGGTGCATTCCTCTTATAGTTAAATACATTTAAATAAATTTAACATTTAGAGATTTTAAAACGTATAAATGTAAAGAAATTCAGAAGCACAAAATGTGAACATCTGTAGAATTGTACTTCTCTGATGGCAAATGTCTTGTTGCATTCAACATCAATTGAATATGAGAAAAGCATAAATATTCAACGCGCTTTTCTCTAGTTCTTAATGGGATGAAGAAAAATCTCTGTTCTTTTTATGCCCTTTCTTTAGCATAACTATCTCATTAGTCCTTTGTGTTCTTTCGAGATTTTATTCGAATTGTGCCATTGGGTTTCTGACGAAAGCCGGGGCGCCATTTGTCACTTCGTTCTGTCGCAATTTATCGCGACAGAAAACAGCCTTTCACAGCCCTTAGAGACAGAAAGAAAAAAGAACTAGTGTTCAATACCTCGTCCTTTTTCTCTATATCCTAAGCAAGGATTCTTTACCTCAACTGCTCCATACAGATTAGTGCCTTAAAGGCTTAGGAGGGAAATGAATTATGCAGCATCTCACTCAAGGGTCTTATAAAAAGTTTACTCGTAGGCTGTTGATATCAAATAATTTAAATAGAGAATATTAGGGAAATTTAATCATTACATTTGTCTTAAGAAAATTGGTGATTTATAAAAATCACGAAAATTTATTCATGTATTCTAATTGATAACCACACTTATCAGCTTCAATATATTTTTGCGAAGAAAGGAAAATGTATTTGAATAAAGGTTAAATTATCGGTTATTAACAGAATGCAGTACTTCAAGTCCTATAAGTAAGTTAAGCTATATGGTTAGATTAAGTTAGGTTATTTCAGTGTGACAAAGCACACAAGGCCTATCTGCTTAAGAAGAAAGACGCTTTCGTGGAGCGCTTTCTTAGGGAAACTTATCTGCATTCATGCTTCATATGGGATAAGCAACTGCTTGAGCTCGAATTTTCAGCGGGGAGTTGGTGGAGCCTAAGTTGTCTGGATGCTTTCAGAATAGACTAGATTTATTTATTTATATTGCCCTCTTTGATATGGTCGTGTGCAGTGCTGATTAGTTTGTCGTTCCAATCCAGAAAATCATGGACGTTCGTAAATATGTAGCATCTTTGGGATACAAGAACACTTAAAATAACGTCAAGCCCAAACGGTGTTAGAAGATGAAGTATAGAAAACTTTTGAATTTATATCCTGTGGTGTTTGTTCTCCATCAAGCCGGGACAGAGCTGAAAAAATTCGTGCTGTCAATCAATCCCACATAGCACAAAAACATCCTTGGGATATCCCAAGGATGTTGCTCGCGGGATATGCGCACATCCTCAGGACATCCCGGAATATCCCGCGAACCTCCTAAACAC